>NC_087480.1:53794387-54997721 GCF_036417665.1 Passer domesticus
AGATTAATCCTTTGCTCTAGGGTGTTGCTTGCAGGTGGCTGGATGCCCCTCTGTTGTCCTTGGTGGTGGTGATGGGGAAACCTGGGACAGTGGTGTTCCTGGGATCTCTCCCTCTAATCTTCAGCTTTGTTTGTGCAAAAACTGGGGACCCTTCCCCCAAAATGACTACCCTGTGAGGACAGGAGACACTGCCATGCAGCCACAGCTTGGTGGCACCAGCATGCTCAGTGTGGGGCAGGACCATCAGCAGGGCATCCCTGCTGGATCTGCTCATTTCCATCATTGTCTTCAAGGCCATCCAGGGCAGAGCAGAGCTGGGGTTTGGCCCCAGCACGTGGTGGATGCAAAAACACCTTCCCTGCAGGTGAAGCCCTGCCTGGTTTGGATGCCTCTGTGAAGCCATCCTGATGTGGGGCTGGGGAGCCTCTGTCCGTGCTCTGCAGAGGAAGGATGATGGTGCAGGCTTCCCCATGTGATGACATGAGAGCAACAAAGCACTGGGTGGGAAATGGAAATCCAATTCTCCCAGTTTATTCCTGGACTGTCTTCCACCTTGGGAGCAGTCCTGCAGGATGCCTGGGATGGGGACACGGGCGGCCTGGCAGAGCCTGCAGGGCTCAGACTCAGAGAGGCTCCTGCTCTCCCCTGATGATGGGGAAGGCTGGGTTTCTCTGTCTGTGGGATGAATGGTGCCAGGTCTCTGCCTTCTACCAGCAACCAGAAACATGAGGCTGCTCTGTCGGGGTGGATTTGCAGTGACTGCCCTGGAGACATCTCTGTCTTTATCCTTGGCTTCTGCCTGTGCCTTTTGCTGTCCCCACCACCCCTCCCAGCACGCCCCTCGCTGGCTTGTAGAGCATGGCTGGCAGCTGGAGCTGTGTGAGAGCTTGGGCAGGACCTTCTGCCTTCACCAGATGATGCAGGAAAGGACCTGAGCATCCTGATTCAAGGAGCCAAGCTCTTCCACATTTGTGGATAAGCCTGGAGTGTCCTGACTTCAGAACCCATGGGTACATCTGTCCCCAGCCAATGCTGTGACAGCTTTGCTCTCACCATCGTGCTGTTGTTCCCTTCCCTGCGTGGGTCACAGCTTGGATCTGTCTGTGCTGGGATGACAGGAGTGAGGACATTGTCTGGGAATGTCAGTGGGAAGCTGAGAGAGAGGGAGGTGACTGGCTGGGACTTTGCAGATGAGAGCTGTGAGCTGGCTGTGGTTAGGAAGGTGGTTGGGTGCACAACAGGTTCAGCTTGGTGTCTCTGAAGCAGCACCTTCAGTGGAAATTACCCTCTGTTCTGAGAGCCCTGAGGACCCTCCCTTCCCCTGCAGATCATCAGAACCTCCCTGGATGGATGTGGAGAGCAGGACAATACCAAAAATTCTCAGAGATGGTACCTGCTGAGGACTTGGGTGAATCCCAGCAAACTGGGAATGAGTTCCCTTATGCAACAAGCATCCATCTGCCTGCCCTGGAGCAGCTGTGCTTGCCTTGCCATTGCCTGTGAGTAGCTTGTGGCTCCCTGCTGACACTGAGCCACCGTGTCCCCAAGGCTGGCTGTCCCCTGCTTCCTGCTAACCCTGCATGCAATGAACCAGCTGAGGGTCCCTGGGGGAGACAGGGTAAGTCCTTTGGCGCTGTTAAAATAATTCTCAACAAAAAATAGCTGGCTTAATAAATGTTTGTGTTTCTCCCAGGCCACGCTGTCGGTGCTTTGCTGAGCTCACTGGTGTTTCTAGGCAAAGGGGAGAGGCTGTGGGGTGGAATGCCCTGGAGCCTCTGGCAGCCCTGCAGAAGGGCAGGTTTAGCCCCAGCCCTGAAACAGTCACAGTCCAAGTGTCTGGGCATTTGTCCCTTCTCACATCAGTGATGAAAGTCACTTTTCCTGAAGCAGCTGGGTACCAGGGCACATCTGCTGGGAGCAAGGGTGACTCGGCTGGACTGTGTGTCAAACAGCACCTTCACCCTTCCGGCCCCATATTTCCAAGGAAGATAATTTTAGGTGTTTGCCAGCTCTGTTAGCTGTGCTGGAGTCTTTGCCTCCTGTGTTCTGCAGTGGCAGCTTTGGCTCCCATGGCTTCCTCCACCCAGGAGGTGCAGCGTGGATCTGGGTGTAGAGCAGAGACTTCTCCAGCCCAGCCGGGGTGGGAGCAGCACAGCTCTGATATCAGGCTGTTGGGATTTGCTCCTGGGTGGATCCCTGTAAAGCCACTAGAGCCAGTGCTCGTGCAAACATCAGCTTTTCCAAAGCAAATGCAATCAGCTTACACAGCCCTGCCATCCCAGCCTCAGCATCCCTTCCACTCACAGCCTCGACACCACGAGTGTCTGCAAATGGGGACTTGGCTGGAGCCAGCAGGACTTAGCAGGGTTTCCCCACTTTCTGCTGGGCTGAGGTAAAAAACACAATCATGAACAATACCTTAGACATAAAATGCCCAGCCTACTCCTCTTACAAACCTAGACCTCAGCAGTTGGATAACCCTGTATTGCTGCAGAAGAACTTCTGCTGGGGCTTCCCTGGCCACAGACTCTTCAGCCTGGCTTACATCAGCCCAAGGTGCCCATAGTCACAAAATCTGTGTATCCCCCAAATCCCAGCCCTGGGAGCTGGAGGGGTGGATGGGACCTCGTGGTTGTCTCCCTGCTCTGTCTCTGGGCTGCCTGGATGGAGGATCCCAGGCATGTGCAGAGCCAATGTCCCAAACCTCCCCTGGGAAACACCCAGGGACTGCATCTGGCTGAAAGGTGGGTGCAGCAATGGGGTGCAGAGCGCCTATGGAGCCCACAGCACGGATCCACAGCCTTCCTCCTGGTCTGCCTGGCCCTGGCCCTGCCTGCTGCTGCCCTTGAGCTGCTCTTGGGCTGTGCAGTGCTGGTATCAGGTAAGAAAACAAGCAGATAAAGCAGGCGGGATCCCAGCCGTGCCAGAAAACACCCACCTCTGTTACAATAAAAACACTAGCCAGCCAATTTTTTTTCCAGATATACACAGAGATTAGAGTGCCTTAACGAGGCAGTAAAACACTTCAATAGCTCTCCTTGCTTGTTATTAAAATGTCCCCTGGGCTTTCCCTTGCCTGTGTGCGGCTCAGCTCCGAAAGGGCCTGTCCCCAGAGCAATGCAGCCATTTAAGCAATTTCTGTTAGTTCCTGTGGGGAGGAAGCATGAAAATATCCTTTTCTCAGGGGAAAAAGAGCATGGTCCCCGTGGTCGGAAGGGAGGTGGCTGAACTCTGTGGCCTTTTGTCTGGTGGCCCTGCGGCCCCACACCACCCCCTGGGCTCGCTGGCATGGGGAGCATCACTGTGGGGTGACCCTGGGAGTGGGTGCAAGCACAGCCTGTGGGGCTGGATCACAGTGCCCCCACCCTCCTCTTACTTGGAGATTGATGTGGTTATCTGTAACCCTTTCTGGGGAGCAGTGCTGTGAGCAGAGCTCTGGTTTTGTGCTGCCTGACCTGCTGCAGGCAGTGTGGGGCAGGAGAGGCCAACAAATGGGACAGGAAAGGCTAAATGCAGCCCCCAACCCCTGCTCTCAGCCCACCCTGTTTTGGCAGTGGAGTGTACTGAAGGTCTCCAGGCCAAGGCTGAAGTGTTGGTGCTGGCTGCAGCAAAGTGGTGATCCCCAGATTCCCAGGAAGAGCTCCATGATGCCAAAGCTGCCTCCAGTTTAGGACAATTTAATTCAGTCCACTCCTTTGGGGCATGGTACCCAGGCTGGTCCCATCAGCCAGCTCTCCTCCAGCCAGCACCCCTCACCCAACCTGCTCCCCACAGTGCTGGGTTAAATCAGTGTAGGATTCTTGTTTCCTGGCTTCCAGCTTTTCCTTCCCACTGCCCCAGGTTCACAGGTCTCCAAAGAACCTCCTCCAGGTTTTGTGCAAAGAGCAGAACGAGAGACATCCCCCTCCCTGTGCCGGTCTTCTGCTGAACCTCTACAACACGCTGGAGGAGCCACCCTGGACAGGGGATGCTCTGCCCAGGGAAGCTCAGACACCAGGTGGGGTCTCCTGGTGACCTCCTGCCTCCTCTCCACCTTTGGGAGCCTCCTGAAATTCCTGGTGTCCGCAGCTCAGTGAGTGGGAGGCTGCTGAACAGGGGTACAAAGGCAGAGCGTGACCCAGGAACGAGCTGAGCCTTTGGGAAATGCCTCCCCAGGCTGTTTGCTCCCTGCCAGGGGCTGGCAGCAGGCCAGGCCTTTGCTTTGGAGAATAATCCGCTGGCTGTAGAACTTCCCAGCACTCCTTGGGAGTGAAAAACAAGTGTGACTGCTCAGGGCCCCGTGGGTGTGTGGGCACGGCTGGGTGACAAGGACAGGCTCAGGAGTTCATTCCCTGCCTGTTCCAGCCCAGCTGGGGACACAGCTGTCCCCTTCCTCCTCGCTGGGTGCTGGGCACCCCCCTGGCCCATCTGCATCCCTGATATGCCACCTTCTTCCCGCTTCCATCACTCACTGCTGGCTGAGAATCCCCCTACACTTCCCATCCAGGACTTGGATCTGGGGACATCCTGCTCAGTGCCACCCCAGGGGTGACAACCAAAACATGTGTGTCCCCAGGAGATGAGTGTGCCCCTGCCACCAGCTCTGCCTCAGTCCCCAGCAGGGAGCAGCAGAAAAATCTGAATTGCTCTGCTGAGAAATTAATCTTCTTTCCCTGTCTTAGCTCAGCCTGACCTAGAAGAACCACGCCCCCCCGGGTTGTTTTGTTTTTCCCTCTGTGGGGTGTTTAAAGGGAAAATTACAGCAAATGACCTGCAAAGGAGCTGTGGGAGACAGCCCTGCAGCAGGACAAAGCGGTTTTAGACAGGATTTGCCAGGCTGCCCTCTCCTGAGACCCTCTGAGCTGGGGTGGGTGGGCAGAGAAAATTTCATCTGCCCAAGCATGGGCAGTGAAACAGAAACAGTAAAAGGTCAAGAGCTGTGTTGGGTTCCTCCTGGCAGGGTGCAGAGTCAGGGGGACTTTTGGCTGGAGAGAAGCAAAAGCAGAGCTGCTGGAGAGAGAAATGGCAATGGGAACAAAGCAGCTGCAGTGCTCGTGCCCTCCCTTGGTGGCTGTGGTCCTGGGGTGGTGACAGGGGCTGGGGCTGGGTGCAAGGACAGCACTGACCACCAGGACAGCGACAGGAGGTGAAATATGCCTCTGCCAGACCCTGCTCCTGCCCCACACCAAACCTTCCACTGCCCCACCTCACATCCCTTTTCCTCGGTCCCTTCATGCCCAGGGATGAACCTGGATGGCTCAAATGCCATCTGTGGCTTCACAGGCACAGTCTGGGAGAGGGAAACCAGGCACCCCAACAGCAAAATGATCCTGACAAAATGCTGAGGCTCACATCCTGGGGGTTGCATCCAGGGAAAGGCTTCATCTACCTTTAAAGCTCCTCAGCTGCCTTGTGAAGGACTCTGCCCCTGGGCTGAAGGGCCAGGGTTAGGGTTAACCCTGCTCCCTCCCTGCCTCAGTTTCCCTTTTGTAAAGCTGGGGAAATAGAAAGGAAAGAAACCTCCAATCTCCTCTTGTGCCTGAGGACTTTCTTGTGGCTCTGCTGTGGGGTTGCTTCCTGTTCCACAGGTCTTGGAGGAGAGCAAGGAGGCCAGGCACTTGTTCTGGTGTTCATCCATGTGTTTCTGTGTCTGCCTGTCCCTCCTTGCAGCACCTGTGGCTGTCCCACACCTTCTGAAAAGGGTCTTGAGTCCAGAACCACCCCCAGCTGGGGTCTGTGTGCTGGGAGAGGGGCAGTGCTGGGAGCCAAAGGGTTTTGAGGCAGCTTTTGGGCAGCAGCCCCGTTTTGGAGGCTCAGCCCTGTGTCTCAGGGCAGGAGGTGCAGGCAGTGTGAGCAGCGGGGATTATGGCTGCTATAAAAAGCAGCAGCATCTCTCCTCTCTGCTCCCTAAGGCGCTTAGGGGAGGAAGGAGGGAATTAAAGATCAACCTCCTGCACTAAAGTGATGCAGTCAGAATAGCCTGGCACACTCATGAGAACCCCTCCTCCTCAGCATCCCCAAAAATCCTCCCCTGGGTAAAGAAGCCCCTCCATGCTCTTCTTGGTCCCTGCTGCTGGATCACCAGAAACTTGTCCCCTGCTCAGAGGTTGTGAGGGGCAAGGAGAGGGCTGAGGAGGGCAGCCTGCAGAGGGGATCCTGGTGGGCGAGAGGAGCACACGAGGATGCTGTACCATTTGCACACCCCAAACAAAACCGTGGAGCACTCCCCCACCCTCACAGCCTCACTCATCTGCCTGCTCCTGTCGTGTCTCCCTGCTTCGAAGGTGCCTCGAGGATACTGGTGACCTTCTCCAAAATGCAGTCAGCTGCATGGGTGCCTGGCTGGACAGAAAACCACTGAGGTTTTGGAGGGACAGGGGTTGTTGCAGCCAAAAGCCATGGGCTCTGTGGGCTTGGGACTCTCTGGCAGGCTCACAGTCAGCCTCAGAGCCCAGCACTAGTGCGGGGTCTGGTGACACGTTTGGGGACAAAGCAGGGGGGAGGCAGGTGCCAGATGATGGCAGCGACGCAGGGATGGGGGGATGAGAAGGAAGGAGGTGTGGGAGCAGCTGTCCTCTGTGGTATTCCCCTTTCGTGGCAGTTCCAGTGGGGTCGGTTCCAAAGGCAGCCCGGGGTCCTGCCGAGCCCTGTGCCAGCCCTGGCTCCTGGCATTGCCCAGGTGTGTCCCCGCAGCTCGGGGACGTGGTCGGTGTTTCCCCTCACCGTGGACGCTGCCGCAGCATCACTCAGTGCTGGGTGAGACCCAGAGGTGGACACAGCAGCAGGATCCCCCCGGCAGCGCTGCAAACGAGGGATTTCCGAGAGGGAGGGGGCTCAGGGCTCCCGGCCAGCCCTCCCCGGCCGGCTGCCGTGGCCACAGGAGGGAGCTGGGCTCCTTCCTTCGGCTCCCGCAAGAGCGCACGGGCTCGGGAGGGGACAGCCACTGCCAGCGAGTCACTGCTCGCTGCAGGAGCATCTCCTGGGGTCAGCCCGGGTCATGCGGGACCCCGAACGTCTCAGGAAGGGAGCGAGAGCCCGGCTGGGGTGGAGGTGGCTGCTTCCACGCTCAGGGAAGCCTCCACCTTGTTCCCCGCCGCTGAGGGGTGGTGGGGCTGCAGTGCAGAGCAGGCACGAGGCTGATGCTGCGGCCGTGGGGGGACCGCTTGTGCCCGGGGGTGGCGTGTCCCCACGGTGAGCAGTGCCACCGTGAGACAGTGTGTCACTGCCCTCCCTCCCAGAGGCACCTGGGTGACCCCAGTGTCCGCCCTGCTGGTGCTGAGAGAGCAGGGGAGCAAGAAAACCAGTCCCTCCCTGTAGAACCCGCTGTCCCCAGGAATGCGGACCTTCCCGGTTTCCCCAGCCCGCAGCCAGCTCTGGTGCTGCAGAGGTTATTGCCAGGGGTTGGCAGTCACTGGGGGGGATCATGCCCCAGCATCCCAATCGTGCTGTCCAGCTCTCCATCCCTGCCCAGCTCTCCATCCCTGCCCAGCTCTCCATCCCTGTCCAGCTCTCCATCCCTGTCCAGCTCTCCATCCCTGCCCAGCTCTCCATCCCTGTCCAGCTCTCCATCCCTGCCCAGCTCTCCATCCCTGCCCAGCTCCCCTCACAACCCCAGCAGCACAGGGGAAGCCTGGCAGGTGCCAGAGCAGCCACGCTACAAACCCAGGATTTAAAAAAAAACAGAGAAAGTTACGGTGGCAGAACACAGAACGCTGTCAGATCGGAAATGGTTAATTACAATTACGGGGGGAGGTCTGAGGTACCGTCCTCCATCCTTTTTGCTTGCTGAAAAGCCGTGGGACTGCTGGTAATGGCTCTCATTAAAGCCCTTGGAGCAGGAGTTTGAAACCACATCCATTTTGCTTAACCGCTTTCAGAAGGGGAAAACGCTGTTCTGGCCCCTGCTGTTTGTGGTGTGCTGGGTACTGCGGGCTGGGAAAAGGCAGGACTTGTCTCCCTGAATGCAGAGGCACAAGTCTGGACCACGGCCTTTTCTCAGGACTGGCTCTGTGGCACACCAGCATAACCTTTTTTTTAACTTCAGAAATTATGCGGAGAGTAAAGGGATCTTCATGAAGGAGAGGCACAAGGAATGAGCTTGGTTCCAGTGCCTCCACTCTGCTACAGAGACAAATTATGGATCCTGGTTTAAAACCCATATTGAGGTTTTTAAAAGCTGATCATAAAACAGCATTGAAGCCATCAGGATGCTCCTTTCCCCACATGGTTTGGTAGCTTCCCCCACACATTTGCTGTTGCTGGCTTCCCCACAGCCCCTTCAACAGCGAGGAGCAGGGATCTGCCTGGAGTTACAAATGGGAAAGAATGTCTTTGGGCACAGAGAAGGGCAGTTTTGGTTGGTGGTGCTCTGGCTGGGAAGAGGAAGTGTCCAGGGAGAAGAGGGAGGTGTCCCTGCTCCATCAATGCACGTGGGGCTGACCCCAGTACAGAGCCAGCACCCCTTGGAGTGGCAGGAATTCTGGGATGAGTCTGAAGGATGCAGACATACAAGGGCTATTTTCCCCCATGAAGAGTTTGGATTTCATGCAGATGAATCCCTGTCCTCCTCTCCAGCAACATTCCTCAGAAAAAGGGATTGAACCTGGTCCCAACAGGGCTGCTCCCTGTCAGGGGGCTCTGGGCTCAAGCAGAGATGTGGTGGAGGGAATGTGATGGCCCTGGCTTGGCTACAGGCCTAGAGGAATAAAGCTCCCTGGGAAGTTTGGGCTGTCACCCTGCTGCCCCAGAGCCACAGGACACGCTGCTGAAAAGGGCTGCGAGCTGGAGCTGCAAAGCTAAAGGCAGGAGTGATGGCCCAGGCAGATCACCAGTGTACTGGGGGATTTGGCCCCTGCTGACCTTTCTGTGCCTTTCTGCAGCTCCCAGCTCCCTGCTGTGTCCTGGCCCTGTCCCCAGAAATGCAGACAACCACATTTCTCTGCAGCCTCCTTGTCTCCTTTGCCCTTTTCCCCACCCCATTCCCATGCCCCTGGACAGCCACACGCCAAAGGACTGCCCGGCCTCTCTGCAGCTCATTTCTCTTGCAAGCTTTGTCTGGTGGGTGTATTTTGCATTTGCTTTTTCTTTTTTGCTATTCACAGGGAACAAAGAGGGGGTCACAAACCCAAGGGCAGACGTCAGGACAGGGCTGACAAGCCTGGGAGAGAGGGTGATGCCACCCACCCCCGCAAGGTCCTTCCAGGCTGGTAAAACCAGGGGGAGAAGGGCTTTGCTCCACGGCGCCGGCTCTGCCCATCCCTTGCTCTCCCTGCCCGGCCCTGCGAGGCGGCTGCTGCACTGTGTCACTGCTCCATCCTTCTGCTCCATGCCTCCTCTCCATCCCGCTGCTCCATCCCGCCCGGCCCGGCCTGGCGCCGGTCACGTCTGCTGGGGCAGGTGGCAGCTCTCGCCGATGGCGATGACCACGTCCTGGGGCTGCCGCTCCCGGTGCCGCGGCGCCTCGGGCATCTCGCTCATCTCGTTGACGCTGTTGCTGATGCAGTTGATGTCGCTCTTGTTGCTGTTGTCATCCGGGCTGGGGCCAAAGATCCACTCTGGAGGAGGGAAAAGCACAAAACCGGCCCCGGGTTACATCCAGCTCTTTGCCCAGAGCGCAAGGCTCTGAAATTGCTTGAAAATTGCTGCCTCCAGCTACACCCTACCCTCAGTGCTTCCCCCTCCAGGAGTGTCCCTTGCCCATCCCTGTCCCTTCATCTCCTCCACTCCCCTGGTGCTGGCATCTCTGCTCTTCCCAGCTCTGGGCTGGTTTTTAGGCTGCTGGTTTCTGGAAGCCCTCCCAGCTTAGGCAGATGAAATCACCCTGTTAATCCCAAAAATGAGAGTGAAGTGCCTCCAAAGTGAAGTGTGCATCTGGGGTCTCCAGCAATCTATTTCCTAAAGTGGGATTTTGCTGTCAGACAGAGTAAGCCATTAAATAACTATGTATCATCCAAATGGGGCTGGAGATGTGGCTGGGACATGGCTTTTCTGCCTTGAGAGCACATTACAGCCATGCCAGGGCCTCAAACCCTCCAAGGCAGTTTTGGGGCTCTGCTTCTTGCTGGTCACCAGAGCCCCAGGACCTGGCTCTGAGCTGATCCAGCCACTGCCACAACCCTGGGGGGGACTGCCCCTCCAAAACACAGTGTCACCGCTGGATGACAGCGTGACGGGAACATCCCCTGCAGCACAAGGGAGGGCAGCTCAGTGAAAGCAGGTGGTGCTGCTTCCCAAACTGCTGTCTTTTCAAAAACATGGCTGTTTGGGCAGGGAGAGGCCCACTGAGATGGGAAGGTGCCAGCAATGAGGATACCAAAGCTGGGGAAGCCCAGGCGAGGGGAGAGTTGCCCCAAGACCTTGTGGCTGTGGGCAGTGGAGCACCAGCACTCCTCTGCTTTAGCTCTGCCACCAGAAATAAAGCAGAGTTGGCTACCAGGAGGCAGACAAAAGGACCAGCCTGGTTTTGTTGTTCCTGGGGAACTCTGTTTACTTGCTACTGGATCTCACAGAATACAATTTCTCTCCTTTGTGCTGTGGGGTACTTTCTGTCCCCACAGGACATTCCAATTATGGCTCTTCAGTAGAGGACACAGGTTTCCTGATGGAGCAGGGACACAGAAATGCCATCCCAGTGAGATGATGTCTTTCTCATGGGCTGTGGAAAAAAGTTTTGCAGCAAAACTAAGACTGAATAATGGCAAATGCCAGGGTGGGATGCCAGGCATGAAGTGAATGGAAGAACTCATTTCTCAGCTCACCAGTGGTGGCCAGACATTTCTTCAGGTGTGAGCAGAGAGACGGGAACAACCTGTAGTCTCTCTGTGCTCAGTGTGTGCACTATAAGTCAAATTTTGGGCTTCTTTTGAGACACCCAAAGCTTCTCTCTTTTTTTTTTCTTTTTCTTTTTCTTTTTCTTTTTAATAAAAGCCAAAAGATTTGTTGTTTTTGCAATGCAATATTTGAATTTTTTAGCCACAGCTAAAAAATCCATTTAGCCACAGCATCCCCAAGAGAGCAGAACATGACTTTCAGGATGATGCTTATGCTCTGGAGCCAGGGTAGGTGACCACCCTGCCAGGGGAACAGGACAGGGAGTGGAGGGGGTTGTGCCCCACTGCCAGCATGGGCTGCCTGGAGGAGGGGGCTGTGTCCCACCCTGGTGGGGCAGAGCTCCCACCACACTGGGCACAGGCAACATGTCCAGAGAATGACTGTTTTTCCTTGGTTTTCCTGTTTTCTTCACCTTCATCGCTGTGCTAGCAGGGTTTGCTGGTTGTCCAACAGGAAAGACAGGAGAAAAACCACTACAGTTCCCTCAGCCACTGCAGTTCTGGCAAGAGGGATTGGGAAACTCAGCAAAGAAGTGGTCCAAAGGTTTTGGGGAACCCTGCATCTGCCCCGAGTCCCAACCAGGACATTTAGCTTTCACTTGTATAACCCACCTGAGGCTGGAAGGAAAATCAGCCAAGACCAGAAGGCTCATTTAGGGCTTTTTTCCTTTATAGCTTTGATTTTGCTTGGCTTTACTGGGTGTAGACTAAAGGCCAAACACTCCACCACCTTCTTTGTGGTCTGGTCCATCCCAGACAGATCCTCTTGTCCCCAAGACCTCGCAGGCTCCTGCAGCCCCCACACAGCTGCCTGCATGAGGAGAATCCGAAGGCAGTAACAAGATTGCCTCCTACAAATACTATTAAAGTTCTCAGCTCTCCTTCCTTGACGTCAGCCGCAAAACTCCAGTGGGAGCAGCAGGAAGGAAGGGGAATAATCCGTAGAAAAAGGGGTGATGGGTCCTTAAATATCCCGGGAGCCACTGGGTAAGGATTGCTGTGTGCAAGGAGAAGCAAAGAGCGTTGCATGCCTGTGAGTAGGGGTAAGTGGCATCTGGTGGCCAGATGATGAACCCCTGGTGACATCTGTGGGCACAAGAAGAAGCAAGAGCTGGATGAGGCACTGTGGTAAAGGCAGAGAAATGCAGGGGATGGGTGTGTTGGGAGAGCACCAAGGACACCAGCAAAAGCCATTTGCAGGGAGAAGTGTCACACTGCATTGTCACCAAAGGGGATGTGGCTGGCCAGGGTGCCTGGGGAAGGTGGCTGGTGCCACAGTCCAGCTCCTGGGTGAGAGCAGGCTGGATTGTGCGTGCTAATCCGAACCACTGCTTCCCTGGGAATTATTTCTGGAGCCTGCTGGATCTAATTACCCAGTAATCTGCAGGAAGATGTAATTAGGCTGTCATTAGAGGGTATTTACTGCGATGCCTTTATGATTTGACTGTGTAAGTAAGGAGTGAAGTAATTACACAATTACATGTTATTTGTGGCCATTTATGGCCTGTAACTTCAGCGTGTTGCCATGTGTGGAAGAGGGGAGCGAGGCCCCGTGGAGCTGGCAGAGGATCTCCTGCCAGCAGGACCCTGGAGAAACAACCATAAAAATGTCAGCACCCTATGTCCCCTGCCAGGCACAGCCAGCTCTGTCCCAGCCAGGCTCCATCCCCCCAGCTTCTCCCTCTGGCTCCTGTCAGTTTGAGGGTGAGGAACCAAGGTCTCTGGGGTCACTCATGGCATGTCTGGGGAGGGATGAGGGAGAAGAGAGAGGAGACCTGCACATCTTTGGCGTCAGTGGGATTAAACCTCGCTCTGATGCGGAAGGAACTTTGCAGGGGATGGGAGGCACAACCTCACGTCATGTGCCAAGGCTGGCTGGAAACCTTGGACAATGAACCCTGCACAGGGGTGTAGTCAGGTAAGGGGGTGGCCAAGGGCTGGGAGCCAAGGGGTGGTGGCCAGCCAAAGGGAGCTGCAGCCCTCAGCACTATGGCAGGTATTTCTCTCTCCATCCCTTACAGCTGGCAGGGGGATGC
The DNA here is from genome assembly GCF_036417665.1 of Passer domesticus. Taxonomy (NCBI): domain Eukaryota; kingdom Metazoa; phylum Chordata; class Aves; order Passeriformes; family Passeridae; genus Passer; species Passer domesticus. The sequence continues at coordinate 53,807,232 of NC_087480.1, forward strand.
GTGAGCCACAAAAAAACCAGACACAAAAAAACAAAATCCTTTTCTGGGTCTAAGTCCACATCTGGGTTCACACAACCTCCAGCCAGAAGGTGATCAAAGTTAGGCTGAACCTAATGACACCTAATGGATCTGGGACAGCTACAGGCAGAGCTGGGATGAGAAGGGATCACACAGTGTGCTCCTGGGGCAGCAGCACATCCACACCCAGACAGTCACACTTTGGAGACAAGAAAAGGCATTGCCTGTCCCTACCCAGCCACTGGAAGGAGCTTGTAACACATGCTGCAAAATCCAGGGCATGTTCACGGGTGTGTATGTGAATGTCTTGGATAAAAGAGAGGAACAAAGTGACTTTCTCAGCCAGGCTGGGGAGCAGCATCCAACCCAGAGACACCTCTTCCTGCTGGTCAGGTGCTGCTGAGGCTCCGTGTGCCTGCTGGGGTCTGCAGGGCCAGTGGAGAGGTGGGAAGTGCTGAGGTGGGGTGAGATCGATACGGAGCAATTGATCCAGAGCAGCTGGAGAGAGGAGATAGAGCAGACTGGGCAAATCAGGAGCTGTGGAATTGCAACTCTGTTATTATTATTATTCCCAAGTAGCAGAGTGATGTGGCACAAAAGGCACCTCTCTGGCTCTGTCCCAGTCTTTGACAGCATCCCTGGAAGCTGTACCCCTGGGATATGCTGGATTTTTGGGGACAGAAAACACTGGGGCTGCCCAGATGTCACAGTGTGCCCTTCTCATGCCAGCAGTATGAGGGCTGGCCCTTGCTCAGAAACCCCTGACAGGGCAGGCAGCAGGGAGCAGCCTCCTGTTGTCTGTGTGCAGAGGGGCACAGGGTTGCTGTGTGCCCAGTGTCACCCCAAGGGGGTGGCCGGGTCCCCTGCATTCATTGGTGGCAGGGTAGGATGCCTATGAGGCATTTCAGCTGCTGAAAAAGAGACATCCCAGGCAGAAGAGCAGAAGGGGGTGGGAGAAAGGGCTGAAATTTAAATGCAGCCTGGTGAGTGAGACATTCACAGTCCCTGTAGAGATGGAAACAGGAAAGGAAGGGGCAACATGTTCGATGAACAATCAAACTCGTGCTCTAGTTTTGCTTTAAATGGAGCTGGGTGTGAAAGCAGCTGCTAAAAAAGCTCTTTTCCCATCAGCAGGAGGAGAAGCACCTCTTTCTTTGAAACATGTCCTGACCCAGCAATCACATTGTGCTCTGCAGCAAGGCAGGGCCAGCTCTGGCCGCAGCGTTCCCGATGGACATGAGTTCAAGGGTATCCCTCGTGTCTTTGACATGATGCAGCAGTCACAGCTGGATGTTGCAGCTGTCTCATTTTCTGGACAGACTCTACTTATTCATTACCAAAATCAACAAATAACTCCCAGGTTTGTTCTGATGGAAAATCTGTGTCTGCCCCTGGCAACAGTAATTTGTTAGAAACCCCACTTTCCTCTTCAGATTCACTTCTTTCTAAATGAATTTGATGTTAGGGTTTGTTCTTCCTTCCCTGCTTCTCAGAAATTTCTCAGCTTTTCTGTGCTGGCTGAGTCAAAATTGTCCTGCACCCCAAACAGCATGAGCACTCTGCTTTGCTGATGGACAGGTAAGGACACTGCTCCTCTGCAGAGCTGCCACCAGCATGAAGCATCTGGTGGGAGAAGGGGTGACATGGAAAAGGCAGTTATTAATTACGATATTCTCTTAAAAACAGCTTCTCTGCATGCACCAGAGCAACCCTGGACCAAGCCTGCATTTGATCCCAGTGCCACCCATCAGGCAGCATTGCAGCTCCAGAGAATGGGTCTCTGAGAGGTGGTGACTCAGGTGTGGTAGGTGGGAGGCAGTGGTCCTGGGGGTGGATATTTGCTATCCACACCTTCCAGAGGCAGAGTGAAGGTGACCAGAGTGTGAGGAGCCCTGCTTGGTCTCAGCTCACGGGAGACCAGTGCGTGCAGGGCAGCAGACAAACACAGCCCTCGCCCCCAGGACCTGCCACAGCCCATCCCTGGACCACACGATGGCAGGAATGGGAAAGCTGCTGTGGGATGGTGCATCCCTGAGGCCTTGGTCGATGCCTGGCAGTGTGTGCTGGAAGCCATCCCTCTCCTCCAGCTCTGACTCCAAAGGTTTGCCCTCAAATGCAGCTCTCCTGGAGTGGGCCCTTTTTGCAGACCACTGTGGCTCATTGTCTGGCCAACAGCCCCAGCCTGTGAGGGGGACTGTGAATTATCCTACAGCAGCCACTGCTTCCCTCAACAACACCTCGGGAGCTCCTGATGCACCCCCATGCACCAGAAGGGAAACAGGCAGGGATCACTGTGAGAGGTGGTTAGAACCGAGATGGAAAAGCAGAAGGGAACCTGACATGGCTTCTTCCCACAACTTTGGGAGGCAAAGGAATTATCCTCAAACAGAGCTGGAAAAGAAGAGGTGTAAGTCCTCTCTGATGGACCTAAGATGCTGTCTGCAATCCCTGCGGTGGGCTGAATTATCCTCAGATCCCTGAGGTTCTGTGTGGAGCAATTAAAAGTGGATTCCCTGTCTCTGCAGGATCACCCAGCAGCTATTTTCAGCAAAGCTACATTCATGCACAGTTTCTTTGTTCAAGGAGACCGTTTCCTAAAGAAGCCTGAAATGTGGAGGTTGCAGATAAGGCTGGAAAACAAAAATATGGCTGGTGGGTCAAAAGGGCAAAGAAAAGAAAGACCCTGCCCCAAGGATGGCGTCGGGTTCTGAGCAGTCCCAAAGCCATCACCCAGCACAGTCCTGCCAGTGCCAATGACCCTCCCCTGCCTTGCCCCAGCTGGGCATCTGCCTTGGGCCCATTCCCGAGGGAAAAGTTTCCTCCAAGGTCTCCTCTGGAGATCGGCAGCCCGGAGGAGACCTTGGCTGACCCTTGGTAGCCAGGGTCTCCCTGCACGGCACTGCTCCCACGCAGACCAGCAGACCCTTCCTTCCCGCGTGGTTCCCGTGCAGGAGCGAGATGCTTTCCCCTTTCCCGGCGACCGCACGCGTGCAGTCTCCATGGCAACAGCTTTGTTTCCAGTCAAACTTTTTATTTTTTCCCCCTTTTCCTCCTTTTTTTTTTTTTTTAAATTTTAAATCAGAGCGATATTCAGCGAGCTGCTGGGGACGGAGGAGGGAGGGCGGGCTGATCCCGGGATTGCAGTAATTAGGCGCCTCGTACGTCGGTGACAGCCTTGTCATTTGCCAAGCCAGCTCCTCGCCGCAGCGCCGGCTCTGGCAGCTCTCCAGCGCTTCGGAGTTAAGCAGCTTTCCAAACGCTTCGACCCAATTTGCCTTGCCTGCTGGTGGGGTCTGAGCTGTGCTCACGCAGGAGCCTTCCTCCCACCCTCCTCGGAGGGCTCGTGTCCAACCCCAAGCAGAGACATCTGGCGAGTTTTGGGAAAGCCAAACGTGAGACTTGGTCAGCTCAGAGCCAGCAGGAGGGCTGGAGAGAAATGAAGGTGTTTGGGGCTCTCCTTGGCCAGGTCTCTCCAGGAAAAACTGAAGAGGGGTTCTTTCAGAGCCCTCTTATCCACATCCAGGTGCTCTGCCCTCCTACTCTCCAACAATGCATCTTTCCTCCTTCTCCCATGCAGCCTCCCATTTTCCACTCCTCCCCAGCCTGCCGGGCATCACAGCAGCGTTCATGTCCCCCTGGGGATGCCTGGGCAAGCTCTAATTGATTTTTTTAAGAAGCATCTGCAAAGAGAGGTGTCAGTGTCTCAAATACCCGTTTAGATTTCGCAGGGAAAAACCTTGGCAGCATCCTGAGAACCCCTTCACCACCAGAAACTGAGCCCAGCACCTGCCTCTCATTGCTCCTGTGAGAGCAGGGGCCTGCCTGATGCTTTGACTCCCCAAGCCGTGTCCGACAAGCTCTTACTGAGGAGTCGTCATCATCCCTGATACCTCCAAGTGACTGTTTAAAGCAGCGATTAACTATTCCCACTTTAATCTCCCTGAAACAGGCTCCAGCCCTTTGGCATCTTATTTCCATCTCTCCCCGTATATTTTCTGAACATGATTAGTGCAGAAACGCTGATAGCAGAGGCTGGAGCTGCTGCCGAGTATATAAATCCAGGCATTGTGTTAAGGCAGCTAATAGAGCAGATTCTTATTTACTGTCCCTTGGTCTCTCTGTCCAGTCCCTAGAGTAATTTTATGCAAACTCATTCAAATTAAACCCCTTCTCTTTAAAGGCTGTTCCTTGGCAGTGTTAACAAACACAGTCTCGTCCGCTCTCCTCCGAGGACTGGCTCATTTTAAGTGTAAAAACTGTGGGAAGATGGGCCTGGAGTGCTAACTAGGATGAGCTGGAGGCAGCCTTCAGCACTGAGGGGTGCTGCTGGAGTTTGGGAAATGCCTTCTCCTCTCTGCCTGGAGGGGGAAGAAGCTCATACGGATTTCTGACCCCAACTTGGACAGATATTACCTCACCCTGGGACAGGGAGGATGCTTTGCCCTCAGCAAGGGGTGTTAAAGTGGGAAAAGGCTTCTTCCAAAGTGGCAGGAAGCGGGCAGACCCCAGTGCTGTCCCTGTGCTTGTCCAGCCCACGGGATGGCCGTGGTGCTGTGAAAGGCTGTGGCAGTGCCTTTGCAAAGGCTTTGCAAGAGAAGGGACGCCCTGCTGACCTCGTCCCACGCAGAGGCTCAAGTTAAAGGTCACCAGGGAACACTGGAGCTGAGCTGGGAGCAGCACACCTGGGGCCCACCTGGGCAGCTGCAGCCCTCTCTGTGCCTGCAGGGACAGGGCGTTCCTGTGGATTTGGCCCTGCTTCGCAGTACTTTGAGCACCCACATCTGTGCTCTCCTGCATCAGGGACCACAGCAATGGGGACAGGGTGTCTGCTCTGCAGGGGCACGGGGACTGGACTGGCCCTGCCTCGGGGCAGTTTCTAACCTGGCCTGACCTGGTCCTTTCAGCTTCTTGGGGCAGAAGTGGGTATATTTTTAAGTGCTGTCCCCACTGCCTACCTTTGTGGGGAAGGCAGCACTAAATCAGACGTGATGTTACAGCCCCAGCAAGCTGCTGATTAAGTGTTAAATTTAACACTTTAAGAAATATATCCTTTTCCTTCCATCTGGAGTGAAGAAAAACTCCTCAGCAGCAGCTCCCTGCTGTTTTCTAGGCTCAGCCTCATGTGAGATCCCAAGTACTGTTCCCTGCAGGAGGTCTGACCTTTCTTGTCCCAAATAACCCCCCTCTAAATCCCCGTGTCCTGGATCTGCTGGCCCTTGCCTGGTCATGACCCTCTGCCCAAAGGCCTTGGCTTGCCCTCCCCTGAGCAAGGCAGGGGTGCTGCCCACCCACAGGCACTGCTTGGAGTTTTGGCTGCTGTGTGTCTCCTGTGTCCCAGGAGCAGGGAGATAAAGCGGAATCATGAATGAACACGTGGATTTTGTTCCAGATGAGTGTGATCTCCCTCCCCCTGCAGAGATGGAGCCTGCAGGGCTTCAACCCTGATTGAGGGTCAGGCTCAGAGCAGGGCTGTGCAAAGGGATTTCAGCCTCATTTCCCTGTGCAAGGCATTGCTCCCAGAGCTTTTGGGGATTTGGGGCACATCTGCAGGAGCCAGGAGCTTAAATCCCTCTGGGGATCCCTTCTGGATCCCTATTCAAGCTGGAAAACTGCAACCAGCATGCTGAAGCAAGGTCCTGACCCTCAAAAAGACACGATGGCTGTCAGGGTGTAGGGGCCAAAAGTACCAAGGATTCAGATGGGAATTGGGCACATTTTCACTCCCCAGCACGAACAGCCTTACAAATGATGGGGCAAAGAGCAAGAGTATCATTGAAGGCTTGTCATAAGCAGCCAAGCACCTCTGCCTGACAGCAGCCAGCACTGTTAGGGCTCTCAGCCCTGATGGTGAGGGACAGCATTCATCAGCAACAGGATGAAAAGTGGAGGAAAGCAAATCTCAAAAAAAAAAAAAAAAACAGTTCCCTCTTTGGGCTGTCATTGCATGGATTTGTTGCAGGGGCTGTGATGGCTGCTCTAAAGCAACCAGACTGCTGAGCTGGGTTTCCTAGGAGTTTGTAGACTCCCTGGTGTCTAATAAGGGGTTAAGCTCGTATGGCAGATTTTCTTTCACTATGCACTAGTGGGTTGTTATTCTGTGCTCATGTATCTGTTGCCATGAAACTTTTCATGTTGGAGACCTCTAATCCAAGCTCAGTTGAAACTGGCCAAGAGATTTTACAGTCATTTGGCAACCCAGACTCACGCACACACATTTATGCACACAGGCACAAGATCTGCTCCTTGAGGAAGGGGGCTAAACCCAAGGATTTTCTCTGGGAGGATGGTCAACACAGAACTCAGTTTGGAGAACCCAGCACATTAAACAAACCAACACTCTTGCAAATGCAAAAGGGTCAAAGCTTGGTCTAAAACCCACCCAAATCAAAGGCGACACGCAAGGCAGCACGTCCAGGCTTGGCACCAGGCTCCTTTTGGCCACAAGCACACAACGCATGAAGCCCACACTCACCTACAAAGTCGTAAATGAGGTCCTTGATGAGATGCCCGACGATGGCATACGCCACTGCCACCACCACCAGGGCTGCCATGAGGAGGTAGAGGACAGCCTTGGGCAGAGGAATGGCGTCTCGAGGAGGGGGCTTGTACTCCTTGTAGAGCTGGTCATTGTCCGAGTATGAGTACTGGAACAAGTGGTCCAGGCCAGCTGTGAAGTTGCTGGAGTTCATGGACTGGCTATTGGACAGGTAGCTGTCCTGTTCGGGGTCCTGGAGGACACTCACCACCGAGCTGGTGGTGGCTTCCACTTGCTGTACCAAGTTCAGAGTCTTGTTAACGCTGGGGAGGATTTGGGAAAGGAAAGTGCTCCAATCTTTGATGGCACTGATGTTGCAAATAATCATAATTGCAATGAGGAAAGAGGTCTCCAAGCTCAAGAGACTTAAAAGGGAGAGAAAGAGGTGAGAATTGCTGTGCTTACACCAAACCATGTACTGCAAAGCGGGCAGAGAAGGTCGGGATGGGGTACGTTTCTCATTTGCAAATTCTTACATGATCCCGTAGGGATGCATCTGTGGTACCTCGTCTCACTCCTGGAAATGCCTCCAGAAAACCCCTACGGGCATGAAGTTCCTTAGTAAAAAGTAGGTGCTGGAATGATTTTGACCGATATCATTTTTGTTCCTCAGCCGCCTGTCCCTTATGCTACTCACCGATGAAAACCAGAGAGACAGGACCCGGTAGATATTTTCAGTCATCTGGAAAAGAAAGATAAATTGCCCTTCTCCAGCTTTTTTTTCTTTTTCAGAGGCGATGGTCCTTGGAGAGACAGAAATCCCCGCGTGGCTCTGCCCCAGGCTCGGGGTGCGCGGTGCGCTCCTGGCTCTCCCGTTAGCGCTGCCCAGAGCGTTCGCAGAATGTTCAGAATGCTCAGACCCCACAAAGTTCAGCTGCCCCGGCGTGCGACCGGGCCGGCGGCGCGCAGCTCCCGGCCATTCCGGCTTGGCTTTCTGCAACTTCTTCTACCGGCATCTCCCGATCGATTCCTTTAAAGACAGAACCAAGTCAGAGACAGCGAGCATGCCGGCAGAGAGCTCAGCACCCGGTCCCCAGCCCAGTCCAGGAGCGGTCGGTGTCGGGTTTTACCTTAAAGACTTTTCCAAGCGCACAGATCCTCCCGCCTGATGCTCCAGCCTGTTTCATTGCGGGCTGGGTCCCCGCGGAGCTCCCGCACGCAGCCGCCGATCCGCTGCCGCTGCCCGGTGCGTGTGACACTCCTCCCCGCTCTCTGCCCTCCTGCCCCTTCACCTGCCGGCTCTTCCCAGCCTCCCGGCCCCGGCAGCGAGGGGGATTAGCTGCCGGGAGGTTGGCTCCGAAACTCCTGAGCGTGCTGGGAAGCAGGCGATGCGTGCCGGCAGCGTAGGCTCAGCCTCCGCCGCTGCTCCCCGGGGAGTTAATCCCTTCGATGACAAAAGATGAGCTTTGATCCGTCTGCTGGATGTTCGCGGGGAGGTGCAGGGGAAGGCGGGGAGCAGCCCGGGTCCAGCCGCCCGCGGGCGCTGAGCTCAGCCTTTGTCTGGGAGCGGAGCCGCCGGCAGGCAGGAATCACATCGCGGGCGCTGCCGGGAGCGGGGAGGACATCATCGATCCCACCGCCAGCATCCCGCAGCAGTGATGCTCCCACAGCCCCGCTCCCGCCCCGGCAGCCTCCGCCCTGCAAAGTTTGGGCATCGGAGGGATGACTGCTTTGCAGAAAGCACGGAGGGTTTGAGGCTGAGCTGCCTCGCCGTCTCCCCTCCCCGCTAAGCTGTCTGTGCCAACTGGTAAGAGGCAGCCTCCGTGGTCACCTTGATAATGGTCTTAAACTGGTTCATGTTCCCTACAGATACAGCTCATCTGCCTTACTAGTGGCATCTCTGGGATCACTGAGTTTCTGGCTTGGTTTAAAAGCAGTGGGACATATATAAAGAGGAGGAATAGGAAATCTTAAAGAGCGGGAAATTGCCTTTCTATATTTGCAGGTGAAAATAAATCACAGCCCCCCCCCCCTTTTTTTTTTTGGTGCTGCTTCCCCATGTAAGAAACAGCTGTCACGGGGGCAAGAAAATCACCACAATAAGCCTGAAAGCAGCCAAATGGAGCTTCTGAGAAATAATAGCAAAAGATTAACTTTGTGTGTGTGTGCCACCAGCCAGCAGCAATCCTGGGGGTTGGAAGAGTGTAGAATAAAATGGCAACATCTCCCGTACAATAAAATAATATCACCAGGGTTTGGGTTGGCGATGGACAGATTGTACCAGCCCAGGAGCAAAGAAAATGTGGAGGAAAAAGCTCTTCTGTCCTCCCTGGAATGTACATGGCCCATGTCACAGTCACTTCTGGTGCCCAGGACCATTGAACAACATCCTAAAATTTCTTCTCACAAGTGACAGATCTGTGACTGAAGGTTACAGAGGAATATCTGGGCAGCTGCATGGATACATATCCTGCAATGGGATGGGTCCTGATGTCCCCCTGCCCCAGCATCTGGATGTCCAGATCTGGAGCTGCTACTCTGCCTCCAGAGCATGAAGCTGCAGAGATGCTTTGAGGGCCAAGGCAGGAGTCAGGAGCTAAGGGCAAATGGCTCCTCTGTCAGATTCTCAGTCCTCCCACACCAGATTTTATCCTTCCAAAATGGAAAATGTGACAATATTATTTTTTTTTATAGGAACTTTTCAATGTGAAGTGAGTTTTGGGCTCTGTGCAGGGGTGGCACAGTGCAGTCTGACTTTGCTCTGCTCAGAGGAACATCCTTTGCCAGGGGTTCTTAGGAGGAAAGAACAACTCCCAGGAAGTTCTTTGGTCACTGAGGACCAAAGCTGCTCCAAATCTCTCCTTTCACCACAGCTGTTTGGTGTTAGCAGTTGCCATGGCACCAGAGCATCAACCAGAGGGAACAGGAGAGCATCTGGTCCAGCTGACCCACCCTGTGCCTGGCTTCAGCTGCGACTGTCCCAGGCAGGCTCCCACTGTGCTGTACCCCTTTGTCCCAGGAGGGGATGGAGCTGAGTGATTGGAGGCAAAGAGTTTGCAAAGGTATGGGGGGATTAATCAGAGCTGAGGGGCAGCTCTCTGTGTGCCTGGGGACAGCTGGTGACAACAGCCCAGTGGGACACAGGGCAAACCCCCCCAGTTTCCTAGCCCTCCATTGAGTTTTTTGTGGGAAGGGGCTGGAAAAGCACTTGGGGAAGCTCTGAGTTCTGCTGCAGACACTGCTCCATTAAAGGGGCTTAGGGCAATACCAAAAAAAAACCACTCCCCACCATTTGTATTTCTCTGCAGCGGAAATAAAGTTGGCTCCTTTCATTTTCATTAACACCCTTATCAATTCAAAATGACTAAATAGATGCTTAACTGTTCATTATACACTCTCTGCATCTCCAGTCTGAAAGGGAGCCTTTATTTCCACAGTTATGGTTTTCAGCCCATTACAGAGGGAGAGAGCATGGAGAGATACACAAGTGTGGATTTTAATAACCTTATATTTCAATCTCTCTATTATTAAAAAAAATGTTTGCATTTACTGTGATGGGGGGAAGATTAAAAGGATTGCCATGGATTCCACTTAGGGAACATTACTAATGATTTCAATAAATCACTTTAAATAAAAATCACAATCTCCACAATTCCACCCAAATGCCATTTGGCAAAGGGGTTGATTATGGAAACAAAATGAATTTCGGAATTAGCTGCTTGTCCTAATGCAATTGGACAAATTAAATTTAGGGATACACACATATCCAATGACACACATATCTCATGCAGAAGAGCGGCGTTTTGGCCCCTGGGAAAAAGAACAAATAATGTTTTAGTGGGTTAAGACAGATCTTGTCCCTCATGATGGATGTCAAGTGTTTGTTACAGCCATTTTCTTAGTATTTTTATTTTATGGCTTACCCTCTGTGAAGCTACAGTCAAAGCACTGGTGTTTTATTTCCACCAAGGCAGGATCCAGCTGACTACTGGGACAGGACTCTGATAATGGTTGTGTCCATGCAGAGCTGAAAAACCACCATGACACATCACTAGCAATGCCCAGAGCAGACAGTCTGGACTCCTGTCTGTGACTGGGACCAGATCCCAGGATCTCTACAGAAGGTGAAGCCCAAGTTCTTCACCAGATCTGGAGATCTGTGGATGTGGCAACACCTGTCGGGTGCAAACAGAGCTGTAGGGGTGGAGAGCAGAGCTGGAGTTTATTGCTGTGCACTGTGCCGTGGCTTGGGAAGGCTTTGTGTCTCTCCCTGATCAGAGCTGTGCAGAAGCTGGCTGAAAATGTAGTCAGGAGGTGCAGCTCCAGCAGCAGTACCTCCATCTGTACTTCTGAGTGAGACATTTGTCTCCCCAAGGGTCATTTTTACAGCCTGAAGGGGTTTTTGTGTCTCTTTTCTGTGTTGGCTGCTGACTCCAAACCCTGATCCTCACCAGAGGAAGCCTCTGCACCTGGCCAGAAGAACAGGCACAACAATTTACACCCTCATATGGCACAAGGTGAAACACTCACCACAGGATTCCTTCAAACCACTCACATTTTAGCTATGCAGGGGGACACTCCTATCCAGATGCTGGCTCGTGGGGGCTGCACAGCTCCTGCTCCAGCCCCTGCAGCCCTTCCCTGGAGGAGGCAAGCTGACCTTCATTCATCCCTGGATGCTCTTCCCTGCCTCCCTGCCTGGCTGTGCTCGGCTGCTGCGCTACACCCCGGAGCTGTGACTTCATTTCCAAGCAAATTCCAGACCTGCACCAAAGTTTTGACAGCAACCTTCCAGCATGACAAGAAGTTGTGAAATTTAGGCTTATCCTGTATTCCCATTCCTAGCATTCATCCTGCCCAGCGATTTCTGCTTGAACAAAACAAACAAACAAGGAGCAGCAGCAATTTTTAGCAGATGAATCAGAGCGAGCTATCTTTATCTATCTATATATAAAATCACCTTTTTAAAAACTTCTTTTCTGATGCTGTATTATTCATGTATCCAAAGCTGAAGAAGTCCAGATTATAATGATAATAGACATAATAAATATGCCCTATTAAATGCAGTGCTTAGGAAGACTGTTCCCTGTCTGCTGTCTCTGGTAAGCAAAGCAGGGTTTTAACTCTGCGTGTGGCACCATCTCATGGACAGCTTGGCTTATTCAAAGGACTTGAGAGGCTAAAAGCAAGCACAAAATTATCTAGCATGAAAAGCTTGCTTCATGAAAGAAAAGGGAACATCTCCCAAATAAACAAACCCAGGGCAACAGGAGTAGTTGCAGTGGAGGTGAGGTGGGAAGAATGAATTACATGTTTTGTTTGCATCTCTAGAAAGTGCTGCTTGGCCAGAAAATAGGTAAAAATAGCTGAAAAGCATTTGTAGGGGTTATCTCTGGGTAAGTCTGACAAAAGCAGAACAGGAAGGCCTCATCCCAACAGGTGGGAAAGTACTGTTTTTCCACGTTTCTTTCCACTCACAGCTTTGCTGTCCTGAAATCCAGTGAGAAGGTGAGCCAGGCTATGTGCACCTGACATCTCCCAAAACCCCTCAAAGGGATCTGGAGGGAGAAGCTGGCAGTCTCTACATTTTCTATCTTCTCTGCCATCTAAGCTGGATATGTAGACCAAAAAAAAAAATCCCTCAGCTGCTGTTTCTTTCATGAAAAATGGAGAAAAAACTTAATGGATGCAAACCTGTTGGAGTTTTCAGAGAGCTTGAAAGGGCAGGACTGAGGTGCCTGTCCACCTGCTGATATCTGGGCTTCAGGAGGAAACTTTAAGTGTCAACAAAGGTAGAGGAAAGGATGAAAGGAAGGAATTGAGCAAGGCAAACAGGAAAACTTACCTCCTTGCCTGAAATATCGCCCTCATTGCAGGCAGAGGTACAGGAGCAGAGACCTCCCCAGATGCCAGTCCTCATTCCCTACAGACACCCCAGGAGGGGCTCTGCTGCCTGCCCCTCACCCAGCCCTTGCTCCAGTACTGTCTCCTCCCAGAGCAGGACCTGCTTCTAACGAGTGACATGTAAAGTTAGGCTGGTTTTTCAGGTGTGGAGAGAGAGCTGGGAAGGGTTGAGAAGCGCTGCTGGGTTGCCAGGCAGGTTACAAATGCACTCTGTGACTCCTGATTAATCTGCCACCTCACACGAGAGGTGATGCAGTGCTCTCTTCTGCATTGCAGATTGTGCTCCCGCCGTGCCCTTTCCCCACCACCCTTCAGAACCCTCACCTGCTATTTCCCAGGCACTCATTCAGTGTCTCACAGTGCATTCATTGCGTGCCTGAGCCCTGTGTTGCTGCCTGCCCAGGTTGTAGCTGTGTCTGCAGACTGATCCCAGCCTCACAGGTAGGAAAACAGCCCCTGAGGCCACGTCCTGGCCACCCCTGCCACAACATTAAAGGAACTGATGGACTGGAACATGTGCCTGTGTCCTGAATGGGAGTGGTAACACTCCTTTTCCTGTGCTCCAAAGCCACATGTGCAGGTGCTGGATCCCAGATGGGAACATCCAGCCACTGTGGGTGCTGGAACAGAGGAGAGAAGTGGGCACAGCCCTCCTGGATGGAAGGGTGACAATGCCTGAGAGCATCCCTGTTCCCCATTCAGGTCTGGCAAGGTCAGCCAGCTCCTGGTGAACTGTAGGAGCCCTGGACTGAGTGACAGGAGCATGAAACAGCTCCAGTCTGGACTGAGCTCTGCTGCATCCCAGCAGGGGCATTGCCTGGAGCATCCCGTGGTGCTCCAGCTCTAGCAGCAAGCTCCTCTTGTCAGCAGCAGGCAGCTGTGATTGGCAGTGGCAGCAAAATGCTTGATTACTTTGGGATAGGATAAACTCAGGAGCAGAACCAGGAAAAGAAAAAAATGTTTTCAATAAGTATGGAAACCGCTTTTAACCCATGCACAACCAGAGGTGGGATTGCATCCCTTCCATCTTTTTATTTTGTGATGGAAGTGCTCCATGTTGGTGTTTTTGGGTTGTTTTTTTTTTTTACCAATCTGCCTGCCTACTGTTACCAAAGAGTAATTTAGCCAGGGAAATGTTCACTTGAAGTCTGAGTTGAATCCCCAGGAAAAGTCTGAAATTAAGAGTGAAGGTGACATTCCTAATGAGCAGGGCAGGATTTTTTTAGCATAGGCTGTTAACTACATGGAGACAGAATCCTTTGACTCCTGCACTTTACCGCTATGAAGGAATTAATTGTCTACGAATGCTACATGAAATTATTCACAGCTTGCCAAAGCTCTTGGTTTTTAAAATGTTGGTTGCATGGTGTGTTGTTCTGGCTTAACCTGCTGTTCCCCAGATGAAGGAGGTCTCCCATCAGTGAGAACTTTACAGTTGGTTCCTGTCCTTCAGTGTTGAGCTATGGCTCTTCCTGGTGAATCCAACTTGGGTCTTCTTCACTGCAATGGGAATCCACATCTTATCTGTCCCATCAAGCACACGGCACTTCATATTTCCTTCTTCCCTGGAGCACTCTTTGATGCTTTTGACAAACAGAACGATCTGTAGATAAGTCTAAAAATTACTTTACATGCTTTATTTCTTTCATCAGAGAGAAAAGCAAAAAGCTAAGCCACATCCACTAAGTCCATGCACATCCAGACAATTCAGGAAGAGCGGGTGAGTGATGGAACAACAGTTCATGGTGATGCTGAGCTTCCATGATTACACCAGACCTTTTCTCCAGAACTGAACTCTGCTGAAGGTGACCTTGGCATCTGGGCAGTGAGAGAGCCCAAATGATGAGGTTTCTGTCTCAAAACCAGTTCTGTCTGTGGAGTTGTGCCCCAAGGAAAGGAAGCCTGACCCTTGCAGACAGACATCCTATACTTCCCATCCTAAGCTATGCCTGCTTTCAGTTACCCTGTGCAACTACTGCTTGCTAAGCCAAGGAAGCAGAACTCTCCCCTTTCAATGTCTGAATGCACTCTGCTCCTCTGCACATCTCCTCCTATTCCCTGACCTGCCTTCCCTGCCCCGAGGCATCCTACACATCTTCTGTCCTCAGATTTGTTTTGCTGTTGTGTTTTGTCTGTGCCAGCCTCTGGGCCCTTCATCCACCACTTGCATGATTTATAACCCTGCCAGCACCTCCAGGGCTCCCAGTCACCACACGGGTTAGTGGCTGCTACCAGAAGACTTTGCACTTTTAGGCTTTCTTTAACAAGTGTCCAACATGCACCTGAAATGTAAGTGCTTTGTTTGATTATTCTTTGGTTCAGCTCAGTCCAAGGTCAAAGCAAAGAACAATACAAAGAAGCAATAGTAAAACACACAAAAGCCCTCTGCAAACTTCTCTGCAGGGCTCCAAAGCACAAGTGTATTTTTATTCTCCCTGTGGCTTTCAGAGGGAGGCTGGGAACAATGTCCCTGTGTCATAGATGGGGAAGCTGAGGTGCATGGCAGCTGAGCACCAGAGTCCAAACTCATTCAAAACATGGATTAAATTCTCCTTGGTTTCAGTTAACTTCAGTTCCCAGAAATTTAGGTGAGATGCCCAGTTTGTTCACGATAAGCAAGCTTTCCTAAGCAAAACTAAGGCTGTTTCTTTAATGCAGAAAAGTAGCAGTACTGGGAGGGAAGGAAGCATGGCAGTGGAAATGAGCTGCTGAGCCTGTGCGAGGAGGGAGAGGCAAATAGAGAGATCTCATATCTGAGACCCCAGCATTAATTCATATGTTGATGAATGCCATAAATTAGATTGCAATCAGTCTGCATTCTCCAGGGACCTATTCCATGTAACGAGGCAGACCCAAGTCTGTTCCAAATCCAGAGAACTTCTGGAGACTCCGAGCGCGGTTCCTTCCTTCCCCACCCTCAATAAATAAATTACGTTGAAAAAGAGGAAGGTATTAGCTGTGAATGGATTTTAATTGACACAATGGTAAATTCATTTCATAATCTTTAATTAGCAGAGATGCTTGCCGGAAATGCAATTTACAGGAAACTTGTTCCTTTGCTTGGAAATCACTGGAATGTCTTGGTGATGGTAGTGAAAGGGGCTGTGGTCTCTGTAAATAATGCAGGAAGGCCCAGGATTAAGGAGTTTGTCTCTGAAGCAGGCAGAGCAGGCAGATTCTGATCCTGGTTCCAGTCAAACCTCAGTTCAGCTTCCAGCTGCAGCTGAGAATCAAGCAGGAAAAAATGATTAATGTCAGATGATGGCTGGGCTTGATGGTCCGAGTCTGTGGTTATCCAGCCTTCACTCACACAGCCCCTCTCCAGCTCCTGACCTTATCCTGAACCTCTCTGCTTCCTGCAAGCTCTGTCCCCTGTCCTTTTGTTTTTCTCAGTTTCCTGAGATCCTATGGATCCCCTCCTCCCGCTGTCTTCCAAGAACCCTGACCCACACAGGTCCCAGAGTCCATCTCCTGGCACAGCTGACTTGGTGAAGGGGACTGGGAAATTTTCCAGAGCAGCCAAAAGAGTAGGCAACTGTTGAAACTAACTCTTCTTCCTCCAACATGTTCTCTGCTGCAGGAAGCTTTCTCACCTCAGGACACATTCAAAGCTCATCACTTTGGGAACAGGACAGGTCATGAGGGGACCCAAGAAAATTCCAAGAGCAAATTATGAGTGGTTGAATGGGAGACATCCAGAGGTCCCTTGCAGCCAATGTGCCTCTGCTCCTCTGAAACCAAATTACCCTGTCTGGAGCTCCCAGTGAAAGAAAAGGCTATGAGTCATGAGTGGTGATTAAGGACAGCTTTAGGTGCAGAGACTCAGAATAAAATCACAGTGCTTGCTTCTCTGCTTGTCTTCTCTCTGTTCATGCTCCACTTCTTGCCTGCTTATGCTGGGATGAAAGCAAGCTTCCTTTTATCTCAATTCCTAGCAGAGCTAGAGTTGTCCCAGCAAAGGGAATGTGAGTCGGTTCTACTCCTGATGTCTGTTGACATGTTGCTATAAAAAACCCCAATTATTAGGAGAGGAGAAAGAGAAAGAAAAGATATTCTGCTTTTCCATGCTGAAAACTTCATGGGGTGTAATTGAGAGATCAAAACTACCTTGGCAAATAATTGGTGCCAGCTGGGAAGAATTAGCTTGATGTGTGAATCCCATGTTGGGTTTGTTAAGCCAGTCATGAGAAACCAAGTCCTTCCCTGGTAATCTGAACACACTTTGCAAGGAAGCCATGGGGAAAGCATGCCCTCTGCCTTTTAATCAAGCATGGTCTGTATAGGTGTGTGTAACACATCCCCTGTGCCTCAGTTTCTCCTTAATGGCACTAAATTTCTGGTGTAGAGTTCCTGGGGGGTATGGGTGTGGTTGGTGGGGGGTAGACCTTGGTATCCCATATCTGCACCCATGGCCAGCAGCCTCTGCCCACCGGGGTGTGGGCACAGAGAGTTATCACAAAGCTGGGGAGTCCATAAGGGACTGTGCTCATGGGTCCCTGTCTGCAGGGAGATCTTCACTTGCGTGGTCTTGGAGCATCCCTTGGAGACCCAAGGATGGGCTGCTACAGGAATAGACAGGTCCAGCCTCCCTCAGTCCCATAAATAAAGGGAGAGAAGCAAAGCTGAAAAGAGATGGCTTTCTGGACGCAGCAGGGAGCTCCAGTTTTCTTTCCCCTTCATTAAATACTGTGTTTTCCTCTAATGAAGGGGCCATCCAGAGCAATAATGAAACTCTTCTCACATCTCAGTGCCTCAAATGCCACTTCCTCTTCCCGCGCTGAGAAGAACCCAGGCTTCAGCAGCTCTGAGGGTGGGCTCCTTGCAGCTGCCTCACTGTTCCTCTAGCAAAATAAAAGCAAAATTAGTTCCCCTCCAAGAACTGCAAAGCACCCGTGCAGGGGGTTGTTTCATTCATCCCTTCTCCTCCCACATCAATAATGCTTTAATCTCCTTCCTGCTGGGCTCTGCCGCGTGCTGCCTGGATGGAGAAGGGCAGCGTGGTGCTCCTGCAGGGCTCTAGGGCTGCCTGTTCCACACACAGGCTGCTCTGCCACCATCCATGTTACCCAGCAGGGAGTCACCACTGGGACACACACACCTGACTGCTCTGTGCTTCACCTAAGGTCTTGGTTTGGGGTGAGTTTCTACAGGGCATACCATCCCCAGGTAAGGGGAAATCTTACATTTCCTGGGTTACCTGGGACTCCTGGTGACATCTGAGCAGACCAGCTCGCCACAGCATCAACAAATGTCTCCTCTTCATGTTAGGGGTGATTATGTCCCCTCAAAGCTATGAGCATCCTCACTCCTGCTGGAGCTTCAGCAGCTACTGCCTGCCTCCTGAGAGCATCTGGGTGCTGCAGAAAATATGAACAAAAGCAATGTGATGAGCCAGAGGGTGCTTCAGGAAGAATATGTGCCAGGTATCTCATCAACTCCAGGCATCCCATCAGCTCCAGGCGTTTGCCCCTCAGATATTCTTCATTTTGCTCAGGATGGGGCAGCCCCTCTGCTGTGAGGATGGGCAGGGATGGCAGCAGATCCAGGAGTGACTGTGCAGACACAGCTGATGGCCTGTGAGTGTCTCCTCATCTATCATCAACACGAAGTTCAATTACAGCCTATTGGGGTTTTCTCGATTTGCCAGTTAATTAATAAAATCTGCATCGCAGATGAGTTCTATTTACATAAGAGCTGAAGGAGGCAAGTCTTCATCTTAATAGCAGTGAATATTCAGATGTGAGATTAACTCATTGCTCTCTGCTTCAAATTGTTATTTACTTGGTTGTGTTTTAAAGATTAATCTGGATTTCCACTTTCTTATTGTGAAAGAGGCAGTAATGGGGATGTTTGTTTTCTTGAGCCCTGGTTGTTTTATTGAAACAACTTCCAATAAGCTTCAAAATTGGTTCTGTGTGAAGGGAGGACCCCCTGGCTAGAACAAGAAATGCCTAAAGGGACAATGACAGAGACCTCTCATATCATGGACAGTAGGGAGCTGTGAGAGAAGGATTGCTGCTCTTTCCTCTTAACTAGGTGTTTCTGAAAGCAGGCAAGCAGTAGATTTGATACAGATAAAAGCAAGTCCCTTTTGCACTTCCATGGATTGTGATTGACAATGCATTGGTGGATGTTAAACCCCATAAGCTGAGTATGGCTTTGAACTGATGAAGACCCTTGAATCACAGACCACCAAAGATGGGAAGAGTGGGCCAAGACCACTTTGTATGTGCCCTGATTCCCTGGATTTCTTCACATCTGCTGCAGCCACTGAACAAGCTGGGTGGGCCAGCCATTGGGCTAAGCCATAAAGCCATTTCTACAGCAATTTGGCTGATAATTTGAAGAAAAGGCAATATGGGGCCCTTTGCTTCTACAGTTGCTGGGAATCAAGCAGATATGTCTGAGGAGAACAGTATGTAGGAACATCCTGAGTGGTGATGGGTTTTTATCTGCCTTCACAGTTGTCATGAGCAACATTTTAAGGTGACAATGCCACTAGCCAGCCCACTACACAGCCCAGGAGAGAGCTTCCCTTTGGATATAACCCACATCTGACCTTTGTCTGCTACTGCCTCAGCATCGTCCTTGTCTGATGAGCTGCTTGAAGGACTGAAGAATTAAGAGGTTGTGGCAGTGCCAAAAGAAATTAGGGAATGTGATTGGGAAGGAAACCTGGGAAATGAACCTTGCTTTTTAATCAACGTACCAAGCAAAGCAGGGCTAATCAGCATTAATCAAGTAGAGCGCTGTTGTTAGATGGAGGCCCTGCTTTAGAATAGGGGGCTCTCCTAATGACCCAGAAAAAGCAGGAGAGCCTTTCCAGCTAGAATTCCCTTGCCCAGGACAGTGATTGATCTGCTGATCATGTATTGATCTGCTTTCCCAAGTGCACAGCAGCTCGGGCTCTGCATCATTTCTTCTTTTTGCAACAGAAGTGCCTTGTGGCCTCCCCTGGAAGTGACTCACATGGCAGCAACCACCAGTCAGGCAATAAAACAGCATCCAGTGGGAGCGAGGCATTTTTTGTTTTCATTATTCAGACAGCATGTGGGTGTGTGGCTCTGCCCCAGCAGCAGCTGTCATCTCCTAGGCAGTACCCGCACTCTGCTAGAGCAGGAATTCCCTTGGAGAGCAGCCACCATCCCACAGAGATGCCCAGGTGGTGTGGGAGAGGCTGAACACAGCCATGCTGAAACCATTTCCCTCAGAGCTGCTTTCCACGTAGCTCCTCCTGAGCCCAAGTTGGACACCTGCAGCCTGAGCTGCAGCTGAACAGCGGGGACAGACAGGAACCTCCTGCTCACCCCAGGGAGCAGAGACTGCCCCAGGAGGGCCATGGTGCCCATATCTACACCAGGCCGGGGAGAGCCAGGGCACTGGCCACAGTGCTCTGCCCTCTTCCATCACTAGCACGCTCCCAGTTAACACCCTCTGGCCAGTGACTTGGCCCAGCCATGGGGACAGGCAGGCCAGGACACCTTCCCGTGTGACAATATGGATGAAGTCACCTGGCTCTGAGGAGAGCTTTTGGCTTGCCCCTCGGATGTGGGCCGTACCATGGCCACTGCCAGCGACCAGAACCAGGCCTGTTTTATTTGGGTAGCTGCAGATCCAGGGGCTGTTGTGCTGGATACTCTCCTCCTGCATAGTGGCAGCCATTGCCAGGTGAAACAGTGGAGAAACTGAGGCACAAACCCGTTAAAGGACATGCTGGGAGTCAGCGGCAAGAGTAGGATCCCAGGCTTTTGAGGATGTGTCACATCCCTCTCCACACCTCACAGGAACCTCCAAGAGTGGATTTCACCTTCTGAGGTCATATTCCATGCTGCCTTTCAGTGATTGATGGGGGTGCTATCTCTTCCACTTCCACAATTAATTGTTTACAAATGATTTTTTACTGCCGGTGCTGTTGGGCCTGGGCGTGTGGGTGATAACCTGGAGGCTGAGTGCAGTGGGCAGGCTGAGACATGCTCTGCTTTCCAGATGAGGCAGCTGTAATTTTGGGAGCACTTTTTTCATTCCATTAGGAAAATCTTCCCCCTGCCTCGCTGTCCCTGATGTTTGAAGTGCCAGGCATGAAAGCAAAGGCAAGTCAATCAGATGAGCAGAGGCCTACTGGAGATAATTGCTAGGCTCTCTCCCAGACAGCTGAGTCAGCTGGGAGAGGAACATCACAGAAGTGATGTTACCAGTTCCTCTGTGATCTCCTCTTCTTCCCCAGCAGAAATGGTCTGAAAAACAGCTTCTGAAAAAGCCAAGGGGGAAAACAAAGTTGGTCTCAAGGGAGTTGGGCAGATGGGCCCATCATCTGGCAGAGAGGAAAGGGAGGGCTGTCTGGGCAGTGTGAGCAACCATGGGTGTGCTCAGGAGGCTTTTGAAAGGAATTGATGGGGAAGTCAGACTTGGGTTTTTGCAGTGGAACACAGCAGGAGAATGAGCAGCAATGGTCGTCCTGTGGAACAAGAGAGGTTCAGACTGGTCATGTACACATCCTCCTTAGGTTATGTGCACATCCTCCTTATACAACACAAACTTTTCACATGAGGGCAGTCAAGGAGTGGGACAGGTGCCCCACTGTGAAGGCTGTGCACCCTCGGCCTTTGGAAGACTGTAAGCCCCAAGCAGACAAAGCCCTGAACAACCTGATCTCACCTCAGAGCTGACTTTGCTTTGTGCAGGAAGCTGGATCTAAAGACCTCCTAAGCTGCCTTTCCACTTGAAATATCCTATGACCTTAGGAACACAACCTTGTCAGTGCCTGAGGGGACAGAAAAAGAGCAGGTTCAGAGACTGAGGCTGTACACCCTCAAAGAAAGCCCTTCCAGAGATATGGGAAGGAAAATACAGAGATGCCTTGACATGGAAAAGGGCTTTTACTCTTCACTGGAGATTTCTAGGAACAGACTAGATGAATGTGGGTCAGGCCCATGTGGGCAAACAATGTGACCTTGTGTGCCTTCATGTGTGAGCCTTGGTCTCTGAGGTGACATTCCTGCTCTCCTGACACCCAGCACTGAGCTGCACCTTCCCGAGGTTGAGTGCTGCTCCTCTGCCTTTCACCTTCAGCATTCTTGGGATTTTGGGGATGTCATGCCTTTCTCAAACTCCCCTGCCCCCTCTCCAGGTCTGCTGCCACCATCACAGGTCCTTACCTTTCACAATCAGCATTGTCGGTGCTTTCTAGCAACATTCCCAATACTTTGTAGGAATCTCCATATTCTTTCTTGACATTATCCTAGAATTTTCCTGATTTTTTTCAGGAATTTCCACATTGCTTTCTAGGAATGTCCCAGCACATTTTCCAGAAATGCCCCATTGATTTCTAGCAATTTTGAAGCAATTTCAAAAACAATTTCTTTTTTTCTTTCTAGGAATTTTTGCCTTTTTTTTTCTTTTTTTTCTTCTTCTTCTGGATGTTTTGCAGTGTTTTTTGGGAACACATCATAAGTTTTCTCTGAATTTTCCAGAGTTTCTATAAGTTTTCTCTGAATTTTCTTTCTAGGAAGCTCCATATTGCCTTCTGGAAAGTTCTCAGGTTGTTTTCCAGGAATTTTCTCCTAGTCTTCTAGGATTGTCCCCAGGTGCTTTCCAGGAATTTTATATTTGACTTTAGAAATTTCCCTGATGTTTTCTAGACATGTTACCATAGGAGCTACTTTCCAGAAATTTCTTCTCTGTTTCCTAGAAATGTCCCAGGATGTTTTCCAATAATTTTTCTTTTCCTGAAACTTCTCCTTTGATTTCTTTTGAATTTTATCATGATGCTTTCAAGGAATTTTTTGGGGTTCTTTCCAAGGAATATCTCCATATTTTTCTAGAAATTCTCATATTACTTTACAGGATTTCTTACATTTCTTCCCAGAAATTTCCACATTGCTTGCTAGAAATCTCCCCTTTTCCTTTTTATGTCAGTGTTGTCTCAAGCCATTTCTTGTTTGGCTTTCTAGAGATGTCCTCAAGTGCTTATCAAGAACTTTGCAAATACTTTCCCAGTTTCTTCTAGGATTATTTGTAGAAAAAAAAAATCTGTTTTCTAGGAAATTATTTTCTTTCTAGAAATTTTGTCACTTCATAGGATTTTGCCTGTATACTTTCTAGGAATTCTAAAAATCCCTTTTTGTTGTTTTACTAGATCCCTTCCTCCTTCATGCATCTTTTTGAGGCTATTTTCCCAATGTTGGCGTGGGGACTGCCAGAGGTGGTTCCACAGAGCCAACTTTGCTTTTTTTCCCTCTTCAAACTCTTGTGTGGAAGTGAGCTTTTGTACAACACACTGGGAACTATTTCCTGGCTGTGTTCTTGTCGTCACTGCCTTTGTGGAGCCCTCAGAGGTGCACGTTTCTTTCTGCCACTGTTGTCTTCTCCTTCTGAGCCTCTCTCCTGTTCCTCAGTGAACACAGATTGTCGCCCTGATTTTTTAAGATTTTCTAAGCCTTCTGATGTTTGCATCCTTGTACCAAACTTTCTCACACACTTTCTGTAAACAACTTATTGTTTTGCATTCTTTTATGGAGGAGGAGAAACTTGATGGACTGTTAGTTTGTCCAGTGTCCTTGGACAGGTGGCACTTTCACCCTCCAATCCACTGTCACCTTTGGAAATCTATAAATGTTGGAGTCAGAAAATAAACTTGCCCCTTTTCCTGCCTTGAGAGCAACAGCGTGTCTGTGTCGTGTTGTCTTGTGTCCTATAGTGACACAGATCTGCTGCTTGCTCAGGAATCTGACAGTGCCTGAAGCCACTGGCAGTAACTCAGGTGACAAAGCACCATCTGTAAACGTGGCTCTTGGGGTTCCAAGCTGGTGCTGTGAAGAGCAACACCATCCACTGCTCTGCCTTAGCAACAGAACCAGTGCTGAGAGGGTCTCTCTGTTTGCACAGAAAGCAGAGGTGGTTATTTATCACTTCAGTCGTGCCCAAGCTGCCCAGGTGGAGTGGTCATAAAACGTGCTGGATCAGCAGTGTGCATGATGAGGGAACCACCAGTTCCTGTGCAGTAGGGTCCCATTAATCTCCTGCAGAGTTAATGTAGCTTCCATGTAATGCCTGAGGATGAAAGATGGGCTGCAGATTTCGAGTCATTAGTGAAATCCTGGTGTTACAAAAGGCAATAGATGATGCCAGTGAGGAATACAGAACTCATCCTATAGTTTCAATCCTTTGATGTCATGGTGATTTAGTGAGTTATGGTTGTTACGACCTTGGTTTCCAACCAGCTTTGGGCCTTACCTTTCTCTCTCCTTGTCTCTGCTTGTGTCTAAAAGGTGGCAGATCTATTGAAGTGGAAACTTCTTTTTTTGGTAAAAAAAGAACAGCTTTGACAAATGTATTGGTTTAAAAAAGAACCTTCAAATTCTTGAAAAGTCTCCCTTTGACAACCAAGACTTTTTAGTTTTCTAATTTGAAATGCCCTTGTTCTGCATTTAAGCTGATTATTAACAGCATGTTCAGAAGCTACTGAAACAAAACATTTTAATTGACCCAAACCAGGTGGCTTTATTTCTGTTTAATTTCACAGGTGCTTGGGATTTTGATCTTCAGCTGGAACAGGAGAGGAAAAAAGAAATCCCCCGGAGCTTTGTGAAGTAAACCCCTTTCCTAGCACTAGGATATGGAAGAAAGCCTCGTGTCTTTGCATCTTTGCCTGTTGCTGGGCTCAGTAAAGCTCTTCTCTTCCAGCTAAGTAAGAAAGCAGCTCTCAGCTGGCTGTTGTCTCGCAAGCAAAGACACTCAGAGGTGACCTGAATGAAGCCACGCACACATCTCTTTATCTCTTTCAGCTTCTCTGCTGGCAGGTGACATCTCCCAGAGTAGCAGGCAGGTATGCGGGAAGAAACCGTGCTATCCCCTGAAGGGTTCCTTACCTGGATTTCCAAGGTTGCTGTTGCTGTTTCCTCCATGGGAAAAAGAGACTTCTCCTGCAGGTGCCTGCCCAGCTGCCTGGCAGGCTCACACATGAGGCAGTGCAGAGTCCCCATGCAGCAGGACCAGCTGACCTTTGTCGTGCCCAGCCAAGTGTGTGCAGCGCAGCGCTGGGGCCAGCGTGGCAGATGTAAACATGCAGCTCATTGAATGCTGAGCCCTCCCTGATGAGGGAGAGCACTCAGGCATGCTAAGGAGCAGATATTTGTTTGCCACAGCCCACCCTGAGCTTTCCAGTTAGGCAGGGAGGTGGTGGTGAAGGGGTCTTCCCTAGCAGCAGTTGGATGAGCTCTGTGCTGTCCCACACTCTCTGCCATGGGTGGTACAAGGTGCAGCTCTTTCCAGGCAGGGAAGCTGCCCAACACTCTGGAGGGAAACCCCACCAGCCCCAGCATGTGAACAGACACCTCACTGAGGAAAGTCAGGCCTGCAGGGCAGTGTTTGGTGCAGATGTGCTCTGCTGGAGTGTCAGGAGAGCTGGGTAACTGCAGCAGGGAGGTTTCTGGCTCCTTGAGCGCCTGATCTTGGCAGTGCACTGGGATATCCACTGGGGAATATCAGGTGGGACCATTCCTTGAGCTGGTGGCACTCCTGGAGGAGATTCAACTAGGACTTTGACTTGATATTGGACACAATGGGTGGTATAGCAGGTCTGTCAACATGCCAGCTTTCTGCTAAGGTCATCCAGAATCTATTTAGCATAATTTGGCATTTCATAACTCTTAAAATTCTTTCCTATGGTTCTCTAAATGGCATGTAGAAACAAAGACTTTGGAAGGAGGAAATAATAATAATAATAATAAAAAGGGCAAGTTAACAACCTTTTAACAAAAATTATGCACGGGGCTGCATGGCAGAGGGAGATATTAATCCCCCAACTGCTTCACTTAATATGGAAATAAAGGGCAATTGATCAGAGCCAGTCACCCCCACAGCGCTGGGCAAGGAAAGGCCAGGCAGACAGTGTGGGGGAAGACACAACAGAAAGAGGCAGCTCTAAATGTTTCATTTTAATGTTCTCCCCCTGTAGCCCTTTCTGCCTTTTATGTAGTGCCTCTTCTCTTCCACGTCTGCTCAGGGAACTGGCACTGGCCTGGGGATGTGCAGCTGGCTGGGGAGGGGCTGTGGGCAGCATGTGAGCTTGCAGCTTGTGGGGCAGGAGCTCACAGCCACAAACCTGGCACAGGACCCCTGTCCATTAAAAACTAGTGGTCCTCATGAATCTGCTCTCCACCTGAGACCAAACTGCCCTGACCCCAGAGGACTTTCTTCTGGAAGCAGAGCTTTGTATTTCATCGGTTGCTTTCAGACAATTTCTTTCAAATTTTTGGGATCTCTCTATGAGATGACAACTCAAGGTCATGCTTTCAAACCCTCATGGCTCCAGAGAGAAGCTTCCAAGCCAAATGATTGACTCCAGCAATGCCCAGCTGGAGTCTATCAGCATCCTCTTGAGTGCCCCATGCTTGGGGCAGCTTTGTAGCCCAGCCAAGGGCAGAGGTGACAGTGCTTAGCAGAAGCTGGACATCAGCTTAAGTAATGGGATTATCTGGGGATGAAGAGGGACAGGGAAGATGAATGGGAAGATCAGAGCAGGAATGAAGGGGGAGAGGAAGGGCTGTGTGCTGTCTCAGGGGAACCTGTCCCCAGGACTGGTTGCACCTTGGGGCAGTGAACCAGTCCTGCTGTCACACAGCTCCCCAGTGCTGCTGTGGGTCCATCTCTGGGACTCCCTCCCTGAGCAGGGAGCTGCTGGCAGGCAAGCACTTTGTAAGAGGGCCAGAGAAATATGTTCTGCTCTAAGTCTGTCTCTAGAGGCTGTGAGATACAGCCAAGGTGTTAGAAGGACACAGTCCCATGGTCCCTTTCCTCTCTGCCACTGACAGTCCCTGTGACCTCTGGAAACTCACTTTCCATTTTCTGAGCCTTGATTTCCCCAGCCTGAAAAACAGTGCTGATTATTCCCCTTTCCTCTGATTTCCTGGCTGATTTCTACCAGTTTTCCAGAAGGTAAATTTGACAGAGGAAATAAAGACTTGTTCTGACTGCATAGCAGCAGCAGCATAAAGTTTATCAAACTCAGGAGGCCAGGAGGAGGATGACAGGCAGACAGCTGAGGAGAAGCAGGTCAGAGTATCAAACTGTGAATGACCTTGATTTGTTTTGGTTTTTTTGCCTTCCCTGTTCCTTAATCCTGACTATTAGTTCTTCTCTCTGAGGCACAGATGATTATTTCCAAAACCCCCAATCATCTGGAAAGGAGCAAAATATTTTCACCAAACATGGAAATGCTCATGAGAAGAGCATGAAACATGTGAACAGCACAGAAACCAGTGGAACCAACTTGTCAGGTTCAAGCAAGCTGAGAGTATTGGAGAGTGATGTGACACAGAGTGAGTTCAGGGGACTTGCTGCTGTGCTTCATGCCTGGATGCCCAGCTCACATCCAATTTCAAAACCTCCCACTGCTGCTGCTAGCATTGCTCCTGCAGCTTGTGTGGAGACCAGTGCATCAGCTCTGGGGTGAGGAAATCTGTGTCAGGAGTGATGTTAAGTGATGGGTTTTATTAAGGTGATGAATGGGGGTGGGCTTGTTTCCATTTTGCCTTGGTTGACAGCAGGCAGATGGTGAGTGAAAAGCAACTGGTTGTTGACTTTGATCACTATGGAAATGTTCAACTCAGTTATTCAAGAAGCTTCAGTTGTAGTGCCAATGTCACCCTTCATTTACAAACAATGCAAACTTTTGCAGCCATTTGGGTCATGAGAATGAGCAGAATTCAGTGACACCTGACCCAAGAGGAGCCCAGTGTGATCAGTAATATGAGCAAAAGAGCTATTTTTTCCACTTGAAAATAGATCACATTTGATCTGAACTCTGGTGGCACACCACAGTGTCTCTGTGGAAAGGGCTTTCAAATCAGAAGCTCACTTTCATGTAATTTTTACTATATTTTTGCAGAAGTGGCAGCTTGGGCAGAGCAGAAATCCATGCTGACTCCACCCAGAGAGCAGCTCCTGTAGCCAGAGCAAATTCCCTTTGAACTGCTCACAAGACTGTATCTGCAGGGAGAACAAACACTCCAGCTGCAGACATGAGGGAAAGTACAAAATTACTCAAGGCCCAGTTGAAGGT
This sequence comes from Passer domesticus, assembly GCF_036417665.1. NCBI lineage: Eukaryota > Metazoa > Chordata > Aves > Passeriformes > Passeridae > Passer > Passer domesticus. The sequence continues at coordinate 53,834,690 of NC_087480.1, forward strand.
GTTCTGTACACGTTTAGTGGGAAAGCTGACAGGAGTGATTCCAGGAGCTGGGCTGTGACAAACTAAGCTCACCTGGCAGAGGAGCCACGGTGGGCAGGGATTAAACAGCTTCAAGGGGGCTTGCAGGGCTCTCACCTGCTTCATGCTCATGGTGAAGGACAGAGGTTATCTCCCAGCAGTTCCGGGGAGGTTTGGTCTCAGGAAAACAAATGGGTTGGTGTTGGTAAGCAAGAAAATCAACCCCTGGATCTAACATTCATGCCATGCAAAATATCCTCTTTCTTTTTTTCCTGAAAGAGGGTGAGGTGGGTGTTGATCTCCCTTTCCAAGTAATAAGTGATAGAATGAGAGGAAATGCCTCAAGTTGTGCCAGGTACTCCCAGTAAATGGGAGTCCAAGGAAGTGGGAGCTTCAGCTAGTGAAAGGTGTAGGCTGACTCTCCAACTACCAAATAAAAGTATGGATGGAAATTGAATGCAAAAGGGGATGATAATTTGAATCCAATCAGCCTGTGGACAGTGTTATAAGTAATCTTTTCATCCCACTGGTTTTCTGAGGGATGGTGATGAAGATGGTGCCCTACCCCAGCAAAGACATCCAGGACTGTAGAGGGGCTCGTATGAAGCATAATCAGTATTTGTCTCCCACTGAAACCTTGTTTGGAGGGGTGATTAAGCAAAGACCTGGAGGGAGACATGACTTTTGCATGGCTCCTCACGGCCATTTTGAAGATGATGATGCACTCACCAGCCACAGGGATGGCTCCACACTGCTTCTGATCTAGGGATCTTCTGCTCAGGTGTAAACTCAGCCTGTGCCAGGGAGCAGAGATGTCTCCAGCTGGGATGGCAGACACCACCAGAGACTAACACTGCACAAATCAGGTCCTAAAGCCAAAAACTGCATTGCCTTAATCAGAGCAACACAGTGCATGTCCAAAGCTGTTGGAAATGAAGCTGTTTATTATTAATCTTATATAAGGGAGGGGACAGTGGTGTTTCCTGGAAGAGGGACACCGAGTCAATGACTGTGCAGGGAGAAGAGCCCAGTCTGACCACGAGGCACAGAAAAACCACAGAACCTCAGGGGAGGAACAAGGGGTGCAAAAGGCCAGCAGGGCAGCTGCTCCGAGCCAGTCTGTGCACAAAGCCATAATGCTGCTTAGTGGTGCCATCCCAAAATAGCCTGCTTGTCCGGCGAGAAACCTCTCCAAATCGGCCGCCGTGTTTATTTCAGGAGACACTAATTTCCTTCAGCCCGGCTTCCCTGGCTTCAGTGACCAAATAATCACCTGTCAAGTGGCTTACACGGTGACAGACTGGAGGAGGGAGCACAGAGCAACGAGGAATCATCGCTCCAGGTGATTTTTAATATCCAAGAGGCAGTGGCAGACAGGAAGGTGATGGAAAAGTGTGGACAGTGGCAACACATCTGTCAGGAGCTGCCTGTCCTGCAGGCAGACAGATGGGCTTTTCAGCATGTTTTACCAGAGAGTAACCTGCAATATGGCATGAAAGGGGAGAGAAGAACCAAAGGGTGAAGACCTGTCCAAGGGGGACAGGGCGCCACAGTGCCCCTACAGTCAATGGGGGCTCAAAGAGGCTGTTTGATTTCTTATGAAAAGAGTGGCAGGAACTGGGCTGGATGGAGCCCAAATAATGATAAATTTTAGCTAGGTTTGTGTAAGGAGGGTGAGGATGTTTGGGCAGTGCTTCTGGGCTGGGGTACAGAGCCTCCCTGCCCTCTTTGGTGACAGGGGTAGCAGGAGGGGATTTTCATAGTGTGAAGGTCTGCTCATTAATATCTCGTTTTCTTGCTATTGGGACCTTTTTTACATAGCCAGCAAGAGGACTGGGATTAACTCACTCCCACACAGGCTCAGTAATACCTTCCTTACCTTCAGGTGCTGCTTTGGCAGCTTTGCTCCAGTCTGCAGGTCTGGGTGGCTTTGAGGATCTTGCACGCCAAGCTCTAGCTCTGAACTGTCCTTGCAGTGCAATGTAAGGTGCTGTTCCCAGGGTCTGCCCCTCCTTCCCTAATCCACAGTCTCAGCTGTGAGGTGTAAGGCAAGAGGGCTGTGAAGGCAAAGTTCCCTGGACAGCCCCAGTCAGATGCTGTGTTTGCTGCTTGTACCATGCTCAGCAGACAAGCAGTGTGTTTTGTCTCTACAGGCTGTCCAAGACAGGGCCCACTAGGAGTATCTGAACTGTGGCTTTTAATGCAGCTGGGAGAAAGTGTTGTCCTGAATCCCCAAATCCAGTGTTTTGTTTCAAACAGGGGCAAAGCCACAGTGGAAGTCTAGTTACTCATTGCCATGGTATCCCCCAGGCTGAATTTGCCTGGCAAATATCAGAATGACCAGTTCTATGGACATATTCTTCCAGAAACATATCCCTTTTTTTTTTTTTTTAAATGAACACCTCAATTTTTGCCATGACTTTTGGGAGACTGCAGTTATAATTTCTTTCTTTTTCCCTTTTCAACCATCCAGGGAAATATGTTCACATTTCAGGGCTGAATGTACCTTGGAAACAGATTTTCTATTTCATTACCCTACTCAGCACCTCTGAGAAGGTATGATAAGAAGTGAATTCTTCCCTCGCTCTTATTTCTGGCAGGCAATAAGATATATATAAAAAAATCTGGAAACACCCCTTGCTATTTTAGATTTAATTTTACTTGTCTCTCTGAGCCTGAGTTGTCACTTTGCCTTAACTGGGTTGTCAATGGACCTGAGATCAGCACCTGCTCTGCTCCTCCTGCTCAGGTGCTGGGGCTCTCTCCACCTCTGCTCCCACTCGCTTTCCCTCAGGAGCATCTGAGCTCTTGGTGCTTTCTGCCACCCAGTCTGCTTTTGTTTCCAGCTGAATTGTGATCAGAAAATGCACAAATATAGATGTTAGCGTGACTGTTTACTGAAGGGATTAAGTGTCCTTCCACCTTCTGTTTTTCTGGTTACTTCTATCCCATTACCTGATATAGCTCTAGTTAAGTCCTTCTTGCCAGTTAAATGGGTGCTGTCCTGCCCCTCACCTGAGAGCAGGACCTGGACCTTGACCTCCAAAGCTGGTTATTCTTCCTTGGGAGCTGAAAGAACAAGTATGTTTCTATCTTCCTCCTGATACAAGCCTGAATTGTCTTTTTCCTCAAATAAAACTTCTCAAACTGTGTGAAACTCTCCCCTGTGTGAAAAGCAAACTGAGCTGGTCTCAGCCAAGAGATTCTCCAGGTGGACTGGTGTCAATATAACAGAGCTTCTTCCATCTGTGTCCTGTTGGTGCCATTAGCATTGAAAAATATTCTTAATTACAATAGGCTCACGCTCCCATGGCTTGCAGATGGATGATCCTAGGGAAGGCCATAGACACCTCACTTTTCCCAAGGGCCTTGACATTGATTTCTCCTCTGGGAAAGTTGTTTTTCCCAAATGCAGGACTTAGGAAATTGGAATGCCTTGTTCCCTGAACATTTGGGGGTTGGATGTGTCCTCCTGGCTCAGAAAGGAATTTTTCCTGAGTTTTGATCTTGTGCCAAACAGCTCCAGTGCTGCTCTGAATGCACGGGTGTGTAAATCAGAGAGATGGGGCAGGAATAAAGGAGTTGAAGGATGAATGGAGGGGTGGATGCAGCAGTAGAAAGATGAGTGTGGTGTAGACGTACCAAAGCCTTTCAATGTGTTTCAATGTGTGTGTCCCTTGCTCCACTTAAGAGTCTGTTGGCTGGAACTCTGAGGCTCCAGAAATAAAGGGGAAGAGCTCCTGCCTGACTCCAGCAGGATTTGTTCAGCTACCATCACTGTATCTCTCTGTGTACATCCCAATCATGCTGCCTGTAACAGGATCTGGCCAAGGGGAGGGAGTTCTGACCCCGAGCAGAGCACACATTCCTCCCCAAAGCACCTGCCTTTCTCTCAGGTCTATTTCTGTCCTCCAGTGTCCTTTCATCCCCACTTCCAGGGGATGCTCTGACTCTGTTTTCTGCTCTTTTTTTTTTTTTTTTTTGGTGTTAAATAAGCATTTTACTTTAAAGTGAGAAGACAGGGGTGAGCAGAAAGGTTAAACCAGTGACTCTGGCACCTAGTGAGAAGCCCATTCCCACTCACACTGGGGAGTGTATTATTTTGACAGCTGTTCCAGGTTGCTTCATGTCCTCATTCCCTTTGGGGAGCTGGCAATATTATTAGATTTGCATCTGGTTTGCAGATGATTTTGCATGTCTTCCCTCTGGTGCCTGTCTCAGAAGGTTCTTCACAGCCCCCAGCTCGCAGCGTGAAGGAGGGACCATGCACTGTGTGGTGCCACCTGACAGTCAGGGGGCTCAGGGTCACCAGCTCCAGGCCCTTCCTGCTGTTTGGGGTGGCTGATACACCAAAAGAGAGGGATGATCCTAAGCACCAGTCCCATGCTGGAGCTTAGCTCTAGGCAGTGGATCCAAAAGCTTTTGAGGAGACCTAGACGTCTCCTGTGTTTGAGTTCAGACCCCACTGCCAGCAGGTTTTTGATTTGGGGGAGGGGAAATAGGACTTTTGGCAAGGTTTAGGTGACCCTGCTGTTGGGGAAGGCAAATTCTGGGAAACAATTCTGGGGAGAGGCAAATGACAAATGATAGCATACACGAAGTGCCACGGTGTTCATCCTGGGGGTGGCTGGTGGCATGCTGGCTTCTGCGCATCGTGGGGCCAAATTCATTCTGAAAGCATCTCCTTGGAGCTGACATCAGAGATGCTCGTGAGGCAGGGACTGCTGACACTACATCTGAGCCCTGGAAGTGGGATTGTTATGAATATAAAAAGTTATCATAACAGGATGACCTCCCAGCCCGACTGGGGACAGATCCTCAAGGCATGGCTGTTAGGGTGAGGAAATGTCACCTCCATCTGTGCCCATGCCAAGGCTCCAGCCAGCCAGGGTGTGCTTCTCGGCTCTGCAGCCTTTGGGGTGTGCCTTGTAGGTGCAGAAAGTTTCTCTTCCTCATCACAGAGCTGGAGCTTTCCTCCCTAGGGCTCTCAGCTGTTCAGGCCACTCAGGCCAGTGTGGAAATCACAATCTGTGCTCTCCTGTTCCCAGCTGACCACTTCAGAGGCTGGTGCAGCTGTGCAGCTGCAGCTTTTCCAATGCAAACTCTCCCCCAGTGTCTCTTATTTGCACCCAGTGGAGTTTATTGCTCACAGGCTCTCAGCTCTGAGACTCTGCCCTGATTTTCCTCTCCACAACGCCCACTGGGTGCTTTCTGGTCCCTCCCCAGCTCACTCCGTAATCAGATCAGCTCCCTGCAGGGATCCATGGAGGGACACTCATTCTCAGTGTCTCACTGATTGGGTTTGTTTCAACACAGGCTGATTGTGAAGAGGTGTTCTCAGGGCGGTGTGGTAGCTCAGCCTTTGGAAAAGGAAACGCCCTGCTACTTCAGCAGTTAATGATGGCCCTTTGCTGATGAGCCCTGGCTGAGCTTTGCACGGAGGTTTTTCTTTGGAAGGTTTTTATTCCAGGTGGTGTGAGTCGGTGTTTTGTTGTTGTGGGGTTTTTTTGGTTGGGGTTTTTTTTGGTGTTTTTGTTTTGTGTGTGTGTGTGTGTGTGTGTGTGTGTGTATGTAATATGAATTTTTCTATTCCCTTTCCTGTCTGAGTCTGGAGGAGGAAAGGAGGAAACAAGAAAAATATTTGACCTGCAGCCAAATATCTTAGCTTGACTTCCATGGTCAGATTCTTCCTTTTGGAAGATGTGAGCCTGGGGTTGACTTACTGTTTTCTTGGTTTGTACCTTGCATTTTGAAATGGCTCTCACCGGGATCAAAGTTGGGTCCCTTTTTAATGATTCTGTGGCAGGTTTATTCAGAGGTTTCAATTAGCCATCTGCATCTTGCCTCTGGTCCTCTCCATTTCCTGTGCCAGTCATACTCCCATCTGCCACGCAGGAGCACCACGCAGTGATGACAGCAGTGGTGAGGCATGAGCTCAAGTTCCAGCTGGGTAGAAGTTTTCTGGCAGGGTGGTTGAGCTCCAGATCCCACCGAAAGGCTGGAAAATGTCTCTTACTGTTCCCTGTGTCAGGCACATTCTTCGTGCATTGGAAACTTTTTGGTCTTATAGAGAGCTGTAGAAACTCAGTTTCCTGCTTTTCCCAAGAGGAGGATGTGTTCATTAAAGCAGACTCTGCTCCCTGCTCAGTCTCCAGACAATTGCATTCCCCTCATGGGCTTTCCTGTTTAAACCAATAGTCCGGGCCCTCTCCCAGTGAGCTCAGTCTCCTTTCTGCTGTTTCTATAGCAACGTCTTATCCTAAAGGAGCCTGAAATCCCTTTGTAAACACAGCTTGAGGATATGCCCACAAACCTGCAGGAGGGACGATGGCAGGTGCCCCAGAGCCCAGAGGGAGGAAGAGGAAGTCAAGAGTCATCTTGTGCCACTCTGCTTTTACAGGCAGATTGCAAAGATTTGTTTTTGCCAGCCCAGCTGGTGCTTTAATCACTCTGCTGCTGCTCTGCACTCAGAGGAAAAGGGTCAGGAGGAGGCCTGTGGTGCCTGTAAGTGGCTGTGGCTCTGGGCTACCAGAGGACCTTCATGGCTCACAGCCCTTGGTCTCCTCCTGGCAGCCCTGCACGTAAGGAAGCCTTGATCCAGCATCCCTGGACAGCACAGAAGAGATTCCCGTGAATTTCATAGGGATAGCCCACCTGGGATATGAGCAGAGCCCAGCCTGCTTTGCCTGGGAGATTGTGAATCCAAGCACAATGTGCCATTGGAATGGCAACAGGGTTAGCAAACTCAAATGTGGTCCTATATTTGTGATGGGCCATAAATCCTTGTTGCTCCCCTGGATAAATCCAGCATGGATCACAATTCCTTTGAAAGCAACTATGCTAGTGCTCCCAAGCTCCCAGTGATCCTGAATCTGGCTGAACACTGCCTGACCAGTGTGTGCTGAATGCACTTGCTCATAGTTACTGTTTTAGTTTGTCTGGGATGGCCCAAAAAGGCACCAAGGCTGTGGCAGTATGAGCAGCAGATCAGACAGGTCTGCCCTCAGGGATACAGAGCTTCATCTTGCCTTTTGATCAGTTTGGGATCTTTGGGTTCCTAAATGACCCTATGGACTTTATCTACTCAAGGATGTTTTTCTACCCTTGCCTGTGGATTTTTGTCCTGAAATTTTCTAGAGGAAATCTCATGGCATAGAGCACATTGTCCTATCTCCTGCCTGAGATAGATAAAGGGGTGGCATAAATTCCTCATGAGTGCTCTGAAAGAAAGTTTCCTGGTCTCCCATCACCACTAAGACTGGTAAGCAGTGGAAGGACACCCAAAATGTGTTTCCAGAATGGGTTTCATGAGGCAGTACAGGGCAAAGCATTTTCCCCAGCATGTAGGCATTCCAAGCCATCTGGAAGCTGAAATCAGTGCTTGATGAGGAAAATGTCAGGAAAGCACATCTATGGGGGTGTCAAATTCTGCAGTCCCCAGGCAGGCATGGTTGACCACACATGTGGGTAAGCAGATGGGATCCTTTCAGAGCCACCCCTGAAGAGGCACCCAGCCACAACCTCTTCTCAACAACTTTGCCCTCAAAGTCCTCAAACACTGATTGTGCTTGACTTTTTATGTGCCAATGGCACATCCTTCTGAGGAGGTGCTTCTGCCTGTGCCCAGCTCTGTCACACCACCAGTTGTGTGAATGATTCTGAGGATGTGGAAGTCGTGGTTTAGCACTTAATCAATTCCATTAAAAGGAGCAGAGGAGTTGCGTAGCAGAGGAACACGGAATATCTGTGGTGTCAAAACACAAAACAATTGGCATGAAATTATGCTGATTATTCATGTATTAATTGGAAAAAAGACAAGCTCTGGAGGAGGCTCCGATTGCTAATTCCCCTCCTGAGACAGGCACAGAAAGGTCTCCTGGAGCAAAATCCTCCCCCTGGGAAGCCCTCCCCTCAGCCTAAGAGGAGGAACATTAATAATACAAACCCAGAGAACTTGTCCTGGGGTTAGTGTGACTGTTTAGACAGGGTGAGGTGGCAGTGTCTTATCACATGCTTTTTTTCCACTTCCCTTCCCAGGGATAAGTCTGTGTGGAAACAAGAAGCTGCCTTGTTGACACTTGGGCATCAGCCCAGACACTGTCACCATCTGTTCAGCCCTGGAATGAGGTTGGGAATCTTTGCTGATGGAGAATGAGAGCTGATGGTTAGACATAATCCAAGAGCTGTCACCTCTGCAGGTGAAAAGATCGTCCTCATGCTAGACTGAAGCATCAGCCCCTGCCAGGCAGCCCTCGCTGCAGGGAGCCTTGTTTGTTCCTAAGATCTCTGCCAGCTGTGAGGTGCTGGAAGGGGAGCAAGGTGGAGAAGATGCGGTTGTTGCTGGGAGACAGGGAAAATGACAAAGGTAAAAGTCACTTCCCTGGTTTGTTGGTTTTGTTGTGTTTTTTCCCCCCCTCGTAGATTTGTGACTCTCTGTACCTGTGAAGAACAGACTCTGAAAGCCAAAACACAGGAGAGAGGGTGGTGTGAAAAGCCTGACCTTACAGATGCAGAGTGTGATTGTTTCGGTGACTTCATTTATTTTGCTGCTTTACTCCAAGGGTGTGCTGCTGTGCAGCTTAAATAAACCCTGGCCAGAAGTTCAGCTCGGTTTTAAGCCCTTGGTGTAGACTGACCTTTAGTTCCCACTCCTTCTTCTTTACAGTTGCTTATTGTCCAAACAGCCTGGTGCTGAGACTTGCTTCACCCCAGAGGTGATTTAGGCCCTTGGGGTCTCTCACTATAAGGAAGTTTGATCACCCTTGAATAATGTTGTTTGTGCACAACACACAGCAATTTGGTGTGGGTCAGGGATTAAACTGCTGGGCAGGGGGAGGGTGGTCCTTCCTGCCACCACTGAGGGGACAGGAGAACTTCAGTCATGGCAGCAACAACTGAGATTTTACTAGAAGAAGGGCAGTTATGGAGGTCTCAATCTGCCTTACTCAGACATCAGGACAACCTTGCTTTCAACAAGCAGCATGTAAAGCAGCGAGAGCAATGCCCCTCTTCCTACTAAAACAGATTATTTGTCTCAGTAATGAAGAAAATATGAGCAAAACCAAACTGCTCCAGACCTGCTGTTTAGCCTGTGCACACGTGTGGCTAAACAGAGCGAGCAGCCTGGTCACAGCTGTGTGGGAGTGGGCTCAAGTGACAGACCACAACATGTGAGCTGCAGGTAATGGATGGAGAGCTCTCCCTGCTCCTCAGGGAGCGTGAGGAGTGAGCACTCTTGGCTGGATTGTGCCCCTGGCTTGGACTGACTTCAGCTTTCCATGGGAAACCCTCCCTGTCCTTGCCAGCCTGGCTGCTTGCCTGGGTGTGTGCCTGGGTGATGGATGGTGGCTTGGATGTCACCCAGGCAACGAAACCTTGCTGTTGTGCTCCTGGACATGTGACATTGCCTGTGGCTGTGTGTGGGGACTCAAATTCCCTGCTCTTCCCTGAAAGACACAGGCAGCTCTGACCTCTCTGGAGGAGTATGGAGGGGTGAAATGGGAAGCCTTGGAGAGCCGGTGCCCAAACAGGTGACGGGGAAGCATGGTGTTAGCAGTGGGGCTGTTGTGTGTTGCAGGAATGACCATGAGGAGGATGGCCAATTGCTCAGACCAGGTCTGGGTCCCTTGAGAGGAGCAGTGCAGCCACCGAGCTTGGGTTGGGGTGTCCAGTTATCCCTGCTCAGCCAGCCCAACCTGGAGGTCCTGAAAACCCCTTGGGAGTCTCTCTGGGATATGGGATGTGTCAGTGCTTATATCAAACCAGGCTTTGGGAACTGCCTGCTGGCATTGCTGTGACAGGACAAATGGGGACAAAGAGCTCAGGCCCTGCCTCCCCTGGGTCCTGTATCTTGGTGCTGCCTCCATCCTGCACCAGGAACCAACAAGGGCTTTAAACAGCCCACAGCCTCTCTTTCTCTGTTTCTCTGGGGTTTAAAAGGTATGAGGTGGGGATTGCATGCTTTCTCAGGGTGCTCTCGGTATGTGGTAAGGGGCTGTCCTGCTGTCCTGCAGCCCTGCCTGTCCCTCTGTCTGTCCCAGTGGCACGTGCACAGACCGAGGCTTCTGGCAGGCTCCACCTTCCGAGCCCTGTGGGCTGAAATGAGCTGACCCATTCAGGACCTGCGAGGGTGGGCTGGCACACTGATGGGTACACGTGGTACCCATGTTGCCTTTCTGCAGAAAACCAGGTTAATAACAGTAATAAAGCCTTCAGCTTTGTTGCTCTGGTGAGGTACCAGCGTGCTGTCATGCTCTGATGGTAAAACACTTCAATCTAAGTGAGCAGAAGGTGATGGCCCTGTGGAGAGACATATGTTCCTGCTCTATTATTTTTATTGCTCTTAACAGCAGTGTTTTTAAAAGCCCTCCATTTCCTCATCACACCTTTAAGTGCCAAAAGCCGGTCTCCATGGAGGGGAAGGCAGGAGGAGCAACCTGGAGGAGGCAGGCACAGGCACAGCCTCTCAGGCAGTGCCTGTTTAAGCTCTGTGACTGTGGGCAGAGAGGGATGTGCTGTGGAGATCTCAGTGTTCCCAAGAAACCACTTGCTTTGTGCTTCACCCTGCCTGGCTGCTCTCAGCAGAGTGTGCTGTGGGAGCCCTGCCATGCTCGGTACCCCATCTGTGTCCAAGCTGCCTGAAGAGCACGCAGCTCTCAGCAGGCCAGCAATGGCCCATCTGGGCTGATTCACAGGCAGGAGCAGCACCTGGGCTGGTTTCTTTGCTGTGCTCCCCAGAGCCATCACTGACACCTCTCTCTTGGAGCACCAAGATCTTGGCAGCCAGCTTCAGCTCAGCTGACAAGATAGATCAGGAGAGGCTGAGGGTGCATCCATCCCCTGCTGCCCCAGCTCCTAATCCAAGCAGGAATGGAGCATGCAGCCCCCAGCAGTCTGATGGAGTAGGATGCCTCTAAAACTGTATCTTTTGCTGAGAGTTGACATATTTCCCCATCGGGGGTGACCTAATGATTTAGCTGAGCCAGGGGATGGGGTCCCTCACTGTAGTGTCACCCCAACACTCACTGATATACTGAATGTGGCCCATGGGCTGTCACCTTGGTGGGGTGGAAATCTGCTCTGTGCTCAGAAATCCTCAGAAGCTGCTAAATCAGAGATACTTGGAGAGATCAGAAGGAATCTGTAATGCCAGTGCTGAGACTTTTGGCATGCCAACGTCCACTTCTAAGAATTAGGAAAAAAAAAATGTCCCCCTGAGACGGCAGTGGGGAGTGCACCTGGCCCTGGGCTGGTGATGAATTGCAAATCACTGGTGTTTTGTAACAGGGCAGCTTCTTGCTCTTCTCTCCACCCTCAGGAAGAGATATCTCTGCTGCAGATCAAAACAAAATAGATTGAAGTAACAGTTCAGATGAAGGAACCTGTCCACCCAGGGAACCCTGCAAATTGCTCTGCCATCTCCCTGAGAGAACAGAGGGATACACATGTATTTTCTCTCCATTTCCAAAGAAAATGAGACGCAGTGAGGTTTGGAGGCAGAGAGATGGAGTTCAGAAGAGACCTGCCTGTGTGGGTGGAAGCACTGACAACCAGGAAACCTCCAGACTAATGGAAAATGCTACCTGATGGATTCATTAATGACAAGGAATCTGGGGTTTCAATGCCTGACAATCAAATGTGGGAGTGTGTATGGATGGAGGCTGCTGAGCAGAGTCTTGATCCAGCAGCTCCTGTGTGCAGGTGAAAGCAGGATCTGCCAGGGAGTCTAAAGATAAGCCATGCCTAAATGATAGTTTGAGCTGAACTGACTCTTATAAATGGGGGAAATGGTCCAGCCTTTCCCAATAAATTCAGGATACTTCCTTTCACATTCATTAGCAGAGGGGTCCCTGCCCATCCCATGCCCACCCTTATTTGCAGCACTGCCCCAGTGCCTGGGCCAAGCTGTCTGAGCCCAAAATGCAGCATGATCTATGTGACCTTTCCAGCCTTCTTTCATGGCTCACAGCCAGAGCATTTCATTCTTTTTTTTTTTTCCTGCAGGCCAATGCAAAAATGACTGTCCTTTGCTCTGCAAAATGCTTGGAGCACCAGCAGGAAGAAAGAAACCAGTTTTGTCTGAATGGAGCGAGGAGGAAAGGGAGAAATGAAAGGACATGTCCCTGGCACTCTGTGAGCTGGGCTGGTTTCTGTGATCAAAGGTGACATTAGAGCAGTGCTGGGAGAGGAGCTGCTTTAAATAAGTGGGTTTCATCTTAATTGCATCTTTCTAAAGCCAGTGTAGCTGTTGTGCAATGAAACCTTTCTGAGCCAGAGCCTGATTGAGAGGATGGAACAAAAAAAGAAAGAGAAGGGGAAGAGCACGGCTGTGTCCCCAGCATTTGGTGAGGAGGGCTGGAGGAGGCTGAGATTTGGTAGAGCACAGTGGTGTGTGTTTCTCTGGCACTCTGCTGTGCTGGGGTCTTGGTTTTGAGATCTCCTTGGGGGCAGCTGTCAGAATGGCAAACCCAAAATCTTTAGAATGGCAAACCCAAAAGAGCAGTAGCTTCTTCAGGAAGTCTCCAAGGACTGCAGGTAGCCCAGGGGGTTTCTGTCCCATGTCACAGTTGTGAAGAAGGTGGGATAAGATCAATAGTGACCCTTCTGCCTGCCCAGGGCCTGACTCTTGGAGCTCCCACATCCACAGGAACATGGAAAGGAGTTTGAACCAGCCTCTGCTGGCTCCAGCACTGAGGTTCCCTGCTACCTCCATCTGAGGGGTCAGATCTCCCAGTGTCTAAAATTCCCTGCGTGAGAGTCAGAGGCACAGCTCTGTGGTGATCAATCCACAGCCTGAGAGAGGCTCACACCTGCTGGGATGAGATTTGCTTGCCAGATCCCAGCTGTGTCCTGGAGAGCCCTTCCCCATCTGTGAGCAAAACCAAGTGTGGACAACAGCAAAGCTGAGGATCTTTGACATCCCGGGATGATGGAGTTGGCCATACACCATGGGACTGGTGCTTTATCAGCTGAAGCCAAGCAACCCTAATGAGCAGCTGATTAGTATAATCACAGCTTCACCTGTTCATCAGGAATGGAGCATTTCCTAATCAGCTACAGGAGAGGCCCCAAGAGGGGTCCAAGGTCAAGGAATTGGAAAAATATCTAATATCTCAGCAGGCAGAAAGGGGGACACTGGTCTTTACAGGAGGTGGATACAGCTCCATTTCCTTTTTTTTTTTTCTTTTTTTTTTTTGGTTTAGGTACCCTTTAGGTTTGGTAGCAGCCTGAGAGCATTTGGTCAGAGAGCACTTCTATTTCTCTGTAATAGATTGGTTGGAGGTCACATCCAGAGGATGTTGGTCAATGGCTCTGGACATCAGTGACAAATGGTGTCCTTCAGGGGTTGGTGTTATTTAATATCTTCATTAGTGACACAGATGGAGGGATTGAGTGCACCCTCAGGAAGTTTGCAGGTGACACTAGGCTGAGTGGTGTGGGTGACACACCTGAAGGATGGGATGCCATCCATGGGGACCATGGGAACCTCAGGAGGTTTAACAAGACCACGTGCAGCGTGGTGCATGTGGGTAGGGATAATAAATGGTATAAATCCAGGCTGGGGAGGAAGAGATTGAGAGCAGCCCTGCTGAGGAGGGCTTGGGGGATATTGATGGATGAGAATCTCTGCCATGAGGGAAGGCTGAGAGAATTGGGATTGTTCAGGCTGGAGAAGAGAAGGCTTCAGAGTAACCTAATTGCAGCCTTCCAGTACCTGAGGGCAGCCAACAAGGAAGGCGGAGAGGGACTATTTACAAGGGTCTGGAGTGACAGAAGAAGGGGGAAGGGCTTCAAACTGACAGAGAGTAGGTTTAAATTAGATATTAAGAAGTTCTTTACTGTGAGGGTGGTGAGGCACTGGAATAGGTTGCCCAGAGAATTTGTGGATTCTCCATCCCTGGCAGTGCTCAAGGCTGCACTAGATGGGGCTCTGAGCAACCTGAGCAAGTGGGAGGTGTTTTTGTCCATGGGAGTTTGAACTGGATGATTTTTAAGGTGCCTTCCCACCCAAACCATTCAATGATTCTATGATTTTTGCTCAAGATGTGTCTGTAGTCAGAAATGGGAAATGCTTTGCTTGCTGCAGGAATGAAACCATCCCAGGGAGCAGCATCACATTTCATATTGCTGAGAAGTGCTCAGGAATTGTCCTTAGGGTTCAAGGCTCAGCACAGACTGTGCAGTCTCTCTGTGCCTCTGTTCCCTCACTGGATTTGACTGCTCCTAGAAGTTGCCCAGAAAGTGCCCCTTCAGCTGAAACCACCAGACCTTCCACCCCTTGTAGCTGGTGCACTGGGGGGAACCCTAAACTGCGATGCCCCTAAACTCTGCTCTGGGTCTTTTGTGCCAAAGCTCAGCTGGATGGGAAGGGCTGAGCCTTCTTCCCTCAGAGAAGCTTCCAATGCCTTCACTCACACACAGGCATCTGCTTTGCCCTCTGTTTTTACCTGCCTTTGGCTTTCAAGCCCACTTCCCTGTGCTCTCCTGCTCGTGAGCCTCACGCTGTGCCTGCTGCCAGCCTGGCTGTGCCACCGCGGGAGGACAGGGACGGTTGCATAAGCCACTCTCTGTCCTCCAGCATCGGCATTCATGCTGCACAGCCCCTATTATTGGGCTTGCAAATGACACTAATTTCCCTTCCCAAGCCCTCCCTATAATTTAGCAGCAATGTCCTGTACTCAGATATTATTAGCTGTGCCTTACGTGAACAGTTGCCCTCTTTCTGTTGGTGGGGGGAGATAATGAATTTGATAGGGAGGGCAGACCCACACCAAGAGCCTTTGTCTTTATTTTTTAATTGACCTGGCTGGCTGGGTTGGGATGGCATTACACAGGCTCTGCTGCAGCCAGCCTCATTGCTCCTCAGCTGTCAGCATCAGCTCAGAGGGGATCCCCAGACCTCTGCACTACAGGAGCAGGATGTATCACCAAGCAGGCAGTGAAGGCAGTGGACTTTCTAAGCTTTCTAAGCTCCAGGTAGCTGTGATCTATTTCAAGTTCTTTCACTCCTTGAGAGGCTCAAAGCCACCCAGCTCTTTTGTTATACCCCCTTCCTTTAAGATTTCATTGTGCTGGGCTGAATACAAGGTGACCTTGACCTTAGGCACACCACACATACACCTGAGCGTGTTTTGTTAAGAGCAGAGAGAAGAAGGAATTGTGAAAAGATGAGCTGCAGATACACTGACCTGCCCCAAGCCAGGGCCATCCATGCTGTGAGGAGCTCAGCCCACGCTGTGCTGCCTTCCTGGCCTTTCCTGCCCATGCTTCCTCTCCAGCCAGCACACCCTTTCCAGTCCAGGATGCTATACAGGGAATTTCTGGTGACTCCACAACCATATAATAATTCATAGCTTGCCCTCCTGCTCCTCCAGCATAGATCAGACATATGTGAACAGAAAAAATGCAGTCACTGTCCCCACTATCAAGTGACACTTTGTCCTTGCCCCAGCAAGAAATAAGGTGACTGTGAGAGGTTTCTACTCCAGCAGAGTGGTCACTAGGAAGCTTCTCTAGTTCTCATCAAGGAAAATAACTCCAACCAGCAGGCAGGAGGAAGAGGATTGTCTCCAGCAGGCACAGGATGCACAAGTGAGGGGTCTATATCCCAGGCTGCTGTAGCTCTTTCATCTGCTTCTGAGCATGCCTGGAGACCATATAACCTGAATATCCTGAGCAGAAAGGGACCCACAAGGATTACTGAGGTCCAGCTGCTGGCCCTGCAATGGTTTTGCACTTCATGCCGTTCCTGTGTTTTGAGGCTCTCCTGCCTTAGTTCACTGGCTATGGGGAAACTCTGCTGCTGGGTGTGGACAAAGGCAAGACTCAAGCTCTGGGGAGCCAGGGAAGGAGCAGCCCAGGAGCAGATCAGGGAAGGAGAACAGCCAGGACAGACAGGGAAGCCATGAGGTGCTGGGTAGGATTTCTTGGTTGGAGAATGCTGTTGGAAACTCAGCTCTGTTTCCCCAGACACTGGAAAGAGTTTTCCTTCCTCCCATGCAGTCACCAGGAGTCTTATACTGGTGATAGATGAGGAATTGACACTCTAGCTTTGTTAATTTTCTGTGCATGCTTGTACTCAGCAGTGCCAGGAGTTTGCGAAAAGGATTTGCATGTGGCTAAGTAAACATATTAGAGATTCAGTCTACAGAGGAAGACTTAGAAGATCATCTTCTGTTGACCCCTCTCCTCCTGATTACCAGCCCTCCCTCGAGCAGATGCTCAGCCCTGCAGCAGGGATCACAGATGCTGGCTTCTTCTCAGCTCAGTTTCTGCAAGAATATAATATTCCTGCTGATAATTAAAGATAAAATCCAAGGCTTTGCTACAGGCTATCTCTGCTGGTGACCCAAGAACTTAATCTGAAGCTTAGCAAAGGTTTTGCTAATTTTAAACCTGGAAGGGCTATTGGGCTGGGCTCAGTAACGGAGGGAGGGAGAAAGCCCAGACAAACTGAGTCGGATCAGCTTGTGCTGTCATTTCTTCTGGCTTTGATTCAGTTCTCCTGGGAAGACACCCAGCTGGGCCCTGCTTCTTCTCCATGTCACCTGAGGTTGCTCCACCAGCTGGCTTCAAAGCTTCAATGCTGGCAGAAATCTCTTTGAAATATTCTGTGTTCACCTGAGAATATAAAAAATAAAAGGAAGAGGACGAAGAAAGTAGGGGGAAGAAAAGCTCTGTGGGCTTTTGGAAATGTGTGATGGATATGCCCCCTGCCAGGTGTGTGCTGGATCAGCTGTGTAAATCCTGGGGGCTTTGAGAAGATCCACCCACCTGTTCTTGAAAGGATTCAGGTTGGGAAGAGAGCAGAGTGGGTGGAGAGATCAGCACCAGAGCCCTTCCAGGACCTGCCAGTCCTTGAGGTTTATTGTGGCAGTCACTGACAGGAAGGGACAGGGGGTACAGGGGGTCAGGCAGGGACCAGGACTGCAGGGAGGAGACAGGGATGCCAGGAGCTGCTGTTGGGAGTTTCAGGGCAATATCACAGCTGTTGATCTCTAGTGTCTGCCTGAAAGGATGTGATGGTGATGACAGCTTCTCTTTCCTGGCCAAGATCCTTCTGGGGGTGGATTAGCAGTGGTCTCACTGCCTCTCTTAAGAAACCTCCCAAACAAAGGAGTGAGTGAATGGAGGGGGTGAGCTCATGCTGGTGTTTATCCTCACTCCCATCAGGGACACTGCAATTGTGTGGTCTTCCTAGGAGATAATGATGTGATCTTTATCAGTGCTGAAATCAGCTGGGTCTGTCCTTCCTGGAGGAGGAAAACTGGGCAAACCCTCCCGTCTCTCCTGCTGGCCAGCAAAAGCAATTTACACATCGAGTAAAACATCTCGGTGTCTGGAGAAGCATCTCTGCTCCTGATACCTCCCTCGTGCTGCCAATGGCTGTCCACCTCCCTTGGCAGCAGGGTTTTATTTTTCCCTGTTAACCTGTATTTTCCCACCAGCACTGTGATACTGATGCCTCTTATCTCCAGGGGGAAAAGCCTTCTCTAAAAGTTTTGGAATTAGGCTTTGGTCAGGTGATCTCCCAGGATGTTTTTCCCCTCTTGCTTTCTTCGGTGTAGTGATACAAAGATCCTTCTCCTGTTTCCCAAATGACCAGTAATCAACCCTTAAAAGCAATAATCTGAAGACATGAAATTTTTCAGCAGCTATAAATAGGTTTTAACATAGCTTCAACTATTTACACCGGTTTGGCATTTTTTGTCTGGAGTGGGCAAAAAAAAAGTTTAAGCAACCCAAAAAAAGCAACAACAACTATCCCAAAACACAAAAAAAACCCCAAAACAAAACAAAAAATCCCCACAAAAACCCAACCAACCAACCAAAACCCCAAAACAAATGAACAAACAAACAAAAAACCAAAAAACCCCATAAAACGCTAAGATTGCAAATACCACATTTTCCTTCAGTTGGAGAAGGATAACTCCTCTCAAGGCCACCAGCCCCTTTCTCTGCCAAGACTCACAGCTACACATGAATCTTGCAGGTTATTTTCTGATCCTCTGGTCCTAACATCTAAGTAAACATATGGGAAATGAACAGGAGAGGCCAGCAGCACCAGACCATAGGGAAGATGTGTAAGGAAAGGAACTGTTGTACTGGTTCCCAATCCCTGACATCCCATGAGCCTGCCAGGATTTCCTGCAGTCTGGAGCAGATCATGCCCAGGAATATCGCTAATGAAAGTTAGCTTTTTATTGCTTTTAGATGTGTGGAAATTTGGGAGTTGCTGCACATTCCCTGTGGGGTGTCTGGGCTTCTGGAGATTACAGGAGCTGTTGGGAGAAGATCCTGAAAGGGTGGGATTCCTTCTGAAGCTTGGTCATGAGCTTGGAACTGGATCTCAGACCCTCTCCATGGTCCTGGAGAGTTGCACAGGTTTGCAAAGCACGCTTGTGACCTCTCCTGTTGCTGCAAGGAGTTATTAGGAAAGGACAAAAATGAGCAGGGAATGTCTCTGAGCCACTGCACAAATCCATGAATGAGAATCTTGAAGATTGGGTTTCCTCCTCACACCCAAAGCCCTCAACTCCAAAGGCATGGCAGGACTGGGAGAGGCAGCAAGGATGGCCACCGGTGTGTGAGGTGTCTGTGCAAAGGACAAAGAAGCACGACTGTTTAGGCTTGGAGCAGAAACATGTTTTAACCTTTTCTCTTTCCCAATGCTCCTATTATGAAAGCAAACGTGCCTTGATTGAGCAAAACAGAGAGAAAATGGAAAATGCATAGCACAGGGCTGATGATAGGACAGCAATGCTGTCTCTCTTGCTCTGTCCCTTGGGGCTGATTTCCCCAACCTTGCCATGCACCGAGCTCCTCCAGAGAGGCAGGAGGTGCTCCCTGCAGCAGTCAGACAGGGAGATCTCGATGGCACGTACACAGCCTCAGAGAGATCTCTGAGTTTGTTCCACCTGGGAGGTGGTGCCTGCCTCCTGAGCCTGCAGCTGGAATGTTTCAGGCAATGGAGGCCAATTACCTGACACGTCGAGCAATTTGGGAGTGATTTCACGCTCCCTGGGCGTACCAAAGCTGTGCCCGGAGAACCCGTGCTCTTGGAGCAGGCATGCTAAACATCAAACAGGACTTGAAGTTTCCAGCGTTTAATTTCCCATTTAGCCAAGGCAATTAAAAGCATCACCATGTAAAGTGGAGGATTTTCTCCTGCATTTTTATTTGCCTGTGTCCTTAAAGAGAGCAGCTCATCCATCGTCCTGCATCAGGAATAGGCCCGTCTGCTTGCCCCTGTCAAGGACATCTGAATCTCTGCTCCATAGTTCCACAGCCCTGGAAGCCTAGACTCTAAGAGGATGCCCTAATCCACATGAAGAACCACAGTGCAGGCACATCTCCATATGAGATGGCTCTTCTGCTGGCATAGCCAGAAAGGCAGCAAGGGAGAGAGGATGAAAATTAATTTTGAGAACAGGGCCACTGATTGGGGTGAGAAGGTGGAGCAAGATTCTTCTTGGAGATCCCAAGTGAAAGGAAGAGAACAATAGATGTAATTTGTGGCCAGTGAAATTCCAGTTAGATATTAGGAGAGAAATTCACCCTTGGGATGGTCAGACACTTGGGACAGGAGTCCAGGAAGGTGGTGAGTCTTAGTCCTTAAAGATATTCAAGCCTTCACTGGACAAAGCTGTCCCTAGCCAGTACAAGAAGGTGCTGGCTGGCCACCTTTAAGCTTTGCTGTCTGGGTTATAGGTCTGAAGGCATCAATTTCTCGCTAAAATAAGGGATTAGCACTGATGACTGCAAAACTGGTGAGAGGCATCTGGATGGGATAGTGAAGGTGCCCCTGGAAGCACCGCAGGAATAAGCCAGCCCTCCGGCAGTGGGAGGTGTGCTCCGAGGCAGCTCATCCTGCGGCTGCCCATTCCCTGGCTGTTCCACTGGGCACACCCAGGTAATTCCTCTCAGGGCTGGCACTTGGAGGGCTTTGAAGTGCATTTCCTTCCATTCAGTTATCTCCGGGAGCTCTGGAGGGTGGTGGCAGAGGTGGCTGCATCAGTTCATTTGTTCTCCGGGACGGGTTTTTAACCAAGTAATTAAGGGTTGTTTTCAGTTGTACCTGAGAATCAACCAGTGAGGCAGAGATAAGGTAATGGCATCGCAGCAGGTCCTCCACTGTTATTTCTGGCTATGAATTAGTCACAGCCACTGAGGCACTGCGAGTAAGTGCATTGATCATTTGCTACAACAATAAGAATTTGAACCAGTTATGCTCTTTTCCTTTCTAGAAATACTTTGGAAACTGCTGACTTAATGAGCACGAGTCCAGGCTCTTCCCAGAACACTAATAGCATCCATTAAGAAAGAAAAAAAATCCAACCCTTTATTTTGTGGCTGCTGAAAAGCCTGTTGCTGTTAACTGCCCATGTCTGGGTTCTGCCCAGGGAGGCTGAACTCTCCAATTCACAGGAGGATCCAAGCTGTTCCCTCAGAGAGACTGGGAAAGATTAAAAGCAGCTGAAAGCAAACCATGCTGGCTTGATGAATGGCATTTGGATGCTGTCATGTTGTGGCTGCTGGCATTGTCTTCCCTGAGAGCTGTAGCATGAGCCTCCTCAAAACCAGTGCTTGGGGCAAAACCTTGAGGAGCCACGGGGCGAGATGAGGATCCCACCTTGCCTTTTCACTCGAGAGCTTTGCAGTGATGAGATGAAATCCCAAATTCAGAAAGGTAGTCAGATGGTCCCAAAAGACTCAGAGAAAAAAAAACATGAGCAAGGTGCATTATTATGTTTTGAAGCCATGAATGTGCTTTTTGAACCTTTGAATTTCACTGCCTTGGGTGAGGAAAGTGGGTGAACTCAAGACTGGTCATTCCAGAGAAGGACAAGCCTGTACTTTGGGGGCTTTAATAGAAAATATTGTTTATTCAATCAGCCTGCCCCTGTCCACAGGGATGGTCTCCCTGGCACAAGTGATGCTGTGAATGTGCATGAGGGCAGGGTTTGTCACTCCTGCTTCCCAGAAAAGCAGCACTGATGGTGCTGAGCAAACATCCCAACAGGAATGAGTCCAGCGTGTGCTCAGCACCTCGCACCATCCCTGCCACGCTCTTGGGAAGGGGGGCACAGCTGTAAGTGACAACAGGGACTGTCTGGCTGGACCAGAATTGTCTCCAGATGGCTGCTGTCACATGTTTATATCCTCACGTGGCTTCCAAGCAATAGGAATGATTAAACACAACTGGAAAAGCCACATTTAACAGTGGCCCCCTCACCCCTAAGTAAGTACTTGAGAAAAAAAGTTCATGCTGTTAAGGGATGTTTTGGGCAAGTTTTTTCCCATGTGGAGGAAGGGTGATCTACTCAAAACAAGGAAGAGATTCAGAAAATCAAAGTTAAGTTCTGTGCAGACTCTCTAGCCCTTACTGGAATTACCAAATTCCAGATTTTAAGGCTCTGGCCTTTATTATGGACTTGGTAAAGCAGGGCTAACAATCTGTGGTTTGTGTGTTTACACTGCAAACACTTCCACATCAAGATTACCTCCTAGCTTGTCCAGCTGGGAATTGTTGGTCTGATTTTCAGATGGAAACTGGGCACATGATGTTTTGTATCAAACAGTGAGAATTCCCATACATCCCTAATGACTCAAATAGGCATGATTATTCACTCAGGTTTCCCACCCAAACAAACAGAGGAAACAGCTGTCACAACTAAAATACCTTTCAAGAGCTCAAAAAAACGTTCCAAGCATGGGCTGGATTGGAAAGCTGAACACTGACTTTTGTTACACTACCAAACTACTTAACCCTCAGCATGGGTCAAATAATATATTTATTTTAAATATTCTAATTTTTTTGACAGTTAAACTTTATTTGAACTTTTAATTTACAAATTAAATTAAGTTGAAAAGATTAATTTTTTGAAGTTGATATATGAAACTGTTTTTTTTTATTTCTATAGCCATATAAAGAAAGAATGTGGAATGAATCAGAGTGCTTTTTTGGTTTGTTTTTTGGTGCATTTTTTTGTTTTGTTTATGGTTTTAGGTTTTTTGGTGGTTGGGTTCTTTTGTTTGCTTGTTTCAGACAAAATAGCTGCCTTTAGCAGAGCTTAGCAAACATTTGGGAGGGTGACCCATCTTTGGCCCATTTTTCCCACCTGTAGATGGACCCTCACTACAACAGCTCATGGAGTTAAGGAGAAAGAAGATGGGTCCAGTCACAGCAGGATTCACTGACAGGAAATGATCTCCTACACTTCACCACAACTTTAACTGTATGTTGAATAATCTGCCCTATTTACCACACAGTGGAACCCAGGAAATTCCTTTACGCTCAAGTGGCAAATATTTAAATACTGTTTTCACCAGCAAACAGCCCCTGGGCCAGAAAGGACTTGCTTGGTTTATTTATTTGTTAATAGTTTTCTTTTATTGAACACAGCTGTTCTGAGAAAAAAAAAAAGGAGAAAACACAGCAACACTAAAGAGGGAGCTGCCCAGACATCCCAGGAGAATCCAGATGTAGAAACCTTCTCTTATCACCAAACAGGAAGGATTCAGATGAGAAACACAGAAATTAGTGCTTAGAAGTTCTTCTGCTTGAGCTGAATGTCTGTTCTCCAGAGATGCACAAAGATGTTTGAGATAGAAACAGGTCAAATTAAAATTAAAAATTAAGAATTTTCCTGGCCAATCCCAAGATAAGGCAAATCATAAATAATAGCACTTTCTTGCATAGTATTTGTACATAAAAAATGGTGGGAGAGAAGCCTCAACAATCTTGAACAGCACATAGAAATGGCAATTAGTAAATATATCGTGCCACTCACATAAAAAGAAGGGTACCAGTGAGAATCAGAGGATTTGAAACGACAAAAAAAAAAAAAGTTTCCCCACATTATTTAGTGATGAATGTTACTGCTCCGGGCAAAGATGTAATAGGTCCAAAACCAGCCTGAAGTTTTCATGGGAAAATCACCAGGGCCTGTTAATAGCCATGTGTCAATGTCCACTTCAGGAGTCCATCAGTCATAAACTCCTTGAAAGAAGAAAGGAATTCCAAGGAAAAATCACTCCAAACTTGAGAGTTTTTTTAATTTTAAAAAACTTCCTGCTAGAATTCCCTACCAGTGCCAGATACAGGTGCAGTATCATATGGACTTCTGGTAATCTCTTTTTGGTGTATGTTTTTCATTGGCAATGTCTTAATTCCTACCCATGACAGCTTTTCCTTCCACTAGACTGGAATTTCTCACCAGCATGTGGCTGGTCCAATGCCAGGAAGAACAGGCTCAGCCCACCAAGCCTTTGGAAGCCCAGGCCCCCAGGATTCAGTTTGACTTGGAAACCATGAACACTAAGCTGAGTTCTTCCTGATCACCAAACCAGGTTGTGCCCAAAGCCTGTGTTCAAATATTTTTCAGTCCTGACAAGACCAGGAACTTGGATTTTCTTGCAATTAAGAGACAAAGAAGTGCCAGAGCACAGCACCCATGTACCCACAGGCTTTTAAATGTCCCCTTGGAACCAACCTGGCTCCTCTCTGGCTTGGCTACATTATCCAGCTCCCACTTGAAGGACCCAGGGATACTGAGGCCATTCTCCTTGAGTTTGCTCTTCCCCTTTATCTCCCCTCTGCTAAAGATATGCTCCCCGTGTCTTATTTGCATTTGTCTGCCTTCATCTCTCAGCCACTGGCTCTTGTTCCGGCTTTCTCTGATAGATTAAAAAGCTCTTTAGAAACTGGTGTTTTCTTTTGCTGACGGCACTTAGACACTGTAATCAAATCACCTCTTGACCTCCTTTCTGATAAGCTAAATAGACTCTTTCAAGGTCTTGTTGAAATTTTTTTCTGTTGCTCTCAGATTATTTGCAGTCTCTCTCCTGCAGCACTCAGTCTGTATGCAGCTCTCCCGGCCTCCTCCTAGGATGGGGAGGTGGAATAGGCTTTTTTAAAGAAATGGGAAACGTTGTGGCATAGCTGAGGCTTTGGCTTGGGGTCGGACTCTTCTACAAGGGCATCCACCTGCCCACAGCCTACCTGATATCCATGGCATGCTCCTCCTTTATCCACGCATGCCCAAATTCCCCTTTCATAAAATGACTTCTCCTATTTAGGGTACAAATGGTCTGATCCCATGTCAGCCCCAATTCCCAGGCAGGAATCCTTCCCTTCACCTGGAGCACTCAACACCCACTGAACAGACCTGCCAAAGTGCTTCTTGTGGACTTGGGACAGAGCTGTGCCCCAACACATCCGGTGTTTGCTGCTCCCTTCTCCAGCTGTCCCCTTCCCAGAGCACATCTTCCTCTCTTCTCCTGCACCCTTCACTGCTTCACTCCCTTTAGGGCCTGCAGCCCTCCTCAGGGCACAGCAGCAGCATCCTCACCCCGCACATGTCCCTTGCAGAGGTGGCTCCCTCCCTCAGTGCCCTTCCTTTGCCGCAGGATGACCAAGCATCTTCTCTGCAGTATTAGGAGAACTGCAGGATATGGAAGGTCCTGCTTTTTCCAGCCAGATGTTGTCAGCCTGTAGTTATTAGAGATCCTCCAGTGCTCCCACAGCCTCTGCATTTTTTCATTGATGAAGCAACAAGCTCCAGATTTGAAGCCCTTCCTAAGTGTGTCAGACTTGGAATGACTCCACCAGCTTTTCCCACTGCTCAGAGGCATTCAGAAGATATTTAATTAAACCCACATAAGATTGCTGTTAGCAAGCTTTCTCCAATTAGCAAGGTGGAGAGGACTACATGTCATGGGGAGAAATGAGCAGACATGAAATGGTTTTGTTGCCTATGCCTTCCTCAGTGTCAGATTAATTGGCACTTTTCTTCCAATTTGAGGCAGAGCTCTGGGTGCACACGGGTCACAGCATCACAGAGCAATCCCATCCCATTTTGTAGTTTCCTCTCTCTCTCAGCATGATTGAAAATTTCCTTAGGCACTTGAATCATGTTGTGCCAGAGGAAAAAAAAAAGAAGGAAAATTAGAGGCGCTCAGACTGGTCCTAGGCAGGGTTCTTTCAGGACTGCCACTCTCCTCTTCCTCACCCATCTGTGTGCAAGTGTGTTGGATTTTTGTGCTGTTTGAACATATGCCCCAAAGCACAACTGGTTGAAATCAACCTCAAATGGACTTGCAGTCACCCAGGCCCTCTCTGAAACAAGTTGAATTAGTCAGAGGGTGATCCAGCCTGACTGAGAATCTGCCTCCCTATTTGTCACTATGAACTTGCAGGGATCAGCTGCAAGGAGAGTGGCTCCTTCAAAAGCAGTAACAAGAGACTTCCTCAGCAGAGATGCTCTCCCTGTGACCCCAAGGATCTGCTGGCTCTCAGGACGTGTGTGTGACACTCATTTGTGTCCTTCCCACAGCGTGGTGCTGTGTCCCAGTTTGGGCTGAGTTTGTATCCTTGGAACTCCTTACAGGGCTGTCCTAAGGGTGTTGAGAATCAGCTCCACTTTTCCTCCCACAGTCACAGTCCCAACACCACAACAAATTCTCTTCTATCAAATCAGGGCACCAGGCTTTGTTTATTATTTGGAAATTGCAAACCAGACCTACCTCAATGTGCAAGCCTGTGATGGGGACATGCTGCTATGACAACAACATGAGACTGAATCATCCAGACAGACGAGACACACATAATTGTGTGATCACCTGTTCCCACTTGTTCAAAGGAAATTTTATTAGTGCTGCTGAAGGTGCATTAGTGAAGAAAGCATAAAACATCCACACTCCAGTTTGGGCTCAGCTAATCAATGCAAGCATGGCCTGAGCCTGGTGCCTCACTGCTTCTGCCACTCAGCATTTCACAGGATCCAGAACAGAATTTACAGAAACCTGTGTCTACATGTGAGGGATCAAGAAAATCTCAGTTTCTACTAATATGAAACATTTATCCCTTTTGTGTTTTTTTGAGAACATTGGAGTTTTGACTGCAGGATATTTGTGGCCAGTGAAGGGACAGTCTGGATCCAGGATGATGGTTAGAGAATGGGCATGACTAATGGAAAACATGACTCTTTTTAACATTATAAATCCCAAACCAACAATAATTAAGAATGGTTAGGTGGGAGAGGAAAGATGGTCTGCTGGACTGCAGGCAAACAGGAATATGCAGGGTCATCATTCACTCAGCCATACATATAAATCTGAA
Source organism: Passer domesticus (assembly GCF_036417665.1). Taxonomy (NCBI): domain Eukaryota; kingdom Metazoa; phylum Chordata; class Aves; order Passeriformes; family Passeridae; genus Passer; species Passer domesticus. The sequence goes on from NC_087480.1 coordinate 53,860,830, forward strand.
TGTGTTAGTGCTGTGCAGGTGCATCAAACACATCCATTTCCAGATGCTGAGAGCACAATTCCACTTGTTTCCTTGCTCCCTTGTTCCTCCTAACATGAGGGTGCCAAAATTACAATTCCAATCATAGGGCTGGCTTTGTGTGTCCTTTTTTTAGCCATATAACTTCTGGGCGGCACAAAAAATGGCTTAATGTCAGTTCAAGAATACCCTAAATGGGAGTGTCTGGTGCTTCTTTTACTAATCTGTCTTTTCCAGATCTGTTGGTGGTTTTGCTTCCTTAAGTCTTTCATACCTTAATCTTCACCCAGAAGACTCCAGCAGGTATAAAGAGCTGGTCAAGTGTGAAAAAAAAAAAGCCCATTGTGTTTATGAATCACACTCTCTTTGAAGCAGTGGTCAAAAAAATTCATAAGGAACTTTTTTCCCCCAAGCTTTTTGTCAAGATTTCAACACACAATGACAAAAAAAGCAATTTTGATAGGGTATTTACAGCATTTGAAGATTTTCTACCAGGAGAATCAATGGCATTTTTACATGACTTAGGGAATTTTCCGGCAGTGCTCCATTCTGATAGTGCCCAAATAAATATCAGTCAAATTTCCCCAGGAGCTGACAGGGGGCATTGTTGGCAGCAGCAATAAGACCTGAGATGTGGATATTTCCTCTGTAGATAATGCACATGCATGAGTGTCTCACTGAGAACATTTCCATCTGCTCCATGGTGAGAGGAAAATGTGGGTATTCCATAAGAACCATGCTGAGACCACTCAATCAACCACTAATAAAACCAGCCTGGAGTAATGTGAAAACAAGAGGCTCAGATGCACAGACATGAACCATTGCTGGATGAGCCTGTGCTACAAACCAGGGCCACCCCAGTGACAGAGCACATTGTGAAGAGCAGCATCTCTCCCACCTGCCCCTGGATGGGGCACCAAGGCTTAGCCAGGTGTGAGGAGGCACTTAATCAGAGTTAGCTTCAAAAGGCATTAAGGAAAGAAAAAAAGTCCCAGAAAGGAGAATAATGAGGCATAACAACAGATCTGCAGACAAAAGCAAGACCTCTGTCTTGAACAGAGAATGAAATGCTGTCTGAACGGCCAATCCAGGGGGTGGTCATCAGCAGCACAAGGTCTAGCTCGAGTCCAGCAGGTACTGGACCCAATCCTGTTCAACATCCTTTATTAACCATGGGGATGATGGGGTAAGAGTGCCAGTCCGCTTATCCCCAGTAAGTTTGCTGATCATACAAGACAGGAGGAGTGGCTGATACACCCAAGGGTCCTGCTGCCATCCAGAGGGACCTTGACCTGCTGGAGAAATGGGCTGACAGGAACCTTATGAAGTTCAGAAGAATAAAAATTCCTGCACCTGAGGAACTGCCCCAGGCACCACCAGTACAGTCTGGTGGTTCAGCACTGGTACAGGTTGCCCAGAGTAGAGTCTCCATCCTTGGAGATATTCAAAAGTTGACTGGACATGGTGCTGGGCAAACAGCTCTAGGTGGCCCTGCTTGAGCCATGCAGACCAGCTGGCCTTCAGGCCCTGTCAGCCTCAACCATTCTGTAACTGCCATTCTGAGGAGGTTTTAAAGGGCAGGTTGAACAAATATATGGTCAGACTGTTTTGGGAGGATGGACTAACGTTGTGAAGGCTCCCTCACTCCTGCCTGGGTTCTGGTTGGGGTTGAGAGGATCTTCACACCAGGTCTACACCAGCTGGCAGTGTCTCTGACTGCCACCAGCCCACATCTAGCAGCTGCATTTGCTCAGTGACACTGTTAATAGGAATCTTCAAGAACAGATGGTGCTAGAAAGTTTTCACTCTAGAATGGGGGAAATCTTGACTGCTTTCTTAATATTTTAACTGAAAGCTGTGTAGCAAAAAAAAAAAAGCCATTCCACACTCTTTCTGATTTTGGGTTTTCTTCTGCAACTCCATCTCCTGTCAGAAGATCATAATGTTGCTGCACAGCTACAGAAGAAGAGAGGCACCTGTGGGCATGGCTGTCACCTCTTTGCGTGGTCTTGGTGCTACAGGTTTGAGTTAGAGAGACAAATTTTCAAGAAAAAGACATGAAGCAATCCTATGACCTTTCACTGCTTAGAAATCTGGGGATGCCTTTTGATGGCATTAGCCTTTAAGCTCAGTTTTCTTCCACAGCTTGGCAGATGGGTTTCATGATTAAGGTCTGAATAAGCTGTAGAGAATGGAGGTCCCTCAGATCTCTGCCTTGAACCCTTCTCCTGTCAAACAAAATGCAGGAGATGGACACCGTGTGAAGTGTGGGGGTGGCTGTCATTCTGCTACGTCATGTCATCAGTCATCTCCGCTCCCCACCAGCCTGACTTGGGGAAGATGGGATCCTGAACAGAGCCAGGGGAACACACACACATACAGCAGAGAACAGAAATAACATAACCTGGCAGAAAGCAGGCAGGCTGTCACACCTCCACGGGGAAAACTGATGCAGCCTCTTGCTTCTGTTTCAAAATCAATTTCAAGCTGGTTCCACAAAAGAAATGGCATAAAGGGCATTAGATCTGGCAAGAGAGGCTGCTGCTCCCAGGATGATGTATGGGAGATGAGTACAATTACCTGCATGCCTAAAGCTGGTACACAGCCTTTTAGGTTCAGCAGACTCTGGCTGTCCTTTCCCATCAGCAGGAAGATCAAAACAAAGTCTCCAAAGCCTCTTATGGGGCTGGGCTTGTCTCTGCTCCTGCTGTGCTGGAGAACAGAACAAGGAGCAGCAGTGGCAGCTACTCAGCAAGGACCATCTGTAATGCTGCACCAAAGATGATCTGGTGCACAGTGATGCAGGGGAACCTCTTGTGCACCAGCAATGCAGTGCCATGGCTGCTCTGCCACTCTTCCCTATGCCTGCCATCTCCCCTCTCCCAAACTCACCATCCCCTTCCCTTCTGCACCTAATGAGAGAAGCAACGCAGAAACCACAAGACTAATTCCTACACACACCCTCTTGCAGGTGCCACCTTTCCTTTGAAGGCTCACCTGGAGTTGGCATGGACAGTGGGAACATCATGAGCTTGTGAGGAAAGAGATGCTGAGGTCCTGGCACCATCATCCACTCAGCCAGTGTTTAGTGGGCTCCCCAGAGAATGGGGGCACCTGCTCAGGAGTTGTGTGATCCTCACACAGTTGGATGTGCAGCAGATAGAACATGATAAAACAGCTGAACACCTTTGGCCCCTGGACTTAATTTCTGTGGAAGAAGGAGACGTAGGCAAGCAATGGTTGCTGCATTTCCCCCATGAGCAGCAAGGGCCTTGCACTGGCTTCTTCTCTCTGCTTTTGTTTGGAGGCCAAATGCAATAGGAAATACCAGAAGGTAGATGTTGTCTTCAACTGGTGGCTCTGGTTTTTCTCAGACTGACAAAAGCTTGGAGATCTACAGCCCGTTTAGAGAGACAGGGCCAATGGTGTCTCATGTTATTTGGTGAAATTAATGAAGTCTAATCTTTTTTTTTTCTTCTTGAAAATTGAAATGCCTTGGGAAAACAGTATCCTCTGTCTCGTGGCTACAGGCAGCTCTCCTGAATAAGCTATTGTCAGGCCTCAGAGATGTGAGTCACAGCATCTTTAATCTCTGGGCGGGAGCATTCTCCATGGCTTTCATGCTTTGGAATAAATCTTCAGAGATGTTCCCAAATTAAGCACGATTCCTTTCTAATCTCCTTGCACTTCTTCCTCTCCCCATTTTATCAGCCAGGCTCAAACACATTTCACATGGCCTACTTCGAAGCAAACTGATTAATGTGATCGCTTCAGGTTTTAGGAAGGATCAGTGCTTACAGCACAGGAAAGGGCTCCTACTGCTGCTGGCAGCCCCAGCTCCACAGTGCCTTGGGTGGCTCAGAGGGATCTGCCTGTGAGCAGAGCTGGCAGCAAAGGCTGAATCACAGACTACACGGGCACCTTCCCAAGTCCAGCAGGACTCAGTGTCCAGGCAATTCCCTGAGCCCTCAAGGATCAGAAGCAGCATCATGCTGTATCATGTGGCTGGTGCCTCTTGGGCTTGGGGGAGGAGGAGGGAGGAGCTGCTGGCCTGCAGAAGGGATGTGCTGTGCTGCCCAGTGGCACCACGTCCCTTCCCGGGGTACCACAGCCTCCGCCTGCTCCTTCAGCCAGGGTCAGCTGAGCAGAGGGTTGCAGCTCCTGCTGCTCTGCTGCAGCTGGCACACATCTGGTGTAGAACAGAGGGTTTGGGTCTGCATCACTGCCATGTGTGATTCAGGCCTGGCTGTGGGGTGTGAAAAGCTTGAGTTGGGAAGCAGTTGTCTGAATGTCAGTCAGGGATAGAAAGTGATGTTGGAACAGGGAGGTGAAATGCTTTGGAAAAACACTAACTGTGGATCCATATGCGTGTATTGATGTTGCTCACAGAGAGAAAACTGCTCCTCTTGGCTTTTGTGAATCAATTTTTCTGATAAAAGATGCAATCTCTCTCTGCCAACCTGCCTGTGTTCAGCTCATGCAGGTCATTCTCTGTTGTCTAACAGAGGGGCTGCTCGCCTGCAGTGTCCTTGGACAGCCCCCAAGAGCTCACAGCCTACACAGAAAAAGCTGTGCAGTGATCAGCTGTGTTTTACAGACAAGGAGCTAGAGATGGAAGAACTAGGAAGGAAGGAATCTCCCTCTGCAACTGCAGTTTTGAAGCAACAGTGTCCTGAATGCAGGGTTACATTTGCCTGGGGCTGGGAGTCTCAGAAGCATAAGCGCCCTTTGATTTGCCACCAGGCTGTAGAATGGGACAGGCTACAGTTTCTGAAGGTGAATGAAATAATAACTAAAATGCTGAAGTAAAAAAAAAACAGTATGTTTTTATGGGTAACACCAAATGGGACACTGCCCATGGAAAGGTGAACCTCATGGAGTGCCACAGAACTCACAGAGCAGAGTAAATATTGATGGTAGAGGGGATAGGAGAAGCACAAATTTAAAAAAAAAAAAAAGTGTTTTGAAGGAGTGGGCCTCCTGACATTGCTTGTTTCCTACAGAGTCTCTGCCTCAAGCAGAGCAGGGTGATGAGGAGCCCTAGAGCTCCTGCCTTTGCAGGCTGGCCCAAATGTCTACAGTCTTGTGCATTTCTTTTTCCTTGATTGACAAGAGTGAAGGACCCTCGTGCTTTAGTGAGTGTATAATGGCTGCCTTGATGTCATTTATTGAAGCTTTGGAATAGCTGTGCTTTCTAATTACTTCTTCCCACCTGCCTGAAGAGCACCTTTTGCTTTCAGATTAACTTCTTGCTGTCTCTTTGAACTTGTGCCTCTGTACTCCAAGCACCCTGGGTTTTGTGAGATCAAGGCAGGCTTGGTTAAGGTAAAAGGCAAGTAGTGATCAAGGTGGTTTTTATTTCCTTTCCTGCACAGAGACGTGCCAGGTTTGCTGATTAGACTGTGTGTGGCACAATCAGAGCCCTTGTGCCTTCAAAGAGACCCTCCAAGAAGAACAAGTTAGTGAGTGGCCTTTGAAGGGGAAAAGCCTTCTTCCTAATCTTCAGGGGGCATCAGCAGTGTCCAGCATGAGCATCCACAGGCACTGCACATCTATCCTGGATGTGTGCAGTAGCTTCTTTGCTCCTGCAAGCAGAGAGGTTTGGGGGCTGTGTGATAGGTGCCTCCTAGGTGAGTGATGTTTTGCAATTCAAGCTGCAAGGGCTGATTTGCAGCAGACAGTTAAATGTCCTGGATAGAAATGCCAATGTCCAGATCCAGGCCACTACATAGTGGCATAGTGGTTTGACTGAATTTAAATTGGAAAAAAATCACATTGTTCTTACTGAATATGGATTCAGTGAAGCTTTTAAAATGCCAAATCACGAGTCTAGTCGTGGCATGGAGGGAAGTTCTAAGGTTTTCCTGTCCACATAAGACACTTAGGCACAAATCATAATCTGGAATTTGCAGCACCCTTACTGTCTGAGGCAGTGGGGCAGGAGCTGTCCTTGGGCTTTGTGCAGCATTGAGCACACCAGGCAAGCTGAAAAATGACATCCTCTCTTCTAAGACTTTTTTCCTGCCCATCTGTTTCAATCAGAGCATTAAGTTGCTGGTGGTCTCCTCAGAGATGGTGGTTTCTTATGGAAAACTAGAAATTAAATCAAGAGGGAGGCCTAGGGGTCCAAAGCATAAAGCCAGGTGAAGGGTGTACTGCCTGCTCTTAAAAACTGCAGCAGTGGAAGGCCATCCCTGTCCAGACAAGGTTTTCCATAATTTCTGACCCATACATATCTTCTTAAGCTGCCACTGGAGCCTACCACATTCTTTTCTTACTTCCCATCACAGAGAAGATGCCCTACTTTGACAGAGCTTCTTATAAATTTGCAGACTGATCTGATTTCCTCCTTTTCTGAGTTTAAAACAGTCACATCTTTTCAGTTTCCCTCTGCACTTCCTATTTTCAAGGGTTTTGATAATGCTGGTCACTTCTGACTCCTAACACACTGAGACTGGGTACCCAAAACTGGGCATGAAATTGCAGTGCTGAGGGAAAGGATGCTGTGTGGCATCTGATGGTTTCTGCCTGATGATACAGTCCAGGATGCAGCAGAGCTCTTTAACAGCTGCACATGTGGTGGTTCCAGCAGCTGAGGACTAAAGAAGCCCTGGGTACAACCTCCATCCGTGCTAGAAATTATTGCTGCTTGCACACAGGAATAGCTCAGAGCAAACTGCAAAGCCCTGCTGTAAAGCAGGACAAGTTACTTGGGAGACACGTGGCCTGGCCTGAGCACAGCCTATTTCCCATGGAGTTATTCCTGAAAGCTGAGTTCTGCTTGGAGTCTGTGGTGTCCTGTAAATGAGATGTTTCATGCTCCGGTGTGGCTGTCAAGAGGCATTTTGCACCAGCAGAGTTTCTCTCTCCTCTCCCCAGCTGCCTGTTTACTCCAGACCTGTCAGAATGGCATGTCTGGTTCCCCTGTGAAAAATTTGGTGCAAGCAGCCAAAGGATTTAAAAGTTATTAGGAAAAAGAAAAAAAAATTAAAAAGAGAACAGCAGAATAATTCTGCTTCCTTCAAAAATAAAGCTTAAAAAAGATGAAAGGTATTTGCCTTCACTCTCTATAGGCTCTAACTCAGCAGCCAGCTGGAGAGAATTTGGGAAAGCAATTCCAGGAGCTTGGAGCTCTTACTGTCAGTAAAACCTGCCACTGGGACAGCAGAGCCATCTCACTGCAATCCGCTTTCCTCTGCTTCCTGGCAGGTTCAGCTTTTCAGCTTTTTTATAGTGTTTTCTTCGAGCTGAAAGTCCCCCAGTAGCTTGATCCACTTCCTGTACAAGATGACAAGTGATTGCCCACAACTGGCAAGTCAATTCCTGGCCTGGCACTCCAGGCTGTGGCATTGAGGTTCTTCCTTTTTAGTTTTGTTTGTTTATTTGTTTGTTTTGTTGGTTTTTTTAAATTTTCTTTTTTCCTTTTTTTTTTTCTCTGCGAGACTCAAGCATTCTCATAAGGAGGAGAAAACAAAGTGTCAGAATCTTGAGGTCTGTGTTATGGTGGGGCTCGGTGTGTCCAGCACGGCTGCCTTGGATGAAGCACCCACACTCAATTATTTATGTCCCTGATGTGCACAGAGCCTGAAGGTTTCAAAAAGTTTTGGCCCACATCTCTTCCTTTCAGGGCTACTTCCCCCATGACTGTAGATGCCACTGCACATCCCAGATCTCTTTCCATGACAATCCCAGGGCACTGAGAGGCATTAGGACATTTTTCATTGGCACATTGAACCAGAAGGCTGAAAACTTGAGTGAGTGTGAGTGGGACAAGGGGTAGGGGTGCCCATCCTCAGAGATCTTCAAAGCTTGACCAGAAAATGCCCAGAGCAAACTGATTTAATCTTTGAAGCTGGCCCTTGGAAACTGGAACATGAAGTTGGAGCAGAGACTGCCAGAGGTCCTTCCTTACCTAAATGAGTCCGTGGTTGCAGGCATGGTTTGAGGTAAAACTCATCCTTCTGGTCCTGAGGTCTCCATCTCCAGTGGAGGGAAAGTCACCTTCCTGATTCTGCATTACCCATCCAGCTGAAATCATAAAGTGGAAAGTCAAAAATAAAATACCCAATCCCTCTTTTCAAGGCTGGAAAGATTGTTGTGCTTGTCAGACATTTCAATTTTTTTGACATTTTCACTGATTTTTTTTTCCTGAAAATGTTATTGCTTTTTAGCTTGACTGAAAGCCCTCCTTTCAGAGAGAACTTCTCAACAGCCATCTTGATAACGCTTTTTGTTGTTTTTCTAAAAACTCCAAATGATTAAAAGCCCTCATTACAAATGCTGAAAAACCCTCACAGTCTGCCTGTTTTGAACCCAGCAAAATGAGAACAACAGATAGTTCTGTATTTTTCACAGAATAGTTCTTCCTCTGTATTTTTTTAAGTCTTTCCATTCAGGCTGTGAGCTTTTCAGGGCAAAAATTGCCTCTTTAACAATGTCATTTTCCAGCTCCACTTCACCAAGGTTTTCAATTTGGATGGGAGCTCTAAGTCAGATAATCATTCAAGACCACAATGTCTCTGGTTCAAAGCAGTGCTGACTATTTCAGCTTGCAACTCTAAACTAAGACTTTCAGTTTATTAAAGCCCTAAGTTTGATGGTGGGTTTTTTTCGTTTGTTTGGCTGATTTTTTTTTTCCCAGTAGCCTTGTTCGCTGGTGCCCTGTTTGTTTTGCAAGCTATTATAAAAAAGCAATTGTTTTTTTCAGGGAGATGCTGTCAGTTCTTTGCTTTTCAGGAATTGCAGCTATCAGAAATGACTGTCTTAGTGCCTAAGAAATCTATCATGCCTGCCCCTTCCCTTAACACTTACAAACATGTATCATGTTGATGAATTTAGATGGTCATTTAAAGGCAAATTGCTTGTCCTACTTTTTGCTTCTTATTGATTGTCATATAATTAACTGATTCATTTCGTTAATATAATCCAGAGTGCCTGTAACCCAGTTAATCAGCAGAGCCTGATCGGAAGGCTTGGCTTTAATTAGACTGCTCTAATTGCCCCAGTGAAATGACGTTTCCTCTGTCCTGAGCCATTACTTATAGAAGCCATATTTTTTTTATTTTTATATTGACATTTAATCAGGGGCAGAGAGAATAATATTTTGCCTCCTGCCAGAGGGAAGGCTCTCTAACCAAAGGGGTTAGGGACAGCAGTCCCACATGGTGACACATCCCTCGTTACCTGGTGAGGGCCCAGCAGGATCAGGGGCTGTCCATGGCCCATAAGGCTGAGATCTGCCCTCAGATTTGCTCTGCAGCTCTCTGAGTGCTCTCTAAGTGTCTGAGCTTGGCAAGGAAAATTGTAACTGATTGTAAATTTCTTGCAAAAATGGACCTTCAGCAGGCCTAAACCAATTTGCAAAATCAAGCTGAATTTGGGAAGTAATTTCAGCCTTCCATCCTGCCCATAAGAATGGAGGGATGTGTTTATGGAAGTGCCAATCTAGCTTGATTCTGATGTTTCCTAAATCCAGGCTTTTTCATATTCACAGGTTGTGTTGTTGGCTTGCATGTGCTTATAAAGGTGAGCGAAATAAGACTGGCTAATTAGCTTGTAAACAAAATAGAACATTTTGCTGTGCATCAAATGAAGTATTTTGGGTTGCTGAGTCAGACTTATGTATGTTTAAAAACATTCTGGCAAAAAAAAATTAAATTAGGCACAAAGATGGTGCAGGGGAAAATACCCTGTGGGGATTGCCTTGCTCTTGAATGAAGGGCTGGCTCCTGAAAGCAGTCCTGGCTAGTGGGGAAATGCCTGAGGCACTCAAGCTGCTGATGGTTTTTCTCAGAGTGAGGGGATATCACTCAGTGGGTGAGCCTCTGTTTACAGGTACTTTTCAGCCAGTGCCACGAGCCTGAAGAGGAATCAGCTGATTAATGTGAAATTAGTGCCAGGGACTGTGATTAATGGTGGATGCAGGAACAGTGGAGGAGGAATCCCAGGGCTTTGCATCTCAAGGAAGTTGTTGCACTACCTGGAGGCCATCCCTCTTCCTGCTATCCCACTGATCCCACATTCTCCTCCTGTCTCTGTGCCCCTGGTCCCTTCTCCATCTCATGACTCTCATGCCACGGCCTGTGGCTCAGCATGATCTGCAGGTCTCTGCCCTCGATTTCCAGCACAGGGACAAGGAGGTATTTGGAGAGGGATGCAGCAAACCCATGAGGAAGAAAATGAGCTTGCAGCATTTCTGGGGCTCAGAGGTCACTAGAGATATTTTTTCCCAGCTCCTTTTGCCTTTGCTGCTTTAAGGAAATAGGATTTTGCATGTCTTCTTTCCTGCCTGCCTTTTTTGTAAATAAACAAAATTAGCGAAGATTTTTTTTTTTTCTAACCATAATAAGGATTAGGTACCACAGGAGCTAAAGGGACAGGAGTCAAATGAACCACAAGAAACAGTAAAGTTTGAAGGTGAAGGGCCCCCAGAGTGACTGGGACAGGGTCACCCAGCTGTGCCACCCCGCCGAGGACACAGAGCCGTGCCCTGGCTGTGCCCAGGCTGCAGTGGGTGATGGAGAGGGTGAGAGGTGGGATGAAGGTCAGTCCTTCCCTGCCAGGCACAGCTGTAGGAGCTGGAGGCTGTGCCAGCTCAGCATCCAGACAGGGCTGGGGGTGGGACGTGGATCAGCCGCTGACTCACATCGCTCTGGGCTCCTCGTGACTGGGCTCTTTCCGTGGTAACATGCCAACGTGCCAGGAGCAGCAGAGTGCTGGCAGCTCTGCTGCTGATCTCCTGTCTCCTTCCAGCCTGTGACCTGCCTGCGTGTGCAATGGCACCTGGCCTCCAGAAAGGAAAAGGAATTTTCTTCCTGAAGTTAATGTTTTCAAAGCACTCAGTGTTTTCCCTCGCAGTAAGTGGCTCTGTTGGAAGGGCAGATGAGCTGTCTCTGGTGGTGAGGAGATGGGATCACAGCTCCAGCTGGCAGTAACTTTGTATGATCATTGTCAGTTTCCCTCTCGTGGTTTGCAAAGGAATTAACTGGAAGGATATTTATTACTTTCTCAAGTGAATATGGTCAAGCCATGCTGGTGCATCCTGCAGTCCTGGTCCCTTCAGAGCTTCACCTGAGAAGATCCAGGTGGCACTGCTGAATTTTGTTAAAGCTGTAGCTCTGCCCTTATAGCCATAATTACAGATTTTCATCTCTCCTTTCCATTGCAGAATGGCTGGAGCTGTTAGACAAGGTCTGAGGTGTCCTTCCATGAGGAGATATTTTCTTGTATTATCTCTCCCTCATGCTGTTTTTTGCCTGCTACAAAGGTCATGAGTTCTCTCTACTGCGAAGAGCTGGGTTAGAAGCCCCAGTTCTTCCAAAACATTTCTTGAAAGTTTCTGTGGGGAACTGGGGAAGGCCTGCATTCTACGGAAAAAGAAGGAGCCTCAAAAAGAAAAGGAAAAAAAGGGGGGAGGATTTAAAAGAAGGGAGATCCCACGATTCAGGGAGGTCAGTGGAGCACCACAGCATCCACAGGGTCTGAGTGCAACAGTGGTCCCAGGGAAATGAGGTGGTGGTGGTTGGCACCCAGGGAGTGCCATGAGGTCATACCTTGTGGTGACTGGAAGACTCCAGTCTGTTTGATGTGGACAAACAATATAAACAATAAATATTTTTGGACTGCTTTTTTGCCTAATTCTAGAGTCCCCAAGGAAGATATTTGGCATCCTCCCCTCTCCTTGCTTGTACTGGAGGGACTCAGTATCCTGCAGAGACAGCAAGGGAAATGACAGGATTATTCCCCATGGTGATTATCCTGTGATCTCTCAGGGCTGTATAAATAGGAGCTGATTACAGTAGAAAAGGAGTAAATTGTGTAATTAGAGAGGGGGAAGAGGGGAGGACTTAACCTCTGCCTGAAGGTGCTGGTTTGGAGAGGAGAGTGGAAAAGAGAATGCGGAGCAGTGGCTGTTCTGGGACCACAGCCCTGGAAAGGGTGACCTGGTCCCTGGCTACTCCTTGTGCAAGCCCTTCACTCTTCCCTTCTGGAGAAAGAACAAAATATTTCTTTCTGCTGAAACTCTTGACCAGTTTCTTGTGAAGAAAGTCCCTCTTGCACGTCCACCTTGCCCCAGGGCTGCAGTGTGGTTGCCTTACAAGGGGACTGGCTGCACTCAGACATTGGCATCACCCCAAATTTCCCTCCAGGACTTGTCGTGAATGGTTAGAAGAGAAAAGCCATTGCAGAATGGAACCCACAGCAGTTCTGTGTTGGGTGTAAGATGACTAAGATCTTTCCTGCTGCTCTACATGGAGCAGGAATTTTGCCTCCCCTTCCCTTCATTATTGACCCAGCCCAGCCTGGGCCATGAAGTGTGTCTGTTCCCATTGCAGGGAAAAAAGCACACAGCAGAACTGCTCTCAGAGCCATGGAGAGGGAGGCTATTATTGTGAATATTATTCATGCCAGGAAAAATAGCCAATTACCTTCCTATAGAACCACTCTCTGCCCAGTGAGCCAGTAATTGCAATATCTGACATTCATCATGGAACTCTGAAAGAGCTTTGGGAATAAAATACTGGCAAGTGGATAGACTTGAAAAAGACAGGGGAAAAAAGTAAAGTTAAGGCACTAGATATTCAGGGAATCTATGCCCACTTACACCTCAAGTCCTACAGATGCAAGAATTTGGCTTTCTCTTATATCCACTTTATTTTATGTTTTAAAGGTACATAATTGTATTAGTGTAGATGTTTAATAAACTGAATAGTGAAATAGGATGTAACTGAGGTGGGGACACTGCCAAAGGTGCTTTCTTGATGTTTAAGAAGGTCAGCTGGGCAGCTGTGAAACCAGTAAGTTCTTGCATTTATTTCCCAGGTTTACCAGTGAAACAACCAACAAAAGGGAAATCCATCTTTCCTTTTCTTCTTTTCCTCCTTGGAGGAGGAAGAAAAGACAAAATCCTATCAAGAGCTGCAGGGTGTTGAATACGTTTGCTCTGCTGGACTGCACTAAAGGCCACATTTCACTCCCTGCCTGTCCCCAAGGTGATCCATGGACAGTGTCTGGAGATTTGTCAGCTTTCCCAAGATCCATTCATGCTGTCAGCTGCTGAAGCCTCCAGGAACCCACAGGCTCTGGGGGATGTGCTCCAAAGCCTGTGAGCAGCACCTTTTCCCCACAAGCCGTGTGGGAATCTCACCCTGAGGATGGTGCCTTTCCTAACCGGCAATGGGAGGGTTAACTGCACGTGTCAGAGGAGTTGTTTGGGGTTTTCCCTGTGTAGCCAGAAGGAAAATTTAGCTGTGTGCACCCTGTAAAAGTCTGTCCTTTAAATTGCTTGCTGAGCACCAGCCCTCATTTATCATGTCAGCTGTGATCCCTGCAGCAGCAGCAGCCTGGTCCTTCCTGAGGACCCTTCTCTTGGAAGGAAACCAAATCTGTGCTGAAATTGCTGCTGCCCTGAGTTTGCTTTTTTGCACTGAACCCTCACATATCCCCTTTAGGGTGCTCCAAAGGGATTTTCTCTTTGTTCCATGGGTGCAGAAAACGATGCTGGCCCACAATCAGAGGTTTTGGGTCAGCCATCATGTCATACACAGTATGGGTAATATCAAACCTGTCAGAACAGAGAAACTCGCAAAATAACCTTAAATTGTGCCGAATGGAGGCAAAATGGTTGAGGGACAGCTTCCCCCTCTGCACTGCTCGTTCCCGGGTGCCAAGGGTGACCTACTGCCCTCCGCAGCAGCCAGGGCTGTAATTCCCGTGCTGCAGCCACGGCCCCGCTGTCCTCTTCACACTTGTGAGGAGATGGCTCCCGGCCCTCCCTGCCAGCACCCGAGCTGCTGGGGAGCCAAAGAGATGGCTCAGTGGCTTGTTCCCTTGTGCTGATTTCCCCTACAGTCCCACACCCCGACTCTCCTGTGGCGCAGCTTCTGTGGGCCAGCACTGCTCCTGAGGGGAACAGCGCTGCTCCTGAGGGGAACCGCATCTTTCCTTGGACAGAAAAATAATTCGCCTTTTTTTTTTGTGTTCTTTTTCTCTCCCAGTCTCCCTTTGAACACCGCTGCTTGGCACAGAAATTCACGATAAATCTCAAGTCCTCTTATTGATATATATATATATATAATCAATTTCTTTGTCTCCGCGGAGCTCCGAGCGGGTCGATGCGGCTCTGGTGCCGCTCGGCGCTGGCTTGGCCACGCCTGTGGGCGCGGGGCGGAGCCGGCCCCGGCGGTTTTCCCGCCAGCGGCGCGCGCGGGCCGTTGTGGCGTCCGCGCGCTCCCGTGAGGCGATGGTGGGTGCGGGGGGGGGGGGGACGGGACCGGACCGGGGGTCCGTGTCCGTGTCCGTGTCCGTGTCCGTGTCCGTGTCCGTGTCCGTGTCCGTGTCCGTGTCCGTGTCCGGAACCTCCCGGCCCCTCACTGTGTGTGCTGTGCCTCTATTCCAGAGGAGGAGCCTGGCCCCCAGCCAGCTGGCCAAGAGGAAGGCGGGCGATGAAGATGAGGAAGAGGAGGAGGAGGACTGGCAGCCCCCGGCGGTGAGCGAGGGCTCCCGGGACGTGTCCCCCGTGTGTTCCCGGCCCCGTGGGCAGGGGGATGCGGGGCCGTGCTGCGTGCGGGTCCCTCCCCGGTGCCGGAGCCGCCCCGTCCTGCGCGCATCGCGGCCCCGGTTTGTGCTGCTGTAAAACTTCGTGTCTCGGTTGGAGGAGGAACTTCTCTGTGTGCAGATGGTGCTTCGTGGTTATGGGAAAAGTCATCTCCGTCAGAGCTTCGAGTGCTGTGTGAAAGGAAGGGTAACTAGGAATAGGCTGTTCAAGACAGAATGTTACATATTTTTGTAACAGGATGGGGAGGATCGGTTTCACCGATTACGTGTAAGCTCAGTACATGCCTCGTTTAGGCCTTTATAATGACACGAGTCGCAGCCCTAATCCTAATTTACAGTAATGTTCTATGGCATACAGGTTAAAGAGCCTCATGCAATCTTTTCTGTGTCACATCCATTTTTCTGTGCTAGCAGGTGGTCGAAAACGTGCCTCACGCTGAAGAGGACTGTGTTAAATCAGGAAACAGATCAATAACTTACTTATTTTCATGCTTTTCTAAGTATTTGAAGTGTCTGTGCAAGGCCTTCCACCTGCATAACACCAGGTGCCATGGAGCCTCTGGGGACTTTGATGTAGTCTGTTCCATGCTACTGACCCTTCCTTTTTTTAATTCTGCTTTTGAGTGGCGGGATAGGGGACAAATCTTAGCGTGCACAAGCCCGCCCTTTTACAGGGTAGAAGGTGGTAGTTATTTTCTTAAGTAGGAGAATGCTTTAAGCTTCATGTAAATTAAACTTCAAGGCTCAGTGACCTTGCTGTGTGAGTCCTGTGGCAGCGGGGGCGAGTGATGGCTGTGTGTGCTCAGAGCTGCTCGGCTGCCTGGGCAGTGGTCTGTGTGCTTTGGTGCTTCCTGAGCGTGGCTGCAGAGCATTTCTGCCCTGCCCAGCTACCCCTGAACTGCTTGGTGCTGGTTGTGTTTTCCAGGGCCGGAAGAGGCAGAAGGCAGCTGCTGAGACACAGAGTGGAGAGTGCTACCGGTCGCCTTTCCGCAAGCCCTTGGCTCCGCTGACCAACAGACCCCAGTGCCTGGACAGCAGTCAGCACGTGAGTGGGGCTGCTGCTGCTGCACACACAGCTCACTCAGCAAGGAGCTCCCAGTGCCTCCGTGGCCCCTTTTAAACTGAGGCATTACTACAGACACAAAGTCTTTTGGAGAGGCTTTTTGCCAGCTCCAGCCCTTTAATGTTGAAGGAGCTGTGCTGGGGGAGCTTGCTGTAGTGGGAATCCTGAATGAGGGAGTTCTGTGAGGCCCAGGTGAAGGACAGTACCCAGAGGTGTGAGTTGCTTTCCAACCAGGTGGGTCAAATGCTGACTGCCTGCCCAGTTCTCTGGGCTTCCACTGCTGGAGACCAGATGCTGGAGTGGCTGGGTGCTTGCTGATCCAGCATGGATGTCCCTGCAGTGGTAACCCAGCTCCTTTACAGGAAATGAGTTGCCCGACTAAATTACCAGGGCAGGGGGGAAGCAATAAGTTTTAAAGAAGTGAAAAAAGCCAGTGGATTTAGGAAGATGGGAGCTATGAAAAATCAATTTCATGTATTAGAAAACCCAAAGGAAAATAGTTTTGAAAAGCAGAAGTGGTGGAGGAAATTGTGCTGAATTGTTACTTTCTTTCTTTTGGATAGTCTTGAAAGTAGTTGGAGTTGAAGCTTGAGTAGATTAAATGGAGGGACTCTGGGTACTTGGCAAAACTGAGTTCTCAAAAAATGTCCTGGACTTGCTTTCTTGAGCAATCTCTGATTTCAGACTTCTGAAATGTGTTTTCTTTCTGAATTCCTAGGAGGCTTTTATCCGCAGTATTTTGTCCAAACCCTTCAAAGTCCCCATTCCAAATTATAAAGGTAAGATGAGGAGGTTTAAGGATTGTCTGTGTTGGCTGACTCGGGTAAAACAGATGATGCTTAGGCCTGTCAAATATATCTGTGGGGATTATTGTTATTTTTTGCACTGATGCATACGTTCCAGAAATCCTGACTTAATTTTGAAAGAAAAATACTGGCATATTAGCAAAGTCTTCATATTTCTTACTAGTGTTTAGTTTGGATAATCCTACATTTCAGAATTGGATTTTATAGTCTTACTGCTATGTATTTGATGTAGTGCCAGGAGATTTTACACTGTATCACAAATACAAAAGCAAAATGAATTCCAAGCCACGAAGGTTTATCATTTAAATAATGATGCTAACAGACAGAAGGCTGTGGTGAAAAAGATTGTATGTGCCAGTTTTATTTCTCCTTGGCTTGGAGTGTTGAGCCTCAAGGTGATCTTCAAAACGAGATCATTTTGAAGTTCAAAGCCTCAGCTGGTTTGAATCAGTGAAACATAAGCTCTCAGAAACAAATGGGCCTGTTCATGTCCCCTGCTTCCCCTTCACCCTCCAGCTGAAAAACTCAAATGCAGATCAACCAATTTCACTCAAACTTTAGTTATAAAAATGTCTGTAAGCAGCCACTGAATGTGGAATGACAAGCCCCAGAAGAGTTCAGCAAAGCTCTCTTCTGGAGAAGCCGGTTTGTCAGGAGGCTCAAACAGAACTGTAACTGGGAAAGTGCTTTCTGTGACTGCTACCTTGCTCTCTTAGTTGGGAAAAGGGGCTGTTTCTTATGCTCTTTCTTTTTTGTTATTTGTGCATTGCTGCCTCAGCTTGTGGTACACTCCTGTTTTGCAAGGAGCTTTAGTAAACAGTGGACAAATAGACTGATTGAATCTTTTTCAAGCAAAATCAATCCTGGGAGCACAGTTGCCCATGTTTTGATGGGAAAATGGATTTTTGTGTATGTTCTTGTGTTTATCTCCATTACAAAACTGTGACATCAAAATACAGTACTAGGAAAAGGGACTCATGCTTGGTTTCTGCTTTTCACAGAAATTGGCTCCAAGGCCAAACATCTACTATTGCTCAGCAGAGAGAAAATAATACCCCAGAGCAGGTAGTGAAAATATGATGTTGGCTGTGGTGCTGTAGAATTTCATCATTATTAAGGATAGTTCCTGACCTTGCATTAAAGATACAGCTCTGGCTAAGCCTGGGTTAGGTGACCCCAAAAGAGAATTTCACCCAGCATATTCTATATGTAGGAGTGTATTTGTTGGGCTGTTGAGATGCACATTGTGGAGCCCTCCTTGGCTTTCAAAACCTAGAACAACCACCTTGGGTAAGCAGTGCCATTGCTCCCTCTTTGCCTCTGTTCTGTTTTTTCCTGCTGCAGAGCTTCCCACTGTGTGCTGCCAGAGCGCTGCCAAACAGCAGCCCTGCTTGGGTTTGCTGTGTGCACCAGCTGTGCGTGCACCTCCACTCCAGCACCCAATTAATTCACTGTTCCTAAGTGTAATCAGACTCTGCTGCCAGGCTCTGCTTGCTTCCAGGAAGATGTTGTTGTTTGAGCTGTGCCTTTGTTCGATTTCAGGGCCCCTGGGCTTGCGCTCACTGGGAGTGAAACGGGCAGGACTGAGGGCTCCTCTCCATGACCCATTTGAGGAAGGAGCTCTGGTTCTGTATGAGCCCCCGGTGCTGAGTGCCCATGACCAGCTGAAAATAGACAAGTGAGTCATCACCTGGCCTGAATGCTGCAGCCCCGACCTTTTTTCTGGGTGTCGGTTTATGTGCTTTTCTCCCAAATGTGTTTGAGCTGGGGTCTGATCATCAAGGGGATTTCGATTCCAAGTGTTCTGCCTGGATTGGTTCAGGTATAGTTACAGTCAAAGAAGGAATATACCCATACTGGATTGTTTGTGTTCTTTGACTGTTCCATCTCTCATGCATCAAAAATTTAAATCTGATGCAGGGAATGAGCATACATGCATGGAGAAGTTGCTTAGGAAATCTCACAGTCATTAGTCAGGAAACATCAGCATCTAAGGACAAGCAAAGAGAGATGGCTGTCAAATGTTAGGCTGCCTACTGGTTTTTATTCTGATGTAGTTTCTTTTGTGCTATTGTTATAATTTAAAAAGGCTGTCAACTGGATCTTCATGGACAGAGTGGGGGGGTTTCTCTCTACAGAAATTTAGTTACAATATTGTTATAGAAACAAGAAAAAACAATACTGACTTTTAACTGTATCTCCGAACCACATTCTGCCCTTGTTTTAGCCACAGCCCACATACATGGCTTCACTGATGTTTCAGACTGTGGGCAGGTCTCTAACTTTATTCTCAAAGCTGAATTAATCAATTTTTCACTTTTTTGTTTGAAGTTGCTTCCTCTCTGCCACTGGAGAGTTCTCAGCATAGCAGTGAGATTTAACAAAACCTAAACGTGCCAGATTCCTCAGTCACACTCTCTTCTTGCTTGACTGCCTCCTGCAGGGACAAGGTGCCTGTCCATGTTGTGGTGGATCCTGTCCTCAGCCGTGTTTTACGACCCCATCAGAGAGAAGTAAGTTTTCCATAGGGACCTGAGGGTGTGGCTGGAGGATTTGCTCCATTTCAAAAAGCCACATTTCCTCTGCTGGAGTTGTTATAGCTCTGCATAGGCCTCACAGACTGATAGTCTAACAGGCTGAAGTCTGTTGCAAACACCAAGTGAAGCATTTGCTTTAAGCATCCTCTGAGAGGCCTGAATGCTGACAATACTTCCTGTCTCTTTTCAAGCAAAGAGTCAGGGCTGAAAGTCCTGCTTTTACTTACCTTGAAGTCTGGAGATGTGGCTCTGCTGGGTGGAATTCAGTGTGGAAGGTGATGAGATATAGTTGCAATAAACTATATTGCAGCCCAGTTTTGAGTCAGGCAGGGCAAGCTGTGCACCACTGTTTTACTGCTCAGCAGATTTGGTTGGATCTGCAGTCCCTGAGCCAGGAAACACTGAGGTTCCAATTTCTGGTCACACAATTCCTAACAAAGTGTAGAGTAGGTTCCTGCATCAGTGTGCTTTGTTTGGAGGCTGCCTTTGGTAGGTGTGAGCTGTGCCTGACCTATGCAGACTTGAAATTTGATGGTGGAGAATGCCAAAAACATTTTACATTGTAAATATGTCCAACATTGTAACATGGCAGCAGTGGCTACAACTCTCCAAATATCTGATACAGGCTTCTGGAGAGCTCGAAGTTCATCCCAGATGCAGTATATTATCATTTGAGCCTGGAGGGAGCACAGATGGAAGCTGTGATTACTGATCTTGCAGGCTAAGCAGGTAAAGCTAGATGTGTCCCTGCATGGGAGATCTTCAGATGGCTACGAGAGCATAGTAGGCTTCTCATGGCTTGTAGTTTTATCTCAGATCTGGTAATGAACCTGTGACCTGTTTTATGCTCATCTCTGTCTACATAGCTGGAGGCACTCTGCTTTTGGGTAAGCTGCTGCCTGCAGGTGCTTTTGTCAAGTAATCAAACCTCAGCACACTGGTTTTTTGGCAGGTAAATGTTGATGAAAAAGCAGTTTCTGTTCTAGGCTGACTAATAAGTCTCTGCCTGTTAGAATTCTTAAGCTGTATTCAGCTGATGCTCCTATGTAGCTGTACAGCTCTGCTCCAGCTTTGTTGTGACTTTTGCCCAGGTGCTGGTTCTGCAGCAAAATGCAGTCTTCTAGTCAGTAATGTAGTTCAAAATTGTTCAACTGCCTTAAATAAATTCCATTAGCCTCTTACTAAAAGTCTAAGAAAGAAAGAAAAGGATTTGAAAGTGCAGGTCAAGGTGCTCCATCTTCAAGTCCTAAGTAGTGGAGTAGAGAGGATGAATCCTTGCAGGTGTTTAGCCTGTACATTCCCAGCACAATGCCCTGGTTTTCTTTGACTCTCATCATCACATGGCACTGGAACATTTTGGAGTTAGTCTCTTCCCCCCTCCCCCCCTCCCCTTTATCTCTGTCAGTGATGTGTCAAGGCCTAATGCAGGGCTGAGCTCTTCTCCCACCATGTGACATAGGTTAAAACCTCAGCCCTGTGTCTTCTGTAAAGCTAAAGCTGCTTTGGTCCTTGAGCCCCCAGGTGAGTCACTGCTTCTAGGCAGAAGTGATGATGGTATTCTGGGAATTATTCAGGCAGCAGAAACAACTCTACTTGCTCTGATTCTTTAAAATGACCTGATTTGGTGGTGTTAAGATAATAAACCTCTTGGAAATTATTGATGCATGTTAGTTCATGGCCAGGCCCTGTCTAATGCAGCCAAGGGTAGAAATTTCTGGGAATTCATGTTCGGAAGCTAGTTAGAATTGTACAAGAAAAATGTAGCAAGATTTTGTGCATGTTGTGAGATACATGCTGGCACCAGTAGTGCTGTTTCACTCCAGATGTGGCAGCAGTTTAGCTGTGCCTCAGGTGGTTTCCCTCTGTCTCATTAGAGCACTGCATGTCCCCAGGGATGTGTGTGCTACACGGATCTGCTGTTTGTTGTGCTACCAGCCCTGTGCATTGTGGTAATGAAGTTGTCACTCTGCCGATGTCCCCATCCTGCTCTGAGAGAACGATTTTTTGGCAGGGGGTGAAGTTCCTCTGGGACTGTGTGACGAGCCGGCGGATCCCTGGGAGCCATGGCTGCATCATGGCAGATGAAATGGGGCTGGGCAAAACTCTCCAGTGCATCACACTCATGTGGACGCTTCTCCGGCAAAGCCCGGACTGCAAGCCCGAAATTGAGAAAGCCGTGGTGGTGTCTCCCTCCAGCCTGGTGAGAAACTGGTACAATGAAGTAGAGAAATGGCTGGGGG
Organism: Passer domesticus; assembly: GCF_036417665.1. Lineage (NCBI taxonomy): Eukaryota > Metazoa > Chordata > Aves > Passeriformes > Passeridae > Passer > Passer domesticus. The sequence goes on from NC_087480.1 coordinate 53,882,050, forward strand.
GAAGGATCCAGCCACTGGCCATTGATGGAGGCTCCAAAGAAGAGATTGATCGTAAACTAGGTACAGAAATGTTTGCAGTGTGGGCGTTTGGCTGGTTGGGGTCAAAGTCTTGCATTGGAAGAAGGCTGCAGCAGCTCCTGTGAACATCTCTGAGCAGTCACTGGATCTCTGCAGACTGATGGCTGACTCTTCACTAACATGTTTAGATCTAACCCTTGCATGTTTGGTAATAGTTGAATAGTTTGGCCATAATCCAAATCTAAATCTAGTCAGGTGTTAGGGTAGTCCCAATGCTTGAGGAAAGGAGGCAGAAGGGACATGGAAATGAGAATGGGTATATGTGGGTGGAAGGGTTTTCATAAATTTTTAAGGCAAATGTTTTGCCCATTTGACCAGTTTTCTATTAGTTTTCCTAATCCTTTCTATTTATTTATTTATTTTTCTTTCTTCTTTTTTCCCCTTCCCATGTGCAGCGGGCTTTATGAGCCAGCGTGGCCTGCGAGTGCCTTCCCCCATCCTGATAATCTCCTACGAGACTTTCCGACTGCACGCCGAGGTGCTGCAGAAGGGCAGCGTTGGGCTGGTCATATGTGATGAGGTACGGGGGCACCTTTAAGGGGAATCCATTCCTGGTGTTTTCTCAACATCTGGGTGAAACTGGATCTGCTTTCTTAAAGGAGAGTGGACAATGGGATACAAAACTTAGCTATGGACAAACACCCATTCTGGTGTTTCAGAGGCTCTAAGATCAGCCATATTGTGTGAGCCTGAATGGGAGAGGTGTCTTCATGAGCTAAGATATGAAGAAAATCCAGCTGGTGGGAACTGCATCCACTTGTAGGTCCCTGATGGGTCCCTACTAGGGCCCTCTCCATGTGAAATATGTACCAAAAGGGAGGTCCATGGAGGTCCATGCCTGCCTCTGTTGGTAGTGCCCTGGCTTACTGGTTTTCTTGCATTGGTGTGTGTCAAGCTCTGCTGTCACGTGGCCAAAGTTGAGTTGTTTTTTCATTTGTCATTCCCTATTTGTGGTTATAGGTAGTGAGAGCCAGAGATGCTTTGAAAGACAAAATAAAACAAGTGTCCTCTGCCTCCTTGAACCAATCAGGCTGGGACCTGCCAGGGGTTGAGGTATCCTCTTCTGCTGGGTAGAAGGAATTTATTAAATAGGGGTGCCACCCAGTGGTTTGGCTTTGTATTTGCCAGAGCAGTGCCAAGAGGGGCTTAAATAGAGTGAGTGTCCTCAGGAGAGTAGCTCTCATAAACCTTTTATCTATGAGTCCATGACTGCCCACACCTCTCAGTGCCCCTGGAATGAGGCTAGCACCTCGAGAATCTGGGAACCCATGTCCTTGGCCTTGTGGCTTCTATAGATTTCCAAAAAATACTCAGCTCTGCTGCAGTCTGGCACTCATGAAAAGTGTCTTATCACTTGTGCTTTTTCTTACCAAGCACTCAGATGCTAATAAATTTGTTTTTCCCAGGCATGAGAAATGGGGCCTGTGTTCAGATTACCACTGTAAGAGGTGAAGAACCTCTTTTTATTAGTGTGCAAAGGTCTGGCAGTCCTCTGTATAGGTGGTCTGAGTGGTTTGTGGTCTTGACCTTGAGTGAAACAATTTTACTGGTCCAGAGTTCAGTGCTTGTGTTGGTAGCTGAAAACATTCCCATCTTAGAGCAGGAAACAGTTCTTAGAGTTATAAGTTATATTGTGTGATGGTTGTTGTTTTCATGGTAGACTTTCTTGCCTGGGTGGAGCTCAGATATTCCTGGTGTGGGAAGCTTGTAATGTCTTGTTTCTTCACATAATGGCTACAGGTTTTTCACTAGATCCTTGTCCTTGAGACAAGTTTGTTGCAACACTTACTCCACTACGAGGCATGGGAAGAGTGGTGAGATGCCTTTTATCAGTGCTGATATGGCTCTCCAAGCTGCTTCCTTACAGGGCCACTGGATTTATCAGCCTTATTCCTTTTCTCTGTTTTTTTACAGGGCCATAGACTGAAGAACTCTGAAAACCAAACTTATCAGGCTCTCAACAGCTTAAACACACCTCGACGAGTCCTTATCTCGGGCACCCCTATTCAGAATGACCTGCTGGAGTATTTCAGCCTGGTGCACTTTGTCAATTCAGGCATCCTGGGTAAGACATGAACGTGTGGGAGATGGCAGGGAGGGCAAGCTGCTGGCCAGGCTTCCCTTGATTCCAGCAAAAGCAACAGTTGAGATGTTGGTGAAAAATCTTGTCAGGGGTTTGTAACTAGATGATCTCTTAAGGTCTTCTCCACCTCAAACCATTCTGTGATTCCATGAGACTTAATCCCTTCCAGTTTGTATCCAGAAAGCCTCGGTCAGGGTGCCCTGTTCTAGGGGCTGTGTATTAATTGAGCTCTGTTTAAACAAGATTCTAAAGCAAACTACACCAGTCTAACAGGTATTTTGGAAGGGGAATCTATTAAGGTAAAATGAATATGTGACACTGAGTGCTGCTGTAAATTATTTCTTTTTTCATCTCTCATGATTGTCTCAGTTTGTTTGGCATCCAGTCCAAGAGGCTTCTCATTAATTCTAGTGCATGCCCAACTCTAGTTAAACACAATTCATCAGATTCTTAGTCTTGCAAGCAGAATTTGCGCTGTGTCTTTTTCTGTTCAGCTGTTTTTCCCCCAGGAGTTCTCAGAAAGGATGGATTGAGGTGGTAGATGTTCTACATCTGCTTTTTCTGTGTGCTTCAATTTTGAGTAGTAATTACAGGGAGCTGATGGGATTTTCACCTGCCCCCCTTGACCTGTACTTTGGGCAAGATTACTCTTCCTGTGCTCGCAGTTCGTTCTTTCTGAGATGAGGTTAATGGTGTAACTACTGCAGCAAAGCTTGCATGCACTCAGTAGGCATTTTTCTCTCTTTCAGCCTGTGGCCAGTAATAAGCAACTGATTACAGATAATTTTGGAGTAGGCACAGATAATGCCTGTGCTGTTGTTTGCAAGGACAAAATCTGAGAATAAAAGTATAACGGGAATGTGAGCAAAAGCAGTATGTGTGTGACTGTTTAAGTAAAATTCTGTGACCTTTGGCTTTGCCCTGTTGTTGGAGTACAAAATCATTATCTGTTAAATTGATTTGTCTGCCTTGCGTGAGTCTTTCTTGGCTAGAAAAAGAAAAATCCAATCTTATGGGTGGGATGAGGGTTTGTTTTATCTGCTGGGCCCGGTGTTTGGGGTGTGGTGGGATGATGATCAGAGGTTCTTTGGTAGTAGCTGTCACCTTTTCACTTCTGTTTTATACAGGAACTGCACAGGAATTTAAAAGACATTTTGAAATGCCTATCTTGAAAGGAAGAGATGCAGATGCGAGTGAAGCTGAGCGACACAAGGGAGAAGAGAGGCTTAAAGAGCTGATCAGTATTGTGAACAGGTGAACTTCATCCCTCTTCTCTTTACAGAGCATTTGCTAAGCCCTTTGCATAAGCCCTGCTATATTTCCAAATTACAGTTGTAGCTGTAATGAATTCTCTTGCCTGTTACATGTATTCAGCAAGTGATTGTGCAAGTATTTATTGCCTGAGAAATCTAGGCAATAAATAGGATGGAGCTTTAGTCTGATAAATGGAGCTGACATGGCACAGTCAGCTGCAGTCACCCCCAAGCAGCACTCTCAGGTACTGAATTATTATTTGACTCCTATGTTTCTGTTTTCTCCTGGGATCTGAATAATCAGACAGCATCCTTTTATTTATGTTATCTATAAATGTGAGCTGGATCAGACTGGAGATCCATCTGGCCCAGATGTTGAGGAGCAGAAGGAGTATAAGGAATGTCACTCCATTCTGCTGTTGATTGCCCAACACACAGAATAGCCTAGCTCACACTTCCACAGTTTTGTTGGCTCTGTAGGGCTGATAGGACAGACTACAGGTGTCAGAGATGGGACTTCTGATCCCCAAGAAGCACCTCTGTGATATGAAGTGCTGTCTTATCTTTGGTTGATTTATGGTACTTTTTTAAACCTGTTTTCTTTTCATGAATACAACCAGTTTATCCATATCTACTGGCAGTTGCTTGGCTCTCTTTAAGAACTTTCTAGAAAAGACTTTTGAGTTCTCAGCATTGCTGATGTCTTCAGGTTTTTTTTCTGATTGTTTGTGGGTTTTGTTTGGTGGTTTTTGGTTGCTTGGTTTGTTTTGGTTTTTTAATATGATCTTTTGTAGCTATCACAAATACAATCCTGCAGTTCACAGTAATGGTAAATTAAATTTCACACTAAGGAGAGTCACTCCATAGAGACAGTCCTGACCTTGACTCACATCAGCTTGCAGAAGCCTGAGAAAAAAGAAAGGTTGGGAGGAGAAAAGCTTATTCCTTCTTGAGGTGCATTTATTTCTTTTTATAGTTGATGAAAAATGGATATAAAAATGTGTTCAGGAATGCCTGTGCCTGGCTCTGTTGAGGTCTTTGTCCATGATACACAAATAGGGAAGACAAAGCACAAAAGCAGTAACAGATGAGTCTGTTGAATTTGGTAGGAATTGCAAACGGGACAGTGATGCAAAGACATATGGAATCCTAGAGGTAAGGCTGGAAGGGCCCTGGAGAAGGCATCTGATCAGTCTTGCTGTCCTAAGGTAGAAGGTGTTAGGCCTAAAGACCTAAACCATCTCTTAAGCCCCACTCAGCACTGAAGCCTTTGCAGTTTTCCTAGGACACCTTTTCCAGGGCACCGCCGTCTTTGCAGTTAGAAAAGGCTCTTTATGTCTAACATAAATCTTCCTTACTGCAGTTTAAGCCTATTACTTTTCATCCTGCTGCTTATGGGTTCGGAGACCAGATTATTCTTTTATTTACCAGCCTTTGACTGATTTGGGGGTTGTCATATATCCCTGCTGTCTTTCTTCTATAGGTTTTGTAACATACTTTTGATGCTTCCTGGCAGAACTGGGTTTCTGCACCTCTTACTCTGGTTGCTCAGCTCAGCACTTTTTCTAGTCCGTTCCACCTTTTCTGAAGTGTGGCAAAACTGCTCCATGGGGCATTTCCAGAGGCCAAAGGATATGTCCTTTGCTGGAATCTTGGGCCAGGCCTGAGCCCATCTTGGGTGTGAGGATGGCTACTGAGGACTAAATGAGGAGTTGCCTGCCTGTACTTTGGCTTATGCCCACAGTTTGTGGTGGTTGATCCCTGTAGTTGTTTGCTGTCCATGCTGCTGGTCTGTTGTAGCTCAAATTGCAAATGCTGTTGGTGGTCTGAGGAAGAGCAGAGTTTCTCTTGTGGCTGAGCTCTCTCTGTTTAGGTGGCATCATGTCTGATCCCTCCAAATCTCATGAACCACATTGGAAGCCTTGCAAAGACCATGGGTTATATGGGGCTCTGTACACAATGTGGATTGTGGGTGTCTGGCCCCTGCCATGTGTTGGACTGTCACAGAGCTTTGGAGAGAATATCAGTGGGTCTGTAGACCACATGAGGAATCATAGTGATAAAACAGAGTTTTATCAGTAAAAGTGATCCAAGAGTCATCCAAGCATCTGATCTTAGTTTCTCTCCCTGCAGGTGTTTAATTCGGAGAACTTCAGACATCCTGTCCAAATACCTGCCAGTGAAGATTGAACAGGTGGTCTGCTGCAGGTACCAAAAGCATCTGCTGTGTTTGGGAAATAGGGAAGCAACAGGAAGGACTGAAAAATTGCAATAAGCCCTTCAGTTTTTGTGGTGACTGTTTCCCTCTGGGAATGATGTTGTAGCCATTGGCAGTATGTTGCTTTTCCTCCTGTGTCATGACCCACAACTGGTGGTTCTGCCAGCCAGCTGGTGAGCTCTGGGCTGTGCAGTCTCTGCAAGCTTCTCCTCCAGCTCTGGAGGATAGCAATACTCTTAACAGCAGCCTTGGGGCAGTTCTAGGCTCTCTGTGCTGTAACTAGAAAAACTGAGCTCAAAAGAGCACTGTATAGATGGAGCAGGGCTTTTGTTGGACTGCAGGCTGGGACTGCAGAGCTCTTGTTGTGTTTTCAGACTGACACCTCTGCAGACTGAGCTGTACAAGAACTTCCTGAAGCAAGCCAAGCCAGTGGAGGAGCTGAAGGAGGGCAAAATCAGTGTTTCATCTCTCTCTTCTATCACATCCTTGAAGAAGCTCTGTAATCGTGAGTTGTTCACATGGGTTTGGGTTTTGAACTGTTGGTGGAGTTTTTTTGGGTCTCCCTTGTTCACTCTAAACAGTCTCTGAGCTCTGTTTATTCTTCAGATCCTGCTCTTATCTATGATAAGTGTGTAGAAGAGGAAGAAGGATTTATGGGAGCCCTGGGCTTGTTCCCTTCTGGCTACAGCACCAAATCTGTGGAGCCCCAGCTTTCAGGTATGGTGGACCTCAGCAGTAGAGATGAGCTGCCTAACACAGGCAACCATGAGACTGTATTTAGCATCTTACCAAGTGCCCCTTTAGGGTCTGGAATTTGGGAATTCTGCTCTAGCTTTTTCTTTCTTTCCTTTTTATCCAGGAAAGATGCTGGTTTTGGATTACATCCTTGCTGTTACCAAAAGCACCAGTAACGACAAGGTGGTTTTAGTGTCTAACTACACTCAGACACTGGATCTATTTGAAAAGCTCTGCCGGAGCAGGAGGTTTGTCTTTGGGTTTTACTGCTTTAATCCTCCTAGACTGTACTTGTTGCCTATGCTGTAAAAGAACTGGCTATCCTACACTTTCTCTCAGCAGGAACTTGTGATCTGTCTTTTAGCTCAGGTGTTCCTGAATTGGAACCAATGTAGCTTGTGCTTTGTCTCCTGGGGTCACAGCAGAAAATCTGTGGCCCTCTGCTAGCATTTCTAAAGCCCATTCTGTTGTTACAAGGCTGATGGTGGCAGATTTTTCTGTTTCAAGTAGGATGCTCTGAAGATGGCAGCAGTCTGGTTGTAGTAAATGCTGTGTGTTCCAGGTATCTGTACGTGCGGCTGGACGGCACCATGTCCATTAAAAAGAGAGCGAAGATCGTGGAGCGCTTCAACAGCCCCTCGGTGAGTAGAACCTGCCAGACGTGAGCAGCCCTCCTGCCAGCTCTGAGTGCTGGGAGTAAAAGCATGGCTGCTGCTGCAGTCTGATCCAAGCCTGCCTTTTTGCAGAGCCCTGAGTTCATCTTCATGTTAAGCAGCAAAGCAGGTGGCTGTGGTCTGAACCTGATCGGGGCCAACAGGCTGGTGATGTTCGACCCCGACTGGAACCCGGCCAACGACGAGCAGGCCATGGCTCGCGTGTGGCGCGACGGCCAGAAGAAGATGTGCTACATCTACCGACTGCTCTCGGTGAGGAAAGCTGCTCTCCCCTCCTCAGCACAGAGCTCTGGGTGCCAGCCCAGGCTGCAGCTGCCGTGACTGGGGCCAGAAGGGAAAGAACTCCTCTGTGTTGGTGACCAGAATTGATTGGAACTTAATTGCTTCCTACCCTTAGATGTGTTGCCATGGAAAACCATGAAGGTTCTAGCTGGAGGGTCATTACTGCAGCCCTTGGTTTCTAGCAGTGGCTGGCTTCTGAGAAATAGAAACAACTGTGGCTTTGCAGATAAGATGTTCCTTTGAAGTAATTTAGGCATCTGACTTCTTTAATTTCATGGAGTGTCTGATGCAGAAGTTGCTGGTTTTCAGTCAGGCTGCAGTCTGTTTTAGTTGGGTGTACGTGCACTTTAGAAACAGCAAATACATTCCTGGAATTACCAGCAGCATTTGGGATGGAGCTGCCACTGAGTAGATGGGGTAGCTGCTCTGTAGAGGAAAACCGTGAAGGAGACTGCTCTCTTCAGGCTACTCTAACACTTTGTCCAGCAGTGCCACTAGTGATTGCTGCTTTGAAGTGTCTCCTCTGTCCTTGTTCACCTCTCATTAGTTCAGACTATAGGGTTTTTTGTTTTGGTTTGGGGGGGAAAGTTGTTGGGTGTTTTTTTCTGTGTGTGGTTTTTTGTTTTGTTTGGGGATTTTTTTGTGTAAGCTTAGGTTCCTTGGTCAATTATTATTTTTACTTTGAGAAAACAGACATTCTTTACCCATCTTTTTTTTTAATGGAGTTCTTCTCTGACCTTGCTGCACTTGGAAGCAGGGAGCTCCTTTGCTTTTAGAAATAGGAAATCAGTCTGCAAATCATGACTAATTAGCCCCCTCCTCGGTGTTACATTTGTTTGCAAAACAGACATTTTGCTCTTAGATTTTTGCCTTAAAAATACAGCATGCTGGGCTTTCTGCACATCTGTTCTAGAAGCAGATCTCTCCCTCCAGGCAGGATGTGATTGATCTGTGTGTGGGTGAACCAGAAAATAGTGCTGATGCTCGTGTCACCCAGGGCTAGACCTCATTGCTGCTTCTTGGGGAGATTGTAGTTGGGATTTTTTTTGTCAGGGAGCAGCTGTAGCTGCTCAGCTCCTTTCCCTTCATGTCAGCACATCCTGGTGCAGTGTGTGAGCTTCAGCCATGAATGGCAGTTCCCCCTCTTCCTCATCTTTATCTCCACTGGATCCACTCCTGCAGCCACAGGGAAAGAGAAGCAGAGTCGGGTTAGATCTGCAACAAAACACATGTGGTTGGAGTGCAGCTACTAAAACTTGCCTGTCACCTGTACTGATGAGGCACTGAGTGTCCTGACAGCTTAGTGCCATTTGATCTGTGACATTTTCCCCATGCAGAGCTCCTTTAACACCAGTGTTCCAACTGTGCTTCATCTCTGGCTTGCCTGCAGACAGGGACCATAGAGGAGAAGATATTCCAGCGCCAGACCCACAAGAAAGCCCTGAGCAGCTGTGTGGTGGATGAAGAGCAGGATGTAGAAAGGCATTTCTCCCTTGGCGAGCTGAAGGAGCTCTTCACATTGAATGAGACCACCACCAGTGACACCCATGACAAGTGAGTATTCTGAATGACTCATGGCTGGCATAGCAAAAGTTTGGTTGTGTAATTCAGGGGTCTCCCAGGCAGCAGGAGGAAGTCCAGAGAGCGAGCTTCAAGTGTTTCTGCTTCTGAAGCTGCTAACCACCTAGTCATGAGCACTTCCTTGCTGTTCTCCCTTTTTGTTATTTAGAAAAGCTGTGCTGGCTGGACAAGTAAGCAAACTACCTTGTAGCTGCCTATTTTGGAGACAAATACTGCAGCTAATGAAAAGAGAAAAACTGATCAGAGCTGTTCAGATTGGTGGAGCCTAACTTGGCCCTTCCTTACTCCTCTCTTCCGGGTGAACAAATGCTGAACTGCTTCCCTTAGGGCTTCTCCATTGACTAAGAATTCATGAAGCCAGTGTTTAGTTCTGTTCTGGCAACTAAAAGAATGCTCTTCTTCATTGTCTGCCCTTCTCTCCCAGCCCAGAGACCTGTGGTATTATAGCCACCAGAAAGAGGACAGGGAGTGCAGGGAAAATGCTTCACTCTGTAAATTAAGACTCTTAATTCAGGCAAGAAGTGAAGAGGATTAGTTTTAAGCTGTGTCAAGGCTTAGCTCAGTGTAGGTATCCATTCTGCATGGTAACAGCCCTTGCTGACCTGGCTGCTGCTGCTGCTCTTTGTCTCCTTAAGTGACAGCTTAGTGGGGCATCTCCAAAACAGCCTGAGCACAACCTGGTGGCTGTGGTGGGTGCCAGGATGGAGTTTTGGAGCGTGGTGTGCTCTTTGAATTTAGGAGTCCTGATGCAATACTAACAAGGTGTTAGCAGCAGTCACTTGAGATCTGCCTTAAGCAACATCCCACACCTTTCAAGAGAAACTCCTCCTGAACTTCCTCTGGGTCTTGCTGGACCATTCCCAAATGGTTAAACATGAAGAGGGACTGCCATTGGCAACAGAACCCCCAGGTTTTCAAAATGTGAGTCACTCCTTACCTGTCACAAACACCAGAAGGTAGTTATCTGTTTAAATGAAACCACCAGTAATTCAGAAACTGAAAATCCAGGGGAATTAATCCAGCTGTTACTGGGCTGCAGTTCTGATCAGCCCATGGGCAGACGCAGCAGAGGAGCCTTGCACTGACCTTGACTGGCCTTGGCAGGATCAAGTGTCGGCGCTGTGTGAACGGGCACCAGGTGCGGCCCCCTCCCGACGGCTCCGACTGCACCTCGGACCTGTCCCAGTGGCAGCACTGCGCCGACAAGCGCGGCCTGCAGGACTCCGTGCTGAAGGCGGCGTGGGACGCTGCTGTCACCTTCGCTTTCCATCATCACTCCCACGAGGAGCAGCGAGGGATTCCCTGACAGGTTACTGTCCCCTGTGGGGGCAAGGGCAGGCTCAGAGGCAGCCTGCCCCACTGTGATCCCTTTCAAGGAAAGGGGCGGCGGGCAGCTGTGTGTGCTGGACTGTTGTGTGGCTGTGGGATGGCAGAACAGCGTGGCTCTGGAGCGGCTGCAAGGCCCTTGGCAGTGTTCAGTCTGCTGCAGCAAGGAGTCTGTGGCTTTTTCTTTGCTGTTGTATTGTGTGCCTGACAAACAGCCCCTTGGGAACTGGGAGTAATGGGACCTTGCATGCTTGATCAGATTTAGCACTGGTGCTCCTGCCTTTGGTATTTGTGCCTTCTACTCAGCCAGATTTTTGTCTTCAGGTTTAAGTTGAGCCAGGAGTTTTATAGCACTTGATGTGCAGTCGGGTTTTTTCTTTGACAGCTCTGGCTTACAGTTGCTGATCAAAACTTGCAGGATCCATTTTTGCTGTGAAATGTGAACCTTGCTGATTACTTGGGAACAAGAGGATTTTGTACAGGGGAAAAAAAAAATTTAGCTCATATGTTGAACATCTGGCCTGGAAGATCATGCAAGCAGTAGGAAATCAGGCTCTATTCCAGTAACTCCATTTCTAAAACCACTTGCTTTGTTATGGGCAGGATCCCCTGATCTAGCAGTGTTTTAATGAGATCACATTACATGACAGTAATAAAATTCACTTTGGTACATTATGGGTCTTAATTATAATTTTATTATAAAAATGTTACAAAATAACAAACTATTCAAAACCTCTGTAAAATGACTACAGACAATGGAAAAGGGCAGTGTGATTGCAAATAAACAGCAAGCTACTTGGTACATAAAGAATTTTTTGGTGTAAAGTACAATTTTCCAAATGGAAAAAGGTCAAGCCTGGGGGCTTCGTTAGCTTGTTTTCTACTCCCTTTAGTGGAGGGAGGAGTTCTTACTTCATAGACCACAGAATGAAGTTGGAAGGGATGTCAGGTGATACTGTCCAATACCTCTCCTCAAAAACAGAATCGCCTAGACCTGATGGCTTTGAGTCTCTCCCACACTGGAGATGGTTCTTGGTGAGACATCAGCTGAAACAACATGAAATTTGCCACAACACCTAGTGATGTAAACAACTGTTTTTGTTCAGAAGCTCATTTGGTGTATGTCCCATTTATAACATTCAGAAAGGTGGCAGAGTTAGATCACCTGGAAATACATGGTCTGGTGTGTCATGGCAGTGTCCCACCCTGTCTTCAGATGAACAGCAGAGTGAAAAGAACAACTCCATACTGCTTGCACTGGGGAACAAGTCCCCACCTGTGCTGTGCAATGAGAAGGTGATGGGTTTCCTCCTGCTCCTGTGCCCTCACATGACACTGATGTAGTCAGCAAAGGCCTGGGAGGAGTCCCACGTGTCGTTGACCACGCTGCACAGGGCTCTGAGGCGCCGCAGCGCCTCCTGCGCTGTCGCTGCATCCTGGTCCAGCCAGTTCTGGAAGAGGCGGAGGTGTGTGAATGGAAGCTGTCCCCCTCTCTGCTGGATGTGGCCTTCCAGCTTCTTTGTGAACTCCAGGAGCCCATCGGGTTTGATGCAATTTGAGCTTTCCAGAGAAAGAAGAAAAAGAAAAAAATAAACATGAAGAGTCTAGGCTATAATTCAAGCAATTTAAATTACTGTTCCTGCTAGTGACTGCCAGTGCAGGTACCTGAGGATGTTTCAAGGCCAAGTGCACCTTTTTTCAGCAGTACAAAATCTAAGCCTTTCTCATGAAAACCAAAACTGAGTATGAAGGGCTGGAAACCTTTTTAAACCAAGGTGGTAATAACTACCAAGTTAAACTCATTATCCAGACCTCTTGCTACTGACTTAAGTAGACCTAGCTGTGCCTTAAAATGTTACAGCTGTCAACTCTGGACCAAGGGACCTGGCCCAACCTACAGGTCCCAGTGCAAGACTCAGCAGTAAGTGAACATTTATCTCTTCCTGCTGAGAACATCTGAAGGGCATGTGTCAGATCCTGTTATTTCTAGGAGATTAAAAGGTCAATTCCCATGTAGAGATGTGTAAATAAATATCAAGTTGCATGCTGGATTTAAACCTTGTTAGGGGCACAGTAACAATCGGGCTCCAAGCCTGCTGAAGGAGTGTGGCCATGGTTGAATAAATTGTCAGGCCTATGTACTCTGAGCAGCCTGAGCCACGAGGATGTAAAGAAGTGGGGGCAGAATCAAGCAAGGCAGGTGTTAGTTTTGCAGAAATGCCACCCCCATGTGCTTCATGAAGGTTGCTGCCTATCTGTAAGGCCATTCAGGGTCAAGAAGAGGGCAGCAGTTCTGACTGAAGACCAATGCTGAGGAAAGGAAAGCAGAGGCATTCTCAGGATGTGCCAGGAACAGTGACAGCATTCCCTTGCTATGAAGGGAACAGGCAGTGGGAACAGAGCTGTTCACATTGATGCCCAAGAATGCACATAGGGATGTTAGTCCCAATCTTCAGCTCAGGGAGGGCTGGCAGGAGGCTCCCAGGGGAGCAGCAAACCAAAGCTGCTTTAAAGATGGAGCTTGATTCCTTCTAAAGGTGAAATGTCTCCAAGATCCTGGAGGTCCCTGAGGGTGTATGTGCCCATTGCAGCATTCTCTGAGCTTTTCTTGGGCACACATTCCCTCAAGGAACAAAGCCATGCTTAGGTTTTCCTGCTGTCAGAGCCCAGTTCAGCTCTCCCTCCCAAAACAAGGAATTCCATGTTTAGAGCAGCAGAATACCTGACATCCAGCTGGCAGAGAGAAGAGGAGGAATCTTCAGAGAAAATATCTGCAAGGGCAACTAGCCTGTCATTCCCTGAAAGGGAGAAATGCACTGTTAGATGAAAATCAGAAATGGTCTTAAAATTTAAATTGCTATAGGGCTGGGATAAGAGTGCAGAAAATGAGTCTGTAAGCATGTGAGTGCAACACAAAGAGCCCACCCCTGGACCCTCAGTGTGTCCCCCTCTGTGATATCAACTGAGTTCATCCTCCTGAGCACAATGTTCAAGGCAATGAAAACATTTGCTGCTAGGGTAGTTTGTGTCCCTAGAGAAATCATGGTTTTGTTTGTGAAGTCCAGATGCAGCAGTTATTTGTTTTAGAAGTTATGTGTATTCAGGTTATCCCAAGCCTTCCTGTTTTACTTTGTTAAAATAACAGAAAGCAATATTCTGGATTTATCTGCAATTAATTTCTAAAACATTTCTACTTGGCCTGTGATTCAAAAAGCCTATCGCTTCCAGAAATTCCTCTTCACTTCTTTGACACAAATCCTCCTTTACTTGTTCTCATCTCTCCAGTGGCTGCCAACAGCTTTGAGACACAAACTGCCCAAACTTGGGCAAAATCTGTGCCTCTGAATCAGAGGCAGTGCATCTGATACTGGATCTGTTCCTGTTAAAGTCTGAGACAGACCAGTGTTCAGTCAAATCTGGAGATCTGCTGGAACTTGCATTTGCTGCAGAGAAAAGCAGCCATAATTCCTGCACAGTACCTTGGTACACTGCTGAATGCAACTGAAATCCTGCCTTTTAAAATGGATCCAGTGCTCCTTACTTTGTGAACTCAATCCCACTGTGCCTGCCTAGGGTAAGTTCAGCACTGCAGTCAGCAGCTCGTGGTGCTGACTGCAGCCCCCGAGTTCCCTCCAGAGAGCTGCTCCAGGGCCCCTCAGCCACGCACAGCATACGCACCAAGGCGGTTCCCAGGCAGCTTGAGGCTCTTGAGTGATGAATTTCTTTTCACTGCATTGATTATTTCTGACAAAAACTCAGCAGGAGAGCTTTCAAACAGCCGGCAGAAGGAAAAGGTGATTTCTATGAAGAAATGGATTTACAGTATGTATGAGTACTCCCTGCACTTCAGTATTCCATAACTGCATTCTGCAGACAGCTCCAGCCCCTAAACCACATGCAAGAACAAAGCTCCCCCAGCAGTGGATTGCATGTAACAGCACTTCTGCTGTGTCAGGAGGAGAGCAGAGATCACACCCAGGCAAGTGGCTCTGCCAGCTCACCCATTTAAAGGCTGATGTGCTCTGCAGGTTTTATAGCTGAGACTGCAGATACTTCCCTGCAGGATTTGCCAGCAGCTCCTCTGCTCCACTGGCACAAAGACAAGCATGTTCCCACTCTGACAACACCTGCAGATCTGCTCTAAATGTCTGTGACATTTGGCTAAATCTTACACATCCAAAGATCCCCTCTTAAATGCCAGCCAGCCAAAAGCAGCCACCTGCAGCACCTTTCCAAGCAACAGCATCCAGGAGCTGGCTGTACCTTGTAGGCCAGGATCCTGAAGCAGAAGCAGAACTTCTTTCTGGTGCTCAGCCAGGTTCACATCATGAAAGCTCAGTTTCTTCAGATTTGGAGTATACTCTAAAAGCAAAACAAGTTCTCAGATAAAGCACTGCACATCCTTGGGATAAAAAGACCCTGACCCAGCTACCAGCTAACACCCAGAAACTGACTTAGACTGTGGGTAGTTTGTGCTGGATTGTGGATAATTAAAAAGGAACCATTGTGCTGTGCAGGATCATCCACATAACACAGCATGTGGGACTGCTGACACCCATTTCCTTTTCTGAGGAGACTTCAAGGATGTCCACACTGCAGAGATGGACCCACCTAAGCTGGCTTCATGCTAGAGGATGGAAGGCCACAGCACAGAAGCTACAGTGTGTGTGCCCCAGTGATGCTGCCTATCAGTTAGCAGAGTACCTTTGAGCACCTGCAAAAGGAGCCCGAGCTCCTGGGGGCAGGGCAGTGTGGCACTGTCAAGGGACAGCTGCTGGAGGGACTTGGACGCCTTGAGCACCGGCAGCAGGAACGCAGTGTGCAGAGGTTCCCTGGGGAATCGGATCTCCAGCACCTCCAGGCAGCTTTCTAAGGGAAGAAAAACAATGAAGAAGTTTGATCTGGAGTCTTTAGTGTAGCTACAGCAAGCAGGAAGCCTGTACGCCCAACACCACCATCCTTTAGGTTGGTAGAAACTGCCTATGCACCATGCCCTGCCCTGAGGAGCTCTGGCAGCTCAGACCTGGGGTACATAATTACTTACAGCTCTCTCCAGGATTCCTGCCAGACCACAGGGCCACCAATTTCTACTGTGCTCACCAATGCCTGAGAAAAGGTCACCCTTTAAGGCACAAGCCAGTCAGTGTCTTCCCAGATCTTTCCTGACCCCACTCCAAACTCACTCAGGCTTTGCTCACTGCTTTTCTGGCAATTCAAGGGCTAATAAGGGTGATAGGAGACCTCTGAGCTGAGCACCCACTACTGTAGCTCCTAGGCTGTAATCCAAAGGCTTGGGCAGTGCTTTGCCATCTCCTGTGGTACTGTGATGATGAAAGGATGCTTTCCCTCAGCTTAAGGGTGTGTCTGATCTTACACACAGTCAATGGAATAGACAAAGTGGAAGCTCCCAGTCAATTTACAGATCTGGTGGGAGAGGATCCCCATGGACAGTCACAGATAGCAGGTTGTGACTGGCCCTGCACAAAGCTGATATTGCAGCATGCTGGAATACAGCAATAAAACATTTTCTCCAAGATTCCGGCTCCACAGAACACCTTAGACTGGAAAGGACAAACTGCAACAACTAAATCAGAAAGGTAAAGCTATGATTGCCTAAAAACAAACCACCACGACAGTGTTGAGTGAAGCCTGTGCCAAGCCTTTACAGCTCTACCTGCCTGCCAAGTCCTGGCCATCACTCAGAATGATGATTCCTACCTGGGATTTCTGCCTCGCTGCAGCGTGGACTGGCCTCTGGCCTGCTGCCCTCCAGCTGGTTTTTGAGGTCGAAGCTGACGGAGAGCGTGTGGAGCTGGGGAAGGGCGCCCAGGATGCAGCAGACCAGCTCCATGCAAGGCATGTGGGAGAACACGTCGCTCACGCGGAGCACGCGGAAGCGGCACTCTGGGTGGCGGGACAGGGCCCGGAGCCCAGAGAGGATGCAGGAGATGTTGGCATTCAGGCCTGGAACGGCATTTGTACAGAAAAGTGTCAGCTGTGTGTGCAGGCACTGACACGCAGAGCTGGAGCTGCAGCAATGGCAGCCCGAGTCAAAGGCTGAACTCACAGACCATTTTATCCATGCATCTTTAAGCTACGCTCTGTGCAGGGGAGATGCACATCTGGCTCATCCCTTTGCCCTCTCTGAAGGGTGTTTAAGCACAAAGCCAGGGGCTGCTCTGGGACAGAGGGATCCCATTCCCTTAAGTCCTCACACTCCTTAAACATCGCACCTAACGCCTTGCTCAAAATGGGCCACCAATACTCCTACAATGCCCCCTCCTGTGAAAACTAACGCAGGGTAAACCTGAGCAGTAAGCCAGACCATTAGAGCAGGGCTAGAAGGAAGTGTCCCATTCACATCACTGACCATTGTAGGACAGAACCAGGTTTTCTAAAGACACCCAGGAGCTCAGCAGGTTACTCAGAGTCCGACACGTCTCCCCAGTCAAAGGAATGGAGAACAATTCCAGCGTGGAGACACTTCGGAAGCGGTGAGCAGCTTTCAGAGAAAGGGTTCCAGCAGCTCCTCCCCTTTTCTTACAGCCAGCATGGCCAGTGCACGGAGATCCTGTGGAGGAACTAGTCCAGTTCTCAGTGTTCTCTCCCTCTGTGGTCCTGTTTTTTTCCAGTAACCCTGAATTATCCTCTCTAGCAACAGTAAAAACAAAATCATAGAGGTCTTCTGGGTCAGCATGGTGTCCCCTGCTCCGTCTGAGGCAGCGACGTTTCCTCCCCACTGCAGGTTTCTGCCATCTGCGTGTCTTTCGAGGAATGGGGTGACAGGACAGCTGCTCTGAGCTGGAACAAGGGGAAGAATCCCCCTGAATGCTGGTGTGGCCACAGGGCATCTCCCTGCTTGTCTCTTCACATGCTGGGTTTCGTAGGGGAGGACTTCTGGGGCCAGAGAGGACAGAGGCCATGCAAGCATCAGCCTCTTTTGGGGATCTCTTCTGGTTCTCAGCACCGCTCCCCTCCGGCTCAGCATTACAGCCCCTCTCTGCTCCTCCCTGTGCTGACTCCTGGCTTTGGGCTTTGTCCTCCTCTCTGCAAAGGCCACACGGGCTGCCATGATAGGCAAAGGCATTTCCTGAGCGCCAAAACCCAGCGCTCATGGTCAGGATGAGAACGAGAAGAACCGTGTCGGGAACAGGCCAGGAGCACATGGACACCTGGCTGACAGAGCCGTGGTGGATCAGCCGGTGAAGGAGCAAAACCAGCGAGCGCCTGACGGACTGGTCGCAGGAGAGGAGGTGCTGGAACTTCAGGACCCGCAGGGAGCCAGCCAGGTTTTCCAGCACCTTGTGGTTGTGCTCAGCAGTGAGCTCCACGGCCCCCTGGAGCATGTTGCAGAGGGTGAGCTGGGAAACGTGCGGGGAGCTGTGCAGCAGCGGCGAAAAGTGACGGTCGTGGAGGCGCCAGTCAGAGGACACGTCCAAGACACCGTGGAGGACATTGGAGAAGAATGTTTCAAGGAACTTCTTCCTCCAGCATGTTATGCTCTGCAATTGAACAACAGGGCGTAGGAACAAAAAGTCAGCATCCATTTTTCTTGTTCTTTTTAAGTTAAATTATTGCTGTCTAACCTGGTGTCCAAAAAAACCCCTCCTGCTAGCTCCACTGAGACCACTTCTCTAGTTCTCAGCATCCTTCCTCAGTGCACTCCTTGAAAACCTGAGTGAATCCTATTGCTCTCTTCATCCTCCTGGCCTAATTTAAACACTCACTCGTTTGGAGCTGGACCATTTTTTTTGCCTATTAAAAACCACGTCACCAGCAATTTTCTTCCAGCATCTATTTACTGGCTGTCATTAAGTTGTTTGTTAATGATTCTTCTACAATGATGAAAAAATGAAGCTGCTTCAGTTTTTCTACATAAAACCATTCTCCAAACTCAGTGTCTTCTCTGTTTTTCTCATGCTTTCTAAAACATCAGCACATTATTTGCCAGTGTAGGTGTAAACATGATAGAAGATACTGTTTTTATCCTGTTTCAGTGAGAATCTCTGAAGAGAAAGATTTGCTCTTTTGGCAAACTCCGTGTTGGGAGATGAAGGGTGTGGCTGTGCACTATGCTTCCCTTATAAATCCCATTTCCCAAATGTTTGTATCACCAGGGTCACACCTTGGTCCGGAGCTCTATGAACGCTTATAAACACGTGCCAGGAATTGACTGGAGGCAGCCAGAACGAAAACCTCAAGGAAAACAGCAGAAACAGAGCTCCTGTGTCGAGCCCCTTCTCCCACCAGAGCGTTTCCTCACCTCCGAGTTGGGCGGCCTGGTTTTCATCACATCGTCCCACAGCTTGCGCCAGATGGGCTGTGTCGAGAGGCCTGGGGGGAAGAATCATCAACCGGGCGCTTGCACCCCTCTCCCCGTGTCTGCTCCGGAGCTCGAGGGGATGCCGGGGCCCGCCCGGGTGTGGGGTACAGCCGGTGTCCCTGGGACCCCCGTGGGCCGGGGTTCCCCTCCCCGGCCGAGGGTCGCAGTGCCGCGGGCCGGAGCGGGGCCATGCCGCCCGTCTCTCGCCCCAGCAGTTTCAGGGCCCGTCCCTCCCGCCCGCGGGTGTCCCCGCGGGTTCGTCCCCGCCGCTGTCACCTGCTCTGCGCGCGGCGTCCTCGGCCCGCTCGAGGTGGAAGATGGTGAGGAGCGGCAGGAGCCCCCGCAGGAGGTGCCCGGGCAGCGCTGCGGAGAGCCAGAAGGAGAAGGCGGCAGGGTGCGGGCGGGCCCGGGCCCCGCGCCCCGCCGCCCCGCGCCGCCCGCGCCTTACCCCAGACGTCGCGCTCCAGGGCGGCCATGCTGCGGCTCACGGCGGCCGCGCTCAGCGCGAACAGGCTGCGCGGCCGCTCGGCCGCCATCACCGCCTCGGGCCCCGGCCGCCCGCCCCGCGCCGCCATCTTGGGAAGCGGCTACAGCGCGCGGCCATGTTGGGGAGGTCGGGCCGAGCAGCGGGGCGGACAGAGCGGCGGCAGCAGCCCGACCGCGCCGCATCCGAGGCCGAGACACAAAGGAAAGAGAGAGAGGAAAGGCGGGAGCGCAGCTATGGCCGTATTGGCGCCGCCACACTCGCGGCCGCTGCCGGCTGCCATGTTTGGAAGGGCCGCGCCCGGACCGAAGCACCGCCCTGCGGAGGGAGCGCTTCCGCTTCGGGCGCGGGCAGGGGCGCTTCCGGCGGGTGACCCTGGCGAGTCCTTCTGCGCGGCGGAGCCATGGGGCAGCGCGGCGAGCCCGAGGTGAGCGCGGCGCGGCGCGGGGCCCGCGCGGCCAGCCCGCAGCGCCGGGCGGGCCCTGACGCTCTGCTCTCTTGTCTTTCCGCAGGAGGAAGAGGAAGAGCTCGTGGTAAGACGGGGAGGCGCGGCGGGGACCCGCAGCTGCCGGCGGCGGCTGCCCGGGGCCGTCAGCGCACAGGCCCGGGGGGCTCGGGCGGGGCCGCGCCGTGCCCGCGGTCCTGAGCGCCCCGGGGGGGCCGGGCCGCGGTCTGCGTGCGGGGCTCTGTGGAAGGGGCTCGGGGGCAGCGGCGTGCGGGGCTGTGCCTGTGCTGACCGCAGCGCCGTGCCCGCAGGACCCGCTGACCACGCTGCGGGAGCAGTGCGAGCAGATGGAGAAGTGCGTGAAGGCGCGGGAGCGGCTGGAGCAGTGTAACGAGCGGGTGTCCTCCCGCTCCCAGACTGAGGAGCAGTGCACCGAGGAGCTCTTCGACTTCCTGCACGCCAGGGACCACTGTGTAAGTGCGGCTCTGAGCAGCGCTGCCTTCAGTCCCTCTTTCTTGTTTAGATTCCTCCTTGTTACAACAGATCTAGCTGGGATTCGGTACGTGCTAAACAATCAAATAACTCAAACCCAGTGTTTGTGCCCTGCAAATGGCACTTAGCTATTTCTGTATTGTACTTGCCATTTTAAAGTTAAACCTTTTGAACCTGAGCTGAAGCTTTGTAAGGCATCTCAATAGCTTTATTGAATGACTTTTTGCAGAACAAAAGCCAGGGCTGTGGAGCTGTGTGCATTGTTGGCCCAGAAAACCAATAGGCAGCACCTTGCTGATTTCTGTCCCTAAACCATGAGTTATTGAGGGCTCTCTTTCTTTCCAGGTTGCTCACAAGCTTTTCAGTAAGCTGAAGTGAAGGGGGGCATGGTTATCCCATCTGCTTCCAGCCAGTGCCAGCGGTTCCTGGGTCACAGTTCTGCTTCCTGCAGTCCATCCTCTGTGCTGAGCATGAACGAAACGGCTTCCTGGCAGCCTGCCACTGCCTCTGTGCTCCTGGAAGATGTGCAGCTGTGCAAAAAAACAAACCAACGTGTTGATGTTCTGTAATTTTCAATATTAAATGTTGAGAGTTCCTGTGGAAGTGCTCTGTGTTTATTTGCTGGTTCTCGTGCTTTTTGTGCTGGGTTAAGGTGAAATCAGTGTGTGTCAGAGCTCAGTTAAGGGCAGGAGAGTTTTCCTCACTTGTGATAATGTCGTTTTTGTGCTGCTATGGTGGACATCTGCTGATGCCCAGTGCCCTGGGGAAGAATTTGTTGGAGCCACAAAGGTTATTCCTAAGCCCCTCAAGGCCAGCGTTGTTCACACAGTATGTTCTGGCCAAGTTAGACTGAAGGGAGTGACCCTTTCCTAGGAGAGAAGTGTGTCCCCACCCTCAGGGTAAGGCTGTCAGTTGTCCTTCACTGTCTCATGCTTCTGCCAGTGGCTGGAAGAGCCTCCTGGCAGCAGCCAGCGCTGCCTTCTATCCCAGAAACCAACCGTGTGGCTCTGGAGCTGCATGGGGGTGGTTCACCTGCTCAAGCCCCGGTCACCTGAGGGGAGCTAAAGCTTTTCTGGGTGAGTTACCAGGGTTCTGCTCACCCTGGGACTGTCCTGCCCGTGCTCTGCCTGCTCCTTTCGCCAGAGAGAATGCCTGATAGGAGGAAAACTAGGGTATCACTGCTATTTAAAGTGAAATGAAAGTCACCGCCTTATAAATCACAGTTCTTTATCCATGTAGTGGTTCATGGTCCTTTTGCTGACGGATTTCAGACTTTTATTAGGTTAAGTGTATAATGTAAGTTCCAGTAGGTTTTGGTGTGGGGTTTTTTTGGTGGTTTTTTTTTTTTTTTTTTTGGTTGGTTGGTGGTTTTTTGTTTTTTCCCTGCGGCACAGGGCAGGGCCCAGCCGTGCCTGTGCAAAGCGCGTTTGTCGCCGGACCCTTCTCAGCAGCTGGTGCCCAAACCCAGCTCAGTGATGACCGCACGTTTAGGTTGGAGGGGACCTTAAGAGACCATAGAGTACGGCCCCGTTCCCGATCCCCGCAGCCGCGCCCCGGGCGCTCCCGGTCCCGCCCCGGAAGGCGAGCGGCGATGGCGGCGCTGGGCGGGCGCGGGCGGGCGGCGGCAGCGCTGCTGTGCCGGGCACCGGGAACGGGAGCGGCACCGCGCCGGCACCGGCACAAGGAGAAATGGGTGAGCTGGGCCGGGGCGGGACCGGAGCACCGCAGCCCGCGGCGCTGCTGGCACCCCGCGCTTGTCCCCGCTAACCCCATTGCTCCCCGGTGCAAATCCCCTTCTCGTCCCCCCATTCCCCCTTCTCGTCCCCCCATTCCCCTTATCGTCCCCCCGTTTCACCGCTCGCTGCACCCTCCTGCCCCCGCTCTGTGTGCAGCCCTGCCCACCCCGGGCCCCCGGCCACATTTTGGGAGTTCACAGAATCCTGGAATCACTGAATGTGCTGAGTTGGAAGGGATGCATCAGGATGCAGCTCCTGGCTGTGCACAGGACACTCCTGACAGTCCCGCCCTGTGCCTGAGAGCATTGTCCAAATGTTTCTTGAACAGCCTTGGTGCTGGGACCCCTTCCCTGGGGAGCCTCCTTCAGTGCCCAAGCAGCCCGTGGGTGAAGAGCCCTTTCCTGTCTCACAGCAGAAGCCCCCGTGTCACAGCTTCATGCCATTCCCTCTGGTCCTGTCACACTCACACTCCGGAAAGGCCTCATGGACTTCTGGCAGCACAGTCCCAGTGCTGGATTGAAAGAACATGAAAGCTGAGTGGACAAGCTGGGTTTGGGGGTGTTTTGTCTTTGAACACTTCTGTTGTTTTTCCCCACCAGGCCGCCACAGCCCCGCGCATCCCGTCCACGCGGCTGGCGCTGCACCACTTCGACACGAGCTACGGCCTGCACCTGGGCGCCCTGTGGCCCTCGGTCCGTGCTGGCCTGCTCTGCGAGCAGAAATACGGGGCCCTCCTCAACAACTTCGCTGCTGCTGGCCACGTTCCCGAAGAGCTGGAGCTGCTCAACGCCACCGATTTCATTTCTGAGGCCACCCAGAAGGTGCAGCAATGGCAGCGGGGCGCAGCTGTGGGGGAAGCGGCCCCACGGTGCCAGGAGGGCTCTGGTGAGGGCAGGACTGCGATGCAGGCAGAAATGGTGACACAGGCAGAGACGTCCCCACCACTTAGTGCCTCCATCAGCTCCAAAATCAAGTGTTACACCTTCCCCAGGGGTGACATCACGCGCTTTCGCCCTGCACGGTGAGACATCCCTGACAGACCCCCCTGGTCTTTTCCAGCCTCAGGGGTTGCTTCCATGTGTCCCCATCCTCACTTCCAACTGCTCCTTTATTTTCTTTTCCCCTCCAACATTTGCTTTTTTTATGCACACTGATGATTTCCAGGCCGGATGCTCTGGGGCTCCTCGACTATTACCTCATGGATGCAGCATCTCTCCTGCCTGTGCTGGCACTCAATGTGCAGCCAGATGACTTTGTCCTCGACCTCTGTGCAGCTCCGGGTGGGAAGACTCTGGCTCTGCTGCAGACTGGGTTTTGTGGTGAGTGGGGATGGGTGTTCCCTTGTTCCCATGTGTAAAACAGGGCTGCAGCAGTGTACTGCACCCGTTCATGCCTGACCATTAATGATTTCTGTGTGGAAGAGCTGGGGATCAGGTGTGTTTCTGCAGAAGTGACATTCCCAGTGTGCCTGTTCTGTCCTGTCAGGGCATCTGGCAGCCAACGACGTCTCCGTTTCCCGGACAAAGAGGCTGTACCAGATTCTCCATAGCTATGTCCCCAAAGAAGTCAGGGATACTGTGAGTGTCACGTCCTACGATGGAAGGGACTGGGACCAGGTGAAAGGAGGCACTTTCCATAAGGTATGTGTTGGGAACCAGTGAAGATAAACCCATCAAGTTCACTTCCCTCTTTTTGAGGCAGACAGCAGTTTATCTTTCCATATAACTGTAGTTTTCTGTAATCATAAATGAAGAGAGAGAAGACCAAGCCACACAAGGAGTAATATTTCCTCCTGCTATCCCTTCCTGCAGGATCTGGTGCATATGTGCATCTGGAGTTGTACCTTTACTTGCCTGTGTAACACTGTTTAGAAATCCTGTTCTTGTCCATCACCTGGAAGGGGTTAAATGTGAAGATTGGATAATTCTGGCTTCTCAGCCATGTCCAGCCACAGGGGCTGGGTCTGGTGTTCCAGGGGCTGGGTTGGGTACTCTGGGAGGCTGCAGCAGCAACGCCCATGTGTGCTGCAGGAGCATTGCCAGGGACACACACAGAGCAGGGACATTAAATGAGGACACGAGCAGGATGTTTTCCTCCGTTTTTGCATGTTCCAAAAATGCCAGAGCAGCCAGATGATTACAGTTCAGTGTGGTGACCACCTGTGTTTGGGCACTGAGAGCTGTTGGCAGGGGTGGAGGAGGTGGGTGTGGGGCTGGCTGCAGGAGGGGACTCGCTGAGCTTGACCTGTGCAGGGGGCTGAGGTGGGACCTCTGCTGCTGCAGGTGCTGGTGGATGTGCCCTGCACGACAGACAGACACTCTGCCATGGAGGAGGACAACAATATCTTCCACAAGAGGCGAACCAAAGAGCGACAGATGCTGCCCATGCTGCAGCTGCAGCTGCTGATGTGAGTGAGCTCAGTTGTGTTGTGTTCCCTGAAACCTCTCCTTACTCTGTCCCCAGCTGGGAAGTGTGGAAACCATGCGTAGTTTTCTGGCAGTAGCTGGAACACATGAAGTCACAGTAAGTGTAAGAAAGTGCAAATGTTGTTGGTCAGATCACTTGTCCTTCTGTCCCCAGCAGTAGCTGTAGGATTTAGGGAGAAGGGTCTAAGGAACAGGATGGGTACAGTTGTTCTGAGTGGTGATCTCCTGGGTCCTGGCAGTCAGCCCTGGAGGATTCCTGCGTGCCCACCTATCCCAGCACACGGGAGGACGTGTGGTGCTGGGAAGGGCCACAGCTTGTCACTGTGTGCTGTGGCAATAAGCAAGCAGCTTAGACAACCCCATGGCAGCACTTGAACTGCAAGAATCTCTTCCCCTGTATGTATATCCCGTTCCTTTGGATGTGACTGCAGGATTACACCTTCCAGCTGCTCTCCACTGGCATTCTCCCACGTTAAATCCTTTATCAATATAAGCACTGTTTGACTCTTTGCCCTGGCCCAAAACTCTCCTCGTGTTGCAGTGACACTGCCGAGCCTGTGGAGTTCAGTGGGGGTTGTCTGTCACTTCCTACCAGTTCCCTGTTGGCTTCCCAGTTTCGGTGGGTGGGGAAGCCCCTCAGTGTCCCTCCCTCAGGGTCCTGCTGGTGACCATGTGCTGCTCCCCTTGCTGCAGGGCCGGGATCCTGGCGGCGAGGCCGGGAGGAGCTGTGGTGTACTCCACGTGCTCCCTGTCCCCGCTGCAGAACGAGTGCGTGGTGGAGAGGGCTCTGGACGTGGCAGAAGCCCAGTTCAACATCAGCCTCCACGTGGAGGGCTTGAGCCACTTCCGGACGCTCTTCCAGGACACGTTCTCCTTCTTCTCGGACTGCCGGCTCGGGGAGCTCGTCCTGCCTCACCTCACAGCCAACTTTGGGCCTATGTATTTCTGCAAGTTACGCCGCATCTAGAAGGGGCAGCAGAATCTGTCTGCTGTCAGGAAATAGTCCAGTATTTAAGGGAAAGCAGAACTGCTTTATATTTATTTTTCTTTCTAAAATGTCCCCAAAGGAAGCTTGATTTTTTTACTGCACACAGGGGGAATAAATGAGAAAGACCTGCTGTTTTGTTTCCTGACTACTTATCTGTTTGAGACTGAGGTGTTTAATCTAGGAGAGAGGGAGAGGTTTTATCAGAGGGAGCAATTTATCCATCTGTGTGGGATGGGATAAATGGCCCTGCTCTCTTCCTCCTGTCTGACTGCTTTGATCCTGCATGAGCAGGTTTGGGTTAACAAACACCATCTGGGGATCTCAGTCTTTCTGCCCCAGATCTCACCATCTGCATAAATGAGTTGCATCTGTCTGTGCTTATCTCCTGCCTTCAGAGAGAGCAGCCTGAGGTCCTGAAACCAGAGGCTCCTAAGAGTGCCCCTCCTGTGGGGTTGGAAATGTGCTTGGGATGCTGGAGAAGTGGTGCTGTGGAGAGGCCAGTGACTCTTGCTATCCCTCACAGCTAGCAAGGCTGTGGATAAGTGTGAGTATTCCCATGCTAGATGCCATTTAATGTCCAGTGAGCAGGTGTTTGTATGATTTTGAGTAGTAACTTTGTTTGTAGAATCATCACCGTCAGTGAAGGATTACTGGAATTTATCATGGGAGTTGCTTAATAGTTCCATTTTTATTTTTGTGAGCAAATTACAGTGGTGGGAGGTGATGGACACGGCTGTATTCCTCCTGGGGCAGCCCATAGTTCCATCCATGTGAAGTTACTCCACTGCCAGCAAGAAAATACTATTGACCTTCTGTAATCCTTTCCTCTCAGCACCACCCTGTTTCTGCAAGAGGCAGCACTGCTGGGAATTGGGGTGAACCCACATCCATCCATCCTTGCTGGAAGTGCAGTTCCTAGATTTACCACTGTTTGAACCTATCCTAAGCCAGTCCTGCAGGGCATCTGGGTTCCTTAGAGGATTCGTTTTTATTGGCAAGGAGAGGGGTCAGGAGGTGGCGTTTCCTTCCTGCTCCCCTCCTCGGTGCAGTCTCTGCACTGCTGCTGGCAGTCGTGCAGCGCCGTCCCTTCTCCCTGGGGGCCGTGGTGACTATGCCACTCTCTTGTCGCGGCTCAGGGTCTCCACCTCCTTCATGAAGCGCAGGCACAGCTCCTCCTGCCACGGCAGGGCCACGCACTGCACGGCCACGGGCAGCCCCAGGGCTCCTGACACCGCCTGCAGTGGGGGCACGAGCAGGGAGGGCTCACCCGGGGCTCCCACCTCCAGCACATTTTGGGAGCTTGGTTTAGGCCTGTGGCTCATCCCACAGGGTGGGGAGGTGGGAGTTCGAGCCCTGTTAGTGTGCTGGGCAGAGGGAAGGCTCTTGGTCTTTGATGGAAATGATTGCCAAATCTTGGGTAATGTGTTTGAGACACCTTCCCCCCACACACCCCAGCCAGCTCTGCCTTGAGCTGTCTTGTAGGCAGATCCCTTTTCCTTCAGCATCCTCATTCCTGATCCATGCTCCACTGACAGCCTGGGCCTGGTTGAAGGCAACGTGGAGCAGGAGGAAAGTGCAGTGCAGTGCTGTGGGCTGTGGCTGTTGCAAGGACCTGCTCCCAGAAGCTTTGCTGCAGGGCTCCTTGCTGCTTCAGCCTGCCCAGCCTATGGGAAATCCTTTAGTGCCCCCAAAACTTAGTGACTTACCTGCTGGGGGCTTGGGAGAACAAGGGGTGTGTGCAGGGTGGGTTTGGGGATTAGCAAGGGGTGTATAAAGAAGATATGAATTTTTTTGCACCGTGCCCATACTGATGGAGATATTTAGGAGCCCCTGGTATCATTGAAACTGTTAGCTGAACACACTTCAGCAGTCTCTGCTCCCCCACGTGCCCTACCTGTTTCAGTGTCCGGTCCCAGGGGTCATCACAGCATCCTTTGTAAAGCTTTAGCTCTTCCTCATCAGCCTCTGTCACGGTGCTGACCGGGACAACCCCGGCGGGGAAGTTCAACACGTTGTACAGCATCGTGGAGGAGATGGCACCTGAGAGAAGCAGGACAGGATGCAGGCTGTCACAGCCTCCTGTCTTCAAACTTACACATTCCACATTCACTGAAGCCCCTGAGAGCTGTGTCTGTCTCCATCTGCTCAGAGAGCTGTGTGTAGTTACTTTTCCTTCCCAATTCCCATGAAATGCTTGGGGGGGCAGTGAAGCTCCATGGTAGTGGAGCCACCCTCCAGTCTCGGCCACTGTGTTTCTCTGCCCTCCTGGGAAGGCCCCAGACTCACTCACCGAGGAGTTTCCTGGGGTATCCCGTGGTGAAGGCAGGCCCCAGGACAGGGCACAGCACCACGTCCAGCTGGAGTTCCTTCCACTGGCTGATGAACTGGGAGCGGTACACCTGGGAGAGAGGGGTGTGTCGTGGAGCCATGCCTGGAGCTATGGCCATGCCTGGAGCCATGGCCATTCCTGGAGCCTCCCAGCCTCTCCAGGCATAGCTGAGGAGGCAGCAGCAGGCAGAGGTGCTCAAGGGATGAGGCAGAGTGTTTGCCTGCACTGCATGTGGCCAGCAATTTGGAAGGTCCCACTCTGGCCATCCTCACTCCCAGGACAGCCTTCACTGTGCCTGGGCATGAGCACTGCAGGCTACCAGTGAAATTCTGTCTGGCTCGAAAGCCCATCCACCCCATTCCTATCATTCTTTGTGCCTTTCCCTCCATCCTGTCTCCTCCCCAGCAGCCCCTCCCCTGCACAATCGCTTTCCAAACCCATGACTTCTCTGACCTGGTGCTTGCCACAAAGCCTCAACTTGCAGCATGATGCCAAAGAGGAAAGTCCTCAAAACAAACCTGTATTTCATGCTGATGATTCCACATCTCCTTCACTGACCTGCAAGTGGAAATCATAGCAACATCTTTAAGCTGTAAGAAAAGGAGGAGTTTCTTAAATAGTCCTCTGGGTTGATAAGCCCTGGTGATTTTTGCAATTGCTTGAAACAATACAGCTTTCACAATCTTCCTAAAGTTTCCTTTGGCATCTGGCCAAGCAATTAAGCAGCAAATGTCTGGAAGTGCTAGAGAGAAGGTTTTCCTGATGGGCCTGGATTTAATACTCATCTCTTCCACAGGCTTCCTGTAATGACCTTATCCATTCAAATGCCCCATTCCTGTCAGGATATCACTAGAGGCAGTGAAGCCATGTCCAGGAATGAGGGACAGCAGATCACAGCCTGGTGTGAATCAGTTCCCCCCAGCCAAGGACACCTAGAGGAGAAGGTATCACCCATTTCCATAGACATCCCTGGGGACAGTTCCATCTTACCTCATTCCAGCCATGGCGCTCAGGTAGTCAGCCAGGCGGGGAAACTGGAAAGGCACGAGGTTCCTTAGGGACAGGGCATGGGGCTGCAGTAACTTGTGTCACCCCAGGAAGCCCCTGTTCCTGTCCTGAGGGACAGGGACTCACCAGAGGTTTAAGAAGCAGAGCCAGCAGCTTCTTCACCAGCCTTGGCATCTTGCAGGAATTCACCTGTGGTTTCAAGCCTGGATCTATAATATTTCCTGTGCTGAGAGATGACAAGGGGATGGGGTCATGCCAGAGAAGCTGTTTGCCCTTTCTCAGAGAGCTGAGTGTTGCCTGTTTGGGCTGGGAGAGCTGGGCTCCTTGTGCCTGTGCCATGCTCACGGCATGGGGATGGAGGTGTTGGCAGCACTGCTGCCAGAGGGCTCCTACTTACAACACATCCAACCAGGTACGGCCTCCATCAGCAAAAAACGTCTTCAGAAACAGTTCAGTCATGACATAGGGGATCCGGGGAGGAGAGAAGAGCACCAGCTGCACCAAAACACAAGATTATGTGGCAACCTGAAGATGTGAATGGTTTCCAAGACCCAAATGTGGATAATCCTCAGAGGCAAAGAAGCACCTCCCTGGGTTTCACTTTCCAAGAGAAGCCCTGGTTCAACCATTTTCCATCCAATAATCTCCCCATGAGGTTATTCCTGCTGGTTGCCCCTGAGATGCACTGCTTCCTTAGGCAGAGGGGTCTCTACCTGGTGTTATGTGGCTGGAATAACATAATCCCATACCTCAGCCAGGTCATTTTTCCCACAGATGTGCTTGGGAGCTGTGTCTGGTTTCTGAAGGGTGATTTCCTCAGCGAGGAGCGAGGCTGGGGACACGCTGGGGAGGAGAGCAGGGGGTGGTGGTGCTCACCTGGTGCCCAGCTGCCTGCAGAGCACGCCTGGTTTCCTGCACTGCCCTCCTCATGCAGGGGGGCAGCGGGAAGTATCCGTCGGTGTCGTAGTACCCGACCCGCAGGGGAGTGGAGCTGGAGTACACCTGGAGCAGGGAGACACCAGGTATCATTCCTGTTCCTGATGGGATTGCTGTGAAAATCCTTCAGACGTGCACCATTGACCAGGTCTGGACTAAGACTGGATGCAGCCACACGACATCAAGGAAGCGAGGGGGGTTCTCTCTGAACCTTGTGATGCCGTGGGAGGCTCTCCCTTGCTCCTTGTGTTTCCCTATTAAATTCTTAGATGTGAACTGTTGGCCAGTCTGGGACTAGGATTGGACTCAGCTGTACCTAGGCTCTGTCAGGAGTTTGGAAAGCAAGGGGGTCCTTTCTGAACATTGTGACTCAATGGGAGGGTCTTCCCTGCCCTTTGCACTCTTGTCCTTTGCATCCAATTTCCAGGCAAATCATCCCAAAGTGACACTGAGCTGATGTTCCTTTGTGTTCTCCATCTTCACAATAAGTAACCCTGTCATTGACCTTTGTCACCCTTTTGCAAATTTGTATTGAAACCTGCTTTTTGCAATGCCTTTGGCAGTGATTCTTTAGGTGCCCAAATCCCTCATTCGTGACACCCGCCCTGCTGGGGAAGGTCTGCTCCCACACTGACCCCCGCTGCAGAAGGGGCCAAGAGCTCCAAATGCTAAGGAGTGACTAATATTCTGGTTTGCTGCCTATAGTTACCCTTTCCTAAAGTCTACCCCTGCCTTTTTCTCCAGGCCCTCCTTCAGGAGGAGCACAGCCACTCTAGACAAGTGGATTCAACCACTGCTAAAAAGTGTGGAGCTGGAAAAACCTCCTGAAGCTGGTCTGCTGCTGCAGCAGTTTCTGCTTCTGTCTCATCTTTCCCTAAACAGCTCCAGCCATTTGCCATTTGCTCCAGCCATTTGTCATCTTCTTCCCTGCTCTTTCCTGGATCTTCTCAATTCAATTAGCTGCATTCCAGCTAAGACAGGATAACTACTGATTTGCCTATTTTTTCCAAATGACAGTTATGAATTGTGCCCTCAAAGAGAGCTATTTTACTGAAAACCAGTACTGTAAAGATAAGTGGACCCTTCAGGAGGGCGTGTGGCACCCAGGAAGGAGCCAGGGCTTGCTGAGTGAGGGCCTTACCTCCTCGTTGAAGGGGATGGGGGGCACGCTGGGGTCCAGCTGGAACATCTCCTGGCAGAGCAGAGCTCTCATGCACAGGGCCAGGCTGTCCACGTCCCTCGCCATGGGCCCCAGGGCACAAGGGACTGCATGGGACAAGAGCAAACACCCACAGTGAGCAGATGGATGTGCCAAAGACCAGCCCACCCCTCTGCACAGCCACGTCGGGGTGGGCAGGCAGTGAGGGAAGTTTCAGATGGACTCCAGACAGCCCTTGGTTGTCTCAGGTTTTCTTCTGGCCTGCAGGAGAACACCAGGCTCTTCACAGGATATAGGGAAAAGGAATTTGAAATTCATGTACCTGCCAGGATGCCATTGACAGGGCCAGTCACTCCAGATAGGCTATGGGAAAAAAAGAAGTAATTTCAGTAATAGGGAAATATTCACAACGTGTTTGAAAAGCATGTTGGGTCTCCAACTCAGGACCAGAAACAAAAGGAAGTTATTTCAAAAATTTGAATGGAGTAGTTCAAACCAGGAAATTTTGGCCAAAAGAAATAAACCTAAACCCCAACAGATCTTAGTTTTGGTTTAACTAAAACTGCTCCATTTTGGCATTATTTAACCCCTTTAACTCCCTTTTACTTTAAACTCCAGGCTAGATTTACAATAAAAATACACCCATTTCCCACGAAATCTAACCATGACATCTCCTGGGGGAGGTTTGGAGCAAAGCAAGCCGCCCTTTAAGAGCCCCCCTCTCTCCTCCCTCCAAGCACTCACCCAGTCCTTCCCCCTGCAGCCAGGCCTGCCCAGGAGCAGGGCTGGCAGGGCAGCCCCAGCACCCACCTGAGCCTCTCAGCCGTGGGTTTGAGGCCGCAGAGCCCGCAGAAGCTGGAGGGCAGGCGGATGCTGCCGCCCATGTCGGAGCCGATGCCCAGGATGGAGCCTCCCCCTGCGATCAGAGCTCCCTCCCCTCCCGAGGAGCCCCCGGGGCTCCTCTGGGGGTTGAGAGGGTTCAATGTCTGCCCAAAGATGGGGTTGCTGCATTCGTAGCTGGGGAGAAGAAAGCCAGGAGAGAGGCTGTGAGGAGCAGCCAAATGCCTTGGGTTTGTGTGTTTTTCTTTGCAGAGAGGCTGTGTGGCATAGCCAACCCCATCCCTGCATCCTGTAAATCCCTCAGGACACAGCTCATTCCCACGAGCCTCTGCTCTCCCTCCATGCACTTGATTTGTCTTAACTCATGGTAGGCTTTTCCCCCTCTTTATCTTTTATCTGACAGCTTTTTCAGTTGAGATTGTTGCCAAGTAAGGCAGAGGGACTCTCCAGGACACCTCTCAGGAGCCAGGGAGGAGCGTGTCCAGGGACCTACAGGCTGGGATTTTCCTTCAGAAGCACAACCAGATTTTTAGTGATGTATGTCACCTGAAGAGGGATTGTGGCACGTTGGTCATTGCAAATGGGATGGCCCCTTGTCTCTTCAGGACCTTGACCAGGACACTGTCCTCCTCCATCAGAGTGCCCAGGCACTGCACGAGCCCACAGGTTGCCAAGTGCCCCTGCAGAGAGGAGGAGTGACAAGGGACAGTCAGTGCAGTTCCCTTGCTCTTTTGGAAGGATCCTCTGGCACTCCTTCAGGGGTTGTGTGTTTGGTACCAACCCACTCCCTTGAGAGCCCTTCCCTCTCCTTCCCTCCTTGGCAGAGGGCTGCCAAGCACTCCCTGGGTTGAAGCTTCTCCTGGAGCTCTCCTTGCTCTTTTCCTCGCTCCCTTTCTCCCCTGACCCAAATGCAGCTCCATACTCCATAGGTGCACTAGCTCAGGATCAAACCCAGCATCCTGCTGTCCAAGTGAATCCACCAGTGGATGTTCGGGGAAGGAATAATCCCAGGTAAACAAAATGTGTGAGCAATTTTCAGTTAGCCTTTGGTATTTGGGGCTCAACTTTAGTGCAGCCTGTACCGTGTCACGTATCAGAGGAGAAATCATTTGTGCCTATAACTATTCATCCCTGGCTTTTCTCTGCTGATGGAGGTTTGTGCTGCTTTTGGCTGGGCTAGAGTTTATTTTCTTCACAGTAGCTACTGCAGGGCTGTGTTTTGGATTTTGTGCTGTAAACAGTGTTGATAACCCAGGGATGTTATTGTTATCACTGAGCAGGGCTTGCACAGAGCTCACACTGCCTCACCAGGGAGCAGGCTGGGGGGGCACAGCTGGGAGGGGACAGTCAGGACAGCTGACCCCAAGTGACCAGAGGGGCATTCCATGCCACATGGAGTCATGCTCAGCATATAAAGCTGGGGGAAGAGGAACGAAGGGGAGATGTTGGGGGGTGATGGTAACTGGAAAACTTGGGGTTTCCCAGTTACCATCACACATGATGGAGCCCTGCTCTCCTGGGGGTGGCTGAACACCTGCCTGCCCATGGGATGTGGTGAGCGAGTTACTTGTTTTGCCTTCCTTGTGTGCAGAGTTTATATAATGAACTGTCCTTATCTCAACCCACAAGTTTTCTCACTTTTACCCTTTCTATTCTGTCTCCCACATCCCACCGGGTGTTGGGGGAGTGAGTGAGTGAGTGAGTGAGTGAGTGAGTGAGTGAGTGAGTGAGTGAGTGAGTGAGTGCCCACTGGGTTGCAGCTGCCTCAGACACAGCCAGGTTTCCTGTGGTGCAAGCAGAGAGGGATTGGGCCCCTTTCCCTTTCTCCATCTCCCACCATTCCCCACCCAGCCCAGCCCCCTCTGGGACATCCACAAACACAAAGGGAAGAACCTTGTGGCCGATGTGATCCTTGATGCTGACGGGGATGCCGTAGAGCAGCCCTTTCTCCTCGCGTGCTTCTATTTCCTGGAGCTGCTCCTCACACTCTGGGATAAAGTGTCGCAGGCAGTTTGTCTGCTGGGTCACTTCCAGGGCCTTTGTTGGGCATGTGGAGGAGCAGGTGGTGGATAAGAACAGCATCATTGCACAGCTGCATCCAGCAGCTACCTTGATTTACAAAATGCAGCCTGAATAAACCCCTCCCCAGAGCATCCCAGCTCAAGCCATCTCAAAGGACTGCCCAGTGATGGATCTGACCAGGAGACAGAGCATGTTTTTCTCTCAATATCTCCTGTATTAAAGGCTGGTCATAATCCAGCTCCAACGAGCCTTTTCAGCCACCAGCACACATGCCATGGCATGGAGAATGTAAAAGATTTGGTTTGTCCATCTCACTGTGGATGGACACTCACCTTCTCTAAGTAGGTGTAGAGGACAGTCCTGGGGGACAGGGACCCTTCCTGGAGTCTTCCAGTGAGTTCCAGCAGGGACAAGGACAGAATGCCATCTGTCTGGACACTGGGGACCTGCAGGGGGAAGGTGAGGGGGATCCAGGGCAGCAGCTCCAGGTATGTAGCAATGTGGAAAATGGATGGTGTTTGCTGCTACCTCCCAAAAGCATCTTCTGAGAAAGCCGCTCGGGCAGGCAGAGTCAGTGACTCAATCCACACTCACACCACAGATAACTCAGCAAAGAAGGACAGAAAGGGTCTGTGGAGGAGTCCTTACAGAGAAGAAGAGTTCTACAATAAACCTCCTCAGCGAGGTTTGTTGTAGAGCCACGCTGAAGGAGTCCAGGGACAGAAGACAAGAAACCAGTGCAATGTCCTGGGTTAAGTATGGGGTCAGGGGCCAGTGGTCTGCGGGCACAGGGGCAGTACCAGGGCACAGCAAAGGGCAGTGACTATGGGAAAAGCCCCTTTTGCTCAGCCCAAGCACTGAGGCATACTCTAAACCTGTGGGAATTTCTTCCAGGACATTGCCCTAGAAGTTCCCCTGAAAGGCTCAAAGGCCTCCCCACAGTTACCCTTTGGCTCAGGGGATAAGGCTGCTAAGTTTTGTCAACATAATCACCAGAGCTTGCTGGAAAGGCAGATCCTGCATGTGGGGGTTCAGACCTTGAGCTGCCAAGTGTTTTATCCTGAGTTTGGGTATCGCAAACCTGATGCAAGCACAGGAACCCAGGTGTTGAAGGGCTTTGTCCATCCACTGAGGCAGAGGACAAGGCAATGCCTTCCTCCTGGCATGGTGGGAGTTAGCCACTGACCAAGACATAACCTCAGCTGAACAAACACTGCCTGGGGCAGAATGTACCAAAGTCCTTGCACACAAGTCTCAGGCTGTCCTTTCATCCCTCAGAACAGATACAGGCAGTGCAGGACAGCCCAGGCTGAGAACAAACATTTAACAGCTCCAGCCCATCAAGCTGCAAGGAAGCCAGCAGGGACTCACAGGTGGTCTACTCAGGTAAAGAAGACTGGCAGTTCTCAGTGCCACCAGGTTTTTAGAGGTTTTATATCATATATTTATATTTATATAGATCTATATTTAAGAAAAAAGGTTGTAGATGTGTGTATCACTTGTAGCTGGTGTGCTTTATCTCCAGGTGTGTTACCTGTATAAACATGGTTTACCCACTGTGTATTCAGAGGTGAATGGAGCAGAAAGGAAAGGTGGTTAGAAATGATGTGCAGTAGAAATCAGGGCTGTGCTGGGTGGATGCCTGGCTCATTCACCCCCATGTCACACCCTGGTTGCTCCCAGGGGACACTGAATGCCCTGTGTTTCACTAGTGTAAGGTTAGACCAGGCTCCTTCTGGGCAGCCTGATGGGAGGTGCCACTGCCTGAGAATGCTCTTTTTGGAGACACCCCTGGAGCTGTCCAGAAGCCAAGTTTTAGAGCCAAAGGTAGAGGGGTGTGAACAGATGTGCAAACTTAAACAGAGAAAAAGCTTTCTTGCTTCTGCCCATTATTGGAAGAGACATTTCCAGCTCATTAAAGCACAGGGGTTTGGATCAATGCAGATCCAGTGCATAATCACCTGTGTTGTTCAAAAACCTCTCTCAGTGAGTAATTCACATTCCCCAAGATGCAGGCTCCCACCACACCTCATCCAGCTCGAGGAGGGCAGTGATCTCCCTTTCTCCCAAAGCAGCCTTCCCTCTTGTTGAGGGCTGCTGGCACATCTTATAAAAGTTATGTGGCCATCAGCTGGAAGGAGGAGCTGAAGGACAGCATCAGCAGACACCCCAGTGGGACTCAGACCCCCAGGGAGGATGGTTTACCTGCTCCCTGAACTGCTGGACAGCCTTTGCCATTTTCTTCATGCCCTCATCCCGGGTCCTCCGAGCCTCTTCCATTTTCTTCTGGATCATCTTTTTGCCCAGCCATTTCCAGACCCCCAGGGCTGCCACGGAGCCGCCGAGCAGGGCGAGGGCAGCAGAAGTGTCCACCTTCCCCTCTGGCAGGAGCATTCCCAGCTGCTGCTGCTGGATCATCACTCCTGCTCTGCGAGGACGCAGTGAGAAGGAAAAGCAAGGCAGGGGCAGGAGACCTTCCCTGGCTCCCCAGGCCCATCCCTCCCCCCAGCATCACTGTCCTGGGTCAGCAAACAGTTCAGAGAGTTCAGTCTAAAGCTGGCCCCTGCAAAGCCACTGGAGGTGGAGTGTGCAGTGAGAATGATTAACCACAAAAAGGAGAAGGTAGAGTTTGCCAATGGACCTTGTGTTCATTGGGGTATTGGGTTTGTAGGGGCTTTCTGGACTGTGGGAAGTTCTCTGCTGGGGAGGACTGTAGGATCGGCTGAACAAATGCAGCAAGGAAATTGCTGCTCTTCCTATTTCCTGTGTGGTCTGAGAGGACAATGGGAGAAGAGGAAAAACAGCTTGAAATAACAAGGCTTCCCTGCACAGGGCTGGGGAGTGTTATGCTGAGGGAATGCATAGCTGTGGGGTACCCTGGGCTCACCAAGCCCCTTCTGCTGCTGCCACGGTGACCAGAGGATGCTTTGGCACTGCTGTGGTGTCCTCATGCACCAGAAGGAGAGGCTGATCCACCCTGTGACAAAGCAAGTTGCTATTGCCTTAGGAGTGGAAAATCTCAGAGGCTTGGAGGCCAGGAGCAAACTATTTCCACCAGACATTGGAAAGGCTGATGTGTGACGTCTTTCCAGCACAGATGCCTCTCACTGCAAGCACCAAGAACAACACACTGAGCTGAAGGCCACAGTGAAACCCAGCCAACATCAGCCATGGTCTGTCTGCAGTCTCCTCTGTTCCTTTTGGATGGTGGATCCTCCCTATGGGTCCCCTCCGTGGGAAAAGTGTTTGGGCAGCCATGGATTGTGCATTACAAAGCTTTGCAGGCTTCCAGCAGAGTGTGGAACTGGATATGGAATGGAGGCTGAAGAGGCCTCTCCCTTCAGGGCTAAGTGGTCCTCCAGTGCTCAGTTTTCCATTGTCATGTCTGTTCTTTGCAGCTGTAAGAGCTGACCGCTGCTTTCTGTCACAACTTGTGCCAGCTGGGAATGTTCTTATCTTAGTTCTTAACTAGAGAAATGTATGGACTCTGAACAAATCTGGCTTTGGTGTCCTCAAGGAAACATTCTGGAGCTGGCAGCAGTGTGGTAACAAATTGAGCTGGCCTTTTCCTGTGTCCATTCCAGTGGCACCCTTCCTTGGGGGGTGCCCCCTCAGCTCTGGCACTGCTGGTGTGAGAAGAGCTGCAGCTTGGGAAGATGCCTGCAGCTCATCCTGCTCCTGCTCCATGGTGCTGGCTGCAGCAGGAGCTTCCAGAAGGTGCAGAGTGATGCACGTGAGCAGAGCCAGCATGCAGCAGTGCCCAGCCCTCTCCCAGTCCTCATCCAGCCTCCAGGAATCCATGCCAGAGGTGGCTTCTTTGCCTGTGTGACAGCACCACAACCTCTGTGATGGGCTGGGCAGATGTGGGAGGGTTTTTTCCCTGTGCTGGGAAGTGTCAGGGCATCACCCTCCCACATCCTCCCACATCTGCCGTGCTCTGGGATCTGTGCCCTGGTCCTGCCCTTCGGACACTTGGTAAATGTTTAACACAGACAGACACAGCTGTGTCTGGACTGACTTGGCATTTCAAGGGCACATTTTTCAGCAGGCACAGCTGCATTTCCAGAATGCTGGATGGTGGATGCTGCTGGGGAAAACCCTTCTCCTATCAATGTGCCAGCATCTCCACATCCTTCATGAATCTGAGGTGTGGCTCCTCTTCCCACCACAAGGCCACAAATCCAAGGGAACCTAAAGGAGGGAAGTAGAGGGATATCCCAAGTGGAATATCAAGTCCACAGCAGAGGAGACAGACCAGCCTGACTTGCAGGCCAGTATTCACTTCTCCATGTTGATTTTGTCACCTGAATTGATCCAAGACCAGGTCAAACCCACTGGTGGAGTTCAGATGAAAGCCAGGACCCTTTTCACAAGGAGAGTCAGCCTCTAACAGCTGGTCTGGGATTTCACTGTGGCATCCACAACATGCCCTTCACTTTGACCATCCCAGAAAAAGGCAGTTAAAACAAATCAGAGAGTCCCCTCCTGTCCTCAGCATGGCCTGCACCATCTTTGCTTGCAAGAGCAAAACTGCACTGATTCACTCGCAGCAGGTTCAGCTCTCAAGCAGGCTGGTTCTTTTCCGAAATTCTTATAACTGAACTGGTTTTTCCCTAAATTGGTAAGAAACATTTTTGTCCGCTTTGACCCCATTCTGA
This sequence comes from Passer domesticus, assembly GCF_036417665.1. Lineage (NCBI taxonomy): Eukaryota > Metazoa > Chordata > Aves > Passeriformes > Passeridae > Passer > Passer domesticus. The sequence goes on from NC_087480.1 coordinate 53,920,126, forward strand.
TTGAAATGAAAAAGAATAAATCCTGACAGCTGTGTCTTGTGTTCATGTATTTGTAACCAAGAACTCTGATGCTCTTTTTAAAACTATTTACAAAATGAGGCATGTTAACTATGCTGCTCTGAAAGAATTTTGAAGACATTTTACGAAATACTGAAATCATAGTGAAATGGGCTGGACCCCTCTGGGGAACTTGTTCAAGTTGGCTCAGAGGGCTGAATAAATGTTTTCTGGGTATTCTCCAGTTTCTGACTCATTTCAGCCTGGAATACCCATTGGAAGCATAACACTTTCCTCAGTTCCAATCCAACTCCACCAGCACTCACAGAACATAACAGCTGCTAAGAAACTTCCCCCTACCTAAGCTGCAATGTTCCAAACACCAAGGACATCAGTTGAGAGGTCTGTCCCTAACAACCCTTCTTCACGTTGCTCAGCCAGGACCCTGTTGGCTTTTCCTAAATAAACTGATAGGATGGGAAGAGAGAACTCCCACAGCAACCCTCAGACCTCTGACAGCAGGGGCTGCTTTCTCTCCTGACCATCCCTACATTTTTATGGGTAATGCACTATTTTCCTTCAGATTTTTCACAGCCAAGTTGTATGAATCCTGCTCAGAACTTGTCCAGCAAGGCAGAGATGTGATCAGAAAGGGTGCTGCAGAGAGCTGTTAGTTCTTCACCAGAAGTCCAGCAGCATTCCTATTTCTTCCATCATGTCTGTTGTCTTGCACAGGTCTGTCCCCACTGAGTGACAGCTGTGACTTCAGTGCCCTGATGGGAGGGACTGGGATGTTCCCAGCTGCTCCATGACTGGGCACAGATCTTCCAGCAGGAAGCTGGGCTTTCACTGGTCTCCCATGGGCAAGCAGGGAATGTAGGAAGCTGGAGAACAGTAACAGGAAAGAAAACAATAAAGAGCAAGCACATTGAGACCCTGGTTGGAGGGGTGAGGATGTGTGCAGTAAGCAGCTGTTTCAGAGTGAAAGATTTACAAACCCTAATTCTTGCTTTTTTTGTGTGTGTGTTTCAAGGGTGAGCCCTGTTATGTTCAGCTGTTTTGTTTCACCTGCTTTTTGAACATTTGCTTTAAGCTTCTTCAACTACCACCTTCCTTGAACTTCTTTGAAGTGAATATCTGTGATCCTGGGAATGTTTGTCTCCATAATTTTCTCTGCCACTGCCTGCTATATAGAGAGCTCTGTGTATTTTGGATCCTGTAAGGGAACAACTGACCCCTTCTAACCACTCATGTTCTGTTGGTGTAAGTCCTTCTAGGGCGTTTTATTTGCTCCTGGTGTTGTGATTATGCAACAATGTGAACTGCAAACTAAAGAAAAAGTCCTGCAAAATAAATTAAAACCAAATAAATACCTGGATTTCCTGATGCCTCAATCTCTCAACCTTGCTTGGCTATTTATCTGGCCACAGAATGAAATGTGCATTAAGGAGGGCAGATTTAAATTATTAAAATCAGGAGGGAGGAGGAAAAAGGATCAAAGACCACAACTGGGATATTGTGCTGAAGATGAAAGAAACTAGGCAAAACAAAGCCCTTTTGGCCCAAGCAGCATTTGTACATAATTCTCTGGGACAGACCAAAGCCTGGACTTTGGTCAGTGCACTCTGCAAACACACAGTGCAGGGCTGCAAGGGCTGCACAGCCTGAGCCAGCAGCCCTTGGTGAAGAACTGCAGACAGCAGCACTGTGCTGGTGGGTGTGGAAGGGGCTGACACTCTTTTTCCAGCTTGGAGGAGGCCAGGAGGAAGAACTCTGCTGAAAACTTGAAGTTATGCCCTGCTAAAGGCCTTTCTCTGCTAGTGTTTCAGCATCTGAACTCACCAGACTGCTCTCAGCATCACCCTCCCCACTTTCCCCCACACTGATGCAGCAATGGCAACTGATGTCATGAACAACCTGGCTGGAGAATGGCCCTCAGTTTTCCCCAGGAAGGTGCTTTGCTGTCTGCCCAGCTGAGGCATTTACCTGATCTGTAAATCACTGAACAGGTCCCTAAATCAGGGGTCTGTTCAGGGGTCTGTTTAACATGTCTGTTTAACATGTCTGTGCCATGTCTGTGCCATGGAGCTTCTCCCAGGCAGAGCATCTCCTCGGGGCGGGGTGTGCCATGGAGCTTCCCCTGGTTTGGCACGGGTCAGAGGGTGGTGACTCAGGCTGCGTGACTGTCACACTCCCTGTGTGACTCAGACTTGCTGCTGGCCACGGGAGGCAGCTGGATGACTGCAGCATCCCTGGGAGGCAGATGAGTACCAAGGGCAGTGTCACCCCTTCTCTGTCCCGGCAGGCTTGGGAAAGGAGTCACCCTAATGATCACTGCTCATGATAGTGCCTTATTTCAACACACACTTGCTTATTCAAAGCATCTCCTTCATCACTCCTCCTCTGTCCTCCAGCCTCTTCTTCCACCTTGAGAGTGAAGGATGGGTCAAGAACCAGCACACGATTGTCACAGTGTGGCTGGAAGCACCAAACAGTGGAATGGCATAAGTGTAGCCACAGAAATGCTTGCTCAGTTTTCCCTGAAGAGTTTGTGGGTAATAAATCCCCATCTTTTCCCATTGCTTAACTGGAAGGAATAATGAGAAACAGGAGTGATGACAGATCAGTTAGTATTTCTCTCAGCTTATGGTTAAACAGAGAACAGTAAACTTTGCAGGACTCCCTGCACAGCTGAACTGCTGGATGGTGTGGAGATCTAGACAGTAAATGAGCTCAGGAAGGGGACAAGCTCAGGAAGGGGACAAGCTCTCTTGGCAGCTGTTTAAACCCACGGGCTGACTGCAAGCCTTTGCCAAAAAGTCTCTTGGCCAAACAATGGCACAGCCAGAGGGGGAATCCTGCACTTACCCGGTTATCCTCTCCCACAAACATCTGCTCCTGCCCACTGCTGGAAGTACAATATTGCAATAAACAGCTCCTTGGTCTCACACCATACAAGAAATGATATTAAACTGTTGCTATTGGATCCCTTTGGTCCAGCATTAACTCCTTTATTTTGTTTTTTTGACTCAGTTTAACTCTAACAACAGAGGACAATTTAGACAGAGACGGATTTCTGCTGACTATTTTAAAACAGAATTTAGTGCCACTTTATTAAAACATTAGCTCAGAGTTTTGAACTCACTATCTACTTTGCTTCATATCGGGCAGAAGGTGGCCGGAGTGAAGAGCAGGGAATGAAAAGCCATCCCGCTGGAGGCTGGCTCCCAGAAATCACACATTTCTCTCCGTGCCACGGGCAAGAGCCTCCACCTCCTTCATGAAGCGCAGACACAGCTCCTCCTGCCACGGCAGGGCCACGCACTGCACGGCCACGGGCAGCCCCAGGGCTCCTGACACCGCCTGCAAAGTTCAGCACAGTGCTGAGTCAGGCACCAGGGCAGGCACGGGACAGTGCAGGAAGGGAGGGCAGAGGAAGACGAGCGAGGGCACAGCTGCCAGGCTGGCAAACACCAGGGTGCTGAACCAGCGCTGCAAACCGCGCTGCTAAACAAGTTCCCTCTCCCTCTAGGAGGTGTAGACAAGCCTTGGGACCATGTCCCAGAGGTGCCACTCTGCTGGTTCTAAGTCTTGAGCTCTTCTCCTGCTGACCTCTTTCAACCTCTTGTCCCAGGGGTCTCCGTAGTGCCCTCGGTAGTGCTGCAGCTCTTCTTCATCAGCCCTCGTGACCGTGCTGACCGGCACCACCCCGGCAGGGAAGTCCAACACGTTGTACAGATTGGTGTAGGAGGTTGCAGCTGCAACACAGAGCATGCAAAATGGCAAAATTTAATGTGCTGGGCCAGCAATGACCTTCAGATGGTAAGCTGAGTTGCAGGAATTGCAGGCTGGAGTTGCTGGTCCAGAGGAGGCCCTGAAAACATGGTGCCCGAAAGGGACTTTTGATGGAGAGGTTTGAGTGACAGAGAGCAGAGTGACCTGTGCATTCACCTGTCACTCGTGTGGAGATTAGATGTGCTCTGTGAGGGACCAATTCAGAGTCCACATCTATTCCTGGGGAAAAATCCCAGCTACCTTTCCAAGATATTCCGGATGTCCAGTTATGTAACACCACCGTGGGGATTTTGGATCCCAAAAGGTGGACCCTGACTTGCTGGAAGCTATAAAAAAAAGGCCTTTTTCTGCAAGTCACAAGCCATGAGCCTTCCTGCTGTTGGCAGAGTCTTGGGAAATGTGAGACAGCTGCATCCGAAAGAGCCTGGTCCTGTACCAAAACCTACCACAGCTGTCCTCACTGCCACTCTTTTTCTGCAGCAGAAAAACAGGGAACACTCACCCAGGAACAACCAGGACAGAGGGACCCCTTAGTGCTGCCCCGTTATTATCCACACATCTTCAGCTCAGATGAGGTGGGGGTGTGAGAAGACCCAGCCAGAGGCCTCTCCTTTGCTTTCTCCCAGAGGGAAGAGCCAGCACCGGGCATGGTTTGGGGAATGTCCATGGGACTCAAGTGTCCTGCTGCAGCTCTGCCCACAAGCACAGCCCTGGGTGTGTGCAGAGGCTCCTCAGGGCACATTACCAAAGAGCTTCCCAGCGTAGCCGTGGTTGAAGGCTGGCCCCAGCACGGGACAGAGGATCACATCCAGCCCCAGTTGCCTCCATTTGCTGATGAACTCAGTGCGGTAGTCCTGGAAGGAAAGGCACAGAAGATGTCAGATGTGTCTGTTGGACAGCAGCTGCAGATCAATGCTGACACAGGAAAAGGAGGGAGAAAGCCTTCCTGGATACAACAAAAAAATTATTTAAGATAAAATCTGAACTGTGCTTTGAAAGGGTCAAGGGAGTTTGTTCTTCCATTTTTAGGTTTCCTGTCAGAATACCATGTGCTGCCCAGACCTAGATATTAATGCTAGGTGTGTGTTTCAGAACTGATTTATCTGAGTATTAACCCAATTCTTTCCATGAACAGCTTTGTTTTAGAATCATATTGAATGGAGATCAACAGCAGTTTTTTTGGATGACTAAAAAGTCACATTTCCTAAAAGCTTTGGTTATTCTGGTAAAAAGTATTAAAAACCACAAAGCCAAAATACTTCCACAAAACCTTCTTTCATTCTGCATTAGGATACAGGTAAGGAAAGGAAGCAGCAAGAGACATTTGGGCAAGCCCCAGGACATCCCCCACAACAGAGGAGGCACAGCTTCAGGATTGGACTGCAGCTCCAAGAGAGACCCAGATTTGTAGTCTGGTTTAGCACAGCTTTGCTGAACACCAGGCAATGAATGAATCCATCCTCAAAGAGATGCCCCACTTTGCCTTAGCAAACAGACACAGGTAGAATCACAGTTTTTTCTGCAGCATTTTCTGGCTACAGGGACACCTCTGTGCCATGGCCCAGCCCCTGTCCTGCACAGCCCTTTCACAGAAGTTTTCTGTACAAGAGTCTTCCAGTTCTCTCACAAAAGGCCTGGCCTTGGGGCTATTTTCTAGTCTGACCTAATTTCCACCTGCAGTCTGAGATCCTTCCTGCTGAAAGTTCAACAAAGGAGATGTGTTTCCAGGAAATACAGTCACTGCAGTTAACCTGATTTTATTTTTTTTTTTTCGGGAGAAAAGCTGGTCACTAGCCAAAAGTTTTGAATCAGCTCTTGTTTGCAGTAGATGAAAACATGTGAATATGGTTTCACTGAACTGTAACAATTAAAAATATTTCTGAAGCCATCAAATTTTTAAAGTGTTTTCTTTTCGGCTTTTTTTTGTTTTGTTGTTTGTTTGTTTGTTTTTGTGGTGTCTCTTTTTTGTATGTGTTTTGTTGGTTCATCTGTCTTGGGTTTTTTATGTTTATTTTTTGGGTTTGGTTTTCTGTTTTCACAAATGGGAGAGGAATCTATTTTCACCTTAAAAAAAACCCCATGCCCATTTCATTTCAAACACTCCCACCAGTAACCAGGCAGCTTTTTAGGAGTTTTTGCTCTGCCCTATAATTTGTCAGACCACAGTGCACACGCATGGAGTGAGTGGCACTGATGGAGGCTGGTGGTGCAGGCTGGGGGGATGCTTCTCCTCGGGGAGGATTGTGAGAGTGTCCCAGGGAACACAGATCCTGCCTTGTGGGAGGACACCAAAACAGCCTCCTCAGCGTTGCAAAACACCAGCTGAAAGAGGATACTCTCTATAAATAGACGGAGACGGCGGAAAATACCAGAGAGGAGAGGTGCTATTTAAACCCAAGGACAAAAATAAAATAAGGATAAAGTGGAAGGGAGTACAGAGCAAAGGAAACATGGTGGTTTCCAACCATCGGAGCAGAGACAAGAGGAGGCTCAATAAAATTAAATTGAAGCATAAAACTCAGCTGGTTTAAAAGAGGAACCTGGTCAGCTTGTGGCAGCACTGGATGCAGTTGTCCAGGAAAAAACTTCCTGTCTGAGGTTCCTGATCTCAAATGAGTTCACAAGGAAGTCACAGGGTTCATATACAAGATTTTTGACTTCTAATGTCTCTGCTTGATAGTTCAAGCATGGCCTTAGGTCAGAACAGTAACACCTAATACTTGAAATTAAGAATTTACAACAAGAGACAGAAAAGACAAAGTAAAGCCTCATTTTTAGTGGCTGTTTCTATGCTGGTTTTGCTTAGACAGTGCAGGGCAAAGTATGGTGGATAATTTCCAACCCCAAGTCCATCACAGAGTGCAAAGCAATTCCTCAGAAACTTTAGAGACCTCTCACTATAGTAAGAAAAATAAAGTTAAAGTCACATTACCACCACTGCTGCATGCTGATCCCAGAGATTTTTGGCAGATCTGGAAAGGTGGCAGAATTAATGAGATTTGTGACTGTGGCAACAGAAAACAATTAATAAATGCACAGACAGCCCATTTTTTGGGTAACTGCATGATCCTTCTGGGAACAAGCAACGGTACCACCCAGCTGATCGCCTGGAGCACACATGCTTACAGGTACCTCAAAAGAGCTTTTGTTAAAGCACACCAGAAGATCTGGATAAAAATCAGTCTTCCAAATTAATTTACTATCAGCTTGGCGTGCCTGTGCCTCTTTTGGAGGTGCAGCTACCTCACACCACACGTGCAGGCAGAGACCTCTGCACTGACTTGGCACGTGATGCTCTGGGTACCACCCAGATGGGGAAACCAGCCCTTATCTGCCTGTGCTGATCTCCAGGGAGTCACCCTGGCCCTGTCACTCTGAGGATCCTTAAGCTCTTAAGACACCCTCTGGCTGAGGAGCCCAGGATCAGCCAGCGCTGAGCCCAGGAGGTGCAGAGGCAGCACACACCCGCCTGGCTCAGCTGTGACACACAGGGCTTTGCACAGCCAGCTGGCCTCCATCCACCTGCATCAGCAGGAGGGCACAGCCAAGCACATCCCCCTTCTCCAGAGCTGCCCCAGAGTGTCTTACCCCACTCCACAGAGAGCGCCCAGATCCCGAGCAATTCGTGGGTACTTTCGGAGGAAAGAGAAAAACTTGGGATTAGTCAACAGCAATGCAGCTGGAATAGCTGGCTACCCGTGACTGCATTTTGGGCATCTGTCTTCTCCTAGCAGAGGTGGCTCTGAAGGACAGGCCAGTTCCAGTGAAGAGGGTTGACTCCCACAATAATTTACACATTTAATCACTACAACTCATACAAATAAGGCTCTAGACCACACTAGTAGTCCTGGAAATCATCTTCTGGATGTGGGAATGCTGTTTAGATTCTCGCTAGTGATATTCATTCTCCTGGAGCTCATTGCTGGAAGGGTTGTGTGCTCATAGGTTTCCTGAGAAAGGATCATATTTCGACCTCCCCACACAAAACTCCCACAAAAGGCTGTCAAACTCACTCGATAAGTTCATCTTGGGTTTAAAAATGAAATGAATTTCATTACGACGCCAATCAGGCAATTAACATGAAGCAGCCAAGAATTCCTGGGTGGTACAATTTACCTCCCTGCAAGAGGAAGCCTCCCCACCTTGCAGATCTCCTATAACACAGGTGAGACACATCCACACACTTACTATGGGTTTCAAAATGATAGCCAAGATCCTTTTCACCAGAGCGGGAAGCCTGTAAGTATTGTACTGGGATTTCAGGTTGGGATCCACGATGTCTCCTTTGCTGGAATTGCAGACAGTGAAAAAATCAGGACGAGTCACCTGTAGACAGAGCAATAGGAACAACAGCACTGCTCCCACGGCAGGGTTTGTCTTGGAGGTGAGTTGCTAGAAGAAAAAATCTGCTCATTTCAACAGAAAACACTGAGAAATAAATGCTGAGGTATAAATGTTTGTAGCAAAAGTGAGAGATAAATCAGTACTTCACTGCCTGTGTCATCAGGGCCATAAAGATTGTGGGGGTCTTTGCAGTGGTGGGGCCAGGCACAGCCCTGGGCATGCTGAGGTGAGAGAGTGGCTGGGTGGGCACCCACCCTCTTAGCTGTGTGTGAGCTGCCTGCTGCTCGTGCTGGAGTCACCCTGCCAGAACCTGCTCCTCTGCTGCTCACTGTTCACTTTGTACACACAGTACAAACGCTCTGGGTGCAGCCACTGGCTGCAGGTGCCACAGCCCACGCAGCAATGGGGTTTTACTCACAAGCAGTCCACCAGGTGGGCAGCCCCATCTGAGAAAATCCCTCTGGTGAACAGCTCATCCACCATGTAGTCAATCTTCGGCGGGGCAAAGAGAACAAGCTGCAAGAAAACCATCCCTGTCCAAGAGGCAGCAAAGGTGAAGGACTCAGAGAGCCCTCTGTGAGCCTCCTGCCTCACCAGTGGTCACCACAGGTCAGTGGGAAGTGGTGGGAAACCTACACCTTCCTTTGCTGCTCGAGGACAGCAAGGCCTCATTTCCAGCTGCCTGCTGTCCTCTCCCATTAGCCCTGCACAAGGCATTGATACATACTGGGACCTGGCACGGGCTCCACTCCTCCACATTCTTAGAGAAGAATTCTTAGAAACTCCAAACCACCAATTTCAAATTTTTAAAAAAATCATTTTTGCATCATTGGATCAGCTACCATATAGAAATTTCCACTGGCAGAACCACAGAAAAATGTAGGCTAAAATAAATCCCTGGAGGGTCAACTGCTCCAGCCTCCTTCCCACTTACCCACTAAGAAATCTACAAGCTGTGTTTAACAGCTGAGGGATCACTGAAACTGTTTTGAGTTTGATATTTATGGGAACACCAAGCACGATGAAAACAACAGTGCTTGGGGTGACATGGAGGTATCTGAACATAATTATCACATCTGCTAGGCCAGAGATACAAGCAAGATCACTCCAGCTTAGAAAACAAGCTGTTGCATTTGCCTTTCTCTTTTACGGGGAGCAAACGCGGAGACGGAAAGTGATTTATCCAGACTTTGTTAGGAGCAGGGTGACAACTCCAGGCAACCGCAGGCATGGAAACCCACCGTGTGGCCTGCATCCTGGAGGAGCTTCCTCGTGTGCCGCACAGCCCGTTTCATGCCGGGCGAGGGCTGGAAGTAACCATCTCCCTCGTAGTACCCAATGCGAAGGGGCTTCGAGCTGGTGTAAACCTGTGAGAAGGAGAGCCACGACTGCATCCAGGAGAGGAGCAAGGCTGGGCTGCTCCCAGGGCTCAGGGAGGCACCAGCAGAGCTCTCCTGGGCTGGGGGGATGAGGGGAGGAGCAGGGCTGGTGAAAAGCAGTGCTGTCAGAACACGGGTCTGCAGCAGCGGTTCTTGCTGTGTTCTTTTCCACACCATCTCCTGCCGGCCAACCCTGCTGTGTGGCTGCTTCTTGGGACACCCTGCTGGGTGCCCTCTGTCCACAAAGATGTGTGTTTCCCTGGGTTCTTTGCTATCTTGGACATGAAACCAGATAGGAATTTCCGGAGGTTGTTTGTTTTTGGCAGGTGGAGTTGCCTCTGAGCCTTACCTGCTCATCGAAGGGCATGGGGGGCACGCTGGGGTCCAGCTGGAACATCTCCTGGCAGAGCAGAGCCCTCATGCACAGGGCCAGGCTGTCCACGTCCCTCGCCATGGGCCCCAGCACCCCTGTCACTGCGAGCACAAAGGGCTGTCACCATGGCCAGGTGGGCTGGTGCTGGCACAGAGCTGCTGGTGGGGCTCCAGCATGGGGGAGTTTCAGGTCAGGGAGAGAAGTGGGGAATGAGGGTAATGGGCAAGGAGCTCCAGCAGGAATGATCTGTCAGTCTCAGAGCAGAGGCAGCCTGATGAGCCTGGAGACCTCCTGGGCCAGGCTTCTGCAGTCCTGAGGGGAGAGGGCTGCAGCCTTCCACCAACGCTGCCTGCCTGCAGCTGGAGCTGTCAGAGTCTCCTGGCAGCATCTCCAGTGAGGCATCCCAGGCCTTTGGCATGCACATCTCACACCTCTCCTGCTACGCATTGCACTGCCTGATTCTGTTCCATCATTGCAGTGATTTCATCCTGCTGAGGTTCAGCCAACACCAGCCACCACAAGGACCAGAGCAAATGGTGCAAAGTAACACCAGGTTGTTTTAACAGGTCACTGCTTTGGCTGGCTGTGAGGCACAGAGCAGAGCAAGCACCCTTGCTGGCATTTCAGTAGTTGGAGATGTAAGAGGCAAAGGTTTGATGTAGGAACATGTCATCATGGACTTACCTGACTGCATTCCTATGAGAGCACCAACAACTCCCTGTTTGCTGGGAACATAATGGGAGAAGCAGATTAGCAGCAGGCTGTAGGGCAGGTCCCCCTGCTGAGTTGCAAACTTCCCATTTGCCCTCAATCAAATCTAGGAAGACAAAAGTTCCTGCAAAGACTTGACACTTCCTAGTCTATGAAAAAGACTAACACAGTCTGGAAGGTGCTAGGGACAGTATTTATTAATCTCTTTTCCCTGCTGCAACTAACTCCTTATCTATGGGCAAACCATCTCTGATAAACAGGAAACTCTTATAAGCAGAGCAAGGGCTGGCAAACATCTGAAAAGGAGTTCATCCTGTAGTATTTGCTTTCAGCTTCTTGGCCAGAGCTATTAAAAACTGAATAAGTCTTTGTTGTGATACAGATTGAAGTCATCTTGTGTTATTAACAGAGCAAGTTCAATGCTAACTTAACCCTGGAGGAAACCACGGGCACTACCACAGTTTGGTGCACTGTGGGGGACACCTTGCAGCCTCCACCGTGTGTGGAAGAAGGGGACAGGAGCTGGGATGTACCTGATCCTGTTGCCCGTGGGTTTGAGGCCGCAGAGCCCGCAGAAGCTGGAGGGCAGGCGGATGCTGCCGGCCACATCCGAGCCGATGCCCAGGATGGAGCCTCCCCCTGCAATCAGAGCTCCCTCCCCTCCCGAGGAGCCCCCGGGGCTCTTCTGGGGGTTGAGAGGGTTCAATGTCTGCCCAAAGATGAGGTTGCTGCAGTCGTAGCTGGGGAGAGGAAGGTACTCAGGTGAGTGAGGTACTTCTGCCTCTGCAAACCATAAATGCAGGGCACAGAGCACCATGCGGGGATGGGTGTGGAATTAAGGTAGAATTGGCATTTGTTGAGACAGCTGAATTTAAGAAGAAAGAGGCAGCAAATACAAGAGAAATAATTTTAGATCGAAGTAAGGAGGTGATTAATGTTCGCAATTAGCTTGGATAGCAAGAGGCACGTGTCACAGTGTTTCCATGAAGGCAAACATGGCATTACTTTATCATGGTCTGTGGGATGTTGGTTTTCACAAAGGGGATTCCCCCCTGGTGCTTTAGAACCTGGACAATGACGCTGTCTTCTTCCTTCACTTGGCCCAGAAATTTCACCATCCCTCCAGAGGAGACGTGGCCCTTGGGGATGGGAAACAAAGCTCTTGAGGTGCAGGAGAGATGCTCTTTGGAGCTGTGACAAAACCAGACCTAATTCATGATGCCTCTTGAATGCTTCTTGGTGGCAAAGCTCCCACCTAACTTTTCTCAGAGGCAGAACAGGATCTGACTATCCCAGGGAAAACCAGATCAGAACAGACTACAAGTTTCTGCAGAAACCAAAATTTTAATCATGAGAAAGGCAGGTTTGCTGGTCCCACAATATTGGATCCAGAACATCTTTGTCTGAGGGAATTCTTAGCCAGTCCTGATGGGGATGGGACATCCTGGCCTGTTCCCAGAACCACAGTAAGAGGCAGAGGAACTGGGGATGTACCTTGCAGTTAATGTGGTCCTTGATGCTGATGGGAATGCCATAGAGCAGCCCCTTCTCCTTTTGCTTCTTCAGTTTCTGGAGCTGATCCTCACATCCATGAATGAAGTCTGTCACGCAGTTCACCTCCCGATTCACCTCCAAAGCCTCTCCAGGACAGAGAAGAACATCAAGACAGATGAATGGATGGAAGGAGACATTACGTATTGAGTTTTAAGCTGAATTTTCAACCTTCTCAAAGCTTTGGCATTATTGAGATTTTACCTATAAATTTAATGTATTTCTTTCTATTTTTCTGCCCTGGATTCTGTCCTGCTTATTTGCCTCTAAGCCACCCTTCAGACATAACAGTACCAAAAATTGTAATCCCCAGCATTGCTGGCAGTCTCAGCAAATGAGCTGATTTTTAATTTGAAAGTCCCACTGTAGGGAGAGCCCTGCAGCATCTCTGCCATGCTGAAGGTGTCACCCACCTTGTCCATGTAGGAGTAGAGGACACTTTCTGGGGACAAGGACCCCTCCTTCAGCTTCTCTGCCAGCTCCACAATGGTCAGTGAGAGGATTTGTGAGGTCTGGGTGCCCGGGTTCTGCAAAGGGTGGAGAATTGGGTACAGAAGGAAGAAAAGCACAGAAAAGGTTGGTTAAGGCTGCAAATACCCAATTCTAACATCTGCCCAGCAATCACCTTGAGTGGAAAATTCTAGGATATATGCCCTGTAGACATGCAGACCTCACACAGAGCACTGTGTGTGCTGGAGTGGGGAATTTACAGATGGGGAATTTGCTGAGTCTGAATTCATAAAACTGGAACCAAAACAGGCAGAAAGCTGCACCTTGACTGGAGAGTTGCATGAACCTGTGAGAGTGGTTAGACCTGTCTCTGTTTACCCTCTTAAAGGCCTTCACTCCCCTTCTAGCTCTAACTCACTGAATAGCAGTTCAACCAGCTAAAGTTTTACAAAATTTATCATTAACAAGGGGGAAAAAAAGCGTGTGGGCTGTTTGCAACCTCCCTTCCAAGAAAAAAAATAGCAGGAGATATTTCTTCTGGGTTTAAGACAATTCCAAAAGCCTGACCTCCTAAAATCCAGGTGCTTCTTTACCTGGGCATGGCCAGGAGGAAATGGCTTTTGGTCACTGATGTGCAGATGTTGGAAGGATGTAGAACCTCTTGTACTTTGAGGATGATGGGGCAGACAGATCCCTAGGGAGGGCAGAGGAAAGAGGATGGGAGAGGAAAGGCTTGGCAGTAGGGATGGATGAGGAGAATGGGCATGGGAGGTCTGGGGTGGTTTGACAAGGTCCCAAGCTCCAATTCTTCTTTCATCCTCAGGATTTCCTCAATGGGTCTGTATTGATACATACTTAATTTACACTGGCTTTTTTGGGAGGGCTTTTTGAGGCAATGAAGGGTGATGACCCTCACAAAACCTTGAGCTGGTGATGCTCCACAACATGTCCATGCCCCAGCCACAATTCACAGAGGGATTGATCAGAGTTCCCCCATTTCTTTGGTTATCCAAATTATAATCCCTTCCTTGCACATACCCCAGATTTACCTCTTGTTTAAGCCTGCTAGCTGCCTTCTCCATTCTCTCCAGGGCCAGATGCCGAGACCTCCTTGCCTCATCCATCTTCTGCTGGACCTGCCTCCTTCCCAGCCATTTCAGAAGCAGCACAGCTGCAGCTGAGCTGCAGAGCAGAGCCGAGAGGGCACGGAGGTCTCCCCAGGACGGATCCAGGACCTGCCACAGTCGCTCTTGGGTCATGACTTCTGTCTCTCCAGGCCAGCTGCAGACACCTGGCTCTCCCACCTGCTCCTCTTGGAGGGGTGATGAATGCAGACTGTGCTCACCTACTGTGCAGCACCAGCTCTGTTAAAGCAGAGCTGCTTTAACAAAGTCCAGGAATGGACTTTGCAGAGCGTGGACTTTGAAAGGGTCTGGCTGCTGGAGCAGCACTGTGGGTTAGGCTGCAAAGAGTGTGCTCAGCTTACTCAGCCTGGGGATGTCCCCAAGGCAGGGCTGTCCCCAAGGCTGTGTCTCCCCAGCCAGTGGCTGTGGCTGTACCTGGCTACACACAGAGCTGAATGCCAGCAAAGCCCAGCTCTGGGCTGGCCCTGCCATACCCACGAGTAATTAATGAACACTTAAGCACATTAAAAAGAAGTGCTCAGCCATCACCCCTGTCCCTCAGGCAGCATCACCTGCAGCCCTCTGAGCCTGGGAAAACACAATTCTGCTTGTCCTGGGGAACCTCATGTAGGGAGTCCAAGTGTCCCTGTGGAGAGATGGGAGCTCAGGAGGTCCAAGAGAATGAAGGTGCAACAGTGACTCTGGAAATGCAGTGTGGAAGGGGCTCTCTGAAAGTGCCTTCAAGGAGTGACTGCTCTGTATCATTTTCAAGAAAAGACCCTTTGAAAAGCATTTTGGCAACCTGAATCAGAGCGTGAGCACTTTTGGAAATCCCCTCCGAGGGATCCAGAGTCTGCTCTCCTGTTTCTAACCAATCCTCCAGCCAGCAGAATGCAAAGGAGCTGGACCATGTAGTCTTACCAGCTGCCCCTTGCCATGGATGCTCCCCTGCCCAGGACTGTTCTGTGGCTTAGTGCCAAAAGGAGAGGCTGAAAAAAATTCATCTCCTCTCAGTTCTCAAGCACCTGCAAGCCCCCAGGGAAGGGGCAGGGGATGCCTCTGAGAGCTCATTGCCAAGAGACAAGGCAGAGATGCTGGCTCTGCTCCAGTCAGCAGGGTAGCACAGCTTGTAAGGGGAGAGCATCCAGAGTAACCACTGCTCTCTGTGGAGGGGTCTCATTTGGGAACTGAAGCCAGTGGTCGTGCTGCTGTATCGTGTTACCTTCTTGCCTGTTACAGGCATGTCCTGTGGGATTACTCCTGTGTCAGCACGGAGGAAGCTTGAGGAAGACATGAGACCTTGCAGAGAAACTGCTGACAGGAAGACTGAGGAGGATCCTCCCTGTTTGGACAGGGCGGGCAGCAAAATGAGCCAAACAGCTCAGTGGGGATGTCACCAACCTCTCCCCATTGACTGGTCTTCACTGCCCCATCCCAGCCTTCAGTGCTTCACTGCTGCCACTCACACCATCCTCTTGCTGCCCAGGCTGGGCTGGGAGCAGCCTGCAGCTG
The DNA here is from genome assembly GCF_036417665.1 of Passer domesticus. NCBI lineage: Eukaryota > Metazoa > Chordata > Aves > Passeriformes > Passeridae > Passer > Passer domesticus. The sequence goes on from NC_087480.1 coordinate 53,935,362, forward strand.
GCCCTTGTGGCAGCCCCAAGTCCCCAGAGCCACCCAGCAGCTCCGGCCCCGCCTGGTGCACTGTCCCATGGCCATGGGCATGGCTTGCTGGAGGCTCAGGGCTTCCAGTGAGGAATAATTACAGGTTCAGATTCATGGTTTGGACTCCTGCACCCTGCCCATCTCCATGCCAGGGAGAGAGTGGTAAACTAACAATGATGTGGAGCTTGGCTGTGGGAGCAGGGGTGCAGGTGGCACTGCCTTTCCTGGGACAAGTCCTCCAGGCTTGAATTTTAAAATAAACTTATAACCTCATCCAGCATTTCCCATGTGGGAAGAAAGCACCTGTAACCCCACCCAGGCTCTTCTGGGCTTGGCTCTACATAGCATGGGATGCCTGGAGCTCCCTCCCTCCTAACCCTGCTGATAAAGAATGGGGACCCTTGGGGGCTGCTTTCTCCTTGGCTCTGATAAACACTATCCCAAGCCCTTGAAAACACTCCATGCTTTTGCATGGTTTAAACTATGATAATACATTAAAAACCCAAACATTAATCCTGCCAGAACTTTTTTTACAATCTGCTTTTGGCATTCCTGTATTGAGAAAACACTTTTGCATTGTGTTATTCCTTTTGGAACACCCTTGGAAACCTGCAGGGAGCAGCCAGTGCTGCCAACCCCAGCGACAGGGGCTGCCAGGGCCTGGAAAATCCTGCTGGAAAACCTGGCATGGGCCCAATGGGAGGAGAAGATGTGCAGGGCAGGCTGTCTGCTGTCCATCTGACCTTGGCACACTGCTCAATACAGGCTTCAAACTGAAAGGGGGTGGATTTAGGTAAGATATAAGAAATTCTTTCCTTGGGGGTGGTGAGGCCCTGGCACAGGTTGGCCAGAGAAGCTGTGGATGCCTCATTCCTGGCAGTGTTGAAGACCTGGCTGGGTGGGATTCTGAGCAACCTGGTCTACTGGAAGGTGTCCCTGCCCGTGGAAGGGGACTGGAAGGAGATATCTCTAAAGGCCCTTCCAACACAAACTGTTCTGCAATTCCATGATTTCTCCTTCATGCTGTGCAGAGTGCCAGCAGCCCTGTGGGAAGTGGGCCAGCTCCATCCCTGCTTGCCAGAGTCTGAATGGAGGCTCAGCTTTCCCTTCTGACTGCTGGTCTGTGCTAGGGAAAACACCAGATTTCATCCTCAGGGGAGCTGAGAACAGAGGGGAAAATCCCTGTTCCTACAGCAGTCCCAGTAGCAGTCTGAGCATCTCAGACAGAACCAGTTCCCGCGCCCCAGTTTCCCCATTTGTAAGAGACAGCTCACGTTCTTGTATTTCCCTGGGGTGATTAAAATCCACCCCAACCCCACACACAAACACAGACTTGAAATAACAGACATAACTCAGATAATAAAAAGCACTATGTTAGGACAATGATTGGAAGAGCTCCACTCATCAGAGCTCGCCTTGCTTTCCCCTTGCTCCCAAATCCAGCAGCCAGCCCAGCCACCGCTGCATCCTCACTGAGGGGAACCAGAGTCCTCTGGGTCACACCAAAGGATGGCCCACGCTGCTGTTAGCTGGATGCTGCTCTGGCTGAGCACCCGGGGCTCAGAAGAAACTGTTCTTCTTCAGGCTGAGGGTCTCCACCTCCTTCATGAAGCGCAGGCACAGCTCCTCCTGCCACGGCAGGGCCACGCACTGCACGGCCACGGGCATCCCCACACTGCCATGGAAAGCCTGGGCACACAGAGAGGGAGAGGCTTGGGGCTGTCCAGAGCAAGGCATGGGGGAGCTCGTGCCCCTGGAGAACCTGGCACCGCTCACCTTCGCCAGGGTCCGGTCCCACCAGTCCTGGTAGTATCCCTTGTAGCCCTTCAGCTGCTCCTCGTCCTCGTCCGTCACCAGCGTGACAGGGACAACGCCAGCGGGGAAGTCCAAGGCGTTGTAGAGCATGGTGTAGCTGACTGCCACTGGGGGAGAGGGGGAGTTTCCAGTGCCAGCCTGCACAGGGAGAGCCTTCACCCCTCTGTATGCAGGATCCCAGCTAATGGGGCACTCCTTCTGGGAGCTCGGGGGCTGAGGGATGGGGATCGGCCCTTCGGCTCCCACTGCCCCGGGGGTTGTTCCAGGTGCACCCCGTGGGCTGGGCAGCAGCTGTCCCAAGAGCTGAGCTCTTCCTGCTGCTGGCCAGCACCCTGGGGATGTGAGGGAGGCAGGAAGGCTGGCCAGCACCACAGCAAAGGTCCCTGTGGGTGCCCTACCTGAGAGCTTCGGGGGGTAGCCGATGCCGAGAGCCGGGCCCAGCATGGGGCACAGCATGACATCCAGATTCAGCTTCTTCCACTGGGCAGTGAACTGGTGGCAAAAGTCCTGAGGAGGAAATGTGCTGGTGGTCAGTGGGGCAGGTGTACTGTCCCACAGCTGCTGGCTGAGGCTGTCCCTGGGCATCCAGCTGGGCTCTTGGCTCTTCTCTGGAGCAGCAAACAGGCTACATCAGGCCTGATCCTGCTAAAATCCAGCAATGCTTGGCTGCCTGGACAATATTCCTCCCAGCTAACAAAGCACCCTCTTCCTGATAAACTGGAGGTGGGCAAAGACTGAGTGCACAGGCACGCGGTGACCTGGGACATGAGCTTTTGTTTTCTGGAAAACCAGAAGGGAAATAAAGGCATGTCTGATGATGTACATTTTTACATGCAGGTGTCAAAAATTCAGGTGTGATTTGGCATCATGAACTTGCCTACATGCTGTCCTAATCTTTAAATGTGCTGAGAACTTGCACATGCAGGTGAGGTCTGTTGAGGAGTGACGTGTTCCCATCTTACATCACCAGAGACCTGATCATCTCCTAACCTTGGTGAGTGCTGAATCTGCCTCCTCCCAAAGAGAAGTCAAACACAAACTATTTAACCCCAAACTTTAATACTTTACCTCGATTTCATGATGAAGGCTCCAGACTTCATCCACTGTGCTGTAAAAGGAAACAAATCCAATGAAAGGCATTCTTCCCTGTGCACACCTTCTTTCTGCCTTATGGCATCCCCTCCTCTTGGCATGATGGATGCATTAACCAGTGCTGAAGCCAACACTGTATTTCATTCCCACAGGCTTCATCCTCTTCCTAAGCAAAGGCTATGACCCTGCTCTCATTCCCACCCTCATTTTCCAAACAGTTTTCCAAACCCAGCAGGGCTATGGTGTTGACACAAATTGCTCTGTTTGCTCCCACCCTTGCATTTTCTGCCTTGCGTTCTCTCAGACACACACAGCTGCAGCAGTATCAATAATGTAGCAAACACTGCTGCAAAACAAATCTTCACAGATTTGCTCAGGCTCAGATTTACTCACTTTTCTTTCATACTTCTTATGATACTTGAAAATCGAGGCACCTGAGCAGGAGAAAATGAAAAAAAAATAAAAATCCCAGCTCTCTCCTCTGAGACAGCTCAGTCACAAACAGAAGCGGTTTCCTCAGTGTTTTCTCAGGCCAGATTTTCCCCAAAGTGGGGAGAAAAGGAACAGAAATAGCATCACTCCAGTTTGGAGATGTGTCTGGCCACAGCCAGGTAATAATGCCCAGAGACTTCTCTATGAGAAAGCCTTACTGCAATGGGAGACAAGTTATTCACATACAGCTTAACTCTGTCTACACTAGAAAGAAATGGGCCTCACGAAAGGTTTGGAAATCCAGGAGAGGAGAGTTTTCAGCCAGTGTGGTGCCTTTGCCAGCCAGAAGAACAGCCTCGTGCCGCCTTTCTCTATCTCTCCTTTGCTGAAAGGGAGAGGGGGGGTTTAGCTGAGCAGTGGTAGAAAGCAATCACAGCAGATCAGCTTTTCCCAGGCCAACCCCTCTGAACAGCCTATCTAAGTGACAAAAGGAGGTTTGCTCCATTCTGTTGGGCAGCACTTGATTCTCACATCATTTACAGGATATCAGCTCCCAGCCCCCTTCCAAGGCTGGTAACAATCCCAAAGAGATCCAAGGTACAGCTGAATCACTACCTACATCCACATCCAGATCTGCTACCTGTATCCCGAGTCCAGCCAGACCCTATGGAGCATTTCTATAGCCAGGCACCAATCCCACCAAACCACTCCAGGCCACACTTACAATTTCCTGACAAAGGAGCTGCCTCCATCTGCGAACATTCCCCTGACACAGTAGTTAAACATCACGTAGTCCACATTTGTGAGTTCAAAGGGCACCAGCTGGAGGGACAATGGAGGAGGGTATCAGTGGCACAGGCACTGTTTGGGAGAAGCCACTGAGGGCTTGAAGCGGGCTGTGCTGAGCTGAGGATTTCCTGACAAGCCCACAGGAAAACCTCCATCCTTCCCTGAAAACAACATTTTCCCTTTGAACAATAACTGCTGAGTCAAGGGACACGGGCTGGGCTTGTCCCCCTCTCCAAGCAGCCCCTACCGTGTGGCCAGCCTCCTCCAGGAGCTGCTTGGTCTCGCGGACGGCGCGTCGCATGGCCGGGCTGGGCATGGTGAAGAAATCGGTTTCATAGTAGCCTATGCGGAGGGGTTTTGTGCTGGAATACACCTGCAGGCAGAGGGAGGTGCTGGCTGGAAGGGTGCCAGGGGAGCCAGCAGCACACCCACGCCACAGGGTGAGCCTGGAAAGCAGCACTTGGCTCTGCCCAGGTGCCCACCCGTGGGTCAGGTGTTTTCGGGCTGCAGCTCTCCCCAGAGGTCTCTGGCCCTTTGGAGGCTCTGTACCTCTTCATTGAAGGGGAGAGGTGGCACTGTGCTGTCCAGGCTGAACATGTCCTCGCTCAGGAGCGCCCGCAGGCACAGCGCCAGGCTCTCCACGTCTTTTGCCAGTGGTCCCACTGCTGCAGCCACTGGAAGAGACCAGAAGAGAGCATTCATGGCTGAGGGTCTTCCAAGGGCATGTTCTGCAGAACCAGGACCTCTTGGCATTGTTTTGTCTCAATCTAGTGTTGGCAACAGTTTCTCTTTAAGAACTGGGCAGAGGATGCCCACAAGTGTCTTCCCACCCCCAGGTCCCTCATTATGGACTGAGTTGCTATCCATTAATATCTACCCTGACGTCTCCATTTCATGACTTAAAATAAACAAAAAGCTTTGTCAATCATGACAGGAGGACAACATCAGACACTCCCTTTGGCTGCTAATCCCACCCTCACGAAGCAGTGACAGACAAGGCCACACCCTGTGGGTAACAGGTTGTATTGTGGTTTATGCTACACAAACAGCTCCTCTCAGCTCATGTTAAAAAAAAAAATCCATGAAAGGGAACCTGCTTCTCTCTAAAAGTGATGGAGAAAGTCCCCCATAACCAGAGGGTCTTTCCCACCCCTGCCCTGCTGCTGGGGGACAGACATCAACTCCTACCTGCCTTCTGCCCAACGACTCCAGCCATTACTCCTCTTTTGCTGTAAAGAAAAGAGACACACAAAATACAGCAGCTGAGTAGTTTTCATTGAAGGGAAGCAATTTAAGCAGATGCAAGTATTAATTAAAATTGCAGATGTGAAGGTTGGCTGAAGGAAGGGCCAAGAGAAAGCTCAAAAGACAAAGTCTAGGCCTGAGTGATTTAGGCCATGTCAGCCAGGAAGAACCATCCCCTCAGCAGGCAGATGAAGAGGCTTCCCCACTTCCATTCTGGGGGAACCAATGCTTCCCTCCATATAGATATTGCCCAGGCAGGAGGGATAAATGAGTTCTTCCCAAGTTTCCCTTGCCCACAGGAGCAGGAGCATCCCAGCAGAGTGGTTGGTAGAGTGGGTGTCACCCAGAGACGTCGCTGCATTTCTCACAGTACCTGATTCTCTTCCCTGTGGGTTTGATTGCACAGATCCCACAGAAGGCAGCAGGAAAACGCAGGCTCCCTCCTACATCTGTCCCAATGCCCAAGATGGACCCACCACCTCCCACAAGTGCTCCTTCTCCACCAGAGGAGCCTCCGGGGGTTCTGGTGTACATCAGAGGGTTGCGGGTCTGACCAAAGATTAAGTTCTTGCAGTCATAGCTGAAGAGAGAGAGAGACAGATTGCAAATGAGGAATTCAGGTATCTGCTGCTGTGGAGTCCAGTCACCACTAAAAGACCTTGAAAAGACAATCAGATAATTCACTAGTTGTTACACTGACATAATTTACTGAGGTTGTGAAGACCATGAGCCTTTTCCTGGTGGTCCCAGGACATGAATCACTGACAGATTATTTCACTGACATTAAACCTACCCCAGAGAGAACCTCTGGCAGCACAAATACAGCAACCCTCCTGGAAAGTCTTCCTGTTCAGGTAGTGCAGTGCCACAGGTCACCCAAAGCTGAGCCCCTGCTTGAGCACAGGCCAAATGCCAACTGCAGAGATATTTGACACTGGATTTCCCCAGAAAGTGGCGCAAAGTCTGATAATCACTGGGGCAACCTCTTTGTGTGGCTTTTTTGAACTGTGGCCAGCCATTACCACATCACCTTAAGGAAGGCATTTCACAGGGCTTGGGCAATGGTGGCCCACAGAGGAGCTTTGCCAGAGCTCACTTGGCAGGACACAGGGACAATAGAAGAATGGCTGTATAGCAGAGCACACCTGAGCACACCACATATCAATGACACCAAGAGTGGTCTTGCCAGATAGAGCAGGAGGTTTGGGGGCATAATAATTTAAAGCCATTAGCTTAACTAGCTTCCCCTTCCATGAATATGTGTTTGCATTTTAGAGTTAATAGGGTCATCTCTGAGAAGTTAATTTTAAGAAAGATAAAAACAGTTTCTCTCCTCTCCTCCTCCTCTTCTGCTTCTTGATTTCATGTGGAACTAGAGATAATTTTTATCCTCAGTGTAAATGTGTTTACTTTTTAAAGTGAAATTTATAGACACAAAGAATGGAGACCAGGTGTTGTTATATAAAAAGAAGTGGGAAATGAGAACGAGACCAGATAGAAACCCTCCCTTGAGAGGAGGAAGAGAGCACTGCTGCTGTGCTGAGGGAATGGAGCACCCACCTACCTGATGAGGGACTGGGGAACATTGGTTTTGACAAATGGAATTGCCCCCTGTCTCTTGAGCACCTGCACCACCACGCTGTCCTCTGCTGCGGGTTTATTGAGGTTTTTTATGAACCCCAGTGTGGAGTCATGACCCTGGGAACAGAGGACAATGAGGTTTCCAGTTGGAGGACTGCAATTCTCCCTGTCCCCATACTTTTATCTACACATTTGAGTGCATATATGCACCTCCAGCAACTCACCCACCACACACACGTTTAAAGGGGTGCTGATGGCAAACCTGACCACACTTCTCTGTTGACTCACGTGGGAGACAGGCAGCAAAGCCCCTCCCCTGTCCAGGCAGCCCATTCCACATCAGCTATGACAAAGTCAAGCCAGGTGCTGAGGTCAAAGCTCCCCCCTCCCCAACCTTCAACCCAGAGGAATTTTGGGATACATGCGGAATTGTGCTGGAGGTACCTGGCAGTCGATGGAGTCTTTGATGCTGACAGGCACCCCATAGAGCAGACCTTGCTTCTCCATCAGCTTGGCTTTGCGGAGCTGGGTCTCGCTTTCCTGCAGAAACTCCGTGATGCAGTTGGTTTCTGTGGCAATTTGGAGGGCCTTGGGGAAAGGAGGACAAGCCCACAGGTGAGTCACAGCCCAAGGTGCTGCACAAAGAGCTCTATTCTGCAAAGGACACCTGCCTTTTTCTCTTCCCCATCTGCACAGCTGGTGTCAGGGCAGCCCTTGCTGCTACTCTTCAAGCCAAACTCCAAGATGGACACAGCGGGGCCATAGTACCAGTCTGTGTGTGCTAAAGGGAGGCACTCAGCTCAGATGAATACCACAGACTGTTCTCCTGTTTGAGCTTCTGGGATGGCATAAATGATAGTCCCTAAGAGGGAGCCCAGGAAGTGATCAGAACATTAGGGCAAAAGTAGAGAATGGACATGAAAACTGACTTTTGAGGTTCATTTGGAGATGGAGGGGAGACAACAGCAGCACTCTGCCACTTCCCTACAGGTATACCTGCCCTAGGGAAGGTGTGGGCTCTCCCGGGAAGGCATGGCTCTGCAGATGCTGCTTGCTGCTCATTTTTCCTCCAAACCAAGCTGAGAGCTATGTCAGGCAGATGCTCAGCTCTCTAACCACTCACAGAAATCCACAGAAGGGCCCAGCACTACCCAGTGAGCAGTGACAGCTCAGCAGCATTTGAGCCAGGTTTGAGCCTTGTGTTGCGCTCCTCCCAAAAGAAGCCAGCCCCACCGTGGGTGAGACGCTGCCCTGCTGCCCTTGCTCCTCACCTTGCCCACGTAGGCATAGAAGACATGGTCCAGAGGCAGGGAGCCATCTCGGAGCTTCCTGGAGAGCTCTGGCAGAGGCAGAGAGAGGACGGAGACCACGTTCACAGAAGGATGCTACGGGAAAGGTGGAACAGGCAATGTCACACTTCTACTTCAGCTGATGGGTTCCTCCTCTCTCCTTGGTGTAACTCACCCCAAAAATATCTGCCGTTTAGTCACTGAAGGTGGTATCTGCCTCAAGACCACATCCTGCTCTACCTGGCACCCGTGAGCACGGTGTGAAACCCCCAGGGCCAATATTAGCCCCGGCTTTCTCAGCCTTTCTTCCTGTTCAGACCAGTCACACCAAGCACCTACTAATTAAAATAAAGCCATTCACACAACCTTGTTCAGACAGGTCATGGCCAGGCCTGGGGGCTTAGTGCAATGCTCTTGCTGAATTATAGTGGGAGTTGGCGTCATGGTTATACAAATGGTTCCATCAAGGAATGAAACCAGAACCAGAGCCAGTTCTTCTCCTGGCACTGTAAGATATTTGCACATAGAATTGCAAAACCAGGGATCCCCTGGACTGGTAATTTTTGGGTCAGCAGAGGTTTTTCGCCATCTACCAAACATCATGAAAAATGTAGTAAACCTCACGCTTCCGAGCTGGACTCTGAACCTGAGCGAGTTTGCTCCAGCCCGAGGCCGGGAGCGCGGGCACCATCGCATCCCTGCAGCTGCGGCTGCACTTTGGCCTCTCTGCTGATAACACATCGCCTGTCGCCTCTTCCTGCTGCCTCCTCAGCCAGCCTGAGCCTCCCGCCACGGCCACGGCGAGCTTTCACACAGGGATTTTCCCCTCCTCGCCGCCCGTGACAGCAATCGGGATAACGCGCTATCCCCCGCTCCCCATCCCCGCCACAGCGGCGATCGCCGCGATGCTGAGGGCTACACACCCACACCGACTTAGAAAGCGAAAATAATAACAACACTTAATCCCCGTGGGTCCATATAAGGAGCCGGGAGAGCACCTGACAGCCGGGCGGGCGCGGAGCGGGGGCCCAGGCGCGCAGCCCCCCGGGGGATGCGGCAGGGGCTCACCTGCTCCCGAAAGCGCCGCGCCGCCGCCTCCATCCGCACCAGGCTGAGCTCCTGCCGCTCCTGCGCCTCCGCCACCTTCCTCCAGAGCGCCCGGCGCCGCCGCCATCGCAGCAGCAGCAGCAGCAGCGCCGAGCCGCCCAGCAGGGCGGGCAGCGGCACCCGCATGGCGCGGCACCGCCACCGGCACCGACACCGGCACCGGCACCGCAGCGGCACCGGCGGCAGCGCAGCCCAGCGCCGCAGCCGCTCCGCCCCGCCCGGCCGGCCAAGGGCACCCGCCCGTGCCGAGAGCGAGCCAAAACCCGGGCGGGATTCCGGGCTGGACAGGGATTAGAGCGGCTGGCTGCGGGCGGGGAGGGGGAGGCTGGGCAGCGGGAAGAGCTGCGGGATGACAGCTCGCTCCTCCCTGTGCTGGGCGGCCTCTGTCTGATAAGGTTTGTGGGGTTTTCCGTTCGCCCAGGGAGGTTTTGGTCTCGCCGTAATTTTTCAGCCCCTCTGGGAACAGTGTTGGCTTGGCAGCTCGAGGGGAGTCCCAAAGGCACCCGGCTCTCCTGCGTTGCTGGAGCCAAGTGGCTGTGTGGGAAAAAGAAGCAGTGAATGTCGCGGGCTGTGCCCGGCGGAGTTCGCCTGTCACTGGCAGGGCACGGGTGTGCCCGCGCTGTGCAAAGCGCCGCGGCTTCGAGCAGCGCTGGCTGGCATCCCTGCGGCCTTGCACTCCGTGTGGAGGGAAACTCCAAAAGAATTTCTTCATCACCAGCCCCACAAGGGGTCTGTCCTTAAAAAAAAAAAAAAAAAACAGCCCTCCACGACTTCCAAAAATATTTCAGAAAATATTTTAAGCTGTCCAGTTTAGATACTGCCCGTAGGATTGTGAAAAGCTGTTGGGAAGAATCTTTTTCACTTCCCAGCAGGATGAAATGTTCCCAAGCCACCCCTGGGCAGATGCTGAGCCAGAAAATGTGATGGAGCTAGATGCACCCAGACTCGATTTTCCTGGCATTATTGCTCAGGCCACTGGCTTTATTTCTTTGTCTTCAGGATCTCGGGGCTCCTCTGGAAGCACCTGAACAACTCGTGCCTGAGCCTGGCACCCTTGGAGAGAGCTGCTGTGCTGTGCATCTACAGTGTCCTGGGGTGTGCTGCACATACTCCGTGTCCTGGGGCTCTTTGCTGAAGGGTTTTGAAGCCTCAAAAATGCTCAGTCCTCATGAACTCCACGTCTTCTTGCTCTGAGAATATGCAGCTGCCTGTTTTCTGCGTCAAGGAAATCACATGCAAGAACAGCAGTTTTCCCAGCAGTTTTTTTTCCTTTAACTTCTTTTTTTTCTTTCCTTCTCCCTGCCCTTTTTGAGATTATGTGGCTCAGAGAGTTATACAGGATTGCAAACTCCCAAGGGCACTGAAGTTGGCTCACAAGAAATGGGTTGGCAGGAGTGCCCTTCCCATGAATCAGGAGGATGTAATCAGTTCAAGGCTGGCAGAGCACGTGATGATCCCTATCTCCCCTTTCCTTCTTTCTCACTCTGGAGGCTCCAATCTCCTGCACTGATCTCACCCCATGACAGCACAATGTCAAAACAGGGCTGCTCCCTGGCAGGTTGTAAAACCATGTGCACTGAGGTCTCTCACAAGATGAGAACAAGAAAAGTGGGGGACTTTGGAGAATTAGAAATTAAAACTAGTTCTTGTGGAAGACAAAATTACTTCTCCAGCCTTCTTCCCCTTAATTTAAGTCCTGCTTAAAATCTCTCATGCAGGAACAATTTTCAACTTCTGCAGTTGAGTTTGTGAAAGGGAAGAAAACAAATTAGGAGAGTTATGCCTGGAGAAGCTGCGCCTCCAGGAGCTGCTGCTGGAGACTCTCCTCCCCTTTCCTGGAGAAGTGTGTGGGGGTGAATAAGTGGGGTTGAAACATCAGTCAGGGCAGTGGTAAGGCTTGGGTCTCTGCTGGGGCCAGCCAGGTCCAGGAGGGTGACTCAGGGCATGGGGAATCCCAAAACACAGCAGGTGCAGCTGTGCCCCAGCTGCCAGCAGAGATGTGGAGGGCAGAGGGGCAGAGGACGGGGAGCTCTGGCGTGTGCAGGTGGTGGCTGGTGATGCCCTGCCCAGGACAATGTGCCTGGGACTGGCTGAGTGAGGTAAAATGCGTCTGGTCTTGTTCCCCATGGCCTGGGGTGGTGGCCAGCTGCTGGCCCTGTGGGCCAAGGGATGTCCCTTTGGGACACTGGTGTCTCCTTGCCAGATGAGCACTGTTCTGCTGTTATATCCATAGGTCTGCCCATATGCTACTGCAAATGGGACTTGAATCTTGGCTTGAATCTCCTGCTCCTCCTCCTGTGCCTGGCAGGGCTGGAGCCTGTGGCTAAGGGAGGCTGAAAGGATCTGCTGGATCTGTGAAGGCTTCTTTCCCCACTGCACACTTACCTCCCTGTGTCCACAGAGCTGTGACTGGGTGGGTGCCACCACACCCCCGAGGTGCTGGAACCCTGCAGTTACCAAAGGAGGAGCACGAAGCTGTCATCATCTTCTGTCTGTGACAAAACACACACTGTCAGCCAGACTGGCTGGGGCTGAAGGACCAGCTAGTTCCTGTTCACCTGACACCAGAGCATGGTAAACACACCGTGGTGTTTTCCCTTAGCACTGCCTCCTGGCATCCTGGAATGCTGTGGCTCCTTTAGCCAGGGTTTATGTGGGAGTGACTAATAGCTGTGTGCTCACAAATTTTTCTTGTGTGAAGCAATCTGTTTCTGGCACTCCCAGCATCCTGGAGCAGGGAGATCCATGGTTTATCTGTGTGTTGTAGGGAAGCAGCATCTCCTGTTGGCCTCCCACAGCTGATTTCATTTACTTTTCTTATTTCCAAGGAGGAAATAAGAAATTGTTTGCCATTCACCCAGGAATTTTACACTTCTGTTCTTCCATTTCACCCTGATGCTTTTAGACTGTTTCCCAGAAATTAACAACCTACTCCTGCCTCCAATTGCCAGTCACCTGCTTCCTGGGATCTGGCTCTCTGGAAGACGATCCAAGCTACAATTACAACAGCCAGCTTCTTGCTTCATTTCTCCTCTCCTTGTTGGTTCCTGACTCTCCAGTGGAGTTAGTCAACATGATCTGCAAGAAGGTGAAGCAGCTTCACTCAGAGCTGGAGTTTAACCCCTGCAAGGTTGTTCAGCAGCTTGGGCAAGAGGCAGTGCCACGTGGGAGCAATTTCTTTTGTCCATGCCAGAAAACTGCGTGTTTCAACCAAGTTGTTCACTCAGTGAGGTTTTTATTGTACACTTTGTAGTCACAAAGGTGTTTGTCCTCCTCGCTGCGTGCTCCCCAGAGCTCTGTCAGTGTGAGGGCCTGTTGCTCCCAAATCTTCTTCAAGCTGGAGTGTGTGAGTTACCACAATCAGTTTGAACACATGGTTTGTTGCCAGCCTTGTGGACCCTGTTCTGAAGCAGATTAGGAAGTGCTCATGTATTTTCTCCACCAGCAGAGTGGAGGAGGAGCTGCCCTGGGAGAGGACCATGACTTGCACATGCAACCTTAATTTGCACAAACTCTCTACATAGGAGCTGTTGCATGGTGGCTTAAAACAAAAGCTGAAGAGATCATAACAGAGGGATCCCTAGAGTGGGAAGGGACCCCTTGAGAGATCCCTGATATTGCTGAAGGCACCCTAAGCAACAGTCTCTGAAAAGCTCCTTTGTATATAAATGAGGGAGTAGGGACTTGTAACAGTGTCTGTGTTACAGGGATCTGAGTTCAAACAGCTTTGTATTAAAAAAAAAAATTAAAAAATGGAAAAAAATTTAAGTGAGTAAACTTACTTCTGTAGTTGTTTTACTCCTGTAGTTGTTTTACACAGCTCAATGAAGATAATTTTATTGGCAATCATGAGTGATTACAGTATTATCTGCCATCAAAAAAGTTATTTTTTGAACGCTAAAGGAATTAATGATACATAAAACTGTGCTTAGATTGAGTGCATTCATCAGCAGAAATGCCTCGTGCTGGCACTGCTGCACTGTAATTACTCCGTCTGCTCAGAGGAGGAGAGCAGAAGATGGGGGAGTTGTGTGTACTGCCACATATTTACGTACACTTACACACTGAGCAGCTCGGGCAGCGGGGAGCAGAGCCAGGGCAGCAAAGCTGGTGAGCAGGGAGACAAGTTTTACACATCCTTTTTCTGTATTGTGAATTACAGAGCGAAGAGTGGGGGTAATCTCTATTTAAAACTTTATAGGGTGAAGCCTGTATGGAGAAGATGACTAAATGCTCCTCAGAATATCAAGGAATGAATCCAGTGTTAGAAGGATGCTGCTTAATGATGTGATCAATTGATAAAACCAGTCCTGGAGTCACAGGCAGTCATTGCCCAGCCCTGGGAGACTGATGGGGATGGTGGGAAGGGCAGAGGTGTTGTCCCCAAGGGACATGTGCCGATGCCATGTGCTTGGGGACAGCCCATTGTGCTGCCCTTTCGTGGGGAGCATGGGCATGTCTCAGCAGGGGTGGGGTGAAGAAATGCAGAAGAAATGCTCCCCAGCTTGCTCCCCACTCTGTGGCCCTTCAAGGGAGACATGACACTGGGGGGAATGTTTACAGGCTGGGGCATTGCAGGAAAAGCTGTTGCAGGGACTTTGGGCAGTGCCTGCAGAGCAGCAGGATGCTTTCCATGATACAAAGGCTTTGGAAGGGCTTTTAAAAGAAGTGTGATAGCTCCAGCCCCTCTACAGAGCCCATGGGCCCCCTGCAGTGATGGACCCATGCTCTGCTCAAGCAGGGAATGTAAAACCTCCCTCTCCTTGTACACAGCTGCCTTCCGAGCTCAACCTTGACCTAAATGAATAAAGGGCAAAGAGCGTTTGGAGGAACACCAGGTGAGCATTCCTTGCAGCTCTGAGGAGAAATCGCTGCTGGATGCATTTGGCCTTTCGGGTGCAGCCACCAGAGAGCAGGATTGAGCTGCTGGCCTGGCAGGAATCCTGCACACAGAGTCTTCTGCGCCCTAAACCCTGTGGTACATGCTCTGAACTTGGAGTACTGTACGAAGCAGAAAGTCCTTTTCGGGCTGTTTGGGTGATGAGGCAGCCCGAGCTTTTGTGGGGAGCAGCACTTTGATTTCAGGTGGTTTTAAGTGCTTTTATGAAGTGCTGGAAGTTCTGCTGTTGATCCATTGGGACCACATTGTTTTTGCTAAGGAGAGCATCCCAGCAGAACCTGGTCCTGCAAACTGTCAGCTTTGCTGCTGCCAGGATTTGTTGCTGTGGCCAGGAGTGTGCCACAAGTCTGGCAGGCTGCCTGCCCTTTAGAGGAGAGCCACGGAATCATTTGGGTTGGAAGAGACCTCTGGTGTCACTTAACCCAGCACTGCCAAGTACACCACTAAACCACATCCCCAAGTGCCACATCTGCACATCTCTTAGGGGCCTTCAGTTTTTGTGACACAGCCACTTCCCTGGGCAGCCTGTTCCAGTGCTTGACATTGGAACGAATTGAATGAGCAGGAGCATCTCTGAATGCACATTGCAGAGAAGGGGAAACACTTGATATTCTTTGTGTTTGAAGCCCCATGGCCCAGGTTTTGAGGCTAACAGGGGCTGCCCCATGTATAAACCTGGCTGTCTTCCCCAGAAGTGATGTTATGTGTGGAGTCTGGATTCAAATGGGGTCCTGAGTCATAGCAGGGTCCTGAGCCCTGAGTGACTGAATCCAAACCCCCTTGGCCACTGGCATTGTGGGTTTGCTTTCCTGGCAAAAAAAGTATACACACACTGAGGTTTGCTTTTTTTGTTTTTCCTTTTCCTCTTCCTTTTTCCTCTTCCTTTTTTTCTTCCTCTGTTTTTTTTTTTAATTTCCCTCTTCCTCTTAATTTTCCTCTTAATTTTCCTTTTCCATTTCTCCTTTCTTCTTTCTGTCCCTCTTCCTCTTCTGTTTCCTTTTCCGTTTCCATTCCATTTTTCCTTTTCCTTTCCCTTTCCCTTTCCCTCTCCCTCTTTCTCTCTTTCTCTCCTTTTCGAGATCCCTACTTTCTGAACAGGCCAGGAGAGGGAGACAGACAGCCAGTTACAGCACAGCCCAGATTTCCTGCTCTCCCTCTTTGCCCTGGGATGGAAGCTAGCACACTTTAGATACACACACAGATTTTCCCAGGGAGAAGGTTTCATCTCAGCCCCCCAGCTGATCTGAAATTTACATTTACACAAGCAAGACAGGCACAGGGAAGGAGGGGAAACTGAGGCAAGGGGAAAGATCATGCCTGGAGGGATGTGGTTGGTGGCATCTTCGTGCTGACCTCCTGAGCCTTATTGCAGGCTGGGATTGCTCTGTGTTGATCAAACATCCCTGTGGTCTGAGGTGGGTCCTCAGGTGGTCTGTGCAGGTCCATTGAGCATCACCACAGATGTCACCTCTGCAGGGACACTCAGTGCACAACAGGAGTGCACCCCCTGCCCCGTCCCTGCCAGTCTCTGCAGGGTCTTACAACCAGCAGCTGGTCCCTGGCTCAGCCCCTGATGGAGCAGTGCTGGGAAGCCCTGCCCATACCAAGCTGATTTTGGTGAGTTCACCCCATCACCGTGGATGCTCGAGGGGCAGAAATGTGCAGGGCAGTGCTGCACATTGGTGACTCCTGCCCTGGCATCTTCCCAGAGCCATTGGAAAGCCACAAAGCATCGTGGGCACAGCAAACACCTCAATGGGTTGATCAGCCCCTCCCATGGCCTGCATCTCCCCCTCTCATCCTTCCTGGGCCAGCACCACCAAAGGACTGGTGAGATCACCCCTGCACTGAAAATAAATAAATAAATAAATAAATAAATAAATAACCAAATAAAAATGCTGACGTGGAGAAGTCAATCAGCTTTGTGTGGCCTTGTAATATCTCATTTTATCCGCGCCACGCTTTATTAAATTCTCATAAACCTGTCAATGAGGACAGATACCATTTCAGTTTACCCCATTAGTTCTACACAATGACATCGGGGGAGAGAAAGACGGGGAGGTGGTGGGGAGCCACTCGGCGTGGAGAAAAGAGGAATGAATTTAAAGAAAGGAAAAAAAGAGAGAAAATCAGAGCCAAAACTCGCCTTCGTGACAATAATGTAATAACATCAGCGCTCAGGGAAAGTAATTGAATTAAGTGGCTTTTGTTAATGGTTTTAAGATTTAGAAATGTAAATAATAGGTAGGACTCTTTAGTGGGACTCTAGTTTAGGTAACTGCATCCCTGAGAATAAGAAATGCTTTGCTGTTAAATGTGATGTCAGATACTTTTGTTACTCCCCCGGTTTCATGCCTGCAAAGCATATTTTGCAGTTTTAAAGCCGGGTGTGTTTATCATCTTTCCTTTCTAACTTCAGACGGAGCTTAATTCAGGAGTATTTGCATGAACCCTTCTTAGCCAGTCCCTATCAGTTATTTGCACCGCCAGGAATAAAGTATTATTTCTCCCGAGCTGCTTTGGAGAACTTCCTGACTGCAGGGTGACTCTGCTCGGAAGCCTCCTGTCTATTTACATGTTCATTAAAGGCAGCAGCAGCGCTGCTCTCTGCGGCAGGGCCGGACTCAGCCCCTGGAGTAAAGTGCTGGCAGAGGGACAGCAAGTTACACCGGGCTCACGCCAGTGGGGATGGAGAATCCAGCCGACAGGTAGGATGAGCCGGGAGATTTAGAAATGACTTTCATGGGAACTCGTTCTGCTTAAAATATTATTGGATTTTCATTTAGGAACCTATCAAAGTGCAAGAATAAAGTCTGAGCTGCCTAACCCACATAGGTCTAAACAAACAGTCCTCCCTTCTGCTCTGGGATCTGTCGGCTCGCGGATTGGAAGAGGTCCTTCGGTAAGGCATGGGCTGAGTCTCAGGGAAACCTACTGTGCCAGGCAGAATAGGGGGCTTTGCATTTATTCAGGCTGAAAATCTTCCCCTTTGCAGGATGAAGGCTCTTCCTGGTCTGTGCCAGAGGGATGCTCCATCCCCACTTGTCCCCTTAACTCTGCTCGCAGCTGCGTGGGCAGAAAAAGGACAGGGTGGAAAAAGTTCTCCCATGGCTTTTGCTCCAGTCCCACAGCAAGTGGGCAGCTCTTCAGTGTGCCAGATCACTCTGGCATGTCCTTTGGGGGCCTCCCTTCCAGCTCCACCTGTGATCTGCACTGATCTCTGCTAGTGGTGGCTCTACAAACAAGTGGAGAAGGGAAAGCCCTTCCCAGAGAAGGGAAACTTCCCCAGAGTTTCCCTTCTCTACCTCCCTGCCTAGAAATGGAACATTTTGTGGCTCTACTTTGCAAGTTGAGCAATGCAGCAAGATAACAGCTGGAAGGACACTTACACAACCCTACAGACAGGGAAGGAGTTTTTTCTTGGAGTGCCATTAAATAGTTTCCCATGGCAGGACCCAGGCAATGCTATTTTCTGCAGATAAAAAGCAGGTTATTTTTCATTAGCTGCAAAAGGCTGGTGGTGGTGGCAAACTTGCCACCAGGTCTGTAGCTCGACACAACATGAGTAGATAGGAACAATATCATAAAAATAACTGAAATCCACTGAGAGCTCTGTTGAACTGCCTTTTTAAGTGCATCAGGTGAAGCAAAAAGGAGTGGGACAACCCCGATTCAGGAAGAGATGCTGCTGGATTGGGAAGTGCATACACATTGAACAGGAGACATGAGCATGCCAGAGCCACCCCAGTCTGCTGGAGCTCCATGTGGAGGGGAGCCTGGCCCTGGCTGCAGCATTTTGTCCAAGCAAGTCTGAATTGAAGTTTTTCTGGTGGGACTGTCCTGGTACTGTCTTCACTGACAAGGACTGTGCCGAGCCAGGAGCCCTTTAGAAGCAGACAAGGAAAGAACAGCTCTTCAAGACAAAAAAATCAGCCTCCAGATGATTTACATGGAGCATGAGGGGCACCAGAAGGGCAGCCAGCCCAGAAAATGAGATTATAAACTATCATCCCCTGTTACACGCTGGGACGTGGCTACAGGGTGGCCCTCTGGCATCATTCGGGGAGGCAGCCGTGGTCTGGGGTTGAAAGCAGAAGGCTTTTGTCTTGTCAGACTGGAAAAGCCCACATCCTGAGGAGTGTCTGAGAATGTATGCAGTGCTGCCTTCCCCCTGCAGCCTTCTCCTGACCTGTGTGCAGTGCCTGACACCTTCAGAGGCCACAAGAACACCCTAACTGCTCACTGCCATGTCCTGCTGTCCCCATGGCATGGTCTGCAGAGGTGTGTGAAGAGGCAGTCTGGTGGGCTGAGATGGTGGAGGAGAAGAAGCCCTTCCTCCAGGTGCCAAGTCCTACAGAGAGCAGTACTTGAGATGGAACCACTCCTGCACTCCAGCTTGCTGCCATGGGGCAGGTGGTACCTGCAGGACATCACCTGAAGTAGTTTAAACGTTGACTTTTTTGGGGAAAGGAGAGGTGAAAGGAACATGGAAAGGGGATACAAGGGCCCTAATGTGGATGCACCAAGCTCCTTACACTGATTTAGGGTTCAAGCCGGGTCAGCGTTGCATCTAAAACACAAAAATGCAAAATATTCCATTTGCTGATGCAAGTGTGAGACCTGCTGGTAGAGGCTTGGGTTTAATGTTCTTCACCTCTGTGATGTGAACCCACAGGAAGGGAAAAGCAGCACGAAAAGGAGTCCTCAGAAGAGGCAGAGCCTGGTGTTTTATCAGAGCTGGCATGGATGTGGTTAATAAGATAATCTGCGGACCCTCCAACACAAAGAGAAAGTGAGTTTTCTGATCCATAAAGGATCAGTCTGCAGGAAGCCCCATCAGACTCCTCAGCGTGAAATTACACCACAGCAGGGGGGTACAGTCCTGCTACTGTACAACATTAGAGAGATGAATTAGGACTTGACATTCATGTGCTTAATATGCCTATTGCTGGCATTATCCCACAAGGACCAGTCACCGGCAAGGACTTACGGTCACCGGGTCTAGGAAGGTATTTAGGGTTGCTCATTTGCTCGCTTCCAGAGCCAGGCTATCAGGCTTCCCCATCTAATCTCTCCTCATCACGGGCAGGGGGGAGCACAGCCCAGCTCTGCTATCTCACAGCAGTCTGGTCTGGGGAATAACCACCAGGTGCTCCCTTGTTTCTTGAATAAATCACAGCGATCCTCTGGACTGGTGAGTGTGGAACGAGGGGAAAAAAACACATGAAAACATGACTTGGTCCTCAAGAAGCTGAGAAAAGGGGAAAGAGCCAACCCCAAAAGTATGTGTCTTGCATAGCTGCTGCTAACAAAAATAAATATTTACTGGAAAGGGAAGTCTCAGCAGGTCTGTATTAGGAATTATTCAAACTGGGTTTGCCCCTCCAGTGTTAAACTGGTGGGAGGTGTGCCTTGAACAAACATGGGCACTCTGAGCTACTTTACCAAATGGGCTCTGTCAAGAAGCCAGAGTATTTCCAAGCCCCAGGTCTGGGCTGTGTGAAAATTCCTGACTGTTTGAACTCCGAGCCAGGACAGAGTGCTTTTGGTTTGTTTTTTATCCATGAAATATTTTGTTGAGAACAAAATTTTTGGGGAAGGGGGAGAATCTACTCCAAATTCTGGAAGAAATAAAAAGAAAAATGTTGGCTACAAAGCTAAATAGTTTTTGAACTGATCATTTTCCAAGAAAAAATCCAAATATTTTTTTTCAGAGAGTAGCTGTCCTGCAGGAAATTCCTGATTTCATGGACGTGCCGCACTTCTGGCAAGTGCACTTGTGATCAAACTGATTGAAAAGCCATTTAATTGGAACAGTTTTCAGAATGCAGAATGAGCTAAAACTTGGCAAAGCTAATGGGGGGAAGCATGGACAGACCCAGGAGAAATAAATGAGAAGCAGAATCCTCCCAGAAGCTGATTTTGCAATGGCCTGGCATGGAGAAAGGGCGAGAGCCTCCAGCATGAACGTATCCTTGTGGCTGTGATCACATTGTGTGGCATGTGGGCACTTTGCAGCTCACAAATCCTGCTCTCCAGCTCTCCTCTTCAACTGTGTTCCCTGGGAAAGGGGATCAGGAATGTGGTGGGATCCTGGCACTCATCTGGCCATGGAAGGGAACTCAGTCTGAACATGCAGGATCAGTCCTGGTCCTGGCCATACAGAAACATCTCTTGTTCTGGACACAGAGAATGCCCAAATGTGTAACCCATTTCTACAGCCCTTTGAATATGGGCACATTCCTGCTTGCCCGGCTCAAGGAGGGATAAAGCAGAGAGGTCACGAGACAAATTCAAGGAAATTAAGTGAATTGGGACTCTAAAACACAAAACTGCTTTACTAATATGGGGGCAGCATCACCACGCCCCTTGACTTGGTTCTTCTTCTCTCTGTTAAAACTGTGGTAGCCCATGGGGGTGGACATGAGGATTTCCATGGGCTCTTTTTCCCTTAAGCACAGATTTTGTGGGAATATCAAATCTAAATCAGAGCTGACATTGTCACAAATGAAATCAAATAACAATGTGTATACCCATATATCTTTACCCTTTTCCATGTGATGGAATTTCTGGATCTGGGCTCCTACGCCCTGACACCAAGCCAGGCATGGATATGATTCTTGGACTTGTAGAGCAGACTCTGGAGAATACCATGGAGTTGCCATGGAGTTCCAGGCCAAGGTGGATGGATTACCCATCCCTATGGACACGATGAGCTTGCCCCTGTTGTTTCCCCTGCCTAGTGGCACCATCTCAGTGAGTGATGTGTTGCCACCACTCCATCTCCCTAATCTTCTACAAACTAGTCCTCAAGTCCCAATAATCACTTCTGGGATGCCTTGTGTTCAAGGAGCCTCGAACACTGAAAACCGCACAACGCTTTGGTTGTTCTGTTGTCCACACAAGCCGAACACAAAGTATTCCCAAACCCATTCTGTTGATTTAAAATAAATCCCAAGAAAAACATCCCTAAGTAAACCAATGTGTGGAGGCTAATGGAGCACTTCCCACCTGAACGATAAATTGCCATTCTTCAAGAGAGTGACAATTTTTTTTAGCATGTTTGGCTTTTGTTTCCTGTGAAATCAGAAGTCTCCCACTGAGGGTTGGGTTTCATGTCTGGGTCACAGTTTCTACTGAAAGGAATTTTCATTATGGTCTTGGAAACACTTAAGCCTCCCTGTGCAACTGATCTATCTGAGCTTTTCATATCCATCAGGACCATGGATGCCATCAGCAATCAGGGGTGAAATCTCAAGCAACCCGAGAAGGAGGTATGAGCCTTAGGATGAGACAGGATCTCATAGTGAGATTAACATGGGCTGAGAGGGTAATTAACCACAGTAATTATTTGCTGAAGGTGAGGTGGGGGGTACCTCCTTGTTGGCAGACTTTAGACTGCGGGACGGATTCCCTGTTTCAAGGGGGAGTCAATTCACTGACGTCCTTTGGTTTGTGATGTGCAGTGACAGACTAGATTATGAGGCTGAAACAGAGGTTTGGGGACCACTCTAGCAATGGCTGAGTCCTCAGGCCACACAAAGTGTGAGAAGTAAATAACTATTCCCAACGTATCAAATGACATGGGGGAGAGACACAGCATCCCAGGGAGATGGAGACCTAGGAAATGCTGACAGGGCAGAAAGCCCTGGATGTGTTCTGATCAACAAAATTAAAAGATTGTATTCCTATGCCTGGATCCTGCCCTGTTTTTTGAGAACATAGCAAAAGGACTAGTTCCTGCCCTTAACAGACGTTTATGTAGTTACAGCACCCATGTATCTGAAACTCCCTTTGCATTCTCTTTCCAGGTTACACAACATCAACAATCTTAATTTTTCTTTACGGATGCTGTTTTCCAGTTATTCTCAGTATTTTTCTCTGGACTCTCTCCAGCTAATACATATCTTTCTTGAACTCGTTCTCAAAACCAGACATGTTTTTCCATCTCAAGTTTGACCAGAGATGAGCAGAAAGAAGATGCATTCCCATATCCTATGGCCTCTCTGAGGGTTGTCCATGGCTGTAAGAGTACTTCATGGGTGTTGTATGGCTTTACTCAAGAAATTACACCAAAAATCTGTGACAGGGGTTGTGCAGGCTGGAAATGGAACACTCTTTTGTGACTTTTTCTTTCTTGTTGAATGTGATGGAAATGAGGAATGTGTCTCCTCCCACCCACCCCCGCCCCCAACTTTCTCTGCAAAGGTGAGATGCCAAAACCACAGAATGGGTTATAAGAAAGTAAAATAACTATTGTAAGGTGGATATCTTCATCACTGTTCTATAGTTAAAGGTTTTCTGCATCAAATAAAACAGGTTTTGACATAGAATTGCAAGAGAAAAGAGCTGAAAGGATTCCACCATTGCTCCTGCCCTGTTAACTGGAGATGATTCATCACAGTCCAGGTAGGCCCTTGAAAGCTGGGGTAAATCTGACAAGCTGTGAATCTGCAGCATCAATAAATGCACAAGGATATTCAGCCTCCTTTGACAAACAGGAAAACCAGAACCAAGAATGTGAAGCTTTTTCTCCAAACCACATGTAATGGGGCAGCAGAGACAGCAGTAGCAAGCCAGGCATCTCTGCCCTGCTCAAGGTCAAGGCTGTCCTGTTTCCTAAGAGAAAGTTAATCCTTTAACTTGGGTGGTGGGAGATCTACTTTTAGGTCTTCTATTCTTTTATAAATTTTTATAGATCATCAGATTTTTACCTCCTGGAAGCTGCTATACAGTGTCAGAGCGCTCCTCTTGAGACAGTTTTTTTTTTTTTTTTTTTTTTTTTTTTTTTTTTTTTTTTTTTTCCCCAGAATAAAATCTCTTTTTCAACATTTGGGAACTGAGGAGCACGTCTGGGTGGGGATAGGGCACCTGTGAGCAATTCAAACCCACCTCCTGCCCGGAGCCAGGCTGTTGCCAACACCAGGTCAAGGCTGTGTTTACCCAAGTTTCAGAGCTGCTAGAAAGTGCTGGTGGAGTTTGTGTGAACATATCTGTGAACTAGGGCCAGCAGGAAGGAAAGACCCCAGGGGAGTTTGTAAGGGGATGCTTTTGCAGTGCTGGGAATAAGTGAGCCATCTCAATTTCCTGCACTCTCTTTAACAACCTGATTTTTTTGTGCCCTGCTGTAAGCCAGATCCTCGTGAATCACAGTGTTTACAGCAGTAATTTGGCTTAGGAGGGGTCTTTGGAGGACGTCTGGTCCAGGTGTCACCTTGGTCAGGGGAGGCAGCATGTGAAGCTGGGGGTGGCAGGAGCTCATCCTTCTTCACCAGCTGCACAGTGGGCAGAGAGCAGAGCCCTGATTTCTGGAGGACTGAAGTGAGACAGGATGGAAAGACTGACACTGTAAAAATCCCACCTTTTCCTCCGTCCTGGAGGTTACACATCAGAGGAGACCCACAGTTCTGTGACAAATGTGAATGGCTTCCCATGGGCTCACAGGGAAACTCCTTCCAAGCTGGCGTTGGCAACCTGCTGGAAGCTCTTCAGGGAAGATCTTGGGACTGTCTCTGAGTGCTGGAGGTTCCTGCACCTGATAGGAATTACCGGGAGCTCCCAAATGATGTTCACTCAGTTCCTGCAGCAGATTTCTCATGTGCTGCTGGGCAAATCCATTGGCTCTCCCCATTTCTGCTTCCTGCCAGGAACATGTCCCCTCCTCCTCCCACCTCCATCACCTCCATTTAGGTGATGTCCCTCTCTGGGGAAGGGGTGTTGATTTACACACAGTGTACAGAGCTCTGCATGAGGGGGAAAAAGGGCAAAAAGAGCCTTAAAGAGGATAAACCCCTTCTAGAATCCTAAAAATGGCACTCTGCTGAGCAGGTTTTGGGGGCTGCTCTGCAGAGAGGAATGCAACCAGGGCGAGGGGAAAGCCTGCCCTCTCCACCTGCCCCCCTTTCCCCCACTGTGTGAACCTACTGTAGATTTCTTGAATTTCCCTTTGATGTTTATCTCCCCGCAGTCATTCTCTTCGGGGGATTTGCCGGAGCGGCGGTGGGAAGAATACAGCCTGGAATAGGGCGGCCGAGGGGCGAGAGAATGTTGGAAACAGGATTAAGATCATATTCTACAAGCGCCTGTCAGCCGCTGAATGGGGCTAAAGTTTCTTATCGGGCCGGGGTGCCAGAATGCCTTTGGATTCCTCTCCCCTCTTCCCCTCCCCTCCTCGCAGGGCTTTCAGCCTGCTGGGGAAAGCACAATCGTGGCCCTGAATGGGGAGGTGGGCTCTGGGGAGCATCACCCCATAGTGCAGGAGCTGCCAGGGCATTGGGGCATTGCTGGGTCTCATGGGCAGCCAGCACGGCAGCCTGGGAAAAATTAAAAAAAAAAAATTAAAAAGAAAAAAATAAAATTAATACATTTTTAAAAAAGCAATAGTGATGCTGAATTAATGCTGAAATGGCTGGAGCAATTTTAGCTGCAAATCTCTATATTAAGAGGAGAATATTCCCTTTTGAAAGTTCCAAGCTCAGTTTCTTGATTTCTTTCTCGCCATTTTTTTCTCCCTCTGGCATGGGATTTCATGGCTTTCACTGGGCATTTCAGTTCATTTTAGTTTTTTGTTGTTTTTTTTTTTCTTCTTCTTCTTTTTCTCCTTCTTTTCTTAAGGTGGAATTGGAGTCCTGGTGAGAACTTAATTGGAAATATTTGGGGTTTGCCTCTGAACATTCCAGGTGATAGGGAACAGAAGTTCCAGAAAAGCAGAACAATTTTGAAGCAAGGAGGGGAGGGCAGAGGGAAACCAGAAAGCTCATTTTGAAAACTCAAAGCGTGTTTTGAAAACCAAGAGGCAAAAATAGTTGCGAAAGAGAAAAAAAAATTGGAAAGTTTTGAAGCTACTTTCATATAAAACAAAAACACAAACACACAGAGGTTTCCTGGGGAATGGAATCAGTATCAAATTCCTCTGTGTGCTCATTTCAGAAAGCTGAGGACATGCAGGCTTTTGGTGTTTCCACCTGGAAGATGCTTTTGTCTTTTTACAGTTTAGAACCTTGTGATAGAGAAGATTTTGAAGGGACCAGTGTCCTCACTTTTCCCAGCCTGAAACATGATGGATGGACCTGTGTGAGCCCTCTCAGATCTGTACATTTCAGTAGAAAAGAAGCATTTCTGGTAAAATATTCAGATCCATTTAGGAAAATCTGGATTTCGTTTGACTCTGTGGGTGTGGAATGTTTTTCACTTGTTCTGCACAAAGCAAACAGAAACTTTGCCATTGCTTCTGGTTTGTGTTGGAAAAGGAAGTCCTGCAGGTAATGTCATTTCTGGGCTGCTCAAAGTAGCTGGGGAAAGGAACAACTTCTGTCTTTTTCACTTTCTGGATCATGACCACCTGCAGCTATTCTATAATGAGGATTTGTGTTTTTCTAGAGCCCTTGCTTGATTGAAAGCATCAGGCAGACTTTGCCAAGAGACCTGCTGATGAGAAAGAGCTTTGCAGAAGGTGTAGAAATCCAGCAAGAGGAACTCACTGCCCAGAATTTGCACTGTTTGGGGAGTGAGGGGGTGAAAGCCAAAGGGGTTAAAAGCCAGCTCCTGGAGACCTGTGAATATGAAAACACCTCTGCTTTTAAATGAGTTTTTCCCTCGTGGTTTACATAAATTTGACAGCTGACTACAGAAATCAAGTTGTCCTTTATGTACATGACAAAATCTCATCAATTATTTTAGAAACTCGAGAGTAACTTTATGCTTGTGGCTGGCAATACCATGAAACTTGAGAGAAACAGAGACTGAGTGATATTACCAGAAGCAAAGAGCTTCAGGAAAGTTAAATAGTCCACACAAAATGACGTAAAATAAATTAAGACTTTTTAAATTCCTCTGTTTTTCATAGTCTTTAACAAATAATGCTTTCAAGTCAAATTACAAGGCAACATTCTGTAGTTCTTATTGATTTCAATTGTAACTTTGCCTAAATAAAATACGCCCGCTTTATTTTTGACTCTTTAAATCCATCATTTCTTGCTATTATTCCAAGACTTTGTCAGCTCACTCATTGCTGGAATCAGCTCTTGTTGTGTGAGGGCAATCTACTTTCACACCCTAAGAGCTCCTACCCCGAGGACCTGACAAACTGCTGCATTTTTGGATTTAAAACTTACATTTCCAGAGCCCCTTGTTCCTCTGAAGTAGCAGAATATGAACAGCCACTGCTCATCCATGGAGAATTGAAGGAGGTAGGGTTTATGGGAGGAGAAGGGATCATCACAAGGGCTCTTTGGGCAAAGGGTTCTCTGAGGTCCATGTCCACAGGGGTCACTCACATCTTCCACCTCCCATTCTGCTCCTGGCCCAGTGTTTTTTATGTAACTCCAGGGTTTATACAGATCATGCCAGTTAAAGGCAATGTTATGACTTTCACAGCTGAGGATATCAGAGAAAACCAAAGAAAACTCAAGAAATTGCAGTAACTCCTTGAAGTGAGCCAGGCTACAGGATTGCTCCTTCCCCAGCAAACTGCTGCCCAGAAATGTCTCCAAGAGCCTCCCTCCTGTCTGCACTTGCCTGTGATTGTACCACCTTCTCCTGAACATCCACTCCTGAGAGCAAGTGGGACATGTCAGGGTCAGCCTTCTGAGGAATTTTCCAACTTTCAGAAACTTTCTCCAACTTTTGGTAGTCAGCTGGATGCAAAGCAGGGCTGGACTTGGCAATGCTTGGTCCAAGTGATCTCAGAGGCCTTTTCCAACTTAAATGATTCTGTGATTCTGGATCTGGCTCCTTAATGCTCATAATCTCAGTTTTACAGCAATGCCTCCCCCTTGTGCAGAGGCAGGTCTGTGTCCAGTCCCCCCGTGACTCAAGCAGGTAAAGCAACATCAATAAACTCACAGAACACCTCATAACATATTTGGTCCTTTTAGTCACCTTTATTTTACTTTTTCTTTTCTTTCTTTTTTTTTTTTTTTAATCAGGCTTGAGACATCATAAAACAAGAAGTGGCACTTTTGGAAGAGGAGAAACCTTTTCAAATTACCATGGGAGATGGACTGCTATCCCAAATCCATAAAGGACAAGAAGATGGGTGTGAAATTTCCTTTTACCCCATACATTTTTGATGCAACCTTCTTCCTTGTTTTACCAGCATGCTGCAAAGTGCTCTCCCCCCATCCCTCAGTCACCACGAGACTCATCCAAACAGAAACCCAAATATTGAGTTTTTTTCCCCAGAATGCTGGGCCGTGGCCACCTAGAGCCATTCTGAGCTGGGTGGTGGCAATCAGCAGACACAAACAGCTGGGTGACATTCAGGGGGACAGCTGGGAGCCTGTGAGGGGGACAGCAGGCTCTAAACACATGCTTAAACACGGTGCTTTTTGCCCAATAATCAGTAACATGGAGAGGGCGACATTAAACAAAATAATAAATCGTGTGCTGGCCCTCAAATTGGATCCCCCTTTTTTTTTTATTTGATTTTGCTAGGATTTATTCCCTTTGACAAACCATGCTGTTTAGAATACAATAGTGGCATAATCACAGCCTGGGGCCCTCATTCTTCAAGATAATGGGATACTTATTCATCTAAGGCAGGTACAAGTCTGTCCTTGGCTTTCATTTTACAAGATTACTTGTATTTCTGTCTCATTTGCAGTAGGTGATATCTGTCAGAAAGCAATTTTCACCCAATTTGGGGTTCTTAATATTTTCTCTTTAAGCTCCTTTGTTGTTGATTTTTCCTCCCCCCACCCCTTGACACGCATTTTGCAAGCAACCCATGGACAAGCTACCTTTTATCTCCCCCCCTTTTAAACAAACAAACAAATAAATAAATAAAGAGCATCCCTGGCCCTGTTTACACAGCTCAATAATTTATTAGTTAAGCGTGACAGCACAGGAATTTTTCAATGTGCGAGGCAATGCCCTGGCTGGTGTGTGTTCCACTTCACCCTCAAGAAAAAGAGAGCAGCCCTCACTTTTGTTTGGCCTGACAGTCTGAAAGTTCAGGGGTAGGAGCCCCTCATGCCCCCAGAAATGTGCCAAAAAAGCAGGGTTTCAAAGGCCAACTGGAAGGCCTAGGCTGAGGTCCTGATTCAGGCTTTGAGGATTTAACCTCAGCATTTTTTTCAGGTAAAGATTAATGAAAAGCAAGTTGTTAGGTTTGGGGGTTTGGGGTTTTTTGGCGGGGAGAGATTTTTGCAGGTATTGTTGGGAAATTAAAACAAAAAAAATGTTGGTCCACTAGCAAGGCTCTACTTCATGCTAAAAAGTAGTATGTGGTGAATTTTTTAAAAGTTAAAAACGAAGTGAAATGGGGAAAAGTATGTGATAATGTGTTTGGACCCAAAAAACATTTAGATAAAATTCTAACTATTTGGGATTTGAGCCCTTCCAGATTCCCTGTGTGAAGGGTTCCTCTCCTTTCCTTGCTTTCCTGTTTTCCTTGCTTGCCCTCCCTGCTCTTTTTGAATACCCCAGGTCAATTTGTCCTTAAATTTTATTTGCAAAGTGCAATTGTTCTTGCTGAAAGCTGCAGGAACATGGGCAGAGGTGAAGCCCCCTGGCACCCCTGGCTCCCGAGCTGAGCCCTGGTGCAGACACCACACATTCCTGCAGGTGACAGCCCTGCAAACGTCCTGGGAGGTGCAGGGACTTAAAAACCCAGGTGGAAGCAAAGCAAA
This sequence comes from Passer domesticus, assembly GCF_036417665.1. Lineage (NCBI taxonomy): Eukaryota > Metazoa > Chordata > Aves > Passeriformes > Passeridae > Passer > Passer domesticus. The sequence goes on from NC_087480.1 coordinate 53,964,263, forward strand.
CAAATAAAATTTGGGAAATGGAGCTGAAATCAAAAGCACATCTCTCGTCTCTCTTTGCTTAAGCTGTTTAGAGGGGCTCTGTGTGCAGAGGAATTACTTTGAGGTAACTCAGACACCTTTCTTTTCTCCATGGGTGTCTCTGAAGGCAAAACTAATTCACTTCTGCTCCACCAGGTCTGCCCTCTATTGTTCCCCACTAATGTAATTTTTTTTTTTTGTCTTTAGAAACATTCCTGCCTGTGTAATCATCTCCAGCACAGAGAGCAAGGAGAGGAAATTAAGATGTTATTGAGGATTTGAGAGATATCTCATGTTTCAGAGTGGATCAGAGGCCTTGCTGTTTGATTTTTTTTTTCCTTTCTCCTTTAAGGTGCCTGTTTTGGGGAGATGAGGCAAATATGTTGTATGGTTTGCTGGGCTGAAGTAGGGCTGACCTTCAGGAAGCTGTGATGCTTCTCTCTTCTCCTGACATAGCAATAGATATGTCCTTAATTCCACATGTGGGTTCCTCTCAGCAGGTCATCTCTTGGGGGAAGAGTTTCACCTCTGGTGGTCTCCACAGGCCAGTCCCAAGAAGTTTTTACTAAACAGCTCCCAGTTCTCCTTGGGGAAGAGAGGAGTGGACTACGTGAAATATCAGACAAGATTTTTTTTTTTTTGGATGACATGAAGCAAAACTTTAGCTGACAATTTCTGAGTATTTTTTTGTCTTCAACAAGGCCGAGCTGGAGGGAGCTGAGCTGCTTCCACCAGGGGAGTGATTTGTCTTGTTATAGGAGAGTTCATTTTTTAACTAAAGAATGAGACTGTACACATGAAAATCCATCAGCAAAGGTTTTTCCAGGGTAACACAGTGTATTTCAGTTTTCCTGATGTTTCCCAGGGCAGCTGTGAGGACCTGCATGGAGATTTTAAGGTGGCTTTGAAACTGCTTTGTGTTTCTCTGCTCCTTCTCGTGGTGTCATTGGAGAGATGGTCTCCTGTCCCCAGCAGCCACCCTGGCCATGGCCACCAAACCACTGAGATGACACTTGGCTTAACTCACAGACCCTTTGTGATGCTCATGACCTACTCATTGGCTCCATAAGAAAAAAATAATTGGAAAATTAGCATAAGTATTGCGTGTCAGACTAAACTGCTTGCAGCTGCTCCTCAAAATAAGGGGTGGTGTAAAGTTTACTGCACAAAAATGATAGATAAAAAGTCAGCCTGGGAATCACAGGTGCCTCAGCTGGGCTTCCTGATGGTGGTGTGTTCTGCTGAAATAACCTCACCCTCCTGTGCATCAGTTTGCCCATGTGTTTCCTTGTGGACAGGTTGTAATCCCACACTGATATTTCACCTTACTAATGCAGAGAGAACGTGCTGGAAAGAAAGCCAAGCTGAAGGAAATCTGTGCCTTGCTTTTTGCACCTGTGTGTGAGTGAACTAACTTTGCTTTAGGGCTACTGCATTCCCTGCTCAGCACTTGCTGGGATGGTGATTTGGAAAACCATGGAAAAGAGTGGATGCTGCTGGAAGCTCAAAGGTCTGTAAACATGATCTCTGCTCTGGTGGCTCCAGGAAAAGCACAGCTGAGAAATGGACTTGGCTTGTCCCAGCACTGCCCTGCTCCCAGCAGGAAAACAACCTGGAGTGCAGGTTTGTGAAAGAGGAGCAGGATTAGGGCTGCAAGGGGGCAACAGGGTCTCCCTGCTCCTAGTCCTGCCATGTGGATGTGAGTCTGGGACTAACTGGACTTGGCTGAGCCACCTGGGTGGGTCTTTGGTAAATCAGGGCTTGGAGAAAACTGTTTCCCTGACATCTGTTGATTTTTGTGGAAGTCAGAGAGTTAAACACCTTCTGGGCTCTGTGTCTGATCTGGTGAGCCTGGTGCAGGCGAGATGCAATCCTACCATTTCTGCAGCTGGGCACTCTCCTTGCTCCACGAGAATGGAAATATTCTCCTTCATCAGCTGCAAAAGGCAAAGAGCAGGCTGCAGTCTGACGGTGGAGAGGCTGGGATTCATCATCCCCATCATCCCCATCATCCCCATCATCCCCATCATCCCCCATCCTCACCTGGGGCTGGCAGACACCAGAAGGTCAGTGCTGAATAATTTGCCAGGGCTGAGCTAAAAGCAGCTTTTATCCAAAAAGGGGCTGCAAAGCGTGGAGACACCAGGTAAAACGTAAGCAAGAGCCCCAAGTGATACACAGACAAAAGCTGCAGGGATTTAAGCCACTTAGGCTTTATTAATGGCTGGGTTTCTCTGAGGTGTGCCTTGCAGCAGGTTCAAATAAAACACCAGCGCAGTCCCTGCTGGACTTGCAGCTCCTGAAAACAGAGGCAGCCCCAGTGTATAACAGGATCTTCACTGCTGTTCTGGGGCTTGAATAACATTATGGTGACTTTGCATAGATTTTTGCCCTTAATGCAAATAGGGAAATGATTTTCTAATCAGGTGAGATTAGGCTGAAACATGATAGCTAGAGTTTGGTTAGTTAATGAAATACAAAGAAGTAGCCTGTACCTTTGTAAACTGTTCTTAAAAATAATGCAATGTTAAAAAAAATTGGTTTCTTTGGCTAGCAGTCATGTGAGAGAGCCTTGATGCAAATCTCTGTAATGAGTGCATTCCGATGAGCATTTGAAAAATATATATGTATTTATTTGCATTGATATGTTTATATGGCTTTACATATCAACTTAGTCAGGAAAAATTGAATAAAATGTCTCAGGTCTGGGAAATGAGAAGAGATTATGAAAAGCAGATTTAATATAGCACCGTTTTTTGATGTTTGTGGCACATTTCATCATATTGCCAGAGACACCCAATTACACAGCTTGCAGAGTAATCAGCAAATGGGGAATCCGAAGGAGAATATTAACTCTGGTCTTTTTTTTTCTCCTTCTTCCTCCTCCTTCTTTAGCAAATATTATGTTATGCCTTATGGAAATGGATCAAAATGCCACATGTGCAGTTAATACTGAGCTCTGGAGCTCTTTCAAATCTTATTTTTCCCCTCACATTGTATTTTTCTGGAACAAACCTCCTGATAACTTTAGGACATGGTCTTCAAGGCCAAAGCACCACCTTAAACTTCCTGCAAGTTTGGCTTTCAGTTTTAGCTGGTGGCTGACTTCACCTCATCAACCTTGCGTGAGGGAAAAATTGAGTTATTAATTGAAGATAACCACGTGCAAGGACCTGATCATAGTTCATCCATTTATTTCCCTCTTTGTGAAGGCAGGAATTTACTGAGCAATTCAGGGTCCTTGATGGTCACAGACACTCCTTACCCACATGGTTTTTAATATTCAAAGCAGAATGGTAACTGCAGTGGAAAAGGAGATCTAATGATTAATATTTCCTTTACTGTGGATTAAAAAAAACCAGCAATGGCTGCAGTGTAGGACAGTTGTGGCTGGCTGATATTTTGGGTGCATGTGATCAAACAGTCTTCAAAGGCACTGATGGAACTGGGTCAAAACTATTAGCACTAAAATTTTTGCAGGCGGGGGTGTTCCCAGTCTCTGCCCACATTCCCACTGTTCTGGTTCTCTGCCTGGCTTAAGAAAAAGCCACTTTTCTTGAGAATGTCTAAAATGTTATTAATCACTGTTACAAATGCACTTCCATTTTCTTCCAGATTACTTTTCCCCTTCTATGTGTTTCCCTTTGCATTAATTCTACAGCTGAGAAAAGAAACTGGGAAATCACATTAATGGGGGATGACATTCTGAAATGGAATAATCTGATTTTTTTAAAAAGACCTTTCTATCAGAAGACTTCAGAAAAATATTGATAAACTCAGAAAAATATTTTTTTCCATCTGCTTTACCAGACATCAAATTTGGCCTATACCCAAGGTGAAAAACCCATGAAATCTCTACCAACTTCTTGCCCAAGAAGTAGTTTCATCTTTTAGGTTCAAACCGACCCTGAAGGAACAGGAATTGGAGGAACAAGTTTGCAGAAGCTTTTCTGCCATCTCCTGGAGCACAGCCCCCCATGGCTATGTGTAGAAAAGGGGACAGGTCCTCCACCAAAGGAACAGAAACCTCCTCAAAATCACACAGAAACCCCAGTCGTTTGAGAGTGGTCACATTTGTTGTGCACCACTGGCTTTAGGGATGTGCTGTCTGCTCAGGTCTTTCCCATCTTCCCCTCACCAGGCAGGAATTTCCCCTGGGCTGTGCAGGAAGGTGACAAGAGGTGCTGCAGCCACTGCAGTGGTGTCGTGTGGCCAAGGGGGATTTTCACCCCAGCTGGAGATGTCCCCCCCAACAGCAAGAAGCTGTTTCAGAACCTTTTTGTGCAGCTTTTTCTGTGTGGTTCCAGCCTCAGGTTGATGAATGATTCACAAAATGCATTTTTCTTGTTTTTTTTTCCTTTTTATTAGCGGAGTATGAAAACAGGCAATAATCTTACAGAAAGCAGGACTGGCACAATTGGTACATAGCATCATGCTGCAGCTTTTCAGAAATTAATATAAACTCTTTTTTTGTTTCTTCTTCTTCTTCTTTTACCTACCAGAATAAATAAATATGATACACATTTGAGATCCTCAATAGTGAATTCTAAAGCACAAGGTCTTACACTACAGCTCAATTTTACAGCAATCTGTACAGTGTATTACTTTGATTTCCTTTTTGCAATTTAAAAGCCTTTGTTCCTTTGCAAGATGGGTCTGACATACAAACATGGATACACTTTGGAGCTAACTGTACACCTTGGGTCAGAACCTGGGAAAAAAAGAACAAATTGCCTCCCTCCTGGCATGAGAAAATAAACAAAAAAGTTATTTTCCATCGCTCAGACACATCTAAGATTCTGCTTTATGGGATGGCCCCACTTAATTGACAGAGCAGTTAGAAAAGGCTTTGGCCACTCATAGGGCACCAGCTGCAGCATTTAATTGCTGTGGGTTTAATGTGTGTCTTACAGAGGTTTTGAAGAGAACTTCCAGCCTGGAACCTGGACTATTAAAAATATAATTGTATTTTTTGTTAGTATACAGAAAATTGCGTATTTTTTACAAATCAGTGTGGGGGTTAAGCGTTGTTCCCAGCTGTGCTCCAGTGAAACTGCTGCAACAATTCCACTCTGGCAAGTGATGAGGGTCTTAATTTGTGCACCTCAGCTTTTGCACCTCTTCCCCAGGAGCCTGGGGAGCCAGGGACGATGTGGATGCTGCTGCCTGAGCAGCTGGGAAGCAAAGAGCATCCACAAAGTCTGTGGGAAGCAGGGAAGGGAAGCTCCATCCCTGCTGGGCTGGTGTGTACACGGTGGGAGAGCGCAGCCGCATGCCAGATCAGGGGATTTTTTTGTTTGTTTGATCTTGCATTGCTGACATTTTTGGGGGTTTTTCTTTTTGTTGTTTAGTGCACCAACCTCTTCTTATCCTTCCACTACAGATTTGGGCTGAGAGCAGACCTAAGCAGAGAAATAGCTTTTTTTTCACTCAAAAGAAAAAAAAAATTAGATGTATTGTGCTGCTCTAGAACAGATCATAAAAAAACAGCAAGGGGCACATGGAGGGCTAAGAAGGGAGGAAAAGAAAAATCAACACAGCTTGTAAAAACCAGCAGGAAAGTTCTGTAATTGACTTTTTTCAAGCTTAATTGAATTATGTTTCATAGCTACTGTAATTAAACTAATAGAATATGGTGGATTTTAATTTGCATTCCTTTTCTAGAGAGGTTTATTTAATCCTTTATGTATTAACTCCTCAGAAATGTCCTGATGCTGCTCAAAATTGTCACGTCAGTGGTAGTACCACACATGGAACACAGGGACAGAAATAATTACAGTTCCCACGTCTCTGTCCACCCACTTTGGTTTTTCTTCAGCAAAAATGAGCATCTCTCTGGCTGGCTGCAGTGGCAAAACATACCTAGAGCTCATTGAAATTCTTCACATGGTGAAACATCTAAATGAGAAAGGAGATGTGGAGGGATCTGCTCACTGATGGTTATTTTCACATTTGGCAGCTTTTTTTGTGTTTCCTACACAGCAAATGATGATTTTTCTTGGAGGAAATAGAGGAAAGAAAAATATCTCCCTTTATTCCCAAATTCAACATCAAGGACATTTCCCCTTCTTAGCCAAAAAAATTAAAAAGATGAAAAAAAAAGGAAAAAAAAGATGTTTCCTTTCAGCCTCCCAGCATCACTACTGGATGCTTTCTCATTTAGTATTTCTCCTGCACTGTTTTAATATATTTTTTTTAATTGACACTTGTTAGACTTGTCTTGCAGTGTAGAAGACATTTAACTGCAAACTTTTGCCCTCAATATTGTGAGTGATTTTCTCCAGGGACTTGGTCCTGCAAGAACCATGTATAAAACCTTTATAAATTCGCTAAGGAGGGTTTGGAGCTGCAGCCGTTCACCAAGGAGAGGCAAAGCAAACAAAGCCATAGGAAGGGCAAAAGATTGGCAGAGGAAATGCCCAGATCTATGACCTGTTCCCAAAGGAACTAGGGAGATTTCTTCCAGATTTCCCACCACTGTTTTTAAAGGATTTGGCAAATTCATTTCCTGGCCTATGTGCCACGCCATGCATTTGTCTGGCATTCCTTTCATACATTAAAAATCAACTTTATCGTCTGCCCCACAGAACACAAAATGTTGTTTCCCTTTTTCCATTTCACCTCCCCGTGGGTGGAGCAGTCCCTGCCCTGGCACCAGGCTGGCACAGCATCCAGAGGGCATGGATAACTCTTTCTCCCCTGTACCAGTTCAGTTGTAGGGTCTCTGTGTTACACTCCAAGCATTTTATGCCTGTGATGGAAGAAGCCACGTTACAGCCAACTAAAACGTTTGTTAAGAAGTGTCAGATCTCTGTCTGGAAGTGAAGAGGGGAACCTCAATCTGTTTTGATTCTGAAACTCATCAGTGACTTCATTTTCCTAAATAGCTGGGGCTGGTGGAAGGAAAGGGGACAAGCAGAGCTCACATCCCAAATCAGGACATTTGCAGGCGTTCTTCCCACCTGGAGAAACATCCAGTTTTGCTAAGTTCAAACAGGAATTATGCAGAATCAGTCCTTTCAGCCTTCCCAATACATACACAGGATTGTATTGCAAGCGGAGTTTCTCCCTGTGTTTTTTTCATAATTTTGCAGGTGGAGTTTCTCTCTATGTTTTTGCATAATTTTCTTTTGGTCAGAAAAAGCCCAAGAGCTCAGAGACCTTACAACAATATGCAGGAAAGATTCAGTTTTGACAGATAATTAATTACTATAATTTTGCAAGCTATGAGACTAGATTCTTGAATTTTTGCATTTCCAAATCAATTTTGCTTTTCATGTCAGCTCACTCCCCTCATGGATGTTTAAGGTTGACTGTAAGAAGGCAAACCCCAAACTTTACATAAAATACTTCAGGGGCTCATCTGCATTTAAGGAAATATCCTAATTTTTTTTTCCGTTTATTTTAAAATTTTAGATATTTTCACCCTGATTCAGAAGGGGAGAAATAATCTCCAGGTGGGAATGATTCACATGCCCTGGTACAGGACCAACTGCCCCTCAGTCAGCTGCTGCTCCTCACAGAGGCAGATGAGGAGGGTGCTGAACAAACACCCCAGGGAACTGATGGAGATATGATTGTCTCCTCTCCCAGTTTGCTTCCTGAGCCGTGCTGGCCTCACCCCAGTGTTGGTTTTCAGTGGGGTGAGAGATGCTCCACTGGGAAGTTCCTGGTAGCAGCTCCAAGGCTCTGTGAGGAAGGAGATGAGCAGAACACAGGGATGAAGGGGTCAGGCTCCAGGGTCAGCTGAGATGTGTGAAGGCTGTGAATGTTAAAATGAATTCCTGCACCGAGGCACGGGGAAGAGTTTCCCTCCTTGGCTCAGTGGGAAGGTCTTGTCTCCCTCCAGAGGATCATGGCAAATCTAGTGCTGGATCAAGCTTATCCCCTGTGCTCTCTGTCCTCGCCTTGCAGGAGCAGGCCATAAACCCAGGTGTTCTGACCTTCCTGTGGCAGATGCTGTGGTACCATCCTGAGCCATGTGGGCTGTGTGTGCCCTGGTGTGAGCTGGTGCCTCCCTTTCCAGCCCCAAGGGCAGAGAAGAGATGCCTGTGTTACCTGGGGTGCTGCAAGAGTGACTGCAGCCCTCTGCTCTCTGCCTGAAACACCCACTGACATGAGCTGCAGTTTCATGGACATCTCTTATTAATTAAAAAAGAGCTCAACTGCAGATCTGATCTCCCACCCAATTACCTCACTTGTTCACTGGCACCAAAGAACGACATCAGAAGGGGTGCTCATTAAATTTGTGTTTGCCCTGCTCTGGTAAAGCAACTCCACAGCCCAGAATGGTGCAGAGGTCAGCAGAGCACAGAAAAAAATATAGATGAATAAAGCCTTTTTTAGGAAGGAGGAAGAAAATTAAAGCTTTGTTTGGGTGTCCCTGGTTTGGGTGACAGACAGCAAAAAAATGAAAGCTGGGACTTTCTTTTTGGACAGAGTAAATGTGCTTTGGTGGTTTTAATTTACTGAGACTCCTTTGAAAGTGGCAGCCAAAAATCTGCTTCCTACAAATACATTTTGGTTTTGGCAAAGTGGAGAATTCTGCCGGTCACAGCGGCTGATTTGACACAGTCAGGAAAACTAAAGCATGAGAGAAAAGCCCCAAACTGAAGTGTTTGGCACAACAGAAATATTTATGGAAGACACTCCATTTTCCTTGGAAGCTGGTGCAGTTGATGAGCTGCCCCCTCCAGAGGTCTGCTCCTGCTACAGCTTTATGAGAGATTAGCCATTATTTCCCATCAAACAGTTCTTACATCTCCATTTGTGGGAGTTAGATGCTTTTTCAAGGAGTAATAATGCAGCTGAACACACTCTTTCCCTCCACGTTTAAACAGGTAATTTGACCCCCAGTGTGAAGCAAGGTGGGAGTGAGGGGGGCCACACTTGGGTGGCTATGGGTCTACACTTCAGGTTAAATAAATTCTGATTATTTGCAGAGGGACAGCACAGATCTGCCCAGGGTGTTGGTGACACACCCAGTTGACACTCTTGGGACACAAACATACCACCTGCCCCAGAGTCACGCTGGATTTTTTGATCCTAGGCAGTATTAGAGATGAGGTCTGAGTATCATCCCTCCTTAATGCTCAGAGGAATAGCAGTGAGTCCAAAATGTTTATTTGGATTTGGGTAGGCATAATTTTTTTTCTAAAGTGATTTAAATTGGCAGAAACATTCCTTCTCAACAAGGAAAACCACGCAAGGGTGAATGATGGGTCATTCCAATGAAATGAGACTGAAACTGTTCAGTGCAATAATTCTGAAGCTGGTGAATTTTGGTTACTTGCAAACCCTGCATTTTTGGCAAGTTCATCTATCCCCCCTCAGTTCCCAAAAGAATATCAAGCCCCTGCTTACACCTGCTTTGCCTCCAGCAGTTCAGCATTTTTCACTTGTTACATTTTCACTTGATAACCACTTTTTGGACTGAGGGCTTGAGAACAGAATTTGGTGATCAGAGATTTTTTCCAAGACACAGCTTGCATCAATCAAGTTTTTTGTCAAAGAACCATAAAATTCATGGTGTGTTAACACACCAAGAGTCCATATGAAATTTTTATTACTATCTATTGTCAAAGTAAGACCAAAATGTTCTCCAAAAAGAAATACCTGTAATTTGTAAATAAAATTTACACTTCACTGCAGATTAAAGAGGAAACAATATAGATCAAAAATAATCTGAAAATTTGGCCTTCATTTTCTCCCAGCCAGCAGCATTTGGCCAGTATTTTGTCCTCTTTGAGCAAGTGCTATTAAAAAGAAAAGAAAAATGCTTGCCTTATAGGAAGTGCTTAAACAGGAAATTCACCTTCAGATCATTTCCCGGTTGTTAAAAAATTAGCTTTAGCAGAGAAGGGAGAAGTGGAGTGGTGAAGTGCACGATCATGTCTCTTCCTCATGAACACCTCTATGATGCTGACCCAAGAAGAGCAACTAGCTACCAGCAGAGGTCAAGATGATGGCTGGTTTGTAACTCTGATACTAGCTACTAAAATTGAAAAGCAAAGGGGAATAAAAGCAAAAGAGGTCACAGTTCTGTAACACTGACAGTAACACACAGATGATGGGTGCTGTCAACATTATAAACTATATACAAGACAAGAAGCAGGACTCTTTCTTCCCCCAAAGAACATAACAACAACAACAAAATAAAAGGTGAATAAAACACAGTTGGCACCTTATCGAGGGGGTGAGGAGAAGGGGCTCCTCCTGAACGTTACAGGCTGGACTCGTGGCAGTCCAGAGGACAGTTCATCTGTCTAAACACACATCCTCTCCCCCTTCCTCATTAAATACTCAGTGAAGACCAGGCCAGCAGCAGTGTCTGACGCAACCGTGGCGCTAGCAGGACGTTAACAAACGCAGAGTTTTCCCTGCAAGGGAGCACCTCGCTCCAGGGGCAGGTGTGGATCCGCGGGCAGTGCCAGCCTCTGGGGCAGCTCTCGGGGCAGTCAGTTGGGGAGGGTGTCCAGCCCCAGGGACGCCGCGTGCTGCTTCGCCCGCAGCCTCAGGTTCTCAATGCTCGTGGTTTTACTGTTCAGGCTCGGCAGGGAGCTGGAGGCCTGCAGGATGGGGGAGGACCAGACCTGCTGAGCGTGGGACAGCGACTGGTAATAGGACTGACAGTGCAGGGAGCTCAGCGGGGCCATGTTGACGTTCATGCCCAGGTAGGGCATGGCAGACGGTGTCCCCATTTCAAAGGAGGAGTAATGGACCAAGTTGTTGGTGGCTGCCATGTGCTGGCGGAACTGCTCCTGCAGGCGGAAGAGGCTCAGGGGCGAGGAGGAGTAGGAGTGAGTCTGAGCCAGGCCACTGCTGGACGAAGGCGTCACAGTCGCGCTGATAGGGGACTCTGCAGCAGGAGACAGAGGGGATGGGGGTTATTCCTACAGGCTGGATAAGCAGGTGCTTATTCACACCCCAGAAAGCTTTGGGCAGCAGCATGGGCTTGTCTCTTGTACCAGAGGGCTAATGAGAGAGCGTGTGACAGCTCACGAGGGCTAAATGTGTGTCCTTCCCACACCTCAGAGTGTAGAAATGGGCTGAGCTCTGCTGCTGTTGCTGGGCACTGCTCTCCCCAAGATCTAACTGCAGCAGAAGGTCTCTGCTCTTTCAGTGCTCCAGCTGCAGTGGACATCCTGCCCTCTGTGGGGCCTGTTCCATGCTGAGAACAAGCCTGGGCAGCCTATCCCTGAGCACCCACTCCACAGGGAATATGGGACGATGCCCAACCACCAGCATCCCCCTTGGAAAGGGGTCCTGACCACCAGCCTGCCAGGTCCTGACACCAGCCCCCACCGAGGCGCTGCCCCTCACCTGCTTTTGGGCTTGCTCTCTTGCAGTTCAAAGTCTTGCTGTCCACGCCAGGGCTCTTGTCCACTTTGGCCTCATCCAAGGTGCTCTTGAACTCCTCCTCTCTGTCGGTCTGGTCCTCGGGCGCCGACTCGCTGGCAGACTGCTCCGACAGGGTCAGGTTGAGGTCGGTGCCCACCTCGCTGGGGAGGCTCTGGACCTTCTCAGTGTCCGAGGTGGGAGCCTGGGTCTCCAGAACAGGGGGCTCCATCTTGCCCTCGCTGTGGCTCCCCTCACAGTCCTTCTGCTTCTGCAGCTGCTCTTTCTGCAGGCTGCGCTGCTTCTTCCGGAATTTGGCTCTCCGGTTCTTGAACCAGACCTTCCGTGCCACAAACAGCAGGGGAGAAAAACCAGTGAGAGTCCTGCTTAGGGCAAATTCAGCATCACTCAGCTTCAGGGGAACCCCAAGTGATGAGGTGATGTAAGCCCACTATGCCAAAGGCCATTCCACTTTGCTGGACCTTAGAACTCGACTGTTTTTACTGAATCTACAAATAACATTTCAAAGTCTAAAAAATACCCAGCCTCTATATTGATTCTTTAACAGGCTCCACTGCTGGTGGTTTTCTTCGGTTTTTTAGTTTTTTTCCCCTAAATTGGTTAGGCAGCTCATCCAAAAAGAATGTCTTGCAGCTGTAACATCTGAAGACATTACACTGTGTGTGTGTAATTACACACACATTACAGTGTGTTAAGTTTCTAAAACCATTTGGTTATAAGTGTATCAAAACTATGATGGCAACACTCAAAGTATATCATTACAGGCATAGGCTGTTGTCTGGGAACTGCATATAGGAAAGGGGAGAGAATCCATTTATTTTTTTAAGTTAAATCAGTAGACATAAATTAGAAGAAATAGATTAGAAAATCTTGTTTGTTGTTTGCTTGGTTAGATAAGGGGACAAAGCATTTTTATATCAAAATGCCTTGATACTTATATAAAAGAACTAATGTTTTTCCACAACTTTTTGTCTTCACAGTTAAAAATATTTGTCTTTTAAAAGACAAGAACTGCTTCACCAGCAGGTTATGAACTAGCACATTTCACTAATTGAAACGAAAAAGCAAACAAAAACAAAAAGCAAACCCAAACCTTGGCCTGAGATGTTACAAATATTGACACTGGTGGAAAAGAGCAGCTGGAATTACTTGGGTCTCTACTTTTTTAGAAAGCCAGAAAAGCCTCGCAAATAAATAAATAAATAGACTTCTGTTGCTGTTTCTAAAATTTCCCCAAAGAAATGTGAAAGAACAAATGAAAACCAGTGTACACTTCAGACAATCCTAAATTTAAAAAATGTGCGCGTGGATTAGAAGTTTCTTAAGCAGATGTGTGACTTTGGATAATTTTATCGTCCCTGCCCCTGCCTTTGACAACTTTACTGCCCCAAAATCTTTGCTTCCACTGCAAGAATCCTGGAAGGTCAAGGGAGCTGTCAGCCCTCTGGGAACCCGGCTGTGCTCTTTGAAACATCCCCCCTGGCAAACCCCCAAAATATCAGTACCTGGACTCTGGCTTCGGGCAGGTTTGTGCACATGGCCAGCCGCTCTCTCATCACCACATCTGGGTAGTGAGTCTTCTGGAAGGTCTTCTCCAGGGCCTCCAGCTGCTGGGCGGTGAAGGCCGTGCGGCTCCGCCTTTGTTTGCGGTGCTGGGATCCATAACGTGCCTCCAAAATGATGTCTTGAAATGTACAGCCGTTGGAAGACAAGGAAAGTGGCCAATTTAATTATTGGAATTTGTACGCTGACAGTCGAATAAAGCACTTGCTAACATCAGACAAAACTACGGAATGTTTTTTCCATTCCTTTAGAGCTAGTAAAACACATACATATGGATTTTACTGGTGAACTGAGGTGTCCAAAGAGATAAAATCATTGCAGAGGGGTTAAAACTAGATGACCTTTGAGATCGCTTCCAGCCCAAACCATTCTGTGATTCTAAAAGCCTGTTCTGGAGAGAGAACCTCTTCCTGTGACAGCTGTGAAAACTGTTGAGACTCCAGTGCTGAATTTGGCTGAAATAACTCAATCTGCTCCAGTGTCAGTGGGGCAGGACATGCAGATTCCCAGACCTACCATGGCATAAGCACCTTCCATTAAAAAACACAACTAGAAATAATGTGGGGACATTCACTCTTGTACTTCTTTAATGTCTTGTGCATAGCCCACTGCAGTCTTCAAGGCATGATATTGGAGAGCTGTTCTGGGCTGCAGTTCAGAGAGCGTTTAATCTCATGTGCTTTTGTGCATTTTGCTCCAAAGCACATCCTTCACTGAGCACGGACACTCTCCAGCATCTGGGGTGGAAACACCAGCCAAGGCCACGTCCAGCCCCACTGGTTGCAAGCCCAGAGCTCATGTGCTGAGCTGTTCCCTGCAGAGCACCTACTCACAAGGTCTGACTTTGCAGACCAAGCTTGGAAAATTGAGGGCAGAGAAGAAAATCAGACTGGGGAAAATCTGAGGCCAACAGTAAAGGGCTTATTATTTTACCAGAGGGGTTATTATTGCACAACAGTTAGTGGGAGTAGAAAGATCTTAAATCAATGAAAATAAGTTACTTGAAAATGAAAAAAACCCACCCTTTATTATGCAAGTTGGGACATGCTGTGCTACAGCCCTGGAATGAAACAGTCTGGCAAGAGGTTTGCTCTCATAGAGGAAATGCAGAAAGAGCAGTGTCTGGTATCATTTTTAATTCGGTTAAGAATGTGACTTCCAGTAGAAGGGAGGAATGAGCACACGAGAAAACAACAGAACAGGGAGAAAAGCTGGCACTATCACCACACGGAGCCCGATGAAGGCTCTGGCTGCTGTTTGTTTGCGCTTTTGTCACGAGCGTCGTGACACGAATCCAAACAATAAACAAAAACCTGCTGTCAGGCCACCCCCAGCACCACACAGCCCGGCCTCAGACCCACTGGCTAACGAGCGTAGCAAATCAGCTTTGCACTGCTCAAACATTCCTCTTCCAAAACTTCCAGCTGTTCCATTCTAGGTCAGCACTCGAAGCGCCCTCCTGGGGCATTGCCAAAGCTGCGTGGTTTTGGCAACCTGGCAGAGATGTGATCAGGCTAAAGGTCTTCAGCAATATAGCGCTGGTTGCATACAAGAGAACTTTGTGTTTGAGGAATCAGAGCTCCTTGGGGAGTTCAAATGCTGGTGATAAAGCTGCCCCTGTGGAGACAGAGGGACCATCCTTGTGCATCCAGGCACAGCTCACAGTGCAGCAGGTGAGGAAGAGGAACGTTCCAGCACAAGAAATGAAATTGAAGCTGCCCCAAAACATTTAAAAAAGCTAACATTTGTGTTTCAAGTACACGAAAACAGGAGAAAGGGCACTGGTTAAACACCCTACCTAAACACCCTACCTGCAGGCTGGAATATTCCCAAATTTCTAGAGTAGAGGTTAGACCTACCAGCTCCCCAGAGGCGGCAGCTCTTGCATTAAGTTTGGCCACTCCAGCGAGAGGCAACCAGCAATTATTTTAATGTTTTAACTATGTTTTCAGGCTTTGTGCAAGAAGGAGAATATAAATTGCAGGTGAGGCTTTGCAGTTACCACCAGAAACCTCTGTTTTCTGACTTAAGGTCATTTGCTTTTGTGCTGCTTTATTCTGACTGTCCCTGGAAGGCAAATGAGATCTATAACCTGCACTGAAAGATATTCAGAAGTAACAGAATGTGAGGCAACTGCAAAGGAAACAGCTCGTAGGTATATAATGCCTACACTGCCAATGATAAGCAGACAAGGGGACGGTGGCATTTAATTTGGAAAGTCTTCCAGGTGGGTTATTAATTTTAAAGATAAGAGGTCAGGATACCAATTGAATCTTCCGGTCAAGAATATGAGAATAGTTTTTTTAATTGTTTTTTTTTTCTTCCTCTGCTTTAGCCTAGTTAGGGCCAAAGACATTTAGTCCTCCATGCTCTAATCTAAAAGACAGAGATCACAAACATCTTTCAAGAGATCCTTGCAGTTAGAAAAGGGGCACCTTGAGATGCAGGGTCTGCAAGGTACATTGCAGAGTTCAGGGCCATCTGCTCCTATCTGACAGCCTGACACTGAAAGGGGCAGGGAACAAGGGGATGGATGACCAGGACAAGGACAGTGCTCCCCCATCACTCTGCAGCCCATCAGCAGAGCCAGGACCAGAGTCCTGGTCTCTTTGATTCCACTTTGGTTGTTTACTTATGAGGACAGTGACTCCTGCTCTGCCCTGTGCCACCCCAAAGATCCCACAGGCCACTCAGAACCACACTAAGAAGGTCACAAATAGCAGCTGGATAAGGGAACATTGCTAGCATGAAGATCTGACAGCCAGCTGTGGCTCAGTGATCCAAAGAGTCCAGGACTTTATCATCATGCCTTTGTGGACTCCCCACCTGGGAGGACCTTCCTGGAACTTCTGCATCCTTATTTTGGCTTGAGCCATTATTTATCATATTTAGCCCACCAAAGCTGTCTGGACAGGTAATTTTTCCCACCTACTCTAGACTGGAAGGAATCCCTCTACAATTTTTTTTTTTTAACTTTAATATCAGACAACTAGAAAGCTATCTTAGAACAGATACACATTTTTAGGCAGTCAGGAAAGATAATTCCATTCTGGGGAAGTTTCTAGAATAACAAGTATGGTAACTTTTTACTTTAGCTGCCACATCCTGGTTGTCAGGTCTGCTTTACATCACTGCATCCAAGTCCAGACCAAAACAGTGATGTTGCAGCTGTTGCTCACTTACACTGCAGGAGCCTTTGATGATCTCAGCCAGATCTGGATGTTTCATGGCAGGCTGAAATTTAGGGCAGATATATGTGCCCTACCACACCAAATATCCTCAGGTCTCCATCCATTGTTTTTGAACAATTACTTCTACCAACTCATAAAATACTGTCTGGGCTTTGCACTTCCTATTAATGAGAGCATCAGTGCAGCGCTGTTACAACCATGGCTGAACACAGAAAACCAGCTCAGATGCTCTGGACCAGCAGCTCCTGTCCTCAACAGTGCTGCATAAATGACACTGCCTGGGTAAAGTCACATGTGACTTTATTTGAGCTAAAAAGCTGTTTTATGGAAGGCAGCAGAATCTCCAGGAAAGTGCCACCCAACACAAGGTCTAGGATCCCCAGAAATAAATAGGTCAAGGTGAAACCCAAATAAGATTCAAATGAAGGTCATCTCCCAGAGAGAAAAAGGGGTTTTTAGGAAAGAAGTGGGAAATAGTTGCTTGAAGAGACAACATGGAGAAACAATATATGGCCTGGGATGGCAGGAGGTGGCTGTCAGGGAATGCAAGACCTGGGGGAATCCAATTTACTTTGTGATCACGTTCACTCTGCCCTTATTTGCTAACAAGAAAGGGAAATTCTTTGCTGTTTTTTGTTCACTCGTTAAAAGACATTCCAGTGTCTTTTTAATTCTCTCTTTTCAACCCCATATAGTGGAGCCACGTCCCATCTGAGGATCCTTCCCAGCTGCCAGAGGCCAGTCTAAAGCAAGGTGCCTGCACATACTGGAGGGCAGGTGTCACCTGAGAGCTTGGCCACAGGGACAGCACTGAGGAGCACACCTTGGCTCTCTCACACTCCAGAAGAGTTTCACTCAATGCAAGCAACAAGGATATTTTTTTTTTGTGCCGGATTTTTTGGTTTCTTTGTGCGCGCGGGTTTTTTCGTTGCTGTTTTTTGGGGCGGGGTTTTTAGCGCCAGGCAAGGGCACTTGCCATGAGTTGTCCTTACCAGCCAGTCTCTCTGCCAGGGTGAGGGCGTGCACGGAGGGCCGGTAGTCGGGGGCGTGCTGGGCCTGCTGAGCTGCCTGCTGGTGGAGGTTGTACATGGCGCTCAGCGAGTTCATGGCGTGCAGCGAGTAGCCGTTCACTCCATAGTGCTGCATGGTGACATCAACCTGCAAAACAGCACCCAGAGGAGACAGGGGCTTAGGGACCTGCTGTTCCAGCAGCCCGGGGTCTCAGCAGAGCTTTGGAAGTGCTGAGCTCAGAAATGAAGTGATGCATGCAAGGCTCGTGTTTGACATCACGACACCAACAGGTTCTGGGACAGGAATGGAAATATCTTCTGTACACCTGAAGCACCATCAACACAAGGCCAGCTTCCAAACTTAAAGCCCAGAATCTGACTGTATCTCGATCATGCTGATCAAAATACGGGAAATTAAATTTTTGCATACCACAATACAGTTTATCATAGCACAGTGACTTTTAATGCATTGTCCTAGCTCTATCCCAGGGCTAGCTGGGATTTTGTCCCTATCGCTGCCTACAGTGGACTATTTGTAATCCCAGTGCTGGAATATCAAATAATGTTCCTCATCTGAACTCACTCATTTATAATTTGTTTCCATTCATTATTCATTTTTCTAACAGGTCTTCTTAAGAAAACACAAATGATATGGGGAGGGGAGTGGGAAAAGAGCATGTGTTGTAAAAGAAAATAAATCTGCACCATAATAGCACCAAAAATGTTATGGCTAAAGAGGGAATAAGGTTTGCAATAAATACCGACATTTCATAACTCAATAGCAAGGAAATTATTTCAGAAAACTAATGGCTTTTTTTTCTAGTGTACGCTCTGCGTGAAACTTCAAGCTCTTTTTCCTTACAGACCATCTGTAAAACTGAGCTAATATTGATCTCAAAAGCCAAGCAATGCTTCATTCATCCCTGTAAATGACTGAGGGCCTCCAGGATGTCGTTTCTGCAGTTTGTAAGACATCAGAAAGGAAGTTGTGAAACATTAGCTACAAAATAAATTTTTTAAACCACCGTTTACATCAGCAAGTCACCATCTGGAAAGTCAGTGCAATGAACAAATGCTCAGGGAAAGAGGGTCAGCCGGACTAACTTAAGGAAAGCAGACATCTTTTCAGGCAGCCTCTTAGAAAACAATTTAAACACTGGAGGGAGGTGATGATTTCAGGAGAAATGCCCATGGTTTTAGGAGGAATGTGATGCATTGAACGGTGAAAATTTGGAAGAACAATTATCTGCTGTGTTTTCTGTACTGTGAAAATTCGTTTGTATTTGCCCGTAAATTATTTATACCATGGAGGGACAGAGTCATGGTGAAGAGGCAGAGATGGAAATAAGTTGGTGCCACTGCCCCTCCTGCTCCGAACTCCTGTTCTTTCCACCTTGATATAACAAGTACAAACACGAAGTGACCTTGTGCAACAGCCAGAGACCAAGTGGGAGTTCCTTAAAAAGCAGCTGAATTTAGTACAACAGGGTCTGGGGCATCGCATGGCTTCACCCTCACAAGCATCTCTGCACTGTGGTGCCCAGGAGCAGGGCAGGGAAACATGCAGCTGAGTTTGGTCAAACACTCTGCCAGCCCAAGGATGACCCTCATGAATGTGAGTTCTGGTTCTGGGATTGCCTTCTCAGAGAGGCTGCAGAAATTATAAACCCATAATTTTGGGATTTAGCACTCTGCTTCATTCCTGTTTCCCCAAGACCCTCGTTTTATTTCATGCATCATTTCAGCACTCAGTGCCAGTGGAGGGTGACAGGTCCGGGTGTGGTGACACCACAAAGACCTGACACACACCCCAATGTGCTTTGTGTCTGCCTGTTCACTCACTCTGGACTGGCTGCCCACTCTTCTACGATAAAATGTGAAAATGGACATTTTCCAAAGCTACAAGGATGCCACACCTGTGTTCTAATGGAGCTTAGGAAAGATTTAAGCAATGACAAAATTGTTTGCTGGTTCTCTGATCAAGGTGATGGACTTCACACAACAAAAGATTTTTGGCATTCTTATCTATTTTCCTCACAATGAAGTTCACAGCGAAATTACAGCTGTGATGTTGCTTTCATGGACTGCAAAGTTTTGCTGCTGTTGGCACGTGTTACGGGACCCGTCCCAGGGACATGTACCACTGACATGGCCACAGAGGACATCTCCCACCACCTGGGAAAGTCTGACCTGTGCCGCAGCCTCACCCCATCCTCGGTGTGGCTCATTTCCCAGGAGCATCATACCACCCAGTACAGTTGTTCACTGCCTCGCTGTCACAGACAAGGGCAGGACTGGCTTTTCTGGCCAACACGGGCAGCAAAACAGAGATTTGCAACTTCATTCTGCCTCCTCTCCTCTCACCACCTCACTTGTGAACCAGGTGGCTGGTTGCACCAGCTTTGGCCAGCGGGGTAGAGGTCTCAAAGCTTATTAAGTTCCTGCGTGTTTCGTGAAAACCATTTGAGGACACAGAACCTATTAACTGCCCTGGGCTGCTGCCAGACCTCTGTCCTTAATAGAGGCTGGAGAATCCACACCGGGGCTCAGCCTTGCCAGGAGATACGTGGGAGGCCAAGTGTCTTTGACTCCCAACTCACAGAAATGCCTGTTTTTCTTTTCTAATCCCCCTTGCATGTCATCGGCTGTGTAGCAAGCTGGCACATTAAAGGAAAAACGAAGAGGGAGAGGAGGGGAATTTTTCCCATACCATACAGTATTCCAAGGACACTGCCAGTGGTGTTGTGTCTGGAGCCTGGTGTTTCCACTGAAACCCTTGCACCAGGAATATTTTTGTGGGTTAGATTGTTAAAAGATGATTTTATGTGTGCATTTTTGGGTGGCCTAGAAGAAAGCGCATTTTAAAGAAAAAAGAAAATAAAAAAGAGAAGGACCTCAGAGGGGTGGACTCAGGATGGGAATCAATGCCCCTCACAGCTTTGGTGATAACTGCCTGTTACGCTGCCATGCAGACAACAGGCAGAACTCCCTACTCACTTGTGCAGCAAATGTATCATCCCAGATTCTGTATAAAAAATGACGGAATTTACTGAGCGAGACGGTTCAGCCGGGTAAGCAAAGTTAACTGAGACCACAAATAGCTCCTGTTTAACTGTCAGCTCCGAGCTCACTCCAACCCCAATAAATTAAATATTTAAAAGACATCATGCAGCAATTTTTTTTAATGGAGAAAGCCATTCATCAAGCCACTGCTGTGTTTCACAAGCTGTCGAATAGTGCTTACACTGGTTAAAATAATCTTTATATTTCATTAAGCAACCAAATAAGCTGATCCCTTCCCACTGGCTGTATAGATGGTTTTAATTTTCAAAATCTGCAAATGCATCTTTTATGTCTCTGCGTGGCTGGAGGGCCTCAGGAACAGCCACAGCCAGGAGCAGGGTGAGAGCAAAGTTTGAACTCCTGCTTTCTTGAAGGGTATGGGCTTGAGCAGCTGTGGATAAGCTGGGAGGGTTACAGGGTCCATCCTGAAAGAAAGGGGATTCCTCATCCTGATTTTGTGCATCAGACACTATTGAAGGGTAAGGAGCAGCCAAGAAAGGAGATGGAAGCTGAGGAAAGGTGCAGGAAAACAATAGGTGAGAGAAAAATGCCCCTGGTGGGAGCCTGTGGGCTGGAGCTGCAGCGTTTGCCCAGCACAGGGGGTGTGGGCAGTGCCTGGGCTGGCACCCCTGGGCCGGTGGTCTCTCCCTGCACAGCCCCTCGGGGCAGCAGCAGAGACTCCCCCAGCACCACAGTCCAGCCCTGTCCCAGCTCCCCACCTTGCTCAGCACTGGTGTGAGATCTCCTCACACGCCCTGCACCAGACCCTGCTGGGCTCCCTCTCCTCCTGCCTTCACACTCCTGGCATTGCCACCCCAGCGTCAAAATCCCTCCTGTGGCTCACACCTCTCACTTATGTTTTCACTATGGAAGCCTCATGGATTCTGTGCCTACTTTTCTTCCCAAGCCTGCAGGCTTCTCAGGCCTCAGGAGCCGTGTCCTGCCAGGACCCAGCCTCACAGACAGCACATGGGCTCTCCCCTAGCTGTAACTGCTGCTGCACGTGAGAAATCCAGCTTTCTACATTTCTGCATTGCTTTGAGGCCAGGCAAAGCAGGGTTTTGCCCATCCCAGACCAATCCAGGGACCCCAGCACTCTGTATTCAGCTGCTGCTGCTCAATCTGATCCAAAACAACCTGCACATTTACCAGCCAGAACCAGGAGCCCTGTTATCCCAGGGCAGAGC
Organism: Passer domesticus; assembly: GCF_036417665.1. Taxonomy (NCBI): domain Eukaryota; kingdom Metazoa; phylum Chordata; class Aves; order Passeriformes; family Passeridae; genus Passer; species Passer domesticus. The sequence goes on from NC_087480.1 coordinate 53,985,653, forward strand.
TGCACTGCTCCACCCAGCGTGGCTCCCATCCCTCCCTTCCCAGCACTGCCCCTGAAAGCCTCAGGTTCCCCTGAAGCCACACAGCACAAGAGTGGTGCCATCTATGGTGCCCCAGGTAAGAGCGTGGCATGCAGGGGAGATCTGACCCTGGGGTTTAATATTCTCAGCTTTGTACAAGGCTTTAAGTTCCCCTGTTTAGCTGGCAACTAATTTTGTATAATTCTGCATGTAATTCTGTCCTGAGAGAAGATGTGAAGAGAGACCCACGCATTTCCTCACCAGCTGAAAACCCCTGTTCCTAGTGGCTTGTGTGTATGTGGAATTCAGAGAGATCTGAGAAAAATTTAGATAATGAGGTATAAAAGTTTTCTGAAAAGTACCTGGCAAGAAAAAAAATCCATATTTCCCCTTCTATCAGGAAAAAAACAAACCACCAAACCAAAATCACAAACAAGACATTTGCCTTTCTCAAGCAAATTCTGTTGGGTGAAATGAAGCTGGATGTAGGACCTGCAGCTTTGCAGGGGCTTTGGACAATTATCTCTTTTCCCTCGAAACAGTGGGTCATCCCAAATTCAAAGAAATACTGAGACTAAATTCACTGAACTACATGAGACACTCAGGTGCCCTCATAAAGAACAGGGTAATAAAACCTGTGAGTTAGAAATACTGAATGATTTCTAGAGGTTTCAAGAAGAGGATGCCAGTCTGCTTTTGACTGGTGGGCACAATGGGGTGCTTCTTTATCACTTCATGAAAGCTGTCCCCAAAATGGGAGGGTTGGTGATGGGAAATAAGCCATACCAAAAAAAAAAAAAAAAAAAAAAAAAAAAAAAAAAAAAAAAAAGTCAAATCTGGACTTTGGGAAGTCACTTTCAGAAGGGAATTCCAACACTTTATTTCATTGCTTGTGGAGAGATTCACCACAGATAAATTTAAGGTTTGGAAGAGTGTGGCACAGCCTCAGGTTGGTGCCCTGACAGAAGGCACAGCTTGAGCACAAGAAAAAGATCATAAAAAAAAAATTCAAGCATGAAACAGAAGTCTGGTGCACTTGATTGGTGTTCAGGGTCCTGCAGGTGACAGAAAAAAATAGGAGTAGCTCTGTCAGGTAAAAGGAAAGTTGTGGTCCTCAGCTTAAACACCTGTACAGGTGCTACAAATCACTGCTGGTGTTTATGCAAAGCACAGGAACATACTACTCATTACTGACAGGGAAAAACAGCAAATGGTTTGTGCTGCAACATCCTTTCCCCCTTATTACCAGTGGCAAAAAACATCATTGAAAATAGACTCACAGCAGAATATTCCCCCTCGCCTCCCCCGGAGCTGTTCTGCGTTATGATTTCATGCTTTAATTCCTTATTCAGAAACACTTCAAATCAGAAAGATAAATAACAAATCTTGGACTCTGTGTAACTCACATTCTAGGAAAACAGGCTCACTCTATAGACAGACATTTGGTTTGTATGTATTTGGTACTAAATGAATTACATACCTGGGGGTTTGAATAAATGATCTTAGCAAAAGGTTTTATTCAATCTTTTTTTCCTTAATATACCCCTAAATCTTTTAGATATATAAAGGCCCAAAATAATGTAGGATAATAATCAACATGTTATAAATCAGTTTTGTTCCTCATGTGAGATTACCGAATATCTAAGGAAACAATTTCACCTTTGTAGTGGATGAAAGATCGATAATTTGCAATACTGTAACACATCAGTTTCTCATTCAAGTGTCAAAGTCTGAGAGCAGCATGCACTATAAAAACAGGCTTCCAAAAGACTTTCCTTGTAACTGAAATAAGGAACTGAGAACAGCTCCCACAAAAACCCGTGCAGGACTCTGCATTTCTAATCTTCCTGAAGTACTTTTACCCCTGTGAATATTCCTGGATTTAAATAAAGTTAATTTCTAAGTGCAGAGAGAGATCACAATTAAGCAAGATCTAGTTAAACCTAAGTGACAATACACCGAAAGCCAAACCTGACCAATTACACCAATTTCTGCAGCTCACACTCAGCTATTCCTAGTGACTTTGGTATGAATAAAGAGATATTTTTTTCTTAAAACCAGGAGGGTTTCTAGCAGCTGAAATCTGGAAATACTTCCAGTTTAGGGACAGTGTCACCAGTTTTGGGTAGACCTTGTCAAAGAAGCGACTCTGAGGCTGTGCTGATGATGAGCACAGCAACTCTGTTTGTAATGCTCATCTATTTGCCGTCGAAACATAACAGGATGCAAGAGGGCTTGTAATTTTTGTAAAACAAACCTCAGAGCATCCTGCTGAGACAAGAAAGTTTTGTTGCAGGACCCTAGAAATTTTCAATACCAGGTTGTAAGCAGCTGAGGTAAAAGGCCCTGGCTGACAGGGGTAACTCACATCATTTGCTGCGATTTTTATTTAAGGCTTTTGTGAAATCATCGCTTTTCACCCAAAAGATAACGGAATCGAGTGACTGATTAGACACATCCTGGCAAAAGACTTACCAATGCCTCTGTTTGCAGAGGCATTCTTCAGAGGGCAGGCTTTCTAGGTACAAAATAAAGAAAATTAAATAAAGACATCCCTAAAGGCTCTGCTTTTGAGTTGAGGATAAGTTTGAGAGCTTGGAGCCCAGCAGCTTGCAGTGCCGAGCCAGGAGTGGCATCTCCAAACATCACTGTGGTGCAAAATCCCTTGCTTGCTGTAATTTACACGAGACAACCAGTGCTGACAGATCAAACCAGGACAAACCTCCCTTCTCCCCTTCAGAGCAGCACTCAAACCTCAGTGGAAGCTTTTGGAAATTACACTGAAGTGGAGCATTTTCCTGGAAAAAGAAAAGCTCTTGATATGAAGATCACTTTGACTCTTGTTTCTCATCTCATTCTGCTTCCAGATCAGCTAGCAACAACAACAAAAACTCATGCATTTAAGATTTCTTCTGATTAAAAGCAGAATGGAAACTGAACCCTGCAGCCCAGCTCTGCCAGGCTGCTGCTGCAGGCTGCACATCCGTGGATCTGAAATGCGGTCGCATCCCGCTGCAGCAGGCTCAGCGTTCCTGTGCTGCCCACCTGCTCTGCCCTCCCCAGACCTTACAGCATCTCTGCCTCTGGACTGCCCTGAATTCAGAACTTGGAGTAACCCTAAAGCACCCTGCAATCTAACTACTGAATTCATGAACTGCTTAAAGGGTTTATCTTTGGTGTTTTATGAAAAAAGAAACCAAAACAACAAAGTACCTGCTCAGTCCTTCGCCTCGCCTCTGTGAAAAAGGCTTTCTTGAGAAGCATCATTTTGTTTTCTCTAACACTGGCAAAGGGAATTTTCCAAACCAAACTCTGCCCTTTCCCAGGGCTGCTGGAAGCATGAGGATGGCTCCCTGCTGGCTCTCTGCCCCCAAAACAGCTTTTCCCTGCAGCATACTTGATTGCAGATTGCTCCCATGAGCAAACTGACTGTCTTGGAAGGCGGCCTCTTGGGACTTCTGGTTCAGGAATCTCCCATCCCTGAAAGATGGAGCAATATCCTGGAGGATTTTACCTATGACAGCCTCATTAAGAAGACAAGGATCTACAGTTCTGTGCTAAAATATGTTTTTAAGCCTGTGACCCTTCCTGTGTCTATCCTGAGCACCACAACCACGACGCTGATCTGACAATCTAACCCTGAGCCCTAACAAGGGAGATCAAACCCTGCAAGAAATGCACAGATAAGCTTTGTAAAGATTTTCTGAGGCCGTGTAAGACATTCCCAGTTCCTCTCCTGCTGCTCCCAGGTGCTGCAAGCCCGGCAGCCAGGCCGGCAGGAGGGAATGCAGCTTGCCCTGGGTGATGCCTCAGCCTAGATCCCGGGCTCCACGGGCAGGCACTGGGATGAGGCACGCAGGGAGGCTGATTTCTCCCCCCACCACCACTACTCATCAAATAGGAAGTAAAAAGTTGAAGCTGTAAGTTCTGGGTGTTAGGCTGATGGAGTTTGGTACCCACACAAAGAGGGGATCAGTGTCTCTGTGAAATGCAAAGGTTTCTGCCACACCACTGGAGTTTAACCCTGCTGGCACAAAAGGACTTTCCTAGGTGCTGTTTTAGCTAATCAGATGGAGGGTTGTGAGGTTATGATGCCAAATGCAATTCTGCTCGAAGGTGATTTTGAGAGATAGAAAGAGCAAGCAAACCTTGAAAGCAATAGAAGCTGAGAGCCAAACTCGGGATGTTTCTGCAAGTTCAGCTGGACCCTGCCTCTGTAGATGATTCTTGCAGCACTCCAAATAACAGTCACAAAACACAGGATGGCAACTGCTCCTGCTCAGACTTAAATCAGCTATAAGGCAAAATGACAGACAATCCTACCTTTGTCTAAAATAAAAAAAAACAAACCCAAACCTGAAAGGCAGCTCCACAAGCCATGCAATTGTTGGGGGCTTCTAATACCTTAAAAGAATAAACCAGAAGTTTTAAGTTTTTCTTCTCTGCAAGTGGCAACACAAATATTCATCCTACCACTAAAAAAAGATGCTTGAGCTCAGTGGCTTTTACAAGGAGGGGCTGGGATGAGGGAAAGACTTGTGCCACCTTAAAACAGGGCCACAAAGCAGAGCTAGTGGCAGCAGTGCCAGGGGCTGGGAGCACCACGGGTGCATGTAAGGCTTCCTTTCCCGTAAGCCTTTGGATCCCTACACTGAATTCAGCTCGGCTGCCAAGGTAAGCAATGTATTTTGGCCACCAGCAGGTGATCTGTGCTCTAAAGAGCTGTGTGCTGTAAAGCAGGCAGAGCTGCTAAATGTCTGCTGGGTTTTGGGGGGAGACTGAAGTCCCTCAGCAGAGGCACGTTCACCCACTCCAGGCTAACACACACCAGGAGCTCCCAGAGCTGCTCCCTGCTCGCTCTGCCCGGAGCTCAGCACGGCTGGAAACACCAGGTTTGCACAGCTCCCTTGGCAAGAACATTTCCTCCCTGGCCAGACCCATCAGCTCATCTCCCCCAGTGCAATTGTGACTCTTTCTTTGGAAGATCCTAGTGGAGCTCCCAAGCATCACGTTCACACTTTCAATTTTACAGTTTTGCTGTTCCTTACAGCACCATTTCTCAAATCAGTATTTGCTCTGGCCATGCAGAGGCTGCTGTTGGTCCTAAAAGAGTGGTGCCAGCTACCCACAACTCCTGGTGTAAATATCTATTTCCCTCCCTTCGGAGAACTGCTGGTCCATCCTGCTCCCAGCCCTCCCTCAGAGACTCTCCTTCCTATGAGCTGTAACTCCACCAGAACTGCTTCAGGAAACAGAAGAAATCTGATCCAAAACCTAACGAATTTAAAAGAAAAAAAAAATCAATTTCAATAACTCTTAGAGTGAAATAAACTGACAGGGAAAGACCCAGGGTTTGGCTAACCCCAGTGCACCATTAATTAATTCATGACTATTTGGCTACATTTCCAAATTCTCCACCAGCACATTTTGATGGAAATTCCCCCAAAGTAGATTAGTTTATTAGTAGTTGTATAGGATTGGAAAATTTGGGATTTATCTAACCCGTGTTGTTCAGCATTTTTCCTATTCCTACGTTTTTCCAAATGAAGCAAGGTAGCCACAAACACTCTGTTCAGACACAAGCTCTGGAAACCAGCACTCAACCTTTTGAAAGGCTTTAAGCCCAGCTGACATTCGTCGGTGCCTCAGTAGAAGCATTTTCAGCTTGACAAGCTGAAATTTTGAGTTGCCCCTGAAAAACCACTGGAATCTTAGAAAATGTGGACTGCTCCTAGCTGAACACTTTACCCATAGTGTAACCAGTAAAACCAGTAGGGAGCCATATCAGAAGACCTGGCCCAGAACCTTCTCTGCAGCAGCTTTGTTTCGACAGGGCTGGTTGTGAAAATGACAGAGGAAAAAGAAACTGCTGCAGCTTCTTTTCATCCGATTTCCCTCTTCCTCAGCAAAATATTCTTTTAAAGGATAAAGACACTGGGAACCAAAGCCGCTGCAGTCACTCCCTCTGCAACTATATTGTGCAAAACTTGCCTGGCAAGCCTGCCCTTCTGTGATTTGTGGGAAGCTCCTCTGACTCTGTTCCTTTGGTGCAGGCAGCGACACTGGCACTAAGGAAAAGCAACATCTGCACCAGCCCCGTGAAGCAGAACTGTGCCTTCTGATTTGGCAGTAAGATCACTTCTTATGTGTGATCTCCTCCTATTTAGACATTAAGATCTCTTTAAATTAGCAGGAAAAGCTGGAAAACTGATCAAAAACATCTTTCTGTGTACTGGCGGTACAATTTTGGGTGTATATTTGCATTGACTATGTTGGCATAATTTAATACAACCTCTCATCAGTCACGGGGTAACTCAGGGTTGTAGTCACTCTTACCCTTTCAGGAATTTTGTGCCTATTGCAGTTCTTGTTTAGAATGGAAAAACTGAACCTAGAAACACAATCCCAAAGCCAAAGGGCTCTAGGTCCAAGTCTCTCTGGCTGGGGCAAACAAGGAAGTGGGATTGACTTGCACCAATTTACTCATGGGTGAAAAGTGAACACGGAAGGGATAAGCTAAACAGTCAGCAAGCCAGTTCTGAGATGTGGTCAGGAGAAACACAGAGCAGTGAGAAACTGCACATTTACTCTCTGCCTGCCACTGCACGGGGGATGTGGGCCAGGGAGGGTGGAAAACCTCTCATCCTCAGGGTGAGTCCCATCCTAGGACAGGCAGGGCAGAGGAAAAGCCTGATCTGCACTGGGGCACCCCGTGGGGCTCAGCCTTTGCCCTTCATCGAGAACACGACCCACGCTCTGCAGGTGGATGAGGTACCCAGCAGGGTCAGCTGCCCACGGCTTGGAAACTCAGGGAGGAGAAGGAAAAAAACATCAGATATTGCTTGAAAAGCTGGGGAAGGTGGGTGCTGAAGGTTACCCCCGCAGCCATCCTCGCTGAGCCCCGGGCAGGCTGGGAAGTGGCCAGCGGCTCCCCCAGCCCCAGGAGGGTCTCACCCGACCCAGCTAAGAGCAGATTTCCCTTCTCTTTCGCTTTGTGTTCCGCGCAGAGGTGAGGGAGGGAGAGGGTAAATAAACCCCAAACCCTCCAGCCCTGCCTTTGGGGAAGCGGGAGGCTACTTCAGACAAAACTGTTATCCATTAACATCCAATTATCACTTGGTCCAAGCCATTAATTATAAATCAGCCTCCTAATTGGGATAATTAGCTCTCTGCTACTTAATGTAGTATGACTGATGCGTTTGGAAAGAAGGTAATCAGTCCATTTGTTTAGCGTTAGGCGAACAAATCCAACTCTCATGGTTTAATTCCAGCGGCAGCCTTCCCCCCTCGGCCCACCATCAGCATTCAGGGCTCATCGCAGCTCCGTTAATTGTTTGGGAATCACGGCAGGGATGGGCACACGCATCTCCGCGGGGCTTTCGGGACAGCAGCCCCCAGCCCGAGGATGCGACTCGCCCCTCCCTCGAGGGGAATTGCTGGGATTTCGGGGAGGGGGTTAATTAGAGGGGACGGCTTTGAAGCTGAGCGCGACCCCACAGTTGGGATCGTTCCGGAGAAGCGGGGGGCTCCGCTCCTCTCATCCCCCCGTCACCTCGGCCGGGCCTCGCCTCCAGAAACCATTTCAGGGAGAGCGGAAAAACTTTCCTCTTTATTTCCCCCCCCCCCACTCTCCTTTTCCCCACTTCCCCTGGATGTCTCATTAATGCCGGCTGCTCGGCGAGCCGCCGATAGCTGCGGGACATGATTAGATATTTATTACTGTCATTTACATGGAAAACTTGAGCTAACCAAGTGGAACTGGAGGGGGCCGCCGGAGGGGACGGGATGAGGCGGAGCGGGGACATTTCTTTTTCCCCGGCGGAGGCGGAATGCGGGACACGGGCTGGAGCAGAGGCTGCGGGGACAACCCCGCAAAGCGCCCGGGCAGGGACAGGGGTGTTGGGCCGAGCCCTCCCCGGGTCTGCGGCTGCGGTGCCACCGCGCTCCGGCCGCCTTTCGTTTCCAAAGGCAGCGGGAAGCGCTCGGTGCGGGAATCCCACCGGGAAACGGGGCATGTTGCCCCCTCCCTCCTTTCAGCTGACGGCCTTGCCGAGGCGACCCTCGGGGACACCAAGGACCTGTCCCCAGATGCGCTGACCCCTTTTTCCCCCGAGGCGCCGGAGGTCGCCGCCTGGAAATAAATGGAAAGCGCAGCCGGGAAAAGCCACGGACCTCGGGACAGGACGGCTCCGTGTGGGGCTCTTCTTGTCCCTTCTCTCCCCAAATAAAGGGACAGGCACGGCAAGGGTCGCAGTCAAACCCCATCTCCATCGGAGGAGAAGTTTCCCGAGCGCCTTGCTTGGGGCTGGAGCAGCCCGTGTGTCCGGTCCCCGCAAGGCTCCCGGGAGGTCACCCTCGCCCTCTCCTTGGCCCCTGCAAGGGGAACGGGTCCCGGGTGCCCCGGGCAGCCAGCACCGAGTGGGGACACGGACTTTTTTCCGCTCAAGTGCTGGCCGCGGCGGAGCACAACCCACCCCCCTTCCCTATCTGTTATCCCATGGCCCGAGGGGCGACTCTGGCGGAGATGTATGAGATCTCTTGCGGTAAAAATATGCATGCGGATCCCCATTTGGTTAGCCCTATAATGGAGGTGTAAATAGGTTTCGACTGCGAAGCCCTTAATTTATCAAGGAGGGCTGACAGCGCAGGTCCGGGATTTATACACCCCTTAAAGAGGGAGAGCGTGCAGGGGGGCCGCCAAGACCGGCCTGCCAGCTCCTTACAGGGGCTCCCCGTCCGTTTTGCCGTCTAACCTCGCAGCGGGGTGATGTGGGGGTGTGATTTGTCCTAGAGAGGCTTCCTAGCGCTGCCGGCATCTTGCCCTCCCTTGCCGTCCCTTCCGCGCTCAACTTCCAGCCGCACCAGAAAGAAAAACCAGTGCCGGAGCCACCCCGAGCGGGGCCACCGTCCGGCTCGGGGCTGTGTGTGCCCTCGGTAGCTCTCCCCAGGCTGCCCAGCTTACTGAAACATCACCGTGTAAACAGGGGAAAGTTGCGCTCTGCTCCCGGGAGCCCGGCTCACGCAGGGATGCGCGTCCCCCCCATCCCCCGAGCCGGGTTACAACCCCGGCATCCCCGCCAGCTGCCTGAACCCGCACCGGGGCGGGCTGGCACTTGGAGTCCATAGGAACGAGGCCCCGAACTGGTAGTGGGGGGTTGCATTATTTTTTTTTTCGCTGTAGTTTGGATTTTTTTTAAAGCGCGGTACACTTCAAATAAGCAAGGAAAAAAAAAAGAAAAAAAAAAGAAACAAAGAGGGACAGGAGGACAGATTTGCGCTGGAGCCCGGGCTGGGAGACCGCGCATCCCTGCCAGCGGTCCCTCCCCGGCCGCACATTCCCCCACGGACAGACTCCCAAAGCAATCCCCAAAGTCCTCTTCCCTCCCCGCCGGCATCCCCAGCCCGCTCTGCCCGGGGGGTTCTTACCTGGGGCGGCGGGGCAGCCTCTGGGCCCGCCGCGGGAGCGGGGACACGCGTGGGAGCGCGGCGCGGCCCGCCCTACTCCATCCGCCCGCGCTGCCTGCGCGCTGCCTGCGCGCCCGGCGGAGCTGCCATCTACCGGGAGTCAGCATTGGAGAAGGATTTTTAAAAGGAGCTTCATAGCGACCCGGGAGCTACCCAGCAAGATTTTCAATGGTCCTCCACCCTGTCAATCAAAACGGGGCTGCTGGTACACCCCCCACCCCCCCCTCCAACACTTCTTACTAGTCATTTACTCCAAGCCGAGGTGTAAACGCCTAATTAAATCCCTGGAAGCGGACGGGATGCCGGTGGAGGGAGGAGGGCTGGAGGCAGGGCCGGGGGGGCGATGGGGTCCGTCAGGCGCGGGGAAGGGAAGCCGAGCCTCTCCCCGCGCCCCCCGCTCAGCACCGCGCTGGATCACACCCTGAAGTTTCCCCTTCCCCCGACGGCCCCTGGGTGATGCTGGCGGGGAATAGTCTCCCAACTTTAATTACAGGGCAGCCGCGGCCCCCCAGCCTCCTCCTGGCCGCCTCGCTGTCCCAGCTGTGTCTGCTGCACCCCCTCTTTAAAATGGGGAGTGGGGGAACGGCCGCGGTCTCAACACGGAGAAATAAAACAGGAGCGGTGGAAGGAGCTCAGAGGAGCGTGGGGCGATGGATTCGCCGCCCGCCCCGTCGGGAAAGCTCCGCTGGGACAGCCGGGAGCGGGCCGGGGGAGCCGGGGAAGGCAGGGGAGGGACAGCGGGCAAAGGGGGACCCTGCCGAGCTTCGACGGGCAGGGAACGAGCGCTTAACGCATCTCCCCGCTCATGATATTGGTTCTTTTTTTTATACTTTCCCCCGAAATACTTTTTTTCCCTTTCCTCCGGCATGTAAAAAGTGGAAAACCAACTTTTCCCTTCCTTGTATTTCCTTCTCTTTCCCTTTTTGCTCTCCCTGCGGGATTTTCGCAGGTACCTTCGTCCAGCGGCCGGGCTGGTTATCTGGCAGAGCTCACTAACTGGAGCGCTGGTTGTGTTTGCTTTTCAGCTTTGCCATGCCTCCGCAGCAGAAAGAGCAGTTTAAAGCCTTTAGAGAGATTGCTAATAGATGCCAGTTCCTTGCCTTTAGATTCTCTCCCAGCCCAGGAGGATTTAGGATGGGATTGGGAGACGAGACGCCATTTCAGGCTCCAAAACACCCTGTTTTAAAATGACTGCGGGTAAGAGGATTAAAACAATAATACCCTTCTCTTCTTGAAGGTTTTTTTTTTCCCTCTCTCCCTCCTATAGAAAAGATTTCTTCTCCCAGAGCAAAACCGTTTAGACAGGAATTAAGGGAACAAGAAAGAATAAGAGGGGGGGAGAGGACCTTTTAATTTGAGCTTGATATTTTGTACAAATTCTGACCAAAAGAAAAAAAAAAAAAAAGAAAAAAAAAAGAGAGAAGGGATCGGTTTGGCTCGGGACACCAGAAGGCTCCAAGTGCCACTTTCTTGTATTTATTTTTTTTATTGTATATATTTATTCTTTTTTTAACCAGAGGTTGTGGGGTACCAAATGATCGTCTCGGGAAAGAGAGGGAGGGGGTGAACCTATGGAAATCTATTCCAATCTCTTCGTGCCCTCGCTCCGCCGATGTCCCGCTCACCCCAGGAGCGAGGAGAGCCCCTCGCCCCGTGATTCCCCCGCACCCTCGAAACCAACCCCCCGCTTTTGGCCGCGAAACCGATGGGGCGAAACTCGGCGCTCTGATCGCCGCGATCCCTTTTCGAGGACGTTTCTGGGGGACCCGACCCCCGGCCGGCCTGGGCAGCACCCCGCACGAACAAGGCGGAGTTGTTGCCCTTCTTGCTTGTTTTGAGGTGCCCCTGCAGGGGACACCACCAGCGCCGCCGCCCCCCGAGTTTGCCAGCTTCCCTTCTGCGCTAACCACAACGACTCGGAGCGGGGCACGGCGGGGAGCGGCTGGCGACGCTTCCCAAAATTCAGCGGCCCCCCCTGGAAGCCCCTCCTCGCCCCTCAAAACCCGGCTGGGAGCAGCCCCGCCGACCTGTAGCTGGGCACAAACACCAGCCCGGGGGACAAACACCTGCCCCAAAGCCGCAAACTTGGCGGGGCTGCTGCGCTCGGAGCAGCGGGGAAGGGGCTCCCGCGGGCCGGGGGCTCTGCCCGTCCGGGCTGGGGCAGCGCCCCTTCGCAGTTGTTCCTGAACTGTCCCTTGCAGCCAGGCACGGATTCCCATCCCCTGCCACCGCGATGTCACCATTGTCTCGACTCTCTGCTCGCTGAGAGCACGGGAGATTTTGTAATGACTTCGACGAAAAAGCCTGTTTTAATTCCTCCCTTCCCCTCGAAGAAATAATAAGAGTTTCCCTCTGTCTTCGGGATATCTTCCCGAGCTCTCCAGCGACGGGATTCCTGCCGTTCAACCAGCCACCATAAATAAATAATTGCGTTTAATTCGGCTCTTATTCGCAGAAACGAGTAAACAGCGCGCTTCGCGCAGCTCGGAAAAGTGACCCCAGTTTGTCAGCGGAACGGATTTGTCACATCTCCCCCCCGGCCCGAGGTATCGATGGGGCAAAGCATCAGGGAATCGGCACCACTCGTGTCCAGATTACCGGGGTTTCTCCCCAAAACGCGGGGAAGCGAGGGGGGGGTGCGGAACGCGCAGGAGGAGCGAAGGCAGCCCCGGGGGGACCCCCCAGGAGCCCCCCGCTCCCCCAGGAGCCTCCCCACCCACCCCGGGGCTCCCCAAACTTGTGTCGGGTCCGACACAAAACCTCGGCTCGGCTGGGCGAGAAATTATTCTTTTCACCCCTGCCAAAATAATAATAATAATAATAATAATAATAATAATAATAATAATAATAATAATAATAATAAACGGAGGAGACAAGGGTAGATATCGGGCAAATTTTTCTCTGTGAGTTTTGCCTCACGGAACAAAATGAAATATGGAAATAAATAAATCTGCCACCCAGACTTGATCCTGCACTTCGAGACGGGGTGGGAGGAATTTATTAGTTCGCCATGTAGTAAGGATATTTTAAGTTTCCCTGATATTAACAGTAATATTTTTGGCAAACTGTCTGGGACTTTACATGTACAAAAAATCCCCTTCAAAGAAAATTTTTTCTGTCTTTCCTAAGTAAACCGTGAATTTCAGGTTTCCATGTAGGCTGTAAGCCCCCTCACCTGCATGACGGGAAGGACAGCTGCTACTCTTAATTTGAAAAACTGCTTATTTTGTGGGGGGAAAAAAAACCCCAAACAAAAACCTAACCAAATAACAGAATAAACAGTGGAACGATCAGGTAATAATATTGGAAGAAAATTGTGGTTTTCTCATTTTATTTAGAAATACATATAATTTCCGTATCTCGGGTATTGAGCATACACCACTCCATCCCCATCCCCATCCCTGCAGAGTAATGTGTTTGCATTTGCACAGAAATCGTGGTTCTTTCCTCCAGAACAACTGAAATCAAAGCCAAGCTGGTTATGTTTTAAACAGCTAATGCATTAACTCCCTCCCTCTCTCTGTGGGTTTTTTGTTGCTGTTTGTTTGTTTGGTCGTTTGGCTTTTTTTTTTTCTTTTTTCTTTTTTCCTTTTTTTTTTTTTTTTTTTTTGTGTGAATTTTATAACACCTCTTGCCAGGACAGTAAACTGTGTTAAAGTGAAAAAATTAATTTTAGGCTGAATAATGAGAAATAAAGCTCCATCTTTGGAAGAAACCTCAGAACACTGACAAGCCTGCTTACCCCTGGATCTGTGGCAAATACAGTGCAAGACATTTCTACTTGCCTCAAATTATAATGGCAACAAGGTCTTAAAACAGCTGCTTAACTAAATCAAGGCCACTTTGCTGCTTGGTTTTGGATTGTTTTGGGGTCCCCCCCCATCTCTCTCTCTTTTTTCTTTTTTAGTTTTTTTGGGGTTTTTTTTGGGTTTTTTTTTTTTGGGGGGGGGTTGTTTGGGGTTTTTTTTTTTTTTTTTTTTTTTTTTTTTTGTTTTTTTTTGTATGGGGCATCTTTTGGGGGTTTGAAATGTTCCAGACATTGTCCAGTACTTTGTCCCCGACGCCAACCACATTCGTGTGAGACCGAAAGGGGATTAACTTGTGAACTTTTAAAAATCAGAACTTAAATGAGAGGCAAATCTAGGCCACAGCTCATTGTGGGAACCGTTTCTTAAGCAATTAAAGCGAGAAGAAATTCCTCGCAGCCTTTTTCCTTAAAGCAGCTTTCTGAAGGATTTAAGGAGGACTAGTGTCCGGTCCATCAAGAAAGATTTAAACTGCACAGTGATATAGAAAATCTCCACTTGCTCTTATTTAAAGGGGCACTATCACCATTTCCATAAGACCCTTGACATTGTTTCTTTAATCTTGTTTATAAACTTAAACAGATTTAAAAAGTTTTTTTTCTCTTCTCTGCCTCCTTTTTTTTTCATGAATTCATTGAAAATATATTTGATGCAGTATTTGAAAAGAGACCAAAATAGGCTCTCAGTTGGCTCACAGTTAAGGATTTTCTGTTACTAAAAAGTCTCAAGCCACAGCTTGCTACATTTCTCCTTTTGCTCTTGGAGGTTTGGAGGAAAGTGAGATTAGTGGGAAGAGGAATTTATTTTTTTTTCCTCTGGGGTCAAGTATGCAATAAAAGTTTCTTTCTCCCCAAATTAAGAGGACACAAAGCACCTTTCCCCCTCAAAATCGACTCAAACCTTCATGAAATATTTGTGGTTTAGCACGTTTTCTTTTGGCTGAGGGTAGAATTATATTCTAAGCAGCCTCCTGTAATGTCAGGTTTCTTTCTTTTATTCCCTCCTTTCTCTTTCTTTGCCCCACTAGTGCTCCCTCCTTAAGTCCTGGCTGTTGGGGCTGGTTCCTACCCATATTTAGAGGTCAGCCAGTATTTCTTACAGTTTTTCCAATTTGAGCTACTTGACAAGGTTTTCTGCACTGCATTCGAAAAAATACCTGCTAACCTCATTCCAGAAAAACCAATTGTTCCCCCTTAAGTCTTAAAAAGAAGAAGAGGGGAAAAAAAAAAGAGAGTGAACACCTTGGAGTCACCAAAGCTTTTGGTGCTTATAGCTAATTAATAGCCCTAATGATATTTTTCCAAGTCCATGAATACATTATGTTTGCAATCCAAAAAGCGTTAGCCCCATTCAAGGGTACTTCAACATCTGCTCATTTAAGGGCAATTAATCATTTTGATATATGGTTTAAAATTGACTGCTTCCAAGGGACTTTTTTTTTTGACAAGAATAACAAAGCAATTTGCCAGGAGCCATCTTCTGGACATGTTATTAGCAGAGCCTTCATCTTAAAGAGGGTTTAAAAAAAATCCTCAGATTTAGGTACCTGCTTTAAAGGGAACCCAACACCTTCTCTCTCCTGCTTGCTTTCTACACTTCCTCCAATTCTTCATCCAGCTTTTCATTCCTCTGTCAAGAGTTAGAGAACACTTCCATCTAGACCTAAAGTTTAAACCCTGACTGCAGAGGCATGTGAGTTTATAATTTTGCCCCTCAAGGAAAATGTGAGCTGAATATTACAAAATATATACGTCTCCTCCTCCCATTTCCTCTTTCTCTTAATTGTGATAATAACTAGTTTTATGTTTTTGAGTAAAAAATGCTTCATATTCCCCCACTGGTCTCAACCTTCTCTCAAAGGCAGCCAAAGATTTTTCTTTCCTTGCTATTAACTGCAGTTCGTAACTGTAATAAGCCATTCCTTAGTTTAGCCTATTTTTCAAAAAATACCTGTAAGGAATCAAATCTACCAAGAGCATTAGGTGAAAACAGCCAAAAAGATCAATTTTTTCAGCCTGTGGTTCCTGGTAAAAGTGTTAGCTGAGAGAATGTAAAGGGGAAGTCTCTCCCGTGCAGGGAATTTAAAGTATAGTTATGACAGGCAGATCTACTTATTTATTTATTCAGTGAATCCCAGCTGTGTTCAGAGGCTCCTGCCAAACAGGGGGCCCTTTCCAGCCCGGGAGCTGCAGATGAAGGAGGGCATCCAGGGCAAAAGAGATAAGCAGGAAAGGTGATGAGAAAAGGCAAATAAATAGAGGAGAGATGTGCCCAGCAGAGGCAGAGTCCGGAGGAAAGGCCTCCCTCAGCTGAGTCCCTGCCCTCCTGGGAGAAATGGATTTCAGGGTCCACCTTCCCTGGGGGACACTGCACTTCTGCTCTGCTCTGTCACAAAGGCACAGGTGTCTCTTCTCCTGTCTTTTCACAGGCTGCCTGGAAAGAACCGGCAAAATCGAAATTTTGTGTCAGAAGGGCTCCTGTTTAATTTAAAATGTTACTAATTTATTTTCTGTCTCGATACATCAAAAATTGCCTTTTTGTTAATACCTGGGTAGGATTCAGAGCCCTTTATCTGTGGCTTTATTCTGGTCTGGGGCCATCCAGTGCCCAGGCTACTCTTAATGCTCATGCAGTTTTTATTCATCAGTCTACAGCCAATGAAATGCCATTATTTGCCAAAAAAGTTTATGTAAATGAGTGGAGGTGATTTAAAAAACATCCCACTTCTAGAAGATTTGGGTTTTTATCAGGAATTTGAAGACACCCTCCAAGTAACTAAGTAGCCTGGGAAAAAAATCCAACCAGGGGAGAAATGTGGGTGGTTCTGAGTTGAGCCTGCTGCTGTGGTGGGTTGCAGCTGTAGTTTGGGTGTGAAACATCCCCTGTTCTTTGAGGATGGAGTGGTGGGGGCAGGTGACATCACCCAGGCCATGTGGGGGACACAGCAGGGGTGGGAGGTTGGTCCATGGCCAAAAAGACCTGGTAGCTCCTTGGCTTTAGATCTCCTGAGAAAAATGTTCTTCCTCCCCAGTGAGGCTGCAGAAATGACGATTTAAAGTCATTGTAGACCCTTCACCTTTGTATTTTGCTTATTTTTTTTTTTTTACAGTTTTTTCTGTATTTTACAGACAAAAGGCAGGGAAACATCTGAAAACAAGGCACCTTTCAGTCAGGCCCACAGATCAGGAGGGCTGGAGCACAGGCTGAAGGTTCAGCCCATCTGCTGCTGCTGGAGGAGGAGCTGGGGAAGCCTGCCCAGCCCCTTTGTAAAGGATAGGCAACATAGTGGGGTTTAGTTGTTTGTTTTTTGTTTTTTTTTTTTTTTTTTGGGTGTCTGTCCTATGGATTGATTTAGGGGGAAATAATCTCTTGGGATTTTACAATGGTCATACTGCGACGTGGTCCAAACACATCCACCCAGGCAGCTCCACAGTCATCCTGTGCCTGGAATTTTAATATTCTCCACACTCATGGGATGCAGGCTGGGGTGCTGCCTCTCCTCTGGCAGATGTTTCCTGGCCAGAAAAGCCTTTTCTTGCCTGTTTGAGAGGTGAAGAACTGTCCACATGGCCACTGCTTTGTTATTCAAACCCTGATGGGACTCATGGAAAGAAATGTGAATGTGGAGGAAGGCTGTGATAGGGATGTTACAGCTCCTGGAGGGCTGGAAATGTTATCCAAGCAGAAAACAAACTTCAGGAAGTTGCTTATACTTATACTTGAGTATAAGCACGGGCTTGGCATGGAGAGACTGCATTTTCTAGCTTGAGACCCTTCCCACATGAGAAGCAAAGGTGGTTAAATAGCAAGGCAGTTTCTGCTTGGGTTGCCTTTGGAGCACCCCATAATTTTGTCAACAGCTGGGGGTATTTTTTATTTGTTTTGTTCTTTTGTTTTTGTTTTAGGAGCACAAGGTAAATCCATAAGAGGACCTGCATCCTCTGGGAACAAATGATGCACCTGCCTGTGTGGGCACGAGGCATGTAACGAGTTTGGGGCAATGAAGGAGTTTCTGACCCTGACTTTCCTGAACCCTTAAGCTGCTGTATCAGCCTTCTGTTCCTTTAGCTGAGGCCCAGCTCTGCACTGTGGGGTGCTTTGAATCCAGCATCACTGTCTGCTGTGGTTTATCCCCCAGAGAGCTGCTTCTCCTTGTCCTCAGGAAAGACATTACTCTTACAGCTTGGTTGCTCTAAGTGTGCACTCAGGCTCGATTTGTACTGAGAGCTGGGTTATCCCAGCTTTCCATCCCTGAGAACAGAGGAGGACTTTGCCATTGGCACCAGGGATTTGTCCCTCACCAGCAGATCAGACCCAGAGTTGGATCTCCCTGACCATCTTTTCAGAAAGAAGCCCAAATGTTGATCTCCTGGACAGCAGTGCAGGCTCTGCCAGTCCTGGCAGTGAGGCTGGATGCAGTTCAGTGCTGTTTTGCTGGTGTAAACCCCAAGTAATTTATTCAAAAGCGATGATATTTATCTAGATTTACATCATTTAGCACTAAGTTCAGTCCTTTGGTAACGGATGCTCAAATGCATGACTGCATTTATTTTGTACCTACCTCTGAGCAAAATGACAGATACGTTTCCTGGGGGATAAAATCCATCTCCCAGGCTCACAGCCAGGCTGGCTGTGCTTTCTGCAGCAGAAATTTCAAGGACATGAGAGGACTGGGGAAAGGGAACTTTTCCTCCCAGACCAGGAGCATGGCCCAGTGCCCACCTCCAGCAGCACTTGTGCACCAGTGGCTCCAGCCTTGTGTGGGGCTGTTGGAGCAGCTGAAGGAAGGGTTTCAACCCAGTTTCCCTGCACTGGTGCCAGTTTTGGGGGTGTGTTGGCTGCAGGCACCAGCCAAGGCTGTGCCATCTCCTGTGCCACCCCACCTCAGTGGGTTTCTCTGAGGGGGTGACAGAGGAGGGGAAAGGAAAACGAGCCCTGCTCAGTTTTGTGTAACACATGACATGAAATATGTTAGGTAAACACCTTATTAGAAATGATTTGTCATCCCTCTGCCTCTCTCAGCTGCATGTAACTCTATCTCCAGACTATTATAGTATCAAATATATTTTACAAGAGTTTTACCTACAGGTGACTTGCTCTTTATTACTGGATGTAGGCAAAATCAATATTTTAGTAACTAGAAGATCATTTATTTTGCTTTTTGAAACATTTTTCAACAGTGGGAGAGCAGCTAAAGCCTACGAAGCTATGATTAAGAGCCCCAAACTCTACCTTCCTTTCCTTCTATGCCTCCTAACCCATTTATTGACTTAAATAGGTAATTTCCAAACCCAGAACATCATCCTGAACAGCCGCTGTTGGTGCACAGGGTTTTTTGGTGTTTCTTTTTTTTTTTTTTTTTTTCCACTTGCAGACAGATAATTCTTTAAACTTGAATAATTTCAAGAGGGAATCAACTTAATATAAATATACCTGTCACTGGTTGAAATAGAAGCAGATTCTGGCCTTTCAATAAGGCCACTTCTGCAGTCCCACACTGGGGAAAAATCAAAAATTGCTCAGAACTGATAATGCATTCCTCCAGCTCCACAGCCCTGATGGAGTTCAGTCAGGCCAAATACCCTGGCTGCTTTTATGTGTTTATTTTACCTTCTGATTTGTTTTGAAGGTCATATGATGCAAAGATGATGGAGAGGAAGTGCTTGTTGTTTAGGGAGGTTTGTCCCCGAGTCACAGTGCTCTGCTGCTGGCAAGTGCCCCACAAGGAAAGGAAAATGCTGCAGGGCTGGTGCACAGGAGAGAGAGGCTTTTGCCTCTTCTCCCCAGCCACAAAGGCTTTGTTATCCTTCAGGTTTGTGGCTCCTCTTGCAGCTGATAGAGCACTTAATCAATAAAGAAATAATCTCAGGCTGAAATGTCCATGTGCTCCGATGCCTGGGACTTGGAGGGAACAAGTGACATTGCTCTGTCTGTGGAGGTGAGGGCTGCTTGGATAAAAACTCAGACTTTAGATGCCCAAGAAACAGCTGAACATCTGTACTCTACATCAGCCTGGGCTTTTATTCACCCTCCTGTGAGCCAAGGAGAAGGCATTCCCCCCGTGTAGAGGTGGGGAGGAGCAGCCAGACACCAGCAAGAATTATGAAAAAAACCCTTCCTCCAGAGAACCATCTCCCCATGCACCTTTCCGCCATTCTGGGATGCACTTCCCACCCATCCCACCACCTCTGGCCCCTCTGCAAACTGCTGGGCCAGTGAGACCCTGTCCTGGGGTCATTTTGGTTCACTTTGGTGTCAGCCAGCCCACCCAGGGTCCTGCTCCCAGCCCATTCTCCCTTCCAACAGCAGGAGCAGGACTTTCCTTATGGCAAAGCAAAGGGAAAAGCAAAACAGAAGAGATTTTTGCTCATTATCCTTTTGGTTTTAACAAAACTTCTCAACCAACCATTTGGTATCAAATGAGCAAAGGTGTTTGCTTAGAAAAGTACATATTCACACACTGGTGTGCTCACATTCAGACACATGGACAAGTGTATAACCTACAGTTTTTGGACTATAACATTTATCATCTGGAATGTCCTTTGATAAAGTCAAAAACCTTCTGAGTCACTTAATTTTCCAGAAAAATATTATACAATAGTGTACTTGTGACAAGAGGGATTTTTAGGTTTTCTTTTTAATGGATATTATCTCTTCAGTAAAATGTGATTTCCTGTTTTGGAGGGAAGAACTTGATTCCCTTACTCATTTAAGCAAGAATACTCCTTTTTTTTCATTCTGGCACAGCTGCACAGGGTCACACACACTGGGTTTTGGAGGATGAAGGATCCTTTAGACCCTGCAGCCCAATATGGTGTTACATCTGTAGGCTCACAGCTTTGCTACGAGTGCCTTGGGTATCAAGGTATGACCCCATGTCCTCCAAAATAAAGAAAGAATGGGGACATATATAAATCTCCACAAGATGGAATGAGTTGTCATTCAGGAGTTTTGCTGGATTTGAGTTGGGGTTTACTTTTTCTTGCTCCTTGTTCCTGCTTTTGAAATGATCTTGTCATGCAGGAAGGGTTGGCAAGTGCAATGCCCCTTTGTATTTTGATTTGGGTAGGGGTAAATCTCCCATATGTCCATAACCTTAAGGTTTTGGAGGTTCTCTGTCTCCTGCCAAAAACCCCCATGGTCTGTCTTCTAATGCTTGGAAACCCTGTTGCAGAGAAAATGAAGTGCCATCATCACTTGTGCTCTGTCTTGATTTATTTCTGTTTTACTTCCAGATTTTTAGCAAGGATATCATCACATGAGGCTTTTCCAGTTTGTTCTGCTTCCTACCAGAGTCATGGCAGAGCACCTGGGTCTGGCTGATGGGGACATCTCACCAGCACACCCTAAGATTTAAGCATCTCCCAAAGGTGTGGAGGCTGAGGATCACCATTCCTTGCACAGCTGGCTGGTGTTTGAATAAACGAGATTCCCTCGTTCCCAGTGCTGGGCTCCAGCGTGTCTGGAGCAATGCTGTGCCTTCTTTTCACCAGGTTTGCTGATGATGGTGCAAGTTTCACCCAGGACAAATGCAAGTTTCACTCAGGAGAAATGCTGCCCAAGCCCCAGTGAGGCCTTGCCTTCCCCTCACTCTTCTCTTGCCAGCCCCAGCTGAATTTTGGCCATTTTGGGGCAGGAGCCTGGCAGGCTCGGGCAGCCTCACCCCCTCTGCCCCACTGTTCCCACTGCAGCTCTGGCCATCTCGCATTCACAACGTGTCCAGCAAAGTTTGTGTCAGGGGGTTTAAACTTTAGATTTGTGTGACCAAGGAATTCCCAGTTCTGTTGCATGTGTTCCCCTGTCTCTCCCTCTCCCCCCGTCTTTCTCTTGGCTGTGAAACAGCACAAGGAGACTCTTTGTATGCTCCTAATCCTGAAGCAACACAGCTTTAGCAACATCCAGGGATAAAAGCACCATCAAACCACAACTTTATGGGGGCAAATCTCCTCTAATCCCTCGCTTTAGCTAAACAAAGCTTCTTGCCCTAATCCGCTATCGCTTTAAAAAAAAAAAGCTCAGATTTTGTTTTTAGTAAGAAGATGATCCAAAGGACTAATTTTAAGAGAGACTAACCAACTCTGACAGCTTTTAAAATAGACGACAAGAAAATAGATGCAAACTTTCCTCTCAATTCAAGGGTTTTCAGGCTATGCAATAAGAAAAATATCCAGGGTTTAACTGCTTTCCTTTAAGCTCACTTTTATTGTATTAAATGCTCTGACCAACTCAGATTCAAATCACCAGGCCCAAATGCCATTTGATCTTTAAAGAGAGAGTTAAAAAGTGTGCATATTATTCCCAGGAAGGCAGTCCAAGGAAAATCAATTATCATAAACAAGGATTATATTACACACACGGTCAATATGGAAAAACAAACATGATGCTGATAATGGGCCGAGGAAGTGGCTCACATCTGAGGCCACTTTGACTGCATTAAAGATAGTTCTTTATTAATTTCAGGATGGTTGTGTGTAAGTATGGTAATGAGAAGAAGTCAAGCTCTTAAACAGTCAGGCCAAGCTTTCACTCCAAACATGAAACAAGTGTTGAATTTTCCTTCCTTTTTATTTTTTTTTCCTTGTGGGATGTAGAAGTGTTACAGTTTGACTTGGGGGCTCAGTGTGTGTGTGCAGCTTAGCACAGCTTGGCTTCAGACGTGGGAAAATGCTGGGCTTGGAGGAATCAGGAGTTACCAGTGTGGTTCCCCAGGGACCCTGCTGGTTTGAGCCCCTGCAGTGAGCAGGTGCCTGTCTCTGCCATCATGTTCCCTGGGTGCTGCAGGAAGCCACTAAACCCATTGCTTTCTTCCCCTGGCTTACATCTCAGCACTTACTGTGAGGAATTTTCATTATCCATCAGCATCTAGTCTGACATTCAGCAATCTGCCTGCAGGATGAGGAGGACGAAGAGTGGGGTCGTTGCAGCATCATGGTTTCATCCTCACTCATGCTTTGCTCCCAGGGAGCGAGTAAAATGTGTACCCAGGTTTTTCCAGCATGTTTGATACAGCCTGACCACCTCGCTGATGTGAGGAGGGGGATGTTAGCAGGTCTCAGTTCCCTCAGCACGCCTGGGTGGGAAGGGATGGAACCCCATCCATCTACTGCCACGCTTGTGGCCTTGCCTAAAACCTTTCCTCATCACAGATCCTTCCTGCAAGCTGGCTGGGGAGCAGCACAAAACCCCAAAAATGCATTTCTGTCCCCAGGGGAATTCCAGCACTTTGAAATGAGTGTTGGTGCAAAGACCACTGGGAAGTCAAAATGATCTGTGGATAATTTTGGCGTTCTGACATCACAGGATGTGAGCAAACACCGAACACAGCACGAACATGGCATTCAAAAAAACTGAAGCTGTAGGAATATTTTGACATAGCATGAACGTAGAAGCTAAACAAAGTGAGGAAACTCCCCACCGTGTGGAAACTTGCTGAAATGAAGCAGTTTTGATGCTCAGTGTGCGGAGAAATTCTGGGCAGATTCCTTGGATGTTCTCCCATTATGAGAGGCTGCCGAGCATGACGTCTTTCTGCCACGTGTTGTGTGATTGCAGTCAGATGGGGAACGGTTCTGCCTGACTCCTTGGGAACGTTCCCCATAAATCCAGCTCGTGGGAGAGCCCCAAGCCCCTTCTTGCTGCAGATCAGCCCAGCCTGCACCAGTGGCCGTGGATCCCACCTTTGAGGGGAGCCACTGATGTTCTCCCAGCTGTTCCCTGGTCCCTGTGCTGGCACTGCATCCGCTGGCTGCACTTGACTCCCCGTGCAGCTCTGACAGGAACGTGTTTCCCGAGGCCCTTGGCTGCCCAGGAGCTTTGTCCTCGGCCAGAGAGACGTGCATAATCTTTGGCTAAGCTCCCCCAGGACCCCCAGCCTCTCCCACACTGAAAGGGCCCTTTTGAAGTCCATCCAGCAGTGCGGGGTGTGTTTGCCCTCGGACGGCACATGAAACCAGTAAACACCATTTCTGGGCAGAAATCTCCAAAGTCCATATCCTTTCAGCCTTAAAGTTTCCCTTTCTCATTGACCTGTGCCCAGAAGTGACTCCTGATTTGAATAGCAAATAGTAGCTGCCTTTCCCTCCACAGCTAAGCTGTTTTCTTTTCTCCCTCCCCAACCAAGGTGGGAGCTTTTCACTTCCCTCTTTAGAGCGGCTGAGGGGAAGGGAAGCAGCAGAGTTGGTGGGTGCTGAGTGGAGCCCCCATCCTGCTCATGCAAAGAGTTTTGTTGGACCTGTTTTCCCCTCTGGAAGGCTAAGGCAGCAGAAGTGTAATCACAACCCTGCAGAAGTGTTGTGGCACATAGCTGGGATCTTTGGAAGCAGTCTTTGGTTTGGCCAGCGTGGATCTGGACTGCTCAGCAACAGACTGATTTCATAGCACCCTCTGTACCTGCTGATTTGCTGTGTATTCAGCACCAGACATGGAATAGGGAAGCCCCAGGGGAGGAGAAGGATGATCAGCAGGAAACTTTAACAATTTGAACCTCAGGACACAGCCAGAGTAAAAATACACCCCCCACCCCTGCCCCAGCCCCATGCTGCAGAACAGGAATGAGCCAGTGGGTTGGGTCTTGTACCCATAGTCAGGCCCAGGAGATCAAATGTTAGGTGGGACAAAGCTTTTGAAAGGCTTTTTTTATTTAATTTGATTTTTTCCCCCAGTAAGCTTCTCCTCCCTGCTGGCCTTTGGAAAAACTGTGATTTTCACAGGCCCTGGAGGATGCAGCCCTGAGGCTGGAGACTCTGCCTTTCCCAGAACAGCCACGGGATGCTGGCAGGTAAAGGAAGTTCTAAAGAGCTCCACTGAGAGTTGTGGAGGCAGTGGGATGTTTTCTGTCCCTCTGATGGGGCAGCCTGGGAGAGTTTCCACAGGTCACTGGCACTTTGCCTTTTCAGTGTTCTTCCACTGGAGCAGGACAATGGGGAAAGCGCCTTCATTTGCTTTTGTGCTAATGAAGTCAAACAAGCATCAGGGAATTTGCACTGATCTGTATTAGGGGTTTGATCTGTATTAAAAAAAAAAAAAAAGTGTTCTTTGGTTAAAGCTTATCCCAAAAAGCATCTGGTAGGCTGAGGGCACCTCCTTTGTTTTCAAAAGTTGGGTAGTGACTGGGAGTGAGGAACATTTCTTCCCTAGATTTAGATTTGAATCTATATTTTTCCTTTGTTCAAAGGGGAAGTGATGGGATGTGGGAATACCCAGTTTGATCTCAATGCTGTAATCAATCTGTTCACTGAAAAGAAAGTTGCAAAAGCCTGCAGCCTGGTGAGCAACCCCATTTGTTCTCCATCCCTAAATCTCCAGGTCCAGGAGTCATGTGATTGTGCTAGACTCTTCACTTTGACTTTTAATCAAGCTGCAGGAAGGGACCTATGTATCATTTCAAAAGCCTGAAAACCAGAAAGGAAATGTGTGACATTATGCTTTATTTTTCTTTTTTATCTCTTGACTTTAAAGTCCAAGCTATGGACAAGGGCACAGAATAACCTGGTGGGAATATTTTGAGGCTTAATGCAATTATTCAGCATGACATTTTGTAAGATTGTAAAATCCTCTTTGTTTTCTAGATGAACCCACCTGAAATCTGTGGAGTTCACTGTACTCATGCTACTGTGATATCACTTTTACTTTTCACCCTAAAAAATTGACTGGGAGCTGACTTTCAGCTCCAAGTTTTGAATCTGAAGCCTGGAGCATCCAGCTCTCTCCTTCAGCCTTTTCTACTTTCTATTGCTTTTCTTAACATTGGATGAGCACAGCTCATAAAACCCCCTGCAAACAGCAAGCAAGCAGCAAACCCAAACATGTCCCCATTACAGCAAATGCTGGAAGAAATAAATTTAGCTGAAAAATCCCTGTCTTGGTTTTTTGTTATATTTCTTTCTCTTGGATAAGGCAAAAGAAGGGGGAAAAATTAAAATCCCTTGGTTGCAAAAATGCCTTCAGTCAAGTTCTCTCTCTTACTGACAGCTCAGTTCCAGCTACAGAAGTCTTAATGATATTTTGGCCATAATGCCGAGAGAAGCAAGAAAGCCCCTTCAGACACCGGGAGCTTTCACCCGAGTGGAGCAGTAAGAAGACAGCTGAAATGTGTCTTTGAAACCAGGCAGGCAAAACTAGTTTGTTGTGGTGTCCCTCCTCCTGCCCACATCCAGCTGCCCAGGCTGGCACGGCGGGTGCTGGTGGCACGAGCGCCAGGCCTCGGGGCTGTCCCCACACTGTGGTCAGGCATGGAGGGCTGCGTGCCACCAAATGCTCCTCTGAATGAGGTATCTCCTTCCTCTGGCCTGGAGGTGCTTGTGGGACACACAACAGTGGGTGTTGCATTTGGCCTTTTAAATTGTGTGGGTTGTGCAGGTGTGACTGCAGATCTCACCCTGGTCACCCCAGCAACGTGTGCTTCCAAAGGCTCCCGTGGAAGGAAAGCTGCTGGGCTTCCCCTGGCCAGAAACTGGTCACCAGCGCCTGTCTCAGTGAGCTGTAGCGCCCCGGGGCTTTGAGCAGTGATTTTGTTAAGCTGAGGTTGAGCTAAGGGAGAGGTGACTGCTCTCCTCAAGTGTGGGTCCTCCAGGGCCTCCAGCTCCCCTCCGCAGGAATGTGCCCCTTGTTGACGGAGTGGCAAAAATATCTTTGGTCTCCCTAAAAAGGAAAGAAGCCCAGAAGTTTCTCTCATTGATAGGTGAAAAGCCACCTCATAGGACCTTGGCAACTTCACCTCAGACTTAAGGGTAGCTCATTGGACAGGAGCCAAAAAGTCCCGCCTAGACAGTTTAGTAGAAAAAGAAGAGAACAAAGAAACTAATTGCTTTTCTGAGGTGTTTTACCAGGAGCAAGATCTCTTTCACCTGGTTCATTTTTTTCTGTTTGTTGTTTTGCCTTTTATTAAACCTTTTTGTTTCCAACACTGCAACAGAAGCCATCCTGTTTATTTTTATTCCTCCAAAGGTAGCTGAGCTATCTTGGGTGTGTTATAGTCCTCTGAGAGCTTATTAGACCTGGCTTGAGGAGGCTAATTATAACACCCCTCTGGTCAAGGTGGACTTTGGCTGGGTATTAGAAAAAGGTTCTTCACCCGGAGGGTGGCTGGGCACTGGAACAGAGAAATGGTCACAGCATCAGCCTAACAGAGGTCAAGAAGGGTTTGGCCAATGCTCTTGGCCACATGGTGTGACTCTTGAGGATGGTCCTGTGCAGGGCCAGGAGCTGGTCTCCATCCTTGAGGGTCTTTTCTCACCCAGCTTATTCTGTGACTCTGTGATCTCCTGCCCCAGAGCTTGGCCAACCCTACTGAGCCCTCAGGGGTTGTGTGTGTCAAAAGAGACTCATACCCCTGATTTTGGACCTATACTCTTTTCTTCTGCTGCTGACACCCAATCTGCAGGTTATTTCTCATGGTGACCCTGTCCTTGCAGCAACCCCAAGGTAATGTGGTATTGTGTTCTGTGGGGACAAAGGGCTTGGCTGTGCAGGCTGTGCTCCCTCCTGTACCTCTCTACCTTATGGCTCTCAGAGATGTCCCCTCCTCTGTCTCTCCCTTCCTTTTGTCCTTCCCAGGACTGAAGGCAGCACCTAACCATCTGGTAAAGGTGTTTAGAAGTGACACCTTGGTGCTCCCTGATGCCAGCCCTGATGCTGCTGGGCTCTGTCTCACCCCCCCTGGGTTTGGCAGTGGACTGGGGTGCTCACTCAGGAGCACAACCACATAGGAGAAGCCCCAGGCTGAAGAGGAGAGTGTTGTACTTGCGAGGCTTTGAGTGCTCACTGAAAGTAATTTTCAAAAATGATCTTTTTCCCCTTAATCAAAGTCTTTATCCATATGTTATAGTTGCCCTTAGTTGCCCTTCCTGCCCTTGCGCTGGAACCATTTGCAGATCTCTCTTGGCTATTGGATGATCCTAAGTAATAAGCACTAATATTTGAGCTTCAAAATCACTTGAAAAGTTGCAGTCTGGTAAAGCCATCTGGTTGAAATCTGTCAGTATTTATTATCCACTGGAAGTTTCCCTTTGGACAGCCCTGATGCTGCCTTTCATTATCATGAAAAGCTGATCATATTAAACTAATTACAGGGAATAGCTGATGACAAGTTGCTCTTTAATCTCCTATCTTTTTTTGGATTAGAATTAAGGTCATTCTCCAAAACCTTGCTTTTTGGAAACTCCCTGGCAGCAGTTGTTAGCTGGGTTAAAATATTTACAAATCCGTATATCTTCTGTTGCTCCCGTTAGGAATGAATAAGCAGGGATTTGTTAGTGGGGCTGAAGTTCACCATTGTTTTAGAAGATTTAAGTATTGTTCCCATGTGCTGCTTACACCACGTGGGGTGGATAAGAGAGGCTTTCACACATTCAAGCTTGCCAAGTCAATCTTTCTTAGGCAATGTTAGGTTGTCTTTAAATCAACATAATTTGTTTCCCATCCCTAGACTTGGACATACCAAAGTAATGCCAGTCTGGTCTGTAAATCCTTCTCCACTGTGAAGAGAGAGCAGCCTCTGTGCAGGATGGTCCCTGCCTGAGTCCTTACAGACACCTGAAGGCAGATGGGGCAGCTTGTGGGACCTCCTGAACAGGAGGTTTGTGCTCTTGCAGGAATTGCAAAATGGATTGGAAGGAGCCACTGAGAGACCTGTGGATGGCTTAGGCTCTGCCTCCCTGGTCTGCTTGCTGGTGGGTTGTGTGCGGGATGATGTAACTGCTGCCTGCCTTACCTTCCTTGGGGTTAAAGTCAATCCCTTGTGGGGAGGCAGGAGGGAAATCTAGACATTTAGAATCCATTTTCTTTGGATAACGCTGTTTTTAGGTTGTAAATTGTCTATGTCCAAAGTTTGGAGGCTGTAGGTCTGTCCCTCTCTATGGCCTTCAGCAGTGTAATGTTACCGCATCTGCTCACAGTCTGCTGTGGGACCTGCACAGCAGCTCCTCTGCCATGGCACTTCAGCTTCCCACCTGCCTTCCCCCTCCCATGTGGATTTACAGGAGAGCAAGGTTTTGGTTCTTGATGTTTATACAGCCTGGCGAGGACACAGCTTTCCAATTACCTCCATAGTTCACAAATTGCTTTCCTGTAATATGAGGTAATTTATAGCTTGAGCTCACTGCCAGGTCCCTGGGATGTAACTTGGTATGACTGCCTCCATCCATGCAAACAGGAGCAACTGGAGTCCTTCCCTTAGGGCTTACTCAAATACACTATATTTAATAAGAGTTAATCCCTTTAACACAGTTGCTGGCCTTGCCTTTTAAAATTGGATTAAGACTGATGCACTATAGAGAGTTTTTAATGCCAATGAACCCAACCTGTTCTAGAAAATGGAAGTTGTAAACATGGTGTGGATTCTAAGATCTGTCTAACCTTAGGAATTTGCCTTGGGAAAGGCTGCACAAAGGCCTTTTTCACACCTTTAACTCTGCAGGACCTGAAGGCAAATCTGTGGATAGATGAGCAAGGCTATGAGGAGTTCAGCTCATTCTCTGCTGCTCTCTCACAGGCACAATTAAATGGCAGAGAAAACACTTCCAGTGCAACTGTCCTGAAGAGGAAAAGCACCAGGATTAGGAAACCAGAGAAGCCAAGCCCTAGAAGTGACCTTAAAACTGAGTAAACCTGATGCAGATCTGAATTACTGCTGGATCAGAAAAGTGAAAAAATACAGTGTGTGTGTTATTGACAAAGTGTGTGACAGTGTGTGACATCTGTGGGCTAAAAAAGAGCTGTAGAAGAAATAGTTCTCATTCTTCTAGAAATGCCTTTGAGAAAAAAATGCCGAGATACACACTTCTGAGTTAATTTTCTGAAAAGTTTATATATCCTTTTATCCCATATTTGGGGACAAAGTGTTTTTACCTATAAATTTTACCTGTAAGTTATG
The DNA here is from genome assembly GCF_036417665.1 of Passer domesticus. Lineage (NCBI taxonomy): Eukaryota > Metazoa > Chordata > Aves > Passeriformes > Passeridae > Passer > Passer domesticus. The sequence goes on from NC_087480.1 coordinate 54,014,813, forward strand.
GATTCATATTTGAGCTTGAAGGCAGAAATAAGGGCTTAGCCCTTACTTTTCACTAGGGCTGGTTGCTTCAACTCTCATTTACTCCTCTCCACAACACAGAAGCTTTTAATTTTATCTCTTTTTCAGAGCAATGAGGAAAAAGAGCCACACGTGGATTTGTGTCTGTGCTGGATCTCAGGTACAAATGGAGCAGGAGGGAAGCTGTCCCATGGACTGCACCACGCCATCAGGACTCATTCATGGGGCATGGCACTGAGCAAGGCTGGCAGAGACAGCCAGGACTTGATTTAATTTATTTCCTCCATACCTTTCATGCTTTTAAAAATATCTTTCACTTTCTGAAGCAGTAAGGGGGAAAAGGGGAAAGAAGTGTTTGCTTAGCCTCCTCTGTTTGCCCCATCATTTGCAGTGTGGAGCCATAAAATTAAACCCAGGATATCTTTAGCCTGTTAATAGGCAATGGCAATCTCAGATCCCTTTCCCTAAATGGAAGGGGCAGTTCACTCACACAAGCAACTGCCAGACTGCAGTGGTATTTGGATGGGAGGAAAAAAAAAAAGGAATAAACAGACCTGGGAAACTCCAGTTTGACATAAAAAACAACATGATGGATAGTCCACAGTGACCACTGGCTCTAGTGGCTGGAGGACAAGGAAAAAAAAAAAAGGCAAGCAAAAAAAGAAAAAAAAAAAGCCAGGACAAGCAATCTGCAACCAGCCTAGGAAGATTACTGCCATAAAAGCAATGCTGGAAGGGGCTAGTTATCAAGTGGAAAACAAGAAAGTACAACTCGCTCCCCAGCCACCAGATTTAGGGGACTCTGGTTGGAAGGTTCATACTCTGGTGGGCCATTAGAGCAGAAACAGAAATGGATGCAGTAATCCAGAACATATTGAGTCTCTAGGTTGCCATGAAATATAATGCAGGGAGAAATGAATTATTTTCCAAGGGAAGCTGTAGAAAGCACATATATAGACTTTTTTTTTATTGGGACTGTGTTATCAACAGTCTCTCTTAATAGTCGAAAACAGCTTCTTATGTTTTTTATAGAGTTTTAAAGATCCCTCTGGACGTGTCTGGAGGGGCTGGATGGGGGGACCTTCAGGAGGAGGGAGCAGGGGAAGAGCAGAAAGGAAGGAAGGGCTGTAAGAGTGAGCAGAGTGCTGACTTCCTTGTGCTGTCTCAGCATTTGGGTGTGGTGCTGCATTTTGCTAATTTTGCTCATTCCTTGCCCAGAAACAATGTCACACATCGGTGCTGTTCCTGGGTGTTTTCCTTTGCAAGAAGGTGAACAAACACATCTCCAAAAATTAGATAGAAGTTAAAAAAAAGTGACTTAATGGTGTTTTCATCCACCCTGGAGCACCCGCAGGTGATGGTAGAAAGGCAGCTGGAGGAGCCCATGGAGAACTAAGCTCCTCCTGGTTTTGTTGGTTCAGGATCATCTTGTTCTCCTAAGCCCACATTTAAAGAACGAAAGAATTTTGTGAAATCCCTCTCATGACATTGATGAGACTTTTAATGTTTGGGAGTGAAAATATTAAGGCAGATCTAAGAGGTTTTGATGTTTTTTTCCCATGCACAAAGAGCAGTTTTATACTTTAACACCTGTATCCACTTGTAATACTAACTTCTGGTGAAAAAGCTGCTGCTGGTGCCATGAAGCTGTCACAAAATGAATCTTGAGATTATGAAAATAATTGTGTAGTAAGGTCTCTTTTGCCTGTCACTTGACTTTGAGGCTCTGTCTTGTGTGCACATCAAGTTTGCAAAAAAGAGGGAAGGGAAGGGGAAGGGGAAGGGACAAGAAATGGCTAGATTCCAAGCAAGCTGAATTGTCTGTTTCACAGGAGCTGAGGTTTGAAGAGATCAGAGCCAAGGACTCAAATCATGAGGGCTCATAGCAGAGATTTTTAGTCGCAGCGGAGTCCTTAAAAGAAAAAAACCTCTGAGTTCCCATGACGGACAGAGCACACAAAAGCATGAAAATCACTTTGCTTTGCAATAGCCTGCCTGTGTCTGGAATTGGGAAGCTGCCTCCAGAAGCAGCCTCTGAAATGTAAAGACTGCTGCATGCAGGAACCAATCCATCAGCCAGGAGTGCAGGGATATTGTCCTCAAAACATAAAGTTGGACTACTTGGAGTAAGAGATAAAAAATTTAAAAAAAAAAAGAATGATCAGTCTAAAACTCAGAAATTTCTTGAAAAAATGAATTATCTTGGATAGAAAACTTGATTGATGCTCTCTGTCTGACCACTTAACACCCCTGTGCTTTTTTCTTCCTGTAACTGCACAAAGCTGTTCAGCAGAAGAGCTCATAGCTGCAGTTTTTACTATTTGAATATTTTTTTAAACTGCCTGTCTTGTTAGATTCCTTAAAGTTCAGCTGAAGGTCTACACAATAGATATCCAAGAATATGGCAGGACAGTGGATTGAGTCTCATTCCACCACTCCCTGGGGAGATGCTGGTGGCAGGATGGACTAATATATACAAAGTGAATTCTGCACCAAGTACAGACCAAAATAATTTCAGAAACCCAGGCAGTGATCTGGCACACTGTGCAGTCTAAATTTCCCTTTTTTTTGAAGAGCCAGAGAGGTGCTTATCTCAGCTGAGCGTTCACCTCTCGGGTTGCACCCCTGCCAAAACAGAGATTCCTGCCCCAAGAGCCAGCCCACAGCCCTGTGGGTGGATGGGGGCCCTGGCAAATTCCCACTGGGAAGCTGTGGGATGTGGATGCTGCAGTGAGGTGGCTAAACCCCTTGAGAGGAGGGGGCTCCTCCAGCTGCTGGACAGAGATCCCCGCGTGGCACGTGCTGGAATTTCTTTCTTGCCGTGCCAGTTTCTGGGTCTTGTGGGAGCATTTGGGCTGGCGGTGGGGGCAGATTGGCACAGATTTATATGCCAGCCTTGTCTCCAGCTCTGACTCTGCTGTTCCGCCTGGGCTTCCTTCATTTAGAGCCTTTTGTTACCAAATGTAATGGATATTGCCCTAGGAGCCGTTTTCAATTGCTCGTGACGACGCAAGAAACAATTAGGCAAAGCATATTTTTGTTTATATCCTCACTGCCTCCTTTCCTAGGAGAGATTTAGAGATCCCTGGCTGGTTGGGTTATTGAAATGTTGCTCAGTCTGAATCTCACAGCCTGGGTTGGGGTTGTGGCTCCCCCCAGGCTGCATAGGGGTGGGAGGAGTAAGGTATGGGGAGAAACAGGAACTGAAAACAACAAAATGAGTGGAAAACCAGAGAATTTAATTTTTCGTTTTCTTCAAAAAGGTTTCCAAAGATGCCCTAAGGGTGGTTTGTAGGCTGTTATTGTTCTACTGAGGAAAACCTGTGTGGGGCACTTCAAACTGTGCCGTGCTTGGACCTGGGACTGAAATTCATATTTCCGTGCTTGTGGCTGGTCTGCCAGAGCTCCTTGGCACATCATCCAGGCAAGGGTGGAAAAAGAGGTGGTGTTGGAGGAAGGGATGGCAGTGCTGCAGAATGGTGATGCTCAGGGAGCCTCATGGCTTGGGCTGTCCATCCCAAGCTGGGCTGCAAGCTGAACGCAGTGGGATGTGCCTGGACATGGGATCCTGGTCCTGTGTGTGTTGAGGAGATACAGAAAGGGAGTGAGGGACAGCAGGAATCCTTCTGCTTCTCTCGCTCCCCTGAGGGATTGTGATGGTGGGTGTGAGCTGCCTTGGGTGTTGTGGGCTGGAAAAGTGTGCTCTCAGCTCAGGAACCCACCTGGAAATGTTGTGTGGCAGGTCCTGAACCCAGTGGGAACAAAGCCAAGGGAGAGCCAAGGGAAAGGGGATGCTGAATGGGGGGAGGAAGGGGAGAAAATCCCACCCACTGCTTAGGGAGAGAGGGGACACAAGGTGACAGAGCCCTGAGCAGCATCATGAGCAGTGGGATGTGGGTCCATGTGTGAGTGTAAGGACAGGCTCTATGTGCAGATGTCCGAGAACGTGATCCCAGAAGTTGTTGGGGCCTTCCACAGAGGGGACAAGAAGCAGGGATTGCTGTCACACGGGCTGCGGGGACACCAGGCTTGAACTGACCAGGCTGATCCCTCCACCCTTCTGACTGATCTCTGCTGGGTGTCACTGATGTCCCATCCCCTTCAAAGCAGCCCAGACTAAATGATTTGCTGGAGTCATCCTTGGGGAAGAGGGCTCTCCATCCATCGGACATGCTGCTGCGTTTGGACCCTGCCAATAAACAAAAACCCAGCCAAGAGCAGTGAAAATGCCCCTGCTCCGTGCAGGCAGAGGCAGTGCAGCCCCCTGCCCCCATTAGGGAGGCCAGCCCCTTCATCAGCTTAATGAGCCCGGCGATCTGCATGCAAACAAGGGCGGCGTTCATCACAAAGGCAGAAAGGGCTCGGAGATGCTCGCAACACATGGCTTGTCCTTGGGAAATTGTAGCCCGAGGATAACACAGCTTTCGGACCTTCATCTGGCACAGGGAATAAACTGGAAGCTGCCTTCCCCAGTCATTTCAAATAAATCTCAGTTACTGATACAAAAGGCTCTCAGGGGGTCATTGATAAACCTCAGTGTGAAACCCAAACAGCACAGCTACCTCCTGGTGAGGAAGGAGCAGGTTTAGAATGGGTTAATTAGAAAGATAATGAGCTAACAAGGCTTCATTTCTGTTCAGTGGCTCAATGAGGAATTCATTAGAAAGGCTTAATCTAACTGAACAATCCCAGGGTTTAGAGAGATTGCCCATTGATTGCCAGCCCAAACTGTTTATTTACAGGTTTTTGCTGGCTGAAAGGTCTCATTCCTTTATTTCCAAGGCCATTCGGATGTGCCATAAGGATGCTGTGCACCCGGCAAAAAGCAGCAGCAATAAAAACCTGGCAGGAAAGCCAGATGGGAAGGAGAAAGGGATCAATGATCCCAGTAACACCAACCATGTAATTTTGGTGTGTTCCCCCAGGTAAAGACGAGGGCAGGGGAGTTTATATATAGGGTTTGGGTGCCACTGAAAAGAAAGGAGAATTGAAACATTGAGAGAGGAAAAAATGGAGCACGAACATCAGGTAAGTGGGGAGAGGGGCTGGAGCTGATCCCTCCAGGCTTTTCTATTTCTCACTTCATATCATAAAATGGATGTCATTTTGCAAGTCTTTTTCAGGGGCTTTCAAACACCCTGGGGAGCCTTCTCATCTTGGGAGTGTGAGGTGCCTCCACAGGGTCAGGGAGAAGCCAGGAATGTGCCACTGGACGAAATCTCCTAATTAAATCTCTGCAGACAAATCCCCTGTCCCCCAGCCCTCTAGCAGCTACGTTCTCTCCCCTCCTCTATGGGAGGAGGTGGGAATTTGCACTGCAGGGGCAGAGGGATGGGCACTTTCCTACCCCAGGACACGAGTCTCCAGCACATCAGGCACCAGTGAGGTTCTCTGCAGCCCCTCCTGGTGCCCTGTCCAGTTTGTGAAAACACACTTCTCATGTTTGCACAAACTGAATTGATGCTGGGCTGGGCTGCACAGACATCCCAGGAGGGCTCTCTGGCTGAGATCAGCTTCTGATGGTGCCTCTCTCCTGAGAACTGGCAGGTTGGTACAATTTCAAGCCAAAACTCCTTTCAATGCACTGTTTTGGCAATGTTTTGGAGATTTTTCCTTCACTGTTATGTTGTTGGGGTTTGGTTTTTTTTTTTTTTTTTTTTTTTTTTTTTTTTTTTGTGTTTTTTTGTTTGTTTTTTTTTTGGTTTTTTTTGGTTTTTTTTTTTTGTTTGTTTGTTTGTTTGTTTGTTTTTTACATCAAGCAAAGCTGTGTGTTCTTCTGCTGGAGACTAAACCAATGTGCTTCATGTCCAGGAATCTTGGACCAGAACTTCATGAGTTTCTTCACGACCTCACACACCCTTTCAGTGGTGGTTTTCAGCAGCATGTGACAGGACTGTATTTAGTAGGGAAATGAGTGTCCTGGACATGGGTATAGCCCCTTTGACAAGACCATCTGCCACTGTCAGAGAAATGGCAGGATGATGAGCCTAGACCTGAGCAAAGTTGAGAGTTGGACTCAGCTCTCAAAGATCCCTTGCTCATCTTCCAGTGCTGTAAAAGTGAAAAAACCCCTAGAGTGTCTCTAAATAAATGGAAGACTGGTGCTGGCCTGCCTGCAGTGTTTTCAAGCTCTGTGTGGTGGGTGAACATGACCTGTGATCAGCACCATTATTGTTTGTGCCACTGAACGAGGCCAGTGGTAATTTCTAGGTGGAGTATGTTAGAGTCACATTATATTTGCTGAGCTTTTAAAAATCTTGCTAGATTAATAGCCTTGTAAAAAAATAAATCTATTTTAGTGCCACATTAACCACAGGCCACAGTGTATTAACTGACAAAACCCAAATTGTTCTTTAATATTCCTAAAGCTGGTGTTAAGCACAATAAGAACAATTTTCGCTTTCAATAAGAATCTGACCCTGGCTTTGCCCTCTGCCCTGACCTGGGTCTTTCTCTACAACCATGAGGGACCATGTGGAGTCATTCTGTTCTCCCTTGAAATGATGATAATTAAAAAGCATTTGCTTTCAGATCTTTCTTCCATCTGATTATCTCTTCCCCTTTGGTCTCTGCTCCCTTCTGGATGTGCAACTGGATTTTCTGTATTTTTTGGTGTGTTACTGGCAAATTCCTCTGTTCTTCTGGTGAATCACAGCACACAGCAGTCCAGCTTTTATTTACTGCTGGACTGGGCTTCCTGAGGTTTATTTATGGCAGGGGGAAGCAGCACAGCCCACTGTACAGTGTGTTATTCTGTTGATGTGCTTGCTAGCTCAGGGCAAGTTAATGGCTGTCTCTCACCACAGTTTGTTTGCCCATGCTGTGAAGTTTGAACACCAATACCTGTCTGGAAACCACTGGCTGAGGTTTTAACTGGGTGACTTTAACTGTAATTACAATGAAGGAGGTGTAAAAAGTAGGAAAAAATAAAGAATAAGAAGCAGAGGGTTTTTTCCCTCCTTGCAATGTGTTATTAAAAGAAAGAGCTTCATTTATCTTTGGTGCTGATATCTGGACATTTTTGAGGTTAGCCTCAATGACAGTCAATGTCCAACTCCTGCTTCAGGGTTTAAACTGATCTCCAGGTGTTAGGATATTTCTGTGTTCTCATGGTCTGTCTGCCACCAGAGTTACAGTGCATCCTGCTAAAGTCACTGGTGCTGGTTCCTGGTTGGCATGGGAGAGGTGAGCCAGAACGTGGTAACTCCTGGCTACCCAAAATTGCAAGCACGGGGGGAATATTTGGAGGAAATAATTAGTTTCCTAATTACATCAGTTACATCACTTTAACAAAATCTGTCCCTCAGCACCATGACTGCTTGGGAAGCAGTCACCTTCCTCCCTGTCTGCCCTGCTGTCTTTTCCTGTCCTGTCAGTGCTGGGGTACTGCTGTTATCTCAGTGACCAAAACAATGAAGCTTAAAAATGCCCTTCTCCTTTGCATTTTTTTTTAGAACAGATTTAATCCTGGATCAATTGGCTGATCAGCGTGGAGGGGATGGAGGGGCAGAAACTTCTTAAGCCAACCCTAAGGAGTGGCTGGGCCTCCCATATTTAGAGCAACTGAGGAAATCAGGGCATCTTCTGGATGAAGAAATTTTCTCTGCCATTTGGAATTAGAGCAGCTGTTACACATCTTGGACAATCATCCCTTGGAAATGCTAAAAGGAAGAAAAAGGACTTGCAGCACCCAACTTGTTTTCTGAAGTGACTGACAAATTTGCATGCTTCAAAAATAAGTACAGAAAGAAGAGATTGCCTATACAAATAGACAAAAATAAAAAGGGGAAAATAAGTAACTTCATTTACTGATTTATTCAGAGCAGAGCAGACAAACACCACTATTGTCAGTTTGGACAGCTTCTGTAAGGGAAAGAAAACACTCTGATTTCAGCATTTCTGACAGTCTACTTCTTTAAAATCCTTTAAAGTCCTGAGCCTGGAGCTCCCCTAAGAGCAAGCTGATGTAATTCACTTCCTGCAGTGACTGTGGCCAGGGTCTGTTTTATGGGTTTGGCTGCTGCAATATAAAATCAGTGTGGGTAGATTTGTATTTTCTTCAGCCAGAGGACTCGATAATGCTGCGCTGGTACAACACTGCAGAATATTTACTGGCTCAGACAAGAGCAGAGGAAGAATTATTGAAGGCAGAATTGATGTTCCTAACTTGAAGTTTTTCCTTGCTCTTGGTTTTAGGTACCTGCTCCCCAAGAGAAGTAGTTGGGGGGTGGGAAGAGCAAAGTGCATTGTCTCTGTGTTTCCCATGCATTGTTCCCTATGAAAGCATCTCCCTGCAACCTTTACCTTCTGTTCAGACGGCCCCAGCCTGTGAGGGGAGAATGGCAGATTTGTGCTTTCTAAGCTCCAGATGGGGCTCCTTTCTTCTTCCTCTGTAAGTTAATGGTGTCTTGCTGAGACCAACTGGGCATGTAAAGATTTGGGCAAAACTCACAGCAGTGGTCCCATAACCTCAAGGCTTTGCAGTCGCATCCCAACGTGACGGCCGGTCCCCAGCGGAGCTCGGCTGTGGCTCTGATGTGTGCCAAAGGAGATGGGGAAGGTTGTGTTGATTACATCTGTTTGCCAATGGTTAAATAAATTAAAAGCCCATTGCAGACCACCAGCAGGCCCTGCTTTCTGCCCAAGGTCCTCTTTAGATGCTGGTGTTGCTCTCTGTGCGTCAGTGTCGCCAGGGTGGCTCTGGTTTGGTCAGGATGAATCTTCACAAGTGAAAATAGGTGAGATATGAGCTTCCTCCTTTCAGCAACACCAAGAGCCTGAGCCAGATCCTCCCATCAGAGCATGGACACACCATGAAGTCACTGCCTGTGCACTATAGGGCAGCTGGACCAGCTCCCTCCTTGCCCATATCCTATGCTAAAGACAAAATAGGAAGACACATTTGTGGTATCTCATCTGAGACCTTGGCAAACCCTGGAAGAGGACAAAAATCCTCACGCAGAAGGATTTTTCACTGTTGGCACAGCCTGGGAAGGGTCTGGCCCTGATCATGGTCCCTGCATGCTGGGATTTGTGTGAAGTCACTGTAAGGGACAGTCACTGTCCTGAAGAACACGTGGTCTTGATAAATGGGAGCAGAAATGAGCCAACAACAGAAGTGGCTGCAGTGGTGGGAGGGTGGGGAAAAGCTTGGAAGAGGATGTGATTTCCACCCATGAGTCTGATCCAATACTGTCACTCCAGCTGGCAGCATCCTGTGGGAAGGAGGCCTGGAGGGTAAGGAAGACTAAGTGGCCAGCTAGGGCTCCTCTAATTTCTTTGATTCTCTGAGCTAAGCCGTCAGATCCCTATTTCAGGATTTTTTTATAATTCATTTCTAAGCAGCCAGATTACCAGCCATATGGACAAAGGATATTGGAGAAAGATTATTAAGATTATTAAAACAGATTATTTTTGCCATAGAGTAGAAGTTGTGATCAATGGGAAAGGCTTGAGCCAGGCAACTAAGACAAGAGCTTTCATACTTCACTTGCGCAGCCGAATCTCAGATCTGCTGTGGTTTCTTGAGCAGAGGTGTGTAATCTGTTCTACCCTATGACATCATACCCAGCATATAAAGCTGGGGGAAGGAGGAAGGGGATGAAGTTTGGAGAGGTGCTGCTGTCTTTGCCTTTTCTGGAGGGTTACGTGTGATGGAACCCAGCTTTCCTGGAGATGGCTGTCCTTGGGAAGCGGTGAAGGAATTCCTTGGTTTGCCTTGCTTTGCTCACACATGTGGCTTTCACATCACCTATTAAACTGTCTTTATCTCAACGCGTGAGTTTTCTGACTTTTACCCTCCCAGTTCTCCCTCCCATCCTACCTGGAGTGAGCTGGTGGTGGCGTGGGGCTGAGTTGCCTGCTGGGGTTAAGCCATGGCAGAAGGCTCAGCCACAAGTACTGCAGAGAGACCTGCAGAGCTGCCAGGCACAGACATTGTTATTTTTGGTATAAGTGTTCTTGTTTCAAGTTTTTTCAGGTGTGAAGTTTCCCTGTTCGACAGCCCATCAATCACATAGGGGACACCATTAATAAATCTGTCCATGATTCTCCCTTGAGCTTGAAGAAAGAAAAACTCCCAACTGTTAACAATTATTATAGAAAATTAACTCCATGGATTTAAACAAAGTCTCATTGCAGGCTATTTTTGCATCATAAGGATGGGGGGGGGCGTAGGTGGGGGGGTGAAAATCACCCTAAGATCTGCAATGATATGAATTTAAATTTCTTAGAGAAACCAGACATCTGACAAAAGTTTAATCCTGAAAGCAGAGGCAACTTCAATGGCTTCTCATAATGACAACAGCATTTTCCTTTCTCTCCTGCTGTCTGCCATAAGGAGTTTTGCCTTGGTTTTTATTTTCACATTGTTTATTTTCCCCTGTAGAATGAGGCTGGTCATGGTTGTGGCAGGGTTTGAATACCTCCAAGGATGGAGACCCCACCTCTGGTGTCCTGTCTGAGTGCTGCACCACCTGCATGGTATGTAATTGTTTCCTGCTCTCCAACATGAACCTCCCAAGCCACAGTTTGTGGATACTTCTCCATTATATGTTGTTTGGCACTGATGAGAAATGTTCTGTCCTGTTGTCTTTCTAAACACTCCCAGCTAGCTGTAAGAAGCATTAGACCCCTGCTCAGAATGACAGAAACCAGTAAACTCTTACAGTGCCTTCCACCTCATCTTCTGTGAGTAGGAGACCCACCCTGTGAAACCATCCCAGCTGCCCAGGGGCACTTTGACAGGGTCATCTACAGAGCTGCTCCATGGTGTAAATGGGGGTGATTTGCCCTGATATTTTCTAGCACAAGTGATGCCTGCTCGTGTTTCGGTTTGTGTATGTGACACATTTTCCCTGTCACACTCAGAAACACGTCAGTCCTTACAGAGTACATATTACTTGCAGGTTCAGGCTTGCAAACACAGGCATGGGTTTAACCCTAGGTATGGCAGTAGAAAGGATATTTGTACTGTTCAATAGTACATCTCACCGTGCTATAAATGTGGACACTACTCTTTAATACTTTCCCCTGCACCATCCATTCAGCAGCAAAAGACTGAGCAGAGGAGCACGATGCAGCCTGAGCTCTTCCCCATCACCAGTGATAACAAATGGATTCCAGCAGCAAAGCACACCGTGGCTTTATCATTCTTTTGACAGGTAATTTTCTCCCCGGTGAATATATCTGAGACTCCCTGGAAACACTTCCCAGTGGCTGGAATGAAGTTGTTTCACTCCTGGCAGCAAGGAATGAGCCTGGCAGCGGCACTGGCTTGTTGCTCTGTGTGTCTCTCTGAGCCCCATGCTCCTGAAAGCCTGGTGAGACTCTTTATTATCCCCTGATTATGTCAGGTGTCCTCACTTGCCTGGTATGACCATCAGGCATGTTATTTCTCACAGTGTTTTTCCACTGACCTGTTGTGGGCCCTTCTCTGAGGCATTTTGCACACCACCAGGAGATAACGTTCTGTCCCAAGGGTTTGCAGCAGAAAGGCTTATCCAGCTCTAAACTCAGTTAAGTGCTGCCCGTCACTTACTAGAAAAACCAAAATTCAGATGCAAGAAGGACCGTGGTGTGCTACTGAATGCAAAAAAGCAGATACAGCCTCCACTGCAGGGAAAATTGACACCACAGATTGAAATGAGCTGGTTGGAATGTACTGCAAAGAGAAAATCCAGCCAAGGAAATAGGGGAGTGGGCCTAGAGAGAAACTGGGGAAAGAAGTAGAGGGTACAGCAGAAAATCTTGGACTATACAGTAAAAACAAGGAAAATAACCTGTCCAACTCTCACAGGAATATGAATACAAATAGGCTACCATCACAGGCTCTCTGGAAGCTTTCAAGTCTCCCCAAAAGGACTAAAAATCCCAGCATCCCAAGCCAGGGTAGAGAAGTGGTCCTGCAGGGGCAGCTGCAGAGCCCTTCAGCCTCTGTGTCAGTATTATACCAAAGCAAGGGCTTGAGCTCCATCCCTGGGTTTGCCTGCTCAGGAGGAGCCCAGACAACAAACAACATGGTTTAACCTGGTGATATTTCCCAGAGGAACTGTGTTTTGCTTAGCTTAGTTTTTCTCTCTCTCTTCCTGCCTTCTCACTCCCTCCAGCTCTTTTCATTTTCAGCCAGACCAGTTCCTTAAACTGACACAACTTCTCAAGGAGGCACAAGGAGGGCAACAGGAACACACAGTATGGGAAGGAGCAGAGCACAGCAGTCCTGTTAAAAGGAGGCTTCAGCTGGGGCAGAACCCTCTCCTGAACTGGTGAATGGTCACAGAAAAGACAAAATTGTTTGTTGGACATTGTTAATTTAAAGTCTTCCCCCTGGGATTTCAGTAAACCTCTTTTGGATTCAGGGTCTGGTATACTGGAAAATCATTATTCCCAGCGGAGCTGAAATGCTGGAACTGTGCAGAGCTGAGCAGGTGCTAGTGAAGCCTGATTCTGCCACTTCCAGCTCAGGGCCCCAGGAAAACCCAGCCCTCTGGTTGTCATCTCACTTGCCCCTCTGTATCTCTCTTCAGTCAGTCCAACTGGGTCTGACAGTGCAGGAAAAAGCTTTCCTCCCTCCAGGCCTTCGTGGGTCAGTGCCCGAGTCTCAGACCTGCTAGTAATGAGCCTTATAAAGAAATAGTGAGCTGGAAAGAGAGGAAGAAATGGAGGAGAAGTTCCTCCAGACATCTGGGGGGGAAATGCCCTTTTTTGTTTGATTTTGTTTGTTTTGGTTTTGGTTTTTTTCCATAGCTGTGATCAAGACTTGCAAAGGTTGCTTTTTTGGGGGAGTTGTTTTGCCACCTCATAGCCTACTCCACTGGTTTCCTTGCTGCCCTTTGGAAGATTTAATTTCTATTAAAAACCAGGAGTCTTGAGCAATGGAATGATCTGAATTTCACCACCTGAGCAAAGATACTAAACTGGCTCGTTAGATGCAGACTGCTCCCTGGAAGAGTTGAAGAATGGCAAACACATTTTTGGCACCATGGTTCACGTCCTGGAAAAACAGAGAGAAAAAGTCATGCTGGGGACACCTTGTCAAGTTATTGCTCCTCAGGGCTGCAGGGAGCACGAGGTGCAGAAAGCATCCTGTGGTTGCTACGGGTCCCTCCTGCTTTGCAACAGCCTTGTGTGGGTGCTGGTGGTCACAAGCAAGGCTGGGGGAATATTTCTTCCAGCAGGGAATATTTATTTTTAGACATAAATCACCTCTTTTGGCTCTGGGTTGGCAGTGTGGCCCAGAAATCTGCACCTGGTCCCTGCTGGACCCCTTGTCCCATGCGAGTTCTTGACTCACAGTCACTGAGCCAGGCAGCAACCCCATTTTGGGTTTGGTTCTAGTGGGATCCAAACCCCACCACTGCCTTGCTTTTTCGTGTGTAAAAACTGTGCCTGACTCCTTTGCTGGGCAGACTGCAAAGGGAGGAAGGCTGGGCTGTGTCTCCCTGACCAGCTGTCCTGGCTGTGCCAAGCTTTGGTAGCAGGGGGGCCACAGGGGTGGCTTCAGTCAGAAGCTGCCAGAAGCTTCCTCCATGTCCAGCAGAGCCAATCCCTGGTGGATCCAGAAGATGGACATGCTGCTGGCCAAGGCTGGGCCAATTAGAAGTGGTGGCAACGCCTCTGTGATGACAGATTTGAGAAGAAAGAAAAAAAGTTATTGTGCAGTTGTAACTGCGGCCAGAGAAGAGCGGAGCGAGAATGTGTGAGATGAACAACTCTGCAGAGACCAAGGTCAGTGGAGAAAGAGGGGGAGGAGGTGCTCCAGGCACCAGAGCTGGGATTGCTCTGCAGCCCACAGTGAAGACCATGGTGAAGCAGCTGTGCCTCTGCAGCCTGTGGAGGAGACCCACACAGGAGCAAGTGGATGCCTGAGAGGAGGCTGTGAGCCTGTGGGAGACCCATGGAGGGAGAAGCCCACCTTGGAGCAGCCTGTCCTTGATGGAAGAATGGCCCACGCTGCAGCAGTTTGAGGGGGATGGACTCATGTTGGAGAAGTTTATGGAGAACTTGTTTGTGAGATGGTGTCATGCTGGAAAAGTTCATGGAGGACTGTCTCCTGTTGGAGGGACCTGATGGTGCAGCAGGGGAACGACTCCTCTCCCTGAACAGCAGGAGAAACCACAGGTGATGAAGTGACCATCACCCCCTCTCTGTGTCCCTCTGTGCCTCTGGGGTAGGAGGTGGAGCTGGGAAAGAGGGACCAGTGGAGAAGAAGGTGCTTCCAAGGTTTTCTTTTACTTCTCATGATCTGATTTTGTTAGTAGTAAATTCAGCTGATATCTCTAATTCAAGCCTGTTTTGCCCATGAGGATATTTCCTGAATGATCTCTACTGGTCTTTATCTGAACTCATGAACCCTCTGTTATATTTTCTCTGTTGTATTTTCTCTCTCCTGTCCAGCTGCAGAGGGCAGTGAGAGAGGGGCTTGAGTGGGTGTCTGACATCTGGGCAGTGTCAGCTCACTATACCAGCACAGGGCCAGCTGCCAGGGTTTGCTACCTTGGTGATGGGGGAATGCTGAATGGGGGGAATGGTGCCCAAGGGAGCAGCTGAGGGAAAGGCAATCTGTTCCTCTTTGCAACTCCCAGCTGAGCTGGGCAAGTTGTGCTGGTGGGCTGGTCTGGAGGAGCCCAGGGAGGGGGCAGGTTGGGCTGCAGCACCAATTCCCTGCTCAGTGCACCCCTCTGCCAGGCCTCCCCGTGCCCCTGCTCCCCAGGACACAGCCCCAGCCTTGCGAGCCTGGCAGCTCTGCTCAATTTGAGCAGACCTATTTAAAATTCAGCTGGGAGATGGGCTCCGGCTTGTTACAATGCCATTGCTGGAAATAGAGTCATCACTGGAGACTATTCCTTTTTACAACTTTAGGTATATAGATTTCCTCTCAATTCAATTTATTTTTATATAGTGTCTTTAATACACTGTCTCTCCAAACGCTTTAGCAGATAGAATTGAAATAATGAGATAACGCTTTGCAGCCGCTCTCAGACAGGCAGCGGGGGAAGCAATAGATGGAGATGGAGCAAAGAGTGCAAGGTGGAGGCTGCATCACTTGGAAGCAGCAGTAATATGAGCAAACATTCACACAGACTATTTATGGTGAGCACAAGGGCTGATGGATACGAAGAAAAGCAAGTAGGCAGGTGTGATCGAAAAAGGAGGAATTAAGGAGTAATTTCCATTGAAGAAAGATGGCTCTAAAAGGGAATGAATTCAAGGGAGGGATGTTCTCAGCCAAATGGATCAAAGGCAGTGAAAGCAATCCTTGATTCTCTCCGTTCATCAGGAATGGAAGCCTTGTTTGCTCCTCCATCACGGCAATATAAACCAGAGATGGGCACGGTGTACTGCGGCTCTGCTCCACACAAGTGCTGAAATTGCTGCCTTGCCCTATTGACTTGCCTGGAAATGGCCAAGTGTGCAAAGATGCAAATGCACCCTGCTGGAAATTTCTCTCTGAGCCTGTTTTCAACAGATAATGTTGATATGAGAAGCGCAAAAGGTTTTAGAGGAGAAGAACCAGCCAGAAGGGGAAACTGTTTCTGTCTTATTAACACAGGAGTGACAGGACAGACTGTGACAGGACAGGTGCTAGTTAAAAATAAACTGAAGCACAAAACTCTTTGGTAAAAAATGTAAACAAAATTGAAAAGGAAACTTAATTTCATCCACCTTATGTCATTTTTACTCAGCAGGGAAGAGCAGCATGAGAAATTGCAGCACTTTTTGTTTTCATTACACTTTGGACTGGCAGGGAAAATGAAATCATCGGTTTTCCTGTAAAAGGGACACTTCTGTCACCTCAGCCACGGTGAGTGACGGGAAAAAACTTGAAAATCTTTCTTGGACTGGGATTTCTGGGCCTAACCAGTGATGACTAAACCCAAGGGTAGTTTCACTGGGACTTAAGGGATAAATCTTGAGTGACAGGGAAAGCTGTGAGCAGCCAGAGGCTGCTACTCAGAGATGAGGCAAGAAGATGGAGCAACGTCATGACACTGTGGTACCAAATGGGTTCAAATCTCACCTGGAAAGGAGCAGGGAGCTGGGAGGTTGATGAACACAGCTGGTTTGCACAGAGACAATATCCCCATGCTGCTGTAGATATAGGCCTGGGAAACTGAATTATTGATGGTGCAACCCAGGGTGACTCCGCTGTTGAATTTTTTGGGGAGCCCCTAAAAAATGACATGTTGGTTAGGACCCCTTCCCAACACCCCCTACACTTCACAGGACCCAGCTGTCTTTCCTCAGCTCCCACCAGGATGGATGGATGGATGGATGGTGGATGGATGGATGGATGGATGGATGGATGGATGGATGGATGGATGGTGGATGGATGGATGGATGGATGGATGGATGGATGGATGGATGGACGGATGGATGATGGATGGAAGGATGGAGGGATGGAAGCTGCTCACCTGGCCCTGCCTCTGCCCTGTCTGGAGGAGGCTGCCCAACCCCTGAGCTGCTCAGACAGAGGAGAGAGTGAAATACTGACTGTGAGAAGACAGGTTACCCAGGGCACTGCCTCTTGAAGCTCTGGTGCTGCACCATCCTTGTGGGAGTGAGGAGTGCCAGCAGGTTGGCACAGCAGGGAGCAAACCATTACAGCTCAGTGGGATTATAACTGGAGCTTGCCTGACAGTGTCAGGGGAAGACTGTGGGGAGATAGCAGGGACTGTTCCTCTTCCCAGGGCCTAAGAGCTTAGGAAGGTTCCTCATTTGTCAGCTACTTCTCCTTTTCCAGAACTGCCATGAAAACTCAGTGAACATCTCAGATTTGCTCTGAACACACCAATGTTTTAGGTAATGTGAAGGTGAAGTGGACATTTCCTGCACAAGAATCCCAACCTGGATCCCCATTTCTCAGTGATCTTCAAAACTTGAAATAGTTTTATCCTTGCAGGGGATGGCTGGCAGCTCTGAAAGCAGAGCTGAGCCAAGCTGGGAGCATTGGGATGTAAGGTTCTGATTTGAAAATAAAGGAAAAAGTACAGATATGTGAATTTTGATTATGTTTCATTTAATGAGTTTTGAAAAGATTTGGAGCTGAATTAAAAGTAACAAAAAGCCATGGAGATGAATGACCCTTATATTAAATTCAATTGGCTTTTGTGCAATTTGTTGCATAGAGAAGCCTCGTTAATACATTTTGCAGGTGGTTGGGTCATTTGTCATCAGAATCGCACTTTATGGAAAGCCACTTTCCTCCCTCTTCAGTTATTTTGCTTTGAAATGAGTTTCCCTGGGTCCTGTCTGCTGCCAGGAGCTGAATTGGCTTCAGAGGAGCCACAGGGTTTCATGGAAAAGAAGAATCTGTTATTTTCTAGATATTTATAAGTTATCATTATATAACAGAGTCTACAGTTAATATCCCAAGTATATTTAGCTATAGCCCTCATCTGTTAGAAAAAGCCCTGCCCTGCATTATTGTTAATAATATTTATTGCTTCCTTTTGTTTTTCTTAAGAGCTGAGGCAGCTTCCCTCTCCAGAGGGAAGAAAGGCTGGGGAAAAAAAACCCCAACAAATACAAAAAGCTTATTTCGTTTGCATTTTCCTAATTTGCTTTTCTCTGGCTCAGACATGTGTTGCCTATAAGCTATTAAAACTCCTTCTCTAGGGTTATTCTCCCCCCTCCATCCCCCATCTGATATTCACAACTTCATTCTGCCTGGATCAATGACTGCAAATTTGCTTTATGACAACTTGAACAAACCCATGATGGATCAGAAAGGACCTCAAAGTAGGCTGAAGCCTACTCAAGTCAAGAGCACCAGACACGTTTGTTAAAGACCTCATTGGCCTCTGATCCTTGGGTTGCTGCCGTATTGATTTTCGGGGTCCAGGCTCAATTGTGCTGGAAGTCGAGTCATATGGAGTCGCGTGCTCGTGGGGGAGACAGGAGCTTTATAATGGGAACGGATCGATGGGGAATGATTTAGCACAGAGGGAGCTGCAGGCTTGGCAGCAAAGTTAAGCAATAATCGAGTTCTGGGCTCAGAGCCGTCTCAGGCTGGCGTGCTGCCTGTCTCAGGCTCTCTGCAGGGCTCAGGGGCTGTGCGTGGAGGGCTGGCACCGGCCCTGCTCTGTCTGTGTGAGGAGTCACGGCGCTGGTGCTGCTAAATTTTTGCTTCCCCAACACTCTCTATGTTTAAAATAAACCCGATTGGTTCCTCAGATGCTGTGCACCAGGACCTGGTAGTGTTAGTGTGCTGCAGCTCTGGGCTAAACCCATAAGTGACTCTATAGAGGCAGAGGCTGAACATGGAGAGAAGAGCACTTGAATAAGGA
Source organism: Passer domesticus (assembly GCF_036417665.1). Taxonomy (NCBI): domain Eukaryota; kingdom Metazoa; phylum Chordata; class Aves; order Passeriformes; family Passeridae; genus Passer; species Passer domesticus. The sequence continues at coordinate 54,033,118 of NC_087480.1, forward strand.
ACACATTTTGTGCAGCCCTGTAAACGTGGGTCTTTAACTTTTAAACTGTGACTTTCTTGTAAACAGGAAGATTTCCCATTCTCTAACCCCTGCTCCATGAGTATGGATGAGGAATAAGAGACACTTGGGCAGGGACTGGCTTTCTTCTGTGTGCCAACATGCAGCATTCTGGGGCCCAGGTCTATATTTGAGATATCCCCAAGTGATATAACACAAAAATCCAAGGAAAGGAAACAGGTCCAACTTGCATTTCCCTCTCTGTTGCTGCATGCCTCAGTTTACCTCTGTGATTAATAAGTACAGACCTGCTTTGAGATGCAGGTGGCACCTCTCTAGTGCTTCCGTATGTGACACACAGAGGATTTTCTAAAGCAAAGCAGGTTTATGCCTAATGTGACTGTGAGCAAATTACCTCAAGGAGCCTTTCTTTTATTTCTGAGCCCTCAGGTCATCAGCAGTGTGGTTCTGCCTGGTCTATGGTGGCATATCTGACCTCATTTAAGCCCTAAAGGTTTCATGGCATGGGGAGCTATCAGAGATGGAACTCGAGGGTTAAAATCCAGTCATCATCCCAGCAAAGTTCTTCCTCTTCTGACTCATTTTCAGGGGTGTTGAGATGCCCCAGTTCCAGCCACGAGCCTGGATTTTCCCACACAGGGGTTCTGGCACAGCACAAAACTCATGGGTGGAGGGGGAGACGAAATGTGCAATAGGAGCAGAAAAGAGGCTTTTCCTGCTCAGCTCAAGTGCAGGTAATTTCCTTCTTCTGTGAGAAAACTGGGCCTTGATCTAATAATTAAAACTATATTCCCTAATAGCAGTCCCTCTGCAGCCTGTGCTGCTGCCTGCAGGCACTGGGATGGACTGGGGGGAGAGACTGAGGCTTTTCCAAAGGGATGGTGTGTGCACAATGCTTTCCTGCAGCATGTGGGCTGTTAGGTGAGCTGGACAGAAGCAGATGAGTACTGATATTTTGGTCTTTCTCCCCTTCCCTCCCCATTCCTGCTCACCACCACCCCTGTCATCCATGTCGTGCAGTCTGTTGTTAACCCTGTAAAAGGGTCCAGGGTGGCTGAGGGTTCTCCATCCTTGGAGACACTCAAAACTCAGCTGGACAGGGCTCTGAGCAACCTGATATAATGCTGAAGTTGGATCTCACCTCAGAGTGGTCCCTGTTTGCAGCAGGAGGCTGAGCTGGAGGCTGGACAAGTCCATCTAAATTATTGTTATCCTATCAAGCTGTACATGAAGCTTGATTTGGTTGTTTCAGGCCCTTCTGCTCCAACTGGAAAGACTGGTTCAGGGTATTTCTGTTTGTGAAAAGGTTCCTCTTGCCCAGTCTGCAGATATTCATGATCACTTCCCAGCTACTCAGTGTCCCTGTCTCAACCACAGCTACCCCTCATGTGTATTGGCAGAAACAGGGTGAATCTCCCTAATTTGACAGAGAAGAGTTGCAACACAAGGTGGCTCAAAGCCCAAGGAGCTCTAAACAAAGACAACTTGCCTAGATCTGTTTCGACCTCGTGTTCAATTTTCAGATGGTTAATTCTAAGTGTGCCCACACTTCCCCCAGTTTATGCTGCAGACAAATGTATTTCCCTGGTGCATAATTCCTGACAGTATTTCTCCGAGGGCTCTGCCTTTCCTGGGTAAACAACTTGCTCCATGCCACTGATGCTAAGTGACTGCTGGTAATGAATGCAGCCTGTGAGAGCAGGCTCAGGGATCTGGATAAGTGCAATTAGCAAATCTTTGCTTGGCAACTCACAATATTTTGGGGGGAAAAAAAGAGAGAGAGGTGTCTTAGCGCAGTGACAGCTAGGTGCAGCTTGTGCTCTGAAATCTTTGCTCAGAGGTGGGAAGAGGCAGCCAGGTTTCATGAGGACGGGCAGATTAGGAAGTGTGGGGATTAGCAGGGAGTAATTACAGTGCCTCCACTGTATATTAAGTGTGTGAAACAATATACAGGCACTCAGCACACGGCAGGCATTATGGCTGGGTGTCATAGTTGACGTTTTTAATATCCATTATTCAAAAATTGATTCCATGCCTGACTATCAAGCTGCATCCAGCTATAATATGGGTGTAGCACCACACAACAGCACTGTCATCTGCTAAGAGCTTTACAAACATTAGCTAATTCTGCCTACCCCCTCCATCAGCGACAGGTAAGGGCTGCTCGCTCTGACTGTCTGAATCCCCAGGGAGGGCTGGGATTAGGTGAAGGTGTTCTGGGAAGCTGCTGGAGATGATGAGGCCAAAGCAGCCATGGGTGTACGGGGGAAGAGCAGCACAGAGAGTGGCCACAACTTGGAATAAGCCCCAAATTCCTCCAACCCAAAGAAAAACACCTCCAGTACTCAGAGATGCTGAGTACTGATTTAAGGAATCCCATGTTTTGTACTCTTTTTTTTTTTAAGTGTTTTTAGGGAAGTTTTTCATTTTGGCATTTTGCAAGAATCTCTAGAAAGAAAGGTTTTCATCTGGAAATCTTTTATTGCCTATCTTTGTTTCCTTTTTTCACTTTGGCCCTCAGGAAAAGAAGAAGCATGAGCAGAAAAGGTAGGGAAACCAATAAGCAAATAATGGTGGGGAGACACCCAAACAAGAGAAAAAATATTTTTCTTGTTTTAGTGGAATAAATGCACATTGTAAAAAGGACATTTTTTTTTTTTGCTATTGAAATTATCTGATATAAAAATTTTTAAAAGCACTTTTTCTCTACTGAAAACACCTATGACTCAGAAGATGAAGTGATTAGTGGTTCCTAAGTGAAGGCAGCAGTGTTATCTTAGAGAGCCTGGCTGATTTTTGGTGGGTCCACACCTCCTTGATGGCTGTTGACAAACCAGATTTCATCTTCCTCTTCCACCCCGACTTGACTCCAGGAATTTCCATTCCCAAACCTCTTTAGGCAAATCCTCTCTGAAGATTACCTACATTATCAGCTTCTCCCTGGAGACAGCTTCCTCTCCTTTGCTATCAATTAACAACAGCTCTCACCAACCCCTCGGTTTAATTGCACCATCTCTAAGAGCAGCCCTGATGTTGACGTGCCTTTTTCTCCTATTTTAGTTTCTCCCACTGAATGATTTTGTTGCTTCTGGCTGCAAACACCAGCACTGGACTCCTGGGGGATTAATGGACTCCTGCCCTCCCCTTTGGCTCTGGGAGCCTCCTCCCAACAGGGGTGCCAGCACCTCCCCTGAGGGCTCCGAGTCTCCATGGTTTGTGTCCCAAACTCAAGCAATCTCAGGAAACCAAAGTGGGTGGTTGTGTGGAAAAGCTGTTTTCCAGTCGTGCACTCCTTTCTGCTGGGGATGTATCTGCAGGTTGTGTGAAAAGTGTAAGTCTGTGTGAAGGGTGGGCTCTGGCTTACCCCAGCAGTCTGCACTGAGGCTGTAAATGTGAAATGCAGAGCCAGTCAAAGATCAGGTGGGATTTTAATTGCAACAGCAACAAAAGAAAATGCAGTGCAGACTCTCCATAACCTGTTTGTACCAAAACCAGGGTCAAACTGCCCCTTGTGTGCTCCTGTTCCCTTCCTAGGTTGCCTCTCTCTCCTTTTGGAGCTGCTTGTGCCACAGGAAGGTTTGGGAGTGAATTTTTCTCAAAAACTTGGGTACCTCAGCCTTTCAAGACACATTTTTTTCCCTGAAAGGATGGTTTTCCAATGGGAAAAACCAACTGACTTTGGTGAAAACTCTCTGTATCTGCCTGGTTCGAGCAGAGTGAGGACTGAGTGCCCTGCTCTTGTGGATATCTCAGGCTTGATGTCTCTTTCCAGCTGGTGGCTGCCCCATGTGGGTGTGAAGCTGGAAGGTGAGGACAGGGCCCCCCACACCCACCAGTGCACCCCAACTCCTGCTCCAGTGCATACACCTCCAGTACTGCAAAGAAACACAGACCTGCCCTTGGGTCCAGCCTCATTTGAAGGTTAAAAATAACACAAAGGTGCTTAGAAAAGTTAAAAAAAAAAAAAAGAAGAAATTAAACCACCCCCACACTTGAAAGAAACCTACCCCTTTAAGAAAGGATTGAACGTAATCTATTTCCAGCGTACGAGAGATCGGCTAAGGATTGCTGGGACATTTTCACTGACACAAATCTACATAATCGTTTTAAACTTCTCACCATTTCTTCCGATTATTCTCTTTCTGTCACTTTAGGAAGCTCTAAAACTGATTTTCTCTCCGTAATCTTCCAGTATTGCTTAGCACCCAAATCTCTAATATTTTAAGAAGATTATTTCATTTATAATTGATTGAGTGTATTTGCCAGTTTGCTACTTCAAAGATGTTGTGCTTTAAGGGGTTCAGGTAGAGCATTACTAAGTTTCCACCCCTTACCCCCCAATCCAAAAAAAGAGGCAGAAAAATTTTGCATCCTGCCTGACACTTGATGCTTTTTTTTTTTTGCCTTTTTTTTTTCTTTTAAAAAATATTATTGGTATTATTTACATTGTCAGCATGCTGAATAGCTAAAAAAAGGAATCTCCAGAGATGAAAGGCAAATTGAGCTGTCTCCAGCTGCAGGCTCGGGCCATTGCAGGGAGCAGTTTGATGAGCAGTGATTGCAGGCACTCCAGCACCACATCTCCCTGGGCACCAGCCTTCCCTCCCAGGGCCTGGCTGCCCACCTCACTGCTCTCACTGCCAAAGGGACTGGAGAACTGCCAGCAGTGAAAATATATTTTATTTTTATTTTTTGCCTTTTCAGTGGACAGGGTGCTTTCCAGCCCTATCTGCTCCCTGGGGTTGTTTTCTGCATGGAGACAGAATGCACAACATGGTGGTGAAGAAAGCGTCAGGAGAAATGGGTGTGGGCAAAGGGAATTCCTGAAACACGCTGCTGTGGGAATTGTCTTCATCCAGGACTGGGCCATGGTAGCTGCTGGTGAATGGCCTCCATCACTCAGTGCTGGATGTTGCCTTGTGGAGGGCTGAGAAAGGGGTTGAGAGAGGGGAGAGGGGTGCAGTAGGCAATATTTACTGAGGGCAAAGGCAGTAGGACACCTACAAGCAGAGCTGTGGAAGGATAGAGCCCATTTAATGCACTGCCACTCCCCACCACATAACCAAGAAACCTCAGAAATAAGGGGGAAATTTCCCCATCCTCAGCCCTGCTCTGCTCTTCATTCTCTATCACCTGTGAACTGGTGAGGAGACACACAGCACAATGCTCAAAGGAAAGCTCTGAGCCCTCTTTTAGGGCTGGCAGAGACTTAGTGATGCTCTGTCACAGTCATTTCTGAACGGAGCAGCTATCAACTAACAAGAATGAATTTCAAGGCTGATCACCTGCAAGCCAGGGATAATGGGAGGTCTGCACAATCAAACACGTCTCCTGTTATAGTAAAACAAGCAACACTTGAAAAAGACATGGAAACAGGCTTCTTTAAATCCAATTCAGGGATTTGGAATCCCCACTAAACGCTTAATTAATTTTTGATTAGCTGAGAACCCATTAAACAGACTGATTCTTCTAGCTTTATAAGTAACGGCAGCATGCTGCTTTAATTAAATTAATACTAAGAGATGTTCATTTTCAAATCCTTATGTTGGTTATTTGAGAAGAAATCATTTCATTCCCTTCCCTAAGAGGTTTACCATATTCTTTTATCCCAATGCAGTATCTCTTCCCATTCTGTTTGTGATGCCCTTGGCTCGCCTGGAGGCAGGATCTGTCATGCCCGAGGGACATGGGGGTATCCCAGAAGTTTAGGACCAGAAACCTCATATTCCTATAGGGGTCCACCATATGGGTATGAGCAGTCTGAGTGTTTGGGGTCTCAGAGCCACTCTTCCCATGGAACTACCACTGGCTATTTCCTATGGCAGGTACTGGACATGAATCCTGATTCTTCTTCCACAACACAGCAAGCAGCTTTGGATTATCACCTCCTCTTTTGAGGGTCAGAGCCTGTCCAGGTCTCTGATGTGACTACACCATGTATCAGAAGAACATGCTGTGGCTTGTTCACTCCTGGTTTTCAAACCCTATGGATTTCTCTTTTTCCCAGTAGAAGTCAGAACTGCTGTCCATCCTTGGCTTCTGCCCCAATGACCAATATTTTCCTGTGTGTGCTGGATTCTCTGGTGATGGGAGGGATGCAGTCAGGCTTTGGGCCTCTCCTTGGTGATGGAGATGGGAAATGAACACAGGTAGCACTGGGTGTGATTAGGGAAGGAATATGGACTCACCCTAAGAGCAACTCTTTGTACAGGAGGATTCAAAACATCCCCACTGCCTTTTCTTCCTCCCCCAGCAAGATCTGCAATTAAATTTGCAGCCTTGTCCCATTGCCATAATGGGTGAAAAACTCCTCCTTGCTCATTTCAGGGCCAGCATGTTAAAAATTGCAGCTTGGGGCTCTCCTTGCTTCAGTCCTGGGTCCTGCCCAAACTTCTGAGCCATCCACCGGTCTGAGACCAGTGTGAGCCTCTGAGGCCCTTGGCTGTGCTGAGCAGGGTCCATGAGCACCCAGGGAATTTCCATATCTATTTATTTATGCAGATGCACTGTGCCAGCTCAGAGACCTGCCAGCCACACGAATCCCGTATGACGACATCGCTTCAATGACGCTACTGAACAGCTTTACATCAATTATGATCCCATAAGTGGGAATCCTTTCCTGATGTCTGAGGGTTGGGATTATTTTTTTCCTTTTTAAGCTTCTTCCATTTGTCAGAAGAAGAAGAACTTTTGCAAAAGTGGCTCACAAGAGCCCACTGCTTGGATGAACCACTTGGGAATAACACCAGGCTTGGTACCATGTGAGTTTCCTTACACCATCTCCATGATGTTCTGGCTTGATGTCCATCCCTCACTCCATTTGCTCTGGGCATGTCTGGATTAAGCAGAAAACTTGTTTCACTCCTTGCTCTGTTTGTCCCAACAAATGAAGGGTGAAACTGAGCTTTCAGGCCACCAGTGACCCCTTCACTGCTGCAGAGCTTGGATGTCACCTAGATCCCAGCTGCAGAAACCTGCTGGGGTGGTCCCTGAGGATTTCATCAGCTAGTGCTGCCATTACATGGGATCTGGAGAAGGGGGCTTGGAGAGCAGCCCGGCCCCTCATACCTTCACCCTCCTGCTAAGCTCCCCTTGCCTCCCCTCTCCCACTGCCCAGTCCTTGTTAGGAGCTGTCGGAGGCAGCTGGCTGCTCGTGCATTAAATTAGCAGATGTTGCTGCTACACAACATTAAGCACAACAATACTGTTAATGTGCCCTCCGGAGCCCTCTGCCTCCTCCTCACAGGGCCTCACAGACACAGCCTCTCCGGAGGCAGATTAATTTCAACTCTCTGGATCATAATAAATTAATTTTTATTAGAAAAGGCAGCGGGGGTGTGGGGGGGTTCAGGACTGATCTCTTGAGCTGAAGAGATTTAAGCCAGCTGTCGGCCGTCTCCTGGCATTTGGGTTAGGAAGTAAATACAGAAGGAGGGGATTTTTACAAAACACCCATCAGCTCTCCTTGCTGGGAGGAGTGTGAGAGAAGCTTGGAGGTAAGGAGGAAAACCTGTGTTGTGGGGTTAATGCTGTACAGTGTCCAGGGCTAAAAAAACTGGAAGGGGGATTTTTTCCTTCTTACTCATGGAGAACACTTCCATCATATTATGCTGACAACAACCTTCCCTAGATGAGAGGCTGTGAGGTCCCACAGCAAGTCCCTACACCTCCACAAGCCCTCCTTTGCTAAGCAGCTTCTTTCCCGAGATGCTCATTGGAACAGGATTTACCAGCTTTGCACTGTCACCACTTCCAGGGGAACGTGGCACAGTCCTGCCAGTGCCTGGAGCATCCCCACCCCATCCCCAGCACCTGCTCCGTGCCCAGCCCAGCTTCCCAGCCACAGCCAGGCAGCAGATGGCTGGAAGCTGACTCTGTAGTACCACAGAGTTTCTGAGCAGAGGAGATTTTGACGGTTCAGCCTCGTTGCCTTGGATGCTGAAGGCTTACAGCTCCTTTTGGCTTAAGTCTGGGCTGTCTGTACTCAGCACTTATGAAAATCAGCCCTGGGTCTTTGCTCAGATTAACAATCAGTGTGAGCACAGCGGCTGTGGGAAGCCCAGATCTTCATTTATCAGTGGGGAGTGCATTGCCCATTGTGGATTTGGAGGATGTGGGAGGTGGGCTCTGGCTGGCCACCCCTAGCTTCACTACCGAGCTGAAAACTTGGACCTGGTAGCTTTATTACCACCCAAAATAACTGCTGAGGAATCTGGACTCTGGCAGGGCGGTGGGCAGGAATGTGTTATCTGTTAGTGCTGTGTTAAATGACTGACATTTCCACTGGTCATTTCAAAGGCCAATAAATGCAGCCAATCTCTATGCAAGGGCTGATCCCTCTCAGCATCCTGGCTCCAGCTGTGGCCAGCAGTGAACACTGATGAAGGAATGTCACACCACAAACTCACAGTGATCCTCCACCAGAACAGCCTCCCAAGCCCCAGATGTGTGGCTGAGGGACTTTCCAATGTAAACAAAATTAATTTATTTTTGTGATTAATTTCTCCATTTGCCTTTGATCATTCACAACATCCAGTGGTGAGAAGCTCTATAAACATGCTTTGTGTGAAAAAATTATTTTTCCTTTTCCAGCTGGTCTGCAAGTTTTAACTGCTGCCTTCCAGTCCTTCTAGAAGGAGAAATGGTGAACAGCTATTTCCTATTTGCCTTTTTCAGTCCATTTTATCTTTAGCACTTCCTCATCGATAATTTCTTTTCCAAAGATAAGAAAACCCTGTCACTGAAACTCTTTCTACAGACACTGTTCTGTGCTCTGTTGGTAGCTGGCCCAAATACTAATAAACCTCCTGGTTGTTCAACTGGTCTCTGCTACTTTGATGAAAAATTCTGTATTTTTGGCTGTGTTACTGTGGTATTATCCTGCAGTGTGAGAGCAATAAAAAAATCTGTCCTACTCACCTGTAATTTTGTTCCCCATCATGACATGATCCAGGTTCATAACAGCTCGTGGTTATGGAGAAGGGTTCATTTTTTTAACCTGTAGCCATTTGATTTCTTGGTTCCCAGCCCATACACGGTGGAGAACTGCAGAGAGGCCAAGAGGGGGAAGCAGCTTTCACTGCAGAAATGATGAAAGCACAGCTCTAAAGCCAGAGCTTGGGAGCTGCTCAGGCTGGAGCATGGATTTCCAGCTGAGGTGCTCCTGGACCAGGACACAGCAGTCCTTGGGCACAGACCTGTCCCTGCACCTGCTGAAGCCTTTTGGGGCTGCTGGGTGCATCATCTGTGCCCTCAGCCCCTGAGCATCGCCTTCACTGCCTTACAGACACCGCAGCACCTGGGGCTGTCACCCCACATACTTCTCCTGAACTTCCCTTTGATGCCAGGTCTTGGGGAAAGCAAACCCGAGCGGGCAAGTGCAGGGGACGGAGAGGAAAGTGGTGCTTGTGATAACACGAGATCAGGTTTCACCGAGTCCTTTTTCAAACGCCAGTTGAAAACCCCTCCCGCCACTTGACAAGTTTCCAAAATCCTCTTTATTTCCCGGATCTACCCATGGCCCTTGAGTAGGGAGAGGAGGCTGTGAAATGAAAGACCTGTTTGCTCTGTGAAAGAGCTTGACAATGTGTTGAGAGAAAGTGATACTGCCTTCAGAGCATTCAGAAAGGCCTCCATTTATCTCTCTCTCTTTTTTTTTCACCCGTTCTTCTTCTAAGGAATCTCTGGTTGTAATCCCTCTCTGGGATTTTTCACAGTAGTCTGATAATGTTAATATTTATCCTGGCTCAGAGATGAACTGACAGCATTGTGTTCTCTCCTCTCGCATTTTATCTCTGTATATCTATCAGGTGTTCTGTATGGCTTTAACTTCATCAACACCCAGCTTGGTGCAGTGACAGGGAAAATCACCCTCCATCACCCTGCACCTCTCTCGCCTCCAGTGGTTTGTTTACTCTGTTTGTTTTCATTATCTTATTAAAAGTCTAAAGATTTTAAATAAGTCTAGGAGCAGTTATAAGTGGTCATCATGTTTGGGGGTTCTGAGGGTAATTCTCAGATTAGTCCTTGCCCTGTATTTAAAAGCTGATTGCAGACTTTTGGCAGAAGAGTTGTGGGGACATAGAGGCAGATTTTTTTCCCCAGGATTTCAGTCCTGGAAGAAAAGGACCCATGAAGAGGTGGAGTTTTCTTCTAGTGATGGTCAGTGTCCTGGAGCCTGACCATACAGGTCAGTGAAGGGTTTGTGTTGCCCTTGGAAGGGGTGCTTGTGGAATAGCAACAGCCAGACACAATTTGTCATGGAAAACAAACCAGAATTTCTCTCTCTGGGGGTATAGCACAAGCAAGTGGAAAAGGGCAACAGTGAAATTTCTTTGTATGGAATTAACACCTGCCAACACTGGTTGAACATCTGTATTTATCTTAAAAACCTCCTGCCTGGGAGTCAGATGAATACAAGGAGATCCTGGTTTGCATTTGTGTAAAAATGAGTTTATCTATCTTGTGTGTGCCAAGAAACAAGTAAGAAGGCACCTAAACTAGCTTAAAAACTCTGTAATGGCTAAAGTAATCCTGCACTTGCTATGAAAAACCTGACTGAAAAAAATGAGAATGTTTGCAGCTGGCTGCAGTTCCCCAGTGACCTCCACAGTACAAACAACCCATCCTTATACAGGCATGAGGATGATGTGGGAGTGGGGAATGTCCCTGAAGCCACCCACAAGAGGATAGATACCCAAAAGTAACTGATTTCACCTCAAACTTTATTGATGCAGTGAATAACCTCAGTGGAGACCATAGGTAAGGGTTTGCTGGTAATAAAAATTTGGAGATATTTTCTCTAATTTATTGCTGTAGGATTAGATGGAGCAATGTGTGAAATTGCACTGAACAGGTGGAGCACCAGTGTGTGGAGAATGGTTTTACGTGCAAACACACCATCTTTCTAAGACCAAAGTTTTTGCTTCATCAGTTGTACTCAATCCAGAGCTGAGCTCATTTGAGTCTTCCAAACCTCCTCTTATATTATAAGACTGACCTCATGTCCAACTGAGACTGACCTCCTCCAAAGTGCTATTTCTCCTCTAAGGAAGCTACAGATGACATAATTCCATTTTAGTTTTATTCATCTCTCATCTTCAGTGAAAAAGGAGAAAGAGTTTGAAGAACATGGAATTGTTATGAAGGTTTTCCTACAGACAACACCAGAGGTAATTAAGACTGATGAGAGTTTTATTCCAAAAGCTGAACTCTTTCATCAACAAATCCTAGGATTTTTCCTTTCATACAATCAGTTTTGAATATCTCTTTACTCCGATTAAAAAACCCAATCTGTTGATCACCAGATCTCTACAGGATAGGAATGAAGTTCAGCAGCATCTGCATTCATAAAAAAAGGGAATGTGAAACTGCTTTGTAGTTGCAGTGAGGTCAGATGCAGCAGCAGCAATAAAGGTGGTGTGGTGTGATCACTAAGTGTTTATCATGGGAGCATCCAAATTCCCAGTGGGGACTACTCCAAAGTCCCCCATTTGGGCAAGCTTTTAAAACTATGCTTGTCACAATAGTGTAAAAGTAAAAAACCCTCAGATCAACCAATGATTTTTTATTATGTGAGGAGTTCACACTAAACACTGGCTTGTCACTGGATGACAGTCATGTTAATAGAGACTGCTTATTTTCACACTCTCAAGCATGGATTCAACCTGACATGCTTTTTTACACCAAATTTCTGGCTGTAAATACCCCAGAGGCCATTGAGTTGAGTTTTCTCACAGTCTGGGCTGAGGTAGATTCTGGTCAAACTGAGCAAGAAGGTTTTGATGTGGCTGCTCATTTCTCAGCAGCACAAACTGACAGAGTCCCTGAGCAGAACACCTGGAGGTGTGAATGCCCAGGGTGGTCCTGAGAAGCCTTTCTCTCTCTTCTGAACCAGGAGCACTGGATCAGGCCTTTCCAAACCGAGGCAGAAGAGAATCTGCCAGCAGTATCAAAGGGAACAAATATTTAAGGAAGGCTGAAAATATCAATAGCTCAAAGACGAGAGCTTCTCTTTTGTGATCTATTCTGAAAGCAGCAACCTCCCAGGAAAATTCAAACCCTTACAATCAACAGTGCACTGCAGACTCACAAATGAGTGTTACTTCACATGTCAGCACACCCATCTGAGTGCTCTTTACCTCCCCTTGAAATCACTGGGTCGTGTAGAAGAGAATCACTCTCGGCACAAATTCCACCAGGCTGCAGCACGGTTGAGCCAGGAAATCTCTGCTACCAAATGGTACCACAGCTGCACCACGCTAGGAAGGGCTAATCCTGCACTGCTCCAAAGGAAAGAAAAACACATATGTTAATGTCACAGCATTAAATTCATGCGCTCATTAATTATAATTAATTAATTCTTACGTTGTGCCCCAGACATGGCCACTTCACTGCCTTTGGAGCTCCTCCCATCACCTGACCTGGCTCCTCTGAGTCTCCTCAGTTAAACCAATGGAGCTTTTCCCAGTTCTTCCACTGGCTCTGCAAAATATATGCAGATTTATACAGGCACACACTAAATACTCTGGGGGGAAGGAGTAAAATAGACATTAATCAGATATTAAAGGACTTGTGAGACAGGGAGAAATATACATTTGGGCATAGTTTGGGGTTGGTTTTGCAAGTTATGTATACATATATACAATTACTGTGTGTATGTATGTATTACTGTTCTGTTTTAAACAACTGGATTGGATAGAATAAGAAGAGAGGAGGAAGAGGCAGGAGTTAAATACCTAATAACACTAATGTTAGAGAACTGTGGCTAATTTGCAAATGGATACCACATGGAAACACGCTTCTTCTAATCTGTGTTGCTTTAAAAAGGAAAAAAAAAAGAGGAGGAGGAGGCTGGGGTTAGTAAGCTATCTGACAGTCTGAGCAGCTCATCTGCTTGCAGGGATTGGGCTGGGAGCAGATATTCCCAAGTGCCTTGAGTATCAAGTACATTGGATGTGGCTTTTGAGCAGAGGGGCAAGGTGCTGCCTTCTCTTCCCTGGGGTGGCTCCCACTGGAGGCAGGTGCCTCCCGATGGAGCAAGGAGGGAGGGTTTGGTGGCACTGAGAGGGACAGGGACAGCTCTGCACTGTGTTTACACCAGAGCCTGGCCTTTCCCCTGCCTGTGTTCCTTGTAATTTCTGGAAATCAGAAATAAGCTGATGTGATTAGAGAAGAACAGATCTGGCTTAGTGCTCTTCAAGCTTAAAAAGGTGTTAAAGACTTGACAAATTACAAATACAGAACTAATAGGGATCCTAAATAAGTACGGTTACCTAATTCCTTTACACCGAGAGACAAAAATGAAGGGTGGCATTACTGTGATTGATGGACAGATAGCAGCCTGGCCAGGGAGGGATAGCTGAGAGCTGAGGCACATCAAAAAACATTTTACACCCAGCCCAGTCTTGATCTGGATAAGTAGGGACGAGATTTTGCTGGCTCTTAGCTTTGTTGATGGTTTGATACTGGTGACCCAGTGGAAACAGAGTTTTTGTGGCTTTGCTTCTCCTCGGGGAGGGGCCAGGCTTGGTTTTCTTTAGGTTACACTTTTTCTTTGTCCTTTTTATTTTCTTTTCCTTTTTTTCAATGCAATCTCAAAGTCATCTTGCATTAATTAGCCGTCATCTTAACGACACTGTTGCATGTTAGACGAAGAGATCTCTGAATTCAAATAAGACTTGACCCTAAGAGGGACCAGCTCCCTGGCTTTTTCTTCTCATCTCCTTAAATCTAAAAATTGCTAAGTGATCTCTGAGGCTCAGGCTTTCCTCGGAGATTAGTGTAAGAAAAGCCCCAACATCTGCAAAAGTGACTGCTTTTGACAACCGTACAGATATCTTAAAGAGCAGGAATTTCCCTAATAAAACCCCTTAAAATAAGTCTTCTTAAGATTTCTTAATGCCACAGTGATCAGTTTGCATGTTTCAGAAATTCAGAATTTTTTATCTGCTTTGGAAAGTTATGAAAAAAAAATGAAGCAGGTTTATTTAAAGGGGAGAAGTATTTGAGATGCAGGAGAGACGGGGTAGAAAAGCTTAGGAACTGGTGATAAAACCATAAATTGTATAGCTCAGGGAATTTGTGGACTGACTAAAAATGACAAAGCAAAGCAGCCCAAGTTGGTCATCAGAATAATAACAAAGAGGACTTTTACCAAGGGAAAAAAAAAAAAAGGAAAAAAAAGCACGTGGACCCTGTGGCATTCCATAGGCAATTTAAATAGCTTAATTCGGCATTGTTGTGATAGCCATATGCCTGATAGCCTCTGGGCCAGATCCTCTGCTGGTGTAAAGCCGAGGCTTTTCCACCTATTCAGCAAAGCATCCCTGCTAAAGGCCGCGTTTGGGCCTCTGCTGAAATGTAAGAGAGTGATTCCAGCAAAGACAGTGGGAGTTCAGCACCCGAGGAAGCTGCTCTGGCACATGGACACGTGTGTCAGTGTGTCCTGCAGCTGGGCCATGAGCCCCTCGCCCAAATTTGCCACGCATTTCTGAGCTCTTGGGAGCTGGCACAAAAGGCCGGGCTGGCAGTGAGATCCCAAAGCACAGGGAGATGTTGTGGATGTCTCTGTGGGCTCCTGGGCCTTCATCCTGTCCTCATTCCCCTCCTGGAGCAAAGAGGATGGGAGTAGGGGGCTGTCAGGGCTGTGTGTGCACAGTGGGATGGGCTGCTGATGCCTCCAGGGGTAAAATTCATCCCTGTGTTACCCCTGATCTGCAGATCTGCAGCTGGGCTGAGCATGGCAGAGGAGCCCTCAAGCAGGGCCGTCAGCACCTGTGTGCAGGGCCTGCAGCCTGTGGGGACAGCATCCACACCAGCAGCCTTGGGGATGGATCCCTGAACTCAGTTTCAGTGGAGAAGTCCCACTGAGGGAAGGATTACTAGAAAATTTGGAGGAGATTTTTTCGTCATGTCTTTTTTTTTTTTTTTTTCCATTTTGTGGGTCTGCAGTGGGGACAGAAATTTAGTTGTCTGAATTTCTGATGCCTTCGTGCTTGCCTGCCCACTTACTTCGTCCCCATAAAAATGAGTCAGTTTCAGCACTGGATATTCCCATTTAACTTTTTGTTTACTTCCATTTTGATTTCACGTTCTAGAAAGATCTGAAGGAATCCAGGCAAGGCATAAGCAATCACCCTGGTGATTTCTGTAGCAGCAAGTGGGAAGGATAAAATAGAATTTCATCAGGGATAGACTATACAGGGATGCATAATTTGCACAGGGAGGATGCTGATGATCTGTGTCTGCTGGTCCACAAGCGCATGACTGACAGGGTGGAGGAACTACTGGGGTACAGCACAGATTTTTGTGCAAGATGGATGGATGTAGGTGCAGGATATTTGTTGAGGATACATCCCATTCACCCCATGTGCTGTGGGATAGGGCAACTTAAGGCAGCAGGAACCAACACATGAAACCCCACACACGTATTTTTTCCTCCTCCTTTCCCTTTATGGGACACTTTCCAGCTCTACCTCAGAGCAGAGGGACATACTGGAATTACAGAATAACCCACTGAAACCAAGAAATCTGGTGCATGCCCAGCCCTAGCAAAGGTGGAGCAGGAAACAGATCAGGGATTAGAGCCAGGAAGGGACATAGGTTCACAATTACCATGTTAAGCCCTTCAGTCCAGCTGTAAAGCCTCCCAGCCACCACCCAGCTCCTGCTTGACCCTGGGTGCCCCTTAAATCTTTCTGGTGTGCTGGTTTGCAATGCTAAAATTCCCAGGTGCTGAGAGATGGGTTGCTCCTGGGAGCACCCCTGTCATGGCTTGGCTCAGAGCAGCTCAGTGCCCCTTATCTGGTCCTTGAGGTGCTCCTCAGCCTTCCTCACCCATGAAGTGCAGCTGAGAGAACTCCCAAGGACCCAAACGGAGCACAAACAGTGATGGTGGTGGTAGGGATCACACAGGGTGGTAGAAAACCTCGTGGCTGCCATTTTTATCCTCTTTATTTGTGTGTCTTTGCTCTGGTCCAGCAATTGGCAAACAGTTTTAAGAAGTGCTGTAGGTTAGAATAGAGGAGATTTCATTTGGAAGGGACCTACAATGACCATTTAGTCCAACTGTCTGACCACTTCAGGGATGACTAAAATTTAAAACAAATCCCAGAGTTAAGGTTATCCTAGAGCTGAATATATGAGTGCCTGCAGGTGGAAAATATTGGGTCAAATCCCCTCAGACAGGGGTGTAAATAAATACCTTGAGGGAGTGTAACGTGATGTTGTGGGATCAGCCATAGGATTCTGAAATATTTACTTGAAAGCTTATTATTTTTTCTTACAAAATGTGAGGCTTTGGGTTTTTTTGTTTGTGTGACTGTTATGGGTTGGTTGTTTTTTTGGTTTTTTTTTTTTTTACTTGGTTTGGTTTGTTGTTTTTTTAAGAAGGAAAGAGGACATTTTGTTAATGGAAGCATCTCAGATTGCAAACCTCAGAGGGGAAAACCAGATCGGGCAAATTCACCTCTCAACCTCTCTGTGTCTCAGTTTCTTCACCTGTGAAATGGGCACCAGATTGCTTAGACTGCCTCTTCCAATGTGCCCCTACACTGTAGGCTCCAGGGTGACATGGAAGCTGCAAATTAAGGCTCAGATGTCTCATCCCTATGCAGCAGTATCAGAAATACTGCTCTGAGTGAGAAAAATTGTGCCACCATAAGGAGAGTTTTATTTAGGACACTGCAGATCCGGATTTGCTGCCAGCAGCCTAAAACTAACAAGAACTTGGAGTGGGAAAAAAAAAATCCTTTCTGGTTTTATATCTCAATCAAGAAGAACTGTCCTTTTTAATTCAAACGCCGGGGTCTAGAGTTGTTTTCCCTGCAGATGCCGCCTTGCATTGGGAATATCAGGAGCTGCCAATTGCAATAACAGTTTCTAATTCCAAATTAATTCAGTGTAAATGAACTGTCAAGAGAAGATTGATTTGTTTTGGTAATTGCCCTGATGCAGGCTGCTGGGTGACAGCAGGAAAGAGCAAAGAAGGGAGCTTTGGCAGGTCTGGCTGAGCCTAAGGGTGGATTGAGGAGACGGAGACCTAGCTGCAAACATCATCTGTCAGGACCACTGCTGAGCCTGATGCTTTTTTCCAGCCTTCAACTATGTCTTCAGGAATGAAGCCAGCACTGCAAAACGCTCCTTGAGTTGAAGACATTGGTGTGTTAGGCAATGAGGAAAGGGGGGATAAAAAGAGACCCCTCCCTTGAAGGTCAGCTCTGCTGTGCTGCTGGGTCACCAGCCCTCACCTCCCCTGTGGTGGACAAGTGACAGTCTCACTGTGCCTGGCTGGGAAGGGATGAAAACAAGGGACACAGGGCTGGGAGAAGGCCTGATAGGGTGTGACGTGCCTCGTGGGACATTTCATGCTGCCTGAGAAGAAATGTGGATCCCTGAGCAGCTCCACGGGGATGTGTCTGATGTGCTGAGCCCTTCTCAAGGACTGACCTGCCACCACAGGGCGTGGACTGATCCATCCACAGACCTGCAGCAAGCCCATGCTGATGCTGGAGGACCCACTCTGACAAGTTATTTTAGCAGGAAATTCAATGTTAGACTCCCAGCAGTCAGGGAAAAGGCTGAACAACCCAGCATATCACCATCTGTAACCCAAAAGCAGACTCTGGAGGGTAGGCCTGTGGCAATAGCTAGTCCAGCAAATGTGTTCATGCCTCAAGAGGAGCAGTGAGCATGTGATTTTTAATCCATATTACAGATAAATATATGAACTTGTTAAAAACGACTCCATAAATACAATATACAGTCTATTACTGCAGTCTGTAAAACAGCAAGGCAAGAAAACTCCCAGAGCAAATGACACAGTAAACTCCTAAATGTTAATGAAGTTGCTTGCTAAAGAACTGCCAAGCAAACTAGCTTTTGCTTGGTGTATTTTTGGGGTTTGTTTTTGTGCATGTGCTTAAATTCCCTGATCAATACAGGTGCTGTGTGACTGAATTGCTAATGGAGTCTGTAGATTAGTTTATCAATAGCATTTAAATACTTTTCACACTTGCAGTAGATTTTGAATTATTTATTTGTTTCTGGTCAATTGCTTATGATCTCATTAGCATTTGTCTGTGAAGTGATACTAGACATGCTGGAATACTTTAAAGATTTCATGGCTCTGCAACTTTGAGAGAAGGAGGTGTCAGGGCTTAAACTCACAAAATCCTACCACAGTCCTTTTTAAGGCTGGGGCTCTGCTTGCAGGAGAGGAACACTCAAAATCTGCTTTTTGGGGAAAGGATGGAGGCAAGCTTGTAAGTACACTGCTGCCCTGAAAAGTTCAGCCTTCAGAGTGATTCCTGAAAATGTGACAAAATAATATTGCCATGTTCATTCTGAATTTTGGGCATAGAACATTCCAGGGATGTGTCTGGGATTCCACAGAAACCCTACAAGACAAGCTAGAACATGAACTGAAGCCTCTTGAGTCCTTTCCTCTAGTCTTCATAACAAATCCATTCATTTTCCTAATTACAAGAGTCACAAATATGCTAAACAATCTCATTTCATGTGTTGTGTTATTCTGATTTGATGGAGGAAGGGTTGCATTGTCCTGACAGACTTTACATTTGTCTTTTTGTCTTTTGATGTGTCACATGTAGACTCCACACAACGCTCATATCAAGATGAATGTATCTCAAAAGAGGAGGGGTTGTGCCTTAAAAACATTGGAAATATAGGATTTACAAGTGTTATCAATGTACTTTAAGAAGGAGAGAGCAGATTAAATGTAAAGCCAGGCTAGAAACCAATAGGAAGAGACAGCAGAAATGTCAATTGAAGAGGTGGAAGGAGGAGAATGTTTAACCCTCAGTGATAGCCTGGAATGTCCCAGTACAAATTCACAAACAAGATGAAAGCTGTGGAGCAAAACCAGGACTTTGTACCTTGGGTTGAAAGAGGAGCACATTACCCAGGAAGTCTGAAGCAAGACTGGAAAGAAAAAAATCTCCTTCTGGGAATTAGCAGTGCCCAGGGAGTGTCACACTGCAGTGGAATGTGCTGGCAGCTTTGCCACCCCCAGCTTTGCTCTGTGGCTGCTCCTCTGCTCTGTGCAGGAGCAGATGGATTGATCTTTTCCCAGATCTCACCCCTGGCATCCCTGGCTTTGAGACCATTGACTGCAGCCAGGCCATGTTATGAAGCAGAGGCCCCAAAACCTCTGAGATCTTCCTCATCTCTTACAGAGGCATCCACAAGACTTTTTCTACTGGATTTGCTGCCAGTCCTCCCACTTTGAGGTCAAGTCACGTACTAATGACACATCCCACCATGCCGAGATATTGCTAATTTTAGAGCTATTGGCAGCACAGTAGAGAGACTTTGCCAAATTTTCAGCTGCAGAGCCTCTTCTGAAGTGGCCTGTACAATTCACCTTAACCAGCTGCTAAGAAAAAAGGAAACAATGCCCAGACCTGTGTTTTCTGTCAGCATTCTGAGCACCTCTGAACACTGCAAGCATGATGAAGAGCCCTGTTTTGGTGTCAGATACTTCTTTTTAGACAAAATGGGATTGTCTATCTATTCCTAAGTATAACCATAGCTAGGACTTGGCCAAGACCACAAATTGGTTTCAAATGTCATTCCTACTTCTGTAGTCACCATCATATGCAATCTGTTTCTTTTTCCCTTCAATGTCTGCTTGATTTTTTCCTTGGTTAAGGCAAAGTGGGCAGGTATGAAAGGGTTTCTATGCTCTTTGGCAGTTCTGGTGAAATAACCAGGACTGTAAGTTAAATTCAGTGGAAATGTGGTGGACATAATTTCTGGAGAGAGAGAAGAGGGAGCCAGAGTTCATTGTCTTCTGCTGAATGTGGCTCCCCTGTAGATTCACTGTCCCTCCTCCCTTGTAATACTTTTGTAAATACTTTTATGGCAGGAAGAGACAGGACAACCTCATGAGTCTCCTGAACCAGCCACCTTGTGAGCAAGTGAAGCTTGTTCAGAATGACCCATTTTGTCCCTGTAGGGTGCCCCCACTTTCCCTGAGGAATGCCCTAAGAATTTGCAAACGTGAACTGCCACGTGTGCTGTCCACCTGGGGCAGAGAAATCCAGGTGCAATCTGGGGGCAGCCAGGGACATCTCACCAAAAGGAGGACAGGGAGTCCCACTGAACCCCCTGGGGAAGGTCTGGTGGAGCAGTCACAAGGGATTTGAATGCTGTGTGACAAATACAGTGTTGTTTTTGGCAGATACACATATTTTTTTCCCACCCAACAGGCTCTGGGACCATGCAGGACACTGAGTCAACTGGATCACAGATGAAACACTTTTTCCTTTCTTTCCTTTTTGTCTTCTTTTCTTTCCACTCTCTTTCTCTTTCTTTTTCAGTTCAGCCTAAATAATGATCTAGGACAGCACTGTCTCTTTAAAGGTGGCCTTTTTAACTGCAACCTAATCTTCTTCTATCCACTTGGACCTTGGATTTAAAAAATTTCACCAATCCGGATTTCCAAATCCTTGCAGATTCTGAGGGGGCTTGTTTATGGAAGTATCCTTTAGAAAACGGCTTAGACTTTAAGATGAGGAAACGCAGGGAGCTAATGTGAAGATTTAGGACTTTCTAGGAAGCTTGCAGTGCCTAAGCCCTGCTTGCTTGAGCAGTCTGAAGGTCCTTTTGCAGACTAAGAGGGATTAATACCCCTTTAACCAGCAGGGCTATGCACACATTCATAAATATACCATCTCCCTCTAATCGCTTCGCTCCCTAATCCACAATGATTTCTTAGGAATTATCATTTTATCTCAGCTAAATAAGCACATTCCTTGTGCTTCCCTGTAGAACAAAATAAAATATTTCAGAAGATTTTCTTTTCAGCTGTGGTGCCATGAAAACCAAGCTTTTATTTAAGACCTTTGGTAAATAAAGGAAACTTTGTTTATTTGCCTCTCCAGAGAAGGGCACCGGTCACATCCGCCCGGCATCTGCCTGCTGATCCACCCACTCCAGGGCCAGGGACTACCCTGCAGTCAGGATCAGGCTTATTTGTTTGCCCAACACCTTGTGAAGTGACAACACTTCTCTGTAGGCACAAGACCCAGGTGGAAGAGGTTTTGGCAAATTACAGCTAATGCCAACGTGGCGATTGTTGGAAGAGATCATTTTTGAGAATCCCATACAGTTTTTCATGTTTATTTTGTAGATCTTTCTCTACCTCCTTTGCTTTTCAGGTTTAGTGGTGTTTTTATGTGGTTTATTTTTTTGCATTTTACTTGCCCAAGCTCAGCTGCCTTACACAGGGCTATCAGTTTTGATTTTGGGGAACATCATCCTTTTTATTTTTGGGGTTTTTTTCCCCCAACATACCACTCTGTGGGCTCTCATGCAGCAATATCCTGCTGGCTGTAAGTACAGCTGGTAGCATGGGGTTGATCTTGGGGCAGGGGGGAACTACAAGCAATAAGGAATCTGACTTCTAATGGCATTTTAAAAAGAAAAGAAAATAGTTCTTTTATTGCTAAGAATATTGCACAGAAGTGAGTATTTCTTTGGTAAATCACTCCCCACTTAGGGTTTGGTTTCTAAAATCACTTTCAAATCCAGAAATGAGTTCAGGCAAATTCCAGCTGAAGTGAAACACTCAGCTCTGGGAGAGGCTTTGAGTTTAATATTAAAAAAAGCCTCTGAATTTCCTCTATTTCTAATTCTTACTCAGCTAAACTCTGGCCTTCTATCACAAAAAATGCACATAACCTTGAGAATCAGTACAGCTGTGCTGCATGGGGAGCTCCAGCACCTATAGGTTTCAATGCTCACAGTTTAAAAAAAAATGTAATAAAATATTTATTCTGGAAAAAATTATTTTTAAAATAGAATTAATAGGGACAATGCGAAAAAATTGTTGTAAAAAATCAAAACTATTTTGGAGCAGCTCTGTTTTTTTAACATAAGCATTTCAAAAATAATTTGGGATATGAATTGAGAAATACATCTCTTCCCTTAGTAGATATAATAATGATAAATGAAGAATTAGAGTTATCTCCAAGTATTTCCAGAGTTCAGAGGTATTTGAATCTGTGTTTTCTTTTATGTCTCTCTCTACTGAGACCACTCAATTTAGTAAGAAGTGAAATAGTGTGATAAATCTGCTGCAGCCTTTTACTACTTACAGTCCCTATGGGCTTTATATTTTTTCTTGTCCCTTCCCCATTTCTCTGTGATCAGAAGAGAAATACAGAAGCCATGACATGAAAATGTAGATGGCCTACAATGAAATCTTTGTCTTAGAAGGCGTGTTTGCAGTGAGCACCCCATGCTGCTGTCCGTGCTCCCACAGTGTGAGAGGACTGACCCTGAGCAAGAAGATGTGGAAGAATCCCATTCCCCCTCTTTGCCAGGAGAACCTGCAGTTTTTGCTGTGCCTGCAGCTGGGCCCAGTGCAGATCTGGCTTATGACCACCCTTGCCTGAACGTGGGGACCTGGATGTTTCCAGTGTTATTTCCTAACGCCTTCTCGCAACAACAAAATCATCCACCATGTTCCAAAGGGGCTCAGTTAAACCTGAGACTGATCTGATTTGAGGGGGATTTCTACCTGGGCTGAGGTCCAGGCTTCACATCTCTCCATACAATGCTCTGCCCTAATGCTCATTGAAAGCCTGAAAGTGGCTGGGAGGATTAGCTAATGGGTAATTTAAATGGGCCATTTCATAAGAGATGTGTATGATAAGCAAGCTTGAAGCCTTGCTTAAACCCTGTAGCTTTGTCTTGTCTCTGCGTGTCTCTTTCTGCCCTTGCCATATGTCTCTTTGCTACTTTTTCTGTTCTCATCTTCCACCCCATCAATTGCAGAGCTCTCTTTCTTTGTATTCTCAGGCAGACTCAGCTAAAGCCCATTTTTGTCAATGGGAGTCATAGACTAGGCCTTCAAACTCCATCTGACAACGAATCTCCCCACATGGAAACAGAGAAAAAAGATAACTCTAGGGAAAAGAGCTTTATATGTGCCTGGACATACATACACAGATTTATTTTTTCATTTCTTATCTTAGTGTTTCTCTTTTAGACTGAAAGATCTAAAGTGTAGGAAATTTGTGATAGCAAGCCTAGGAAAGTATATATAAAGGCTACTAATGACAAGCATATTTACTGCATCCCCTGGACTTAATAATCCTCATTAGAGCTGGAAAAACAAACATATTAAGCCTTAAACTGTAAGAATGTCTTCTAATGGAATTTGAGGAATTAAAACGTGGAACCAAGGTTTATCAGCCTGTTGCTAGGAGAGCCACCGTCTGTGTTTGCTTAGGGAATCATCATCAATAATCCCTTAATCTAATAGCAAAATATAGGAAGCTGCTGCACTGGAATGACCCTATTGGATGCCAGCAGTAAGCAACAGAGGAGAGCGACAGGGTTACCCAATGGCAGCTGTGGGGTTGTGGCTGTATCCAGGAGAAGGCCATGTGTGCAGGCACCTTGGAAGCGCATGAGGAGACTTTCTGTCACCCAGTGGACCTCAGCAGAACATGCTGTGGGATTTCCCCAGGAACAAAAGGATCTAAACAGATGTACAGTATCAGACCAAACACCTCCTGGAAACAGTACTGACCCTATTTCTGAAACTGCCCAAAAAGCAGGGTTCGTGGAAGAATGGGGAACATTTTTCCAGAATCCTCTTTGTCACTTTGTTGTTTAGACCTGGAGAGCCAGCAGTGGTGCCTTGGAATGGAACATCTCTTTTTTCTTCATAAATTTGTTCAGTTGCATTTTGAAGTAAAATAAAATCTCAACATCCACACCATCACTTATTGCAGAGTTCCTTAATGTATTTAGAGGATCTAACTGTGTTTAGTTTGGATCCCTGTTTGTTAGTGTCATTAGATTATGTCTACTTCTTGTACTGGAAGAGACAGTGAACAAACATCCTTTATTTGCTGTCTCTGAGCTTCCTGCCACTTTGTAGATATAAGTGCAATTTCAGATACTTTGCCAGGAACATATGAGCACAAGGAATACAGAGAATTCCCTGAATCCTACACAATTTTGTTTCCATCTCTTTGAAAGGCTTAAATACTGAGCTTGCAATCAAGACACCTAAGTTTAAAATGGTGTAAAAATGGTGCAATAATTGAATTCACATTTGAAATTGTGTAAACCTTGATGAATTTTGATGAGTGAGTAACACACAGTGGTGTTTGTGGGCATGTCAAAGGAAAGGTGGCAGAGTGCAGTAGTGAATTTTCACTTAACCCATTGGACAGTTGGCAGTCTTTTTTGAGCAAATACAACACAGCAAAAAACAGCTTCCAAAAGTGTCTGCTCCAGTCCACAAATGTTTCTGATAACCTCTTTTTGCTGATAAAGTCCTCTGAAGAACTGTTCTGGCAGCAAAGCTGGAGACTTCAGTTTCTCTTCATGAGACAGTCCAGAAAGGTGAAGGCTCTATTTGAAGGTGAGCATACTGGCCTGCGTCCAATCTCTCATCAATCACTGTCTAACTCCTGCACCACCCATCCAGTGCCTAGGATGAGCATTGTGATTTACTGCTTAATTCAGAACTTGATCCAAAGTCAATTGAAGTCAGGAGGTTGACACCAAGAAGTTCAGCCCCTAAGGCTGTTTAGGCAGGGCTCACTGAAGGAGGGACTTACTGACATGAACCTTGTGTTGCCCTTTTTCCACTATTTTTTATTTTGATCTATGTCTCTATGTTTCTCTCTCTCATCCCACCTCCTGGATTTCTGATGTCCACAGTGACTCCAAAGTCTGCAAAGCAGTCAATGTCAAAGTTTTGTTGTCCCATGAGAGGGGGGACAGTCTGGCAGGAAATGTCCACAGCAAGAGGTGAGGTGGACAGGGGATATTCTCCTTCTGCTGAAGCTGACTTGAGCTGAATCTGGCACGTGGAAGATCCAAGGTTTCACCTTGTGTAGTGCACCATGGACATCTACATTTCCTGCCAAATGGGGGAGCTCATTGCAGCTGCTGTCTTTAATATCCATCCTTCTCCCCAGTGGGAGGAGCTGAAGATCACATCACCCAATCTCAGGCAACTACACCCTTCCCCAGCTGCTGGGATAATTCAAGGTCCATTTTTCCATCTTGTCCCTGAGGCCAGACCCTCCAAGCCTCTGGGCTATGAATAAGCCCCCAGCACTTCAGGGCCCCAGGCAGTACCAGGAGGTTATCCTGAGTGGGAGAGACAAAGCAACAAAACCTGGGAGATTTTGATGATGTCCTTGGAAAAAGCCAAGCTTTTTTCAAAGAACAGCCAGGATAAGTAAAAAGAAAGGTCTTTTTACCATAAAGGGTTTGATGTTCTTCTCAATGCCTTCAGCAACATCCTCAGTTTCAGGGGAGCCACACATTTTGGTCCTGCCAAAGGGTAGCCAGCAGCCTTGCTTCTTCTGGGATGGAGATCTGGATAGGGCTTTGGGAATCTGTCTGGACCTACTAGTGCTGGGAACCCCTATTACACCATGAACTCTGAAGCCTGTTTAGGAGGTGAGATCACTGCTGTGCCACTCACCTGTGTGGGGTCTGGCATGTTGAACACAGTCCCAGCCTCTCCTGCAAGGACTTCCAAAGTCCTTTTGCTCTACCAGGCTACCTGTTTTCCAGAAATTTGCAGAAACTTCCTAGCTGTCTAGGAAAAGCACCTCTTGGAGACCTCAGTGGTTGACATTGCCAAAGGATTCAGAAGAGATTTTTGGGGAGGGAAAGTGGGGAACGAGCTGAGACCACAGATGGATACACACACATACACACGCACACACATATTGGCTGATTGCACTGATCTCTTTTTCAGGAAATCATGGGAAGTTGTGGCTACAGCAACACAAGAGCTTCCATGGGCATCCCTCGGAGCCCACTGCAGTGGGAAGAACTGCCCCATCTGCTTGCAGATGAGCGAAAACAAACATGGATAATCTCAACGTTCATCCAGCTTTGCTCTCCCCTCAGTTAATCCCCCACCAACAGCGCTGCCCACGGGACCACAAGGCTCCAGCCAGCCCTGGACACTGCCAGCCCACTGGGGAAGCAGCAGCCAATCCACAGCTGGCTCTCCTCCTGCCCAAAAGCGACCTCCCATGCAAATTTCTAGGAGAGGGACCCCATCCCATTGGCCCCTGGCAAGCACAGGCTAGTTGGTCCATGCCTGGTTCCACACAGTCTAGCAGGAGACAGGAGAGGCAGGGTAGGGATGAGCCCTGGTAGCCTCTCTTGTGGCCATATGGCTACATGAATCTTGTCTAACAGTGATTTTCCTTAAATGCAATCCTTTAAGGTGTTAAATCTTGCTTTAACTTATTTGGCTGATCCAACTTAGATCAGATTATGTTTGTATTTATTGGGATTTATGGATGTATGATTGCCTCTGAGCCCATATGGACAGCTAATTTGTCAATTAGAGCAATGCTGATCATTGCAGAAGCATGGCAGAGGCTGTTAAGCACCATTATCGGTTTCAACCTGGTCTGACCTTGAGACACACATTTATTTTGTCTGACAACCTTTTATTCTCACTGCCGGATTACAGATGTGTAAATTGGGCTAAAACCTTGAATATTCATCTTAGGTATGTCAAAAAAAAATCTGAAATTGTTGGAGATGAAGAATATGACAGGGAGAGCTGTTGAGCTGCATGCAGATAATGGGACCTGCTTAGATCTTCCATTGTATTGTATTTGTGGCCGTGGTAGAGCTGGGGACCAGGATGGCAGGAAAGTGCCCTGGGAGTCTAATTAAAAACAATGGCCATTTTTCAGGCAGAAAGAGAGCTCTGATTGCTAATTAAAGGCCATTATTCCTGTTTTGTAGTGGCTATAGCAAGGGCAATTTCCCCCTAAATCAGAGGTGAAGGGTGTAGGCTGGTGATTTCAGTACCTGACAGTAACAGTCAGTATCTCCATGTGATATCTACATCATCCAGGCAGAAAGGTTGGGACAGTCCTGTCATTGGATCATGTTCAGCTTTTCACCCATGGGAACCCCTGAGTCCTTTTCCACAGGGCTGCTCTCAATGACATCTTCTCCCATTTCTGGGATTGCCCTGCCTCAGGTGCAGCCCCTGACACTTGGACTTGTTGAACTTGATTCATTTCCCCTGGGCCCACTTCTTAAGTCCCTCTGGGTGCCATCCCATCCTTCAGGAGTGTCAGCACACCCACTCATCTGGGTGTCACCTGCCAACTTGCTAGGGTGCACTCGATGTCACTGTGTCTGTGTCATATTAAAGTGCCAGTCCCACAACACAGCTCTGAGAGACATCACTGGTCACCAGCCTCCACCTGGACATGGAGCCATTGTCCTTCCTGGTGTCTCAGAAGGGGCTCAGGGTCTCAGGGCTGTGTTGGAAGGCTGCATGAGAGGCAAAAAATTTCCTGGTGCGAGGCCAGCCCTCCTTCTCCTGTCCTGTCTCAGATGTACCGTGGTGAGCTGAGCTCCTTGGAAATGTGAATGGCAGATGTGTGTGGGCCCAAGGTTAAATGGGTACTTGGGGTTTTGACTCATCTGTTTAGAAACCAGGTATTTTCCAGGACTGTGGGATAGGGTATCTGTAGGTGATAGTGCCTGATAGAGGAGGAATGAATCACCATCTGCAGCTGCTGCTGTCCCCATGGATTGAGAAGGAACTTTGACTACTGCCTCAAATGAAATGCCTACATTTTAAACAGCTACCATCAAGTGAGATGAATGCTACTGTGGGCGTGGGATGCAAATGTGGGCCTGGAGAGGGGAGCTAAGTGCTTCTTAACCAGCTTCCTTGCCTTCCTCTCAGGCTCCCATGGCCACATTAGTCAGATACTTCATAAATCATGTGTCTGAAAGAGCAATTGTTCCACACACGTCTCAGTGATTCTGTGCTCGTCACCTTGACCCTGGTGTTTTACAGAGAACAAAAATCATACCCACACCTGTTAAAGGACAAGGCTAGGGACTAAGGAATAGGATTGTTTTAGCAATATGTCCTCAGCCTTACTGGTTGTAAAGGACTTCATCCTGCAGATGATTAAGAGGACTGAATTTGTCAATTTGCCATCAATACTGAATTATTTCTTTTGCAATCATCAAGTCTGGAATCTAAATCAAGAGGGATGTTTTTTGTTGGGTTTTTTTTTTTTCCTCTAAGAAAGTATAGATTTGGAGGAACATTAGAGTAGGAAATCATATCTGTTTGTCAAACTGCTTAATAAATTGATAAAAAGGGAAGACAGGAACATTTCACTTCAGTGATTCACAACTGGCCACTGTTCCCAATGAAACTCTTTTGTTTCTTGCTACCAAAGAAAGAAAAATCTCTTTGATGCTGCTTTGCCTGGGGAGATGGGTTGGTTGGAGTCCCATAGCAACTTGGGTGAGAAAATATCCCACAGTGGAAAAACTCTACTCTAAAACTAAAAAGCATAAAAATATTAACTCTTCAGAGTGAAGAGTGTAGTTGCTTGTTTACCAAATGGGACGTGTAAACCCATTACGTAAAATGTCTTTCATCGCCCATATGCTTTCTAAACTAATCAGCTTTGAATCCTGCTAAATCCCAGATTGAGATAACAAATGAAGGGCTCAGCTCGCTGGGAGAAAGGCTGCCTCTTTCTGCTGGGTATTAAAAAGAGTTAAAGGTCACATATTCCCCATGTGGATCACCCAAAAAAGAGATCATGCCGATAACACCTATGGCTTTTCCGTGCTAAGTAAAGTATTACTGAAAGTGAAATTCATGTCAAACACAACTAAAGGGCAAAGTTTCAGATTAAAACTCACGTGATGGCTTTGTACAGGATGGAACATCATATCCTGAAAGAAGATTTTGCCTTCCCAGTCGTGCTGTGGTGGTGTTTACAAGGCAGGGATGAAGAAGCTCTTGGCTGATACATCAAACAACAGGGCTTTGGCTCTGACCTGCCTTCCCCTGGGCTGCCTTTGGGGTGGCCATTCTGCTGATTGTCACCTGGTACAGGCCACTGCTTCTTGCCATGAGATGTGGATCCATCAGGAGGACTGTTGTCATTTGGAAAGGAGATGTGGGATTAGCTCACAGCAGGCCTAGTGTGCAGGCAGTGCACGTTTGGTGTGAAATTTCTAGAAATGTCAGATAACCTTTCTCACAGCCATTTCTCTCCCAAAATCTCTCTTCTCAATCTCCCCTTACTTGCCTTTTTCTCTTTTTCAAACTTGAAATACTTCCTCCCAGTTTTAAACTTTTTATTCTTGCAGTAAAAACTTTGCTTCTTTGTCAGCTGTCAATTGCTTAAAAAAATGCAAGTGTAAGCACAAAATTTTCAGTAACTGCAAAAATTTTTGATTGATCAACAGTTTTCCCAGAGGGTGGATCTATGCTTTTCCATCAGACTGTCAAATTTATACTGACAAGGGTTCTGTATGGTCTTCCCATGAACATTTTTATCTATCTGTACCTGAATCAACAGATTCCTCGCCAGGAATTAAAGAAAATGACCAGTCCAGCTAAGTTGCTATCATGTATTTGCTGTCCTATTGTACACTGTTTATCAAATCATTTAAAGCCTCAGTGTTTTTTAAGCTCTGAGCACAGGATATCTCCTAAGGCAGCATCATCCCTGAGGTACCAGATGCCAAGCCCTGTCTTGTTGTAGTCCCTCCAGATCACCTCAGCAAGGGCACTTCTTCTGTGCTAAATTTGGGCTTCTCCACCCCAGAACGATGAACTAAA
Organism: Passer domesticus; assembly: GCF_036417665.1. NCBI lineage: Eukaryota > Metazoa > Chordata > Aves > Passeriformes > Passeridae > Passer > Passer domesticus. The sequence goes on from NC_087480.1 coordinate 54,062,783, forward strand.
CCCATCCCTGGTCCCACACTGTGTTTGCAGTGGATGGAGATAGGACTGGGATCCATCTCCCAGGTTTGCTGGAAATGTTGATGTACCCTTGCTATTTTCTGGTCATTGGAAAACCGTTGGTGTTCCTGTTCTTTTAACTTTGGTACTCTAATGGTTGAAATTTTAGGAAAACCTTCTACACAGATCTCTTCTTGAATGCTGAAGAAGATATCATCACCCACACTCATCATTCTGCTATTGCATTAAAGTGTTCCAGCTAGATTAAGCTCATCTGTTTGAGTTAACAAAGAGAAGGTTAAATGGTGACTTGATTTTAATCTATAAATACTTTCCCAGGAAGCAAAGTTCTGGTAGCAGACAGCTTTTTAATCCAGCAGACAAAAGCTGAACAAAGCCCAATGGTTAGAAGATAAAGCAGATGAATTTAGAGCAGAAATGAGGGACAGATTTTTGGGAGGGAGGAGGATTATCCATGAATGAACCTTTCCAAGGGTATTGGGTTCTCTGCTTTTCCCTTCTTGCTGGCACTGACTTTCTGTTTGCCCAGAATCCTGGAAAAACAGGTTTGTAACAGGACTTTGTGGAAGGGTGAAACAATTTTTGGTTTCTTTCCACATCAGACCTCTGTTTGCATGAGCTCATCTTTCCACTGGTGCTTCCTTCCCTGCAGATCATCATGCACAAAATTAGACTCAGAGAGGCTGGGCACAAAAAACAAGCTGCCAAATTCAGATTATGGTTATTCCTAAACTTTGCATCGCTTTTGATTGTAGGTTTTCAAATATGTTTATCACAGTGGAACTGATTCTGAAAATGAATATGAAAAAAAATGGTAGATTTTTGAGTCAGCAATAAACATAATCTCTAAAAGAACATCAAAAATCCAAGGAAAAACATGTTTGTATTTTAAACCAATACTAAAAATAAGATTTTTTTTTTGGTCTTCTAGGGAAGCTTCACACTGGATGAAGAAGAGGGGAAATGAAAAGAAATTTTTTGACATTTAACTTATTTCACTTATTTGCAATAATGTGCAATAAATTGAAAAATAAAAGACAGAAAGAAAGCCAGCCCAACAAGCTTTGTAACTAGTTTTACACTTCAGAATACAACCAAACTCAGAGTATTTAGAAGCTGGTGTTAAGGCATTTTTATTGGTGATGCTGTCAGCCTTTCTCTGTTGGGAAGGTCTGTTTTTAACTTTCCTAAATCATCTGGTAAACAAGGTGAGGTGATGAAGACAATAAATTTAAAAACAAGCAAAGATTTAGTTAGGACACCTAATTAGGATTTCTAATCAGGAGTCATCAAGACCTCTAATTAGCAGGGTTGTTCAGACTCATTGCTTTCTCTTTAATGGCCATAGGACATCCAAATGGTTTTAAATTATGTACCATGGGCTCCTAATCAGTTTATTGAACATCATAAATTGTTAAAAGGAGTTAATAGCTTGTGTTCCTTGGTAGAAAGTGCTAATACTCGAGGCAGAGAACTCATCAAATGAAGCTCGTTAGAGAGGGGAGGAGGGAGATTGTGTCTCAGTGTCTCATTTTGTTTTAGTAATTAGCTTTTACTGGATTATCCGATCCAAATCTTTATTCAGTTTACTCTGTCAAATCTAGTTTGCATTTTAAATGGAAAATTGACACGTGGAACAATTTGTCTCCTGCCTGGGTTAACGGGTCCAGCTGGCAGGAGGCTCCTGCTGGGAGGGGTTATCACCAAAGCCATGCGGGGGGGACCAGCCAGGGGTTTCCCCAGCACCTGATGTCCTCTGGCCTCCACCCTCAGCTCCTGCCCCAGCAGCTGGAGAGCAGCCGTGTGTGAAATTGCCACGGTGCAGCCCCAGCTTGCCCTGAGAGCAGCGAGGGAGCCGGGCACAGGGAGCACACCAGCGTGGAGCTGACACCAGGTCAGCTGGCTCTGGGCAGGTTTTGTGGCTCTGGCCAGTGCAGGCTGCTTTAACAGAAGTTGTAAGAAAGCTCCCAGTGGACAATTGCAAAAAATTCTCCCTTTCAGGGAGTGTATTTCCTAAATTAACCTCTGGTCCCTGGTGTGTGGGTATTGACGTCCACCCTACGTGCTGTGACAAAATGCATTAAAATGCCAAGATCCTTAATGTTTTACTGGCTGACATTGTGGCTTTTCTGAATGTGGGTTTGCCTGACAAAAAATTGAGAATTTGGTGCAAAACATTAACTTCTAAAAACTGTCATCATAAAGATGCTGCTGTGAGCCCAGCTCAGCTGATTCAGCACCAAAGTATGGTTCTTCCCTATGCTGGGAATCTTCAGATGTCAAAGCAAAGCCTCCACTGCCACCCCATTTCATCCCATAGTAGTGGTCCCAGCTAATAAGTGGTTGGTTAAAATCTGGAGGGATAACCACGGCATATTTCTGTTTTCAGGAGCCCATTCCCAGGACTCCGACCGTTTATGCCTGCCTCTTTTAGCTTTGCATGACACCTTTATGACATTTGAGAGAGCAGGGATTGACTTGCCATGGCTGAGTACATATGAGGGGGATGGTGATGCTGGAATGACCAGGGTGTGATGGTTTTGGAGATTCCAGGGCTGCAGTGCAAATTAATGGATTTGCCTGCCCTGATTATTGTTATTTGCTCATATGGAGCACGTCTGCAGCTGGAGGAATGAGGTGCTCTGACTCCAGTGGAGCAAAGCTCCCAGGCCTGACCTGAGTGGGGATCCTCTTAGTGCCCTTCATGGAGCAGCAGCCCCCTGGGGAGTTGGTGTCCCAGCCTCAGTGAGGACTGACATACCCAAAATCACCTGGGGAAACCTCTGGCAGAGGTTTGTGTCTTATAATGCCACCTTCTGCCACTGTGCTCCCCACTTCAGGAGGGCAGCTCGCCTGCATTCTGCAGGAGACATCCCTGGCTCAGACACTGCCTCCCCTGCTGGCTCTGAGGGGCCACCTGGGAAGGAGATTGCAGCAAATACCCTGTCTCCTGCAAGCCGCTCTGAACCCGTGGAACAAGACAAAAGAGATTCATCCCCCTCTTCCCGTTTGAGAAGAGGGGTTGGGAAAGGGAGTCTTTCCATGCTAATGTCACACAATTACTTCTTAACTGCCAAAACAAATGGCAGAAATGGGGAAAGTGACACCAAATCAAAAATGTCACAGGTGATCGATTCATGTCATCTACCGTCGCCGCAGCCAAGGCTGGCGAGAGAGACACAGTGATAACACAACACTAATATTATATTACAGCCTTCACAGCACTGAATGCCAAGTGATGAATATGTGTCACTTTATGTGTCGCTCACTCTCCGGGCCTGGGCGGGCGAGCATGGAAAATGGAGTGTTCAGGATTAATGATATCGAAAATGATAGAGAGGAGATTGAAAATGCCTTCCTTCCTCAACCATGCAGATTGAAATGTACCTCAGAGCTATCTCTTGCTGCCCTCCTCCTCCACCCACTTTTTAAAGGTCTTTTGTGCAGCATTTTGAAGATGAAAGGAAAAAAGAAAAAATAAGGGGGAAAAAAAGAAGAGAAGAGTCGGAAAGAAAAGACATGAAAAAAGACAAGAGATTAAAAGACAAGCATCAAAAAGACAAGAGGAGAAGAGAGAAGAGAGAAGAGAAGAGAAGAGAAGAGAAGAGAAGAGAAGAGAAGAGAAGAGAAGAGAAGAGAAGAGAAGAGAAGAGAAGAGAAGAGAAGAGAAGAGAAGAGAAGAGAAAAGAGAAGAGACTTTTTATAAAGTGTGCTCTACTTGGAAATTTCTTCCTCTGTTCCTCGTGGTTTGATTTATGAGTAAGATTTCCCATATTCAGGTATTCTCTCACATACAGACACAGCCTGGAACACGTCCATGACTTTAGCCCAGGACCATCAGTTAAAAACTTGATATAGCCAGAAGGCTGTGGCTGGATCGAGGTCTGTGCATGATGTATTATAATTAGCAAGTAATCTTACTGAGCATTCTCAATGAAATCCAGAGCATTCTAATGTTCATAATTTCTGTTTTGCAGCCTTCAGAAATTTCAGGTGAAAATCAGAGTCCCAGAGTGCTGGTAATTTTCTCCATCTAACAAGAAGAACTGATAACTGAGAAGATGGGTGCAGCATTCAGGACAAAGTGACCTGTCCAATGTCACAGGCAGGGCTGAGCTGATGCATGGCTCCTCCTTTAACATCCACACACTATTTATGCAAAAATACTGCTGGATGACCCATTCCCAGGGGCCCAAAGACTGCAGACACGTTGCTGAGGCTGGAGAAGGTTACACATGTGCATTTATGTAGCTGCAGGGTTAGACCCTGGCAGCCCAGGGAGGGATGCTTCCATTTCCATGCAGACATTCCCTTGTCCTGTCTCTGGCTGATGCTGGTTCTGTGAGCTGCAAGGCTCTGTTGTAGCACCTGAATTATTGAGTGAGGTTTTTGCAAGACTTGTCCAGGACCGGGTGAGATGGGAGGCCTGGAGGGAGCTTATCCAGGGATAATTCACCCTCTGTGGCTGAGGGTGGGTGCTTGTGGCCATCCTGGTTTTGAGGAGAAAGGTTACCTCCCCCTGGCTGTGCCCACACCACTCCTGGAGCTTCGTTTTGGGTTTATCTTGGATTTTGGCAAGGATGCCTCAAACTTTTGATATAGATGGCAAAGGAAGGAAAGAGAATTTTTAATACCTTTTTTCCTATTTTACCTTTTTTTTTTACCTCCAGGCTACTTTAATTGGGTCACCATCCCAGGTGGAGTGAGGGTTATTCCTTCTTTCTAGCCACAGTGGAAACCATCTCCTGCCTTGCTGTGCCCTCACCTGATATTCCAGATGCTGCTCTTCCCGGGGAGCTTGGAGCTTTCTGTCTTTGAGGCACGGTTAATGGGGACAGAGTTTTGTTAAGCAATCAATGCTGCATAATGGAACAGCCTTTTTTTCCTTGCTTTCTCTCTTCTTAACCCATTGCAAGTCCTGGAGAAAGTGTTTCCCACAGAAAAGAGAACTGAATCAAATAACAGAAAGTTGAAAGGGGATGCAAAATTTGTTTGAGTATCATGTTAAAAAAATGCTTCCTACCACTGACTGCCAAACACCTGCCTGAATTTATCATTAACCTCTCCTGCAGAATGAGCACTAATGGAGAATGATCTTAAGCACTCACAGCCATCAGTTTCACACAGCAATAGACTGAGATGGGAGGAAGAAACCCAGAATCAACTGAGAGTACCTAATTAATTGGATTATAATTACATTTGGAAAGCTAAAAGGTAATAGATCTGTTTGAATTATGATCATCACAGGCTCTTCAGGGACTGAGTGTGCAGTGTGAATCACTTGTATGTGATCACCAGAGACATGAAGAATTAAATGAGTGCAAATATTTTAAATAAGAGCACATGTTCACTAGTGGGAATTTTGGCTGCCAGGCTTGGCTGGCATGAACATGTTTGCATTGAGATGGCAGTCTCAATGCTTTTGAAGTCTTATTTTTTTTCAAGGATACCTGAGCCAAAAATATTACCTTTGGTGTGGTTCACCTCTGGAAGAAGGATAAAGCCTAAAGACAAATGAGGGCCTGGAAATTAAATTTACATGTGGCTGCTGCTTTCCTAAATTGCAGCGCAAAGGGGCCACACACCATCATTGGACACATACTTTTGTCTGTCTTTCCTCACTCTTTTATCTTTTTCCTTTCCCCATAAGCACACAGTGCTGACTCCCCCAGCCTTGAATGTGAATTTCTGCATATTCCTTCTGATAATATAATAATAATCCTTCTGATAATGAAAGAAAAAAAAGAGAAAATTTAAAAAAAAGGAAAAAAAAAAAGAAAGCAGAACAGAAAGAAAAGAGGCATTTCAGAGATACAGAACATTAACAAAAGCCTGTAGATTTCCAGCACAGAGTAACAGGGTGGTGGAAGTATTCGATCAGAGCCATAAATCTAATGAGATTGTAATGATATGCAAATTAACAGCACCATGAGCCAAATGGGTAAAGTTTCTTTATGGAGCATATTAAGAGGCGTTTTGCCTAAGTGGAATGGTTGGGTGAACAATAAATGGTGAGCCACAATCTGCAAGTATTGGCTGACAACAGCAATAAGATAAATAAAAACAGATGAAGACAAGTATTATTCTTCCATTTAAAAGGACAGATGCTGCAAATGAAACCGTACTGCCCTCCTGCAGTGGGAAACTGCAGCCTCCATGAAATACCAGGGATTTTTCACTGCTCTTGTTCAAATTAATACTCACAGGAAACTTCTTGAAAACACAGTTTTGATCCAGCATTTATATATTCAGGGATGGACAAGAAAATGTGAAACCTCAGGCCAAATTGTTTTCTAGTGTAAATTAGGCAGCCCCCATTAGCTCTACCAGTTTATGCTGGCTTTGGATCTGGATCCCAAACTGTACCTGCCAGCATCTGACTCTTGATAAATATTGAGTGGTCTCACTATGACATTTTAATTATAACATTATGGATTTCAGGAGGAGGGGGAGCAAAAGAAGAGAAAGCATTTATTTTTGGTTTTAAGCATAAAGGAAGAAAAAAAAGTAGAAGAAGGAAATAACATCTCTGCAGGTCGAATAGGGATTTAGTGGAGATCAGCTAAATCTCAGTTCTTACCATTTTCAAGGGCTCCATCCAACCTTATTTTAACTTTGCCATGGGCAGCCACTTTGTAATTTTCACGTGGGATGCCTTGAGATCTTTCAGTGGTGTCACTGGCCACACTAATGACTTCTGTGCCAAAAATGGTGCTGGTGAAGCCATGTCTGTGGATGGCAGAGGGACTCGCTCCTTTGGTGTTACCTCGTGCCCTGGTGAGGCTGGAGCACTCATGGGGAGTAGGCCTACTTAGTCACTGGAATAAAAAAATGGTGTTTCAGGAGGGATTAGGAATGGAGAACATGGAATGAAGGAGGAAAAGGAGGAAGTATGACCCTCTAGCCTTGTGGGGACACCAGATAGTTCTTTGGTGTTCCCTGAACATTCCAGCAATGTCACATGCAAAGATATTTGTGAGAAGGAGGAGCATGAAGTCGTAGCCAAGGCTGTGCTAACAGGAAAGTCTCAAAAGAAGTTTCCACTTTCCTAGCCGTGGAGCAGGGTCATGGCTTTGAGAGTGGCCAAAGCAGCACCAACCACCAGCATGGAGCTGGCTCACATAAAGAGTCTCTGAGGTGGTGCAGTGGCTGGCAGGGTCAGCAGCTCTGCATTGTCCTCAGGCAAGCCTCTCTGCCCACTTGAGGGTGGCACTGCCTGCTGGCTCACTTTTCCTCCTTGTCAAGTGGATGGATGCTCACCTCCAGGCTGATTTCTGGGTTTGTTTGTGACTATGCCAAGGTCAAATTCAAAGATCTTAGAGACATGAGATTAAAGTGATACAGGCCTAGTGTATGAAACTATGAAAACCCTGAGGATAACAAATGCAGCCTAACATAACTTTCCTTTTCCAAACTTTCCTTCCATCTGCCTATCTAAATGTTTCACCAAAGCCTACAGCACCTGGATCATCTCTCAGTGCAAGATCTTAGCATTTACCTGTGATTCAGACTGTCCTGTTGATGCCTTAGGATTTAGCTTTTATATTTTTCAGATCCTGTACTGCTTTAGTGTGTAACTCCAAAACTCCATGGCCTGTCAGCTACTGTTCTCCTCCTTTATTCAGATAAAACAATTCCTCTCTAGGCCTGGGACTCGAGCACACCCCACTGTCTCAGGCCCTGAAAAGTATAAACACAAGTGAGTTGGGTGGGGAGCAAACTGGGGGTAAATGACTTCATTACCTGAAGCTGTAATTGGAGGATTAACCCTGACATGTAAATGGACCAAACATATCTGTCTGAAAAACTCATGACCGTTGTCCATCTCAGGTGTAGCCTGTTGGAACTTCTGACTGCCCAAGGTGTGCCTGTTGAGGTCTTTAATAAATGCCCACTTTTATTCTCTTAATCTTGTCTAGCCTCTGTTCCAGGTAGCCACTCCAAGGCATCACTGAAAGAAAGTTAACAAGATCCAAGCAAGACAACAAGGCCGAAGTGTTTGAGAAATGTTGTTCAACAGATTGCACATCGATCTAGGAGTTAAGCAACATGGTTTCTGCTTCTCAGTGCAATTTCTTTATAAAGCCCTTTTAGACCTATGGAAGGAAAATAAGATTCATAGAAGCTAAAACCAGAAGTGTTATAGCAGTGTATATGTGGGTGCATGGCATTTCCCCTTCAGAGCTTACTAATAAAAATAGCCACCTCCATCTGTGGTCAAGTTTAATATCTGGCAAAATCCATTCTGTTCACCTCTATTTCACCATCTGGACTGCCCTGTCAATTATTAGCATTGTGCTCAATGGAGCTGCCACACAGCTCATTTTTGTGGTTACTAGCTTACTAAATAAATGTGTCACACTAAACATCATGACTTCTAAGGGAGTTTGAAAACAAACGGACAAGCAAATTGGTGCAAAACTACATTAAAGCTACCACCCTCCTCTCACACAGACTGCAAAGCTCCCTGTTCTGTGAGTGACAGAAAGGTTGGAGCCTCTTCCTGTTCAAATGTTGGGGTCCTCCCTACCTTGAATTTAGTCCCCATGTCTCTGAGGGTAGCTTTAAATCCTCTGTGTGCTGGCCCAGCACAGAGCTGTGTGTTGCTAACAGGTTTTTTTGGAGGTGTGAGTGGCTTTGCCTGCAGGATGCTGCATCCTGGCTGCCGAAGAGGATGCTGAGCAGAGCAGCTGAGAGCTGAGCTCACTTTGACTTTCTCTCAGCAGCACTGCAGCCTTTGGCTCTACCAGAGGTCTCTGCACAGTGCAGTGGTGGTTGCACCATCAAAATGGCCAGGGGCATTGAAGAGGGGAGGTGAAGGAAGGACCAACACTGTGCTCAAACAGTAGAGGCAGGGCCAAGAGACAAGTGGAAGAAGAGTCACTGCTCTGGGCCTTCTGAAATATTTCACTTCCAGGGTAGGGCCAGTGGTGAAGATGGGGCTGATGGGTTTGCTGTTGATTTTTTGGTGGTTTTTTGCCAGATGAATGAATCAATCTTGTGGCAGGGATATCCAGCCTGTCCATGAAGTGTGTGGCCAGCTTGGTCTAGTCCAGTATTTACATCCATTGTATTTATTTGTACCATGTCTGCCAGGCTCCTTGTGCTGCATGCAATAGAGTCACCAAGGAGTAAAGGGGTCAGAGCAGGAGCTCAGGATGCTCAAGACTTTGCTGAAGAGGAGTTTATTAATTAACATCTCCTATATGGCCAGCTTCAAAGACTAGATGGAAGCAGTTACACCAGAAGAGACGCATGGGCTGTTGCACAAAACAAATATTCTGTATGCTGCCTGAGGTGCTTTGCCTGTGTTTGGTCAGTGGTACCTGGGGAGAAGATGAAGTCTGGCCCCGTTCTCCTGCTCCCTTTCTGGGATGATGGGAATGAGGTCAGTCCACATGCCCTACATGTGGAAACCTTGCTCATGAAGATTAGCTCCAGAGCTGTCAAGGAGGACTGTTTTGGACTGGTCCTGCAGGCAGAGACAGAGGAGCAGATTTAGTATATATTAGTCCTGCTTATTCCCTGTTCCAGCCTTGTTTTGAGGCTGTTTAATCCTTCACACACAACTGTGCTTAGAAAATTCAAACAAATCACAGAAATACCAAATGAGACTGGCTTGCAGAATAAGGGTAGCCTGTTTGTGTGCTGATTTGATATTACTGAAGAAAATAACACCTTAGCAGGCAGATAAAATTTGTAGAATAAAAGGTGTTACTGCCACCTGCAAGGCTTACCTCCTCTTTCCACCTTCTTCACCAACATTCCACATGAATGCAGCAGGGGCAGCTTCATCTCTCAAAAGCCAAAGATCCTCTCCACAGTTAAATCCTCACATAACCTGAGCCCTTCTACAGCACCTGAGGTGGAGATCCCCCCGTACAGATTTACCTCTCCATGCTGAGCCAGCATGAAGCCAATTCAGCGCTAAATGCAATGTTTCCTCCACATGTTCTTGCAGATAGAGCAATATTATCCTGTATTAGGGAAGTGCCTGACTATGTCACTTGCAACATGCCAAAAGCCATAAGACTATATTGGTTTTCAGACCCCTGCTGTGTTGGCTTGGGCATTTTCTGTTCTCTTCTATCAGAGCACTCTGTTTTCGGCAGAGATGTCAGGATGCCAATGAGCCAATGAAAGGAATCTCCTTGGCATTTATCCTGTAGTATTTCTAGGCTCTTAATCTTGGGATGGGAAATCTAGTGCTGGAAGATGGAAGTTAAAAGGATGGCTGATTTTCTTTATTCTCTTCCTAAGAATATGTATGTGATGTTTGTGTGGGCAGTGGCACTGAGTGCGACTTAGGTCTTGCACGATCAGTCAAAATGTCAGTGTGATGGGATCTCAGCTTGGATAGTTCTTGTACTTACTTTCAGCAGTGTGTAAAATGTGGGATGAATAGGGAAAAATAAAATCTGAATAAAACTTGCTTCAGAAAGTCTTCAGTAAACAAGTTTTGCTCTTGTGTAAGTTTGCTGAGCTGGTGGGTACCAGGAAGAAGAGACAGAGACAGAGCCAAAGGCAAATTGATGGCCAGACCACTACCTTGGCACTAGCAGGAAAGTCAGACTTCCTCAGCAAGTTACTTATCCACAGGAAATATTCTGAATATGCCAGATATGGCCTTTGTTTGTGCTGAAATAACTCCAGGGTAGTGTCCTGACATCAGTGGACTGACTCCATCTTCAAAGTGACATAAGTGGCATCTCAGTCCTGCCCAGGAACCAGTTGCCTCAGGGTGAAGTTAGGAACTGCCACACTGGGAATTGTTGCATGAAGGTGTGGAGCACCACCTGAGCTGGGTGCTGCACCCCGTGAGAGCCCTCACACAGGGTGTGGCTGTGCAGGGTGCAGAGCTGAGCTTACTGCTCTGGTCAAGGGCAGCAAAGGAGAGCTCCAGACTAGCATGTGGACTCTAACACCTTGAATAATCCCTCCAGACACCACCCCCAAAGTCTCAAAGGAGTTGTGTGGATTATATTGTGGAGACAGCAATCTTCCTTCTTCCAACAAGACAGGCAGAGACCATTCAGTGTAAGTTCCAGTCCAGAAGCTTGACATTCACAACAAACACCCACTTACAATGTTCCCAGCAGGTTTTCCACCTCTCTGGTTCCTACCATTCATGTCCAGTTAATCGGTCCCACAGGTAATGCTTTCTTTAAACCCACCCTATTTTACAGGTCTGAGTTTTTCTCCTCAAGTTGTAACACGTAACTCTTCCTTCCAGAGCTGACTTTGCCAGTCCAGCCCACAGGACACACCAAATACAAGCAGCAGTTGTCATCTGCTCCCCATGGCACCCTCATCTCCCACCTTTACCTCTAGGATCACCCAATTCCTCCAGACATTTCAACCACCAGTTCCCAGTGCTGTGACTTCTGCTCTGGGCCATGATTGTTGTTATGAGAACATGGCCCAAGGGAAAAAAAAGAAGGAGCCTTATCTATTAGAGCTTTTCTTCCTTTGCAACCATGGTACTGCTTTTTTTCTTTTTAAATTTCATTTTGTATTTCTGTTGACCTATACTCAAACAACTACAGCTGGATCAAAAAACCAATGTGAAACTCATTCTGTTCCAGTGGGAGGATCAGTTCCCAGAAACCATGGAATTTTTTTGTACAGCTATCCACCTTGTCCCCTTCTTGCTAAATTTTCCCAACACACTGGATTTTGTCGTTTCCACAGTGTGAAAGGTTTTTTTCCGTTTTATTGTTCTTGCTGGATTTGGAGGTTAGGTACAAATGTTAGGTGATGTTCTGATGTAAATGCTGCCTCCCACCTGAGATGAGGCTTCAAAAAATGTTTAACGTGCTCTGCCAGCAACCCTGAGACACACAGCTGTCCTTCGTTCTATTTATTTCTCCCAAATTCCACCATTTTTTGTCATTCACAAACAAAAATGTACATCCCAAATCATCATTCAGCTCCTGAACGCTGGAAGCTTTAGGTGAGATGCTGGGACAGAGAGTGAAATGCCTTGTCTCCCTTAGGTGCCCTCAAGGGAGGGGATGGGATGGGGAAGAACCATCCCAAAGGGTGACATGCAAATAGAGGTGTAAAAAAAAAAAAAAAAAAAGGAAGACAGAAAGGGAAGAATATAAAGAAGAAAATAAGTCTTCTTGGTGGAACACAAATGGAGTTCTAGCTAGGTATCATTTGCTGGGGAAATTGCATTTCTATTTGGGAATAAATGAATGTAAAACTTGTTTGAGACCCAGGTAATAATAGAACAGGGGAGGAAATTGAAATTTATGACTTTGCAAATGACTCCTGTAGCAAAGAGAGACGCACATCAGAGATGTCTTTTTATCCGTCCCCCCTCCTCCTCCTTTCCTCCCGCCTTGTTTTCTCTTCTTCCCACAGATGAGGAGGACAGGTCTGCAATAAAACAGGTCTAAGCTGTGCCGGCCCGGAGATGCGGAGGGGAGGCGGAGGGGAGCGGGGGCGAGGGGACATTAGCGCTGCCGTGGCGTTGTCACTGCCTATGTAAATGGCCGCGCTGCATAGTCAACAAGACACACTTGGCTGCCTGCAAGTGGGAAGTACTTAAATCTTGGCACTGATAGATGAAATATTTTTAAGGGAGCTAATCAGTGAAAATGGGGTTTCATCAGGCACTGACATGTCTCGCTTGCTTCAGCGAGTCCGGGAGAGAAAAATGATCGTGTGGCGCGGGCCGGAGCCAGCTGGGGATGGGGAGCGAGGGGAAGGGGGGAGAGGCGGCGGCTGGGGATGCTGCAGGGGCACCAGCCGCGGGGACCGGGCCCGGGGCCGCTCCGCCCCGGTGTCCCCCGGTGCCCGCAGCCCCGCCCGGCCCCGCTCCGCCCGGCCGTGATGGATGGCCTGGCACGGAACGGGCTCGGTGCAAATCCCCAATCTGCAGCCTGCTGGGCTCAGTTGGATCAGCAGCAGGCTAGCTGGTATTTCTGGATAAACACTAATAAATCTTCCTTTTCTTCGTGGCAAGTGGCGCTTCCTCTGGCTCCGCAGCCCCCCGTCTTTCCTGCTCTCACGCTGGTGCGAGGGGAGAGGGAGGAGAGGTGGATTCAGGGTGCCGGGAGCTGGATGGGGATGGCAGCCAAGCCTTGAGACCTGGCTGGGGAAAACCTCCGAGCTAGGGGCGTGCAAAGCCCCCCAGCAGCCCTGCCACCCGCAGTTCTCAGTGGGGCTCAGTTTCACCTCTCTGAAGCTGTGATGGTCATGCACTTCCCAAAGCCTGGGAGAGCTGTGGATGCAAAGGGGTTCCAGGGTTGTGGGTTTGGCCCTTAGCCTCTAGGGAGGGAGGGGGGACGTGGTACAGGGGGTTGTGTTCAGCATTTTCAGCTCAGAGCTTCACAGTGCCACTGTCTTTGGTTGCATGAGTGTGCCAGGGCTAGCTGAGGGCCACCAGGGCCATATTTGGGACAACAGGGAAATGAAATAGTCTGGGAAAAGTGGCTCTGACCTGGCTCTGACTCCTGAGCTGGACCCTGACGTACACAACTCCATGGAGCTTCCCACAACGATCGTGAAGAACCCACCAGGACAAGGCAGACTTTTTGCCTACATCAGCCAAAATCTTGCAGTGGAAGCTGTCCCTGTAGCCAACCTACCTGTAAATGACCTCAAAATCGCCTGCAAACCAAAATACCATCAGTAAGAGAGGCAGCTCCCACTCTGTACTAGTGAGGGACATACCAGGATTTGTTCTCATCTGAAAGGAGAGCTCCATGCGTGTGAAAATTATCACTGAATGAAACTGTCTCGACAGACTGGCAGAGGGAAGAAATACATAAATTAAAAGATGGGGGGAAAAAAAAAAGAAAGAAAGCCTGGTGCTTACATCATTTAGTTATAAAGGTTCAAAGAAGGATTCCCTCAGTAATCAGGAAATGAAAATGTCCTTCAATTACGGAGCATTTTAAGACATGATTATTTCATGTGCATGCTATTAAGAAAATGACAGTGGAAAATTCATCATGAAATAAATTAATACTTAAACATTTTTGAAAGGTTCCCTGGTGTATTCTTATCCTCCTCCCCTTCTGACACAATAATGTGTTGTTTCTAAAGAAAATTTTATTGGACTAGAGATGATAAAATACACAATGAAAAATACATTTGGAAAGCAAATTCATAACTACTTTTTTTTAAAGGAGGCAGCTTAGCTGAAAATACACTAAAAAACACAAGGACAATTTATTATTCTCTGCTAGCGGAAAAGAGACTTTTTTTCCCCCTTCATAAACTCAGCCATGCTGGTGTTTGAATAATTGCCTCCCAAATTCATGCAAACCAACAATTTTGGCTATATTTGGGGTTGGCTTTTTTCTTTTTTTTTTTTAATTCTTCCTGTCTCCACCCTGCCAATGCAGCACGTTGCTACGTGTCACATTACAGCATGAATTTATTGCCACCATGGCAGAAGCTGATGCTTGCTGGAAAATGCAGATAGCCCTAAGAAGTATTTGATTTGCTCTGATGCCAAGAGAATTGGTGCTGGGGAGAGATACAACAATGTGGCATCAGACACCTGAGCTCTCAAAATGTGTCTGTTCCAGAGCCTGCTGAGGCCAAGATTTTTTTTTTTTTTTTTTTTTTTTTTTTTTTTTTTTTTTTTTTTTTTTAGTTTTTGGCATGGATTTCAGTGGAGTTTTGCTTAGGAGGTGCCTTGTGGGAGCCACGTGGTACTGCACATTTTTATCCCTTGGCTGAGAGGTCCAAGCCAGCAAGCTACGATGAAACAAGGCTGAGTTGAGGTTCAGGAGCTTTAAGGTGAGGTGGGAACCTCATGAAGGCTCTGTAGACGAGCCATGAATAAACTGAAGTCACAACCTGAAAGGAGAGGATGGGGTTTATGCAGGAGGCTTGACTGTGCAACCTGCCCTTGCTGGGCTTCAGCACAAATGGGCTGGTGGTGCAGCCAGCAGGGCAAGCTGAGGTTTGCTCCTGTAATGGGAACATCTCTTCTGGGAGACCCTGTCAAAGCTAAAGGCAAGGTCAGGCAAACCTTGCAGCTCCTTGGAACATGGGAAAATTTTTTGAGGACTCCCAGGAAACAGGAACACCACAGGAGAGTCGTACACAACCAGGGCAGGATTTTGTAGGACAACATGCAAGGTTTTACCTTGAATTTTATCCTAGTTGGTAGTTAGCTGAAAAAAACCCAAAAGAATACAAATCCAGCAGTGAAATGGATATTGTTGCCCAGGTGTGCTCCTGCTTAGAGCAAGCAGGGGAAGTGTGCTTCTTGCTTTACACAGATAAGTGCAGCTCTTGGGCTTGATGGGAGCTGGACTCGATGGTCCTTACGGGTGCCTTCCAACTCAAGATATTCAATGATTCTGTGATTACAAGCCTGTTCTACCACTGTGCTTTTTGACCCATTTTATATCATTGTGGAATATCTATTTTGCTGTTCTGTGGCTCATATTTTGAGGAGGGACCATAATTCATGAGGGGTGCCTGGCTAGATAACTCACAAGTGGGATATACATGTCTGTCTCTTACTGAACCACATTTTGCTGCTAACATGTATTATATTTGTACCATGCCAGAGGGGGTGTCTGCAGGTCTAAAAATGTTGGTTATAACAGCTACTCATGCTATTAGTATAGTTGTAGATATCATATGATTTATTGATGTGTTTTTATTTCCCACTGGTATGGTATAAATATATTTATTTCACAAAAGTGGCCAATAAATTTCCCTTATGAATCCTGTTATCTGCACCATTAACCATTGATCATTTTTATGAGGTCACAACTTAAGGTGTACATGAATTTACACCTTAATTTGTGACCCTTTCCAAAATAATACATAGCCACTTGTGAACTATTCACCTCACAAGAGACTCTGCTCATTTTTGCTGCTTCCTACTGCCCTCAATATTTGTTTCTCATCAGACAGTGTCCCAGCATCATGTGCCATTGAACTGTTTCATCCTCTCAACACATACACAGAGAGATGCATAAACTATTAATGACATGAAACTTTCCTGTACCCAGTTCATTCCTTATGGAACTCTGGAATTTAACAAAAAAATAAGATGACAAAGTGACACTAAATAACCCAAAGACACGCTCTGTCTTCCTGCTATAAAGACCAAGATTTCCTAACAGCATCCAAAGAACAATAGGAATACCAGAAATTGAGATAGTCCCATGTAATTCTCTCTATTTTCTCATTTTTTGTTCTGCTGTAGGTGATGTTTAGGATGTTGGGCAGCATGACCAAGTCTCTCGTTGTGTCCTTCACAGTTTACTCTTTGATTAGTAAAAAGCTGAAACTGGGAGTGTTGAATCTTTATTTGTTATCAGACTCCCATGTACTCATGTGTTAGGATTGTGAGGATTGCTCTTCAAAGCCCTGGACTGGAGACAACATTCCCCTGTTCTGTTGGTGACTTCACCACTGGCCTTCCCTTCCTCCAGCTCTTCACAAAGAGCTCTTCATGGACCTTGGCTATCTCCAGGTGTTTGACTTGCACATCACCTATTGAGCTCTGATCTGGCACTGGCCTTGGCTGTGCTCTCCTCCCCCTGGGAGTGCCTCATTTGGGTCAGTTTCAAGCATTTGGGACATTTTCAAGCTATGGCCCATTGTATTCCCCATCCATTCTCTTCAGAGCTGAGCTGAGCTCTCAGTGAGCTCCTTTCTCAGTTATAGGCAATGACTCGTTCTTCAGAGATCAGACAAATCTCTTCCTTCCTTTCATTTAACCCCTTCTCCTCCCTGGAGTTTCCCAGCCATCCCCTTTCCTTGATGCGTGTCCATTTCGTCTCCAGTCAATTCCTCCTCATCTCCTTCACATCTGCTGGGCAAGTTCTCACACAGGTTGGCAAGTCCATCCCTACTACCAGAATTTGCCTGGAAAGAATATCCCCAATAAGCTCCAAGCATGTCCCAGGGGTTGTACATGGCAGTCCTGTACATAGTTTGTGGGTAGGTGGCTGTGCCATGTACATGTACAAGTCCCAGCTGTGATGCCAAGTGATCAGGAGTCCCGGAACCCTTTGAAATCACAGATGGGGGAGAACCTGAAAACCTTTGATGCCAAATGTGTGCTGCAGCAGGTTAGTCCTAGGTTTTAAACAACAGGCACAGCACGAGGCAGAGCCATCCTTCCCCACGCCCCCTCCATAGCTCTCTTCTCACCCAGAGTTTGGCTGCACAGACTTTTTATTTGCACACAGTTGTCCTTAAAAATAATAAGTGACTATTTGCCTGTTCAAAGCCAGAAACAAGTTGACCAATTGCTGCTGTGTTTTACTTCAGGGTATCCATCTAAAGGCAGGGAGAGAGAATCAGGCTATAATGGTTTGCCTGGCTCGAAAACTCCATTTTGGGCCGCGGAGAGTCATATTTCAGAGAGTATTGATCACAGTGCAGTTTGTGTTTCCTCACGTCCATGATCCTGTTTGCAGCCCTGTAAAATAATAACAGTACTCATGTCAGTAAGGTAATTACCATTGATCTAACACACTGTGACAAATTTTTCAGTCATGCCACTTGATTCATACTTAAAGTTATGGCACTGCTGACTGCTCCTTAAATAATTGAAGGATGCCCTTTGTAAATCAGCACACTCTTGCCAAAAAGTGGCAGTTTCTTCTTTGTTCCAGGCCTTGTTTCTTGGCTTCATCAGGGATTTCAAAATTAAACAGACAGCTTTCCACAGCCCACATAGTTCAGACTTGGAGCAAATATCATCTGAGCTGGCAAATCACTTATGACACCTTTGTTCAATAAAAGCAGGGAAAAAATAAGAAGAAAAAGGTTAGGCTACAGGGAAGATCAGAGTCTCTGTGGTGGCAGGGAGGATTGCTAGCAGGTGGTAACAACAAGAGAGATAAAGCCAAATTTGGTTAATTCAAAACACCCATGAAAGTACTCGTCATCCTCCTGTGCTTGGGATTACTGGAGGATGAAGAAGAGCAGTGAGGACCGTGCTGGTCTTCTGCTCCTGGATCCACTGACTGAGCTTGCCAGCTTCTCTTCTGAGGAATTGTTTTGGGATCTGCACCTCCACTACACCAACCCCCAGCACGCTGAGGGGAAGCACCACAGCTTCTTGGCCTGGGCTGTCCGGGCTGGTGCCCCCAAAAAATAATTGAGTCTTTGACCTGCCTATAACACAGCCATTAAATAAGACTCTTGAGCTGCCTTTGGCAGATGGCAGCACTAGTAGGCATGTAATCAAGAAGAGTATAATTCTGAGTGCTTGGGTCCATTGGTAGCTAACCATAAACCAGTTTTCCCCTAGTGAAGTGTGGACACTCTCCAAAGTGAGTTTGGGTCAGTTCACCACAGTTTTCATCAAATCATCCTGCTTGGTTGTCAAGGAAGCCTTGGAATTTGTTTAAATTGGACATCAAACACCATGAAGGACACATTTCTCATTGATGCATAGATATTTATTTTGGCTCTAGAGTACCTTCTGGAATACTCACTCTCATTTTCCATAAAATATGAAGGCCATATAGGGAGATGACCTTGTTGCTTTCCAAAGGTATTTCTCAGGAGTGCAAACCATAACAGACAGAGGTGCCTGTGGAGCAGTCAATAAAACCCCCACCTCTGTTGTCCCAGCAGACTGTCCCCAGTGACCAGGCCCTTCCTTCTCAGCTCTCCTGTTTGGAGACCTCCCTTTGCAGTGCGTGGAGGACTTTGCTGCTGACCAGGGGTTTGCAGCTCACTTTCAAAAGCAAACAAGGAAAGACTGATCCATAAGTCTGTCATCACCAGCAGCTGCACCCTCTGCTCCCCTTGGTGAGGAAGATCTTGGCTGTGAGGATGGTGAGACCCTGGCACGGGTTGCCCACTGAGTTGTGGCTGCCCCATCCCTGGAAGTGTCCAAGGCCAGGTTGGATGGGGCCCTGAGCAGCCTGGGCTGGTGGAAGGTGTCCCTGCCCATCCTGGAGGGGTTGGAATGAGGAGATGTTTAATGTCCCTTCCAACACAGACCATTCTGTGATTCCATGAGGTTTGGTGGCTCTCACAGGAGTCCTGTGCTTGGGGAGCATGCAGACCTGCAGCAGCCACCGTGGCTTTGCAGCCTTTGGAGGACAAACTGAGTGAACTGTCCTTCAGCAGAGCCTCAAGCCTGCCCCTTTGGCATTGTTGGGACACACAAAGCAGTGGCTCTGCCTTTGATCCACTCTGCTACCTGTGAAGTGTCCTCTTTTGTGGGCATTCTTGTACCTGCTTGAGATGAGGCCAGAACAAACAGAAAAGCACCTTAAAGGAGCTTACTAAGTAAGTCTGGGATTGAGCAAACAGCATGTTCGAGGGGTCACATTTAATTCCTTCCTTCCTTTTGTATTCAGATTAGAGGCCAAGGTAGATTTGTGGAAGCCAGGACTCCTCAGCTAATGCTGCTTTTGCACTTAACCTGCAATTTACCTGTCAGTAACAAATACATAAAAGACCGGCTAAGCTCTTCAAACTTCCAAACAATTTACCACACCATCAGATGGGCTCTTTAGCATCCAAGAGCACAACAGCCTGTTCACATCTAAGGAAAACATCTGCTGCCTGAAAGAACCTCCTCAAAAATGCATCTGGTGAAATGAATGTGCATATTTAAAGGAACATCATGTTTTAAGTCAATCAAACCCCTCAAAAATAATAATAAAAAGCCTTCCAAAGAGACTACTTGCCAGTGATATATTGGCTTGGTTAAGAAGGGCTGTGTTTTCAGAGCCTCCTAAATTCCTCAACTCAAGTGCTGAGTGGAGGTTTATTAAGTGACCTGTCTGGATGTATATCTGCCTTGTCCCTGGTGGGGGTCCTATGTTAAATTCCATCATTAAAACCTATTACCGAGCTATCAAAACCCGCTGTAATTCCATCTAATGACCTCATTTCCCTAAGCATAACTCAGCTCAAGGTTTGCTGATGTGGAGTCAGCTCTTGGTGGGCTGCAGCCCCTGAGCAGAGCAGGGGGCGGGCGGGGAGAGAGGGAGAAATCAATGTCTGCGGAGATGACAAGGCGCACGGCCAGGGACTGGGGACCAAGAAACTATCCAATATCCCATTTCCTATCCAGTCTATTAGCAGCTGAAGTCAGCCAGGGCTCCGGGTTTGATTGAAGGCTTAGCTGAGACCAGATAGAGGAGGAGAAGCCCAGGCAACATGGCCACCAGGCGAGGCTCCTTTCCAGCCAGCCGAAATCGCTCCTAAAAGTCGCCGTGTATAAAAATGGATTACTGCATTCAAAGTTCAAAATGTTCTTTTTATTTCATTTTAATTTTTTTTTTTCTCGGGGTGGACACAAGGAAAAAAGGAAAGGGGAAAAAAAAAAGCCTTTCCTTTCTCCCCCCCCCCCTCAATCCCCCTTCCACACACACCTCTACTTGCCATGAAATCATTTCGTAAATACAAAAAAGGCCCCTCAGGCTATTGGTGCCCAGACACTCATTTTTAGAGTGGATAATTGACTCCTTTCAGTTGATAATTCATAGCTTGCATATGCCAGCTAATACATCAGTGCCCAGAGACTCAGCGAGAGCCCCAAGCACAAATGGGAGAGAGGGGAAGGAAAAGGAAAAAAAAAAAAGAAATAAAAAAAAAGAAATATTTCAGATGATAGATGAGTGCATTATGGCTTTATGAATGAATTATGTCCTGCAAATACCTTGAGCAGGAGAGACTGTCGGCCTGTATCTATACTAATCTGGGAGGAATTATGACGATTTTCACATTAAAAAGGGAAAAGGGAAAGAATTAATTGAGCAATTGGGCCATTAAAAATGTATGTCAGCATGTTCTGTATGTCCATTTTCCAATTTATCATACACTAGGAAGCTTCCTCCCAGGGTGACTGCCATTTTTCTTCTCTTTCTTGTGTTTGATCTTTTTTTTTTATTTATTGTGGGTTCCTGTCATACAAAACCAGCTCAGGATCTTTTTGACAAGACAAAATCTGGGAATTTTTTGCAATGAGAAGTTTTCTTTGTGCTTGTGCTCCCTGTCAAAAAATAAGGGTGAGGAAACCCTAATGAATTTCTTCTTTGCATCCCACAGCTCTTACAGTCAGTGTTCATTACTTAACCACAAGAAATTATCTCACCCTGTAGATTTTTATTCCTTTTCCATCTGAGGAAGTTTTAGATGAAGTTAGCGTATAGGTGGGTGGACAAAGGAGAGGTTTTATTTAAAAAGTAGTTTGCTAAGCTTGGCTCATTTAGAAGCACTAAGGGTGAGTGCCAGCACATGCAAACACCTGCTCTGCACACATGATGAAATGCCACACACCACTGCTTGAAAAATTCACTGACACCAACGATGCCCAGCCCCGGCACTGAGCTGTGGGTTGTATCCATTGTTGGCCAAAAATGCCTTTTGGATGGTTGTAATGTTTGTATTCCACATAAGCCCACTGTAGAAAGTGTTAATTATTTTCTGAGGTCTGAGAAATTATTAAGTAAATTAAAAGAGTTTGCCAGTGGGGAAATGTTTTTAGAATAACAGCAATGTTAGGAATTTTTTCCAACTCTATAATTAGTAGGATTGTTTAAATAGCTGAAATAAGAGCAAATATTTGTTTTTCTGCTCTCATGTACATAATATATTCCATTATATTGGCAAAAAATTTTAGTACCCCTAAAAAACAAACTGTAGAGCCTACCAAAGAAATATCAGTAATTCAATCAATGCAAAAAAAAAAATCCCATTTCAGACCTGCCAGCAAATTTCAAGCAGCCTGACCAACACATATTGTTTAACCTGTGTCTTCAGTTTTCTAATCCAGGAATTATGCTTCACCTGAACTTCCTTTAATACAATTAGTGTGGCGTATTTGCTGAAACATAATGCCTTTACAGAATAATGTTTTATGCTGCAAAGCATATCTAATCTCTTCACGCAAGCCACTCTATGGCAAATCATTTTATAATATGCAGAAAATTTTTGATATTGTTTATGTTCTCATGTTTATGAGGTCTTTAATTGATTGTAAGCTGCTCTTTAAGTACTTAAAGATGTTTTTCTAATCCTATTAATTATTCTTGTCTTTTTTTTTCCCTACACTTGTTAAATATTTGCTGATGAGGTAGCTGAAACATGAGAGTGCTGGAGGAGAATTTCAGCAAATTATTGTGTTTGTATTCAGGACCTTTATGTGGGATATGCAGGGTTGTTTTATTTGAAATGCAGCAAGCCCCTAAATTCCCCTGGATCTTGGTGTACCTGGGACTGGGAAATTTGCTGTGGGTTTGATTTAGTTATTCTCTGCTCTGGTACACAATGAAGAGGTAAGCACATCTCAGTGCAAATGTCACCCTCCTGGATATCAGCTCTTTTTCAGCAGCTACTCTGCTGTACAGAAGCTTTTGGGAGGTCTTAACAACCCCTGTGAGAAGGCTGATGTGTATAAAAGGGATGTGAAGCAGATTTCTGCCACTGCAAATCTTTCTCCTCTTTGAAAGATACCTGTGTTCCCCAAGACTCTGCAGTTTTATATTGGGGGAAAAGCAGAGACTCCCACTGAGCAGCACCCAGGAGCACCTCCAGCTCGTGCTGCTGCCTGACAAAGTGCCCTGTGCTCCCAGGCAGATCCCAGCCCTGTTATTCCCCTCTTCCCACTCAGGTAGGAGCACTCTTCTCCAGCTAGGCTGGTCCTGGAGAGCTTGCATCCCTGTGGACAGTTCTGTCTTCAGCAAAACAACCCCTTTTCTGCCAAAAACAGCCACAAAGCATTTTGTCAGTAAACCAGAAATAAAATAGGAGAGATCAAAAGCCACCTGCCTCTGACCTTGGCTATGGCAGCAGCCTCACCACCATGGCCAAATGTGGGATTTGGGATCCTCCATGGGTGCAGCCTGGAGGGGAGCACCTGAGGAACTGAGGGAGGGGCAGGACACCTCTCTTTGCTCTGGATTTCCACCAGCAGCCTTCACTCCAGCTTGAGGGGCTGAACTACTCCACAGAGGTGAGGCTGAGTCACAGGCAGGGGAGGGACAAAGGTGTAGGGAACACAAAGGGACCTGGTGGGTTTGTGCCAGGCCATGCACGGGTGCAAATCCTGCTAGGGTCCTCCTGGGACAATGGGGTACGAAATGAGGTCAGCAATGAGCCACAGCCACATCCTCTTCACACACTGACTGGCTCTTCCTGTCCTGACCACTCCTGGCCTGCAGCACAGGAAAGGTTTCACTGTGGATTTTGCCCAGGAGGGGGAAAGTACCCAATAATACTCAATTCTTCGTTCTGGAGATCTTAACTTCCTAAAACCTGAATATCAGAAATGAACCAGACAGTGGGACATCTCCACGTAGTGTCACTGAAGAGCCTGCTGCAGCACAGCATTTTTGGGCAGTGCCTCCATCCCCCAGCCAAAGATGAGGGAGTGCTGCCCTCCCCACACAGCCTGAGCTGGGGATGGCTCCTTGGGCTGGCTCTGCAGAGAGAATTCACCCAGCAGGCCCTTCCACACCATGAACAAAGCTCATCCAAAAAGCAGCACATCACTCTTGCTGATTGCACACGCCTTCTTCTGGAACCACACATCTCAGCAAAGGATTAATGACAGCTGGAATCCCATCAGGAAAGAAACACAAGTTCCCCAGCTTACTTAATATCAGGTTTCTTGCACCTGGCTGGCTGAAGTAGGACGTAACCTGCAGAATATAAAATGTCCTGTTCTTGCCTTTGCCACTGACACGCACAGAGAGGAGCAGACATTTTTAACCCAGCCTCCTCAGACCTGCTGAGGCATGCACAGACCTGAGGGTTGTGCACAACCTCTGCAGCAAGGCTGCTGCTCTGTTCTTCCTGTGACTTAGCCACTCATCTTTCAGATGGAGATGCAGAAATGCGGGTTTTTTTTCTTGGTGGATCCCACAAAAAGGCATCAGTGAATGTTCTGCTGGACAAACCATGGGCACAAAGGTCTTGGGTGGCTGAAGCATTGAAGACACCAATGATAGGAAAGGTGTGAGTATGCAAGGCCTATGGCTTTTCAGCATTTTTCCTCTTCTGCTGGAATCCAAGGAAAGCTGTCCAAACCAGGATATTCCTTATCCATGAAGAAACTATTCCCATGTTTTTTTTTTCTTATGGCCTCTCAGTGGGATTTGGGTGCCTCTAACCTCAAAGCTGTCTCAGATCAGACATTGTTGAAAATGTTCCCCAAATACAGCCTGAGTGAGAAACAAGTGAGAAGCCTTCAAAGTCAAAGAGACTTTTCTCTGTCTTGCTGTGTTGTAGAGTCCTGGAGGACTTTACCTGGGAAAAATTTACCTTCAGAGGACCTAAGTTTAGTATCAGATGATTTTATGCCTTTTGCTTGATGTATTTATCATTTTATAGTTAAACCAGGCAAGAGAAAGGCTAAATGCATGTAGATAAAAAAGTCAATGTACTACAAGGATAGTAGTATTTTTCTCTCCTTTTTTTTTTCCTCTGAGATGAAGGAGCTTAGTAACAGACTAAAAAGTATAGTTGCCTTTTAATTTAAAACTAGATTATTTGCTTTTAAAAAAGTCCTCAAATATCACATTTTAAGGAGTATCTATAAGTAGTTTCAACTCTTGTATCCCAAAAGTATGGAACAGAGTCTGTTGACCTACGTTATAGGAAACACACGAAGATCACTGAACTTCCTGTGAAAAAAGAGTGGAAATTAAGTAAAAGCTGGGATATCTGGAGAAGCCCTTGCAACTGGAAGTTTCTTGCTGAAGTCAACAGAACACCCTGACTCAAGTGAATCTCTGTCCTGCTGTTTCAATACCTGAGATGACTCTGCACACTCATGATCCTGCTCAGCAGGATTTAAGAATCAATTAGACGTAATTTGCCCACTTTTTGTCAAACTTCTAACACCAGCAGTGCCTCCTACTGCATTTCCACAGGGGGACAGAGCAGAGCCTCAGTGGCCATGTGGGGCTGAGGTGCTCAGCAGACTCCTGCATCCAGCCAAGAAAATGGGTCGGGGATGTGGCACCTCTCTGAAGCCAAGCCAACACAAACCCACCAGAAAGGCCCCCACACCCAATGCCATTTCTCCACCCAGCTTTATATCAGGTCTTTTCTGCAATGAGATGTGGGGGTTTTTTGTTTGTTTGGGGTTTTTTTCTTCTTTTTTTATTTTCCTTTTTTTTTTTTTTCTGAGACAAGGGTTCGTTGTTATTAGTGATAATGAAATCAGCCATGCCCTTTTGTCCACCTGCTTCCCCCCAAATCTCTGTTTGGTTACCTGCTGCTTCAGGGATCCCACACTCAACCTGTGCTGATAACTCTGGGATGGCACCTTTCTTATTGAACAAGGTGGCAAAAGCAGCTTCCAGTGTCAGGAATTTCTTCCAGACGTTCAGCATCTGTATTTAAATTAAGAGGCTTAAAGCTCTCCTGAACTTTTCCAGGTTTTTAATTTTAGTTTCACTTCAGGAGTGAAGTTTTAAGCCCGGGATGTCATATCCGGAGTGCCATCTACTGCGTCTTCCAGGGACTGCCACGGATCCTGAGCCTGGAGCGGCTCACCTGGAATTCTGGAGAGAGGATTTGTGGGCAGGTAATGATGGGAGAGACTCAGCTGCCTGCTCAGGAACACTAAGAATAGTGTGAACGAAGGTTTTTTTTCCCAGAGAATGTGAGGCAATGTGGGGTAAGCCCAGCGGGCAGCTCAGCACCACACAGCCACTTGCTCACTACGTCCCAGTGGGATAGGAGAGAGGGAATTGGGAGGGTAAAAGTGAGGAAAATCGTGGGCTGAGATAAAGACAGTTTAACAGCAAAAGCTGTGTGTGCAGGCAAAGCAAAATGAGGAATTCATGTTTCTTCCCATGGGCAGGGAGGTGCTGAGACATCCCCAGGAGAGCTGGGCTCCATCATGTGCAAAAGTGGCTTGGGAAGACAAAAAAAGGTTTGTATTACTTGCCCCTTGAGGTTAATGTGAATATGCAAAAATAAAAAGAAAAAAAAGCATTTCAATGGACTAAAAGACAAAATAACAGATTAACTTGCCCTTTAAGCTCAAGGCGTTTAATGATGACCTGGCACACAAGAAAGTTTTTAGATCAAAACCCCAGTGCTGGTGAAGTGAGATCATGGCCAGAGGAGAAGGCCAGGGCTCCTCCAGCCCTGCCACATCCATCACTCCTGGCCACAGCTTTCCTGTGCTCGAGAGGTGGCCAGAGCACCAGAGAGCCTCTGTCAGGTGGGACACCTCAGAGGGACCCTTTGGGGCTCAGCTTGTCACCTGCTGACCTCAAGCTTGCCTTTTGGGCCGGGTATTTTGGTAGCCAAATCTCCTTGAGGCCTTGCCTAGTGGGGCAAGGATCCTCTGATCTTAGAGGGCAGCACAACCACACCCCAAGCAACATGCTGAAAATGGACATGGCTGGGATTTACCCAAAATGAAAAGATGGGCAGGTGTGGCACCCCAGCTGTGGGTGAGCTCAGCTCGCCTGGGTGCAGGGCACCCACGCCTCAGAGCCGGCAGATCCCGGCTGCAGGTGAGAAGAGAGGAATTGCTCATAGCAGCGCAGCGAGCTCCATCTGCTGCCAAATCCCTGCCAGCACCAGGCAGAGCCGCCTTCCTCTACCCACATCCTCTCCAAAGCAAAATCCTGCCCTCTGGGAGCATCCCCTAAGCTTAATTCCTACACCTGACCATCCCAGCTGGGAGCCCACTACCAGCAACGTGCCCTGTCCCAGCCCCTGCTGCCCCAGCACCATCCCTGGGGACCTGGGGGTCCAGGGCTCAGCCTGGCCTGGAAAATGCTCCCCAGGTTTCAAGCTGGTTGGGGGTCACAGCATATTGGGGTCACAGCATCGTGGGGTCACAGCATATTGGGGTCACACAGCATAGTGGGGTCACACAGCATATTGGGGTCACAGCATGTCTGCCCACCTTCAGCCAAGTGAAATATTTACCCCGTCTTCTCATTGTTGCTGTCAGCCATAATTAGGGTGAATTGGGTAAATTGCCTGTCTTTTGAGTGATTTCTTGCAGGCGGGTCACGTGGGGTCTGTGTAGCTATGTGGGTCCCTGGCTTTGGCTGAAGGATTGCTATAATCCCTATAAATTCATTAGCATTTATCAGCTCCCTGTTTGTGGCTGCACTGCTCTGTCTCCGCCTTCCTTGCCCTTCTCCTTCCAGGGAGCAAAAATTTAGCGCTGCATTAAAGCTGGAGAGCTCCCGGGCGATGAGCTGGGGAGGGAGGATAATTCTATTACTTGTCAGGGTGGTTGAGGGGGAAGTTGTGTGCAATAACCACAGCTCAGAACACAGGCTCCAGAAGTCCAAGCTTGTGAGATGGCATGGGGAGAAAAAATGGGAATAATAAAGAGCAGAGGGATGCTGTGGTGCCCAGGGATGGGGTTTCCTCAGTGGATGTATATGGCAGACACAGAGCAGGGGGCTGCCTTCACTGAAGGGTTGAACTCAATTATCCTGTTGAGTCCCTTCCAACTCAGAGTAATCTGTGATTCTGGGATATTATTAATGGATCCAGCAGGAAATTAATATTTTTGGAGAAGAAAGTGAGATCAGATGAGACTTTTCAGCCAGGCCAGGTTTCTGGTATTGATAGGAGAAGGGGTCAGCTATGGCAGTGGAGGCAGAACCTCTTTCATGGCAGTGGGGTGGATTCAGACCAGCTGGAAGGGACTGTCAGGCCATGGGCCAGCTCCTCTGAGCTCAGGTTAGGCTGGATTAGTGTGTGTGTGTCTCAGCTACTCTGTCAGCAGCCACTCACATTTTGCTGCAAAGCTAGAAAGACAACTGTTCCATCTGCTTATCCTGGCTGATGCTGGGGACCAGAACCCATTGCCACTGCCCTTTGCTTTTAGCTGTGCTCTCAACAGCAGCAAACACCATTTGTGGCCAGTAACTTTACCAGGAGACAAAAGACTCCACAGAGCTCTGGCCATCACTGGATCCTGAGCCCAAACTGGCTGCTGCAATATCTGTGCTTCCCCCAGTACTGTGCTGTGCCAGAAATGCACACCCCGACCCAGCAGAGAGGGCTCGATAGGGGAATCTGAACTGAACAGTCCTGCTCTTCTTTTGTCAGTTGTGCTTCCTGCTAGTGACACCTGCCAGCCCCATCTGGTAGCACAGGCAGTGGGAGATGCCCGGTTTCCCTGGGCTCTGAGGAGGATTTATGTTTCCTACAGCTCTCTGTGCCCAGGATGCAGCACCGGCTCTTAGCCAGGGTTGTATCTTTGTCTGAGGGTCCCTGTTCATCCCCAGGGTCTTTTCCACCTCACAACTGCAGCAAAGCTCTCTGGCTGCTCTGCTTGGGGGGTGTCTTCTTGTTCTTTACAGCTTTTTGTCAAGTGTGGGGAAGGATTCTGGGGATGAGGATGGGATGTAGTAAATAAATGACCTCCAGGGTTGTTCTGTGAGCCTGGAAAGTCCCTGGCATCCCCAGATGTGCATTGCTGTGGGCTAAATTGCCTCCAGAAAAATTATTCCAGCGGTGTTTGGCTCTCACCTTGATGCATGAGGTTTTTGAAGGCATCAAATGCTCGGGCATCACCCATCACTCACCAGAGGTGAGTGATATTTGCTGAGCTTTGGACTCCCCTGGCTGGTGCCAGCTCCCCAGTGTGCTGTGCCCAGCTGCTGGAGCCACCCTGCAAGTCACAGCCTCCCAGTGCTCTGTCCCAGGACATTTCTGACCTGGCCCATGCAAAATTTGAGAACTGAAGTGCCAGTTCAGGATCCCTTGTGGTGTTTGCAAATCATCAGGTCAGAGGCTTTGATCTATAATCTCTGCCATGCTCAGGGAGGTCAGTGTAGCAGCAGGATGAGATCTGGGCATCTACCTCCAGCAATTGCTGCTGAAAGGCTGAGGGGATTTATTTCCTTTATTTCCCAAGGACTCCTCCTGCAGCCTTGGGTATAAATTTCCTTCAGTTTATTCATTAAAGGCTCTGCTCCTGCACTCCGTTTAGGCTGTCAGTGGTTGCCTTGGACATTTAGGTCAATCACAGATATTATTTCTGTCTGTGGAGCTGGCAGCTCTCATTCTGGGCCCTCAGCTTTGTGCCTTGCCTATAAATAAAGCACCATTCATCCTCAGGGCAGTGGGAAGAGGCAGGGACGAGCTGGAAGTGCTGTGTTCCTGGGGAGGGGGGCTCATTTCTAGTTGCTCGACCCCACAAAGAATTACCAAGGCCCTTTTAAGCATCCCTATTGCTTTAAGAGGAAGCCTGGTGAGAATGAGAGGTGAAAAAACAGGCATTAGAGTTGTGCTGTAAGGCAATTTGTATTTGCAGCTCGTCATTCACAGGCTGAACAAAAGTCTGCGTGGTGGAGACTGGGAACAACTGGTGAGTGAGGGCAGGCAAAGGCAGAGCCTGAGGGATGCAGAAACAGCTGTTTTTGCAGGCTTATCACACAGCTGCGGTTCCTGGAGGGAATGAGCCCCCAGAAGCAGGAACCTCAGCAACCCAAAGGCTTCAGGACCGTGGGTCAGGTCGGTCCACATTCTTATTGCTGACAAATGCCAGTTCCCAGACCCAATCTGACAATAGGCTACTGAGTCCTTTCCTCTGCAGGGGAGTATATTGACACTAAAGAGCCAAACCAAACTACTTTTAAATCCAAGTCCTAAAAAGGGATGTCTTCTGGTGGATGCCAGGTTGCTGAACTCAGAGGGTTTTGCATAACAACTACAATAAATAGTTGTTAATTTGGGTGGTCGTCATTCTGCAGCCATTTCTGCTCTAATGGGCTATGGATTCAGATCTATACATTGGTAAGTTGAAGAAAATGCACATAGAAGGGGCCCATTTTTTTCCTAATTACTCTGGTTACAAAAAATTTTCAAGCATTGTCTAGGAAAGGGAAATGAGAAAACTAATTGCAAGACTGCTAAACAACACATCAGGCAGGTGTCCTTTACTGTAAATTATTCCTGCCCCAAAGCAGCAGTGATTATAAACTCTAGATCTTTGTTTAATCTCTTACTTCCTTAAGAGTGCATACATATTGTTTTGTCATTTATTGGAGTCATTTTGCAAAGTGGATCCTGGGTGTTTTCACAAAGGGTTTACCTTGCACATGATTGACTGAGAAGATTCCCTTCCAGATGCTCACATATCTCCCTGCTGCATGTATTAGAGCTGAGCACATTTTATTTCCTTGCAAGGGAAATGAGTTCTGAAAAATGAGGATGAGATGAACATCACATTATTTGAGGGCTGAGACAAGGGCAGAGGCCAGAGAGAAGAAATTTCTCTGGGTTTGCCTGGGTCTGTCTCTTCTCAGTATTTTTTTTACACTCCCACTCTGTAATATTTGTTTTGTACATTCAAATAATATCCCAGGCACCTGGTGATTATTGTATTACTGCACTGCAATGATTAAAACAACTGACAATCCTCTGCCTTTAGCTTTCCAACCACAACAGTGAAGTATGGGCCAGGTTTTGGCAGGAGGATCCTGAGAAGCTGCTGAGGGGGAGGACTGTGAAGCATCTGCTGTGCCTGAAGCCAGGAGGAGCAGTCCTGCTGCTACCCTGCATCCCCTGCACCCTGAGCTTTGCCCTTGGCCCACTGCATGGTCTGGGCTGCCACGCTGCTCAGCATGGATTGATTCCCCCATCCTGCTCAGAAAGGCATGGATTTCCCTGTCAGCTGCAGTTCCTACCCACCAATGATAAATCCACCAGTGAGAGCTTCAGCTCTTTCTGTCTGGTTTTTGTGTCCCCCCTAATGAGTGCATATTTAACCATTACAGCTGATAAAAGGCAGGGACATGTTGCAGCCATCCTCAAAATCATCTTTTGTCCAGATGGCCCACAAAGTACATTGTAAACCTCATTAACAGATTGCACCAATTAATTAACTGATATGGGAATCACTTTGCTCACCACCCAAGGCAGCTGCCTCCAGGAGGGAGCACAGCCAGGGGAGGACTCACAAAACTCATCCCCAGCTTAAGGCCAGGGAAGGGATCAGGGTCAGCAACACCAGACTTTGCCGCTGCTCTCCCCAAGTTTTAAATATTTTTAAAATTTATTATTTCAAAATCTGATTTTGGGGGGAAATGACAGCTATTTCCCTGAAGGATTTACCCATGTCTGTCCCAAACTGGGAACCATGTGGCTTGAAGTGGAACTGCCTTTCAAACCTTGCCAAGAGGAAGCAGTTCCCTCAAGGCTTTAAATGTATCTTTAGCTGTGTGAAGTTGCATCTTTTTTTTTTTATTTTTTTTTACTCCAAAGTAAGCAGATTATAAAACTTTTTTTTTTCTCAGTCTAAAGCTCAGTACCTATTGATAATTCTGTAATGAATTTGCACTCTAGGCTATTCATTGCCTTGCAGATGTTTAACCATAGGATTCCAGTGCAGAAGGAGATCGATAGATGGTGAGATTAAATTATCCCACTGTTTCAAAAACCAAATAATCACTGCTTGAGCTTGTTTGGTTTGGGCCCAAGACAAAAGTCAATTCCTTCCCTGTGGACATTTCTATAAAATACAGTTGACATAAGAAATGATGAGACTCTGGAAAACTAGATTGAGCCATAAATATTCATCTCTGCAGTGGATCCGAGAACAATAACTTAACTTTCTTTAATGCCCAGCTCTCAGGGTGCTTAACAAACTCTCTATTCTTGGCAATCCTCAGATGTTTAACAATTCAGAGCCCCTAATCCATAACTTGGGAGGGAAGAATTAAGATTTGGTTAGAATAAATCCCTGGCTGATGGAGTTAGAGGAGCTTCACTGTGGCATTTGCAATCAGCTGAAAAGAACAGAAAAGGATGGAGAAGAGTGTCCCTGCCTGTAGGTATCTGTAGCTACTCCAGATAAGCTCTCCTACCATTTTTTTAATGCTTTTAAGTTAATACTTCCTAGGACAAGCATCCTCTACAAACATTTGCATGCCTTTGCCAGTAATTTCCACTTCCTCTCCCTCACCTGAGCCCTTTGTGGCCCTTTTCAGCCCAAGGAACCAGGCAGCCCTCTCCTGCTGCTTGAGCATCTGTACTCAGGGACAGGAGGAACCTTTCCTGGCCAGCTGCAGGCACAGGAAGCTGTGGTATCCATTTATCCTCTGAAAGTTCCTGGTTTGCCCATCAGAGTCCTCGCCACCTACCTCCTTCCTGGCTGGAATCACAGAATCACAGAATAATGAGGTTGGAAGAGACCTCTAAGGTCAGCGAGTCCAACCTATGTCCTAGCACCTCAACTCAGAATCTAGACTATAGCACCAAGTGCCATGTCCAGCCTTTCTTTAAACACATCCAGAGATGGTGATCCCACCACCTCTCTGGGAAGAGCATTCCAGTCCTTTATTATTCAATGGGAGCTTTGCCCTGTGAGTGAGTGCTGGGAGCAGCCCAGCAGCTGGGGAGCAGCACTGCCAGTGTCAGGGTGTTTGTGTGCCTGGTTTTCCACCCGGGCAGGGCAAATGTCACTCGGGAGATCTGCTGGTCAGGGGAGGGTCCTGCAGCACATCCCCAGCACAGCTGGGACTCTCATCCCTCCTTCCCCTGGAGATCCTGCTTCTCCTTCCTGCTCTTCTGCCTCATCCTGCCCCTCCCAGGGATAAAGTGACACATTGCAGGGGGGTCTCTCTGCTGAGCTCTCCCTTGGTTTTCCCAGTGCCTTTTTCCTTCGTTTCTTGCTAGCAAAGAGCTCTGTTGTTGTTATAGCAACCTCAGTGCGGTTAAGTCTCTGGAGGCAAGGTTTATAGGGAGAGACAATATATTTTATTAGACTGCCTGATAAAGCTAAAAGAGGAATATAAAAGAGAAAGGAAAAAAAAAGAAAAAGAGGGGAAGAGCTGCTCCCTGGTTCACAAGCTCATTGCAGGTCCCCAGAGCTGTGGGCAGAGGGAACAAAGCAGGTACAGAGGAGAAGGAGGTGACACTTGGGGACTTGTAGGCATCAGAGAAGGGACAGACCTGGCACAACCTTGGCCAGGCTGACAGGACAGCAGCCCAATAGCCCAGCAGTTCCAAGGATGCTAAATCTGGTTTTATCTCGTGGGAAGCAAGGACTCAGTGGGAAAAGAGACTTGTAATCAATGTTGTCTCTTCCTGCCAAATGCCAGCACTGTGCTGGTTTGCCTTCACTGCCCCAGTGCCTTCACAGCATCCCTCAGGCACTGGTAACTCCACTTGCTGCTGCAAGAACCACTGCATCTAGTGCCAAAATGACTCCAGTCCCCCTGATGCTCCGTGCATCTTATTTTAACCTCTGGTGAAGCTGCTCAGAGCAGACCTTGGCAGCACCCAGCCTAAATGGTCCTCTTGGGTACCCTCCCCACCTGATGTATCAAAGGCAGCAGAAAACACCTGTGGTCCAATCCCCAGCCCAAATTCCAGCCCCTTGGCTGTGCCTGCTGGCTCTCAGCTCTTCTTCCAGTGCCTCTCCAGCAGCATCGAGTCTCTCCTGGCTCAGATCCCACCTGATCTGCTCTGCTCCTCAGGATCTGATCTCTGGCATCCATCAAAACCAAGCCACTGCTTTAGGGTGCCTCATCCCTCAAGCAGACAGCTCCTGATATTGGTGCCTCCTCATCAATCAGTCTGGAGGAAACCACTTTCCATAAGCTGGTGCTCACCTGAATGGGATCTATTTCATGTGCTGGCTGCTGGGGAGTCAGTCATTCAGACTGTCAGTTTTCAGTTAAATTCATGGCTTGATGATAATTTTATGTAAACACTGAACTCAGGGCAAAAAGCTTTGCAGGCAGTGATGTAAGAGCTCTTGTCTTGCTGCCTGGTGTTTCCAAACTTCAGTATTGCTCAGTGGGTAAGTCACCTTTCATTTTGCATATTCTGTTCTGTTTAATGAGGCCCTTGTAACCTCCTGAGCAGAAAAGAAGATCAGGCAATAACTCATAGCCTGTCTGCTGGAGCAAACACAAGCACTTAAAAGAAATGTAAATTAATTCAGCATTAAACAGGTGGCTCTGGGGAAGGATGGGTTTGCAAGTGGCCCAACAGAATGATGTAGGATGGAGTCAGCTCCCCAGGGGCAAAACCAAAAAGAGAAGCAAGATCTGTGATCTGCGGTGGCTGGTTACTTTTTTTTTGTTGTTTTTGTAAGAAGGGGAAATTACACAACTTTAGCTAAGGTAGTGCAAGGCTTCCTGTATTTTAGTAGCTGCAGGAAATTCTGGTTTGACAGTTTTGGTGACCACAGATGCTCAGGGATGACACCATCATTTGAGGTGATGCTGGGTGTTTCTGGGTGCAATTTGGCCCTAAAAGTTTGGCCTAAGATGGTAGGGATTGGCCTCTGGCAAAAGGGCAGAATCCAGACTGAGACCAGCACAGAATTGTGCAGACAAAAGCACACAGAAAATGGGGGAAGCAGCAGCTTCACTGGTCCCTTCATGAGCACCACTGGAAGAACATAAACAAACAAACAAACAAAAAAAAAAAAAAACCACAACAGAGAGAATTCATGCACCAAAGAGACCTTTCCAACACCTCTTGTGTGCCCACTGCAGGCTTGGCTGATGAGGAGAAAACCCTCCCAGCTCACAAACTGTCCCCCAGGTAAGTCCTCAGGGTCAGGAGGGGCAGGAATGGGGACCTGCTGGAGTAAATCCAGAGGCCATGAATGCTCAGAGGGCTGGAGCCCCTCTGTTAGGAAGAGACTGAGAGCTGGGGTGGTCCAGGGAAGGCTCTGGGGAGACCTCATTGCAGTCTTCCAGTGTTTGAAAAGAGCTTACAGGACAGAGCAAGAGAGGCCTTTAACATGGGCAGATAGTGTGGGAAAAGGGTGCTTGGTACTGGTTGCACTGGCACTGGTTGCCAGAGAAGTTGTGGCTGCCCCGTCCCTGAAAATGCTCAAGACCAGGTTGGATTGGGCTTTGAGCAGCCTGGTGTAGTGGAAAGTGTCCCTGCCCATAGGAGGGAGTCAAATCTGGATGATCCTTGAAATTTCTTGTCACCATAAACCCATTTGAAGGATGGAAGAGACAACCAGGCTTGTCTACAGGACATGCAAGAGTTACAGGCTCAGCCTTTGGCAGACACTGAAGTGCTTTTTGAGGACTTTCACCTTAGTCACAGAAAGGGACTGACATGGAAGGATGATGACACTGTATCCTAGATGGAGGGGTTGCATTCTTCCAGCATTGCATTTCCTTGTCCTGAGTGCTGCAGCACACAGGCTGCATGGTGCTATCCTGTGCTGCTGCTGCTGCCTAATTGGATCAAACTGGCTCTGATTGCATTTAGGGAGCTGATAAATGGCATATCTGAAAGCCACTGGCGCGTTACAGCCAAAGTGTCTCTTGCTGTAGGGAGTTAATTAGAGCCAAGGCTATAAAGCTCTTTTGGCTGCTGTGGAACTCGGCTTTTGGGGGCAGCTGGAGGCATCATCTGAATGGAAACAATCTGAGGAGCCCACACAGGCTTGCTTTCATTTAGAAGCAGAGTTATCACAGCAGTCCCAATAACCCGTGAAGCTGAAATGTGAAGCCTTGCTCAGAGCTTGTCTCAAGCTCATCACCAAAGCAGGTTTCATTAGAATATGTTGACTCCCTGACTCTTATACGTTTGGTGAGAGTCCTTGGTTTCCACTGCATTTTTTCTGTAAGGGTATCATTGGTCTGGGATGCTGGACACAAGGGGGAAAGGCAAGGTTAGACGATTATGAAGAAACTGTGAGAGTCAAGTGAACTTGAGGTATTTTGGTTGTTCACTCATATGAAAAACAAAAAAGCATTTCAACCCTTCAATCCATCTTTTTGGTGAATCCCCTTCCCCCAAGGCAGAGGCAGCATCAGAGATTTGTGAATGGGAGCTGGGATCACCATGAACCCACCTCAAACACAAAGTCACAGGCTGAGCTGCTGCACTGCAGGGGCAGACAGACACCAGTCCTGGACTGTGAGGGGCAAGAAGGCTCTGAGGTCCTCCCTGGGTGTGAGGATGTGCAAGAGCCCTGTGGTAGGATGCACAGCATCCCCAAGGCCCTGGAGAAGGCTGTCAGCCCTGGCCACGGGCTGTCTGCCACAGCTCTGCTCCCATGGGAGACAGGAGCAAGTCACCTCAGCCCTGTGGCCGTGGGGATGGACTCAGCCCCTCAGGAGGCTGCCTGTGGCTTGGTACAGATAAGTTCCTATCCCATCTCCATCACCCTGCTTCACACATCATGAAAGAAGACAGATCACTGCTGTTCTCTCTCTAGACAGCTCATCACCTCCTCTGAGTGACTCTTCACTTTTATTCACACAGATCCAGGCTCATGAAATGCAAACCAAGTGCCTTGGGTCGTCCCCTGCCCAGACCCATGACACGTCTGCAGGGTCTGTAATTGCTGTTCCAGGCAGCTGCTGCTCATCTCAGCAGATATCACCTTCCTACCTTCAGAAATGTGTTTTATCACTCCTGCTCTCCAAACTGAAACAAAACCTTTTCCCCAGAACCTGGAAATATAACAGAATAAAAAATTCTTACACAGAAGTTTTTATTCTGTTATATTGGACTGATGAGGACTGGCACTGGCACTGTTGGTGTGAACCTTTGCTCTGCCATTTTCCTGCAGGTACTGAGCCTTGGGCAGATGGCTGGGAGAGAGCTGAGGTACTTCTGTCCCCCCAGCTACACCTCTGCCTGGAGGGGTGGCCGTGTGCCTGCAGCAGAAAGCACATCTAGGAAAAGGGGAACTCTGCTGGGTGAGTCACAAGATGCACCAACTCTAAGCAGTGTTTTCTCCTCTGCCACCAAATCCTTATGTGACCTTAGTCACAGCACTTCATCTCCTGGCACATCCAGTTCCCCACCTCCAAAACATCCCTTTTGCCTGTTTATTTCCACTCAGACTCCCAAGTTTTGTTGGAACAGCTTCTTGCCAAGCTTTGCACCTACAGATGCCAACACCTCTGGGTCCCTGCATCAGTCTGAGCACTTATGAGTAAAACCCAGAGTACCTCTCTTTCAAATGCCCTTAAAAATATGAGGATCAAGATGTATGCCCTTACTCCTGTTTATTCCCTCCACCTGCTGCTACCTTTTTCCCTGTGGGGAATAATGAGGCAAAATATTTCATACAGAATGGGCTCTCTCCTCTTCTCTCCTCAGCACTTAGCACCTGCTCATTAATGAATGTACACCCTGCACATCGACTGGGGCTGGTGCTGAATTGAACTTTGAATGCCTTTTCAGTGCCATAGCCTAGTTAATAATTACTTCTATGACTCACTCAACTCCATGCTGCTGGAGCACCATTAGGAGAATTGACAGCAAAATAACAGAAACATTAAACCTAATGATTTTGCGAGTGTTAAAGTGTTCCCAGTGTCACCAAAGAAGAGCCTTTCCCTTTGGCAGTTGTCCCTCGCAGGGGGGTGTTTTCTTCCCATCCCTGGCATCACAGAGGAACGTCAGCTGGCTAATCCTTTGAGTTTTGGCAGCAGGAGTGTGGGGTGCCCACGTGTGCCATGTGTGCACAGGCAGAGATCAGCCCCATTTCAGAATAGAATCATGGAATCTCTTGGGCTGGAAGGGACATTAAACATCACCCAGTTCCAGCCCTGCTGCCATGGGCAGGGATGCCACCCACAAGACTGGATTGCTCAGGGTTCCATCCAGCCTGGCTTCGAGCACTTCAGGGATGGGGCATCCACAGCTTTCCTGAGCAACCTGTTCCTGTTCCTCATCACCTTCTGAGTAAGGAATTGCTCCTTAATATCTAAATCTCTCATCTTTTAGTTTTAAAAGAACTTTTCAAACCACTTCCACCCTGTTTCATCAGTGTCTGCCTGTGTGAAAAGTTGCTCTGACAGCTTTGCTCCCATCAGCAAACTCTGACAAGTTCAGTTTAACAGTGGTCTGGCATCTCCCCACTGCCCCTACATCCTGGAATGCCCCTCGCCAACCACACCCTGCCAGAAGCCCCCAGGCTCACTGTTGGCTTGCCTAAATCCTGGGGGAAAAGACACTGCTGGGTTTTCCCCCGTGTGTCAGAGGGACAGAGGGTTACCCACAGCCCTGCTGATGAGTGGGTGGTAACAAATAATGGTGGTTACCACCATTCTCACAAAGCTTTCTGAATGTGGCAACAAACCTGAGAGGTTTAATAAGAGACTTTGGTTCAAAAGGAGTTTCCCCCACTGTTATTCCTCAAAGCAAAACTGTTTCTGTGAAGTAGACATTTCCTTTTCTTTCAACAGGAAAATTCAATTTCTCTTCCCTTTTTGTTAGCCAGTTCCTCCTCTTTCCTTTCATTGCCACAAATTCCCTAATCTTGTTATTTTTGTGTGTTGGAAAAGTGTAATCATCGGAGCCATGAAATCGAAGACAACAGCAGCACTTCCAGGGAGGTGACTTAAGTCAGAGGAATTAATTCTCCCAGCAGACAGCTCTTATTTAGAACAAATGTGATTTTCAGAACTGAAGCTATGTATTTAATGAGGCTCTATGAAAACATATGTAGCCCAGAGCTGCTGGGAAACTCAGTCCTGTGCCAGAGAAATGCATCAAGTCAGGAAAACAACATCCAACAGGATCATTCAGTCAGTCCATCCCTCAGTTCCCTGCAGAGAAAACCCGTCTCTGTGTTTCTGACCCTCAGAGGTTGCTGCCCTGAACAATGCATTTATTGGGTGTCTGAATCTGGCCCACCCAAAAGGTGCATTTTGAGGTTTAATCAGGAAGAGAGATGGTTTTCCCTCCCTCTCCTCCAAAGGAAGCCAGCCCACACGAGCAGGTGGATCTCCACACAGCACAGGATTAAGGCATGGAAGTCCTTGCCCTGGGATGTTACAGATGTTGAGAGTTGTGGCTTTATTCTCACCCTGGGAAAAGCTGAGCTTCTCCTTTTCAGCTCTGTGCCTCGATTTCCTTTCTTGCCTGCTGTCATTCTCTTTACCCAGAGCAGGAACTGCCCTACTGGCACCCACACAGCAAAACACCAGGGGCACGGAGGGGGCTGCTGGACATCTGCATGGTGCCAGACCACATTCAGACAGCTTTCCAGAGATTTATGGCTCTGAAAATCCATTTATCCAGCAAGGACACAGCAAAAGTTTTGGGGCAGGTTGGTGTTTTCAGACAAAGGATGAGAAAGCAAAGCCATTTGTAGACCACCACGTGGGATGAAGCTGGAGAGGAAGCCTCAGGGAGCTTTCTGTGCTCTGCTGCCTGGGCTTACCTCTGGAGCAAACAGCTCTGCCACTCCCAGGTGCAGCTGTAGCTGCCAGATAAAGGTTATTTTTCTCCAGTGAACTCCATGGCCCTGTGAAAGGCTCCCAGAAAACAAATCTGGCTACTGATTTGCACAAGCAGCCTTGGGGTGCAGGCAGCAGTGAGGTGCCCACCCCTGAGTGAGCTGCAGAAGCCAGACCCCCTGGGTTTGCAGCAGCACATCCTTCCCATATATAAAATCTGCCTTCAAATGGAGACTGCAGGGACCTGGAGACAGCAAACGGGATAAAGCAGCAGCTGCTTGCCATGGGGGAAGGAGGATCAGCTCCTAATGATAACATCATGTTTGCCTGGCTCAGCTGGAGATAAAAAGATGAGCTATAGATCATACTGATTTCTCATGCCGAGGTAACAACAGAGAGGGATTTGTCTCCAAAAGAAGCATCTTTTTCTGCCTTTTGCCAGCAAAAGAAATAATTTTTCTGTCTGACTTTATAACTTCATCAAATATCCATCTGGCACCAGGCCAGAGCACTATGTATGAAGTTGTATTCACTGTCACAGCAGATGGATGTGATAAACTCCAGTGAAGGTTTCAGCAGGAGAAGCCTACTGTGATGTCTTGGGGAGGGTACACAGATCTTCAGAGGCATGACTCATTCGAAGCACTGTCACAGAGAAATCTGGCTTTTTGGATTTGATTGAAATCAGGGGGTCTGATAAGGAGCTGTAGTCCCAAAGCTGCCTTTGAAGTTTGGTCCTTATGTGGAGACAGAGTTCAGCAAGATCTTTTTTTAGGGGTGCCTGGAGGATTGAGTAATAGAGCAGCACTCAAGTGTTTGGATCGGAAATTTCATCTGGAACCTGGGAAGTTTATTTCCTGGCAAAAGCACCATGAGAACCAGTGTATTCTCAGGACAGGCCAATTTCAAGAAATCAAAATTTCCAGATGCCTTTGGGCTCCCTGGAAAAACTCCTGGGGACTCTGTGTGCGTGCATGCCTTGAAAAACATCATCTGTCCTCGCAGGCCTGACACTGTCTGTGCTCTGAGACCCAAAGCCAGGTCAGTGTGTGCAGGGACAGGCTGAGGGTGATGATGGTGATGAGTAACAGGTCTGCTGGTGGAAACAGTGAAATCTCCTCTGCCCAGGCTTTTTAAAGAGGTGGAACAGAGCTGTGGGAAGGAGCCTGTGTGGAGCCATCCTTGCTGACCAGCCCTGATGCCCAGCTGCCTTCTGCAGCCTGGGGGGGGTCACCTCCCCATGTCACCTCCTTGCTGCAGCTCTCTGGGGCAGCACTGGGGGCAGCTGGGACAGCAGAAACCCCTACACTGGCCACCACTGCATGGGGTCAATCGCCAAGACCTTCAAATTCATTTTAAAATTAAAGAAGTCAGGCTCCTGGCTTCCTTAGGAAGTGTGTGAGGGCAAACTGAGTGAGACAGCAGCAGGGAGCTGCTCCATGACCTTGGTGCATTCAGAGGGCTGTGCTGCTGGAGAGGATGGACATCTGCTGTGGCTTCACATCACTCTGGGGACATGTGGCAGGGCCACCCCAAACGAGGGGTTCAGTCTGGGATCCAGGAGTTTTAAACAAGTACTCAAACCTTTCCTAGAGCGTGTAGTAGTGGGGCTGCTGGCAGTGGCTGAGGGTCTCTCCCATGGCTGCTGAAAGCTCATCTGAGCTGACAACATCTGACAGTTGGAGAAAAACAGCCTTTCAACCTTTAAATTGAGCACATTTGCCATGGACTCAATGGAGACTAATGACATAAAAGCTCCTTTTTTTTTTTTTTAACAGAGGGACTCTGCAAATGGAAATTTCACATGTTCATGGATGTTTTTGCTCTTTCAGGGACTTTTCCCCTCTTCCTTTCCTTATGCAAGGAAAGTGCCCAGTTTCTTGCACAAAACAGACCTGAAAGGTTTATACTTTGCTGTGGACTTGGGAGTCCTGCAAAAGAATGGCTGTTCAGCTCCTGAGCCAAAATCCAAGGAATAAAGCAGAGAGAATAAGGGCTCCTGGGCAAAGATGAGCATTTCACAGGAGGGAAGAGGGAAGGAATCAGCCAGCTCAGGCCATTGAAAGAAAAGCTCTAGGAGATCTGTAGCAAACCTAAAATGTTTCAGGGATTAAAATTTCCCGGAGGTTAAAAGGTATCTTGGTTAAAAGCCATTGTTGGTACAAGGATAAAAGGAAATAAACCAGCCACAAATAAATTTGGGCTGGAAATTAGAAAAAGCTAATTACATTTCATGGGATGTTTCTGGTTTATTCTTCCAGATGGAAAGAGAAGCTCAGGTTAGTGCAGAGCAGCTACTGTGGCAGGAATGCTACAGGCTGCAAGTCCAGGAGGAGAGCAGTGGATGCTCAGCAAACTCTCCTCCATGCTTTTCTCTCTGGCCCCACTTTTAAAAAGGAAAAACCTTTCCAGGGAGTTTTTCCTAATGGCCAAAAAAAATCCTTTCTGCAGGGGAAAGGTTTTCATTTTACACACATTGTCAGTGGAGCCTTCTTAGCCAGCTGATTTCTCAGGTCTTTAACCAGCCAGGCTGCCTGGAGTGGAGAGATTTCCTCTCATCTCAAATCACTTGGCTGCACATGGGAGAGAAGCCCTTTGAGGAGGTGAATTTGCAAGGCTCTCAAATCCTCTTTATTCTCGCTGTGCCATCCCTCCTTGACTCATCTCCAAGAGTCCATGTTGGGCTAAACCCAGAACAGGCCCAGAGAGGTGACAGCACCAATCCTAGACACACAGGCACACACAGATACAGCTCCCTCCCCTGCACCATAAATTAAATATCATCTCTACCCAGGGCTGGGGAGGATCAGCTGAAATAATCCAGTCCAGTCGTCTCTGATTCAGAGACACTGAATCAGAGCAGCCCACAGTCCTCACCCACCCCAGCCCTGCTGCTCCTGTGTCCCTGAGATGCCAGAGGGCCACAGTTCACATCTGGCCTGTTCAGGTACCCAGCTGGGGGTTAAACACACACCTGCAGCCAAAAAAGGCTGAATTTGGTTATTCCTGTGTTAGTCAAACTGATGGTGGGAGTCTGCAGTGGGACTAGGGTTTAGGCAACAGGACTCCAGGGAAAAGTGGCATTCCAGAAGCAATGTGAATTCTTAGGGACACTTTTTCCTTGCAGCTGCTTGCACTCTCTGGGAAAACAAGCAGGAGAGTGAGGAGCATGAGGCAAAATGAACACAGACAGGATTGGGGAACACGCAGTCTGGGGATAAAGGCTGTTAGAATGAAAAGGCAGGCAGGCCAAATGCTTTCTGAGTGCAATTATTTTAATGTGTCTCTCTTTTCCAGATTCCACATTGCACGCACAGAAATAGCAATTTTTAAAAAAAGACTCACACCAGAAATGCTGACTTGGAGAACTAGGAACTCTCCTTATCTCCCACTACACAAGGAGGCACGAGATTCACAACAACATCAGGCACAGCTGACCGCAGGGGTGAGCAGACAGACAGACATGGAAGTTACAAAAGACAGAAGAAGGCAAGAGCAGGAAGGCAGCTGATGTTCTCATGGCCACCGTGCTGGGCAGGGGGGTCACAGCCTGGTGGGCACACCCACCACACCAGGGCATCAGCATCTCACTGCTCCTGCCCCTGTGCCTGCCAGACACCATCTCTGCTGCTTGTCCTCTCTTGGTCAGGCTTTGTGTTATCCACCTCTGGTAGCATTTCACAGGGCAGCTGTGATAGGAGTGACTCCAGGATGCTCTCCAGTCCTGGCTTTCAAGACTTCAGTGATCAAAGAAAGGAATTGTGTGGTTATCACTTGATTTTACTAATTTTTTGGCTCTGAGTGCTCAAAGAAAAGTCTTGCATTAACCACATTCACATGGGAAATGTCTGTAAAAGACTTCCAAGCTGTTGTATGCTAGTGAGGCCAGCAAGCTGGGAATTAAACCTACATCAGCAAGCTGTTCTGCTTAATTGCTACAGCACTCATGGGCAGGCAGAAATTGAGGGAGCCTTTTTCTCAGCACAGCAGTTCCTGCATTCCAGTGGGCAGGCAGTGCTGGGGGCAGAGCTCCCCAGGAAAATGAGCACTGAGGGAAATCACACAGGGATCAGGCTGTGCAGACCCATCCAGCTTGGAGCAATCCAGATTCAGGTGTGCCCATGCCAACCCTGCTCCTTGGCAATGCTCATCCTTCAAGCAGCTTTCCACGGGGCTGGGAGCAGGTGTTTGCCCTCTCCCAGCACAAATCAGTGACTTGCCAGGACTTGGAGGCTGTACCAAGCACTTGAAC
This sequence comes from Passer domesticus, assembly GCF_036417665.1. Taxonomy (NCBI): domain Eukaryota; kingdom Metazoa; phylum Chordata; class Aves; order Passeriformes; family Passeridae; genus Passer; species Passer domesticus. Next base: position 54,106,136 of record NC_087480.1, read on the forward strand.
CTGCATCTACTCAGCCCTACACAAACACCCTTCTCCCAAAGGGTGTTCTCCCCTTCTCTGCCTCTTCTCCTAATCAGTACAGACCTGCCCTGCTAAAATCAAGATGTAATTCCTTGGTGGAGAAGAAGCTGTTGGAAGCAGCAAACTGCTGCAGGACTCAAGGACTCATGTTACGACTCTTTGGTTAACCTTTTGTCAAGGAATTACTTCAACCTCATCCTACCTGGGCTCATGCAGGGACCATCAGCTGCCCAGGGGCTCCCCAGAGCAGCCAGGGCCCTCCTGCATGGCCTGTACAGCACCATGGCTCTTCTCTCCAGCTCCCACATGGCCACACGTGGTCCCTGGCACAGCACCCATGTGGCTCCCACAGCCTGGCCACACACAGGGGCCTGGTGGCCAAGGGGAGCCTTGGCCATGCCACAAGCCCTCTCTCTCCTCCAGCACTTCACTTTTAGCCCTCTCATCTCTCTCTACATGGATTTCTGATGGCTAAAGCCTCAGGGCTGTGCTGTCCTCAGCCAAGCAAGCAGCTGCTGCTGGGCTGAACGGGAAGGGTTTCCTCCCTCTGGCTACAGGAGATGTAAAGTACTGTAAGAGAGAGATGACTGGAGGGAACATGACATGGATAACACATCTCAGAAAACCCGAGTGGTGGTGAGGGCATGGGCTGTTTGCTGACCCTTCTGACCAGGGAAACTTGAGCCACCAAAGGGAGGTAGTAGGATGCAGGATGAAAAGAAGCCAAAGTGTGCAACTCTCTGCTGCAGGATCACACGTGATGAGAATTGACAGACAGTCAAGGCGCAAATGGATTATTTCATGGGGGAGAAATCCATTCAGGGCTGCTACATACAGGCACCACTTCCAGCTCAGGAAGCTCCTAAGCAATAGCACATTGGAAGCTGGGACAGCACTTCTGGCAAGCAGCATCCTGGCTTTCCCCTGTCTTTATGTTCCTCTCCAGACCTTGCTCTCAGCCTTGTCAGAAACTGGAGTCTGGGCTAGCAGGGCCATTGTAGTGATGCGGTATGGTCCAGATGATTTCCTTGTCTCTCAAAGTCCCAAAACCTCATTTCAAATATAGAGTTACCATAAACAGAGGATCTGTGCAGCCATTCCTACTCAAGATCCACTCTCTTGCTGCTGCCTCCCCACACACAAGTCCTGCCTAGCAGTGCTGTCCTTCCCCACACTGATCCCACACGTGAACAGGAGTCAGAGCAGAGCCCACCAGCACAGCACCGTGTTCCCAGCCAGAGTCCCCCAGAGAAGAACACAAATCCTTTGCAGCATTATTCCATCAGATTAGGGTCTTTCTGAGGCAGAGGGGGCATCTTTGCTTGGAACAGCTCTTGATAAATTCTCTTCTGCAAGCCCATGAGCACACTGAGCAGCCCATTTCCTGCAGCAAGGATCCACTCCTGGATCTCACAGTCACTTCAGGGAAGGAGGAACAGTCACCATCTTCCAGCACAGCTATTCTCAAGTCCATACAGTTATCTACCCCCCTGCCCTGAGGCGTGTCCCCAGCCAGCCTTCCACAAAAAAATGGGAAGAATGTTGCCTAGTACTCAATACATAATCACAGCCTAAAAATTAAATTTGCAGGCTCCTGTTAGTCTCTGGTTACCCCAGGAGCTTATCCACAAGGATCCAGCCTGACTGATCTTCCAAGAAATACACTGTGAGGAGTAGCACAGCTGCAGCTCAAACTCATTAACATGAGAGGAAAATACCAGTGCTGATTGTGATCCTTGTGGTTCCTTCTCTTAGAATGGGCAGTAAAATCACCCAAATGAGGGCAAGATGGGCCAAGAATTTTCAACAGAGGAGAGATGGTTTCACACTGCTTTTTCAGTAGCAAAGACATAGCTTTGTCCCTAGTGCCAAAAATTCTGGCACAAAAAAAGCTGAAATCTTCTTGTGACTGAGTGGCAGCAAGCTGTAATTTACTGCATTCCTGCTTCTTTTATGTCCAAGAATTGCTTCACTTCTGAGAAGCAAGAGCTGTCATTTGTCAGTCCCATGTAGCCTCTCCTTCCAACTGTCACATTTCCACATTATATGAGACATATTAATTCATTCCCTTCTTCCTATCTGCTCCCCAAAAATGGCATCGTATTTCCAGGAACCAAGATCATCTTTTCACAGCAGCATCATTATCAGTTTTCTTTTAAAAACTGTATAATGGGCATGTTTCAGCAAAAATCTGGATTATTTTTCTTTCTGCTCTTGCATCCATCTCTCTTAAAGTGGTTCAGAGAGACCTGACTGTCTGCTGGCTTTGCACAAGCACCTTCCCCACACCTCTGACTGATGGTACATCTCCAGCCCGCCCATTGCAGCGTCTGGCTGGCTGCTGACAAAAGCTCTGCCCGGGTTTAGGATGTGGCCAGGTCCCTGGGCAGGTTGAGCTGTATGGCCTCTCCCCCTGTGGTGTATTTGGCCACTGGCCCGTTGCCCTCCATGGTGAAGAGTTTGCAAGCCTTGGCGTTCTCGTGAACCGGCGTGGACTTTTTGGAGGAGACGGGGGAATTCGTGGGGCTCAGCTGGACAGCAGTGGTGTCCTGCACCGTGTGCTCGCTGGTTTCAATTTCAAAGGCTGTGTTGCCAGGTTTGATGAGGCCAATGTTAGAGCCTGGTTTGGATTTGCGGGCCCCATGGGCTGGGGGCCTGCGGCTGCAGATGCAGCAGGCACCGAAGAACGTGAAGGCCACCACCAGCAAGATGGGTCCAATGATGATGGGAGGGTTGTTCACAGGGAGGAAGGTCCCGAAGGCAAATGCTCCCACCAAGGTGATGTTGATCCCTGCTAGCATGATGCAGAGTCCACAGGCACAGCAGAGAGCAGGGGAGGGGAGGCCCTGGGGCCGCGTCTTCTTCTGAGTGGGTTTTTGGGACAAAGAGGCGCTGCTCTTTTCACTGAACATGCTGAGAAGAGTCTTGGAGGTCACCTCAGTCCTCACAGGGTGAATGCTGTGTTGAGAAGGCTGTTTCCAGTCTCCTGTTGCCTTGGAACCCTGGAGAGGAATGAAGAAGCAGCTGTTAGGGCAGTGAACCAAAGCCCCTTTCCCGCACCACTCCTGGGGACCAGCATCTTCTCCTGGTTTGCTGGTGCCAGCAACTAAGCACAAACCCAAACCTGCTTTCAAAGCTCAACTCTCCCTGACTGTGGTGGTCACATGTGGCTGCTCTCAGGCTGGAGCACTGAGCCCAGAGTGCTCCATGTCCTTTTCTCTCCATGTGGATGATGCCCAGGTGAATCCGAGCGTGCCATGGCCAGAGGCTGTGCCATAGCTGGTCTCACAGGATTTGTCACCACCCACACAACACCTGCCCAAAATAACAGAATCAGTACTGCCCTGAACATCCCTCACTCCAGTACCAGGGTGATGTATTTTTGAATGGGTAATGGTCCATAATTGTGGCAGAAAGGGGGACACTTTGCTCCATGTCTCAGTTCTCCATTAGTTGGAATGGGTCATCCAGGTTGCCTTTCCAGCCAGTGGGGAATGAAAGGTTCCAGAAGATGACCCAGAACATCCCCAAAAATGTCTATTCTGGGAGGCTGAGCTGACTACAGAGGCAACCCTGGAGATCCCTTGAGCAGGTAACACTTGGATGCTCAGTGATACAAAAGCCATCCACTGACACGGAATGACACCCTGTCACTCACACAAGTCTGTAATAAAATGGAGCAAATGTGGGTGTTTTGTCAGCTAGACCATGCTTTCTACCATGCATCTCACCATCTTTGGTGTGATCACAGGAGACCCCACAGAAGGGGACTGGGAATCTTGCTTGCCTCAGCAGCCATAAACCCAAACTTGTACAAGGCTTGAGCACGAGCAGTATCAGCTCCAGGATGGAGGCTCATGGAAACTGAGATGCTGAAGCTGAAAAAGAGCTTGTGTGGGGATCTGTCTAGGACCCAAGGCAGTAACACAGCCCTGACTGACAGTAGCAGCTTCTCCATGGAGGAGATTATTGGATGTGGTGAGAGCTGCATTTGTGTTTGCTGTACTTGCTGGGAAGTCAAATTGCCAGAAGCCAATTTGTCAGCAGTTTGCTGGTGATGTCTTTGATTTTACAGGCAGGAGAGCATTTCTCTTCCCAGCCAGATTGCAAACAATAGCAGTCTGCTCTTCCTTCCTCTCCTGCCTAGCTCCCTAGCTTCTTCCCTCCTCTCCTGTCAAATCCCTTTCAAAAGTGTTGTCAGCAAAAAACTGATACCACTCAGTTTCTATGGCAAGAGCCAAGAATCTCTGTTGTGCTATCAACACTCTGTAGCCACTGAATAAACAAAAAACAAAACAAACAAAAGCAAAACAAAACAACCCCCCAAAACCAAAACAAAAACACAAAACCAAACAATGACACCAAACAAACAAAAAAACAAGAAGTAATAAGCCATGACCCATCACACTGACACACACCAGCAGGATCAGCCGGGCATTTTCAACATGTTTCCTAGGTTATAAAATTTTCTGGCACCTCCAGCTGAGGCAAAGCTCTCTGCTTCTCTGCCAGGTGTCATATCTCATTTCCTTGGCTTGGGCTTTTGTTTAGACCTGAATGCGTGCAGCAGTCAACTTTCAGCAGAGTTCCTACTCAGTGAGGCAGCTGGAGCTGACAGGGACAGGTGCATCACAGGATTAAATCCTTCCTCATCTGGGGATGCCTGACTGGGGAGAAGTCTCTCAGCAGGCAAAGATTTTTCAGGATACTGAGAGAGTGTGAGAGAGAGAGGGCATTTTCTCCATCAGCCAGGCTAACACATATCCATGTTTGCCTAGCAGTGTCCTTTTGTTCTGCCTGGGAACCCTGGCATGCTGATGGGAGCTGGAGCCCTGGTTCTGCCTCCTTCACCAGCCCTGGAGCAGCAGCAAGATAGCTTCTGGTTAAAGACACATTTTTGCACTGTTTGCAGACCAGCTCCTGCAGATGCCAGCCCAAACCTTTAGCACACAGAGGCTGCAGACACCCCAGTGTGGCTCTTCCCCTTGGTTTGCCCCACATTCTCCCACTACAAAATACCCACCAGGGAACCTCGGGGCTGCTCGTGATTAAAAACCATCACAGAGTCACTCCATCAGCTTTCTTCCTCCTGCCTTCTCACACTCCCCTGCTTCCAGTCTGAAGGAATTCTCCCTCCTGGAAGAGCCAGGCAGCTGGGCTCCAGCAGGACACTAAACACTCCAGCTGCTTCTGCAAGGCATCACCAGAGATCTGGCTGCCCCTGAGATTTTCAAGAGGAACTTCAACCTGTTGCCCATCCCATCTGTCAGTGGGCACCTGTAGCCACTCCAAAGAGACCCTGTGGTTTCTGGCTGCTTTTGAGGCTGCAGAGATCTCACCCAGCATGGTTCCTCAGAGCTCATTTTGTCTCCCTGGCAATTTTTGTTCATCATTACAGATCCCCGAGCACAGGGGCTCAAGTTTGTCACACCCTCTCTGCAGCTGCACCAGTTTCTGGCAAAACTTCTTTCCCCTTGTCTTTGCTTGCAGCACCTACATGGGGTAATGGACCTTTCCCAGCAGAAAATAATGGATTCACTGGAGATTCCTGCCTGGAACTTCTCCCATCAGGCTGGGGCAGATCTTGGAAGTCAAGAATGATTGCAGGGCCAGAACGTGATCTGCACACACACCACAGGGTAGCTAACAGCACGTAGAAATGTTTGGACTGGGAACATGTAGAAAGTAGATCAGTGGTTGCTTTTGTCTTGGTCTCCATATGAAACATCAGGGATTGCACACAAGGAATTCCTGTTAGGCCACCAGATGACATGGGGCTGAGAAAGCCAACGGAGCAGCGGAGGATAAAGCAAAAAAGAAACCAAAGCCACAGAATGCCTTATGCTATCCTCCACCTAACAAGGCCCCATGACAACATAAAATCCGTGTTTATTCTGATTGTCATGTACAACAGAAGCATCTTTGCTCTTCTGTCATCTCCTAAAGCACAGGCAGATGCTTCTCCATCCTCTTCTTAGGCACAAGGATGGGCTGATGTGGATCAGCTCCCACTGCTGACCTGCCTGAGGATATCTGGCAGCTTTTACCTTTCACTACAGTGAAATCAATGGCTTAAAAAATTACCAACTTTTCAGCCAAATTACTCTGATTAAAATTACCAACTTCTGCTCCATCAGAAGTGGAAAAAGTTATCTTTGGGCTCTTTGTTTGAAACAGGTTTTTTCTTATCAGTTAGAGTGTAGGTTTCTTCTCCAAACAATATTTCATCTTGAAATGCACTACTGCAAGCACTGCTGTGCAAAAATAAAAGCTGCACACTCAAGCTGGCATGATGGAAATCCAGAGGCTATAATGATTCCTTCCAGGGGAACAGCCACCCCTCCCTGTACTCTCAGGGGGACAAACACAGACTTTCACCCATATGTCTGAGAGTTCCTAGAGCTTGAAGGTCATACTGACATATTCAGCCAGCATTTTAGGAGCGTTGTTTAAAGCCACAGCAGCAGCACCAGCAGCATGTACAGCTAAGCACGCTTCCCTCTTAGTTGTAGTGGAGAGAAATTGAGCTGTCATCCTTCCACACCGTCTCAGTGCAGCAGCACAATGAAAATATTTGACAAACCAAGGATGAGTCCTCTTTCCAGAGGTGTGATGGCACAGAAAAATAATGACAGTGATCAGCAAACTGAAATTGCAGTCAGACAGCTACAACCACCCCACACACAGGCAGGCTCACAAACACACAGGCACGCAACATTTATCTGCCAGGAGAAGCACAAGACTTTTTTTTTCCTGGGCAAACTGCTGGGAAACTCTCTGGCAGGGCCAGAGAGAGCCTCGGTGCCTGGAAGGGGAGGATACTTACCCGGGCTGGAGCGTGGAGCCAGGGAAGGCGATGGAGAGAGCGGCTGCCCTGGGTCTCAGCTTCACCCTTCAGTCGGGGATGGCAAAGCCATGGCCAGTCCCAGCAGAACCGGGGCTGGAAGCCCAGCTGTGCGCTGCGGGCAGAAGGATCTCACATCCCTCCTCCCCTCTTGTCGCCGAGCTCGGGAAACTTTGCTGGGTGTCAGGCGGGCAGTCCTTGGCACAGCTCAGCGGGCTCCGCCGCTTTCCCCCCACTTTCTTCCTTCCCCTCGGAGGACGATGTTGCTCTGCTTAGGCAGACGGGCGCTCATCCGCAGCATCCCTGCCCCGCCGCATCCTCTCCTGCCTCCTCCTCCTCCTCCCGCAGCCCCTGCCCGGCAGGCTCAGCCCACCGCCCACCGCTGTCCGGCACCGCTCATCCTCGCCCCGCTGCTTCTCCTTCTTCCTTTTCTACTTCAAGGCTGCAGCTCCCGCCCCCTTCAGCTGACAGAGGTGCCCGGAGCAGAACAGCCCCCTTTTTCCCCCAGGGAGAGGAAAAAGCCGGGAGCGCACCTCGGCCGCGGGTCAGCCCCGGGGCGGGGGACAGAGGGACACACGGACAAACGCCAAGGAGCGGCGGGCGGGCTCGGCGCTGCTGCAGCGAGCCACGGACCTCTCAAAGGTTTGGAAAGCACGTAACGAGTAATAACCATAAAAAATACAGCCGGTGTTCGGTGCCTTTGGATGGCGGGGGGATGCCGCAGGGATGCGTGCGGGGAGTCCGTGCGGGGCGGTGAGAGGAGCCGAGACAAGACCGCCAGAGGTGCAAGGTCCCGAGTGTGGGTGCTATAAATAAATAAATAAACAGATAAATAAATAAATAAATAAATAAAAAGTCCCCAGATGCAAAACTAATGTTTCAAACGAGCAATCAGACCCACGGTGCACTTGGAGGCAATCAGACCTGTGGTGCACTTAGAGGTAGCTGGTCTAAAACCACGCCTCGTGCTACATCCTGTTTTAAACCCAGCCAGATCTTAACTCCCATATTAAGGGGCTAAACTCTGTTTGCAGAGCTGGTGAGCACAGGGGACATGGCAAACTGTGAGCTGTGCACTGGATGGAGTAGAGATAATTCTCCCAGAGCCTGAGACGTGCTGACACTCAGCTGTCCTCGTCTGCTCTCCATGCTCCCACTGCTGTAACCAGCCTGGCTGCTGCCAGGGACAGCTGAGCACAGGCTCTTCTCCAATTTATTGCTGAAGAATCCTCTATGAAGCAGGCTGGAGCTCACTGAACATCAATCATGCCCCCTCTCTTTCAGATTGTTGCTTTCATGAGAGAGAGAGAGAGGAGAAAGGTAACTGAGGCAGTGAAAAACAAAGGTCAAAGAGAGAAATCACTGAGGAGGAATGAACACTTCTCTCTGTTCTCCAGGCACCACTTCAGCCCGAGGATTCTTAATACAGCAGCATCCTCTACTGCACCATATTGCATTTCACTTTACAGGTCATCCTGGAAATTCAGGAAAAACCAAACTTCATAGAAAGGAGTTCAGTCTCTGCTGAGGAAGACAACTCTGTTTTCTCCTGAGCTTGAGCAATGCCAACAGCACACAGCATGGCTTGAGCAACAGGGCAGGAGGATATCAGAAAACCAGCACTGATCAGATGTGTTGACTGCCTGGGCTTATAGACAGAAATGATTGGGAAATCTCATTTCAGATCTTTCCAGAAATGCAGTGTCTCCTCTAGGGATTCCCTGGACCTGTAACATGAAGTTCAAAATGGCTTAGTGTACTCAACCCTACCAGAAAAATTATGAGAGAGTGTACAGTGGAAGATTTTGTGGAGAAAATCTCCCCCTGGCACCCCGAGAGAGACAGTTCCACATGTGGCAGAGCTGGTGCTCAGGGTTTGCTGCCTGGTGCTGGGTAGGGAACCCGAGCGGCTGAACTCATCCCTGGTGTGACACCCCAGAGTCCAGCAGGAACACTCCAATAAAGCATGTTTCTGTAGGAACTGAGGCTGTCAGAGGGGAAGACACTGTCCGGGTCATTGATTTGAGCCCACTGCTCTCACATTGTGCAGTAGCATTCAGAAAGCTCAGGCTCCAAAGGGGCCAATTAATACTGAACGACCTGTCAGTTGTGCCCTAATTGCACAAAGCAGTGATGAAGAAGGCTGCTCCTGCTTCCCTTTGGCTGTTGCATGACTCTCCATTGCACTTTCTTCTTAATGGTCCATAAGCCCCCAAAAAAGGCTTTACTGAAATGTTACATTTTTCGGGCTCCACCGAAGCAGTAATTCTGTGTTTTGCATATGTGGCCCTGACAACTGGCAGACTGCATTCATGTGATTAAAACAACTGCTAATTCAAGAACTAAAATTAAAGGCTAGATTTCCCACCGGTATAAATCAGAGCAGATTCATTTCCTTGCAGAGCTTTGATAGCTCATGAGCATTCATGATTTGCCAAGGGGTTTCTGCCAGACTGATGATTTCTATCTTCCAACTTGCCAGGGACTGGGAAGCCCTGCCTTTTTTAGAGGAAATATCCCAACCCTGTGCTGACTAGAAATAATATTTCCTCTGGGAGAAACTGTTTGTTCCCAGCTTCTGCTGAATTCAGAGATTAACTGAAGTCAGAAATTTCTGAATGTGAGGAAGCATTGCCTGCTTGTATTTTGCCACTGTCAGTTCCAGACTGGTTTCAGCCCTAAGAAATCTGTCTCAGGCACTCTTGCACCCACCAGGGCTGGGCTTTAGTGCCACCACATCCTGCCCTGAAGCAGGTCAGCATGGTGAGTGCCACAACATGAAGCCCTTAGACTTCACACTGCTTATGAGAGGCTTTTCTCCATGTGAGAATGCCTGAAAAAAAGGTGAGAAGGGTGAGAATGTTCCACAGAAGTTTGGAAGGATTTTGGTTGGGACTGATCCTTGAGGGAAGCAGCATTCATGAGAACAGCAGCAGGCCAGCAGCCTGACCCCTCAGCACAGCAGGAGCAAAGTGCAGAGCCCATTCTGCTGCCTGCTGAACCGTGCCCATCGCAGAGAGAGCACCGGGGAGTTTGTGTCCCTTAATTAGATCATTAGACAAAGGTCACTGCAGAAACCTCCCCCTGCAGATTTCCATGAGGTCTCCAGATCTGGCACCTGTCTGTGAGTTTACAGTTTAATTGCCTCTTAAGGGAAGGAAATGCCAGGCTGAACCTGCTGTTGCTCCAAACCAACTCTAAATGCCACCATGTCTGTGTGAAAGTTTGCACTGCATCAGGATCCTCAATGGCTCATGGTTCTGTGCTGCCTCTGAAGTTTAGAAGAGGCAAAGGCCAATTTCTGCAATGTTTATCTGCTTATAGCATCAAAAAGGAGGTAAAAAATTTAGTATTTGTCATTCCTAGAGGCAGCTGTGAAATTGCTATGCAGAAGATTAAAATCCATGAAGGACACACCTCCTTGTACGTTGTGTAATTAAAATCACAGGACTCTACTGTGGACAACACCAGTATTAATGTGCTCAGACCTAGAACACAGACACAGCTGGACCTGTCACACACAACAGAGCAGCTGCAGCTCCAGGCACACGATGTTATCACTGGGGAGGACCTGGGGAGGAGAGCTTGCTCTAGGTTTGTCACCGGCCTCCTAATCTGTGATACTGGCAGCTGTTGAGGCAGAATAATAAGTGCCACCAGCCTGACATTCAGCATCACTAAAGCTTTGCCTCAACCCTCTGATCTGCTGGCCTACCAGAACATTTCTGAGGTTTATTATGTTGTTTGGTTTTTTTTTAATAATCTGGAGATAGTTTTTCCCCATCACACAAACAAACAAACAAATGAACTAAACAGGCTTCCAGAATTTCAGACAAGTTTCTCCTTCCTATGACATCTTCTCACAACTCTGAAAGGTTAGTGGACAGGAAACATCTGTGCAAGTGGCTGCCCTGTTACACAAACAGCTCAGTAGCTTTTTATAAAGCTTTCTCAAACAGGAGGAAACCAGTGGGTCAGTTATCAGCCAGGGGCAAATGTTTTTAATTACCTTGCAGGGAGGATTTGGTCTATTCTGTTTAGTTCTCAAAGGTTCCCACTGACAGTCTAATTAGCAAGCAGCATCACTGGAAGAGGAGGCCTGAAGTTACGTGGTTTTATTCACTCAGGAGGCAAACACCCAGTTCATCCTCCTCTGTCACGTCATGGCTCTCTCTGCCAGCCAGGTCACACCAAGGTGCAGCTGATCTGGAAGAGACAAAACCACACACTGTGCCCACCAGTAGCTGTACTTCCTCATTTCAAATGCTCTTCATCAGGCACTTCAGTGTTACATATTCTTCTTCTTGAAAAGAAGGGTTGGTAGAGATTTTAGTTGAAGGACTGTTTGTTCCTCATAAACTGAAATCAGAGTGTTCTTCACATCTTAGAGATTATACATGGCATGTTACATATTACATATTATAACAGTTTTCCTTATTTTCCCTTCTTCTCCAGGAAGAATACACAAATGCATCTGAGCTGTGTTTGGGTACCACCACAAGAACCACTGATGCACATGGGAACAGAGCCAGGCCCCAAACATGAGGCATCACAGGAGCAAGGAATCCTTCCAAGAGGATCTATGCTCTGCTATTGGGAGTATGCCTCAGGTGACTCTGAAGACATTCCTGAGGATGGGATACAGGTGGCATCACAAACCAACACTGGAATTTTGATATTGAAGAAAAACAAAGACAATGGAATCTGAGAGAAAGCAATAACCATTCTTAGGGCTGAGCCCTACACACAGGGAAAGGCCAGCCAGCTGTGCCACAGGAGTCCATCATCCACTTGGGAACCAATTCCACCCAGGGGTCCATTATCCTGCCCACAGAGCTTTCCTGTCCATCCAAGCACTCCAGCACCCCTTTGAGCAAGGCACTGCTGCCCAGCTGAGCCATGCACAACATCAGAGCCTGACTGCAAAGGTGTTCTCAGGTTTCTCAGATGAAAATATGTTCACTTCTCTCTTCCCTGGGGGGAAAAGCAGCCACATGGTGATTTAGGCCAACAGAATTGATTTCCCAGTGGAAGCAGGGTTAGATACTATGAGTAAAATGAGGGATCATAGCTTTCCACACTCAACCTGGACATGGACATGGAGACCAAACCCCCTTTGGAACAGATCTGCTGCTGCTTTGTGAGCCAACAAAAAGAAGCTGAATTGGTGCCTGTTATATCCACCTGATGGTCAACTTGTTGCATGCCAGACCACAAGAGATACTAATTACCAGCAGCACAAATCACATTACTCTCGCCAGTTTGGGTTCCTGGAAAATCTTGCTTTGAGGGATGTCAGACTCAACATCATGAACAGATGGTGTTTCTGTCTGAGGAGGAGACATGTCCTTGATCAGTCTGTCACTGCTTAGGGCGCTGACATTTTTGTTTCTCATCCAACAGTCTTCACCCAAGGGCTGAGGCTTTACAAGGCAGCCCAGAGTCTACAAGGATGATTAGGACCTGGAAATACAGGCAGAAAAGCAATGTCAGGGTGACAGAGTCCACGTCCCTTCAAAATACCTAACAGCTTGGGCACAGGTGTCATCTCTTATAAGTTTTTGTGGCTTGCAAATACTCTTGGGGGCCCCCATGGCTTGATTTTTCAGTATAACAGTAGAACACTTCCCAAGGTGAATCCTTAACTCTTTAGCACAGCAAAATAGGCAAGAATTAAGTGAAAATTAAAGATCACAATTAGAAGTCCTTATGTGAAGGTCTGAAAAGCTTTTCAGTGAGTATCTTATTTCCTCAGCTATGGGATGCATTAAGAACCAGGTGGCTTGGATCCTTCTGGGGGTTATCCAGATCCCACAGAACTTCATGGAAGTGGTTGCAGTGACTTCAGCAGGCTGTGAACAAGGTCTGTAGGATGCTGTCCTGTGAGTATTTACCCTCTGGTGGAGAGCAGCTGTCTGCCACCTCAATATGGGATATCAAGTTATACCCTGACAAAGCACAGGTCATTAATCACATCCTTCAGTGAAGTGGTTATAAGGTCATCACGTCAGACCCTGCCTAGCACCATGGTGCCTGCACAAGTTTTATTTTACACAGAGCCCAGGGAAGCATCTGTTTAGAGCACTTGACTCCAGCTCATTAGCTCTGCCACAAAGCCTCTCTCCTAACACACTTAATCTTTCTGCCTCTCAGTTCCTACATCGCCCTCCAAGCATCATCATGGACACAGTGAGCAGCTTCTCCTCTCCCTGCCATACCTGCTGTCAGGAGGGATTCGGGCCTCACACACCACAGACCACAAGTCCTGCTCTTGTCTCTGGCAGACACGGAGAAGCACAGCCCCCCAAGTCCCCATGATCACCCAGAGGTCCATAGGGAGCCACTGCTTCCCACGGGTTTGAGATGTGCTGCGTGTGGTAGGTGTGCAGCTAATGCCTTCTAGAGCAGCATCCAGAGAAGGAAAAGAAATCCCATAATAGTTATTGCTATGAAAATTATAGCAGCTCATCCATGATCAACTGAGCAGGCTTTGGCATCAGATCCTCAGCAGAAAGCAGCACTGTGATCTGATAACTCTGGCAGAGTTTTATCTACAGCAGCTGGAGACAGAGGTGAGGTACCCCAAGTCAAACAGGTTCTGGCTCCTGGAAGGAGCAGTCACCTCTTCTTTCAAACTACAGGCACACAGCAGAGGTTCCTGTTCCACCACACCACTTACAGAGTGATGGGTCCATGAACCAGTGAGTCAGGAAATGTACCTCTCTCCTGTGACAGCATTTCAGAGACACGTCAGGAGGGGTGGTGTTGGTGGGGTTGTCAGAGGCATCTGGATGAGCACCACCAGCCTGGAACTCTGCCAGCAGGTCCAAGGAAGTGCTGCTCACCTGCTACAGCTGGGTGAGTAACTGATGGGGCAGGACAGGAGCCAGGCAGAGACACCTTTCTGGAGACACTGTTTAGTGCTATTTCATTTTGTAAGTCACTGGAATTGCACTGTTTTCCTCTCCCATCCCACACACAGACAGTGCAGGCAGGGAAAAGCTGCCTTGAGCACCAGTGAGACCCTGCTAATTCCTCACCCAGCAGACTGATCCAAACCAGGTGAGAATTAAACACAGAGTGCTCAGCTATCCTCACCTCCAGGATAACGTGAAGTTCTGATTAAATCTGATATACACTTTAGCAAGATGTGTAGAGCTGAGAAATCATAAAATGCTGCTGAAAGCAGATGTTGGTTCACCAGGAGCACTTTGCCAGCAGCACAGTTGTAGTCACAGCCACTCTGCCCTTCCCTCATCACCTTGCAGTCTGCTTTTAGCAACACTAACATTGCAGCCCTTCCACAGAGCTCAGGGACCAAACGTGTGTCTGTGTGCCAAGTGGACACATGGATGTGAGGGATTTCTGTCTCACAGAGCACAGGGGAATGGTGATACCCATACATGGCATAGGAGGAGACTGAGGTGCAGAGGCTTCCCAGAGTTTGTGCATCATCCAGAGACAAAGAACAACTGCAGAGATACTGTGAGCATCCCACCCCATCCCACTGCCAAGAGGACTGGCAGCCACCAGCTGAGCACTCTCTGAGGTCTGCAGAAGATAAAGGGTTTCACACTTTTTCACACTAAATAATTTGTAAAAAGAGAGCAAGGACACTTAACCTGTCTGTGTGAGGAGACACTGTTTATCTATTCCTTGGGCAGTAAATGGTGCCTAGAATTATTCACCACCATTTTAAGCAAACTGGGAAAAAACTAGTCCATTAATCCAATATCTTGAAGATCAAACTGTGCAATAAAAAAAAACCAAAACAAAACAAAAAAAACCCAGCAGCTCAGGCTGAGGGTAAGCAACTGGGGCTGGGAGAGAAAGCCTGGTTTGACTGAGGGAGGTGCTAAAGCAAACTGCTGGGGAAAGATCTGCAGGACCTGATGAAGCCAGAGTGGAACTGCAATCACTTCTCATGCCCAGCAAGTGGGAGATTGCCCTAAAAATACTGCAACGTGTTTGGACACAGAATGAAGTCACCAGCCATTTCCTGAAAAGCCTGAGATGCTGCAAATATGACTGAGGAAGAGAAAGAAAAATGAATAAACCCAGCTGATGGAAAGACACTGGAAGACTGTATAGAAAGAGTGAAAGTCTCCTCTGAACACAAGGTTCCCCTTCATCTTTCACATGTGCTCTTTAATGGATCATTCACTGCTCTAAAAGAGGACAAGGGGTATGGCAGCATTCCTCTGGCTTTGTGGCACGATGAGGACAGAACATTCCCTGCCTCCTCAGAGACAGGGATGGGGATCTGAGCTTCTGCTTACTGTTCATTTGCAGCTCTGACCTGCAGCCCCCGCCCAGCCAGCACAGAGTTTTTCTCCACCAAAGAAACCCCCTTCTTAATGGCTGCTGTTGGTTTCCATGCAGACTTGCTTCTCTCATCCCTTCTCAGGACCTGACCCTGCACACTCCCATCCCTTTCCAATTAGGGGCTGAGCTGTGTTAGCTGCACCATGCACCACTTTCACTGTGCTGGGAGCACATGCAGAGGCAGCTCTGGAGATTCAGCTAACGAGGGACGCCTCATTAGGTACCTCAGGGAGAGCTTTCAGCTGATGTTCTTCCCTTTGCACCCAAGACAGAGGCCTGGAGCATTCTCAGGGAGTGCTGGAAGGAGCCTGCTCATGACTGCTGCCTCATTAAGTGCAGTAGCTCAGTGACTTGCCACATCTTTACAAAAGTATGTAAATTATTAAGCATTTCTCCTATTGCTCCTTTCTGCTCCCTTAGCAAGTTTTCTACCCGAGCCATCACCTTGCTGTCCTCTTTCCTCCAATGGAAACTTTGGGGGGACTTTTTGTGTGTGTCCCCAGCCTTCCCCCTCTGCTCCCCCAGCTCCCAGGCTGCCCATAAGAGTAGTCAGAACTGCTTTGGCAGGGAAGAAGCTCCTCAGATGGTCTCCAGCATCTTCTCCAAGGCCTCCAACCTCCTGGCAAGCTTCACCTTACCAAGGGCCCCCCATTTTCTCTGTCTCCAGGCTTTTATCACCATATCACTCATGAGGATATCAGGGCACCCCCAGGCATGGAAGCATCACTGGCTCACCTGGGTGTTTGTCAGATTTAACCCCATTTTATAAAATTAGAGACAAATGCTCCCCCATCCCTAACTCACCTGGGAGGAATCCTCTGCTGGCTCCCCTGCGTGTCCAAACAGGTTCAGTTTGGTGCTGGGTGGATTGAAAGTGCACTGGCACTTCCCTGTGAGATTTTCTGCTCGCTGCTGGGGCTTGTACAACACCTACTCATCTCAGTGGGAAATGGTGTGTGCTCCATAGAAAGAGCAGAAAGTCAAAGTACTGAGTACGTGCATTTTTCAAATACTTCTTTATATGCAACTGCATCTTATTCCTGATTCAATTGCATGGTGATCCCAGGTTCTGGAGAGGCAGATTAAATCAATGATTAATTTAAAGTAATTTATACCTTTTATAACCATTCAAGCCTATTTTCCAGGCCTGAGACCTGCAAGCCAAGCTGGATCAATGCCTGGAAATCTATGAGCATTATTTCAGGTGTAACTATTTATTCCCCATAACACAGCAACATCCTTGATGCTAAGGAAACAGTTCAGCCCTTGGCTCAGCCAGAGTGCTGCTTTCTGGCATTTTGGGTCCAGTTCAGTTCACTTGTTTGTCCCCTCCAGGGATCATCCAGCAGGGCACCCTGGGGGTGCACAAGTGCAGCACACACAGAGATGCTTTTCTCATCAATCTCACCACTGTGCTTCCTCCAAATCTGCTCCTGCACAGCCTCAGCCCACTCTGGACAGAGAGCCAAGACCCAGGGCCCCAGTGACCCCAGTCCCAGCAGGCAGACTCCCCAGGGGCTCTGGAGCAGCCCAGGCATCAACAGGCACTTGCAGACTTGAGCCCTCCCTGTGTTCATCATGCAACAGAGTTTTGGTTGTTTTTCCTGGTCAGGAGATTTTACTCAGCTCCTGTTGATTACCACACCACCCACAGCACAGAACAGGGATTCCTGCACCAGCCAGGCACTGAGAAAATGTTGTTGTGACTTTGGGAATGAGGGGATGTGCCCTTTTCTTCCTGCCTCTGCCCTGAGTCCCACAGGACACCTTCGGAATGACTCAATCTCTCTGCACCTCGCTCACCCCTTCTGCCACACGTGGCTCGTGTTTTGAGCCTCTCAATCTCATCTGTCCAGCCTCAAACTCTGCTGCTCTGCATCCTGCTCCAAGTCTGCAGCGATCTGAATGACCAGAGGGACAGAAGCAGCTGCAGAGGGACTGAACTGACAATGAGCTGGTTTTATAGACAACATAAAAGCTGATTCTGATACCCTGTAGTGGCAGAAGTGTCTGTGTGGGGAGGGAGGAGCAGAAGGATTGACTGCAGGAAATTATTTTTTTTTCTTTAATTAATGCAACACAATTTCCCAGATAGTGTATGATTGACTTCTTGTACCACGAGTGGAGGGTTTGTTAGAAAGCATTAATAAAACTTGCAGTATAATCCAGGAGAATTCATAGGAAACATTACCTGGGAATTTATGGGTTTGCTGCAAAGTTTTACATTCTCAGTACTGAGGCTCATTTCCAGAAGAGAGACTCTTGTGTGGGCTGGAAGCTCTCTCTGCTCTCCAGGCTGGAGGAGAAAAATAGGGGGGGGAGAGAAAAGCCCCTTTTGGGGGCAGGAATCTCTGTGGGATGTAGCATTATGCCAGAGCATTTGGATTGATTGCTGCTCCCTCCAAGGCAGACAGAATTGCCCCACACATTGATGCAGGTTTTGATGTGGCTTTTTCATCTGCCAGAGCAGAAGTCAAATGAGTATTTTATTTGATCCCTCCCAGCTGTACCCCCACTGCTTGTGAGAGCAGGAGGCAGGACAAGGAAGGGCAAGAGCAGGGCACCCTCAGCACAGAGCAGAGATGAACAGAGAGAGAGAAACAAAAGCAAAGCAGGGAGACACACAAACACTCATGAACAGCACCATGTGAGCCTCAGTTCTGAGGGAAACCCGGCCAAAAAAATAATTAAGACTTATTGGTACCCTTGCCAGCTGGACCCAGCCACAGGCATGTGCCTTGCCCAGGCATTTCAGAGCTCTCATTTCAGACCAGCCACAGGTCTGTGGCCAGCAGTGAGCAGCCAGGTGTGGTGGGGCTGGAACAAGGGAGAGGTGATGCTCTGAGCCTCCACTCACTGTGCACAGCTCCCTCCAGCCCCAGCAGGCACCCAGAGATCCCTCTGCAGCAAAGTGAAAGGAGAAAGCCAGTGTAAAAGATGGAGAAAAATAGCAGGAATCAGCCAAGAATTGAATACCCTGAGAAAGTGCCAACAACCAACCCCTTCTGCTTGTTATCATTCCTTTTCCATTTGCTTTTAATTTGCTCAAGCTGTAATTTGTTAAGCAGACTGCCCAGTATCATCTCAGAGCTGGCTGCTGCGCAGGTGCTGCTTCTAGCCTGGAGCAGAGAGAAGCCCATCACCAGCCAGGCTGGGGCACAGGCAGGAAAGCTGCTGAATTCACTGAGGAAACACTGAGCATAAGCTGTGTCCTGCCTCCTGCTGCTAGCAGCAGCACCACAAAGCACAGCCAGGCCAGCACACAGAGCCAGCACAAAACAGGACAGGAGCAATGCAGGCACACAGAGCACACTTGGAACCCAGAAAGCCCAAGCCACACCAGAAAATCCCAGTTTTTTCAAGGCAGGAAGCTCTCTGCTCTATATTTGCAGCACAGTGCTGGATACCAGGGCTCCTTGGGTGGAGATGTGAGGAGCAGAACCAGGCAAAGCTGATGAGAAACCTTGCAAACCCCTGTTGCACCAAGAAAACCATGCAAAACCTCTTGGATTTCATGGATCTCAGCTTATTTTGGTTTTTGGTTTGTTTTGTTTTTTTTTTAGAGACTGGATGCCTGCTTTCCTCCTAGACTGCCCAAGGACTGGCACCAGGTCCCACAGCCTGCTGAAACATGGATTAAACGGGGTAGGAATTTCTCTGCAGCTCTCCAGCAGAGACCTTGGAGCCTGGAGATGGCTGCAGAGATCCCACAGAAGCATCAACCCCTAAAAGGCTTCAGGAGCTACTCAGTGTAAAACCCACAGACATCCCAAGCAGATGCCAGGCCTGAGAGCATCAAGCTCACACAAAAACATGACTCCAAACTGAAGTCTTCTGCCCTGAAGAAAAATTGGCTTTTTAAGCTTGCTTTAGACTCTCAAGGAGAGCTGCAATCCCCCAGCATAAATAACAAGATTTGGCTGCCTAGATGCTTTGGGATGGGAGGAAATCAGCATGGCTGAGACAAGGACAGCCATTGGTTTGTTTGGAAAAGGAATCCACGATAAGGCATCAGCTCTGACACCTGCTGAGCTTTATTTTCCCTGGGCACACAGTGCATGTTACAGGTCAGACACCCAGGGCCTGGAGGTGATTTATTGGGATGTGAAGGACACAGATTGACTTCAGGCCAGTTTGCAAAATGAGCCCAAGCTCACACTTTACCTTTTTTTTCTTTTGCTTTCTGTAAAATTCCCTTGGCTGGGCAGCACCACAGTGTTTTAGACCCTTCTAAAGACATTCATTTCTGCTATTTTTCATGCTTTTTGGAGTGCAATCCCATGTCTCCAGCGCTGCAGGCTCCCACCCCCACTGCATTCCTGCTGCGTGGGCACTCACTCAGGTCTCCCAGGTCCAGACAGAGACATAAACAGTGTCAGAAGCAATTTCTGTCAAACAGCACAGCTCAGCTCACACACAGGTGAACCCACAGAAAGCAGAGGAGTAAAGGCAGCCTGCAAGCCCTTCATAAATCAGGATCCTCTAATGTTCCCATAGGCCAGGTGCAATCCCCATGCCTGCACTCTGCAGATGTGTGAGGAATGTTGTTTGTCTCCTCTTTCTCCCTGATTTTCAATGACACAAGAACAGTTTTGTGGCCAGCAGCTCCCACCAGCTCCAGCCAGGGCAACCCCTTTGGCTGCAGGTGTGAGGAGGGGGAGGCAGTTCTGGCATTACCAAGGACCCCCAGAACACCATCCCAGCCCACCCTGCCAGACCCGAGCTCTCAGGGGCTCCATCACCCTTTGGCACCAGCGAGATTCCCTCCTCTCTTCCCCACCCACAGCCTCCTTGGACCCACACTGGCCTCCTCCCTCTGCTTTGTGCATAAATTACATAAATTAAAGGCCATCCTGGCCTCTGGGCTGTGAGAGCAGAGCAAGGCTGCCTGGGGAAGGGGCCACGAGGGAGGGCAACACATTGTGACTGGTTCTGGTGAAGATCTGTGACTAGAAAGCAGAAGATGGAAACAGATGTTCATCACCTGCTGAGCTGAGCTGTTTGGTCACTGATTCAGGAAGTCTTGCCAAGGCTGCAGCTGACACATCCCACCTGTAAAGCTCTAACTTCACAAGTGATTATTTCAGGATGAAGACGAGCTGCTGTTTGTCTCTCTAAGTCTTGTGAGAACAGAGTGGCCTGGTGTTTTTTACCCACTGTCCTCCTGTTTTCATATGTCATAGGAAGCAAACTTCAGCTCTCTGAGCCCAGACAATTTCCACTCAGGTTTCACCACCAACTAATTATTACCAAGGGTAGGAAATAGAAGCCAGCCTGGGATCGAATCAGACGTGCACTAGGAAAATTCTCAAGTTCATCTTCTGTAGTTAAGCTCCCTTATACAAGCTGAACAAGAAAGATTATTAAAGATAATTGTTATTGCAGTTTTGAGCCAACAGAGACAGCTTGTACTGGGAGGACAACACATTGTGCCTCAGAAAAGCTGCTGTAAGCATTAGATTACATTTGCTCACAAAGGTACCAAGCTGAAAGATGGAAAGGCTCAAATCTTTGGTACACCAAACAGCAGCAAAACAAAGAGAGAGCTGGATGTCCCTGGAAATGGGGAAGATTAGGGAGAGCAATAGTGAATGTGGCTGCACTAAATCCTTTGGACACTGCTAAGTCAGAAGGGAGTGGAAGCACAGGGCTGCAGCAGTGAGGGAGAACATGCAGAATATCATAAACAAACACCTTGCTACCTGCTCCCTTGCTTCTGATGAGCAAGGGCAGGTCTGTGACCCACATTTGGGCCTTGCAAACACTCCTGGGGTGGGCATGACCACTGTGGCCAGTGCAGCTGTGTCTGCTCCTCAGGACAGATCCAGACCCTCCAAGAGGGGCTGACAGGCAGCGGGGATGTGCCACAAAAGAAACCCCCCTGGCCCTGTGTGACATGCTGAATGAAATGGCTTTTGTTGGATCTCACCACCAGGCTCTAGCAGGGCTGAGGACTAAAACTGCTTTTTTCCCAACCATTCTGCTTCACCCAAATCACACTGATCAGGTCTTTGTCCTCATTTTCTCTCTCTGTAGCAAACCATGTACCAACTGATGCATCTGAATCTGCTGCTTGTAAAGACACAGAACCATTATTGCACCTAGTAATGCGGAAAAGTGCATGTGCTGATCCCAATAATGCACCAGGCTTACCTTGGGGCAGCAGGAAAGTCTTCACTGAGCCTCTTTTCCAGTCCCAAAATCTATTTCCACTCTTCTTCCTTAAGTCAGAAGCTGGGAGGGAGCTCAACAGGTTTTCTCATTCTGGTGAGACAAAGAGGGAGCACCAATACAAGGCCAGGTGCTGAAGAGAGCAGGCAAACACAAGCACTGCTGACCTGCACACACATCTTCCTTCCTGCATCAGCTTTTGCCACTTATATAAATGACATTTAATTAAAGGAGAGGGGCTTTTTTTAAGGTTTTACTAGATCTGGCCTCTCCACTTGTTTCCCCTTTTGCATTAAGCACCCAGGTGCTCAGAGAAGAAAAGGACGAGGTTCCCTAATGGCTCAAAGGCCCCCAGCCAGTCTGGGACAGAGGTTGTGCTCTCACAAGTTTTTAAGAAATCAGGCTGCTAGCAGAGAAGGGGGAATGCTTTTGCTGAAGAAAGGGCAAGAATTGGCTACTGTTACATGAATCCAGGTGGGAAACGAGACTGTCCTGGCCAGGTTGGAGTGAGGCTGCTCTGCAAACGCCAGTGCTGAGACAGCCGGGGCGGTGGCATCGCAGGAGACAGGAGCTGGCACAGGTACCCTGCAGCCCCTCCCCTCGGCAAGCCAAGAGCAGAAGAGACAATGCTTGCTGCAGCCCCCGTAAGGAGCCAGCCAGGACTCGGTGAGAGCCCTCAGCAGCCATAAATAGAGCACTTGTGTGCAGAGACAGCTCATTCCTCCCGCTCAAGCTGCCCTCTCCTCCCCAAGGCGAGAGCGCTGCGCAGTGAAGGACCTTGCCCCGCGGAGATGCTGCCTTGTTTGAGCTCCAGCAGCAAGGCCCTGGGGAAGGAGGAACAAGGAACAAACAGCGGGGAGAGCTTTGTCAAACCCACAGCAGTGCTGCCCATGAAAGGCTCTTGGGGCTTGAGCTGAGCTGGAGGGGCTGGAAGGAGGAGAAGCTGCAAGGCTGATGAACAGCACTGGAGCCACAGGAGCTCTCCACAGTCCAAAACTCCTCCCAGACCATGCAGAGCTGCTCCTCTTTAGTGCTCACATTGCTTTGTTAGAGTGAAAAAGTGACGGTCACCTTGTGTTGGGCTATGTAGGTGCTGGCTAAGGTGCTGAAGAGAGGATGTCCCAAATAAAACAAGGAGGCAGAGGAAGATTAATGATCACATTTCCTTTCTGGAGGTAAACTGAGGGACAAAGCAGCTCCCAGGACAGGCATCTGTGTGCACAGCTCAAGTTAATGGTGCTAGGGAAAGCAAACGTGCATCGTGGCTCAGAATCTATATGGAATCAATCCAAAAGAAAGGAATACTGCTTTTGGTGACTGGGTTTTTAAAATACTTTGGGTATTTTGTGACATTTCAGAAATCGCAGCACGTATGTTCTTGTGCTGTACAGACTCGGCCCCTGTCAGGCCTCCAGCTTCTGTCTGGAAATAAAACAATGGGGGAAATCTGCATTCCTCTCTGGAAATGTTCCCACAAACAGCAGCACAACTTTAATTAATATAATTAGCACTCATAATATATTCTGTTCCTACAGCTGTGACAGCACAGACACCTCGATCCATACTGCTGCCTCTCGGGTGTGAGCTGGGATGTTTTGTCCTTTTTCACCATGTTATGCCCCAAAGGAAGTTCTTCCCAAATGTTTTTCAAGAGAAAGTCAGGACAGTGGAAGATTTGGAATTTCACAGGAGCTTCTGGCTCCCCGTCCCAGCTTTAGAACCAGCTTTGTTAGACCCAGTCCTGACCACACTGCTGAGAAGCCCCAAGATGTTTCCCACCCCCTGAAGTGGACAAGCAGGTGCCACAGTCTGCATCCCTGGAAAAGGCTGCAAGAAACCCTGAGCTGGGTTTCCAGCTGAGAGGCTTGAGCTGTGCTATCAGGCAGGTTCACACATTGCTAGACGGATCAACAGGGATTGATTTTTATGAGCAAGCCAGATACAGAGGGCTGAAGAGTTATTAAACTTATTTTCCACTTCCCCTTTTTAAAACACCCTGCCAAGGTCTGTGGGTTTTTAGGTTGGTAGGTTGTTCAATCTGTGACTGAACAAGATACCTAATGTCCCCAAGGGCAGCAGTTTTGGGGTTTTTTTTGGAAGAGGGGGGCTTAAAATATGTTTGTTAGGGTGACGGAGACAAAAATTGCAGGGAACAATGGACAAGAAATGTGGGAAGAGTGCAGGCAGAGCGACCCCCAGACCTTCCTTTCTCACCTTTTCATTACAGGCAGGCTCACAGCTGTGCCCTTTGCACTGCAAGATGCAGCTTTGGAACCAGTGACAGCTCTGGAATAAATTCTGAGGAAGGACCAAGGATGCAGATTGAAAGACAACATGAATATGTGCCCGACGGGCAAGAGCCAAAAGGCCCCATTATCCCTGTGAGTGTGCAGGCACACAGCAGCAAGCATTAACTGCAGCCAAGTGTATTATCTCTCCATGTGCTCCTCTCCTACAGACCCAACTATTCATCTCATCCTGCATCTCCAAACATCCCATAGCTGGGAGATGCAACAAGTGGCATCTCGCACCACAAGATGTCATTACTCTGCATCCACTCAAGGCTGTTCATTTTTCTTCAATAAAAGCAGAAACATTAAAAACCTTGATGTGCAGCCATGAGAACAAGTGAACCGAGTGCCCAGCACATCTGACAGTTCCCCTCTTTTGCACACTTTGCTAATTCATGCCTGTTGATGTTATGTGACAATTCTCCCCCTCATTAGCAATTACTTATTAGCCACAGAACTCACTCAGCCTCCTCACTGATGCCCTGTGAGATCCTGGCTGTTCCCTCTCCCAAGGAGGCAAATACCCCTCTCACAGCCTCACTATCCCCTAGGCCAGACTTTGCTCCTCATCCTCCTGCTCCTTTTGTTGCTGTTGTTTCAAGAAATAAATTGAACCGAAAATTAGATTGTTTCTGCCGAGAGGTGGTGTCAGCACCTCTGAAGCTTTTATGAACTCAACGTCAAAGAGGATTCCTGCTGGGAATGGGAAGATATCACTTTGCTGTCATCAGAGGACCTCCTGGGGAGAGCTGAGCCCTGAGTGTCCCAAAAATTAAGAGCACAAATTGATATGTGCTCCTTTGCTTCACAGAATCTGTGCGTCACACGAGGTAAGGGTAGCTGTTACCACGGTAACTAATCTAATCTTTATTTTAATTTCTGCTGTAGTCAGATCACAGCAGATAGGAAATAGCTACGCTCAGAATGAGGGCGATTGTATGTGCAAACACACGCACAGAAAACATGCAATTGCATGCGTGGCTGCAACTAAATGTGAAAAAAACCCTTTTAAAATGGGGGATACACTTTTTGAGAAAACAGAACCAAAGGTGACTTGATCTCAGAGTCGCTCAGAACACAGACAGCTCCATGCACAGCTGTGTGCAGTGTAACCGAGCCTATTGACATCCCAGGGAAAGGACAGGGTACAGATTCCACACCTGCCTTCTGAAGAAAGACCCTACCCCATCCTAAACTGCCTGTCAGCTCATTCTGCATCCCATTCCAGAAACAAGGCTTCTTTTTTAGAAGAAACACAGGGAAAACCCAGTTATGTCCTAATGCAAAAGCTCTGATATCATCCCTTGAGCAGGTTCCCTGGGATCCAGGTATCTCAGTGATGCCCTGCTTTCAGGACATGCTATCCTCTAGCTGGGATAATTTTCTTCCAAGTAGCTGGTATAGTGCTGTGGTTTGGAGTTAATACCAGAATAATGTTGCTAACTGATGTTTTAGTTGTTGCCAAGCACTGCTTGCACTAAGTCAAGGCTTTTCTGCTTTCTCTACCACCCCACCAGTGAGCAGGCTGGGGGTGCATGAGGAGCTGGCAGGGGACAGTCAGGAGCTGCCCAACGTGACCAGAGGGATGTTCCACACCATGCTCATGAGTCATGCCCACCATGAAGCTGGGGGGAGAGGAAGGAAGGGGAGATGTTTGGGGTGATGGGGTTTACCTTTCCCAGTTCCATCAGACATGATGGAGCCCTGCTCTCCTGGGGGTGGCTGAACACCTGCCTGCCCATGGGGTGGGCTGAATTAATTCCTTGTTTTGCTTTGTTTGTGTTCATGGCTCTTTTCCTTTGCCTGTGAAACTGCTTTTATCTCAATCTATGAGTTCCCTCAATTTTACTCTTCCAATTCCGTCATCCATCCCACAGAGGGAAGTGAGCAGCTGCATGGAGCTGAGCTTCCCACTGGGGTTAAACCATGACAGTGGTCACCAGTCAGGTACCACCTTAGGCCACTGTCACCACTACAGGCTTCCAAAATGACAAGCCAGATCCTCTCCCACTCTGAGATAATTTTCATGACATCATCAACACAGTTCCATTGTTTTACATCAACTTAGTTTCATCAAAAGGTCCTTTTACAATGAGCTGGCCTTTGGTTTGGTGTTGTTTCCTTTTACCTGAAGGGCAGGATTTTCCATGAAAAGCTCCTAGCCAGAACACCACGTTCTGACACCTCTGCTATCAATCCAGACCTAGAGGGCAGCTTGCCAGCTTACAACTCCAGGAGACAACACACAGCAAAACCAGCAGGACCCACCCTGAAACATCCTGATTCAAGAACAACATCAGCTGAAATTCAGCCTGTCTTCTGAGCCATGAGGCTGCAGGAGGGTTGTGCCATGGGTGAATCAGACAGGAGGGAAACATGGAATAGGAGGTCTTCTATAAATTTCATAAAGGCAACTAACATCTCTGCCTTTTTCTGACTGCACAGCACACATGAAGTCCTAAGCTGCTGATTGCCAAAGGCTGGGGGTTGCCAGCAGGAAAAGCACAGTAATTACTACATTTCTTCTTTCAACATGTCCTCCTGGCCTCTGACTGAAAAAGGACCCAGAGTTACACAGGATTCAGCTTGACCCAAAGCAGCCTTTCTAATTCTCAGCAAGAAGCCAGGATGTTCCAACATCCAAATGAGAGGATGATGGCATTGTCAGCCTTCCCCTTCAGCTATTACCAAGCCAGACCCCTGTCCTGAGGGCCAAATCTCCTGGTAGCTCAGGGGGAGGCAAGTCAGGACTATGGAATAACAGGCTCCCTAAAGATGAAGTTCTGCTTTGAAGCAATGACTTAATTTGGGCAGAGGAGAGAGGTGTTTAGAGAGAGATGGATGTTTGTGCCTGGAACAAGAACAAGCAGAGGAAGCAGCTCAGAAAATGATATGATTTTAGGTATTTTTAGTAAGGTAATGCAGCAGTAAGAGGAAAACAAAGAAAAAAGAGCAAGAAATAACAGAAATCAGTTTGGCTTCAACCAGCTACAGTGGGATCACACTGGTGCATCAAAGCAAGCTCCTGGTCACCACCTTTATGGGCAGGCAGAATAAACCCATTCCTAGGATTCCACTGTCCAACAGAAAACCAAAGCCTGGAGTGGGTCTGAGCACACACCATCCCAGTGGATTTTAATCACACCCCACCAAGACATGTCCCTCTTTGCCCATCTGCTCCTGGTTGCTGCTGGGAACCCTCCCATCACCTCTGATTGCAGGAACAGCAGCTGCCATTCAGTAATGTGGAGACACTCTCAAATGCTCATCTTGGCAGCCATCTGGCTTCACACCACACACATCCCTGCCAGGCAAAGCAAAGGGTATTCCATCTCCTGCCACCAGTAGCTGAAGGATGGACTAAGACGAGCAGGACTGATGTGAAACAGGAGACATTATAACCGAGCAAGAGGCAGAGGGAGCAGCTCAGCAATACATCCATGCAAACAAAAGGGGCTCTGTCTTCCAGAAGCAACAATTGTGAGTTTGCATTCCCCCAGGGCCCATTTTGAACAATGCTCCGTGAGCTCTCAATCACTCTTTTTGTCTGTTTTCCCCTGTTTTTCCTTACCATCATCATTTCTGCTCATCTCAATTTCTGTTCTCCAGGCTTTGAGTGCAAACACAACAAGTCAGATCTTTAACTGTTCTAATTTGGTGCAATTCCCTGGATGTCCATATAGCAAGGTTGATTTAACTCAGCCTTGTGTCTTCAAAGGACCCTTTAATAGCAATTACAGGCCAGATGAGTGGGATTTTATTTTCCAATCAAGCCAGGTTAGCTCAACTCAGAAGTGCCAAATTTTGCCCAGCTGTGCCATTCAGCTTAGAGTTCTGCATTTTGTGCAAATGCTGGCAACATAACAGGAAAGAGATGAGAAAACAACACTTCCTGAGATCAGACTCTTTTGGACCTGTGTTTGTAGAATACAACTGGGACCTTGCCATGTGTGAGATTTTTAGGTCAGCATTTGAGATAAAATCCCCTTATCAAAATAAGCATCTCATGCTCCATCCACGGGTGAGAATTTGTCACCAGGACCTGAGATGGGTATCTTCCCTGTGTGGCAGAAAACATCACGACATTAACAATGACAAACTCGGATGCAGCACTCGGTGTAATTTCTGTTCAGCTGCAGAATTTCACTGGGCAGGAATCTGAGGTGAGAGTTTTGGTGTCAGACAAGCTGCTGGCTCAGGAGAGGACTCATCTGAGCCACATCAGCTCGACTTTCTGCCTGCTCCCCACTTGTGGCATTATTGTCCTGCAAAGGAGTGGAGGGACCGTGCAGATTTCCTCCCTAGTGGGACTCCTCAGGCATCCAGAGCTGCTGAACCCTGGCATCCAGGGAAGGACAAATGCAGAGGACCACAGGTCCATAAGTGCTTATCTGAAACATGTCAGTGTGGATCTTTATCTGAACAAACTCAAGGCAAAGTGATGTCAATGTCATTTTAAAGGGGATTCTGCAATGTGCAAAAAGGCATCACACACTTTTTTGTAGTCCCATTTCTATCACATGGACCATAAATCATCCTGCTTTTTAAAAAATAATAAAGCTGGCAAATAAAAAAAAAAGGCTTCCTATACAAACCTTTATTCATGAAAGCATGGCAAGAAACAGAGCTGCCAACAGCTACACCTACACTCATCCTCTGAATTAGGTCTCTTCAGCAAGTTAACATCCTTTCTCCCATCCAGCTTTCCTGCTTGCCGATATTGAGACAGAATGAGGTTGCAAAGAGATTTCTATTACCATCACTTCCTTCCATGCACGCTTCACTTTCACACTTTGTTCTTCCAGGCAGGGCTTGGCTTTCTTTTATTTTGTTTATTTTTTCTTCCTTGCCCGCTTAAGTTAAGACAACAACATTTTGTTCTGTATTGCCACGGCTCTTCCACGGTGATTTGTTAATAATGTTGGGTTTGCAGTCAAACCACTGGAAAGATAAAAAGCTGGCAAGCTGCTTCCCTCATTAGGGAGCAGCTCTCAAGGGCTCCAGTGCCAGCCCATTAGCTGAATTATTCAACAGAAGAAAAAACACACGACAAATAAAAATAATAAAAAGCTACAAGAGTAGGGAGGGAAGGGCACTTCACCGACTTTGGTGCTGCTGTGAAAGTTTGGCAGCATTCCTCAAAACTCATTTTGGGATTAAACTCATCGAAGGAGCTCCAGCAAGGCTGGGTGGCTGCACAGCAGCAGACAGAGGCTGCCATTCACAACTCTGATACAGGACTGTATTGTTGCTGTCTTGAACCGATAATGAGGAAGCCCAAGGGGGAAATATTTCCAAAACCATAATGTAAGGGATCTGTTTGTGTGCAGTTTGTGAGTAACTGGTGGTGTTGGAAATCTTCCATATCCAGCCACAGGCTTTAAGCATTGAAACAACACACCATGAGGAGTCACAGTAATAGTCTGTGTGTGTTCTTATTGTGCAAAAAATACTGTGTAATTCAGGGGAGCTTAACCACCCATGGCAGAGGAGAGGGCTGCCCTGCATGTGCCAGTGGCAAGAGGACTTGTGCCACAACAAAGCTGTGAGCTGGACCAAAAACTGATGAGAAAGTCGAGGTTGCCCAGCATCTGTTCTTGTGTAACCTAAAAAGAGAAAGTGCTTGATTCAGGCACAGAATTAAGCAGGGTGGTGAAGACCCTGAGGATCCCCATATTGCTGGGAAGCTGCATGCAGGTGGGCAAAGCTGGGGTCTCTGTCCTAACTCTTGAGAGAGATGAGAGGTAAAACAGCTGGTGAGCTGGAGATGCCTCCAGATCATGGACCAAACCCTCCCCTGCAGAAATCAGTGCTCAGACTGGATGGCACAGAAGAGCATGGAGAGCTTCCATACTCCAGAAGCAACCTGGACAGGGAGAAGGGTGTGTGTTGAAACATAAATAGGGACTGTGCAATTTAGACATCAACTGGCAATCAAAAGGAGGAGCAATTTTGATTTCTCAAGCAAAAATACTCAAATATTGGGAGGAAAACAGGAAAAACACAGATGAGATCTCTGACTTTTCTTACA
The DNA here is from genome assembly GCF_036417665.1 of Passer domesticus. Taxonomy (NCBI): domain Eukaryota; kingdom Metazoa; phylum Chordata; class Aves; order Passeriformes; family Passeridae; genus Passer; species Passer domesticus. The sequence continues at coordinate 54,135,819 of NC_087480.1, forward strand.
GCTTATATAATTTCCTGTGAAAAAGCAAAAGGCACCGAGTTTTATAAAATTTCGTAAGTTATAAGCATCTGCTTATTTTAATTGGCATGTGATATTAGGAAGGTAAAACCTGAGTCTAGAGGACAGGAAAGCTCATCCTTTAGCTACTGCAGAGCCTGAAAGAGCAGCACTGCTTATGCAGCAGGCTGCCACCCACACACTCCTTCCCAGGCAGGTTCTTCCTTTCACCCAGAAGCACTGTACAAATAAATTTGTGTATATTTTTGTGAGGAGATTGGCCATACACACATTTTGTGCAAAAGTCACTTCAGTGATATGAGCACCTGAGAGGAATCTACACGGGAACCAGAATTCCATGCCATGGTCATGCTGACAGGACAGGATCTAACAAATGAGGAAGCAGGAACAATGGAATTCATAGAATTTCATTGGAATGGAAGCAATTAAATCACTTTAGCTGATGACCCAGACAGAAAGAGAAGCCAGGCAGTGACATCTGGAGATGACACTGAGCCGTCATTTAGAATAGGACCCAAATATCACAAGCATGATATTAAAGATTACCTCAGTAATGTAACAGGGCTGAAAGAGAACAGACAGCCCTGCTCTTAGGGAGCAATTAGAATTTTTGCTGGGAAAACTTGACCTCTGGTCTATTGCTCCCAGAGGGGAGGAAAGGACTGGATAAACAGAAGCAAGCTAGTGGCTGCAGATACCAAATACCAGAGAAATCTTACACAGTGGGCTGAGAGATTTCTGTGGAGCAGGGAGGCATCAGGGCACTGTGTAAGGCAATGACTTGCCTTGGTGCACACAGCTGGAACCAGAATGGGAGGGTTCCCACCCAAAGGACTCAGGGTATTCACCTGGATACACGAGGGCTCAGAAGGAATGTCATTACAAGGAGTAACCTTTAGAAAAGTAGAGATATTTGCACTGGAAATGAGGTTATTGCATGGACTAAGGGGTGGAGAGGCTACAAATGTTCTGATGTTCCCTTCGGGTTCTCCTCCAGCCTTCACAGCCCAACTTTTTTATGGAACCTTCTCAACAGTCCAAATCTCTCATGGCACCTGGACATGGCTTTGAAGGTGGGAAAGGCAAGTAGCCCTTATTCCCAACACACCAGCCCTGTAAAGAAGGGAAGGCATGCCATGAGAAACAGGCTGAAAAGATGGAGCATCTTGGTGAAGCTCTGCTGCCAGCTTAGTGTCTTCCCCAGAGATCCCCTAAAATCACCATCCTTTGGGGTGATATGTGTGGAAGGAAAGCACCCAACACTAGCAGGGTCACTTTCAGGTGACAGTGTTTGCAATGTTACACTGATGACAGCTGCTGTCTCCATACCAAGGAGAGGAGTCCAAGTCACCACCTGATTTCCTAAAGATCTCCCTCATCACCCCAGGATTTTTTTAGAATCAAAAGCAAAATTCAAATTCAAATACTTGGCTGAGACTTTTGAAAATTTCTCCACAGAATCAGCAAAGCAGGAGAGGAGCTGCTGGTGCTGAGCAGAGCATGGCTTTGCCATCGATTGGAGGCCGTGCTGCTGCACACACCTTGGGTAGTGCTTCTGGCAGTAGCAAGTGTGCTGACATGTTCCAGCCAAGGGTGATTAATCAGAAGCCAGAGTAATTGAACACTCCCACTGCTGCTCAATTAATCTGATCACTCCCCCTATAAATCCCCAACTGCAGCCGGTGACTGCAGCAGAGCTCATTGATATGCCAACAAGGTTTCCAGTTAGGATCAGACAGACTGTTCTGGCATTTCCAGCCCAAGCCTTAGCACTGTGTTCATGCCACCAGCACAGATAGCACTGCTGGCTTCCTGCAATGCAACTGCATGGGGAAATCTGCTGCTCCAGCAGCACATTTGGTGAAAAATAGTGGGATGAAGGTCTTCAAATCTGCCCAAGCTGTTTAGACCTAAAATGAAAAGAAGTGGGATTGCTAAACCTTTAGCAGTCTCATGGTGTTTCCTGCAGGAGTGGGAACCAGCTCTAGTTTCCAGTAAATCTTGAAGTGAATTGCTCAGAACAGGGCAGTTTTACAGCTGCTCTTCCCTTCATGGCAATGGATCTGAAAACAGGTGCAGGGATGGGAGGGAAACACTTGGTGCTGATGAAACACCCCAAAAATAGCTTTGCAGGGCATCATAGCACTGTGGGGCAGTTTCAGGCCAGCCACGAGGAAAAGCTGCATCCTGATGCTGCTGGAAGAATGTGTGGGGGATAAACAGGACCTTGCCAAGCCAGGGGTGGCGTGAACTTTTCACAAAATACAGAAAGAAGTTTGGATGGCATACTCCACTTAGCAGGGAGACAATTAGGAGATTGCTGTAAACTCAGCTTGAAAATAATCAAACTAGGCTGAGTTCTCTGTAGAGCAGCGAGGATATGACACAGCTCAACACAAGAGGAAATCAGGCAGTGTGGGAGCAACACTTGCTGAAGCCAGTTGGAAGCTTTGTACCAGAGCCTGGTGCTTAGGCTGAGCACAGAAAGCATTTGCTCCACAAAAGTTTTCCATGGCAGGGAAATACATTTTCCTCTGAAAGCAGCACGTGCCCATGGATAATGTCACACAGAACACACCAGTCACTTGTGAATTATCCAAAGGAGTCCACTCCTGTATCATCCCAGCAGTGCTGAGTGCAGCCCATTCTGCCCTCCCCTCTCCAGCACTGCTTGCCTCAAATCCTCTGCAAGAGAACAAAAGTCAATCTGCTTCATCCACCACCACCATAAGTCCCTGGATTGTTACTGTCACCAACAAATTCCCTTGGCAAAACTCAGTGACAAGCAGGAGCAGCCTCACAGGTCTCCAGCAAACAGCTCTGTGGCTCCAGGGGTTGTTTCTCCTCCTCATTCCTCAGCAGGCTGCAGAGGCCATGGCAGGCTGCAGCAGCATCCCCTGGCTAAGCAAGTGGATCTAGAGCTGCTGCAAGAACATCAGGGTGAAAAATAGGAATGAAAAAAGGAGGAGGAAATAGATGAGGCAGCTCTGCCTTCCCCACCAGTAGTCTGGAGCTGGGTGCAGGCATTACACTTACAAAGGCAGCTGACAAGAAAAGCTCTGAAGTCCTGAGGGTGATGATTTTGGGCAAGGGAACAATGAGGAAAGTAAGATTCCTACCCATATACACACACAGTGTTGCCTCAGAACTGGCCACAGGATGTGGTGCCAGTTAGATTTGTTCTGGATCAAAGAGAAGGCAAAAACATGAAGCATCTCACTCCAAGCTCCTCTGTACCCTCTGCTCTGCAGAATCCTTGCCCTTGCCCTGCTTCTTGCTTAGCAAAATGTTCCAGGAGGCCCAATTCCCCCTTCCCTCCCACTCCAGGCTGAATCAGAGCAAAGTTGCTGAACTGGGGCTGCTTGTCAGCCTGCCAAACTTTGCTAACCAATCTTAGTGTGAAAGCAGCTGTGACAGGCAGCAACAGAAAATCTGGTGTCAAATTAATTAGCTGGAAGGGACCCAGCCAAACGCTGGTACTGTGGCTCACAACCACTGGATGAGTCAGTTCTCACCCTCCTCAGTATTGCAGATGCTGGGCTGGGTGCAGAGCCCAGCTTCCCAAAGGAGCCCATGACAGCAAGCTCCAACAAGACAATCTGAAGATGAAGCATTTCTTCTAGAGTTGGATTTGGGTTTTTTTTCTACACTGGAAGGGAATTTGTGTCTCAGTGACATCTCCCTTCAGACTTGAAAGAGTTTTCTTTTTTCCCCCAAAACAATGGCAGCAAAATAGCACCACCGGTTTTACAACTTTTTTTGTTCTTCCCAGAGAAATTAATTTCTATGGCTGGAGAATTTTAAAAGTGCTGATGGAATCTGCCAGGGGTAACTAAACACACATGAGGAAGGGAAGGAAGGGAAGGAAGGGAAGCCTTTCAGTTACCATGGCAGTATGTTTCCATGGAAGCCAAATTTGAAGCCTGTTGCTGCCACTGGAGTGGCCCTAAGAAAATTATTAGTTTTGAAAATTAACAAAGCTACGCAGTACCTTGAAAGCCAGCCCACCCACAGCCCTCCAAATAACAAAGGCATCTTTGCATCCCTGACAAAGGACTCAATAAACATGTGAGGAAGGAAGAGAGAGCAGAAAAAACACTACACAATGAAAAACGGGAGCTTCCTTTTATGCAACCAACAATGCAGAAACCACACTGGTAAGCACAAGGCTGAGTGCACTTTGTGAAATATTGCATATAAAGGTCAGAAAAATCCTACAGAAAATCCTGTCACTGGCTCCTGAGGGGACTCCTTTGACACTAGAGCTGCTTGGTTGTCATTTGTTTGAAATTATTTCCCTATAAATCATGCCCTAAGTTTGCTCACCCAGCTCCCAGAAAAACCGTGGGGATGGAAAGCAAAATTTTCTTGTGTGTTGCCTAATCAATATTAAAGATCAGCTTAGCTGCTCTGATGCTCTCCTTGCTGGTCAGAATAACTTTTTGAATTCTTGAAAGTCACCTTGTGCCTTCCCAACCCAGTTTCCACACAAGAAGACACTTTTCCATCATTTTTCAGAAGCCAGGGAGCCCGCACAAGCTGCCTGGTGTAGTTTATCAGATGTAACTGAAAAAACATGGCACAGATTCAGCCCTTCCCAAAGGGAAGGCACTGGGATTCAGTGATGAAGCACTCCTGTTCCACGGGCTGCCAAACAAAGATTCACAGGCAACACAAGCAGACCCAGCACGACCTCAAAAGCACAGATCAGAGTCCCTGATTCAGTGACCTTCCACCTGGAAGCAAGAACCTCTTCCTCACCTGACATGAAAAGAGCATTGTGAAAACCTTCCAAATGAGGCCCTCTGGGGATAACTCACCTGAAGAGAGCTGAACTCTCAGTGAAAGGTAAAGATCAGAGGGGAAGAGGCACCTGTTGGATCATCAGCTGAATCTGACTCCTCATTTCAAGGCAAAGAAAGATCCAAGACCTGCCCTACTGAAGCATCACTCCTGTACCCCTGCCAAAAGACCTCCTGTGCTCTCTGCTACCTCTTTTGTCCAGGAGGAAAAGAGAAGGAGAAGCAGATCATTTTGAAGCACAGTTCAACTAAAAGCATTTCCTTCAAAAGAAAGGCAAGTACAAACAAAGGGCCTGGCACCTGGTTTGGGATTCCTGCTCTGCTCAGATGTCACTCAGGGCATGAGCTGCACAGAGCACTGAGAGTGCTGCATCCCAGCCTTTCCCACCCAAGAGTCACAGACCTCCAAAGAAACTGAAAAATGACTCTGCAAGAGGCACCCAGAACTAGACTACACACGAGAGCAGAACAATTGGCTTAAGTTAACACCTCTTCCCTGCTTGGGGTGCTTTTCTCAGTTCCCAAAAAGAAATCTGAGACCACAGACTGATAAATAAAATAAATCAATAGAAGAGGGAGGTATGCCTAGTCCTCAGAGACTTCAGCTGTCTTAAATCCAGTGTCACACAAAGAAGTAATTCTCTTTTCTGTGTCACCAAAAATAAAGAGGGGAAAAAAACCACAAAGAACCGCCAAATGTGTTAAATACATAACTTAGGGCATTTTAATTTAAAAAAGCAAAATACATTTCATCATTCATCAGCTGGCACGATGTATAAAAAATTTTAAATAGCAACTTTAATATTAGTCACAAAATACAGCATGTTTTATAAAAATAGCTATATGCACTGATATTACTGATAATGTAAAACCACTCTGAATAGGCCATGCAAAGACATTCAGCTTTGACCTTTCAACTTCCAAGTGCTTGTTGCATCTGCTACTTCATTCCTTCTCAGTCTGCTTGGGAGGGTTTTGTGCTGGCACCTCCTCCTTCCCCCCTGCACACAAAGCCCTGGAAAAAGGTTTCAAAAAGGGCTGACAAGTTAAGGTGCATCATGGGCATCTCAATGGCCCAATTTTCACAGCTTATGTTTCACAAAGTGCTCAACATCTGTGTCCTTCTTCATGGACCTCCCTTTGGTCACTTAAAATCTTCAGCTTTTCAGCCAAAACCCTTCCAAATTATTCTTGGCTCTGTTGCACCACAGTATTGAAACTGAAACCAAAATCTAGACAGACACAGCCTGAGTTTACTACAGGAGACAGAATTCTGTGGCTGCAGCACCATTTTTGTACAGCTGTACTCTGCTTGTGGCATTTCTAAATTATTCACACACCAAAATTCACTGATGTCTGTCTGTTCACATTAGGAAGTCCAGGCAGGACACACAAAAGGTCATGGAGAAATACAATTTTACAGAAAGGAAGGTTTAGCTGAGGATAACATTGGTATAGTAAAACCCCACATTAGTATTAAAAAGCCTAACAGTAAATATAAACTGTTACATAAACAGTCTGTTACACTGCAGTTATCAGATTTAAAAATGTAACTGTTCCAAGGGGACATAATGGACATTAAACTCCAGAAAATTAAAAAACAGATGGTATGGACTACATTAGAGTTAAGGGCAAAGATATCTCAGACAAAAACCCCACCCCTCCCAGTTTTCACTCCACATGCTGACACACAAATTATCAACAAGATAAAAAAGCTGCAGAGCTCTCTCCATCTCTAGAAATAGGAGCACCTTTACAGTACCATCTCATTCCATATCAGCCCAATGAATGCAATGGAGACAGAGATCCTCCCAGTCATCACCTTCATTCCTGAGTCTACAGAAAGAGAGGAGGGCACTGCTGGCTGAGAGCAATCCCTACTGCTGGCAATAACTGCAGCACCTTCAAAATGTGCCACCAAGGAGAGCAGCCACCAGCAGGGAGAGGCTTGATGCTCTGCCTGGCAAAGTGTGGGCTTTTCCTGATGTATTCAAGTTTGCATTTAAATCTGTGCTCTTTTAAGAAGAAAATGAGGAAAACTTAGTGATTTATCACCTCAGATAATAATACAGCAGCAAACTCATCTTCTGCAGTTAAAAAAAAAAAAGTTGAATTATCTTAATGCACTAAATCTGACAGGCAAAAAACATTCCCATAAAAGCTGTCCCCTTTAAGTTACAAGTCACATCACAAGAGCAAGCTCCTAATCAAAGTGTCGGAAGCAGAGCAGCTTTCACCAGCGCTGCAAACCCAAATAAGAACACAGACTCCTCCTGCCCCCAACACAGCAGCGAAGAACTTCAGAAGGCTTTGTGGGGAACTGGCTGGAAGTCGCTGGTTTTGGTGGCGTGTGCCATGGCCCTGCGGCGGGCCAGGCGGGATTTGGAGGGAGGGGACAGCCTCATGGAGCACACGGCGTGCGCGGCGCTCTCCTGCTCGGCGCTCAGCTCGCTCTCGTGCTGGGACAGCTGCCGGTTCAGGGCGATGGCCTCGGCAGCAAACAGCGTCAGGTCCTTGGTGCTGCTGTTCCTGGCCAGGGCAAGAAAAGGAGGAAGCAGTTTCAGCACAGGCACTTCACCCACTTGCCCCCAAAGCAGAATATCTATTTTCAGGCGTGTTTATTTCTTCTACCAAATCATTGAGACAGCAGGCAAAATGACCAGTAAATATTTGCATTTATCCTCACTCAGAGGACCAGCAATGCATGACAAAAGCACTTTGGAAACAGCCACAGTTCTACTCCTCCTTCTGCCAAGGACTTCTGATTATAAGCTCAGGAAGCCAACTCAGATGTCATCCTTAATTTCTATCTGCTCTCAAAGGATGGCCATATGGGGCCATTCTGCTGTCCTTCTCCAGAGAACTGCAGTCCCACTCTGACTGCACCTGTGGCTTAAGGAAATGCTTTTCTGATGGGAGAACCACGTGAAATCACCAGCAGCAGACACAGAAACAGATGTGTGACTCAGGCTCTATGGCATACAGAATCTCCCATCAAATCACCTCCAATGAGGCTTGTCCTGCTCACAGTAAATGGATATTGTGAGTGCCACCAACTACAAGGAAATTCAGATGCAAGTCTGTGTTTATGATGATTATTCACCCATCAGAAAGCAGTCTCTTTGGGTAACACACGCCTTTATGTTTTTTTCTGCCCCTCCTGGGCAGCAAGCTGACAAAACCATCATTATTTCCTGTCTGAGATGAACACTGCACTGCAGGAATTCCCTCTAATGCATTTCCCACAAACAAGCAAGATTAGATCATAAAGAAAATTCAGAGCTTTAATATTTCTGATGTTCTTAACAAAATTAGTGTGGCACATTTATGAAGCTCCATTCTCACCAACGGATGTTACCTCCTAATTTGTCAACTCCTTTCTCCCACCCATTCTTTCAGGAATTATTTTTGGCCCAGTTTACAGATGTTTAGAAAACAAACCCTACCTTTGAAGAACTTGAGGGGTGGGCAATCCCCTTTCAGGAGCCTGCTAGAAGAAGCATTGAAGAGAAGTTAGTTACATATTAGCAGCTGGGAACCAAGCTTTCCCAAGAGTGACAAAAAACAAGTGACTCCCCCAAATCTTTACAGATATTGCAAATAAACTAATTCACTGTGAGCAAAGCATATTTCATAATCTGTCTCCCCTCACAAGAAGATTTCACAGCTTGCAGGTAAAAGACTACAGCTTTGGAAGCTCTCCAGAGGGTCTATTCCTTCTTTCCTGAACAGAGAACTGAAACATAAGAGGACACTGCTGTTCTTTTATAACCATATTTACCAGCATTCTGCATTACTGTATTAGCACAATAATTTGTGTACTGCAGTACTTGCTATTCACAAGAAAGCCATTTAAGATGCACAAAGCAATAATTAAACAAAACAAAACAAACATTTAAAGGCTGACATATTCATCCAAATATTTACCACGCAGAAAAAATAAAGCCACTGTGTATCATTTAATTAATCAAGATACAAGCAGTGAAACACACAAGGACTCACATAAAAAGTTCAGAGACAGGGAACAGCTTATTTGTCACTCTGGAAGAAGAATAACTCTTTATATAAAGGGGGATACATACTCCTTGAACCCATGAATGTTGCAAAACTTGAGCAGCACTAAGTCGTTCTTTGGCATCACAAACCAGAAGCTTTGAGATGAGATCTTTGGCCTCAGAGGAAATATGTGACCAGTCCTTGTCAGGAAATTCATATTTGCCTTCCTGAATGCTCTCAAAAAGCTTGTTCTGGTAAAGGAAAAATTATTCAATTGAAATACACTGCAACCAGAAGGTTTCTCAGGTGAGACTTCCCACTCACTTTTATCCACCTAATGTGGAGGGCAACAACTGAAACCGTCCAGTCAATGGAGAGTGACAGGCAGCTCCACAGAGTGGATCAGTGCAGCCCTAAGTTGGACACAACACACTGTCTGCTGAAAACACTTCCCCCCACCCCTAAGAGGGCAGCTAATATACTCCATTTTTAGAAAATAAATTCAGACCCTGCATGGCAACCATTTTTCCAGAGTGAGGAAGAGGGTGAGGAGAAGCTCTGAGATCTCACAGCAGGAGGAAGGAGAGGCAGCTGCCCAACCTTACTTTAGAAACTGGTATCACTCAGTTTGTATACTGCCACCCTCACTTCTCAGTGACAGCTCATCCTCCCAGCTACCTGCCAGCATCAGGCACAGCTCTCCACTGCTGACACTGCAGCAAGTTCTACACCCAAAGCCCAGGGGAGTGTCCCCACACACCCAGGACATGCACACTGACCTGGCAAACCCTGCAGACTTCTCCTCTGTCCCAGCCACAGTCCGTGCCACAGTTGCCCACGAAAGGGGGGTAACCACTGAGCATGATGTACAGAATCACCCCCAGGCTCCACAGGTCACACCTCTTGTCATAGAACGTGGCCTCCTCCATGAAGACTTCCACCACTTCAGGTGCCATGTATTCTGCAGAGCCACACTAAGAAACCAAATTCCATCAAGTTTTCAAAGGGAGAGTCACATCAAAACAAGAACAAGGTTTATCATTTTCCACTCTACACCAAGTGGCTTGGTGGAAAAGCAGAAATTAGGCATCAGTGAATACTGAAGTTCCTACAGTTCTTTAGCAGCACCACAAGCTGCTCTACATGGCTGTGAACCTTTAATCCAAGGTCAAAATATTAATTTATACCTTTCAGGTTTTTAAATCTTATCCATTAGTTATCAGACAAGTGTATCAGAGGAATAGATTTCTGTAAGACTTCTGCAACACTGTCAGATTTTTCTTTCACATTAACCGGCAAAAGCACAGGACTGTAGCTTTTCAAACTAATGTGTATTATAAAGCTACACACTGATTACAGAGCTTGCATTCTCCTTAGCTCATTGGCTTGGCTACAGAACCAAAACATGGGGAAATGAACACAAAACTAAGGTTCAAAGTCTGTCCACAAGCACACAAAAATGGGCACAAAAAGTTTCCCCATTTGATTGTGTAAGAGATAAGCAGTACCAATGTGTCACACGCTGGCCAACAGGAGAATTAGCACTGAGCTCCTGTGCTTTTGTGTATTTGTTCTGTGACTGGAAAAGCAAGACAGCATTTAACACACGTGCACTTGCTTGAAATGAACTGCCCAGCACTGGGTGTAGTGGCAGTAAGCTCTTTGGAAGGTCTCCTCTGGAGATAATAAAAATTGGTTTATAGTAGAGCAAAGCAAGCACAAAGCCACAACAGGGCTCTCACCGGCGTTGTTAACTCGGGGGTAGTTATCGGAGTACACGCACTGTTCAGCTTCACCCCGCTGCCAAGATCAAAGTCACATATTTTTACTGGTGATATCTAAAAAATATAAGACGTCAGGAAGACTTGGATTAATGCAAAATTTATGAACATGTATATATGTGAAGTAGAAAACCCCAGGACAGAACACAAATCCCTAGTGACACCCAGTCCCTTATAGCCACCTTCTACTCCTGGCATTCACCTGCCCCAGCTGCACCCACACCACCTACACCTCATCCTGCAGCATTATTCTTTTATTTGGTTAGGCAAGTGCCACTACACATCAGGGCACTTTGAAAACTGGTCATATAACGTGACCAGCTGGCCTCTAAATGCTGCTTGTCTATCTGGGTACTGGCTCAGAACAGATGAGGCACCAGGGTGTCACTGCTGTCCCTCTACAAGGCCAGCTGGCTTTTTGTCTCTTAGCCAGATGTTCACATTTTCACAGCTCAAAGAAGAATTTAGTCCCTTCTAAGCTTCAGTTCTGTTAAATTTAGTTGAAGTTCACTAATGGGTTCAAAAGTTTTCAAGAAGAGAAAAAACACAAGGACTGCTTTTGGGAACAAAGTTTAAAAAATTCAGTTTGGAAAGTTAAGAGACCAGAGCAGCACCTTTTCTGGAGATTCACACAGGATGTTTTCAGGCTTCAGGTCCCTGTGAGCAATACCTAAACAGAGAGTACAAATGGTCATTAGAAAGGATACTCTGCTGTTTTATTTCTCATGGCTTCTCTTTATTAGAAGGTTGCCTGGGAAATATTCTAGGTCTGAGCCTGCTACACACGCCTGCCCCTCTTAAATATAATAATTTAATTGTAAAGTGCAACTGTTAAATGTCACTGTTGCATCCTGCTATACCTTTATCATCCTTAACTGTAAGAGAGTCTGTCAAGCAAGTAAGAACCTAACATCAGAACATTTTGTTAGCCCAAATTAATTATGTTCCTTAAAACCAGCTTGTTGAGATGACTGACGTGTAGGAAAGTTTAATTCTTTACACAGCTTAATGAAATTATTTTTATGCCTTTTACGTGAAGTTGTTCTTTCCAGATGGATCAACTGGCTTGCTGAACTCCTACCAGCACAAACAGTACTTGAGGCCCTCTCCCCTGCAAAAAATCCCCCAACTCCCAGATGAAAATATCCCTTTCAGGTATTACACTCATTCCTGAAGCAAATGAAAAATTAAAGTTTCAGTTACAGATGCAGAAGAAAAGCTAAAGGAAAACAACCAAAGGGCTTTTTCATTTGACTCCTATCAGAACAGGCAAACCTAACAGGGAAGCACAAAGTTATCTGTGTAATCCACATGCAAGGTGGTCCTCTGTTGTCAAAGAAATTCTTCAAATGCTTAAAACCACAATTTCTGGAAGTTCTTTGTTTAATATGATTAAACTCAAATGGAAGGTAGAAAATGAGAGGCAAAAAAAAATCAAATCAAATTAGCAACTTGTCTGTAATTTAACTGCAGTCTAGTCCTGATTTAGAAACTTACACTCCAAGAACACCTTCTATTACTTCAGAGTACAAGAAGGAAAATTCCCCCAAACTCTAGGCAAGGGAGCTCTTAATGTAATTTCTTCAGCACACTCCACAAGATGTGGCTTAAAATATAACAGCAGAGCCCCAATCCAAAGGAATCAGTGTTCATAGTGACACAGTGCACATGGCTTTGGCACAAAAGATGGCACAATGAACCCACTGAGGTGGCCTGTGCTGACATTTACAACAAGGCTGACCAAACTCCCAGGGGCTGGCTTGGCCCACAATAGGAAAGCCAACAGTGCCTTTGTGTGATTGTGTGAATTCAAATGTCTGATTATGTAACATTTGATTTTGCAGTTGCACAGAGCACTGAGAAAACAACTGCCTTTAAACACCTCTCCAGTAGATTATTAGCAATAAAGCACACACATCCCAAGTGGGTGTAAGGCAGGATTATCATCCAGCTGAGTTTTAAACTACTCCTGTCAAAAGAATTAGTTGTCCTCATTCAAATTTTTTTAAAAGCATTTAGCTATAGGACTTCACCATTAAGCTGTGCAATAAAACTGCTTTAATTTCCTGTTTACTTTAGTGTTCTGTACCCTACTTACTAATTATTTTAATGTCACACGGAAGAACCATAAAGAGAACAATAAAATGAAAAGGGGATGTAGCTGATTCTGCAAGCTATATCCCTGCTGTCCCAGCTCACAGCAAACAACAAGAAAGCAGAGTGCTGCTCTACAGCTATTTCAATCAATCACCCTCCTCTTGTTTGGGAAAAGGGGAATTAAAACTAAAAGCTGAGAGAGAACTACAGAAAGGTATTAGCTCAGTTGATGTTAAACCTCTTGAGTGGAGTACCTGGACTTGCAGCTGTTAAGAAATCCACTGTAGCCCTGCACACCAAAAAATATTTTCCCACATATTCAGCCTAAGCTCCCTGCTTCTTATATGTCCCACATCTCAAAGTCAAAATCTTCTAAACACTGATATTCAAGAAGCATATTCTCTGAAGGTTTAATGTTGAATTATCACATAGGCTGTGAAGATTACAAAAACTCTTGATCCAAACTAAGTTTGGTTTCACATTCAAATTAACATTTTGCAACAGTCACAGTATGTGACAAGATCCACATTCATCAGGTTTACCCCTTTTACTCCAAGCATTGATACAATTTTCTTTTTAATGGGTTCAATTTGTTGAGGTACCAGTGCTGTGATTCCAACTCAGCATATAAACAGTTCTGTGACTTGAAAGTACAGACTACTACTAAACATTTATTGATCCAGGGCCAGTACTAAGCAATTTAGGCAGCAAAAGCAAATCTGCTGAGATCTACCAGGCTAATCAGAATGGCAAAAAGGAAAGAAAAAATGTATCAAAATAAATAACCTATAAACAGTCTTCAATTACATGCCATCCTATTCAGAGCTAGTCACTGTAACAGTAACTGAAGCTGCAAGGCTCGATAATCACAACATAGGAAAAACTTCTTAAGCATCCATCATATTCAGCCCAAAAATATACTCTGGGATGACCATAATGCACAGAAATTTTTGAATTTAAACCAAAGTATTCCCAAATCAAAATAGCAGCAGAAAGACACTAATGTAAAAAAAAAATCTCTATAAACATAACTGCTTTAAATCTAAGCAAATTCCAAAGGAATTGAGGACACCTTCAAATAAAGACTATGGTTCACTTAGGTCTCTCAATTTAACAGTGAGAGTCTAAATGTGGGGGGCCAGAAGCTACTGCAAACCAACAGGTCTTGTGAGCAGCAGAAATTCTGAGTAATTACAAAGAAGTAATTACTTCTGTTGACCTGAAAGACGAGGAAATTAAAATTTTATTAGATTCCTTTCAAGTAACCTTTATATGGTGGCTTGTGTAACAGGAACAAATAGAGTCAACCCTAATGTAATTCTCTCTGGATGCTGATTCAAGTTTTCTTCTTGGAAAGCCTGTACCATCTTAACACTCCCAATTACTGAAAATACTACAGTATGAAAAAAGCATCATAGAGGAAAATAGCTTAAGTCATCTGGCATTGCTGTAAATGGGAACACTAGCAAAAGCTGGCTACTTAGAGATAAATGAGTGTACAGTATTAACTAGTAAAAATGGAGGCAACCCTCTCTCACCTTTTGTATGAAGAAAGTCCAGAGCAGAGGCAATGTCTCTCACCACTTTGCTTGCTTCTCGTTCATTGAAGTGCTTCCTCTTTTGTATATGGGCCAGGATTGAACCTGTCAGGGTAACAGGTGAAAGGGAAAACCTCAGTATGAGTGCTGAACTAGTTCCAAGCATCATGAATCCATAATCTCATTTTCATACTTTATAGCAGCCTTTCACAGCAGGCAACTTCTGTGGAGCAAAGAGGGGAATGACTAAGAAGAAAAGGCACAACTGAGCAGCTTCATCACTTAAGTGTGCTAGAACATAATTTTCCAACAGTGCAGCTGTCTAGTTTAAGCACAGCATGAAAGGCAATCACTTTTTACTGCCCCAGGACATGACTAGCCTGTTTTCTACACACTGGCACAGTAGACATTTGCCAATAGTACCAGTAAAACTCAAATATCAGCTAAGGAGATCCATAAACACTTCAGCAAAAACCAACCTACCCCAGGTCATGGGTAGTCATACTCAAACTCTCCTCATTTTCCCTGTCACCACTGAAACCCTGCACTGAAAGTCACAGATACATGTTTTGTGCCTCAACACCATCAAAGTAAAAAGATATTTGACCTTTAAATACACATCAAACTCCCCACAGGCATCAAGGCAAGGCTTCTGCAGTGACTTAAGGCAAAATTTGCCCAGGGATATAAAATACCTCTAAATTAAAACATATTGAAGGACTGGCAGCTTGCAGGCAGAGCCTCACTGGTATCCCTTTAACAAAGAATAAAGGGAGGTTTGATTCCTCCTTTTCTTAAAGTGAATTCAATCAAGCCTCTCAAAAGATTAGAAATGTCTTTTAAAAAATCATGTAGTCCACAGAGATCCCAGCTCCCTAAGGAGCCTTACTATTGCCTTCTATTTTCATATTCAGAGAGGTGTATTTGTAAAAGCAACCAGGCAAAGAAATTCAAGAAGTAAGTACCATTTGTTATTAGCCCCAGTACACTCAACATTTTGTATCTCAGGTGATTTCACTTTTCTTCTTTAGTTCTAAATGTGGAAGGAAATCTCCTATAGGGTAATTCCTATTCTAGTACCATCACTGCCACTCTTTCACAGTGAGCATTCAGAGAGCAAAGAGGGCATTCAAAAAGAAGAGAGATATGCTCAGATATGCACAGCCAAGCTGGGTCAGCTGGGTGGAGGAAGGCCACTTTGGACCAGGCTATCAGATTTCAAACACAGACATTTTCCCTTGCCAAAACCAACACCGCCGAGTTTGCTACAGATTTCTTGAGTGCACAGAGTTCAAAGGGGTTTCCTGGTGTAGTTTTTCTTTGCACCTTTAGAAGCAGTAGAAGTTCTTCAATGTTTCCAGCCCTGTGGAAAAGACCCCACACTTTGCAGGAAACAATACTGAGCCAACTGAAGTGCTCATTTCACTCAGCAGGTTTATCTGAAATTACCTTTCTGAATAGAGCTGATGTTCAAACTCTCTCAGATAAGAATTATATCAATATCAATAAAAACACACTTTACTGACTTTATATTCAGCCAACGTAGAGAATTCTCATGAAGAAACAATAGCAGGGCACTAGTTGTTCCTACCTCTCCAGTACTCAGAGAGAAAGCATCATACAGCACCTCTCAAAATGCATTTCAGAGGGGAAAAAAAGAGAGGAAAAAACTCTTAAATCATGCCAGTTCAATCTAATCAGCTCAATTATAAAATGCTCTCAGACAAGGATACTAAAGGGACTCTGGACACCACAGTGATCTGAAAACAGATAAAACAGGAGCAGAGCTCCTTCAATTACCACAGCTACTGGAAGGCAAAGTTGAAAATGGAAAGCCCAAATTATGCTCCAACACTGTAAGTAAGAGCAGCCTCTGAGAGTGGAGTTACTGAAGTAAGACTTGCATTGAAGATTAATGTTCTCATTCTTGCCAGCCTTGCCACTCACATCAGAATCTGCAGTGCATCAGATCTGACCCTAATTCCCATTCTTTGTGCTCAAACCACATACCTAACCCTTTAAATACCTATTTTTTTAAAGAGAAAACTAGCCTCATCCCTAGCTGAGCCTGTAAAATCAGTAGCTAAGAGGGGAGTAGCACTATTATCCTCTCAGCAGCCATGCAGGTACACTGACAACCACAGACTCACAAAGGAGAGAGTTAACTAATGGAAGAATGTGGAGATGAAAAAAAACCACAAATGCAGATTCATCTCAATCAGGCCCTATTACAGCTAATTTGTCAGAGACATCTGTGCATTACGAAAAGTGTTATGGGAAAATACAATAAAAGTATGCATAATTTTCAGAAAAGTTAAACAAAAGCTTTTACTCAAGAAATATACACATCCCTCTCCTTCAAAAATAGTTCTGCATCTATGCAGAAAGAATTTTTATTTCTTGCACATACAGTTTTCTCCTGGAAGCCTTGTTGACCAGAGACAATAAATGACGTTCTCTGGGCAGCAGGACAGTCCAGATGCTCACTTTTCCTTTGAAGGGCTGGCCACACTAACTCCTGGTTTTGCACAGCCATGCAATTAGCATGTACTGTAATTATACTCCATGCAGACAAATGTGAGAAAGCTGCAGCAAGCACTTGATGGACTTTCTCATTCCCCAGGTGAGTGGGAAGTGCTGGAGCCCAGTGACCACTCAGGCTCACTTGATGGGCTCTCAAACACCCACAGGCACAACTGGGTCTCCATAACAGCAGCCCCAGGCACAGGCAAGATGATTTTCATAACAGATTCCATGAGTTCCAGGCAATGAAGACAATCCTACATCAAGGGAAAACTCTGCCAGAGTACACAGATGCTGCACTAAATTCTCAAGCATTTAAAATAGCTCTTCAATTACTACTTCAAAACAGAGGCAAATAGCAGCCAAAATGATTCAATGAGCAAAGGCACAGTTTCTGCACAGTACCTCCTCGCAGCTTCTCAAAGACCAGGTAGTACCTTGTGTCATCTTCAAAAAATTCTATCAACTCCAAAATGTTCCTTTAAAAAAAGAAACAAAAAAAAGAAGGGAATAAAAGAAACAAGCATGGCATGTACACACAGCAATGAAGAGTTTCAGCATGGATAACCAGGAAGTGCCAGAAGTAACCAAAAACACAAGGTCTAGTTAAACAAGTTGCTTTGGTTGCCTGTGGCATTGAAACCACATTTCCAACTCCCACTGAAATTTAAGCACGGGAAACAAGCCAAACATCACACTCAGATGAGACTGTGAGAGCTCTGCTACTGCTCAATTGACAGGAAGATAACTGGTAGTAGGTTGTTTTTAATAATTTAAAACACTGCATTTGTGCTGAAGGCAGAAATAAAGAAAAAATAATTAAACTGGCATTCTTCCTCTCTGGAAATCACAAAGCAGAACACAGAGGGCTCAAAGGAGACAGGCATCTGTCAACAAGATATGAAATCCAGCTCCTTAGTTGCCATTTTTAGACAACTCCTGTTTAGCTCATGTAAATTCTCTGCAGCACAAATACCCCAGGTTGCTTTGAGAATGTCAAACGTGTAAGTCAAAATTTTTTACATTTAATGGTACACCCAATCCTGAAAATTCTGCATGTGGTCATGTGAGTTTTTCATCACTTGTGCACTGGATGACCATTTACTCTCAACCACACAAAAGAAGAAAGACATGGTCTACTCCTCTACAGCACAAAAAAAGCCCATGAGTTTGGTAAACAAGTTGGTTTCAAAATTATTCCTGTATGTTATATTAAGTATTTGTTTGAAAAATCCAATATAAGTTGCACAATTGTAATATATATACCATCTGTTGTACATTATATACATTCTAGATTAACAGAGACATCTAAAAGTAGCTTCAGAACTGCCTCAAATCCATGACAAAACGCCCAGAGCATGCTGCCAGTGCCTGCACAGCTTTTCTTCCTCTTCAGTCATGAGTAGCAGCTTTACAGTTGCCTCATCCTCTGGCTGCATGAAGTCAGCACCCAACCAAATGAGAACTTTTTGCTGATCTAAGAGTTCCAGTGCAAAAGCAGGAAGGCTGACACAAGGAGGAAAGGGAAAGGAATGGTAAGATTTCCTTTCCACAGCAGCTGGTATCATGTCAGCTTTTGCTGATGGTGAAATCACAGGGGAGAGTGTCAAAATGTTAATTTCTCATCTGGACAAAAGCCATGCATTACTGAAGCACAATCAAGCTACATTGACCTGGCTGCTAATTGAGTCATGTAACTATTAATCTGTAAATAGTTCCCCTAAATTTCACAGGTAAAGAAGAGGAAATTCTTAATCTGAATAAGTCAAATCTGGATTTCAAAGTGGTTTTGAGGAGACTACTGCAAAGCTTCTAACTTGTCACACACAAAAATTTGAAAACAAATAATCAAAACACTTTAAATAAACAAAGACAAGACCATACTTACTTGTTACCCTGACACTGGTACAGAGTTTCTATCTCACGAAAAACCCGACTCCGACTATGCCCAGCATTTTTTTCAATGATCTGTGAAAAAGAATTTTAAGAACTCATATTTGAAAAATTATTGCAGGATCCATGCATACAGGTCTGGAATTAGGTAACTGTTGCGAGGTTTGAACTAGGGCATGCCCACTGGAGAAAAACACTCCACCTTTGTTTGTTTGTTCAATTTCTCATCTGGGATTTGTTTACAGAGCAGTGTCAGCAGAGCTCTAGAAGGCATTCAGAGGACAAGAGAAATTAGGGCAGGAAGAGAAGAAAGGAACTAAGCCCACATGTTACACAGCCAGTGACCAGTTACCACAAGCTTTTTCTTGCATCATTTTAACTTTGCAATGAGCAGAACAGGATATCCTCTTGAGTTCTACCGAGAATAGATTTGATTCCCATAACACACTGAACAGTCAAAAAGAACAGATTTGTCATTAGAGGCATTTAAGCAACAAGTACCAAATTCAACACAAAATTAAAGTTCATAGTGTAAACTTTATGGAGACCCAATAATAGAAAGAAAGAAAACATACATTCAATTTCAGAGCCATCAGAAGTCACTTTCCTTCACACCATCCTCAGGCTGAAAGGAGGACAAGAAGCTGAACCTGAATAATTTGCTGCATAAACTGAAAGCTCATGACATTACCAAGACATCACCACCATTTGTATCCAGGACTGCTTTCTTATTTCTGCAGGCTGAGCTCTCTAGTGCAGAACAGGCAAGCATTCACCAGAACTACACAGGTCTCTGCATGTGATCACGCCAAATTCCTAATGCAGAGCTTTGTTTATTTCAACCTTTAAACTTCAACAATTTTACAAAGTACAGAAAAAAATTCCAGCATCTATAGAACTACATTTTTAAGGGGCTTGAAATTTTGTGCCTGTTTTTGAACAGAATCAAACACAAAGCTTCCCTATTGCTGTTTTTGTGTTTGCAATTAAATGAGAGACTCGGGATAACAACAAATTTGTAAATGGGCTTTTCAGTGATATTACAAAAAGAAGATTGGCCTCTATCAAAAAATAAAGACAGCTTGACATGAACCATTGGCAGCACCTGATGCTCTCTGAACAGCACCCAAAAGCTGGCACTATTTGGAAGGCCATGTTCTATAATGACTCAGCCTCTTCTTTCATAAGAGGAGACAAAGGTAGACTAAACTAAAGCAGGGCATGAGAGGAAAGCTTGCCCTGAGATCCAGTCACAGTGATTTACTGTTTGTGATTTCTATCTGCAGCTGATACACCAGTTCACTCTGGAGGCACAACACTTAAGATGACAGGTTTTTCTCAAGTTATAAAACAAGCTCATTTCAAGCATCAAAAATTTCCTAGAAGGATTTGCTATTACCCACTCTATTGCAGGTTTTCCCTGAGATACTCAGAGGGAGAAGACACATCACAGACAGAAGTGATGCTGCTTTTACTCCCTACTTACTTTGACTGCATATTCTTTCCCAGTTTGGAGACTGACAGCACCCTGAACTTTAGCATATGCTCCCTCACCAAGCAGCTCAGCAGTCAGCTTGTACAAGTCTGCCAAAGAAATCCAGAAGAAAGGACACATCCATCAGAGTGAATTTTGAAAGCGAAAGTTATTTTAATGAATAACACCAAGACAAGCTCTTTATCTGACAAGCATCCCTCACATTTATGCAGTATTAAAGCAGACATGCCAGTCTTAACTACACTTCCTTTTTACCTCCCTCTTTCAAGTTCCAGAAAAATGAAGAAGTAAACTTTATTACAGCATCAAAATTGCTGAGATATAAAACATTTCTAGTGTGAACAAATGTGTAACCTCTAGAATCTCAGTCACTGTACCTGTCTTCATGTAAAACTCAGAAACCTTTTTTCAGGTGGAAGACAATTCTTTGATCAGAAAATGCCTACCATACACAATCTCCTTGCAGACATGGTGTTTTAAGTATAACAAACTTGAAAATTTAAACCTAGAATGCTACTACCATTTTTATTTGAAATGTACCTTCCATTGCTACTTGCCCACTAAGAAGTTTTATACTGCTCAGTTTTCTCACTGAACTATATTTTACTTACAAAACTTCATAGTATTTGTACACACATTTATTCAATAAAAACATTTTTACATCAGCACTGTTCCTACTAAAAAAATGCCATGTTTAGCTAGGAAAACAGAAAAACAGCAGAGGCAAAGCAGACTGTAACAATTAAAAGCTCTTAAATTGTCACCAACCTTCAAACTTCCCAGGGACCTGATCTGTGGCTCTGGTTCTTTTCTTCTTTTTCCTTTTCCCACTGTCTGCTATGGGGACAGGCTGGCTGCTGACCATCTCTGTGTGGCAGAACAGAGAGATGACTTTAACAATCAATTACTTCAGAAGAAAATGCACATGCTCTTGTGGGTTTATGTTCTTTTTTATCCAAAAGTTTCTCTGCTTTTCTTCATCACAGGCTGCCACCTCTTTTCCAAATATCAGAGAAAATCTAAAAAGGCAATTCAGGTTCCAATTAATAGTTCAGGGGGTTGATAAATAAATGTAGAAACAGGAGGGAGCAATAATGCATCTATACTGAATCCTTATCTCACAGCAGAGTAAGGCAAAGCACAGAAATAACCCACACGAGAACACGTGCCCTGATACCAAACAGCACTTGCAGCCCTCACAAGGGCACTCCTCTGAGCTATTCTGCTCTTTTACAAAGATTTTTTTTTTCAAATCAGCTCAAGGAAATGAGCCTCCAAAACAGCAAGAAGGTGTGGGGAAGTTTCAAATCACTCAGTGAAACAAAGCAACCACAGGAGTTAAGATATCACAGGAGCAATCTAGGTTAGTTGATGCTGCCAAAAGGCCATAATGAAAACCATTTCTCACAGAACCATAATGTACCTTTCTAAACCACAGATCAGTGGGTAATTTATGCTCCAAAGCAAGAAGTGTTTATGGCATTTATATTTTTCCCCTACCTTACTAGCTGCAGATACTACAAGAGCTTAGTCAGAGGTAACAATTCACTGATGCAACATAATACAGCAGAAAAAACCACCTGCACATTGTTATTGAAGGCCTAAATAAAAACATGGCCATATTTGTACAGCTAACCTATCTCCAAAAAGTTAAATGATTCCACACTGAGGTTCTAGGCAAGACCACTTCACACCATCACATCCAGCTAAGTTTGCCTCAACAGTTTAAAATCTCAGCTGAAAATCTTCAAGGCAGTAGCAAAGTGCACTTAAGACATTTTACAGCCATGAGAATTCTGAGTAAATTCACTTTTAGTCATCTTGTACTACAGAAAAAGCTAAATCAATAGAAATAGTGTAATTATGAGAAGGCTGGTAATGAAAGAGCAAGTCCCAAAAACTTCTGTCAATTCTCTTTTGACAGAGATGTGATGAGCAGTTTTTCTGCCTTTCACTGTTTCTTAAGTACTCAAAACATGGGAGAAGGTCCAAGGCAGAAAATATTCCACAACAATCTATCAATACATGAAGTACTTTTTCTTTGCTTCATTACATTTTTCTTGTTCTTATCTGTCAGCAATAGCTACTGTGAGTGTCACTTAGAACCCACATGTCTGAAAATTCAGGATAGGTGTTATTTTGAAAGTCCTTTCTCCTTAACAACTTAGTGAAACACTTAAACATACATCACTCAAAGCCTCAAAACAAGAGTAAATCCTCATTTTCAAGTCTTAGGCAGAATGTGTTCAGAAATCATCACGATGGATGTTCTATGTGACTTCTTAAATACAGTAATATAAAGCACATTTTACCAGTTTCTGAAGAAACGCCTTCCTTTTAACTCAAACTGACACACACAGAGCTTCAAATTTTAACACAAAAAGAAGGTGAACCTTTGGCAACAATTTCCAGCTCTCCTCTTTTTCAATTCTACCTGCATCAGGAGTTATTCAGAACTGGGACTAAAATGGCACACGTGAAGCTGCTCAGAGATAGGGCTGCTCAATTTCCACAAGGTACCAAACAAGAAACTTTAATGACCTCACCTTCTACAAGCCAGAGCTAGACAGATTCTATTCCATTTTAAATATCACAACTTCAGAGCTTGAAACTAAAAATCTAGCTTTGACTAAAAATCTAAAAATACTAGCTTTGACTAAAATACTAGCTTTGACTAGAAATCAGCAAAAACTCCAGAATATGAATCCTGTCACTCAGCACAACTGACAGATTCACAACCAGCTCCTGCACCCTACCAGCTGGCTCTGATATTTACAGTCAGCTGTTTATTAACTCACTACATTATTTCAATTCCCTTTAGTCTGACTCTATTCCTAAATTACAGAGAATTGCTTCCCTGAAAACAGGAAGTTCACTAGTTATGTATACAGAAACCAAATTGCTGAAAAGTTGAGATTTTTAGCCTATAGTCTTGACTAAATTTGCCATCACACTAAAGCATGAAACTTTAGCTGTATTAGATTCTTATTACTGCTCTGGTCTGCTATTTCACATCATTGTGAAGCTCACTTCTGTCAACACAGCTCATCCTTTAAAGACATCACAGCTTCACTCCCATTACTCATTTATTATAATGAATTATAATAATTATATACTTAATAACAGCTGGTACTACAAGAAAATGCCTTTAGTCCAGCCAAACACTTTAGAGATTTTTCAAGCTTTCAAAGAAATGATTTTTTTTCCTGCAACTGTACAACCAAAAAAGCTTCTGAAGACACAGAAGGACAGTGTGCCTCAGCCATCCAAGCCATGCTGAGATGTTCTGCAAACTGCAGGAGTGCTTCTGGTGACAGGCACACTGTGGGCTCTGAGGCAGCTCACCCTGCCAGGCAGAGCTCAGGGACTGGATGGATGCTCTGCAGGGAAATGGCCTGTGGACACATCAGGTCCAAGGTGAGGGTCTTCAAATTCTGATCTGTCCTTCACCTGTCAGGTCAGGATTATTACCCACAGGGTAATGTTACCAGTAAAATCCACACTGTTAGTAAAATGAGAGCAAGTTTCTGTCTTAGCTGCAGTTTTGTTGAAGCCCTGAATTTTATTACCATCATCATAACTCAGTGTTTTTTCCCCTACCTTACTAGCTGCAGATACTACAAGAGCTTAGTCAGAGGTAACAATTCACTGATGCAACATAATACAGCAGAAAAAATCACCTGTACATTGTTATTGAAGGCCTAAATAAAAACATGGCCATATTTGTACAGCAAACCTATCTCCAAAAAGTTAAATGATTCCACACTGAGGCTCTAGGCAGGAGCACTTCACACCAATCACATCCAGCTAAGTTTGCCTCAACAGTTTAAAATCTCAGCTGAAAATCTTCAGGGCAGTAGCAAAGTGCACTTAAGACATTTTACAGCCATGTAAAATACATGGTAAAATACAGCAGTATTTAACACACATACTACTCAGAGCCTGTGTGGGAAGGTAGTTACAGCCTTTCTCTTTTGCTGTAAAGAAAACTTGCAAATAAAGCCAAGAGAAGAAAGGGAACAATTACCACAAGTTTCACTTCATTCAGACCTTAAGTCATCTTTCATCTTGCTTCCTAACACACCATATATGAACATGCCAAAATCCCCTACCCAGACCTAACTCCCCTTTCATTTTAATCTGCTTCCCAAAGGAAGGAAGAGTATATTTGGAAAACAAGCACATGTGTGTAACAGGAAGCACTTGGAGAACACAGAAGAGGTGCCTTTTTCTACTATGAACAAAATACCTTGTTTGTGCTTTTGAACTCAGTGGAAGAAAGCAGAGCCCAGGTACACCAGCTGCTCCAAAACTGGGTCCTGCTTGAGCCAAGCTTGTTCTGGAGCTGAAAAGAAACACAATCACATTACCACTCAGAAATCATGAAAATGTTTTTTGTTTTTCTACACTTTTAGGTAGTGCCCAGAGCCTAAAGACGTTGCAAGGACCTGTTGTGCTGGGCTTCACGTGAACACACAGCAAAAGCACACCCCTACAATTTCACTGGAACAAAATGAAAACAGACTTCAGTCCAGTTTTCCTCCCAGCTCAGTGTCTCACACTGTTCCTGGCCCCTTCCTCCTCCATCCACATGGATTCCTGCAGATGTGGTTCATAATGAAACTGGACACACTCAGCAGGTGCTGATTCTGCAAAAACCATGGAGTTGCAGGAAGCTCAGAACAACCCAAGCTGCCTTTATAAAGCAGCTACATAGTGATTAATTGTGTTCATAATGTTACACATCAAGAGATACAATTTGAAGAGGAAGAATGTGCAACTATGTACAATAGTCCTGTGTCAAATCAGATTATTTTATACTCGTTCTGTATTAAGTATATTAATTTTAAATTGTAAGAAGTAAACACTCTTGATTTTTGCACTGGTTTTCCACAATTCATTCTTGGCTGTCAGAATCACCTTCTCATTCCACCTACAGCACAACTTTTAGTTTCATTTAATCTGAGTTATCCATGAAGGGAGAGGAACTTAAAAACATTCCATCATCTTCTCAATAATATACAAGAGCATTAACATTTCCAAATGAACACCCGAAAGTTCACAGGAAGTCCAAGCAATCCAATTTCATGAAAGAGCAAGTCTGACAAAAATTATTGATCCAGCCTTATCACAGCATTACTGTAACAACCCACAGTGCCACAGCTGACACCACCTGCCTGAAACCCTTCATACTGGGGAAAAGGTTACAGCAACCTTTCTCCTTCTGTCCGTGCTTCCCCCTGACATTCCCTCTGTCACATTTCCAGAAGATCAGTGCCACATCATCTCCTGCTAGAGCAATTTGCAGAGCAAACTTTCAGCTAACACTTCCCTTGCAAACTAAGAGGGGTTTTCAAAGGTTCCCAGTCAAACCCTCCAGCAACGGGTGGACCAGACTTTCAGGACAGCATATCACGTTATTTCAGACAGATTCCTCCCATCCCAATTTCTTACTTCACCAGGATTCCTGCTGGGGAAGCAGGGAGAGCCTTGATGGAGAGGAGAGCACACAGTCTCCTTTCCCTCTCATGTTGGAGGAACAGCATATTCTGACACACATACTGTAAACATGAGACTTGCTGAAACCAGCCTGTGTTTCCCCAGGCACACCTGCATCTCTTTAAAAGCATTAGTTATCATTCAGAATGCCAGCAAAAGAACTCTTATCATCCCCACTGGAAAGACAAAGGCAAACAAGACAAGTGTCCTGATCCAGATAAGACGGAACAGCTAAGGAGAACATCTTAGACTGAGCATGGCTTAAAAACACTGTAATCTTTTTAATTTCTTGTTCAAGGACAACGTGTCTCCAAGGCAGCCACACGGATGGGAGGATCTAACAGGGCTAACAAATAACTGTGAATGGTGAGCTCTGTTGGCACACACACTGGTTATTGCACCGAAGAACCTCCTCTGTCCTTCCACAGCCAGCAGAACAGGCAAACAGAATATTTACTGCTACTGACCAGTGGCAGACAGCTCATGTTTAAGACTTGCCATCACAGGGCAGTAAGAACTCAGCAGCAAAGTTACTTTAAACTCCATCACACACATTCTAAATGAGAAAACTCCTAGCAGTAGTGTGTTGACTCAACTCCTTAAAGGTTCTCCAACCCCTCGAGCACTTTTAAATTAAGGAGATATCCAATGTAAGTAGGCTCTGAGGGCCCCTTACTAAACAGCAAGCTGTTTACTCTCTTCTGCATCAAATGGCAAGAACAACTCTCAGAAGACTCTCTGCATCACCAAGAAGTTCCTCTAATCCCCCCCAGCTCCCTTGTTAGTGTAAACCAAAGAGAAAAACTTCTTCAAAGACAACTTTTCTTTTCATACAGATACAAGATAAACATTTCCTGCTCTTGCTCCACACCCTACAAATGATCAATTAGATAATCACATTTGTCACTGGAAAAAAAAAGCTACACAACATACACCTACACCAGCAAGCAGCCTTGTTTGGAGAAGCTAATCTAACTTAATGTTTTTCTAAACCTTGAAGCAAGACTGATTTTTTCTTTATTTTCCCCTCTCTGTGCTTTCAACTCTAAAATTAAGTCATTAAACTCCATTGCATTGTCACATTTGATGTCACATAAGATTTGTACCAGTGTTCTAACATTTGTTACCAGGAAGGTACTAGGAGAGAGGACATTCTTCACAGCAGTAAATACTTTTTTTGAAAGCATTACAGAGTACTGGTACCATGAAATAATGTCACAGAAGCATTTTGGTTGAAAAAGACCTTTAAAGAACCAAGAAAGTTTCAAATTCACAAGGCACTCCACTTTACCTGGAAGGCTGCCAATACAAAACACCTTTAGAACTGAAGTGAAAGAGGTTCAGCTCTGCAGGAGTGTTTCAGCTCTGCAGGAGTGTTTTGCCTTGCTTCCATCCAGCACCTGGGAGGCATGAAGAGGAGCTCTGTTTAGGGAAAAAAAAAATTTAAAAAAGGCAAACAACAGTTCTTAGAAGTTATCAGAACATACAACAATCTTCCCAAGCCCAGTTGTGAGTCATAACATTGTACGACAGAAGCTTTTAGAAGAGGTCGGCTTGTAAATGGAAAAAAATAAAAAAAGTCAGTGGCTTATTTCCCAACAAATCTGACACTTCACAGACAAGTGCCAGCGGTGTCAGGGAATGGGCTGGTTTTTGGCTATCACGAGTCCTGCTGATGCCAGCACCCGAGCTGTCACCCAGGGCTGTCCCGCTGCTTCTCTCGCCTCAGAAGGTCACCCTGCTCGAACTAACGCCACAAAGTACATATTAGGCAGATTTTCAGTGTTCCTCGGGGTTCACAGCTCTCGTTTTACGCCAGAGGAAAAACACAGGCACGAGAAGATGTCCCGCGATCACACCAGAAGTTGGTTCGCTCGCCTTTGCCTGTTTTCCACTCCAGCAATGTCCTCAACAGAAAGCAGCTGCCGTAGGAGAGTACACACTTACCACTCTTTATTGAAAAACGCACTGGGTACGAAACCCATCACTTTAAACCTTCGGGGAACAGACTTCCAGCTCCAGCCAGGAGGAAACTCCCGCATTCCCTGGGGAGGGCCCCAGAGCCAAAGCTGCCGGCCGGAGGGCTGAGCCACCCTCCAGCCGCCCCGAGCAGCCGGGGCTGCCGCCGCTCCCGCGCCCGAGCGCTCAGCCGGGCGAGCCGCAGGAGCTGCTGCGGGCACGGACCGAGCCCCTGGGGCCTCCCCTCCCTCGCCTCCCCTCAGCTGGCCGGGCCGGGAAGGGCCATGACCGCAGCCCCCCGCCCTCACCTCCATGGCGGCCGCGGGTCCCTCCTCGGCGGGCGGCACCGCCCGCCCCCGCCCGGAGCCCGGAGCAGCGGCGGGAGCGCGCCTGCGCGCGGCGCCGCCCCCTGCGCGCCCCCTCACGGGAGCGGGGACGCGCCCCTCTGAGGGGACGGAGCGGGGAAGGGAACAGCGGGGAATGGAACATCAACGGGGCACAGCGGAGAGCTGGCCCTGCTGCCCGGGCTGGCTGGCTGCTTGCCGTCCTCTCCTTCCCCCCCATATCAGAGAATTGCTTCGGCCGGAGAACCGAAGATCCTCGAGGCCGGTCTATGGGCGAACACCGCTGTGTCCAGCGGGTGCCGCCTCCCCTCTTTCCTTAAACACCTCACCGTCTTTCCTTAAACACCTCACCGTCTTTCCTTAAACACCTCACCGTCCTGCCTTAAGCACCTTCAGGCAGGACAGACTAAGGACGGAAAGGAAAAGTAACACAACAACCAAGAGCTTGGATAAAGCTAGGGAGGCACAGCATGGAAAGCCTGCAGTTGGACAGAGTCCAAAGGACTCCGAGAAGGAGGTGCTGAAAAGCTCCTCATCACCAGCTCTGTATCCCACCCTCACTGGCTCCCATCCCCTTCGGGATAATCAAAGTCCTTCTGCATTTTTTCTACTCTTCCTTGAATAATTTAGATGCAGCCTATTTTTCTCCAGCTAATTCCTTACCTCTCCCCAACTGATCTCTTTTTATATTACCAGTGAAACATATGTTCCCTTTGTGTCCAATACAGCTACAGAAGAGAGACTGCAGTGTAACAGCAGTGAAGGAAAGACAAACATGCCACTCCAATACTTTAAAAAAATATTTTTAACAACTACGATTGAATTAGGCTTTTAATCTGTCACTTTTATCCCTTTTTAGGTTGGTTTTATTGCCAGAAAATATATTTGATTGGAAAAACAATCAGGTTTTCTTCTCAGCAGAGACACAAGGCACCTGCCTTGTACAATAGCTCCAAGAGAAAAAATAATAGCAGAAACCTTACTTTGGAGTTCACAGATGAGCACAGTCTTTCAGTCTTACAAAGAAAGGTTCTGATTTACTTTACAGGTGTTAAAAAGGCTCAGGAAGAGACAGCTGTCAGTGCTGTTTCCCACTGTAAGGCTGAGAAAGAAGGTGGATTCATTTGTGGAGAGGGTGACAAGAAATAGCTCATTTCCATGTTAACTCAGATTGGCATTTTATAAGGTTATTCACAGTTTGGGTGACATTTCAGCTCTCATTTTAGTAGAACAAATGAAAATATGTAAACTTGGTAATTTAGAGTTTGTGTTAAAAAGAAAAAAGTGTAGATGAACTCCTGTGAGACACTACTCACTATCACTTATTTGTGATATAGTATTGTTTCCATAAGGATTTCAAACATCCACGGAGATGCCAGTTTTGCTGGGAATTGGGAGGTGTTGATGCCTAGAGACTGCAGATATCAAAGCAATAATGGGAAACTTTGAAGCAGAACCTGAGCATGCCTGGAAAAAAAATCAAAGTAAATTGCAAGTTATCAAGTTATCAGGACTTTGGAAATAATGTATAGGTGTTCTAGCTCATTTGAGTTTGCACTTGTGAATATCTGGGAATTTTCACACGGTGTTACTCCATTTCACCTGGGAGATGGAAATTGCCAAATTGCAGAAAATCCTGTAGGAAAATGGATGGCAAAGGGAAATAGCCCTTTACACCTACAGAGCACCAGGAATCATCTTCAAGGTGCCACAAAGTGAGAACAACTTTTAGCTATACTGGCCCAAACCTTTCAACTCTGCTGCCACACTGGGGGTTAGTAACTTGTTGATTACAGTGGTTTTCACCCAAAGTTGTTCAATTCCAGTAGTGTTTGCTGTTGTTGAGATGGCTCAGGCTGAAACACAAAATTCAGGTTAGTTAATGAATTGCAGCTTTAACCCATGAGCATCCCAGAGCTGCACAGTTTCTGGATATAGAGCTTTTTATCCTCAACTCTCAGAGCCACAAGCTCAGCAAATCCAAGGCAAGTTCAGGTATGTGTTACCTACTCCTGCTGCCTTCTCTGCCAAGGGGCCAGGAAGATGCAGCACAGTGTGACAGAGCTGCCAGTTCCTCCCCTGGGTTCCAAGGACACAGCTGAGAAGCAGAGCAGTGCCTCAGACAGCCGAAGCCCACAGGTCCCAGGGTGGGATGGGGTTAGTGGCCATCAGTGGCTCCTCTGTGGATCCTCTCCCAGGATGAAAGCATGCTTTGTTCTTGCCTCCAAGCTGGCAGTATAAACACAGAAGCATTGAAGCCTGTTTTCTGAGGGATGCACTCGTGCAAGTTGGTGCAGTATCTGATGTCTGAGAACGTGCAAGCCCGGGAATATTTCTGCACAGCAAAGCCAGCCCCAGCAGCTGTTCCCCACAGGAATCTCTGGTTGCCCATCCAGGCTGAGGATGCTCCTGTTTCCCTCTCTCCCCTCAGGGAAGGGATTAGTGGTCTTTGCTCTCCACTAGCTGCCCACCTATTTCCACAACACCTCAAAAGCTTTTATCCTTGTACAGGTCAAGACTCAAGTCTGTACAACTTCTCATGTTAATCTCCACTTGAATAGAAGTAAAGGCTAGACTGTGGTAAGACTGTGGGAGTAGCTCAAATCCAAGCAACCACATACAGACTCTCAACATCTAGAACTGTATCAATTCAGGGGATGCAATGTCAAACTTTTGTAGAGTATTTTCAAATTGAATGAATTGTGTTTTTTAATTCCCATTCATTGCTTCTCGTTCCACCTTTTTCTGCTGGGTTAAAGGGCTCTTACACAAAACAGCATCTTCTGACTGTGGGAGCAGATGTCTGTTCTCAAAACAAGGTGTATATACTTGAGTTTTTGTTTTTCTGTCCCTTTTGTTCTTTGAAAGATAACTCAGCTGCACAACACACTTAACCAGAGGGCAAATCTTGTTTCAATCTAGTCTGTTATAAAGCAGGAAGGGAAAATAAAAAATAAAAAGTGTTTTGGCTTTCATTTTGTTGTTTTTAATAGAATAGGCATGGTATTTCTGGGAAATGTTTATGCTAATATTTTAGGGGTAAGTCTCATGTAAAGTGAAGAAGAAAGCTCCTCCTCAAATGGTATAATTAACTTATTAACTACAATAAGTCGTTCCTCCACGTGACTTTTCCTTTTATTTTTTAATAGCTTTTCAAGTGCATGGCTGCTTTTTACCCATGCAGCATATGCAGCATAGAGGAGAAGAAGCCATCTGTGTTGGCTGTTAGGCAAAATAAGAATTAATTACCAAAGCTACTTTTGATTTAGCAGTTTTACAAATGGATCACAGTACTCTGGCCTATGTTTTACTGCTGAAATTATTTCAAGCCTTGACTAGAATTATTCTGCTCTTATCTGCCCACAGCAAAGCACCTGAATCTATATTTAAGCACCTGCAATCTATTCTGATTTTCAGGACACACAGAATGTACTGTTCCCTCTGCTGTTCAAGGAATATGAACAGGCTCAGTTTCTCTGAAAATTTAGGCAGTTAAACCCAGAGAGGCTTATGCAATCACATTTGCCAGGATCAAGCTTCTGGGTCATTCCTTTTTTGTGAATGTCCCTTCTTCACCTCCACCCCCTAACATACACCAGAAAAAAAAAAGAGGGAAAGCATCGTTCCTTGCAGGAAACCTTATGATTCACATGTAGTGTATCAGTAGCGTGGGACAGCTCTACCCCTAGAGACCAGGTTCCAGTGTTTCATCTGGCAAAGCTCTTCACATCAGGGGACAAGGTAAAATTCTCAAAATGGGCACTAAAAATTTCCATGTGGATGTGAATGCCAGGCTGAAACCTGCTTTTCCTGTGGCCAAATCCATGAGGAGTACTCACAGCTTCACACGGTGCCACCCCACTGCCCTCTGGGACAGAGATCCTGAACTGACTCTGTTTAATGGAGAGTAACATGAGACCTGGAAAACATGTGGCCTTCTGGAGAGCAACAAATCAAACCTTTTGTACTCAAGCAGCAAATTGCTTGTGCCCACTGTACAAGCTGGTTAGAAGCTGTTACTGTGTCCCATCTACTCCCAACAGCTTCCCAGCAGCAGCAGGGTCTTCTACCAGTCCAAACTGCATTTCATCCTCAACAGTTCCTCTCTGGACAAAAGGGTTGAGATCCAGTGATATTACAAGTGGTGTTTTGATGATATATTCCTATTAGAATGAGCAGGGCTAAGCTGTCTCATGTCCTTGGGCTCCTTGGAATATTACCCAGATGAGTAACAACCTCTTTGGCCAATTTTCTTGGATGCTGCAGTTTTATCCCATGACACTGTACATGCCACATCTCTGAGCTGTCCAGAGGTTTAGGTGGTATTTGTACATAGATAGAAGCCTTGGGGCCAGGGATGACCAACAGTCCAGAAAGTCCATTTGATAAGTGAGGGCTGATAACTTCATCCTACCCAAGTGGGCTCCTGAGATGGGAGAGGTGCTGCTGTACAAGTGATCAGCACTGAAGAGGGAGGCTTTCAGAGTCTTCTTTCTTGTGCTTGTGCAGGAGAAGGAGCTTCTTTAATCCTCCTATTGCTATGGGCTTGTTACAAGATAGTGTAATATAAAAGTGTCTGTGAGTTTTAATGAATTTGTAAGTCATAGCACAAAAAGGGTGTCTTGGGGAGGAGATCATTGTCACTGCTGCAAACAGAAGTGGGAAGATGATTTTCCCTCTGAGTGGTGACATTTTCAAATGCAGAATCCTAGTTTCATCTCATGTTCCTCATCTATTTAGGTATTTATTTTTGCATCTGAGAGCCATAATACCCAGCAGATTGCTGCTGGAGGATTACCCAAATAGCTTCTCCTTCTAACACAGGCTGAAGAGTCGTACATGTTGAAGAATCCTGGAAACGTGGATCCTCTCTCCTCATGATTATTGTTCCTGGCAGCAGATTGTTAAATGCATACCACCACTTGCTAAACATGGAGTAACCTGTGTTCAGCAGACAGCACCTGGGCCCAGCTGTTCTGTAAGCAAAGCCCTACAATCTAGAATTCCTACAAAGTCCTGAAATTCCGTTGGGTTTTCTGCAAAAGACACGATTCGGGAGAACAAGTGCCAAATCCATTTAAAAGTAGCAGTTGTGGAGCTGCTCTACTCAGTATCCAATGGGTATTGCCTGAACAGTGCCATCCCAGTTATCCTGGCTGCTGCCAAGGAACCTGTGGCTGGCACTACTGGTGATCCAGCTTGGAAGCTTGGATGGCTGAAAGGTTGGGTGAGCTCAGGCAATGGGAGAGACCGGAGATGATGGGGCAGTCAAAGTGTGGCCAGCACTGAGTGACTACACAGCCAGTGAGTCCTGCTCTGGGCGTGTCAGTAGCAGATGACATCACCTGGAATCCCCAATGGATAAATGTGAGGTGCCTCATTGGAGATGAATGGATTGTGCTCCACTGAAACCTTCAAGAAACTTGCAGGCAGACCATGCTTTTGTTTCCCTCACATACACCTCTACAGCAAGAAATTCTCTTGTGTGAAAGACCTCATGGTGCTCTGTTCTCCATGCAGACATGACATTTCAGGGTCTCTTCACAGCAGGGACCTGAATGCTGCACTCTTGCTTCAGGGTTTTGCTGACATTTATGAGCCGTTTGTCTTTCCCTGACCTGCATGAGGGAACCTGGCTGACCAGGCTGTGTTAGCAAAGCCATCACTCCCCAGAAAGTAAAAGCTGCACACATTCAAGAGAAGCACTCTTGTAGCTGGTTGTGAAAGTCCTTTGAGTCATGTTATCTCAGGTTCAAAAGAGTGAGCAAGGAATTAGCAGTGTATTAAGTAATAACCTTACCTAGTGTTATTAACCCCTCTCATCCCTTTCTGTTCCTGAGTGGATTCATGGCCATCTTCCAGCATGGATGGATTTTGAACCCTTGGAAACAACAAATTCTAATTGTCTCTTTTTTTGCTCTTCCTCAGACTTCTCTTACATTTCACAAACTTTTAGCAGGAGAGGAATATCTCAGCCCAGATCATGTCATGGTTATTGTGAGCATTTATTCAGGACTGTCCAGCCTTAGCTTGGGCGGGTTTAATCTCAGGAGCCACCACTCAGACCAGCAAACTCTCCACCACCACCCCATGTGCTGTCAGGGGAGGTCAGCCTTGATCCCTGCCTATGCCTGGCCAAAGGCAGTTTGCTTCACTGGCTGAGCCCAAGCCCTCTCCATGCCACATCCCTGTGGCAACTGGGACAGCGACCATTATGTTCCACAAAGCCCTTTTTCTCCCATCCAAAGCTATTCCTAAATTCCTCAGTGTCTGCAGATATTGTCTAGCACAGTCTGTCCCATGCCAGCCTGTACCTGACCTGGTGACCAGCACCACAGCCTTTCGATCAGTTCCAAGGGAAATGGCTGCAGAGACAAAACCCAAAACCCTGGCAATAGCACATCTGCCCTTCATCACAAGAATCCAGGAATTCTGCCTAGGGACAGATTAGTCCAAGCACCTGGCAGGCAGCTGAGCAGATGAGTCATTTGAGGAGCTGGGGCTGACAAGTGATATGTGCTTATTTAATGTGTCCCAGGATTCCTGTCTGCTTTCAAAATGCTCAGGGATGTTTGTTGAGGCTCTGGGGATGTTGGAGCTTCACAGGCACACTTGAGACTCCTGAAAGGAGCCTCTGATACTTATCTCAGCACTTTCTGCTTCATAAATATCTCAGGCCTTAAAGTCTCCAGGCTGGGAGGCACTCAGATGGATGAGGACCTGGGGAATAGTTCAGTGTCTTAGAGAGAAACAAAAATATCTTTCTGGCTGTGAATGATCTCCCTGTCTCCTTTCTAAACTGCTTCCAGAGTTACTGAAGACAGTTGTCACAGCATAATCATGTGCTTTATTTCCTTGGGTAAACCAGATTAAAAAGGGAGAGAAAACACAACAAGACCTTTGAGATTCTTTGTAAATTGTGCTTGAGATGAGTCTGTGAGTTGATCTTTCAAAAATAGTGTTTTCTGTTCCATAGGAATCTATAGGAACTTCATGGTGTGGAGGAGATAAACAGGAAGCACTCCCAAAGCAGAAAAGCTGAACTCCTCAGGCATGCGTTTGAAGCATACTTCCCTTTTGCAATTCATAGCGAATAAATTACTTGGTGGAACTCATTGCCTCAGGACTATGGGGAGGACACAAATAAAAGCAGGCTTCTGTGCTTCATTTATTTATGGAAATTATTTACACCAAGTCTTGTCTAACCAAGGAAGGTTAACACTTTCTCTCTGGGTACCTGTTCACTGACGGCATCATTCCCTTGGATTTTGTTTTCCTGTCTACTTTGAACCTCCCAAGCTGCAAATTGTTGCTCTTGGTCACTGTCTCACAATAATCCACTGCTGAGAAGAGCTGGACTTTGTCGTCCTTGTACCTCAGCTGGAAGTAGCTGTAGGCTGCTATCAGTTCATGCCTTAGACCCTGCTGTTGAAACAGCTTTTCCATAATTCCCAACCTTCCCAGATCCCAGAGGGTGCTGTACATTGAGTCCAGCCAGGCTTCACTCCTCGGGAAAGCAGAAGCTTCTTGACAGCAGAGCTGTTGTTGACTCGTGCCACAAAAAAAATTTGTGCCTGCAGTTCTGATTTATGTGAAAAGGCAGGAACATGGACTCTGGGATCTATGAAAAATAGTGAGTGAAGCTCACCACCATGAATTGCTGGGAAAATGCCTTCAGGGGAATTCTGGTGCAGAGCCTGCAGGGGGAGGATGCTGGCCAGCAGCACTGGCTGCTCTCTGAGATGCAAGCTGGGGTCTCAGCGTGGCACTGAGATCCATCAGTGCTGCAACTCCCAGGGGAAAACCACTCTTCA
Source organism: Passer domesticus (assembly GCF_036417665.1). Lineage (NCBI taxonomy): Eukaryota > Metazoa > Chordata > Aves > Passeriformes > Passeridae > Passer > Passer domesticus. The sequence continues at coordinate 54,171,578 of NC_087480.1, forward strand.
AGTTACCCTTCTTTATTAGGCCTGTTTAATACAGAGGGATCAGGGAAGAATCAAGTACAGCAGGCTTATTAATGTTTCTTTAATTAGTAACAGAACAAATATGTTTGGACTTTGATTATTTTACACAGAGAATGTTGGAATGATGCATCAGGTGGTTTTGTGTCCATTTTGCTCTGTTTTATTACCATGTAAAAATATACATCTGGTACACAAGATTTAAAAAAATATTTTCACAACAAAATAAGTGCTTTGAGCACTAAAAATTCACTTGTGCACTTTAATGTTGGCCTAAACATTTACATTTTCTAGCCACATCCCCTCCCTACCCCAAAAGTGGGCAAACCCCAGACTATAAATATTATCTGTGTCAGATATAGAAAACTTTCCCAGAAAAAGAAGAGGAAACACAAACATAACAATTCTGTGGCTCAGACAAATTGATTTTCACTCCCCCAAAACAACAAAAAAGGAAAAATAGAAATATTTTTGTCAAAATTAAAATGGCACAGGGAACACAACACTAATTATCAGACACTGCAAGCAGAAGGGGAGGAAATGTTGAGACATGATACCTTTCAGGGGAGTAATGGCACAGACCAGGAAGCAATAGTATGCTTGCAGATGGTCAAAAAGATTTAAGAATCACAGATTATTGGGTTGGAAGGGAACCTCAAGGACAGAGTAGAGGAGATGTCTCTTATGAGTCCTTCTTCACCTTCTGTAAGGTTGGGTTATGGAAAACCAACAGTTTCTACAACCATTTGTAGAATCAAACCATTTGATTAGTCCATCTTGAGCCAAGACAACACCTCAGGAAATGCTGATGTGTTGAAAATGTTTTTTTTCTGGCAAGAGTTTCTTTTCACCAGTTTTTGAGACTTTCTCAGGTAGTGTGTGCTGATCACACTGAACAGTGACCTAGTTCAGCTCCTTGGTCATGGGGCTACTTGCAATTAGTCCAAGCAGTATCGGATGCATCTTAGAACATCATCAAGTCCCCTCTTCCAAATGTGAAAAATCCCTTGAAGGGAAAAATGGTCCCTTTGGTAAAGCATGAATTAGGGCAGAAGGAGACAGTCACAGCTCATGATTAAAACCAGCAATCAACAACTAACCCTGTGAAGGCAGTGGGATGAAATGCCACCAGCTTTGCAGGGCTGATCTCAGGTGTTTCCACTGCCTGTGGAAAAGGTAACACCTGGTAGCCAAGGACACACCTGCTCACAGGGCAGGAATCCATAATGAAATATTTGGAGATCAATATAGCTGAGGACAAAACAAGATGTCAGATTGAGTCTTAGAAATCAGAGTGTGCAAAAGTAAACCAGACTTTCCTCATTCTCCAGTACGTCAGTGGCTTTCTGCAACAGGAAACATACAACAGAGATTGGGATGCATTAAAGGAAGAAATATCTGCTCATAGGTTCTTGGAAAACTTAGAATTCACTCATGGCCTGAAGAGCACTTCTGCAGTGTTCGTAGGTCAGTGAGTTAGAATGCCCAGAGCAAGTCCTAGGGGAGAGGTCTCCCACCACAGGGTGTCTTGTCCCACCTCTGAGTGAGCCAGCTGAGTTTGTCTGCCAGAAATCTTCAGTGGCAAATTCGTTCTGTCATTTCTTTCTGCATTGAAGGGGGAGAGAAAAGAAAGAAACAGTAAGTGCAAAAGACAGGTTGGAGTAGTGTGACGTGCCAGGCAGTTTGGGAGGTGTCCAAAACCAACCCAGGGAAGCAACCGTGGGAGTCTGGGGAGCCTTCTTCTGTTTCCCATGACAGCCCTCCTGGGAACTCAGCTGCCTCAGCAGCTCCGTGCTGGCACTCTCCCCCGTCTCTGTGGCACAAGGTTATTTTGGCTGTGCCCTCGCCTTGAGAGCAGTCCAAGGAAAGAGCTCTGGCTGAGATATTGAAAGATGAAGGTTCTGCTCCTGGCTCAGCTGTAGAGCAGCCAGACAAGGCGATGACACTCTCAGAGCCCTCTTTGCAGCCTTAGGAGATGGGACATGGAGCAGCTCCCTGCTGTCACTCCAGGAGCTGACCACAGCCAGAGGACCTGTGGTTTCAGCAAGGGATGCCACAGTCACACTGCAATGCAAATGAGCGCTAATAACAGGGCCACAGGAAACCTCCAGCTCTGTTTAGGATCACAGACTTTTCTTTAGCAGGAATGGGATTGTGCCAGCCACATTAGGAAGGTGTCCAGCTTTCAGCTGGTGGAAGATAGTATTTGTCCTTGCCTTGAAAAGCTCAACTAGCATCTTGGAAATCCTGCAGTGAGAAAAGTGTGATTCTGGCTTATTGGGTTTGTGGCCTGTGAATCTGTGTGCCCACAGGTCCTCTCGTGTACCCCAGAGGAAGGCTTGCACATTAAAAGGTACTCCCAAAATAGATTGGAAGTAGGACTGCTCTGTGGAGAAGGAAGAATGTAACTCTGAAAAAAGAAGAACTAGGAAAGGACAATGACCCTTGAGTAACCCCATAAAAGGCTCTTTAGTTATATTACTAAGGGAGACAGAAGCAGCAAACTCTGATCTTCAGTGCTGAGAACTTTGTTTTTCAAATCCATCAGGGACCGTGGCAAAGAGAGGGTTTTCCTGTAGGAGCAACATATAAAATCACTTGAGTGCAGAACCAGGCCATCAAATGAAAAGTTGATGCTCTGCCACAAAATCACATTGCAAACAGGAAATGTTTGCAAACATCTTGGAAGGAAAAGAAGAGGGTGAGGGGACTGTGCACATCCTCTTGCAACAGCATTGCACCCACCCCACTAGCACAACACCAGGCACAAAAGCAGGAGGGACTGCAGTGACCAGTGAGCTGATAAGGCACCAGTGAGCTCCTCCAACCAGCCCCAAGTGTCCAAGGCTTTCCTCAATCCAGGAAATCCCCACAGCTCTGCTTTAGTGCGGAACCAGTGGACCCCTGCCAGCTCTGCACCACGAGCTGCCCTCGTCAAGGAAGCAAGTGCATAGCTTCTCTCTGACCCCATCTTCCTTGATTTACTGAGAGAGTGAATCACTGCCTTTTGCTAGTTCTGCTGTACAAAGGATCTCATTCTCAGTTCCCCAGATTTGCTGCTAAGAAATCACATCCCACAGAAGCTTGACAAAAGGGAAGTTGAAGCAGCAAAGGGAGATTCAGCCAGAGGAAAGCTTAGAGGTCTGTCATGGGATTCATGGGGACTAATGAATGCGAGGTTAGGAGAGCTGTCTGGGCTGATGAGGCAGCCTGGTTGCAGGACACTCATACACGCCTAAAGCAGCTCAGTGCCTGAGGGCAGGAGGCCCTTCCTCCTCCCTGGTCCTTCCTCTCAACCCTGTGGCTGGTTCTGCTTGAGGCTTGGATGGCAGGCAATGAGACACAGACAGACATGGGGCAATTGTGTCTCATTTCCTTGTAGTTCACAGTGGTTGCATCACAGGGAAATAATCTGTTCACCTGAAATTTATGGAGACCCATCAGTCATCTCATGCTGCATGTGAGTCACTGGCATTGAAAGCCTATTTAGCAAAGTCAGCCTCTGCTTCGGCTGCCAGGTGTTAATTATTTACATTAGCAAGCAGCAGTCCAAGGGGATGGCACTACTGTGGACTGCATAGCAATGCTGAAGAGGTTTGTCATGAGGAGCACTGGCAGAGGAAAGGCTGATGCTGAGCTGACGTTTTCTGGAGCTGAGGGCCATTGTGGTAATATGTGTTACAACTGAATTCTACAAAATAATTAAAGTCAATACTGTTGTCATTCAAGTCTCTCCTGATTAGATCATCACCTCTCCATCCTCCTAAATCATAATTAGAGCAGATAGGCAGAAAATTGACTAAGACAAATGAAAGCAGAGGAGCAAAGTGCTTAGCACTCAGGGCAGGGGCTTGCAACCAGCTGGGACTCTTCTCAGCTCATTCTTGGATTGTATCCTCTTGGTCACTCTCTGCTGCTGGATATGGCCTTTTCTGCAACCCAGCCCTTATCACAGCATGCAAACTACTTCCTATTAATTCTTTCCCCACTGCACCATGTCCTCCCTAGGCCAGACTACACTCTACCTTGTCTGCGACAAACTTGCTTCTCTTACAAAACCAACTACGTGCATTTTCTACTTTATGAGCCCTGGGCTGTTTGGCCTCTGCTTCCCACAAATCCTGCTGTTGTCAAGGACTCTCACCTTCTGCCTGGCTAACTGCTTGCCAAGGGAGGCTGTAGGGAAACTGGGAGATCCAGTGAGGCCTCTCCAGCATGGTCTTGACAGCTGCTGTCTGTCTGCAGCTGTGTGTCCTATCAGGGCTTGCCTTCCCTCAGCCTCAGTGTAATTCACACTAGGATCTCAGGGAGGGAATGCTAAAAGAAAAACTGTGGAGAAGAGACTTTGGCTCAAATCTGACTCCTGAAAGCCATGTGGGCACAACTGGCTGGAAACAGTTGGATGTGCAAATTGCATTAGAGCTACCAAGTCACTATGGGGACACTACCCTGTGGTGGTCCTAAGGGTATTGAAGTTCAATTCACAGACATGACAACAGAGGCAAAGGTTAAGAAAGGATCAATATTTTCCTTGGTGCTGCTGGGAATTTGTCTCTCAGACCACCAAGGCTGATGGTCCCAGGACAGAAAACATGACTGTGTGTCTGAGGTAGGGTGGCCAAAAGAGTCCAGAGAGGGTCAGCACTGGTGTGACCAGCCCACACCACTCACCCTCCACCTCCCCATCCCAGGGCCATCCTTACCAAAGGCTCCAGCTCCCTGTGGTCAATGAGGCTGAACTCCCTGATGAAATAGTAAAAGTGCTTGTAGCAGGTGTTGACGTGAGCCTCAGCACCCATGTTGATGATGCTGTCAAAGTGGTGGATGTAGACATGGACAAAGACACGGAAGAGGCGGGTGAGGATCTTGGTGCAAACTTGCTGGAACTGCTTGGGGAAGGGAACACCTGCAAAGCAGAAGCAAATTGAAAGCCATCTGAACATTAAAAAAAACAAACAAACAAACAAAAAAAAAAAAAAAAAACAAAAAAAAAAAAAAAAAAAAAACAAAAAACCACCCAGCATTTAAATGTCTCTGTCATGCTTGACAGGCAGTCATAGATGACAAGGAAGGAACCCTTGGCTAATACCAAGAGTGACACTGGGGCAGTGTGCCATTGAGCTCTTCCCACATATTCCCTCACTCTCTCCCTGCCTTTCCCCTACAAGCCTGCCCAGGCATGATGTAAGTCAAATTGTATTTACCCAGGTGCATGAACAAAGCCAAACCATCTCCCACCAGAAAAGACACCTTTCTCTGAGCCCAAAAGCATGGCTTGTACTGTTTTCTTTCCTCCTCACACCCTCAAACATCAGATACATCAGCAGAAATGAGTGGGGTTTCTACTGTTTTCCTGATCCTTACTTCAATAAAATATCTCATTAAATCAGGAAAAGAACTGCCCATCTTAATGATGTTTGGGTTTCATTGTGCCTGTACAATCCTGAGATATCCTCATAGGATGGGACCCACCACACCGGGCTCTGTACTTTCAGCTTTGCCCCACACAAGGACACACAGTGTGGGATATTTCCATCCTTTTCAAAATACATTGCTATCACAATGAAAATCTCAGGGTGTGATACCATCAGTGCCAGCAACTTGGGGAAGATCTCTAAAGGAAACATGGCTTTGAAACACTAAACTTTTTGGGTAGGTTGTTGGGTTAGTTGGGTTTTTTTCTGTGAGCAGGAGAATGAAAAAAACTGATATTTGTTTTCCTGAGGCTTCTTCCTCTCCCCAGAGCAATTCAATGCAAATACACAAAGAACAAAATAAAAACCTTCCTTCCCACGGTTATACCAGCCTCCTCCCTTAGCTTCTTATTAATGCAGCACATAACCTCTTGAAAATCCTTCCAAACAAACTCTGCTCAACCATGGCCAGCTCACACATTTTGTGCACAGGAAAGCATCAGCAAATCTCTTAGCTAAAAAATTTAAAATGGTAATTTTATCTTTGAATCTTTCTCACCAGCCTTGCTAGGCAATTAAAGCTGGGTTTGTCTTTTTTTCCCAAAGGCTCCTGGCAGTTTTGTTTCCCAGCAGCAGTGCCAAGCCCCTCTCCTCTGTGGGTGGCAAACGCAAAGGTTCTGTCCTTCCCACATCACGTGTGGAGCCTGTTTCAATCACCAGGGCTGGGCAGGTGTCGGGTTTGGAACTCATAAAAGAGCATTAATTTTGGTCTAAAGCAGAGTGACCCTGAGCACAGCCCTGTCTCCCTTTCCTGCATGCACAGTGTTGGAGCAGAGGGCAGGGCTGAAGGTCTGTGCTGGTGCCACATCTGGATGTCCCAGCCACCCCTTGGAGAAGGACACAGATCTTGGCTCAGCGTCACACAGAGGTGGTTTTGAGACTGATTTGTGGCCACTGCTCTGCATAACCACGAGCACACTGCAGCCCCAGGGCTGCTCCTGCAGCAGGGACCTCAGCATGACCTGTTTCACCACCAGCTCTGACAGATCCCCTTAGGACTTTTCAGGAAAGGTGTTCACATCTGGCAAAGTACAACCGGGCTGTCCCTATGCCAACACCTTAGAGATGTGACTGCAGATCTGCTTCTGCTCAGCACCCCTGGCTACAGAGCTCTCCTTGCCTGCTAGTCTGACACAGGCAGGGATCAGAGAGCTCTCCAGGTTCCCCTGCAGGCAGGAGGGACACAGAGCTTTATCAATGGCTTCATTTGAGCTTTCTGCCCACAGCGAGGATGTGCTGAGCAAATAAAAGCTGGAACACCAGCTGGGGACTCAGACATGCCATTAGGGTGGCCCCTGCAGACCAGCTTTGAAGAACTGCTTAAGAAACTCTTTAAAAAAAAATAAATAAAGCTCATCACAGCAAATAACTGCTGGTGAATGCACATTTCTGGGCAGTGGCTGGAGAATACACATTGTTCTGGACAGCCTGTCTCTCTGGGACCAGAGGCAGCTGGAATCTCAGCAAGTGCCCAGGAGCAGGCAGGAGGCATTTGCTGCCTTCAGTTTGTCACCTGTCCCAGTGACCAACTGCCTCCCCAGTCAAAGCAGGCAGTGAGGGAGAAATCCGAGCTGACCGTCACTGGGAATTCATTGCCAAAATGCAAAGAGCGATAGTGAAGGAAAGCAGCAACCCTCAACCCAGTCCTGAGCTGAGAAGGAAACACTGTGCTCAGAGAGTGAACAGCAGATCAAACAGATCTCAGGCTCCCAGGGCTGACAGCACCCATGGTGCAGATCCTGCTGTCAGACAGGCCACCTCCAGACATGGCAGATGGTGACAAGTGGCTTTCCACAGCTTTTGTCCTGAGGTTAGCCAGGAATTGTCTTGTCTCATACATCTGTCACCAGCAAGTCCTCATGGATATGCTGGAAGCTGAGAGATTTAGAGATGAGATGCCTCCAGCTCCATTCTGGGCTCTCCAGAAGCAGCTTTTGTATCAGGGAACAGAGATTTAGCTTAAATCACAGAATCAAAGAATAGTTCGAGTTACAAAGAATCTTTAAAGGTTACCTGATTAAAATCTCATGGTCATCAGCAACTATGGGAGTAGTTGAGCTCCTAAACCTAATGATGCATGGAAAGATACCACCAGGTTGCCAGGACCTCCAAGCTCACTTGTGGACTGGTCAACCACTGTGTTTCACATGAACCAGGACCATCAGAAGCTCCGGGAGCTGAGGCTGAGCTGCCCTTCTTTGTGTCCATCACCAGGTGTCAGTGTGTGGCCGTCCCCTCCGGGCATGGCCAGGCTGTAGCTGTGGCTGCCTGTCACTGATGGATTTCCACAGGTCCCATGCCAGGACACCCCCTCACCATGGTCCTTTGGGATGGCTCGGGTCCGGCTCTGACTCTTCCTCCCCGCAGCACCCTCGCTTGCCCAGGGAGGCACACCAGGGTCCTGCTTCCCGCGCCCGTGCTGCAGCCATGGCTCTGTCCTGTGCCAGGACCCTCGACACAGGCCAGAGATGCTTGACTGGACCCTGCACCTGGCACAGGGCTCTGTGCCAGCTGATCAAAGCGCTTCCCCTCGGGAAGGAAGCAGGGTGGATATCTGACATGCAGATTGCCTCTGCCAGCAGTGGTGCCTCACCACTGATCTCCAGTGACTTGGATAGAAACCCACAGCAGCCCCAGCAGGCACTGGCCATGCTGGTGGGGAGCTGGAGAAACACCCCACCCCTTGCCCAGAGCTGAAAGAAGAGGCTCTGCAATAAAGGCTGCATCTGAGAGCAGCAGAAGGATCTGCCATAAATGCAGCTTACCCTGGGTCAGCGCTGCTGGGGCAGCGGATGTCCAGCAGACAACACATGTGACATCCTCTCCAGCCCGGGAGGGGACACAGCCAGGGCAGGCTGTGCCTGCTCCCTGCAGCCGGGCACACACTGCAGCCAGCCAGGGGACAGCCATGGGACAGGGATCTGTGGCCACACGTGCCTCTCCTGCCCCTGCAGGCGCTCAGCCTCCCACTGAGCTCGCTGCCATTCCCACCAGGGCTGCTCCTGCTCCTGGGAGGGGTCACTGCAGCAGAGCCTGCGGAGCGATGGGGACCCTTCCCCACGCGTGGAGGGGGCAGCTGCTGCCCCCAGGGCTCCCCCTTGGGAGTGGGGCACTCGTGGCCCTTGCTTAGGGATTTGCTCCATCTCAAAGGCGGCACATCATGGCACAAACCAGGGACAGCAGCAGATGGATGAGACAGAGGGATGAGTCGGGTGGGACAAGCCCTGCATGTCCTCTTAGCAGAAATACAGCAGGCCAGGGGAAAGTCAGGATGAGCCTCCAGGTTTGACAAACCACCCCAACAGGGTGACACTGCTTGGGTTTGCATCACCCTCCCCAGCCCTGCACACCTGCAGGGACCAAAAAGCATCATCCTAGCTCATCCCACTGATGGTGGTCTAACTGCCCCAGGGGACAGCGGAACATCACAAAACCCACCTTACTTAAAAGCACTGAAATTACCTTTGCATTTAGTTCCCTGGTGCTCACAATCCAGGAGCCTTGGAGAAAGCAGCAGCAGCCCAGAGTCTGGCAGGCAGCAGCCACCCTTTGACTCTTCTTGCATGATGTTTAGTTTAGATATTAGGAAGAATTTCTGCTCCAAGCCAAGGCAAAAGCTGTAAGTACAGCAGGTACAATTTCACTCCAAGCAGAGTGACTCACAGCCCTGAAATGAATTGGCACCTTTAGTTTGTCTTGGATGTTTTGCTTGAAAATCCCAAGATATTATTTAAAGCTCCAAGGAATCTGTTTCTCCACTCTGTGCTGATTGCTTCAAAACATAAGGAAACCATGTGTAAAAGGAAATGAAAATGAGAGGTAACAAAGTGCCTGTGCTTAGGCTAAGGGACTGCCAACGGGTCCTGGATCTTTCCTGCCATCTCCTATCCCCAGCACTTGTGCACCAGCCAATTTAATTTTTTCACCATGAATCAGTACTGGGAAGCTATTTTGCTTCTTGGCAATTGTATATTTTTTTCCTCTGCAAATGCAGTAATTCAGTGAACTTCGTGATGAATTGTTGTTGTTATTTCTCAATTTCATTTTGGCCACCGTGGTGTTCAGTGATTCATTTTTCCTAAAAATAAGTGTTTAAAGCCCTGTTTAAAACTAATGGCATGATGGCAGCTGCAAGCTGGTGTGGTATTAATTTTGTAAGAAAAAAAGCAGGGGAAAAAAACTCAACAAATTATGTTAAAAAGAGCCAGCTGAGAGAACACCAATAATTAGCCGAATTCTGAACATTTTTCTCCTGTTGTTATGGCAAGAAAGTATCGGATAATTTCGCACCAGGTTTTCTCTGTTTTTTTATAATTGCTTTGGGACTATGCTTGAATGACAGGCTTGAGTTTTGAAAAGCTTTCCAAGAACTGTTATAAAACCTCCTGTTGCCGAGGAGCCACAGGCAAACCTGGCAGAGAGCGCGCGGTGTTTCCGGCGCTGGGGCTGCTCCAAACCCTGCACCCATCTGACACCAGCGGGGCTTCAGCAGCCTGGTGCTGCTGATGGAGCACACCTGGCCGGGTGCAACCAGCAGCCTGGTGCTGGGCTGAGCAGTGCAGACACAGCCAGGGAGCCTGGAGACCCCACCCAAGCCACCCAGCTCTGCCCAGCAGCAGCTCCCTGAGAGCAGGCAGGGCAGAACCATTACTGGGAGGAGAGGATATTTTCCAGGTGGTAATTTGTTCATGGATGTCCACTCACTGAATAAATCTACTGATATAGTTTTACCAGCTGGTGAAAGTACACCTGTGGAATCATTTATTCTTCTCCCTGCATGGGAAAAATGCTCACTCTCCATTTAAATGTATTTTTCAGGACAGCTACATTGGTTGGAAGAGTGGAAACAAAGCACTAGCACACACCAAATGATATGGGTTGTCTGGGAAAGCTGCTGCTTTTGTAGATTTATAGCCATCAGGTTGGCAGAGCTCATGCCAGGCACAAATTTGTCTCATCTTAACTGGCTAACAAACAGGTTCCCACTCCAGAGAAAGGATTAGGCATTGGGATGGAGCCCTGCAGGTAGATTTCCCTGGGCATGGGGAAGACACAACATCTCTCCCAACCTTTGCTGTGGAATGCAGGGGGCTTGGCAGCCCCCCCAGACCTGCTAATAATCTCCACCATAGGGATTTTCTGCTGGTGCCATCTGAGGGCTGCAGTCCTGCTGGTTAACTCTGCCAGGTCACAAACTGTCTGCTGGTGTCGCACTCCCTTCCTGCCGTGTCAGATGCCAGCTGTGCCTCTGGCCTCACTGCAGAGCTGGCAAGAGCTCTGTACCATGCAGCTTGGCTAAACCAAAGGTGTTTGTCACTCTGCTCCCCTCCCACCTCTGACATGTGCTGGAGGAGCAGATGCTTCAATGTGCAAATCAGCCCAGCTCTGCTCTGGTCGCTGCAGCTGTGACCATTTACCCCAGCCAAGGTCTCCCCTCTGTGATTCCTAAGGCCCCTGTGAGCCCACAAGTCAGTGAACCACCTCTGCTCATTTCTAGCTGAGCCTGTCACCCTGGGGTGAAATATTTCCCCCTCTGACCCATGAGATACCTCTCAGCTGTCAGGAGCCTACCAAGCCCTGCTGAATCATGTGCTGCTTCAGCCTGTGTAGCTCTTGGATGGAGGAGGATGCTGAGGTTAGCCTCCAGCTATGTTTGTGAGTTTGGGGAACACTTGCTGCTTCTAAGAAAAATGAATTTTAAAAAGAGAAAAGTCTGTTTTGTCTGTGGTCAGGTGGCCTTAGCCAGGGAAATATGTGCTGGGAAAGATTTAGTGCACATGGTAAAGAGGGGCCAGGAGGGGAGGCTGAGATGCACACAGCTCATAAACACCCACTGAGACAGTGGGCAGCTGTGCCCAGGAACCTCTCCAGCACAAGCAGGAGTGAAACAAACCTTCAAGCTAAATCCCATCTCCGCTGCTAACATCCGAGAGTCTCACCACAACTCCAAAGCATGACATTTGTTATTTCCCCTCATCAAGCTCCTTTCCCCTCCTTAAAACAACTCTGTGTCCTCTCAGTGCCCTATTCCCCTTGTCCTGGGTCATTACCCAAGGGCTTGCTCTTTAGGAGAGAGGCTAAGCACCTCTGTTTGGTCACCCTGGCCACTGTCCCTGAGCCCCACATCCTGGCCAGCCTCCTCTGTCATCCAGTGCATTTCTCTTGAACCAAACACTCCATCTTCTGAAATGCCAGAGCTGCCAAGCGATTACCAGTGAATAAGGCAGGCCAGTGAAAGGCAGATAACTGGGGACACATTGATGACAAAGTGCCACCAGGTCTCTCCTCCCTCTGCCTCCCCCAACAGCCTTTCTTGTGTTTTAGACTGCAACCTCAGCCTGAGCTCCTTTCACTTATGTGAGGCCAAAACCACCAAGACATGCTGACACAGGGCCTGAAGTCATTCAGGGGACACAAGGGTCCCCACAACAAAAGGGTTTGGAAAAGGGACCCCAGGAAAGCCTTGGAGGAGAAAAGAATGGATTTGACCCATGTTCACCTACAGTCATCCTGGATCTCACCCAGAACTGCCCTCAAACTAAAATGAAAGGAGAAATGGAAACCAGCCATCCCATGTGCTACAACTCAGAGGGAGAAGTGCCAGAAATGAAGTGAAAACCACCAGGACCATGACTGTATTCAGCTTTTGTACCTCAGAGAGAGAGATGTGGGAGAGCAGAGGATGCTGTAATGTCCCTCCCATGGCTGGCTGCTTTTCGAGGTGTTAATACTCCCTGTACATCTTTACTTCCCAGAGCAGTGTCAAGCAGCATCAGATGCCAAATCCTACCTGAAAGGCATGAAATTGGATCAGGACACTCCTTTCTGGCTGGAGGGAAAACAGAGTAAATCCATGCTTTTAGTGGAATGCAGATCTTCTCCTTGGGGACAAGCCACCTCAGGAAGAGGAACACCTACCCTGCTCCCTGTGGCTGCTGTCTCACCCCTCAGCAGCAGCAGGTCTGAGCAGCCAGAATGAGCAGGGACTTTGCTGTCCCCAGCAGAGCTGGGACTGCTGGCCCAGGGTATCCTGCACTGACTGTGAGCCAGCCACACCTCCAGCCTCCTCCGTTCACGGGAGGGCAGCATGGACAGCACTGTACCCACGAGGGAAAGATGCCTCCACAGCACAGTGAATGCCCTGGTGAATCCCAGGGACTGCCTCTCCCACACACCCCAAAGGCATCCTGCCTGTCCTGCAGCATGAGCAGCTGGCACTGTGCTACCCTGCCTGCCCCAGGCCACCAGTGAGGGGAGGAAGGCAGCGAGTGCCTGCTGGATTTGGTTTCAGAGCTTGTCCCACCCAAACTCCAGGCAAAGCCAGAGCAGCCAGATCAGGTCAGGGGCCTGGGGGAGTCACCCCATTCCAAAGCCAAAATAGTTTGGCACAGCCAGGCTGCAGGCACTGCCTCCCCTCTTGCTGGCAGAGACACATGACCCCTCTCAGACTCCAAGGGCCAGAGACTTTCCTTAAAAAGACACACAACTACATGTACAGCACAGCCAAATGGGGCTGTAACAGTCAGTAATGCCAGTAATCCCACACAGACCGTTTTCCTCAATGTTTCCCAGCACATTAATGAAAATCTTGACCATAAGCTGCACTGATTTAATAAAGTTTTGTCTGCTTGGCAAACAAAAAGGTCAAGCAGACTCTCAAAGCTATGCCTTTCCAGCCCCAAGCTCCTTAAATCTTTTTTTTTACGCTCAAGTAGTTTCATGTTCCGTCTGAAAAACAACCTCTCCAAGGCATGACCTGACACTCTGGAAGCCCCATCAGCTCCAACCCTTGAACTCATCTCCCCAAATGACAAAAAGCAGCTAAGTAGCAGCTAATATCAGCCCTGGCAGCTGCTGAGCATTGCAGGTCAACAGCAGAGGGGTTAGTTTGAAAGCTGTGCTACTTTTAGCATCTGCTGCAGGCAGCTCTTTTTGAAAAGGTGTATCATACACCCCGGGCCTTGGCAGTGGCAAGGCCACATCTCTGCTCAAGCAGTGCCTCAGCTACCTAGCAAAATGTGAGGTATGCTCAGGGCTGAGATGGAAAGGGGCTGAGGAGCGAAGCAGCAAGGGTTGGATCTTGGGACCATGAACCTATCTGGAAAACCAGAAAGAAACTGAGTTATTAGTTGAGAGAAAAGCAGGGATGTGATGACCACCTCTAACCAGCTCTGCAGCTCAGCCTCTATTTCTCCCAAACCTACCAGCCTTCATTTCTCACAAACAGAGAATAAGTTCAAGCACAGAAAAGGAGAACATTGTTTTCCACATCCCCCAGTAGTAGGATGAGAAATCCCAAACTCAGTTTAGAGCAAACGGGTGTGGGACAGACACTGAGAAACACCTGGAAAGGGAAATGCCATAATACTTTGAATCACAAGGTTCATCAATACCAACCCTGAGGTGCAGCCTGGGAACCTGCACCAGTTACAAGCCCAGCCTTCCTGCAGTGAACCAGAGCCCACTCACCTATCCTGGTGGGGAAGACGTCCTCGTTGTTAATGAGCATCTCGATCCAGTCCATCAGCATGCACATGTACTGTGGGGCCGACAGCTTGGTGGGCTTCTTGTACTTGCTGTCATCCTGCCACCTGTACTCGTACTTGAGCCCCCCGGACATGATGGGGCAGCTCCTCTCGGTGCAGTACTCCGACATGGTGCCGTAGATGAGGTTGATGCGGTTGAAGAAGTCCACCACGTGCACGGCGATCCAGTCGTTGATGCTCTCGCCAGGAGGCAGCTGCACCACTGCCTTCAGGTCCAGCCCGGACTTGAGGGAGGCCTGGGCTTTCTTGTACAGCTCAAAGCGCTGCGTGCCCGGCTCAAACTTCTTTCGGGGACGGAACGTTTTGTCTTTGTTGAAGACTTGCTTGAGACACAGGGCCATCGCGGGCAGGGCCAGCCAGGGTGAGGGCAGAGGCTCAGAGCAACATGAAACCCAGGGCTGGGGTCTTCAGGGATGGAGGTTTCTGGGAGGAGAAGGAGACACATTTCAGTCACACATGAGGACAGCTGCATGCGTGGACACACTTGCAGGGGTTTGCACCACTGACCCCACTGCTCTGACAGCACATGGGGACAGGTTTGGAGTGAGCTTCTGGCCCCTTCACGCCCACCAGGGTGACCTGGAGCAGCTGCTGCCACCTCACACAGCAGCTGCTGGCACTGGGGAGGGTAAGCCCTGCCACATGTGCCCCATGCAAGGCTTGATGGCACACAGAGCCCTTTGATGGCACCCGAGGAGCCTACCAGGCTCCAGCCAACTTCTTCCTTCCAGGCTTTTACCATCAAGAGCTGCCATAAAGTGAGAGCCATGACATCAGCAGAGCTCACCAGTTTGGGCAGTCCCACTCTGGTGGCCTTTTCCTCTCCTGGCAAAGGGGAAGCATCTCTTTCCCAGGGACTTGTCAGTACAAACAACCCCTGACCCTGCAGCAGCGACTGGCAGGCGAGGCCCCGGGGACCACGCTGCGACCGCAGCTGGCTGCTGGTTCACACAGCCCCAGCGCCAGCATCAGTGGGAAAAGGGGGGATTATTTTTGTTGTTCTGCCCGGTGTGTTTGTCCAAAAGAACAAAACCCACATCCGAAGAAGGGAAACGCAGCCCAGCACAGCAGAACAACACTGCCAGGATGCTGCCGGCTCTCCCGGCATGCACACAATGCACAGGCAGCCCTCGGGTGGTGCAGCTGATGCTCCGGGTGACTCCAGGGCTCAGCAAAGTGCTGAGCTCACCCCTTCCTGCCCAACAGTAGCAGCACAGATGAGGGCTGTATTTTGCTTTTCCTCCCTGAAATCCAGTGCAAATCCCATCTGCCCAAGGCTGTCCTGGACAGGCTGGAATTGTGCATTCTGTTACCTGCATTAATCACCAGTGGTGTTAATGTGAGACCAAGGCCTCCTTGTGCTAAATGCCTTGCTGAGGCTTAGGAAGAGAAAGTCTTTCAACAGCCTCCCCCTGATGGGAAGAGATGGAGAAGCAGTTAAGAAAAAGGAAGGAAAATATTTATGGAAAAGGGAAGTGACTGACCCAAAGTCACAAGGAGGAGGGAAGGCACACTTTGGATGAACATTCATCATTAAAAAGACAACCTTAGACAAAAGCTTAAATTCTGTTTTCTAAACTCAGTCCTGAGCCTGAGGCAGGTCCTATTTTGCGATCAGCTAAACATCTCTCAAGAGAAACCCTCTGCTCCCCTTGAGGCTCACCCCAGGGTCATCCCTGGGAGGGAGCAGGACCTAGTGATCATCCCAATGCCTGCAGGATCTGCCTGGCAGGGATTGATGCACTACACCTCTCATGGATGCAGACCCTGGTGTGGGTGGGAAGCCCAGCAGGAATGCCACCAGTGCACAACCACAGCCTTTCCCACAGGCTGGAGCCAGAGCTTTGCCACCCTTACACAGCTCACAGCACAGTGTGAGCACCACCACGTTCTGCTGCACCCAGGTACAAAAACCTGTGTGGTTTTAGGTGCTTTCTGCCCCACAGAGGGGGTCACAGCCAGCACACATTATGCAGTATGACTTCAACACCAAGGTATCTGCAGCCCTTCCCCATCTCATGTGGATGGGTGGGATTTTAAGGGCCACATCGCTGTCATCCCCATTTATTGCCTCAGGGCAATGACTGGGGGCTGTTTCTTGGATGCTTTTTCTTCCCTGCTCCAAGCAACTGGCTCCAACTATGACAAACAGCTTGTTTCCCACTGCAGAAAAGAGCACGATCTCTCCAAAATGCCAGCCAGTGAAGCCAGCATGATGTCATGACTCCTATCTGTCCCTCAGGAATGGCCTGTGCTACTGCAGTCCTGACGGATCCCACGGGAGGCCAGGGGACTCTGGGCACAGTGAGGCTCTAAAGAAAAGCCCTTATCCAGGACTTCCTGGATTCCACATATTCAAGCACATCCTGTTGATAACACCTCTAAAAAAAGCCTTCTGGGGAGTTTGCTAACACACGACACTTCCAAAAACACATATGCGTACATACATATATGTTTATATATAACCACAGCAAGAGGGTTCCTAATTTGGTGGTGTAGGAAGTGCTGGGATACCCTCAGGATGAGGCACCCAGCAGGCTTTGCCCCTAGTGCAGTAGGAATGATGGGGCTGAGCAGTGCCTGGCCCTGCAGCCAGGCTTCCCAGGAATTTCAGCAAGGGAAGTCACGCCAACAAACATTTCTCTGTGTCACCATTTCTGCTGGCCTTGGCTCCATCTGCCTCAGGAGCTGTTGCTGTTTGCAGGCTCCTCCATGCAGAGCCTGGGCTGTTCCCTGGTGATGAGCAGCCAGCCTGGCAGATGACATCCCAGCAAACATGTCACTTGCAGGGGCTGACAGCAGTGAAATCAGTTCTCTTTTAGTGCCCACACTGCCAGTCCTCCACAAATATTGAGCCACTGGGAAATAAACATCTCATCTGCCGAAGCCAGACCTGTAACTCATCTACAACTGCATCCCTGCATCACCCACAGCTGGATCTCTGTGCTACCCTGCAAGCTGCTCTCACTCCTCAGGCAGGTGGGAACGTGCTTTGTGGTTCAGCACCATCTGAATAAAACACTAGTTCAAAAAAAAAAAAAAAAAAAAAGAGCAACAAAATTGCTAAACATCTGCCAGGTGTTTTTCTACCATGCATCTGCTTCAGTGGGAATGGAGAGTAAAACCCATTGCTGCCCAAGTGCTTGGAGCTGACCTGTCCCTGAGCCTGCAGGGTGCCAGCATGGCACCACAGCCTCTCTGTCCCCAGGCAGCAGTTTTCTTTTCAGGATCCTCACCATCACCACTACCAAATCACCAAGTTGTTAAGAGACCTTGTTAATCTTTACTGGACAAAAATGTTCTCCAGAAATTACATTTAGGACAAAGCCAAAAATACACCCTGGGATTTATGACCTCAAGAAGCAGAGAGAGGCCCTGAGCCAAAGAACACATTTGTTCTCTATCTCGCTTCAGAGCTTTCACTGCCCAGAGAGATCGATGTAGAGGGAGCAGTGGTGGCCAGGACCAGGACAGGAGATCCCAGCTCTGGCCCTTGCACATGGGGCACTGAGGTGGGATGCACCAGCTTGGAGAAAACAGGATTTACAAAGTCACCAATGCCTCAGATTCCCCTCAGGCAGAGACTCAGCACCCACCTGTTTTCTGGGAAGAAAAGCAAAATCATTTGTAAATGGACCAAGACACATCCTCAGTCTAACTGGTGAGAAAGGGCTTCAGCCAATGCACAATCAGATTTTCCCAGTTTCCACTTTTATGCATCCGACCTGACCAGTGCTCTTCCATCACTGACCAAGTATTTGGGGCAGATCCATGGAAAGAGATGGAAAATGGGAGATCTTCCAAGGTTTATGGTGCAAAGTTCAGCTGAGTCTGATGTTCAGGGCTGTCGTGTTCCTAGAAATCATGCCGTGGTCTGCTGGGTGGGGCAGGAGGCCCGTCCAAGTCCTAATCACTGCCTGTTTTGGGAAATCCTAAGGGCAAAGTGTTATCCAACAAGCTTAGGCAGCAACTTCCTACAACATGATCCTACAGGTCCCGCCCCGGCCGGCGCGGCAGGGCCTGGGCCAGCGCCACGGCAGCAGCCTGCAGCTCCCTGCCTTCAGCTCCCACCTGCAAATCAAAGCTTTCCAAGAGGAGCCCTGGCAAAGCCTGCAAACCCTCTTCCCCACGCCACAGTTCCCATCACAGGGCGCTGCTGGCACTCCAGGGATCCATAAATCCCTTTCTGAAGCATCTGCAAACCCCCAAATCAAACCTCATCCTGTGCTTGCGAGTGGACAAGGAGTGAAGCAGGTGGAGCTGGGGACTTGCCCTGCTGTCACCCTGGGTCCCCACAGAGGATGGCTGGAAGAGGACGAGCGAAGTTTCTGGGAGGAGAGAGACTGACATTTCCCATGGGACATCCACGCTGTGGTGTCCCTAGTGCTCACCCCTCATCCATGCTCCCAAAATAGCCTTGGCTTTGAGGAGCTTGGCTACAAACCCAGCTGAGTGGCCACAAATCCCACCCCTGTCCGTGAAGGCTGCTGGGCTTCAGTCCTACCCCTGTTTTTGCTGCTGGCTTCAGTCCTGCTGGTTTTAAAAGCAGCAGCAGAAGCAAAACTCAGTGGGGTTTAGCAAGAACCAGAAAAGCACAGGGTTCAGCTGGGCAAGGACAAGGCAGAACCACTGCTGGGGAGGTAGCAGGCACAGACATGTGAAAAACTGATGTCCCAGATTGCTGGCAAGTCCAGAGATGAAAGGAAATTAACTGGATGGGAGGGATGCGAGTTCAGGGTCAGACTAAGACGCTAATTTCAGGTCTGAGGATTGGTTTTGTTTTTTATCTAAGCTAGCTTGCTTTCTTTCTTAAGTACTTTCTTTCTTATCATTTGAAAACCACAGAGGAACACAACAAGGCAAAGGCTTTGTTGTAAATTAAAAACAACTCTGAAAGGTCTGTTTAGAAACGACAAAACAAAAAGGAAGAGCAGGCAGAGCTGTGGGAGTGTGGCTTCCTCCTCACAGTCCTGCAGGCGTGGGGGCAAGGTCACCAAAGAAAACCTCTGGTTTTGAGCCCAAATAAGCTTTAGTCAGAAAACCAGCAGGAAGGATCAGACAGATGCACTGCCAGACTCCAGGGTGACGGTCACAGTGCTGCTCCCTGCCTCAGTGTCCCAATTTCAAAACTGATCTCCCTCCCCAGGCTCCCTTTAAGAGCTGCAACAACAAAGGCTTCAGGGGAAAAAGTGCTTTGCAAGTGTCTCTGGGGAGCACTAACAACCATGAAGGGTAAGGAGAGAGAAAAGCTCTGACACCAGCACCTCCCATGCTCCAGTGCCAAGTGCATCCCCCCTGGATCCATCCCCAGAGAGTGACACCCAGGCAGAAGCATCTGCCTGGAAACTGCTGCATTAACAGCACACTCCAACCCTCACTGGGGAGCACAATGAAGGGTCCAGCACTGTGGCAACCTGCAGGGAGACCCCAGCTCCCACTGCTTTGGGAAGAGGCCAAGGAGGCAGAGCACAGACCTGTGCAGCTCCAGGCACCTTGGAGCAAGGTGTAAATTAATTACCACCAGCTCTGCACATCCCCCTCAGGCTTCCCCGGGGGATCTTGCCTTTGGGGCACCCAGTTATCTACTGCTTCTCTGCTTTAGGGGATTCCCTTCTCCCCACCATGGGCAGTGTCAAAGCCCACCCAGCCCCATCCCAGATGGAGGAGAAGGACAGCACCAGCTCAGCCACCATGTGCCAGAGCCCTGAGACAGACAGACAGACAAATAGACTCCAGACGGACAGTCTGCCAGAAGCCTGCGGGCCCCAGCTGGCTTTTCACTGCCCTAGGAAGCCTCACTGCCTGGCTGAGGAGCCAGCAGCTCTGTCTCTGAGCTTCTCTTCAAGCCCCAGGGAAGTCCAGATGCAGTTTGGTCTCAGCCTGTCCTAGAGCATCTCTGCAACCAGGGCTGCTTCTTGGGACTCATGTCCCAAAGACTTCTCCAGGCAACCCCAAACTGCAGACACTGCAGCCCTGACCCAGGGAGGGACTGTGGGAAAATGGGGTTTCCAGGGAAGGAAGCATATTCCCCTTTTTATAAGCATTTCCAGTCTTGGAATCGTCTAAGAAAGGGGGGGCTGTAGAAGGAGGGTGCTGGAGAGCAGTCCTGGGGCACTGGCCCCACTGCCTCTGTGCTTCCTGCTGGAGCCAAGCCCCAGCTGGGCTGTCCGTGAGAACGGGGTTATTGGCTGCTGGTCCCAAATATAACCTAAACGATAGAAAATTCCAGGAAGTAAGCCAAGACACAACGCTGGGAGGGGGATCAAGGCCCAGCACATGGGCTGGGGGAGCTTCAGAGAAGCCCTGGGCTCTCAGCAGCATCTCCCTGCTGCCAAACCCTCCTTGTGCAAACTCCCCTGGTGCCGCCGAGACCCACGAGAGCATCCATGAGCACAAATCCCTGGAGCAGAGCAGGACTCAGCCCCCACGCTCCAGCTGGGGACAGCTGCCAGCGGGAAGATGTGCTGGTGCTTCCCCCAACTCACATGGTGCTGGGAAATCCCCAGCTCGTGAGAAACGGACCTGGATGGCTTCCAGCAAGGGGACTGCTTACACCCGCCCTGCAGATGTCCCCTGCTGTCCCCCTGCTCTGCCCTGCTCCCTGCCACACAGAGCAGCAGCTCTCTGGCCCAAAGGCACCAAAAAAAAGCTTTTCCCAGATCACACAAGACACCTCCAAGCAGAAAAGCAAAGCAGCGTCTCTCCCTGTTAGAGGCAGCACGTCCCGTTCATTTTAGGTGTGATACCCAGCGGGGCCGGGGGCTTTTTGGGGTACCTCATTCCCGGGAGCTGAGATCCCACTGCTACTAGCAGTAACTTGCTGTGAGCCCTGAAAAGAAGCGTCCAATGGCCTCAGCGGTGTCCAACAGCTCTGGTTCAGTCCCAAGGGTGATTATTCCATTGTCAGAGCCGTAATTCCAAACACCGGGAGCTCCAGCCCTGCGAGCTCAAGGAAGAAGACGAGAGGAGATAAGCCAGCTGCGCAAAACTTATCTCCACCGCTTGCTCTCACCCACTTCCCCCGCCCACAACTTTCCACCCTCCCTCCGACACCGGCAGAGCCGCTGCGGGGCTGTCCCGGTCGGGAAAGGCGTGTGTGCCTTCCCCTGCCTGTCCCCTGCCCCGAGGGACCCCCTTTCCCTGCGCACCGACCCCTGCCCAGCACCCCAAAAACCGGGGATCCCTGCTATTTACACGCTGGCTGCTGAGCTGGGACACCCCGGAGGAAGGGGAATGAAGAATTGCCCTTTCCGAGGCTAATGCCAGCCCAGGTCTCGCCCCAGGAGCATCCTCAGGAGCGCCGTGCTGGCTTTTTACCTCCCAGGACTCACCTCATCCCCGGCACGGCGGCTTCCAGTCTCAAATCCCTCCGCTGCACTTTCTGCTCTTATTCAGGAAAAGGAAAAAAAAATTAAAGAGATACAAAGTCCAAGCCAGGCTCTCTGTGGGGACTGCTGGCAGACTGGGGACCGCGGCAGCAGCAGCGGCAGGCAGAACCGCCTCGCTGCAGCGCCCGCGGGGGTTTCCTTAGAGAAGCCGGGGCCGAGGGTTTTTCTCCGGTCAGTGATGTCACATCCTGACCCTGCCGGCAGCTCCAGCTGTCCCTGGAAAACCCGCTTGGAAGCGGGCCTGCCAGCCCCCTCCACCCGCCGCCGTGGGCTCGCAGGCTCCTGGGTGGGCGCTCACTCCCACCCGCACCCGCGCTCCATTCCTGGATGCTGACATCCTTCTTGGCGAGCAGTCCCGTGCCGCTGGCTGGCCCCGGCTTTCACAGGACAGCAGGGAGCTGGGGAAAGGAGATGGAATCCCGGAGTGTTTTCCCCTCCTCCCCCCATCTTTTCACAGTCCCTCTCCCTTCATCCCTCCCCGCCCCGCACACACGCACAAAACCAGCCGGGGGTTTCCGTGCCCGGCCAAGCTGGATGCCACCCAAAACAGAAATGCCGGAGAGGAGAAAAGAAAGAAAGATAAAAACTTTCTCTGCACAGAGCACTTACTTTCCGTTTCTGTCGGAGCTGGGTGAGCTCTGAAGCGCGCTGCGGTATTTAAACGCTGCTCAGCAAAGGCAAGCCTGAGCCAGCACGCTCGGCGCCGGCAGGAGCGGCGTGGGATGGCCTGGCAGGAGCCGGGATCCGCGCTGGGGTCGGAGTCACAGCGCTGTGCCCCCCACGGGTGATGCTGGTGGTGTGGGGCAGGGCAGTGCCAGGCGCGGCCACTCGCCGTGCCCTCCTGGCACGGTGACGTGTGGCTCCCCGGGGGTGAGATGTGTGATGCTCTGGCCTTGCTGAAACTGCCAAATTGTTTGGCACCGGGACAGTTCTAGCGAGGGAAACGTTTCTAGCCTTTCTTACAAGTGTGTTAAACTTGGGTCAAGCCAAGTGTTTGCGGGTGAGCTGGGGAGTGGGCACAGGGCAAGGGGGATGTGGCTGAAGGGCACGTTTGCATAAAGCTGGAGGGGTTAGGATGAGAGTTTGATTCCCTGAACCCTGCCTGGCATCCCCTGGTGCTGCAGCTGTGGATTTATATCCCAACAGCCTGTGCATCCAGCAGGATGCATCCCTGCAGGATCCGTACTCCTTTCCCCAGGACACGGCTTCTCAGCTGCAGGTGATGCCAGGGTTTGCTCTTGAGGCACGATGGTCAGAGGCAGTCTTTAAAAATAAATTCCTCCAGCAGCCTCCCGGACCAGCCAGCCACGAGGGAGCTCAGCCCAGCCCTGCAAGGCATTTACTTTACTTTCCTCCCCCTTTCTGTGAGGTTGGTTTGGGGCGGGTGCAATAGGAACTCTTTGGCACCTGCAGCAGCATCTTATCAGAAGTGAAGAAGACACTGCAGGGCCCATTGCAGGTCCTGACCCAGGTGACAGGAGAAGGACACACCAAGGACATGCAGGATTCATCTGTGCTCTGCATCCACTACAGCATGAGATGGCTGAGGTGTCTCACATCTGCAGAAAAGGTAAAACCTTGAGGTGAAGTGCCCTGCACAGCTCGAGGCAGGAGGGAAGCATAAGCTGTGAAATTCATCTGTCCAGCTGCTTCCCACCACCACAACCATCACCTCAGAGCTCAGCTCTGTGCCTGCATCCTCCCTGCACCTGCAGGCTGAGCCTTTTCCACATCAGCCTTGCCCTGCTCACGAGTGAATCTCTCACAGTCATTGCAGGTAGGTCCAATTAACACCCCTAAAATCAGGATCAAGCTCAAGCAATCCAGCAGACTCTTCCTGGTCACTGGCAAACCAGCCACATTCCTGACTCCAGCAGGTTCAGGCAAAGTCTTTCCTCATCCCCAGTGCTGGATGCTCATTACAGCCACCCCAAGTCCCAGCAAGAGCTGAGCAATGCTGCTGTCCTCCATCCTGGGGACCTGGGATGCAGGAAACAACAAAATGTCCTAGACCTTGTGAGCGGGAAGTGGAGGTCTGTGAAGCAGATGCAATTCCCAACAGCAAATGCCAAGCCAAGAGGAAACTTTCAACTGAAATCTCTGCAGAAAATGGGAAGAAATCCAAAAGTGAGGGGCCTTGGCCAAATAGCAAAGATCCCAAAAGCAACTCATAGCCAGGATTTACATCCAGGCAAGATGGAGCCAAAATACTTGGAGGGGAGATGGGGTCCTCCCACCCTCAGCAGTCTGGAGCCAAAAGAGAGGGGCCAGGAGAACAGCAGGAGGGCTGGAATTACATCAGCTGCAGCCCCACAAGTCCACAGGGGTGAGCAGCACCTCCTGCTCAGGGACTTCCCCCTCACGTGAGGTTTTGGAAACCTCAAAAGGCAGAGAGCCCTCGGTCCCAGAGCCACCCGGTATCCCAGCTGTGGGGAAGGGAAGCAGGAGTCACTTGGGAGAGAGGAAAAGCTCCGAGGGACAGCTTTGGGGAAGGAGGGATGCGTTATTGTGAAGAGGGCATTTGTCTGCCCTGGAGGAAGGAAGAGGGGACTGCTGGCCTCGCTCCCGAGGGCAGGTGCACGGCTGGATTTATCGGGGGAAGGAAGCAGGGACGGAAGCGAGCCCGGAGCACTGGGCGGCTCCATCGGAGCTAGGGGCAGGCACGGGAAGAGGCCCAGGGCAGCGAAGGGGCTTGGCAAGGCTTGTCAGGACACGGCTGCACTGGGGGCAGGGGGAGCCCCCTGCCAGCCCCCAGCAGTGCGCTGGGCTCTCACACAATGCACAGCACTTCATGGGCACTGCCACTTCAGCGTGCTCCCAGACAGGGCTGGAAGGCTGGGAATGCCTGTGCAGACCAGAAGATAAAGCAAAGGGAGCAGTGGGTTTGCTCTGGTTATTCCCAGAGGGGAACAGGACGTGTCCAGAAAACAGCTATGCAGTGTTGGGAACAGTCAGTTCCCCTGCTCTGCTCCACCACGTCCTGCACAAACTCAGAGACAGGGAGTGAGAGCTTCTTCAGCCGTGGAAGGCTTCTTCAGAGGGCACTGGAGTCTTGCCATTTTCTAAGGTACAGGGGAAAAAAGCCAGGTACAGATGAAAAAGCACTGGAGTCATCATTTTAAGGGAGGGTAAGATGTCATCCATCAATCTGCACTTCCTTGATTGCCCCGACTGCCACCTCCTCCCCTGGGAGCAGGACGGGCTCTGGGTTTATCTCCCCAGGGTGACAGGGCTGGATGGGCAAGCCAGAGGTTTGGGATGCTGGTAACAAAGAGCCTCTGCCTGCAAAACTTGCTCCTCCACTCCCAGCAGGAATTCCTGCCACATCCCTGGTCCTGGGCTCTCCTCCAGCGGGAGGCAGAACACAGCCAGCACTGAGGGGGCTCCTACAGCACCTTCCTGCAGGATGCTGCAGAGGCTGAATTTCACAGGGAGCCACTGGAAGTCTTGGGCTTCTCCTCCCTGAACATGCCCGTTTGATGGCTATTAAAACCAGACACATTCAGTTTGGGAAGGTGCTGGCCCAAAAAAGATTGGCAATCAGCAAAACATGCTGGGAAACTACTGCAGGATGTTTGCCCTCCCGAGGCAGCTCAGGTGGGATCTGGGACATAGGGCTAAACTCAGCACAGCCCAGCTCGTTATGGATCACACAGGAGCAGCCTGAGCATCCACATGGCTCTCAGCACACAACTCACAAAGTTCACAGAGCCGAGCAGACAGGCTCAGGCAAGCTGTGTGAGTGCCCAGAGCTCAGAATCAGGAGACAAACCTTCCCTCTAGTGGCTGGATGGCACACGAATCCCACAGCCACCTTCTCCCTCTGTCACCTCTCCCCATGGCAAGCCTAACAGCATTATTTTTCACCAGCCCTAAGGCTCAGCACAGCTCCTAAGGGCATCACATCTCACTAACTCCATGTGAGGTTTTAGTGGCTTAAAGCCGGTGCAGCTGCTGATTTGCACCAAGCCAGACAGCCCCGGGGGTCTGTGCCTGCTCTGCAGCTTGCAGTGCCCATCCATGCCCATGGTCAGCTCGTGCCATGGCAGCACAGTCCATGCACAAATGTGTCCCAGGCACTGGAGAAGCCACACAGCCACAAATCACCCTGGTTTCTGCACCGAGGGTGGTTCTTCAGCTGGGTTACTCCCCCTTGCAGCACTCATTCAGTGGGGCAGAGGATTAGATTCGGCTGGACCTTTTTACTATGGGTCTTCATCTGAACTTTAGGCTCATCACTGGCCATTTCTGCCTTTTTTAAAGTCCAAGAAGAGTTCTTAGAAAAAAAATCACATTATGGGTTTAGGAAAAAAACACCACTCAAAATTACAGGTAGATCACTACAGCCTTATACCTGAGAATTTGATCTTTTATGCTCAGAAAGAGGCTGAGGTGTAGATTTGGAAGCCTTAGATTTCACTCTCAGCGATGTTACATTACAGCTACATTAAAAATGAACGCAGCAACTTCGACTTTTTCAAAGCTGGCAGTGAATTATTAATCAAAACAGCCCTTCTATCACCTAAGGAAAAACGATAAATGGAGCGGGAACACCATAAACCAGAAGTAGAAATGCCTTTTAATAAAGGTGATTTGCTGTTCAGGTTATCACAGCCCTATCCATGCCTCCTCTGCAGACTTATCTGTACACAGTGAACAGAAACCAAAAGCCATGACCAGGGAGCAGGACCATCTCCTTTCAGCAAGGCCCCAAGAGAACATCTGCCTCTTCTAGAAACATCTGCAATTTCCTGAATGGACAGGAGTTCACACCCAACATCTAAGAGCTGGTGACACAATAGACCTCAACATAAAACTGCACTGTGTAGCTTTAGTGCTCAGCTGAAGTGTTCATGTCATAAAATCAGAGAATGGGCTGGGTTGGAAGGGACTTTCAAAGGCCATGTAGGGCAAAGAACAGAGAAAGTACAGAGTGACATTAGAGCAATGGGATCCTACAACTACACAGCAAAAAGATGCTGCAAGAAACCTTCATTACTCATCACAGCTTCAGGTTGTGGGTAATGAAGAAAATTTATACCAGCCACACCCTCCAACAGAGAGACAAAGTGCAGGTCCTTCTTTCCCCCCAAAATGCTTGCCAGCTCCAGCAGGTTGACAAGGTGCAACGTGGCCCAGAGCTAATTCGTGCTAAGGATGAGTTGTGCTGGGGGTCTGATGGAGACATGGGAAGTGTTTCAGAGGGGCTCCTGGAAGCTCCTGGCTGTCCTGTGTCCCCCTGTGCAGTGGTGGCAGTGCTGGTAGCCCCCACAGGCTGCACATCACACTGCTGCAGTGTCCTTGGCTGTGGATGTGCTGCCTCTGAGCTTCACAAAGAAGCTCAAAGCATCAGTTTTGGGATTCTTTTGCTGGGGGCAGGTTTAAAACCCCCAACCTGCTGCAGCCTGTAAAGCCAGGCTCTTACCAACACTGCTGTGTTAAAGCAGCTCTGCATGTCAACACCAAGACATTTTTTTCACTTGACAAACAAGAAGCTGGCCAGTGACTCTCTCTGTCACTATGCCAGTCCATCTTTCTTTTATTACAGATAGTGCCTTTCCTGAAGTGGGAACAAGAGTTATTTTTTGTTCCTTCAAATGCCATTTGTGAGTTGGCTGACTAGATGCCAGCCTGAGAAAAAATAATTCTGTAAAACAGGCAATGATTCCTCTACACTGTTAAAAATATACTAAAAACATAAAACCATGTTCATACTGCTCAAAAACAACATCTCAAATACAGAAACATCACAACAGGATACAATTAATAAATCAATTAAGAAGCAGAAAATTCCCAGAACAAATCTAGTGACTCTGTTTTTTTAATCCTGAGAAAAGCTCAGACCACAATACACATCTGTGTAAGAAACTTCACAAAGAAACAAAGAGGTGTCTGTCTTAGGCCATTGCTCCTATTCTTTCTTCTTGATGGACAAGCCTGTATGAATTCCACACAGATTAAAAAGCACTGAACCATGCAATTATAATGGTGGAGGGCATTTAAAATGCTTTTACTGAGAAGAAACATTGGTTGTCATCTCCTTCCTGATGTCAGTACAGCCCGTTACATAGCTCCCCTTTTGTCACTTTATTTCAGATTTCCACAATCCAGCAGGCAGCAGGAAGTTACAAGACTGGGGAAATGGCTCTTTCTGATGAAGTTACACTGAAGTACTGGGCTCCATTTTTTAGCAATTAGTTATTGTTGTTCAAATGGCCCAAGTCCTCATCTTGCATCAGTGCCAGACAGGCTTGACTGTCACTCTCCCAGGATGTCTGCAGACTCCTTCTGTAGCCAAATCCAAGCTGTAAAACTGGACCACCCCTCCTAGGACCCCCTGCTTCTGCTGGCTCCTTCACCACAGGCCAGGCTCTATGACTTGTCAGAAGCCTGCCCTGGTCTCAGTTCTCTTCCAAGCCCACTTTGCTCAAGCTCTGCTATGACAGACATGTATTTGAATTCACTGGATCTGTGGTTGAAGGTCTCCACTAGCCCGTAGGTCTCGGAGCGATCGGTGGCGTAGAACAGCTGCACCTGGCTGGCCAAGCACTGGGCATCATGGACCACCTGGAGGGGGAACAGAGCTGTCACCATCGGGGGGGCTGTGCCAGTGTCCCATGGAAGAGAAATGCCACACTCCTTACCATGTGGCTCAATTCCAAGTCACCTTAGTTCAGCAAATCCCGTAACAATCCACCTCCCTGTGGCTCCTGACCTACTTAAACACTCCAGCACCGTGTGTTTTAGCAACTCTCCTGCTGTGCATCTGCCTCAGAGGTCAAGCGTGGCTTTTGTCATCCCTGCCCACTCCAAGAGGCACCAAGTCCTCATTTTTCCCTCCTTACAGCTGACCTACTTGCAAAATTGATTGTTTGCTCTGAGATCCAACAGGGAAAAAGAAAAGCATTACCAGTTACTGCATTCATTGTTTCAGAAGGGGTGTCAGGAGGTCAGCTAGAGGAGGGCCTTTCTAATGATTCTGTTCCACCACTGCAGTGCCCAGTGCCACCAGTCCAGGCACTGGTACAGTGATGCCAACAATGGTGTGCCCACACAGAGGGAAAGAGCACAGGTGTGCACAAACTGAACACACAGCTCTGGAGTCTCCTGCTTTGACAAGCAGGATTAAGCTTCAAACACTGCTTTAACTTGTTTGCAGGTAGCAACAGCTTTCATTTAAATTTGCTTCTGTTAGAAGGGAAAACAGCTTTGTTCTTTTACAACTATCACCTGTAATACCCAAATTTAAAAAAAAGCATGCATGAACTGAAATCACCAAAGACTGGGGATTCCCTTGTGGCTTTCCCTAGCCTTAAGTACATTAGTTTAAAAAAAGAGAGTGGGATCATTCTTTGGCAAAGGGTCTTTGAAAGGCTTCATTGTAATTGAATTTTAATTCAAGACTGTAGGAGGAGTTGCAACATAAAATGAAGGAAGCCAATGAGCAGACTTCTCTTACCAAGAACTTGGAGTCCATTTCTGCTGTCATTAGTACTATCCCTTTCTCCTTCTGCAGATCAGGATAATGGTACAAGACCAACTGGCTTGGAGCAGTTTCACCCTGGGTCTGAAGGAGAGAAAGAAATCTGTCAGTATCCCATAAAAACCTTCACTCCACTGCAGATTTGGGTGCTTGATTACAAAACTTTGAGCATTAACTGCCACAGAGGCAGTTCCCAGGGCTTAAGGGTCAGCTCTAATTAGAAGTTCATTATTCTTGGTATTTACAGAAAACAGGGGGTTTGCAGAATTAAGATGTTTTTTAACTTGACTAAAGACTATTTTGCATTTAAAAGAACCCACAATTTTTAGGAAGATATTTAATCTTACAGCATCTACTGCTCTTTTAAGTAGCTTGCACAAATGGTTTTAAAAAGCTTGGCTCTTGTTCATGTTTTGAGTCTACTGAATTTCTACCTCATTATCCTCTACACTACAGAGACACTTAATACCCATAACTTTACTAATTTACCTGTAACAAAGGTACAATTAAACCATAATTAATAATAGCTATTGTAATGAGAATTCTTTTCAAGTTAAGCCAGACAACCTGTTGGCTAAACTACTTAGTAAATACCATATATTGCAATATGCTGATAATATCTATTTCAGGATCATAAGTAAATTTTGAATTTTTCATCTCAAACACTTACCTGAACATTTATCAGGGAAGTGAAGTGTAATTCTGTTCCAGACCACTGCCCCACAAAGAACTCATAGCCTTCTTTTCTTGGCAGTGCATACAGGAACTGCAGAGAAATGATTAAAAAAAAACCAAACCAATTTTCCTTTACATAGAACAAAATGATGCCTGTGTCACACTGGCCTCCAGCATTAATGCTTTAGTGAGAGAACCACAACAGAAAAAAGAGTTTCTTTGCCCCACCACAAGTGACAGGACAGCAAGAATCAGACTTTGAAGCACACAATAAAGCAGAATCACCCTATCAGTATTAATTCATTAGTAAATATCTTGACAAATACTTTTGTCAGTATTTTGAGACATAAAAAGGAAAGTGGAGAACATTCAGACTCTGACCTTTTTGTTCTCACCTAGAAAACTAACAGCAGCAATGGTCAAATATAAAGTAAGGAGCAGAGTATTTAATCCTGTCATTTTATCAGCTGCACCAGACCAGGCAGCAGGCATCTCCTCTCTAGACATTTACAGCCCATCCAGCTCCACAGGCTACAGACTTGCTCGTTTTCCCCCACCAAGGGAAGGACAACACAGGAGCAGAAAATCTTGCAGGATACCTGACTCAGTGCCAGTGCAGTGTACAGAAATGCACTTGAGGCTATAAATAACTTCCCAATCTCAAAGTAGCTCAGGAAGCCAGATACATTTGATCTTGCTCTTGGCAAGTGAAGTAGGTAGGACTATTCCATCAAGCCAGTAAAGCCTCCATTCCCTGGGAGATCCTGTGCTGCTGCTCTCTCAACCCTCCATCTCTTCTATCTAGATCAAACTATTTCATACATATGAATAGGCACTGAGCAGCAGGACAAGTGTCTGAACACCTGGATTTTACTAATCAGGCTGATACAATGGGTATGAACACAGGAGGGTCAGAAGTCAATGGGCCAGGCTCTGAAGAGAAGCACTGCAGCTCTACAAGCACACACTGCTGTACGTACCGATGGACACGTCTGGGCTCTCTTCCACATCACATCAAACTTGTCTGCCTTTGGGGAAGGAGAAAGAGAAGTTCAATTTTCATAACACAAATGTGGATGCAGAGCTGTTCACAATCACCTCATTAACCTTCAGTACAGCTTCCATCTGGAGAGGTCCCACTGTGGGGACAGATGGCAACGAGTGCCTGGAAAGCTGCATTTAGTTCTTATTTACCTAAAAGTCATCAGCATCCTGTTTTAACAAGGCTGTCTCTAAGAAGCAGCAGCAAAATCCTTGGATCCAGAGCTTCATGCCTTGGATGTGGGGCCCCAAGCCTGAAGCTTACATCCTCTTTCAGTAATTGCTCCACTGCATCATGCAGTGTCAACAGCTGAGCGAGACAACACATCCCTGGCTCCAAACTGTGGATTTACATCATTGTCATCTGTTCTCAGTATAAAAATGCAGCCCATCTATACACTCAATAACACACTTATTGCTTAGGTTTAACTTAAAACTACAACCCTATTTCAGCCCTGATGAAACCTGGCAATTTCATTCATGTGTCCTCTGTGTTTCCCCAAATCTTTTGCCTAATTTTTTTTTTTTGCTTCCCAGCACTATATTAATATCTGCTCTTAGGTGTTCAGGAAAGAAAACATATGCCATTCATCAAGAAGAAATTCCTTCATGTGTACTTTTGAGCATGGAAGAATTATGCAAGGCCTTTCAGCCAACAAAAAGCTTCTGGCAAAAGACAAAGGGGATTTTTTCCCCTCGATGACACCATGAACTGCTTCCTAATGTGCCTGGGGTCTGGTTTGCATTGAAGTCTTAAAAATCTTCCAAGACTCCTCCTAAAACAGTGCACCAAAGCACACTGCCAGCCCCACTAAAGACCTACATTTTAACTGGAGTCCCTGGCTTTGGCCCTCTGCTACAGTAAAAGTGCAAATCAAACTATTTTCATAACATCCACATGTTGGGAAAACTGAAACATGAGGCTGACTTCAAATCCCACACTTCCACTTTCAGAGCATTCAGCACATCACACATCTAGAACACTGCCTCCCACTGAGTTCAGCTGTAACAGAAAGGGCCAAACACAATTAAAAATCAGACCCCAGATCTAAATGAGGTTTCAAGAACTCAAGGAACACACAGTTGTGAAAAGACAGATTTAAGAGATCACAATCACGGAATGACCCTGAAGAAAAGACTAAAGAGAAATCCCCAAAGTGAAGAAAGTCTCCTTCAGCCTAATGCACACTGAGAACAATTAACATCTGGAAAAGTTATCAGGAGTAAGAAATATGATCTTATCTCAGGAAACACCCTGCAATCTCAAGAAAGACAGTGCCGCCAATAATTGTAAATATATGAAAGTAAGTCCTAAGGGGTCAGCCACATGCAAGTTACCAGCCAAGTGCTCTTGGACTGCCACATTAACCTTGAGGCAGCTGCCTGTGCTGCGGGGAAGAGGGCAAAGAAACAAGCAACTCTGACAAAAATAACTAAAAATGCAAATGCTACTTAATAAACACTAGGGCCTTGCAAAAAGTGTTGGAGGCTTGTATTAAAATAAGCCTGTAAGTTCCAGCCAGGTGTGCAGAAAAAGGTCCTTGATTTATTGAGACTCCTCTGAGTGAGGAAAAAAAAGGGTATGCATTTCTGAAAACAAAAGCCTTTGTTTGGGACAATAAAATCACTCAGCCCAGAAATTATGTTTGTTCTTGAAACCTCACTTTCCTTTAGTGACTGCTTTTAAAAGCAGCAGAATCTCAGTTGGAAAGGAAAGCTTTGCATGCTGGCTTTTCAAGTGCAGAACTATAGAAGAACTACTTACAGGAATAACAGCATAAACTGTGTCTTTCGCAGAAAAATACTGATTCCAAATCTGCAGGAAACAAAGATGAGATACAGTTAAAGTCTGAGATACAGTTAAAGCATTTAGCAGTAATGTCAGATGCTTTAAAACATCAACTAACCTTTGTAAGCACTTTGGGGAGTAATTTTTCAATCAAGCCTGACTGACTTTCCTGCTAATGCAACACACTTCTGCAAAGGTTCCAGATGTACCAAAGGAGAGATTCCAACCAGGTAACAGAAATCAACAGTGGGCTCAGAGGTAGCTCAGTACTTATTAACCATCAGAAGTGCTTCTCACATCTTTCCCAACCACACTAATGACTTTTGGTTGAGTCTTTTGGTGGTGGTGTTTTTTTTAATAAAGAACATCCAAAACATTTTCAACAGAGGACAAGTCTTTGCATGATGCTTCTCTGTTTTCTTCACCACAGCAGGCTGGCAATACCCAGAGCACCTGCACCTCTTAGCACATCCTAGGAGGACTTACCTAGATGGAGAAAACTTTATCTTCTCCTATGGATACCCATGTGAATATGCTTCTTGTAAATATACATCCACAGCTGTATTTTATTCTTCAGTCTAAGTAAAATTTCCATCCTTACACATAGATTACTATTAAGCACAGATGTGAAGCAAACTTTATTCCATT
Source organism: Passer domesticus (assembly GCF_036417665.1). NCBI lineage: Eukaryota > Metazoa > Chordata > Aves > Passeriformes > Passeridae > Passer > Passer domesticus. The sequence continues at coordinate 54,204,637 of NC_087480.1, forward strand.
TAAATCCATCACCTGTGTTATCTCCTCTGCTGATTTTTCTTTCACCATCTCAACATTAAGAATTGAATCAAGTGTCTGCAAGAGAAAGCATTAAAGAATCTGGCATGATGGCAGTTCTCTGACCTTGTAAGAATCCAAATGAATGCATGCAATTACAGAGAACAAAATCAACCTAGAGGAACCCTATTCAATTTATAGTGTTACTTAGTCCCTCTAATTGCCAAATAAAATACAGCAGCAACACACTGAGAAGTGGATTCCCACACTGAGGCAGAATAGATTCTTTCAGGACACAGCACATGCTTTGCTCTCTGCTGAAGCTGCAAGAGGAGCTGCAGCCTTTTGCCTTCAGCCATCTCAAAGACATGCTCTTTGGCAGATTTATACTGAAGACTCACCAAAATAAAATAATGTGAAATAGAATTCTCTTGTCCCTGGGCTGGCTGATCACTGCCAATGTATTTCCATGCTGTAAAAGGAGCTCAACCCTTTCCATTTAATGTTCAGAACAGATGCCCTGATTGGAAGGAATTTCCAGGGTGTCACAGAAAAAGGACAGGGCAATAAAAACCCAGAGTGCCAGGAGTTTTAAGGTTGAATAGGATCCCAACAGTAAACCTAGCTCTTACACTCAAATGCAGCATAAGGAACACCAGGTTTATATCAAAGTGCTCTTGACTGAAACTGGCTGTGGCAACACAAATTAATCCACACCCTTGCATTGCCACTGTCCCCTCCTCTCACCTGGGTTCATTTCTCTCACCTTATCCTTTGTGAATCCTCCCTTTGATGTCTTGCTGCCCAAGCCTTCTGCCTGCAAGAAAATATTCTTCTTTAGTTTTACAGCTAATACCATTGATTTGCCTTCCCTGCCACACATAACCAGCCTGCTGACAAAAACTCCTGAGTGGGAGCTCAAGATACTTAAGATCACTGCAGTGTATTTTTAACAAAATAAGTGATTGATTAGGTGAAATAAATAAGATTAGTAATCTAATGTGAATTATGAATTTCAAGGCTGCAAAGGATTAGTCACAAGGAAACTATTATGCATTTTGGATCCAATATAATTGAACAGTTTTCTTGCTTTCACTGAAAAAATGATAAATGCAGGATTGTGTCACTCTTCTGGCCAAACTAATCTGGAACTAATTAAACTTAAACAAGGTTTCAAGCAGGGAATTCACAGTCTAAAAAATAATACAGAGGAGCAGAGAACAATGCTTTTAGGCATCACACAGTGACATTTCAGACCTCCTACTGATAGGGATACATCCAGTTTGTAGCATTACACTGATCCCACAAAAATAACATCAGAGCTTCAACGTATGTGATTTACAAAGAAAACTGGCCTTGCCTTTTCCTCCATGCATCTGATAAACTCTCCTTGTTTGGAATGTCCCACAGGCTGCTTTTTCACTTCACTTCTTTTTTCCATACGGGATTCAAACACATCTGGATTGGACCTGAATTGGAACAGGGACTGTTATCAGAACAACAGAGCAATAGAACAGCTCGAGTTGGAAGGGACCCACAAGGATCACCCAAGTTCTCCTCCCTGCTCCTTGTCCAACTGGACATAAATTCATATAACTAAAACATTCCAATTTGCTTTTAAATAATCTTAAGTTTTTAATTATGACAATAAACAGGAAAAATCAATGCACAGTTAAGAAACTGTGAAAGCTGTTGCACAGTATCTCCTGTGACCCAAGGCTTTGGATTTGTTTTTGGCACTGCATTCCAACAAGACCAGGCTGGATGGGGCTCTGCAACCTGTCCTAGTGGAAGCTGTCCCTGCCCATGGCAGGAGCGTTGGAAGTGGTTGATCTCTAAGGTGCTTTCCAACCCAAGCCATTTCATGGTTCTGTAAGTGAGTCTGTGAAGCCTTCTGCTTCATTGATTTATAATGCTAAGTAAGGTAATCCATCTTTATCAGAATAACTCAAAACCATGATTCCTCTATGGGCTGTTCTCATTGTGGCCTTGCCAGCAGATGGACTTACACCTAATATAAGATTCAACTTCTGCCTACTCATTTTCTGTTCAAATCCTCCTTTATAATAAGACAGAAGACCATAAATTGGAATATTCTTTGCCTGCTCCAAAGGTTTCCAAAACTGGAGTACTCTTTGCCTGTTCCAAAGGTTTACAAAGGTAGAGAGCATTGCTGGGTGATTAACATCCTTTGGCCTTTTAAATGTTTACTATGATACTGATTCATGTTCTTACCTTAAAATTTTAATTTAATCTTCGCAGAACTATCTCTCATCAAGCTGAGCACGCTGGGAGACGATCCTCACTGACCTGGCGCCAACTACACGTGAATTTCAAGGCAACTGGCCTAAACTAATCGAGTTTCTCAAGAGGGCGAGAAGCTAAAATAGGAGGACATCCCTCCTTCAGCAAAGCGCTCCCCAGACCCGCCCGTTCCGCGAAACCGGGCCCGGTGCCGCCGCCTCCCTCAGGGCCCACCTCCGCAGCTCCTGGATCTTGTGCCGGTACTTCCCGTAGAAGGGGTTCTCCTCCAGCGCCGCCTCTCCCGATCCCGCTGCCGCTCCCGATCCCGCTGCCGGCCCCAGCACCCCCCGTGCCGGCCGTGCCAGCACCTCCCGTGCCGGCGGTGCCAGCAGCCCGAGCGGCCGGAGCGCGGCACGGCTCCGCAGGGCCGCCCCCAGGCCCCAGCCCTGGCACAGCGGGCCCGCCATGGCTCCGCTCCGCTCAGCCCGCCCCGCGCTCCGCCCTCCGCTCCGCTCCCCTCAGCCCGCTCCACCCTCCGCCCCGCTCCCCTCAGCCCGCTCCGCTCCCCTCAGCTCGCTCCGCCCTCCGCTCCGCTCTCCCCTCAGCCCGCTCCGCCCTCCTCAGCCCGCTCCGCTCCCCTCAGCTCGCTCCGCCCTCCGCTCCGCTCTCCCCTCAGCCCGCTCCGCCCTCCTCAGCCCGCTCCGCCCTCCACTCTCCACGGCCCGCCCCGCGCTCCGCTCCGCTCCCCTCAGCCCGCCCCACGCTCTGCCCGCCGCCCTCCGCTCCGCTCCGCTCCGCTCTCCTCAGCCCGCTCCGCTCTCCCCTCAGCCCGCTCCGTCCTCCTCTCCGTCCCACCTCCCCTGTCAGGAACCGGCCGGAGCCGCACGCTGGAAAGGAGCTTTTATTGAGAGCAAAGCCGCGTTACATGCGGAGCGAACAAGCGCGGTGGGCGCGGCCCCGCTCCCGGCGCAGGTCGGTAACCGCAGGGGAAGGGGCACAGTGGTCACCCAAACCCACAGGTACAGCCCGAAAGCGAACCCAGGAATCGCGGCACAACAGCAGTCTGGCAGGGCAGAGCTCTTTTCCTGTTACAGTTCGCTCTCACAGCGTCATTGCTTTTGATTTCACTCAGATATCGCATTTTTTGCCCAGAGCATCCAGCCGCCCCTCTGGTACCCCACCAGCAGCTGCACGAGTTAGGGCAGGGAGGGGATGCGTGTTTCCTTACTAAGCACTCGTTTAGTAAACAAAGGAGTGTTTATTTACTGCACTCACGACTTTTCATTGCACTGTGAGTAAACACGGGAAAGAACCTTGCCCACAGCTGGCACCAGGGCTTTGGGAAGCGTGCGGGATGGAGAGCAGTGGCGTAGCAGAAACCGCACTGGGATGGGACCGGTGCGCCCAGGCTGCAGCACAGAACGGACCACTGTACTTAGGGATGCTCGGATTTTGTCTAATTGACAGCACAAGCCCATCCTACAAGTGACCACAGCAATTAGCCATCGACTGTGCCCTCGACATGCAAGTTAAGCAGCAGCCCTGGGCAGCTGTGTCCCAGCAGTGACCAGCTGAGCTCCCTGGGCACAGGCAGTGAACAGCAACATCAGGTCTAGCTGCCATTTTCACCACTGAAAAGCCTTCTAAAAATAAAGCAGACTGCAACAAAACAAAAGACTAAAAGATTCACAAGGCGGTACTATAATCTTTTAAATTTCAAGGTAAAGTTAAATTTCATACAAATAAACTTCCAAAAATATTTTGCAAACTCTGGCATATGGCTATGATACAGTATGTACAAATAAAATATCAGAATGGTTACATTTTATTGCTTTTTTTTCTTTATTTGGTTAAGGATTTATACAGTAATGTATAAAAGGGTATGGGAAGTGGAAAGAAGCAAGTGTTGGCTTCTTGTCCTCTCTGAAACCAAGGTTGGTTGGTTTTGTTTTGTTTTTAAATACGGCGTTTTCAAATGTCACATCAAAAGCATTTTGGTACTGGGTGGCATCTGCATTACCCAAACAGGATAGAAGAGCAACAGTGAAAGAAGCCTAGGAAATGGGTAACAGGGCTCCAATTTGTACATTCCTTTGCTGATTCATACTTCCAAAATACAATTATTGATAAAACATCCAGTCTAAAGTTATATAAAAGTCAACAATTATGAAATGACTTCCTCATAAGCTGATGTTTCAGCGAGGTGGGCAATTCCAACTCACTAATCATGCAAAAAACTCTTAACAAGATCAGTGATATTTGTGAGCAAAATCACCCAACTTGGCCCTGATCTGGCCTGTAAGAGAGAAACCCCTCTGCAAAAATATTTTTTCTATGTTCTGCGTTTAGATCCACTGCTATGTACAGATCTTTAAGTTCCTCTAGTAAGGAAACCTCACTCACAAACCATGTGTCAGTACAGAATGATGATGGGATTGCACATGCCTACACAGCTTTTGACATCTTTCTGTTGGCAAGGAGACAAAAAATAAAGGTACCAAGAAGGGATCACAATAGCCAGGAAAGAGCTCACAAATGTTCTCTGGGCCCTCCCACCTGCTCACACTCCTGGAGTGTACCAGAGCACTGCTGAGATATGAACTGCTCAGGTGCTGCTCAGCAGGCTGCACTCTAGGCTTTTACCTCTTAAGCATCTATTAAAGCTATTAAATATGTTCATTTAAAAAAATAAATAGACAGGCTCATCTCACAAAATATAATCTGAATGCAACACAGCAAAGCCTAAACAACGCTGAAGTGAAAACTCGAAGCACTCGGCAAGTTAATTGCTCCTGGAGGCTCATGATATAAAAACACTTTCAACTCTTCCCTTCAAAAATACATCCTGCTATAGATGGGCATGACTTACCCCTCCTGCTCTCCTCTGATTGAGGCCAAATTTATTCACGGATATAGTTAGTAAAAATCAGAAATTTAGCTGAATCTCTTGAACCTCATTCCAGGCTCAGTCTCTCATTATAAACAGCTTACTACCAACACAGCCCCTGACACAACTTGTCCTTAAATATGCATAATTTACTCTATCTCAAATATTTACAAGCAGAAGCAGCCCATCTTCACAAGACAGATTTTCCTTCTGCTCTACATAAAGTGCAGCTCTCTAATTTAAGGCAAATTTCAGTGAAATATAAAACCATAGTTTTATTTTAGTATGTACACATTTTAAATTATAAGCAATAACTCCCTTGAAAAGGAAATAGAGAGGAAAATGTTTCCAAGTTTGGGAATTTTCTGGATTTTAAAGTCCCAATATTATGTCCTACTGACATATAAATTTGTAAATTTCTTTTCAATAAATGCAACTGAAAAAAAAGAGGTGGCAATGTGTACAGTAATTTAGCTCCAAAGATCAGTAAAACACTGGGAAAGTGCAGCCATAGTTTTTCATGTCCTGTAGCTTCCTTTAGCTACAGTAACATCCACCAATATCACATTTCTAAACATATACCCTATACACCTAATGCTAATCTCAGTTCTTTTAGTGTGTATTTCTCATCTCCATCTGTGTCAAACTCCTTAAAGCTCTGTGATTCTTGGGCTGTGGAGCCAAACAGCTTTTGAAGGTCTTTGTAAGAGAGTTTTCCATCAGCATCCACAGGTGCTTTTTCAAACAGTTTCTGAAGATCTGCAAAGAGAACAAGGACTGAGAAACAGCTCCTCTAAGCACCCAGGAATATCCCAGAAGCTGCTTTCCCAGTTTTACAGCACTGCCTCTTGGCACCCAGTAATTACATACAGCATCCCTGAGTGAGGAGTTTGCCTCCTATGTTGTCATAAGCTGCTGGTAACAGTTTAGGAGAAAAAAGCACGAACATTTCTGGATTAAATTACACTAAATCTGAAGAAAGTAATCCCTATTTCTGGCTACAGCTAACAGCCCATTTTACAACCACTAACTGCATACAGATGCAGTTATCCCCCACAAAAGCAAGCTCTGAATGACTGTTGCTATACCAACAGGACAGATGATATAAAGGGGAAAGTGTCTATTCACTTCCTGATGCAAAGAGTTGCCCTTTCAGGAGCTGAAGAGACTGAACAGCAAGATCCAGAAACCATTCATCTGACCAGGCAGTGTTCTCTTGGAAAAAAAAAAAGAATACAGAACAGAAAAAAGCCCCAGAACATGCACACTCATAGCTACTTCTTTTTCCTTCAGCATGTTAATTCTGCCCTTGACTTTTCTCCCAGTCTCTGGGGCACTCAATGCAATACTTTGGTACTCAAAACAATTATAATTCACTAATAATGCACACTCCCACTTAAATATCACTTTCTTTTCTTTGACATGCTTTTCTTTCAGTTTTTTTCTTAATTGGTTTAAAAAAAAAAACCAAAAAACTTTTGTCCTCAAGCTTTTAAAATTGACCTTACACCTCCCAGAATGTTTATCCTTATCCTCTCCTAAACATTTACATGAAATACTCAGAAGAAAAGGTCAGCCTAAAGAGGACATACCTTCAATGCTGGAAATTCCTGGTAAGGACAGATGGCTCAGCTGCCCATTTCTCTCTGTGTTGTCACCAGCTGACCTTGAAGCCACCCTTGAAAGGTCTGTGGGCTTCGCTGTAGTACTCTGACTACTTTCAACTGTTACAAAACAATTTATATTAGTCTCACTGATTCCACAGAACTACAGCTATCAAAACCAAACAAAAATCCAATAAAACTGATTGATTTTTTTTTTAATCACAGTAGCTCTATGGGATAAGAATATTTCAGAATGTAGCAATACTGTAGCTGCAATATTTCCAACTGTAGCAGTGTTGCCTCTTTTTACTCTAATAGAAAGAACAGTTTTGGAACAGTCATACAGCTTTAATCTTCCATTCTGTACTAGGAGGTGTGTATTTATAAACTCCCATACAAAAAATGACTTGGGAGTGTTTCCCCTCCCTGAGGGTGGTGAAGAAGCTTCATTAAGCAAATTACATCTGCTCACCTGGGCTGCTTCCACCTTATCAACACCAATATTCCCCAACAACAAGGTATGAGTTTCCAAGCACCTGCTTGGAATGAACAAGCAGCACAGTTCTATTGTCATGAAGTATTTAAAAATCTGATGTTCAGCAGAAGTGCAGAACTGAAGTCAGCAGAGGCAGAAACCTTTCCTCTCTGTTACACTTACATTTTGAAAAAGCAAAACCAGATGTTACTGGGTATAAAGTTCTACAGTTAATCACTGCCTGCCTTCAAATACCAGCTACTGATCCATGTGAATCCTTCCATACACATTTTAAGTCACCTTCAAACTTTTGGAATCATACACAGTTTTCTGTTTTAGCAACATTCATTTCCTACCACTTTAGCGAAAAAAGCCTTCATCAAAATCTTAAGGAACAGTCTAATTATCCACCTTAATTAGTTACTCTTTGAATTACACAGGGAATCTCCAGGTTCATGGATTACTGTTACAGGACATTCTTACCATTCTTTGATGCCTCAATAGGTCTGTCATTTTCTGACTTGATAGCACTGATCAACTGAAGAGTCTCTTTTAGTTTTGATACCTGAGGATCTCTAGTTCCTGCTTCCTGCATATGTAAAAAAAAAAAAAAAATCTTAACATGCACCCCTTCAGAAGATGTAGAAGGCCAGAAAAGGTAGTAATTAAAAATCTGTCAGCACTTCTGACTGAGTTTGGAGTATCCAGGCTGAACAAGTTTAAAATTATAAACAAGATTTTAAAACAATAAACAATCTACAGGAAGATACAATTAATAAATTCACATGGTCTGCAGGAAAACAACAGAATCAGTACCTCAACCTGAAAAACAGGCAATTATTTTGCATACACTCATTTCAAAAGAATCTGATGTTTACTTTCTGTATTTCCTACAGAAAAGAGCAAGACACTGGAAAGCTACAATATAAAACAGTCAAGCACACTGGGAGTGAACCCTTATACATTAACTAAACTGCTTCATTGCTTCAAAGGTTTGTCTGCAGTAGTGAATAACTTTGTGCAGGAGCCACTGCATCTCTGCTGAAGTAAAACACCCAGATTTTTTAATCTGCAGCTCCCTTACTCTATTCATTGGTACACTCCCAAGGACAGGTTGAGTTCACATCAGTATAAGCCCAGAACTGATAGTGCAGTCTGTTCACTCACCCACCTTCTTGCAGCAGATGGAAACTGAACTCAGCAGCATCCCCTCCTGTCCCCAGCCCCATTTGGCCATTCAGTTACACTCACTCCAGCCAGTGATGGACCTTTACTGAGAGAGGCTTTCAGCAAGTCCCTCACTCCATCAGTGCCTCTTTGCAGACCTTTGCTCAATTCAGGTCCATTTAAAACATCTTTAGAAAAACAATTACATGCTCTAATAATCAGTGTAATTTGTATTTCCTGACTTTACCTTCAGTTCTTTATTTGACTGAGTTTCACCATCTAGTTGATCTTCATTTTCCATTTTTGGAGAGGTAGTTGCATTATTCCCCTAGAGAAAAAAAACAGAGCAGAGTTTATTCATGTGCTTTTTATTGTCTACAACAGTTTCTTTCCTTCAAATTTGGCAGACATTAAACAGAGATAAACCACGGCAGAAACATTATAGAATAAACATGAAGTCATAAAAATGGACTATTTAATTTACCACAGCAACGTCAGCATGTGCCTTTATTGTTAAACATACGGAACATGTTCTCACAGACTTACCCCCCGTGGCAAACAGAAAACACTGGAAGAACTGATGAACTTATTTAGAAGGTTTTTTTTTTTTAGAATTTAACCACTGTTGAACAAATGCAGAGTCCCACTTAGCACCTCGGTGGGTCTTAAGAGATCTGTGCCAGAGTGATTCCTAAAACATAGCTCAGTTTGTGAATCCTGCCTCATAAAACAACCACCCAGCTCTTAAATGTCACAGTGTTTTGGACACTTTCCTGTAGATACTGCAGGAAAGAAATTAAATACTGCTTCTGAGACACTCTTAATGCTGGTTATCTGATGAGGAACAAACTGAAGCCTTTTATAAATGAACTCCCAAGTATCTCAAGTTTCACTCTGACATTTTCTTGAGTTAGCTCTGAAAAGCTGTATCTGCAGTATAAGGGAAGTAGAAGCCTGAGGAGATACCCTGAGCCATCAAACTCTCACCAGAATGGTGGATGAGTTCTCTCTTTTGTCTGGATTTTTCACAACCAGGGGAGAGTTCTCCAACAGCGTCACTTTCCGGCTGAGGTTGCCAATGGCTGAATCCACATTTAGAAGCTTGATGTCATTCAGCTTTTGGTACACCACCACAGTATTATTTAGCTGCTCCAAAGCTGCATGCAGTGCCTGGCTTTCCTGAAATATAAACAGAGCACGTGTCAGTTTACCCAACCTCTGCAGCAACTCCTGCTATTAACAACACAACTGACCCAGTTTAACTGGGCAGACTTCGGGCTGGCTCTCCACTGACACCACTGAAAACATCCAACTGGGAGCTTCCAGAAAGTTATTCTAACTTTCTAAAAGTTTGAAACTGAGAGTCTTCCCCAGGGCTAACCTCTTTGTTGCTAATATAATCACTTCAGCTGTGCAGTGAACACAGAAAGCCTACTCATCTCATTTTCCAGGTCAAGCTTTGTAAGCACAACAATGATTTTTCCCAAGAAAGCATGTACTGGACATATTTACAGGATTCATTTTTGAGGAAGATATTGACTGTATTAAATGTAACTAAGTGCAGTCATTCTGTTCAACCCATTCAGCTAAACACCTACACATTAAACTTTTTTTTTTTTGGTTGTTGAATTACTGTTTTCCACACCTCATTACAGTGAGAGTGACTCAGTACATGCCACTCCCAAGTTTGCTCAGATTAGCAAGTACCTGCCATAAAATCCACTCCACTAAAAACCTTTAACTTACTTCCATTTACTTTAGCAAAGCACACCTATAATTTGTCAGATATTGGTTTCACTGGTTTTCTACTCACTCAGCCAGAACACAAAACAACCCCTCTCTCAGACCAGGGCAATTTCCTGTTTGCACGTACACAGGAACAAACTAGAGCAAAATTATCTTATTATTTGCTTTAAAGCATGCTACCTACATTTTCCTGATAAACAAACATGTTTTTTGCATACTACAGTACTGCAAAACACACGGGTAAGTTACATATCCATGACACTTGTACCAAAATTCCTTATGCAAGGGAGAAAAATACCTTTTTGCAGTATTCTGTCTGATTTCCCTCAGTCCTTGGCACAACAGTGGAGGGAAGTGAAGGCAGCTGTTTTAATTCCTTCTAAGGAAAGAAGTAGAAAATTGTGTTACAAAATCCCTGTGAATAAGTGTTTAATAACTGGCAGACTGTAGCTAAGGATGTTTTGTTACAAGTACAGTCACTCAGGTCTGCTGTGCACGCAGTATCTAAACTAGGCTAATAGTTTTCTCTTTCAAACACATAAGGTCCAAATTTATTTTCATTAAACCCTCCTAATTAACTCTTCTCCATTTAATGAAGTATTATGATACACATTTCACTGCTACCATACCACTGCCATATCTGCAATGTTTTTAGAGCACCCACTGACTGAATCAAGCTTTATTATATGTCTAATTTAGATTTTATCTGCAAGAATCCTTGTATTGCAATTTAGCTGAAAAACTGTAACTATTGGTTGAGTTTGTTAATCCCAAGTGAGAGGTCAGGATAAATACAGTGAGTAGTTTCTGCTGAAGACAGTCAGTAATTTCATCTTTATATAGGCTCTCAATTCAACCAACAAACTGTATCAGTATTCTGACATCCCCAAACTTCAAGCATTTCTTTAACTTGCTTCATATCAGGCAGTGTTAAGACAGTGCATTTTTCTTACCACATCATTCTGGAGTATTTCTATGGATTTCTTGTATTCCTCAATAGCTGTCTGTATATTTTCAACATCATGAGCCACACTGGTAAGGGTGCTACCTATGTTGGCTACAGTCTGCAATAAAAGAGATGACAGAAATCTCAGCCTTCCCCAAACTACACTGTCCCAAAGTACCAATCAGCTAAAAACAATGTTTTGTTAGTGAAACTGCAGGCAGATTGCCACAAAATTTCAAGACACATGAGTTTGAAGAATTTCAAGGTTTTTTTTTCCCTCAAAACTGCAAACTACACCAAATGCAACCTGTGCCCTGGAGGATCTCAGGACACCTTCAGCACCAGGAACAAAAGCCACTGCACAAGAGGAATTCCCTCAGTAATCCTTCAGGATTTTAACACCAGCAGGCATCCTTACTTCTAGTAATAGTACCTACAAGGAAAAAAGGCTCAAGAAAACCAAATCCCACATAAGAAAGGCAATCTTGTCATAGGATCACTTAGGCTGGCAAGGACCTCTAAGGCTGAGTCCAGCTGTTAACTCAGCAATGCCAAGTCCACCACTAATCCATGTCCCCAAGCTCCTCTCCACATCCTTTAAATACCTTCAGGGATGGCAACTGCAGTAGCTCCCTGAGCAGCCTGCTCCACTGCTTGACACACCATTCAGTGAAAAAAATTTCCTGTAATCCAATCTAAACCTCCACTGGCACAGGTTTAGGCTATTTCCTCTTGTCTTATCACTTGTCACTTGAGAGAACAGCCTGACCCCCCACCTGATAACAACAGCCCTTCAGACTTGCTTCTGACCAGGACACAGTGAAAATCCAGCCTGCTTGTAGCAGCAAGTAAGGAGCTTAGGAAACAGCTTTGTACTCCTCCCAGAGAAAGAAATCCTGGCAGCCCCATCAGCCACACCACACTCACTGCTTTGCGTATCATTATCTTGTTAATTATACATTAATTTTATAGGGATAGGAAATGAGGTGTGGCAACCCATAATGCCACAAAGACTGGACTAACATTAGGTGTTAGCCCAACACAAATGTGTATTGCTAAATAAACAGAACTGCCATGGAATAACCAGGCATGTTTCACAAAGCCATTATTTTAACCTAAACAAACAGGACAGTTCTTTGGTAAAGAATGCTCAGTAAGGCACACAGTAAGATATCATATTAACAGAAAACAATACATTTCATTTTCCAATTAAAAAAGCTAAACAGGCCACCTATTTGCATGCAGTTATGAAACTTTATCCAAGTGTCTTACATGATATTAAGATTAGCAACTTGAAAGAAAGCAAGCAGAGAGATCAGCTCCAAGGTACACATGGACAGCACAATACAAACAAATGCATCTCCAAAAGGGATAAACAAAGCCTTTAATTTTTTTACCTACCACACATTATCATAGGACCATACAATTTATGAAGTCAAATTTCAAAGACAAGAGAAGCAAATATTCCTTGCAGCTCAGGTAGCTGCTGCTGTCAGTGCTGTGCCCAAGAGCCCAGCTGCAGCTTCACACACAGAACACATTTAGTGCTAGCCACATTGACAGTACTTACCTTCTGAAGTTTCTCTACTGTGAGAGGAAGAGAAATCAGGTCAGCAGCAGATTTTATGTTGTTTTTGAGATGATTTACTGTTGAGGTCAATAGTGATATCTAAAACCAAAAAGGAGTACTGAGAATTAGGCAACACAATCCTGATTCTGATCTCCTCCAATACTGATGGCTTAATGTGTAACATTAAAACATAAGGCAATACAAAATTATACATGTACACACAAAAACCACCCCTGTCTCTAGCTTAGAAATCCTGCCTAGGCTACATAAAAACTTGCTTTTTTTCAAGAATATTTTTAATTTAACTATTTTTTAAAACCAAATGAAGGCCACAGAAAACCCTCCTTTTCAGTAAGGTACCCTCTGACAGTTTTACATTCATTCTCTTACAGAGAGAGGCTGTTGCCCAAGAAAGACTTAAAAAAATATGCAAGAAGTCTTCATGTGGAGGAAACCATCACCCACTTTTGTATTTAGCAACAAAACTTGTCTGGCAAAACCCAGCAAAGCCATGCAACCTCTCCAGCTGAGTGATGGGCAAAGTTGCACCTATCATCCAAACCCTCTGCTACATCCATGGAACAGAGACTAAAATTCACTTTCTTCTGGTTAAAAAACAAAGTTGTTTTGCAAGTTGAGGAAAAGATCCTCATTTTACATCAGGTCAATGTAAACCAGCTGGCATGCAGACTCGCTAGCTCACAGCTGTGAACACCAGCTGAGATTATTCCCAGCAGCACATCCCAACAATTCACAGATAAAAACAACAGCAAGAAAATTTTGATCCCCTGAAGATTTGGCTCAGAGTGTAACCAGACCCTGAAGTAACCTGAGGGCGTGCAAGAACCACGTGCAAGTATCTTTAACAGCCAGGTGCAGATAAGAGCATTTTAAGTCTCAGGAAGAGCCTGAATAACTAAAATAGCTAAAACAGTGAGATGCTAAAGAAAGCAAATCAAATTTTCAGATGTGCCCCAGTAAGCACTTAACCACCACAAGGGACTGAAGAAAAATCAATCTAAGCAGGCACCTCAGTACTCTAACAAATTAAACCAGAGCACCTGGGTCAAGAAGAGTTCCTCATACATACCTCCTAATACCATTCACTGAGCAGCTCTGACCTTTTAGCCTCCAGGGCAGAAATCTCAGTAAAAGCCTTGCTGGATGTTTCATTTGCAGTGTGAGTTAACAGAGCAGCTGAGCAAAGAGCTCTCTGCTAAGTGGCTTAGCTCTAGCCCCATCAACAGAGCCAAGATTTACACCAGCTCAGAGGCTGAGTGTCTGCTAGCAGGTTTTATATTCACAGGAACCAGACCTTAGTTTGTAGCAACAGGAGCTTGCTCTGAGTCAGGTAACTCTTTTCCACACTTAAAAAACATTCTCAGAAATTTGAAATGTCATATCTCTCATCATAAACATCACAACTATTTGGCAGGAAAATTAAGAATTGCACAGTTCTCGGGTTCTTTTAAATTCTGCCTGAACTGCCTCCAGTTATGCAATTTCTCCTCTTATGATCAGTTTCCAGCCCAGCTGGATGCTCAAGCTGTTTTTTGCTTGTTTATAATGAGGTTTATACTCTATTTGAACTTTAAAAATACAAGCTATTTATATGGCCACAGAAGTCCTCAGATAAGATTAATTTCCATTAAAAAGAACTGAATGGATATTTTATTATTTTTCAAAACCAAGGACTGATTCCCTCTCACCTGTTTATTGATCTCCGTGATATTTATCCAAATTTTACTCAGCCCCAGTTCTCCAGTCTCAATTTGTTCCAGCTGCTTTTGGTTCTGCACCAAATCTTCATTCAGTTTGGGAATTTCTTGGAATGATGTCTTTTGATTAGATTCCACTAAAAAAATGAAAAAATAATTAAAAGCAAATCAAAACAAAAATCCAGGTAAACAACGCTAAAAGGCATAAAACAAATTACAAACAGCAACATCTACAACAGTAAAAGAAGGCAATAACAGTTTCTACATACAGATTTATCGCCAGTCTGGATTCAGTGTTTGCTCAGAATGACAGCTCTTTTTTGTTTTAAGAGTACCAATATCTGCAGAGAGAACCCAGAGAGACTGTACTAAATTTAACACTTTGCATAGTCCTGTCATTCTGGCAAACCTCAGCAGGTCTTTATTTAGTGCAGTTATTTTGCATTACCTCCACAGGGGAACATGAAATAGTAATGGGCCTGTGAATAAAGAGCTGCCAACAGTCCCAGGGCAAAGGAGGCAGGTGAAAGGAACCTCAGTGCCCTTTTCAAGCCTGCAGAGGGGCTGCTGACAATGAAGTGAATTCCAAGGAGATTAATGTAATTAGTTGCTCCGTGTGACAGAAAGACAACTGAAAAAACATAATGTATAAGCTTATGCACTAATGCCTGTTGGTAAACAAATCAATAAACAAGGTGCTTGGAAATTAAGTCAGTTATTACTGTAATAAATACTACAGGAAGGGGGAAACATGCAGCTCAAAGCAATTCTAGTGAGCCTCAGAAATGCAGCTCTTCCAGATCTGCAGTGACTAAGCTGTTTAGCTGTGCTGTGAGGCAATCCTAAGTCCCTAGGTCTGAGAAACAAATAAGCAAAGGTTTTGAGATGAAGATGACAGAGTTCTCCAAAATCAGCTACCCTGTAAGGCAGCACTGGAAGGCTCCACAACAATGAGCCCTCGTTCAGAGCAGACTGCCAAGAGCAGTGGGGCCTGTGTGATGTGGAGCTGGCACATCCCAGAACAAACTTCCACGTGTGACCCATCCAGTCAAAAGGAGAAGCCCAAACACATAAAACTGGAAAGCTGTGCATATTCAGAAACCCACCTCACTTCTCTTTAAGCAAGTTCTAAAAATACTTCCTAGGTGCAAAGAAATCTGCACTGGATCACCCAAGGTCCAAATGCTTCTGGGCAGGTAAGATGTTGAAAGGTGTACTTTAGCCAAAACAGACTGAGAACTAATTTCTGCATTTGATACAAGCAGCTCACACTAGATCTCACATTTTCACAGGCTTTTGTAGACAAATTATTTTCCATTTTGTCACTCACTGTGAACAGTGGGACTCCACTTGAAGAGTTTTTTGGAGCACTAGGAAGGTTAAATGCCCCGTGCTCTTACCATCATTGCTGACAATGAAGGGAACACTACATGACTTCCTCCTATTCCAAAGATACTTGATGCAAAGACGTCTTGTTCATAAAAAGCACTCATCCCATGCTCACTTTGTGCAAAGCATGGCAGAACATACCAAATACTGTCACAAACACCTGCTCTTATGAGGAAAAAAGTCTGGATGAAGATTCAGAGAAAGATTTCTTTTCCAAACTTGCTGTATGACAGATAGGTCACCTGCCTTTGTTTCTCTGTTCACCCACACATTTCACCAAGGCAAAATGTTACCTTTGAAAACCAGGCTGTTCTTGCTGCCTGCTTTTTTGTTGTGGTATTTAAATGCTGTGCCTCATTATGAGGCTCCCATCCAACTCCTAGGCATGGTATTATGATGGTAAGGAAATCTGACACATTTATCACCAGGCAATGCATTTAAAGCACAGCTTTTCTATCAGATCTATTAAGAGGAAAACAGGGCCATCTGTAATTGCCAAGCAGGGAGAACAGCTGCTTTAACAAAGAGCTCTGTGTTGAACAGGAATGATGAAACTTAACTACACCAAAGCCAACAAATGCTGTCCTCTTGCAAAACTTTTGCCATCAGCACACCCTTAAAGGGGAGGAGTACACGAAGAGGAGCAGTTCCTGACCCAGAACACAGAAACAGCCACTGCTGGGAACACTCCCTGCCACAAAACAGCACCTGGAACTGAAGGTATCCTCCAGAACTGGTGGACAGCAACTACAGCTAACTTCTAGAGTTCACTATCAGTTAACACAAAAGCACACCTATCAGCAATTCTCTCACACCCAGCCAGCCTGCTCCACCTTGGCAGACAACTCCCACCTCACATGCCTGAACAGGAACACCTCAACACCAACACCAAGAATTCCTACGTGCACTTCCTCAATGCCTCCTTTGTCACAACCAAGACAACACCTTTGCTTACCTTTTTCAATCTACACAGGATTTCAAACACTACTAACATAAGGCACCAGAACAGATCTTGTGCCCAGAGGTGAGGTACAGAGAGCCAAGAGCATACCTTACATGCACATATCACCATTTGTTCTACCTCAGCCTACAGAAGTTATTATACTGAAAATCTTGGCACGGGAATCTTGACATGGACGGACAAAATCTGAGCTTTACAAGTAAAACACTTCATCTTGACTCCACACTTCCAAGTATTAAACATATTAACTCCAAACCACACGTAGCCCAACGTAAAATTTGAACAAGAACAGGTCAGTGCAAGGAAAATAAACATTCAGAGGATACAGAGAGAAAATATAGTACAACATTCAGGCAACATTCAAATTGCAATAGCAAGTATCAGAGGTTTTAAAAGAGTTCAAGACAAGACCATAATTATTTTTTTTTTTTCAGAATTATCTAGACTGCTTTGACAGGTCTGATCAGAACTTTTTAACAGGGTCTTTCTTTGGAAGAGAGCACTCTGAAGACCAAAGTCAGGAATTTTAGAAATGTATATACAAGCAACTACAGGCCCACCCAGTCCACTGTCTCCGCTCCTCAGAAGATACAGAGCAGGCAAGAATATCTAGCATTCACCTTAGATTCACCAAGTCTCTGTGTTCTTGGCTGAGAGCACTCCTCAATTCAGACGTTATTTGTCTGCTCAGTATTTTCAGACTTGGACTGAGCAGGCAAGCAACAAAAACTCTTCATGCTGCCCAAAGAAAATGTGAAACAGTAGTTACATTCATACTTACTAGTTCGAAACTTCTCCTTTATTGCATCCAAATCCTCCTTGAGAGCCACCTGCATCCAGACTAAGCCAACACACGCGACCACACAAGCAGCGAGAATGACAAACGCACACAAAGGGTAACAGAACCTGCAGCATCGCAGGTAGTCTCCCCTGCAGAAAACAAAGTAACAGCTTGTGAATACACAGCAGCCCCTGGAAAAGTGTTACTTTAAATGCTATTCTAGCAAAGTAAGGGACAGCATTGTAACAGCACACATTTTGGCTGACAAGGGCTAACAAAGAGTATTTTCAGGAATAAATAAGGCTATAAAGTCAGGTTAGGGCTGTTACTCTCTATTCAGTTTATCCTCAGTAGGCATGTCTTAACGTATTTAAAAGCAGCTGTCAGGTTTCCTTTACTAAAATATCCTGCTCTGCTGACATAAACTTATGTCAGGCACATCTCCTCGACAGCTTGAAAAACACGCTCCAAGACAAGGTATTACCATAATGTTACAGACAAGTACTTCTAGAGCGTTCTGAATTGTGAAAGCCCAGGTTTCCCTGAGACATGCCTACCTTCAGGTATGCACAGAGGCCCACTATTAATGCTGTTACTTAACCGAAAAGCTTATTTACTGGCAAAAGCACAGCAGGTCCCCGAGAGCCCCAGCGCTGTGCCGGCTCGCAGGACGGTGCCACGCTGAGCACGCACACGCGGGCAGCTGCGCCCAGCATCTCCAGCAGCTGCCCCCAAGTTCATTCCACAAAAAACTTGTGCTGCGTGGAGCACAAAACAGAAAAAAAATAATAAAAAGCCAGATGAGGGTCTAGTGCGAGCTGCCCCTGGCTGGGGGTTGGAAGTAGGTGATCTTTAAGGTCTTTTACAATTCAAGCCACACTGCGACCCGATGATACTTTTATCGACCTGCGGGGTCGGACACGCTCATGCAGCTCCGCGTGTCCCCTGGCAGCCCCCAGCCCCTTTCAGCCCCGGCAGCGAACCCGACCGGCTGAAGGCAGCGCAGCCCCCCGCGGGCCGGGGCAGGACCGCCCGAGCAGGGCCCGCATTCCCGGCACTCACTTTCCGCAGCGGCCCCGCGCCCCTGCGAACTCGTCCTCCTCGGAGCTGGACTCGGAGTCGGAGGCGGGCGGCTCGGTGCGCAGCAGCCGGTGGCCCGAGCCCTTCTTGGCGGGCTTCTTCCTGCGGCCGTCGGCGGCCAGGCCGATGAGGGCGTTCAGCTCCTTCCGCTTCTTCATCCTCTTGTGGGGCGGCGGCGCGGCCGGCGGCTGGCTCCCGCCCGCCTCCTCCTCCTTCTCCTCGGCCGCCGCCGCCGCCAGCGCGCCCCGGCTCGCCAGCCTGCGGCCCGGCGGCGGCTACAGGCGCTCCGCGGGGCCGCGGCTGTTGCTCCCCGGCCGGCCCCGCGGCGGCTCGCCCGGCCCCGCGGCCGCCGCCCGCCCCGCCCGCGCCATGGCCGCTCGGGCCGCGCCGCGCCCGCCTGCCAGCAAGCCGCGCTCCCACTGGCCGCCGCGGGACCGCCCCGCGCGGGCCGCCGGGCGCGGGCAGGGCCGCGGGTTCGAGTCCCGCCCCCGGCGGGTGGGACGGGCGCGGAAGGGGGCGGTGAGGCGCGGCGGGGCCCGCTCGGTGCCCGCCGGGCTCGCAGAGATAGCGGTGGCCGGGAAGCGGTGTTGCCCGGCCGTGCCAAAGTCGCCACACTATCCGGCCCTCGGCTGACGCGCGGCATCGGCAGCCCGGCGCGGTGCGGCATTCCCCCCGCTCCCCGCCCGGAGATGCTGTCCCCGCCGGCGCTGGATGCGGCTCACAGCGCCGGCAGCGGGGAGGGAGACAGGGAAGGAGAGCGGGAGGTGTCAGCCAGGATGCGGATGGGAATGGGTGGAGATGAGGGTGAAAGCTCGTGAGGCAGGAATAGGCGATGAAGACCTCGGGAGGAGGAATCCCAGGGCACGCTCCTTCCCTGTCTCTTCAGCCTGAGGTCGCGGCGCGGAGCCAGCCCGTGCCGGCGGGAGGGACTCGGGGCGGGCAGCAGCTCCCAGCCGGTGCGGCGGCGAGCGCGGCGTTCCCGCGGGATGCTCCCTTCCCTCCCTTGCCCTTCCCTTCCCTCCCAACAAGCGCTGCCGTGATTTGGCAGCCGCTCGGACTCTGGACCTGCCTCTCCGCCCCGCATTGGCTGCCGCGGCCGGTGCCGCCGGGGCGCTGGGGACACCGCAGGCAGCGGCTGGCGGCTCTCGCCGGGACCATGAAGCTCCTGTGGCTGGGCGTGGATGTCTCCAGGGTTCTGCACCTGGCCGCCGTGTTCTGCCTGACCTGCGTGCTGCTGAAAGCCATCCAGCTGTTCCACCGGCGGCGGGAGCTGCTCCGGGCGCTGGCCGACTTCCCCGGGCACCCGACCCACTGGCTCTTCGGCCACGTCCACGAGGTGCGGGAGAGCCGGGGCTGCGCTGCCGGGGCGCGGGGAGTGCGGGAGCAGCTTTCCCGAGGGGCTGGGAGTGCTGCTGCTGGGACTTGTCCCCCTGGTCCGGGAGAATTGCTGGGCGGGTGAGGCGTGGGCATCCCTTTTCCCAGCCAGAGCAACGTGCTTTCCCTGCCTGTGATGCCTAGCGAGCGCATGGCTCACGCAGAGCTCCGCAGGCTGCTGCAGGCTGCACGGTGGAAAAGGGTGGTGGCCGGCTCGCCAGTCAAGAGGGAGGCAACACAGTGTGGCATGGGCAAGGTCGTGCCGGGGTGTGAGCCGGCATCGGTGCTGGAGGGAGCAGAGCCGCACTGCTCTGTCTCCGCTGTCACCTCTGTCCCTGACAGCCGGGGCAGGGCCCTGCAGCTCTCCCTGCGGCGCTGAGCTCATGAGATGCTGAGCTGAGCTCGCTGCTCCCGATATCCACAGGCACGTTCTCTCCCCTGCCAGCTTGCCTCGGCCTCGTGGCCAGGTGAACCTGGCAATTGATCGTTCCGAGCCACTTTTCAGGCACAAAACACATCGCAGGCATTGCATCCAGCACAGGGCCGTGGATCTTCTTACAATTGCATTTAAGGTCATGAGTAACTAAACCCACGTGCATAGGCGAGCCTTGTTCTGGCCACTGGTGTCATGGATTATTATTTCCCGAGGTGTGCACTTGCCCACACAGATCACCACGGCTGCCTTGGCAAACGGATTTTCACAACTCATCAGCAGCCTCACGAGTTTGCCTGATGTAAAAGGTTTTTCCATATGTGCTAAAGGCTGCCTAAAATAATCTTGCCCTCTACTGGGCTCTGCTGATGTCCTGCCACATTAAATAGCTGGCACCCTGAAAAGTGTCTGGGAAATCAGGAGGAGACCTCACAGGACTTGTCTCTGTGCTGTGGCACTGCCAGTTTTGCTGTGCTGGACAGGACAAGCAGTATTTTGGCAATGTAAGCATGAAGATGGGCCAGTTCAAAGCTTTGTTACACTGCCAGTTAGACTTTAAAACTGCAATTAAATAAATTCTTCTGTTTGTTAGTTGTGGCTATTTGTCCTGGAAGGAAATTTAACCATTTGTGCCAATCACTTGCTGTCATCATGCCTAGGTTGCTCATGCCTCAATTTTTACCCCAGACAATGTTTGTATGAGAATTCCTTTTTTGAAGATTTAATAATTTGCTGATTAACGCTGCTGAATTCCCCAAAGCCTAACAGTTCATCGAGCCAGCAAAGAAACTGGCAATGCTCTGGCAATTCAACACGCCGAATACAAAGTTTGCACACACCTCGAGGAGGACCTGTGAGCTGTATTCAGGGAGAGCACTGACATTTCCAGTTCTGCTGATTTAACTGTTTGCCAGTTTTGATCCAGGCCAGTTTATAAGCTCAAACGTATTTGTCATGCTCTGGGTGGATCTCCTGGGAATACGTCACTTTGTTTTAAAGCATTCTCTGGGTGTTAGTCTCTGCTTATCCAAATCACTCAGTAGAAATGGCGTTAAAATATCAGGAAGAGGTTGTGTAGAGCTGTTCAGTCTCACTGCAGCAGCACGACTTAGTTAAACCCAGACTGCCAGCCCTGAGCTGACCAAAGTGACTTCCCATGCCTGGGGTTGGTGGCAAGCAGAGGAGAGCAGGGTCACTGCCCTGCTGGCCCAGGGAGGGTGTCAGTCCCTCGGCAGCCCTTTGTCCACTTCTGCCCTGTGTGTGGAGGAGCCAGACCCCTCTGGCTGCAGGCAGCACACCCTTGTGCTCAGATTTCAGCTCCTGTCTTTGCTCTTGCATTTGCTATCAGTGTGTAGTCATTAAAATGCCCTTAAGCCTCTTCCCGGATGCTTTTAGTGTTGGATCAATTTCAAAACTTGCATTTCAGCATGAGATTAGGCAATTACCTTTCTTTCTTAGACCCAAGTGGGGTTTATACTTTTCAAGCCCTCAGGGGAAGAAGTAGCAGTAATGGTCTTTCATGCAGAGCCGGGTAGCTAGAGCCATGATTAAGGCATGAAAGCTTTCTATTCCTCTGCAGCTCACAGAACTTTACACCCTCTGCTCCAGGAGTGCTTGGTGCAGCAGGTTACTCACCTTGAGGGTAACCTCTCCTCTCAAATAAACCCATTCAACCCTCTGCCAGCACAGGGATGGTTCTTGATAGGCTAAGCCAAGCGTGCTGCTCCAAAACAAGGGTGGATGCCAAGGCTTCTAGGATTAGGACTTCTGCCAGCAAGACTTGCTCAGCATCTCCCAGTTACTTTCCATTATGTTTATTGTGATTCACAACAGGAGAAGCACAGGCAGCTGTATCAAAGGGAATTTCACATGTTCAGGTGTCACTTAGATAAAGGCACTGTGCCAAAGACTGCTTCTGCTGACATTTGCTGAAGAGGTGGGTGCTGAGGAGAGCTGCCTCCTTTTGCTCCACAACTTGATCTCTGAAGTCAGAGAAATTGATGGTTCTATTTATTAAGTTCAAAATCCTGAACTTGAGTAAGTGAAGTTGAGCTTTCTGTAATAACTGGTTGCAGTTCATAATTCTGCTGAATGTGGGAGACACATGGGATGTGCTGCAGGGATGCCCCAGCTTGTGAGGAAGGGGGTCTCAGTCTTGGAGCTGAACCTGGATATGCCTCTGGCAGATATCCTATCCAAGACAAGCCACACATGGCTGAATATTTGATGTGGGTGATTATTTGAGTATGAGCCATGTCCTGGGTTGAGAAACACCAGCCAGACTAAAAGCTGAGCTGAGATAACTCAGCACTAAAGCAACTGAGCAAATATCACTTGATGCAGCCAACTGGGTGACTTTGAGGCTGATTTCTGCACCAGTATGCTGATTTAATTAATCTTCAAGTTTCAAGTCAAAGCAGCAGCTATGTCAGACCTAGGTTACCAAAATCCTTCCCCTGCATATTGGCCCAGAGTAGTTTCTCTTCTAAGAAAAAATAATCTTACATGGTTTAGTCTCTGTGGTTTTCTTCCTCTGCCTGTGATTGTGGTTCTTTCCACTTGTTCTTTGTCTTTTTTCTGTACATAACAACACCAACTGTAAAAGCAATAAAGCAGAGATTACTTTGGAGTGAACCTGCCACTGCTGCTGATATGAAAGCTGGTGCTCATGCTGCTTCTCAGATTGCAGCTTTCAAGGACAGGAGATACGTCTTTCTAAGAGCACCAGTTCTTCCTTGCCTGTAAAATTCAACTCCCAGCTATCAATGAATTCTTAATGTAATGTTATTAACCAGTGTTTCCTTCTCTCTGTGATCCATTGGTGACTTTGAACTAATTCTGTTCAGTTTTTCATGGACACTGGCCCTCTCCACCAAAATGTCTGGGGGGGGGGTGTTGTTCCCCACAGCTGCACTGGGGCAGACCCAGCAGTGGTGCTGTTGGCTGCTCTATTTTCTCCCAGCTGCAGCATGCTGATTGCTCAGCCATGTGCAAGTGAGAATGTAGTTTGCATGCTACAAAATGCAGATGCTGTCTTCTATGGGGTGGCCGTGGAAAAAGAGCAGATAACACATATGAGCTGATAGGCACCACCATGGTTCCTAAGGATGTTCTCTAGCTTAAGGTCAAGTGATAAGGAAGAATTATTTTATAGGAGCTTTAAAAGTAGCAAATATCTCTACTTCCCATGCTTTGAAAACATGGAGGAAAAACATCTTGTTTATCCTCATCTGGTTTTGCTCTCAGAAAGACATTGAGCTTTTTAAGACAGTGTATTGGGAGATTACATATTTATTTTTTTTCCCTCCAAATCTGTATATTCTCTCTCTTTTTTCTTCTCCTGAACTAGTTTCTCAAGGAGGAAGAGATGCTGGACAAGTCAGAGCTCTGGTCACAGAAGTACTCACATGCTCACCCTGTGTGGTTTGGGAGTTTCTCAGCATTTCTGGTTGTCTCTGATCCCGACTATGCCAAGGTTCTGTTGGGCAGAGGAGGTGAGAGATTATGGCTTCAGCTGGGGAGCAGCAACCCTAGCCTGTAGATTTCCCATGCCAGCATCAAAATTTACAGCAAGGCAGTTTCACAGAGAGGTTTTATTGCAGAAATCATCTAAAGGTGTGGAGAGATACCACTCCTTCGTGCTGTGCCCTGGGTGCTTCAGGCACAGGGCTGCAGGGCTGACCTGACTCCAAATCCATTGCTGGAAAAGCAGACTTCCTCAAGTGCTCCTTGAAATTTAACTACTCAGTGGCTGATCCCAGCAAGGAGAAGACACTTGGGAGATTTTTTCTAGGTTCAGAGTTTTGGCTCCTACTGTAGAGAAGTATCTTTAGTGGATTGAGTAGACAAGGTGCTGAACAGTAATGTCTGAGAGGGTTAATCATTTATCACACTGCACAGACTTTGGACTACCAATATTGTTGTTTTTTCCAGTGTGAGCATCTGCTTTTATATGTATTTATTGCTGCTGGCAAAGACAAAGTTGTTTTGTGTTTAAATACTGGGAGTTCTGCAGGGATGCCACTGATTTTGCTTCATACCCAACCAAAAGTGAGAGCCCAGAGGGAGCTTTCAGCTGCAAACCTGAATTCATGCTATTGAAACATTTACCATTTTATTTTCTTTCTTTATTTATTTTTTTTTTAATTACAGATCCCAAGGATAACATCAGCTATAAACACCTTGTCCCATGGATTGGTATGTATTCCCAGGGCTTTGCCTGCAAGGAATGATTCTGAAGTTAGTCAAAATCATTGCTATAAATAAACAGCATTGCACCTTTCCTTGATAGAGTTATAGGTAAAAGCTTCCTGAAATTATTACATTTACTGAAAAAGGTGCTAAGTAGTTCTATTTATTTTCAAGGAAGGAAAGTTGAGACATAACATATGTACACATATGTTATATATATATATATATGTGTAACATGTAACATATGTTACGTATGTAACATATGTAAGTACAAATACTTACATGTCCATAGGTAGCAAAGACTGGTGATGGGGGAAGCTTAAATTCATTGTAAGACTGGTGAAAAATGTATATGCTGTTCTGAATTTCTCTTTTCCAGTAGTGTTGGTGCTTCCTCTCAGAGACACCACTGTGCCATTTTGGTGAGCAGGGCTTTGCTCAGCTCTGGGAACTCTGATGGCAGCATTTGGAAATACCCTCTCACAGCAGCTCAGATAACAGATTTAATCACACTCTGTGCGGGCTGAGGCTGTGTCTGCAGGCAGCTGAGAGCAGCCTGTACCCAGCAAAACATGCCTTGCCTGTGTTTCCCCAGGGAATGGGTTGCTGATCTTACATGGGCCCAAGTGGCACCAACACAGAAAACTCCTGACCCCAGGGTTCCATTATGACGTCTTGAAGCCATACGTGGCCCTGATGGCAGAATCTACAAACGTGATGCTGGTAGGACTCATGATGTTCCTCTCTCTGCCCTGTTTGCTTTTCCCCATCCTGTCTGGTTAGGAGGTAAATGCTGGAGCAGCGTTTTCTTTATCTGGTAATTGTAAGGACACGCTGTGTCCTGGTGGTCATTCTTTCTGAGTCACCCCAAATCCCTGCCCTTGAGCTGGGAGGCGTGAGCATCCCTTGGAAGGGGTGGGCAGGTTGAGCCTCCCTGCAATGACACTGTCCCTGGTACTGTCTTGGGATCTGTGGCTGAGATTCCAGGATTGATGTTACTGCCATCCCATGCATGATCTCAGTTCCAACAGCAATTTCTTATAGGGTGTTTGTCTAAATAAAGAATTGAGGTAAATTAATGTTCATAATAAATCTGCCAAAAATAAAGGCTGGAGCAGAGCTGTAGTGTTACCTAAGGTTAAAGGGTATTATTTGCTGTCAGCATACCCATGACTGGACTGCAATCCCTGCCATGGCTCATAAACAGTAAAAATGCACTGTTCTTCACTCCACTGCTGCTGGGCAGGATGGAAACCAGTAGGAATTACAGGAGAAGGGCACCAGGCTTTGTGCATGTGAACTGGAGGAGTCTGGATGCTGGATCTGTTCCTTCTCCTTCACCTCCCTCACTCCAACCTCCCTGGCAGCTTCACATAGATCCTGGCTGGATTCCTCCTGCTGGCCCAGGGAGCAGCCAGGAGCCGGGGGCTGGAGAGCCAGGAGAGCTTTTGGAAGGCTCAGGAGTGCCTGGGAGTTTGGAATTCCTTGTGCACAGCGCCAATTGTGTGAGCCCGTGCCACCAGGTGGCAATCGTTGCATGTGCTACGGACGTGCATCTGTCCCCATAAGCCTGGTTTGGTGCTGTGGAGCTCTGATGTCACCGTGCTCCTCCCTCCCCTCCCTTTCTCAGCTTGGAAGTCCGCTCGTTCCTTACAGCCTCGAGGGGACAGAGGATTCATCATCACTTCATGTCTGCTGGGGAAGAGAGGCAGGATTTATCGTTTCTCTAGGGGTGCCCTGTGCGAAGGGTTGAGCAAGAGCTCCTGTATTACTTGCTGGCAAAACACACTGGCACAGAGATCATGTGACAGAAAAAAACCTTGCTCCAAAGTTTGTGTCTTGGGCACAAAGCTCAAATGTGCTCAAGAAGGCACCCAGTGAAGCCCAATGCCAGCATTTGCTGCTCCTGTACAGAAAAACACACTCTATCCTAAGAAAGATTTGGGTAACTCGCCATCACCCAGAAATGCACCTGTCCTGGGCTTCTTCAGGGTACTCTTGCCTCAGAATGGGCTGTAGCCAGGCTTACCACCACCAGGATCCAAGAACAGCAGCTGCCTGAGGCAAATCTCATATTAACCATCCCACTTTTGACTTCTCTTCTCTGGGATTTTGCTGGCAACTAGCAAAAATTTCTGTGGGATGGATCTCTATCTGAGCACTCATTTAACTAGGGGGTGACTGCAGACCATGCAGAGCTGCCCCTTGTCTTCTCATTTCTGTCTCCTTTGTGCCCTAGGATAAGTGGGAAAAGCTAATAGCAGATGGGAAGCCAGTGGAGCTCTTTGAGCACGTCAGCTTGATGACTCTTGATAGCATCATGAAATGTGCCTTCAGTTGTCACAGCAACTGCCAGACCAGCAGGTCAGTGCTGGCTGCCCCAAACCCTGGCAGGAAGTTTGCAGCTCAGAAGGGAAATGGGCAAATTGCATGTCACTGTGCTCCCAAATTTACAAGCTTCCTATTCCCCTCTCTCCAGGAAAAACGCCTACATCCAGGCTGTCTACGACCTCTGCCACATGGTGCACCAGCGCCTCCGCATCTTCCCCTACCACAATGACATCATTTACTGGCTCAGCCCCCATGGGTTTCAGTTCAGGAAGGCCTGCAGGATCGCTCATGACCACACAGGTATTCCCTGCTGGCATTCTCTGCCAAAACTTTGGACAGAGGCAGTCAGATTTTCTTCTTGCCTGTGCAGTGAACCCTGCCCAGAGCTCAGAGCTGAGATCCAAGCAGGGCATCAGCTTGCAGCAGTGATCTGATCTAGAAAAGAAGCAAAGGGGTCTCTCAGCTCCTGGATCATTAAACTGGACTAATGGAGGAATTGCCCTCTGGAAATGCTCCTGTAAAATGGCCAATGGTGAGACAAGGAATGGGCGTTGCAGGCAACACCAGTGCAAGGAATGATTTTCCATTTCAAGCCAGGTGTGATTTAAATGCATGAGGGGTGTGTAAAGTAGGCTGAGAAGTCCATGGTGACCAAAGAAAAGGATGCCAATATCTATGGCGTTTGTTGCCATGCTGCTGAAAAAGCCAAAGTGCCTGGGATGCGCAAGCACGGGTCAAATGCATCGTGGACTGAGCAGTGCTCACTCCTTGGGTGAGGTTTGCATTCAAACCACAAAGTTTGAGATGAGTTTTTGAGATGCAAAACTTTGAGTTTTGCATTCAAAGTTTTGCAGCTTGGCATCTCCTGGTTCTGCTGAACCTTTAACCCTTTCTCCCCCAGACAAGGTGATCCATGAGCGAAAGGAATCCCTTAAAGATGAACGGGAATTTGAAAAGATCCAGAAGAAGAGACATTTGGATTTCTTGGACATTCTGCTGTGTGCCAAAGTGAGTGGCAAGGAGTGTTTGTGTGGCAGGTCACAGAGTGCAAAAGCAAGTCAGTCTTTGCAGGAGTGCCACAAGCCACCATAGACCCTCAGGACTGCACTAGCCATTTAAAAAAATTAGCCCTGTCCCACAGTTGAAGAGAGGCCAAGGTGATCCAGTTTTCCATTGTTGAAGTGTTGACAATGTATTTTTGGATATACAGAATGCAGAGGAATTCTGTAGTCCTGGTGGTTTAATATGGGGGCGTAAAGAGATTTAAAAGTGAAGAGAAAGGAGCTCTGAATTCAGTGTAAACAGACATTCATTTTGTTTACATGTATCCCACAGGCATCATCACACCCCTTTTGCAATAGCTGAAAGAATATAATAGCCCCTACTGGGATATTTACATATTTATATATATATGTGTGTGTGTTACTGTAATATATATTTTATATGTATGGGCCACTGAGAGTGTCTCTGGACTGTTAGGATGAGAATGGAGCTGCACTGTCCGATGAGGACCTGCGTGCTGAGGTGGACACCTTCATGTTTGAGGGCCACGACACCACAGCCAGTGGCATCTCCTGGCTCCTCTACTGCCTGGCAATCCACCCTGAGCACCAGCAGCTCTGCAGGGAGGAGATCCAGGGCATCCTGGGGGACCGGGAGACAATCCAGTGGTAAGGGTGCACCATTTCCTCTGCTGGTCACTCTTTTCCTATCGCTGCCGTTTCCAAGTGAGCGATGCCTTCGAGGCTCAAAAGCTGGGGGTGCTAAAGGTTGCTGCATGCACAGGGACTTCACAAATCCTTCAGTTAATTCTGTCCCCCTGGAAGGGACATTCTGGATGCCATCCCAAGTCCTGGGCCACCAGCACTGCTCTTTGCTCTCTCCTATTTTCTCACCACAGGACATCAGAGATGTGCTTTTCACTTTTCTCTGTCACTTTGCACTTGAGCTTGTTCAGTGGTTGTTTGGGTTGTTCAGCCTGGCGCTGATGGCAGCATTTGGAAATACCCTGGGCATTGGCTGGGCATTGTGGGTCCCTCTGTTCTCTTGCAGTCTGCTCAGGGGCTGCAAGGCTGTGGGTGAAGGGGCCTCCCAGCACAGGCAGTGGGGGGACTGTGGGGCTCAGCCTGCCTGTCCCAACAGGGAGGACCTGGGCAAGATGACTTACAGCACCATGTGCATCAAGGAGAGCCTGCGCCTTTACCCCCCCGTGCCGGGCGTGTCCCGGCAGCTCAGCAAACCCGTCACCTTCCCCGACGGACGCACTCTGCCCGAAGGTCTGTAGATCCCATTCCTGCAAATCCCATTCCTGCACACAGCTCTGCTCTCAGGCACCAGCTGCATCCTCGCTGGCACACATGCTCAGGCAGGGCTGTGCAGATGTTGGCTTGTTTCTTTGTCAGTGAGCCCTTTTCTCCTCCTCAATTGTTTTCCAGGCAGCATCACTGCAATAAGCATTTACCTCATTCACAGAAACCCTGAAGTATGGAAAGATCCTTTGGTGAGTTTTCTTTTGATCTGCTAATAATTCTTTCCCTTTGTGATGTGCCTCTTCCCATGTACCCTTCACCTATTAGCAGCAGAGCGTAATTGTCTCTCTACAATGGGGTTCTTCATAAATGAAGGAGTGTCACATTTCTCAAGAAACCAGTTAGTACCGTGTTATTTAAATAGTCACTTTTTCTTGCTGCATGTTCTTCATTTCCAGGTGTTTGACCCTTTGCGTTTTTCCCCAGAGAATGTCTCTGGCAGGCACTCTCATGCCTTTCTGCCTTTTTCTGCTGGAATGAGGTAAAGGGAATTAACACTGAAGGAGTAGTGGGCAGAGACTGCCCAGGGGGTGCCCCGCAGTCCTGGTCCTGCAGAATTACATAGTTAAACAGTTAAATGGGGATATAAGTGTTTGTGCAACAGAGGAGTTCTGATACCAGCAGGCAAAATGGGAAGGCAGCATTGCCAAGCCCCTTCTGGGGACAGGGAACTGGGTCCAAAAGCTGTGGAACATCCTGCTGGCATCCTGCAGGGAGCCTGCAGCATTCTGAGCTCACCTGCTCTCCTTTCCTTGATGCAGAGACCCCACACTACCCTCTTGCCCTTTGATTCTCCCCTTTCCCCCTCCTCCCAATCCTTCCCTTTGCCCTGTGCTGACTCCTTCAAGGCAAACACCTTGCAGACCTTCCCTGCTTGGAGACCCACCACCTCATCCCTGCTGGCCTGTCCTTTGGCTTCCCCATCTCCCTCCTTCTCCCTGCTCACTGACCACACAGTGAGCTCCTGATGTTCCTCTCAATTCCTCCTGCTCAGCCCATGCCCCTGGGGCCCCCTGAGCTGCAGAGGGGGAGGATGTGTGCTGGTGTGGGAGGGCTGGGATGGGCTGTGGGGTTTGCTGTGGGATGGGCTGTGGGGTTTGCTGTGGGATGGAGCTGTGTGGGATGGGCTGTGTGGGATGGGCTGTGGGGTTTGCTGTGCCCAGCATGGGGATGGAGCTGTGTGGGATGGTCTGTGGGGTTTGCTGTGCTCAGCACAGGGATGGAGCTGTGTGGGATGGAACTGTGTGGGATGGGCTGTGGGGTTTGCTGTGGGATGAGCTGTGGGGTTTGCTGTGCCCAGCACAGGGATGGAGCTGTGTGGGATGGGCTGTGGGGTTTGCTGTGCCCAGCACAGGGGTGGAGCTGGCTGAGCCGCTCCGTTTCCCCGCAGGAATTGCATCGGGCAGCAGTTTGCCATGAACGAGATGAAGGTGGCGCTGGCTCTGACCCTGCTGCGCTTTGAGCTCTTGCCCGACCCTGCCACGCCTCCCCTCAAAATAACTCGGATCATCCTTCGCTCCAAGAACGGGATTCACCTGTATTTAAAGAAAATCTGCTGATGCTGGAAAACATCCTGCCTTCACCAGCGGGAGGGACCAGGCAGATGACGGACGGTGTTTCTCTGGGGTAGAGGTGCAGGGCAGGATTTGGGGATGAGGATTCCTGATTTCTGTGCTTCGTCCATCACCTGAAAGCCCTTTTCAGGCGAGGCCCAGGTGGCTGGAATGCCACTGCACAGACCCTTCTGCTCCAGGGCACTGATCTGAGAGCAGCCAGGCACGGCCACGCTCTCTGTCCCCTTGCACTGCCATAAGGGCGGGCCTGGCCTGCTCTGGGAACAACTGCAGGCCCCACCAGCCTCCTTCTTACCAAATCCTGCCTTCACACTCGTGCCCTGGCCAAATCTGTGACCATTTCCAGCCCTGCTCCGTCATCAGCACCTTCCTCAGTGCCTAGAGGTCAGTCCTGCTCTCCTGCAGTGGGACAGCCTGGGACAGACCTCTGTCTCACTTCTTACACTCAGTGGGCCTATAATTTGTTGAAAGCACTGATTGTAATTTGGGCTCTGAAATCGTGCCCAAACTGCAAAATATTCTCTAATTTTTGTCTTAATAAACCAACTTTTCCTGCAACAGCAGCTGTGTTGTTTGTATTGCTGGTGCTTGCCTGCTTCATCACAAACACAGTGTAAAACTCCTTTAGAAATGGAAGATGTGGAGAGGAAGCTCATGAGCAACAAGAGACCTCCCTGGACAGGCCAGGAAGCTGCCTGTGGGTCTCCAGCCAACACAGCATCTCCTTCCATGGGCAACTCTTTAACAGGGGTCCAATAATCAATCATCAATCAAAGTTCTCATAGTTAGAAAGTGTGGCGGGGCGGGGGGGGGGGGCTGTCCCTCTTTTTTTTTTAAGTATTATTTTATTTTCTTAAGCTGACAAAATTATGAGAATTGGTACACTGGAGGACACTAGTGAGCTGTCCTCTGCCTCTGCAGGAATCATTGCTGGGATGGAATATCACACATCAAACTGTGAAATCCCAAAAGCTGGGAGGAGGCTGCTGTGCAAGTTGGGCAGAGGTGACTTCATACAGCCTTCACCTGCAGGGTCTGGTTTGCAGGGTTGTGCTGGGACAGTCCAGGAGAAAATCCACTTGCTCCAGCTGCCTGTCCCCTCTTCAGACACGAGGTGCAGCTCTTGAGCTGAAATCAGAATGATGCAATAGAGAGAGACAGAGTATGCTTATCAAAATGTCAAAAGTTATGAAACTATGAGACACCACAAGCTCTTTGGAGGGCCATGTCAGGATACAAAATTATTTTGATAAATTGAAAAACTGCCGCTGTGAATGGAAGGCGAGTCCGTAAGCACAAGAGCAGGCACAGGCATGGCACAAAACCAAGAGAAAAAATTACTGACAGGCAGCAATTTCTCCAGTGGATGTTCTGTACATGGAGAGATAGAAAAGGTAATATGAATCAATAATATCCTGCTCTTGCAATCACAGCAAACATCATGCTTGGATGCATAAGCACAAATATTTCTCAAAAATTTTTCACTTGTGTCTCTTTCAGCAGATGAAATGAGAGTGTCCTTCAACTCTGTTTGGAGATTTAAGTATAAAAGCAACAGCATCTACTCCGAGCTTACATACTCTAAAGTGCAAAATGAGAAAATTTTTAATCAAAATAACTGAAGTTACCAGAAATAAATTGCATACATCTCTGTATTGGATGCAATTTTCTTACAAAGACAAGATTTGAAAAAAATACCATCTAAAGAGGAGTGGATGAATCTTGGCATTCCAATGTGAAAGATTAAAGCACGAGCATCTAATGAGCAAGAGCAAAGGCTGAAATCATGGTGTACCCACTGAAAGAGAGTAGGTTAAAGGGGATCACACCAGGGGAACTTGACATACCTCATGTAGATAAATGGCAGCTGCTACATTGCATTTGAGTAGACACAGATTGCACAACATCGAGCACTCCCTAAGATTTCTAAAGCCCTGGCATAGGTTATTTGGAGAATCTGCAGAGGTTTTAAAAGTTGGTGACTGGTTTTACTGAATACTCCAGAAGCCAGAGGAGGTAATGGATGTGGTAGAAGGCTGGGGCAAGTTTGGTTTGTTTTTTGTGAGTGGGTTGAATTGGGGATACAGGAAAAGCTGCATTGCAGCTGTCCCAGCTGAACCATCCAACACATGGATGTTCCTGGCACTGGGATGGAAAAGCCTGACTGCTCCTGTCTTCATCCTGTTCAGTCATTGTGTCCCTCGTGACTTTTAGGATTCACTAAAAAGCTGCCTCTTCATATCTGAAGAGGAAAAGGGAAGATGCCCTGCAGCATTCTCACCATCCTCTTGGAGTTGTGCTTGTGGCTTCTTCACACAAGAAGGGAGCAGAGCCTGGTTTCCCCTGCAGCCACCTAAACCCAGCATAAAATCTGCTCACAAATCTCTCCCATGATGGTTCTGTCACCCCCTGAGGCCAGGAACTGGAGACACACTATTAAATAACACCCCACATGGCAGCCCTGCTCACAATTTCCCTGAGCCACACGGGCCAGCACATGCCAGGCCAGCTCTCCATGCCAGGCCAGCCAGCCTGCATCCCACATCCTGCATCCCACATCCCATATCCTGCATCCTGCATCATCCCACATCCTGCATCTTCTCATGTCCTGCATCACAGATCTTCCATGGCTGCCCTGCTTCTGAACTGGAGAGCAGGGCTGAGGCTGCAACAGGGCTTCTGGAGCTACTGTGCCCCAGTGCCAGAGCAAGCCAGATCTTTCTAGACCCTAATTCCTGACAGCAATTCCCCAAATCTACCTTTCCCCTACCAGGTATTAGAGATATGGTAATAATAAAACCACCTGGTTGCATGGGATTTATTGCTATAAAGGCAGTCAAGGTCCAGCTGCAGAGAGCTTACCTCCTTCTTTCATCCTTCACCACTTTTTGCAGAAAAGGGTAATTGCAAAGATGGTGGGCTGACCTTGGACTGCGTGATTCAGACCTTCAGATAACTATTGTAACAAGAGCTCCTGGTGGTGGCTGTGCAAGAAGGGTCAGCCTTGGTTTCAGTTAAAAACATCTCGGGTTTTTCTCATTGTGGTTTGGTTTTTCTACAGCAGCAGGGCAAAGATGCCACCTACTCGTGCAGTTATTCTTCTCCCCACAGTCTGTCACCAGCGCTGTGCAGCCACATCCTGGTCACGGGAAAGTGTCTGTCTATCTCAGTTCCTTGGTGGCACTTTTTTGGATGCTGCCAGGCATGTTGGAAGTGGCAGGACCAGCAGGGAGAGCAGCTGGCTCGCAGCACCAGGAATGCAGTCCCTGCACAGGACCCACGCCGCTCTCCAGGCAAATTTACTGTCAGATGGCACCAGCAATTTCCATCAAAACTCTGCTGGGATTTTATAGTGGAAGCAGCAGTAAATTAAATAAGTATTGCTACATATTTGTCAGACAGCTGTATTAAATGCTTCCAGATATACATTCATCTCGAGACATGTGTGGTCAGATGGGATCCAGGCAGCTTGCATTACTCTGCAACACTTGCTGGGCTCTTGCCATGATTTTCTCATCTATCATGTGTTTGGAAGCTTGAAATGTTATTATTTTTTTTGGCATTACTGCTACATTTCATCTGTCATCACTATGTGCTGCAGGAACACACAGGGACAGATGGGCCTGGACTCTTCTTCCTATCTGAATAAACACAGGCACAACCAGGGAAAGCAGCTGCTGCAAGGTCAGCCTCTGGGGCAAAGCACCCATTTGCCACCTAAATTTCACCTGCTCAGTAAACCACTTTTTCTGCAATGAATTCTGACCATGTGAGTTAAATCAGTGAGGAAGATCCTCTCCTTCTTCTGCATAGGTGTCTAAAGGGAGTGGAGAAATCCTCAAGACCCAGAAAGCAAATTCCACAGCCTGCTGTTGTCCGTGGCTGTGGTGTGGGATGGAAATTCTCCAGTGTAAGTGGGCTGTTTCATGTTGATGGCCTGAACCGTTGTGACACCTCTGCCATCACGTGGACATCCACAGCACTAAGATAATCCTCCAGAGGCTCTCTGCAAATGTTTAATGACTTTCCAAGTGTCCTTTAACACCCAGCTGCAGTTTCACCAGTCTCAAATGTTCAGAAGGTCAAGCTAAGCCCTGCCAGCCTCTCCAAACCACTGTTGCTATCAGAAAATCCTTTTACCTGCTTTTTCATGCTGAGATCTTCTTCTGGAGTCCTCCATCACCAGGGCTGTAGATTCTCTGCTAACAGATGGTTCTGGCCTTGTCCCAGGCCCTTACAATGATCAAACCAATAATGCCCCATTTCACTTTTCTTCACTTGCAGCTCTGCAGCAACTTCACTTTGCCTTTTGAACTTTCATCATTTCTTCCCCAGCAAAACCCCCTGAGTTTTCTTCCCCAGGCTGTGAGTGTTCATGGTTTCTCTTGCTGTGAAACCTCTGAAATACATGAGAAAGGTTTTTCTCTTCCCTCCATCAGTGAAATATAGAGTGCAGAGGCTGGAGGCTGGATTAAACCCAGTTTTGCTATCACCAAAGATCAGATTCTTGCTCCAAATCCCTATAAATGTGGGTTTAGCCAGTTTGTCCCCTATATTCCCTCCATATCATATGAACGTCAAGACAAACCATATCCCTTATCTCCATACTCAACAGAGCCTGCTGGTTAATTTACAACTACAAGGAAGCCAGTTTGGTAAAAATTGACCCTGTTCATGGTCAACCTCACACTCCAGGGACTTTGTCAGCACTGAAAATTTCTGTGTTATTATAAAAGTTTCATCAGAAGCTCCATCCACAGGCTTGGCCCCTCCACCTCTGGGTGTGGGGGTATTTATGTGTTATTTTGCAGGGGATTTCTGAAAGGTGCCAGCCAAATCCACATTGGTCAGTCTGGTAATGATGTAGGTACCACAACACATCCCAAACAGCCCCATTGGCACTGAACAAAGGCTCAACCATCACACCTCCCTCTTTTCCTTGTGCAGATCTTGTGAGGGACCAAACTACACAGCATCATAATATTAATGAATGTTCTGCAGGTCTTCACATGAGTTTGTCATGTCAAACTGGGTCCCTTGTGCTCTGGCTATACCCAAAGCCTTCCCTAAGAGATGCCTAACTTGATTACAGATTTCTGCCTCCTCAAGATCAACCTTTAACTCTGCCTTGAACTTTCACACAGACACAGCTGGCTCAGTAAAAAAAAGATACACTAATTTACATGAGGACAGCCAAGTGTGTGAAAAGGTAACGCTGCTCAGTGTAGTGCGTGCCAGGGATGTTCTCCAAGGCAATGACCATGAACCTCAGATAAACAGTGGGTTTTATCAGCAAAATGACCCTACAAGCAGAAAAGGTGGGTCATGGCATATTTTAGACTAAAAACTAAAGGGAAGTACCCAAACATCAGAAGTCCTCTGTCTCAGAGATGTGTTACACTGAGAAGAAGCACTCACAAAGTTCAGCCCCTGTGTTGTAGCCTGTCAGACTATGAGCCTCCACAGCTGATAATCCTCATAATATCCCAAGACACAAATGGGACATTATTTCAGCCCATCTGGGAATCCTGCTTTTTACATGGAAGTCAACCACACGTCAGAGTTCCAGCCCCAGCTCTCCACCAACCCCACATTGCCATTCCAGGTTTCTGGGCTTATGGGATGGGAACCCAGGTTCTGCACAGGGATGGCAAAGAGTGCCAAGCACTGCAACCAACCAAGCACTGCATTGGAGAGGTAAATGCAGAGATGCAGAGCCCTTTTGGAGAAGGTGAGATGCCATGTGGACAGAGGAAGGAAGGCTCACCAGGCCTGTAGAGGGAACATGGCCCTGCCATCACACCTCCCCATCATGTTCCCTCAACCTTGCTGCAGCTCACTTCACTGCTCTGCAGCTTTTCCTCTCCTTGCCTCATCTACTGACCATGGTAATTCCTCTGGACAGCAGTTTTGTCTCCTGGCTTGTCTGCGGAAGGAGTCCTTGGGGAGCAGGGCCACATCCCTCATGTGCTGCTGGAGTGATGCCCGTTCTCTGGCTTACAGCCCGGCAGAGCTGGGTGCTGATGCAGGCACCCAGGGCACTGCTTCCACAGGTGAAGGTGGCTGACTCCATGCATGGAGAAGAGGTGGCCTCTGTGCTCCTCTCTTCCTGTGGGCACATGCACAGCTTCTACAGCTGAACTCTCTGAGGACAGCACGGAGCTCAGCTAGAGCCCCAACCTGCCCACATCTCACCTCCTCCCTCCTCTGGCTTCATCCACCTGGGCATGGAGGGCTGTGGGTGGGTGTGACAGTGCTGCTGGGACTTCAGCAAAAGCAGGAAATATTCAGAGGCTGATTGTTCTCCAGGCTGCAGGGACAGGCTGCAGAAAGCAGATCAAAGGGGAACAGGCTGCTGGCTGAGCTGACGCAATGTTTGCCCTGATGTTCCAGCAGCTATAAATTGTGCTGTCAGCACAACTTCACCAGGCTCAGCTCCTGCAGAGGAGGAGAGAGAGGATTTTTACCTGCTCTGAGCTCCCCACCTCGCTCAGGCGTGCGAGGAGCAGGTGAGAAACAGGCAGGAGAAGGCAGTGTCCCGGACCAGCATGGCATCTCTGCTGGACAGCATAACCAGACCTTCTGCCACCGTCCTG
This sequence comes from Passer domesticus, assembly GCF_036417665.1. Lineage (NCBI taxonomy): Eukaryota > Metazoa > Chordata > Aves > Passeriformes > Passeridae > Passer > Passer domesticus. The sequence goes on from NC_087480.1 coordinate 54,242,010, forward strand.
CAGCTGTCTGCACTGCTTGGTGTAACCTTTGTGCTGCTGAAGGTGCTCCAGTTGTACTGGGAAAGGAAGAAGCTCGTCAAAGCTCTGGAGACATTTCCTGGGCCCCCAAAACACTGGCTCTATGGCCACAATCACCTGGTAAGGAGTAGCTGGGCTCAGTCGGGGTGGTTTGTCCCAGCTGTGCAAGATATCAGTCAGGATGGAGAAGGGCTGGATGGGGTGTGCATGTGCCCTGCTCCTGTCTCTTCCTACAGGAGAGGACTTTCTGCACAGGGGGTGCCAAGGCTTCTGCAGGGCAGGAGAAAAGGGTGCTGGATATGTGGTGTGCATCATTAGGCAGAAAAAAGGATCATGCTCTTTTCAATCATGTTGTTAAACAAAGAGTCATGGGACTTCCATGAAGTTATTTAAATATGAGCAATCATAATGAGCGATATTAATCATAATTAATGTCTCTTTGCTACATTAAACCTTCTACCCTATAGTTGCTGAAGAAGACATGGCCACAAAAGCAGGGTGTTTTAATGCAGCCATTTTCACCATGCTATAGTGCAGATGCTTTGCTTTCACACTGTAAGCCCACCTTGCACTGCTGAAATGGGGGAGCAGGAGTTGGCAGCCTTGGTCCTCCTTGCCTGTCCACCAGACCTCCTGGCATTGCCCATGCCAGCTGCAGCTCCCAAGTGCAGCACGGAGCTGCTCCATCCAAAGGTGTCTCAGCTGCCACCAGCCCAGCAAGGGACTCTCCATGGTGCTGTCTTGTGCTGCAGAGATTTAGTGGCTCAGGCAGCTTTGCCTCTTGTGCACAGTTCCTTTGCAATGCTCATCCTCTCCTCCACTTGCAGCATAAAAGCCCCTGTGTGACAAGTCCACCCACTCTTCCTTCATTTCCCAATAAAGAATTTCTGCTCTCCCTGGCATGCCCCTCTTTTTCTGCCTTTATTAATCCCTGATTAACTCTCATTGCAGTTAAAATCTGAAAATTTTTTACACCAAGTAGTATCATGGGGAGAAGAATATCCCTATGCCTTTCCCAGATGGCTTGGACCAGTCCTGCCAACTCTAATGATTCACCATCCTGAATATGCCAAAATCATACTTGGCCGAGCAGGTGAGTCTCTGCCTCCAGTTTTGAGAAATCTTTGACATTTCCTATCAAGAAAATATTGGAAAACTTGCCTGGAGTTATTCCCTCTGCCAGCTTCCTTCATAGCTATTGCAATTCTTCTTTTGCTTCTCTTCACAAACTCCCAGGCTGTCCCAGGTTTCATGGAGCAGTGTGTATCCCATTGCAAAACAGAAACCAGATGTCTGTTCCTTCCAGTTTCCTGTCAGTTCCCAGTTTGAAGGTCATTTGTCTTACTGTCTTCTTTGGCTTCTACCACCACAATATTTGTTCTTCCCAGTAAACCCAGTAAAAAGTGTGAGTTGTCATGGCAATGGCAAGAAGGCATTGGCAAATGGCAATTTTCTCTTTTGTTGTGTTGAATTCATCAGTTATTCATACATTTCTGATATTTGTTCCCTTTTACAGATCCCAAGGCTAGTGCAGTCTACAAACTCCTAGTTCCCTGGATTGGTAAGCCAAAAGCAGTAGTAAGGCTGTCAGAGCTGTGATCAGAGCCTGCAGGAACTGATTGTGCCTTTGCTCTTTGTGCTTCAGGGAAGGGGCTGCTGGTCTTGGAAGGAAGCAAATGGTTCCAGCACAGGAAGATGCTCACCCCAGCCTTTCACTACGATGTGCTGAAATCTTATGTGACCCTGATGTCAGACTCAGTCAAAGTGATGCTGGTAAGGATCCCTACTCCTGCTACTTTTACCTTTCAGCTGTGAAACAGTGAAAATGAAAAATGAGTAAGAGACGGCTCTTAGAGAGTTTCTACTTTCACTGAATTTTTGGAGTAGTTTTGAAGATCTAAAATTGGTCTCCTCACCTTCCTTTGGACATTCCACTTATTCTTTCTCTCTGTTTGCCAATAAAATCAACCACTGCAAGAATATCCTTTCATACCCTCATGGTATCCTTTCATATCTGGGAAAAAAATGTACAGAGAGTTAGATTAGGTTCACAGAATATATCATGAGCTAGGGGCCCTTCTTCCAGAAAAGAAAGCAATTAGCAGTGTGGATCTGGTTAGAAGGACAGGAAAATATGACCTGACCACAGAAGGTGGTCTGTCTCTCCTCACCCTGGCTCTTCCTCTAGGATAAATGGGACAAGAGGATCACAGAGAGGAGGTCAGTGGAGCTCTTTCAGGATGTCAGCTTGATGACACTAGACAGCATCATGAAATGTGCCTTCAGTTTTAATTCCAACTGTCAGACTGTGAGGTCAGTGCCTGAGTTTCCAAACCCTGGGAAAGCAAGTGCTCCTGTTTCACCACTCATTTTGCTAACACCAGCTTTGATCTCGTTCTCCTTACAGCAACTCCCACTATTATATTAGAGCTGTTTTTGACCTGAGTTACCTCCTGAGCAATAGGATCCGGAATTTTTCCTTCAAGGATGTCTTCTACAACTTCACTCCCAGCGGCCACGCGTTTCAGGATGCCTGCAAGCTGGCCCATACCCACACAGGTATTCCTGCCCTTTTCTCCCCAGTCCTGTCTCCCAGCTGAACCTCTGCCACTTGCCCCTGGAGTGGCTCAGGGTGGGGCTACTGCATGGGGTGGTCAGAGGGTTACACCTCAAACAGAGTCCAAGCTGATGACTGAGCAGTCAGGTACATGAGGGTACTCTGGAGGGACAGGATGCACAGAACTGACCTCTCCTCTGTGCAGATCAGGTAATAAAAGAAAGAAAGATGTTGCTCTCCAGTGAGAAGGAGCTTGAAAAGATCCAGAAGAAGAAGCACCTGGATTTTCTGGACATTCTTCTTTGTAGCAAGGTAAATGTTTGAGATTACAGTACCAAATGCCAAAGAGCAGAACCGTGTGGCACCAAGGGTGCATCAGCACAAGAAGGGAAACACAAGAGACACCAAGTCATACAAGTCCTTTGGGTGTAAAAATAAAAGACCTGTGTGCTTAGGAATGACATGCTCTCCTCTTTCTTAGGATGAGAATGGAGTTGGACTGTCTGATGAGGACCTGCGTGCTGAGGTGGACACCTTCATGTTTGAGGGTCATGATACCGTGGCCAGTGGGCTCTCCTGGCTCTTCTACTGCATGTCACTGCACCCTGAGCACCAGCAGCGCTGCAGGGAGGAGATCCAGGGCATCCTGGGAGACCGAGACACCATTGAGTGGTGAGCTAGGACTTCTTACTCCTTTATCTTGAACTCTTTCAATTTACCCTTAAAGGCCTTTGACATAGTTCCTCCCAACATCCTTCTCCCTAAATTGGAGAGAGAAGGATTTGATGGGTGGACTGTTGAGTGGTTGAGGAATTGTTTGGAAGGTGGCATCCAGTGGGTAGTGGCCAATTGTCCAGATCAGTGACAAGTGGTTTCCCTCGGGGGTCTGTACTGGGACAGACCAGTAACACCTTTGTCAATGACATAGACAAAGGGGTTGAGTGCATCCTCAGCAAGTTTGCTTTCAGGGAGGATCTTGGGAAGATGACTTACACCACGATGTGCATCAAGGAGAGCTTACGCCTGTTCCCACCAGTTGCTGGTGTGTCCCGAGAGCTCACCAAACCCGTGACATTTCCTGATGGACGCAGCTTGCCAGCAGGTCTGTTGAGTTTGTCCATCCTTCATGCTGCTGTCTGTGACAAGCAGGCCTTCCTCACTCTGTGTGGAAGGGCTGGAGGGTCAGGACTCCCTTCTCTCTCCTGTAGCTGTATGGAGCTACCACAGCTTGCTGCCACAGTGAGCCTGGAAAGGGTGGCCAGACAGAGTCCAAGGACATGCTCCAGAGCTCAGAGGAGACGTGTGGAGTATTGTTCCTGCCCAAATGAAAGTGATACACTGATAGACAAAAAGGGACCCAGCTCTGAGGTCTTTGTTTTTGACGTATGAGGTTTTCAGGAGATCCCTGCCAGATCTCCTGCAACAGCCCCTGCAGAGCCCAGGGAGGGAGAGCATTCCAAAAACACCTCTCCTGCACTTTCACTCTGAGCTGTCATGAGCTTTTTCTCACTTTTCTTTTACAGGCTGCCATGTTGCATTGAGCATATTTGCTATTCACAGGAACCGGGAAGTGTGGGAGGACCCTGAGGTATTTCACTTGATAACAAGAAAGGGAGGATGGTCTCTGAGCCCAGATACCCATTCCCCTTGAAGAAGGCAGCCTGTGCCTGCCTGCAGTATTTAGTGGTTTTTTATTTTTCCCTTGTCATTCCAACAGTCCATATTTAAATACAAAGTTCAATCGAGTTACCAAACACCCCCAAGGCTTTGAACATGACAGAGGGCTGGGAAAGGGTGTTCAATAGCCTCTCTTTGTGCACGGTGACACAGAGATGCTCTGACTGCTTTCAGCCGCCCTGAACACACTTAGAATAGTATGAGAAGTCCCAAGCCCCACAAGACAGTGTGTGATTTGAAGATGATATTTTAGAGGCTTCAAGAAATAACTGGAAAGTTTGAAGAAGGCTGCATAGCTGCCTCTCTCCAGTGGCTGTAGAGAAAGGATCAGACATCTCTGGAATGGAGGGATCCTGGCTTGATCCTTGCTGCCATGGATGAGAAAACACCTGCAGGCATCTTGGGCATTGTAGTGGGTGACCTGGGTATCTCCAAGGGGAAGATCCACTCAGTGGCTTTGAAGAGAGATAACTGTCATCTGCAGCTCCCCCAGGAAGAGGCCACATCCAGCCCTGGGGACCAGGGAAGGACCTGGTGCTGCTCAGATCACACCAAACACTGACCAGATGGTCTTTGTTGCTCCCACAGGTTTATAATCCCCTGAGGTTTTCTCCAGAGAACTCAGCACAGAGGCACTCCCATGCTTTCCTGCCTTTCTCTGCTGGATCCAGGTGGGAGACCCTTCATCCCTCTCCTTCCTATCTCCTTGCATGTGAGACCTAGTACAAATGCAAGCTCCTAAGTCTAATCCTTCCTCAGTCTCCACAAGCCAAGCTGGCTTGGCCAACTCAAGCAGGCTTTGCCTAACAGGATCTCCTATTACAGCCTCTCCTGTAATAGGGTTTCCATGCTCCATCAGCACTGTGGTCACTGTAGGATTTCACACATTTTTTCTTGTGGCTTGGTGGAGATGTTTACATTTTCTCTTGCCTGCATTGGGAACACCAGTCCCTTGTTTAGGGGTGAGTCCCAGAGAGCCTCAAAGCCAAGGGGGCCAAGTCTTCATGGGTCCCATACTGCATCAATAGATAGATATAGGATACTGAGGTCTCAGCAGCTTGCAAGAGAATCACCTCACAGAGCAGATATAACCTTTTGGAGGTGTTTCGGCTTTTAGCTGGGTCCTGGCTGCACTTCCTAGTGAAGTAAGCCCCTGTTCTCTCAATCCCCTATGTTTCTTCAATGTTTAATAATAAAATAAATAGCAGTACCTCACCACAGAGCTGGGTGCATCAGGGGCTTACTAGATAAGCTGTGGTGTCATCCTCGCAGCAGCTGGAGGTGCCCCAGCTCTCACATGGGGTGAGTCCACCTCGGGGTGGCTGGGGATGAAGGCAGCACTCAGAGCACTGTCCCCCTTCCCACAGGAACTGCATCGGGCAGCAGTTTGCCATGAATGAGATGAAGGTGGCCCTGGCCTTGACCCTGCAGCGCTTCGAGCTGTACCCAGACCCATCCAAGCTTCCCATAATGATACCACAGATCATCCTCAGGTCCAGCAACGGGATTCACCTGCATTTGAAGAAGATTTTCTGATCCCACAGGGTAGAGGGGCAAGATCTCTCCCAAGGGATACCCTCCACCACAGGTTTAAGAGGGGATCACCAAACAGACCCACAGTGGACCTCTCCCCTACTAACCCCTGTCCTACTGTTGTCCAGAGGGGCTCACTGAGCCCACAGACACCAAGCCCAGTAGGTTCAGTTCCCCTCCTTGCAAGGGGAGCAGCATTGCCAAGGGAGTTCCACAGCATTGCTGTGGCTCATCCTTCACCTCCAGGGGCATCCTCCATGTCCTGCTCACCTCCTCATCTCCAAACTGCCCTCACACACTCCCTGACAGGACTTCTGTCACCTGCCTGTAGATTTGTCCCATTGTGAGTTCCCCACTGGGCTTGGCAGTGAACAACACCCAGCGTGGTTTGCAGGTATGCCTAAAGCCTGGGCACTGCCCCAGCACAGCCCCTGCCCTGCCTCCAGCCTGGGTGTGCCTGGCCAGCAGGGCCCCCCTGCATCCCCACACACCCCCCTCCCAACAATTCCTGTTCTGGGGCTGGCACTGCGCCCACCATTACGGAGATGAATGCTCGTGGTTGTTTCCTGCCCCAGCTCTGAACTTCCTTGAGCTCAGGGTGCTCAGGAGCCAGCACAGAAAATGCCACCTGCTAACCTGAGGAAGCACTTGGCACGCTGGAAACAGCGTGTGATCAGCACTGTTCTCCTCTCTGAAATGAAAATAAAGCCTTGTGGGGATGATCTCCAAACATGACTTTGGCTTCCTTTGCATTTGGGGGCCCAGCAGGGTACAAGAGGAGTCCCAGCAGGCCAGAGGCAAGGCTACACCCAAGGGTGCAGTGCTGTCAGTGTTTCTCAAGCCACAAGCACTGCTTCCATGCACCCTGTTGAGACTGTTTCCACAGATCCCACACCATCCACCACCTCCCCTGTGACTCCAGGCACTTCAGTGGTAAGGAAACAACTGAAATGCTCTGTGGTCACACAAAGCAAAACAGAAATACACACCACACACACAAAAGTGCTGGTGGTAAGAACAAAGTCAGCTTGCAAAATAAAACAAGAAGAGATGTGAGTCTCAAACTCTGTCCTGCAGAGGCTGAGGCTGCTCAGTTCCAGGCCTGCCAAGGGGTGCAGGTGAGCACTGGCCCTGGAACTGGGCTTGTGGGGGTACAGGGAGACTTTCCCCAGCACCATCCAGGTGGACATCTGGATGAGCTGCAGGTCCAGGGTGTGCAATGGATCAGTAGGTGGCAGTGGGAGACCCAAAAAAAGTCCTGCCTGGTCCCTGGTTAAACCCCCGGGCCTGGCAGGCAGCACGGCCAGGCCCAGCATGGCAGACAATGTGTCCTGTCCCTGGGGACATCCCTGTCCCCTCCCTCGGCAGAGCAGCCACTCTGTCAGGGTCCTCCGTGTGTTTGGGGCATTACCCACAGCCCAGGAGAAGTTTGTCACTGCGAGGGCCAGGACACTCAGCGGGCATCAGGGAAAACTAAGGCACCAAGGCCTGCAGGTGTGCCATGCCATGCCAGGCTGTCACCCCCAGCACTGGCACCACCAGGATCACTGCAGGCACCAACCTATCCAAACCATGTCTGTCTGCCTGCCTGTCTGCCTGTCTGTCTGCCTGAGCAGCTCTCTGCTGATGGCCAGATCAGGACAGTCAGACCTGAGCACCTCCCCATCTGGCTGAGCTCCTGCAGCCCTCCTGCTCCCCATCCCTGCCGCCTGCTGCATCCTCACCTGGAGAAACAGAATTCTCTGGCTGGAGCCAGACCTTTGTTTTGGCTATGTGGGCACCAGAAGGGACAGGGATGCTGAGATTAACCAGCAAGGTGCAGCTTGTGTTTATTTTGCAAGGCAGCTGAAGACCAAGTTCCTCTCCTCCCAACCCTCCCCTTCTCACCCGCAGAAGGAGGCTGGGTGCAGGTTGTGCAGATGCCAGTGCCACCACCCTGGCACCGCTGGTGGACTCAGGTCTGGAAGCTCAGACTCCTGCTGTCCTCCTCTCCAGCTCCAGCACAGCCAGCCCTTCAGAGGACAGTGGTTTAAAAACACCTTTTTGTTACTGAAAAATCCTGATTGTCAGACATTTCAGCCACCATCTGGGAAGAGGCAAACCACCTTGAAGCTGTGCTCATCTGCTCTCCAGCAGGTGGTCCAAGAAATGAGCTTTGGGTGCCCCTGGTCACAATGACCCATCCCAGTCTTCTTGGTGGTGGGCTCCAAAGCAAACCTAATGGCACTCAGAGGTGTCACTACAGCATTTCCTGGTTTGGGAATGGAGGGAGTAGGACCCCCAGCTGCTGCCCACCCCATGGACTGTACAGTGGCCTGTGTTTTGAGGCCATCACCCATTCACTGCCATAACCAAAGCTGCCCATTTGGTTTCCAAGTGTCCTTCTGATTGCTAGATTATGAACGGCCAACCCCAACCACTTCCAGCAGAGACTTTCTCCAGGGAAACTGCTGTTGGTAACCTGCTTGGGAAAGAGAGGAGATACTGCTGACATTTTTGATGCAAAAAATGGATTGCTATTCCAGGCAGCTATGACAGTAATTGAGGTAAGCAGAGCCAAACACTTTAAAATCTTTTCCTGTTAAGAATCATGCTTAAACCAGGTTAGCAGTTTGAAGGGCCAAAGCTTTTGAGGGAAGGTCTCGCAGCACCGATGCACCATGAAGCCCTAATGCAGCAGCAACCAGGAGAAAATTCTTCCAGTTTTCAGCTCAGCCAGGTCAAACTGAGCAGCACAAACATCCCCCCACCTTCAAACGGTGGCAGTTTCTGGACAGCAGCTTGTACGAGATAACCTCCTCTGCCAAGCCACCACCAAACGGCCGGGAGAGCAGCACGGGAGCTGTGTGAGGAGCCGGGCAGCAGGCAGTGACACAGATCTAATCGCCCCTGCATTTGCCCCAAGTGTCTCCCTGGCAGGCGGTGACATTTCTGCGCTGTCTCAGCTCGCTCCTCCGTCACCATGGCTACAGCAGCCGCCAATCCAGGGCGAGTCCTTCCCGAGTACCAACAAACCCTCTGGGAGATGCTGCGAGAGCCAGCCCCTTTGGCACGGAGACACCTCGGGGACCCCGGGACAATCCACAGCACCAAAAATTTCCCTTTTCCTTTTTCCCCTTCTCCTTTTTATTTTCTCTTTTTCTTTTCCTTTTTTTTTTTTTTTTCTTTTTGAAGCACAAACAATGGAGCTAAAAGGTTGGGTATCAGGCCGATAATCATGAATGACGTGTCGTTATTACACACCACACATTCATTATCTCCCACTCCAGCCATGTCACAGGCGGCTGGAGGAGGGCAGATAACGGGGTGCCTTCATGCAGATGGCTTATTATCAGGATGTTCCAGGAGGGGCTTTAAGACAGTTAGTGATGCTGTTTGCCAGTTAAAGATTAGAGACCCCAGAGAATAATTAACAATCCCAAAACCCAGTTTTTCTGCTGGATTCTTCAGCTTTCTCCCCCCTCCCCCGTTCTCTTTAATCTATTCACTCTAGCAGGTGTAATAAAGTGATAAGGACAGGCTCTGGGGATGTTTGTTTGGCTACTACGGGTGTATAAACCAACAATAGATGGTATTTTTCTTCTGGCTTTCAGTGGCTTGAATCGAGACCAAAAACTTTGCAGCCCCCTTGCCCACACACAGCCACCCCTCCATGCCGTGCTCCTGGTTCCACCTGGGTGGCTGGGCTTCTTCCCCACCCAAAGGACCACAGGGGTGGGACAGGATCCATTTTCTCCTCTGGAGATCCAAATCACACCTCCTAGGTGTCAAGGTGCCCAATGCCAGGAGATAAACCCCAGGTTTGCTCAGGTGCAGGGATAGAGCTGGTGCTGCTTCCAGCAGCAATTTACCTGAATACAGCAAATCCGTAATTAAACTACCTTGGGATAATTTATGTTGTAGGTGTCCACCTGCCCAAACTGCTCCAGTTACAGCTGGAACCGAAAAATCTCAAACCTTCATAGCTAAAGAGCCTCAGGAGAGATCAGGGAAGCATCAGAGTAAAGGTGGCTTTCAACAAAATATCTCATTATCTGGGATTCCAAGAGATGGATTGCACCCTCCTAGGTCACAAACAAAAGTCATGATACACCTTGTAACAAAGTGGGGATGCAAAAAACCCCACCCTGAATCTTTTCTGCCCCAGAGGAGACTATCCTGCCTGCAGCAGAACACAACCCTGGACATCTTCCTGAATCCCAAGGCTCCAGAGATAATGGCACTATGGAATGGGGGGCAGATGGAGAACTCGTGGTGTCCTTACCCTTCACTGGTGGGCGTGGGGAGGCTGGTGAAGGACACTTTAACCCCACTGTGCTTGTGGAGAGAGGTGTTGGAGGGGATTTGGCCCTCAGGCAAGTTGGCTTAGGCCCTTCAGAGAGGTCTCTGAGGCTGTGGGAGCTGCCCCTCACCTGGGGGTCTCAGGTACAGCCCGGACTCTGGAGGACATTCCCCAGCTCATGGGGCTGTGTGGAAGGCAGGAGCACTGGCATGCCAGAAGTTGTCTTCCCAATCACGCTCATCCTGCCAGGGAGGGATGAGACAGCATTGTGCTTTAAAGAGCATCCCGACCCTATCAGCAAGAGATGAGATATCCTAATTATGGCAGTACAGACGAGGATCTGGGCTGTATCAGCCACTACAGAAAGGTAAACAAGAAATATAACAATGGACCCTTAACACTCATTAGCTGTGTCAGATAATACCTCACTTTTCTCCCTTTGGGGCTTAAAATCTAATTAAGATTTTCCAACAATAAATTTCATTTATGCTCGCTCCCTTTTGTTCTTTTTAGGATCACACCGAGAAGCATCTGCGAGCGAGTGCACAGCTCGCGGGAAGGCAGCTTCCGTCAGCCTCAGCTTCTGCCTCACACACAGACGAGGGAAACTGAGGCAGGACAGCACCCTGGGCACTGCAGAGGTGAGATCCTGCTAGGACATAGCACTGGCCCCTGCACAGGGCTCTTTCCCCAGGGAAGTGCACTCCAAAGGGGCAGTGGTTGTGGTAAGACCAAGCAGGGAAGCTCCTGGGCAAGCCCAGCAGTGACTTGTCCTTGCTCAGACTTACAGCCGTGGCAGGGATCCGTGGGGAAAGGGACACTGAGACCCTCTGAGCACACCTGCACTCCAAACTCACTTCCAGGCACTGCAGGGTGAACAGCTCGGGCATCTGTCACACATTCACTGTGTACACAGGGCAGGGAATGAACTCCTGTTGTTACTCATTATAAGGATGACATTTTTAACATCTTTTGCAACTGAGAGGTAAAAAATTAATGGGTTCCCTTCCTCTTGCCACACCCCCAGCCCAAGTGCTGACAGGGCAGGAACAGGCAATGACTAATCCTTAAACCCTGCTGAGAGCAGCAGTACCACTGAACCTTGAGGAGCTTGGCTTTTTCCAAACCCACGTGATGTTTGGCACCTGTGAGAGGAAAGTCAGGGGAGCAGCATCCATCAGGAGCACAAGTGGGGTGGTCCAGGACCCAGCCTGGGGCTGGCTCAGCCTCCAGCTACCCAAGAGAGGGTGGTAGATGGAAACAGCTCTGACATGATGCTGGGGATGCAGCCATCCTGCCTTCACATCTGAGGCCTTGACCCCTCTAACCCTTCTGCCTGTTTTCTTTGACTCCCATGCAATTTCTCAGCTGGAGCTGTGATTACTCAATGCCAAGACTTTGCATTTTCAAAATACTCACCTACCTCAGGCTCTAGGGAAAACGCCTTTTGAGGTGGGGCTGTTACTGGAATACACCTGTCTGAATTTTTGTGTCTCCCTTGCTAGGAACATCAGCAGCTTCAGCTGTGGGAAGTGCACAGCACAGCTCTAGAAACACCTCACTCCTCCCAAAACCAGGGGCTGCCAAAAATACCTCTTACAAACCTCCCACCCCAGTGCTGCTCCAGCTGGGCTGCCCTTGGTTGCAGAGTCCCTTAATCCTTTCTTCACTGGTCAGGAAGAGGATCCTTCATGCCACCAGAGTAACTGATGTTCCAGCAATGGCTGAAGCATCAGAGGTCTCTCATTTCAATCTACAAATGCCACAGCTTAGAACAACAGCTCGTTGTTCCCATGGTGGCCCTGGCACTGTCCCCACCACAGCAAAAGGCAGACCCTGGTTAATGAGCAGCCTGGCAGGAGCAGGTTGCACTGTGGCCGGCTGCCCCAGGACAGCCCACACCGGCCAGAGCAGCCCCTGGCCACTTCCTGGCAGCACTGATCAGTGACTGCCATTGACAGCCTGGAAATGGCTCCCAGCTGGCTGTAGGGCTGCTCATTAGGGTCAGTGGGATTCAGGGAGTGCTGCCTTTCACCCATGAAGCAGCACTGAGATTGTTTCTGTGGCTCAGTAAGCCCACCTGGCAAACAGAAGGGAATGATGCTCTCACTTCCCTGTAAATCCCTTTGAGGCTCTGGGGCAGCCCAAATGCTGAGCATTCCCTGATGTCCTTCATTCTCCCAACTGCCTGAAGGCTGGGAAAGCTGTGAGATGCCAGAAAGTCCTTTGGCTGATTAGCAGAACGACCCTCTTTACTGTCATAGGCAACAATTCTCTTTATTGCTCACCAGGAAGATATGTACAGAGGGGGAGGTTTGTTCTGACATTAAAATGCACGGTGTAGGTCATAAAAAGGAGGGTGAACTGGGGAGAAAAGAGCATTTTTTCCATCAGCAGCTCCCTGGAGGGCAGCTGGGAGTGCGGGGATGTCCCAGGCACCCAGCAGGATCCCCTCTGTGTCTTGAACAGGTCAACACCCTCCTGGGACTTGGGACACCAACCTCGCCAACCAGGCGGGGTGACCACCAGGCGGGAGAGGTGGCACCTCCAGACCCCTCCTGGGGACCAATGCCCGTGGGGACACCAGCCCCAGAGGGACAAGAGCATGTCCCACGGGTGGAAAAGGAGAAGATCAGGAGGTGGTGGTGCCATGGAGAGGCCAAGCCCCTCACTCCCAGGGGGTGCCAGGGCAGAGGGTCTCTGTGAAAATGCCCGTCGCAAGAGCGGGAAGCGAATCGAGAGCAGGAGGAGGGAGCGGGTGGGTGCTGCTACATGGCCGTGGTGATCACCTTCTCCTCGGGCTCCACGGTGTTCTCGTAGGCGTGCTGGTTCTCTTTGGACCTGCACCAAGAGGGACAAGCGCAGTGCTGAGCTCAGTCCCAGCAAGACCAGCATCCCCAAAGCCACCACTGGTGTCCTGACCTTGCTGGTGCCAGCTGAGTGCGGGGTGACATGGGGACCACAGGAAGGGTTATCCTGAAAGGACCAGAGCCAAGTGTGGGGTGGGAATTGCTCTAATTGTTAGCGAGGGCTGTCTTGGCTGTCACCATCTATGTGGTGACTGGTGGTCACTTTTGGTGGTTTCTTCTGTTGGAAAGCTGTGAGGTAGCACAAGACAAATGTGGTGTAGCAGGTTGTGAGGTGGTGCATGGATTGTAGGGCTCAGCTGCAGGGATAGGGAGAGATGAGGGAGAAGGGGATACTCCCTCACTGCCTTGTGCTTAGCCCCTGGAAAGGTTAAAAGCCCCAAAAATAGGTTCATGGGATGTGTAAGACCATGAGTAGGTGAGACCACAGCTCTGCATGTCTGAGCTGTCCCCAGGGGAACAGAACAGAGCCTGGGAGCCCTGGGGAAGAAGTCTGAGCAGGTCCTTCACCTGAAGTCAGCTGCAGCTGATACGTATCTCCCTTCATGGCCGTTGGATGTGACAGCATCTGGCTTGTCCTCCACACTCACCACGTTCTCAGCATTTTCCCTGGAGGGAGAGAAGAGAGGAGTTTGGAGAGAGCAGCAAAGGAGCCATGCAGGGGAGCAGCCTCTTACTGGTGATGACACCACAGAGACAATAAACGACCTGGGTGTGATTCTGTCCTCAGACACCCTGCTCAGCCTCCTTCCCAGCAGGACAAGGAGGAACACCCTGACTGCAGGTTTGCAGAGGCTGTGCCAAGTGCCAGCCCCTGGCTCTGCAGCGGTGATTCCCGGCACTGTGCTGGCAGTCAGCAGCACTCATTGTCAGTACTTAGGATTGTTTTCTCCTAACTGGTTTTTCCAGTCTACTCCTGTGTAATCTGTTGCAAAATAGTCCCTGTGGATCCCGATGGACACAGAGAGAGCAGTCAAGGCTCCTCTGGTGCCTCAGCCCTGGCGCAGGAGGGCTGTCCTTGTGCACATCCATGTGAGCAAAGCCAAGCTGCTCTCTCTCAAAAGTGAGCCTGGATCACTTGCAGAAGGAGCCACTGGGCAGGGATGGGGTGTTTGGAGCCAGACTCCAGAAGCTCGGCTCTGGAGCGAGCCTGTAGCCTGAGCAGCACCAGGGGGATTGAGCTGCCGAGGGTGGGTGCAGTCCACCCTGCATGCACGGCCCTGCCTCCAGCACTTGCCCAAGGGCAATTTCAGAGGCTTTTCCAAGGAACAGCCTGTCACAAACAGGCAGTGGCTTGAGCTGATAGCTGCTGTCAGAGTGACAGTGCAGAGCTGGCAGGGCTCCAGGCTGCTGAGCCTCCCTCCCGCTCTTCTGAAGAAAGGCCAGATTAATTAAAACAAGGCACCTTCCCTCCTCAAGCCCTCCTCAGCATCCTCTGCCTCCAGGCTGGGAAAAGGCAGCCAGGCACAGGCATCAATGGGAAACACCATCCCTGCCTGCCACTCCATGGGCTGGGGGTTCCTTCGGTTTGAGGACAAAGGTTCCTCTTTGGGAAACAAAGACCACAGTGGCAAATCAGACCATATGAATATATATATATATATGTATACACATGCTGTATCACGCATTGACCCAGAATGCATCCCAAAGGGACCTGTTTAAAATGCCTCTGGGGCTAAAGCTGACCTGCTGATGCTCAGAGGATAAACCAGCTGCCCACCTGTCCAGCCTGGAGAGGCTGCAGGAACGTACAGGTACAAGAAGACTCCAGCCTAAAGCAACCCCACCAGTGCAGAGGAACTGGGAAACAGATGTGGGGTGCTTTTGGTCTTCATCCCCTGTTGCCTTTGGGCTCAGGTTCAAGGCAACTTAGACAGTTGGCCTTGCTGGGCTGAGCAGAAGCAGCAGCCTGTGACTTTGCCCGGCCAGCATCAGGCAAGAGTTAACCCATCCCACAGAGCCTTTTTCAGATGAATAAAGACACCACATTTGCCTGTGCCATGGGCTCCAGGTGGAGAGTACTGCCACTGCTTGGCTACCTCCCTTTCTCCCAGCTCTTCTCAGTGTGTTCTCATGACTTGGCTCTGTCTGCTTTGCAAAAAAAGCTGGTTCATGTTTCTTATATCCAATGGATCTAAGGAACATGGGAACTGCACCCCCAAAAGCCACAGAAAACCAGGCTGGGCCAGCCCCCTGAACACATTCCCATGAGATCCAGCCACGATGCCGTGGCTTTGCCATTCCCAGCACAGCACTTTTCTCACAGCAGAATTTGTGTGGTGCAAGCTCCCATCTGGCAATCAGTAACAGGGATCAGAGACCAGGACAGGGACAAAAGGACAGGGAGATGAGGACAGGGAGTCTTTGCTCTCCCAGCCCACCTCCCGGCACAGCAAGCACGGTGTTCCCAACGCTGGCACATGCACGGAGGCTGCTGGAAGCGACACGTGCCAAGGCAGCTGAGCCCAGCTCAGAGCCACCTCCCACACTTACACTTTATCCTTACACCAGAACCTGTTGACCACGAAGGCGATGGCCACCAGGACTAGAAACACAACCACTGCGATGACGCCCTGCGACCACGGCTGGAGGCTGCCCCGCGCTGCAGGGAGAGAGACACGGGTTAGGAGTTCATCCTCGGGCTTTATCTGCCCAGCTCCTCCCATCCAGCTTCAGCAAGGTCCAGATGAGAGCTTGATCCTGCAAATCCGAGCAGGACGTTGCTGTCTGCTCAGGCAGGCTTACCTGGGTGATAGCAATGAAATAAACTACAATTAACAGCGTTTTCACTGGTGTTTGCATGTGGAGTGTGGTGCCTGGCAGCTTTGGGGCCCCCTATACACTGACATCCACACACAAATACATAAACATGCACCTTGGGGGGCTGGTGACCCTGTGATGGGGGAGAAAAGGCCTTGGGGACATGGAGGAAAGGAGTGAAGGAGAACGTTTGCCAGAGGAAGGAAGGCAGAGGAGTTTCAGCAAACTGCTTATTCTCTGTCCCCAGATGCCACAGACATCATTCCTGGGATATTTTCCAAATACTGACTGGTAAAATAAGGACTCCATAACAGGGAGAGTGTAAGATTTGGTTGCCACTCCCACAGCAAAAAGTTGTCATTGTGGATTTTGGTAAAATGCACCATTCAATAAGTTTCCAGAGCAGCAAATGATTTATGACAGAAAGTGAAGGCTGAGGCATTCAGAGGAATAACCTCAGCACAAAGAACAGGTGGGGCTGGCAGGGGCCCAAGCAGATTGGGGTAGAGGGGTGGGAGCTGGCTGGGATAGCCCCATTTCCCCCAGGGATGGAACAGACTGACAAGTTCATTTTTCTCTATCCAGACCTAAGCAGGAATACAGCCTCAGGTGGGAAGGCTGTGAGACACATTCCTGGATGTGGGCAGGATACAAGGGCAGACAGGGAGAAGAGGAAACCTTGTCCCAGCTCTTGCTGGGATGGCTGCTCCTTGTCTCCCACTGGATTTTGGATTTTTCTGAATGGAGCAATCAGACATAGTCAAACCCATCCTTAAGTGTCATCACATCAGCACTAAAGGACACCTTGTCCATACAGCCACATCCCTTTGAGATTTAATTACTATTTACTCAGATCCAGTTTTTCCTCATCAAAACACCAACCCCTGCCCATGCTGTGGTCCCTCTGCACGGGCAGCTGGGGGGTGATACCTGCCAGCCCCAGCATCAGCCCCAGGACACCCAGCCCCAGCCAGGGACACCTGCAAGGCTGAGCTGCCCCAGGATGAGCAGTGGATACTTCAGTCTCCCTCAGGAACACTTCCTCTGTCTCACAGGAGACAGCCCTCTGCTACAAACAGAAAATAATCTTTACTAGCAGTAGTAAGAGCAGGCTGCGTGCTCCACATGTGCCAACTCCTAACCCACAGACAGCTTCACACTGGCTCTGCTGCTAACAGCTCTCCTCTCCTCCCTCTGATTTTGGGAAGGGAGGCTGTCCTTTGGTAGCATCCCCAGCTCCTGGAGTCTTTACTGCAAGAGACTTTTAAATAAAAAATAATAAATAAAACAACAGCAAACCTCAACCCCCAAAACACAGCTCTTTTTTTCCTCTTGGAAGTGAAATCAGCCTGACCAGCTGTGCCAGTCTGGAAAGCAGTGGCACTCTGCTGTCAGGGGCTGTGAGAACAGCCCTGAGTAGCATCTCTCAGCCCCCTCTCCCCACAGAGACGTTTGTCGTGTTTCTGCAAGGTCCCAGAGCAGAAACTCAAGCAGGAGGAGCTCAGACGGAAATTCCCTCTCGTATCAGCGTGTTTCCACTGAAATACCATTGTATCAGCAGGCTGCTGCTGCTGGCAGCCAGGGGTGGTGACAGTGGGAACAGCAGGGCTCGGTCCCCTCCTGCCCTGCCTGCTGGTCAAGGATGCTCCTGCCCTGCTGCCCACCCTGCTGTGAGTGCAGCCCCAAACACACCTATTGCCTCCTGGCCGAATTTTGGCTCGCTCTGCATCCTCCCTCACTCTGCCCTTGGCTGCTGGCCACATTTATTTATTAGTTGTAGTTTATTTTTCCTGCCAGACCCACGGTTTCCAGCCTAAGCCTGCAGGAGGTCCAGCCCTTGGTGAGGTTCCTCTGGGGTTAAGGAAGTTCAAGGGCAACCAGGGAATGAAGTCAGCAATGACTTAAACTGCCAAATTTGCATCTCGTGATCTTCCAGGAAAGGAGGGGGGTAGAGAAGTGGTAGCAGACCTCCTTGGAGCAAGCATGCTCAAGAGGTACTGGATGTTTTTGCCAGTGAAATCTCACTCCTGTGGCTGTTTCCACCAGATTCCAGAGCATCCAAAACCAAAAGGGAAAACACCAAACCAAAATCAAGGGTTTCTGGCTTTGAGAGATCATGTGGGGCCGGGCTGCAGGGGGAGATAAGGATGGTAGGGAATGGCAAATGCCTCTGAAATACCCGCTGGGAAACTTGCACGGGCATAAGAAAGGAGGAATGGGGATCAGGCAGAAGCAGGAGCTTGATAGGATCTATTCAGGGAGTAAATGTTTGTGTCCCAGCCCTCGGGGGCACTGCCTGGCTGCAGTCCCACCAGCACACCTTGCTGCCCTGCCAGGAGGGATGACAGAAAGGATGAGTCTCACCTGTGCAAACAGGACTGTGTTCCTGGAAAAATGCTCCACCGGGGATGCCCCTCCTGGTCAGCCTGCCCCTCGGGCTCTGCCACCTCCCCTCTGTGCTGCCCCATGGCAATGATGGGGGTTTCCCCCACAAACAAGATCTCCAAAGCCAAGCTAAGCAGCGTGGAATCTGCAGCCCTGGCAGATGGGTCTCCTCACATCGGCAGCTACAAACCAGGCCGAGAGAAGTGCTGGTGCCAGAATAAGCCTGTGCACTTGTTGCAGTTCCATTTCCATACTCAACAGCTAATTTGAAGACACAGACCTGCTTTTTAATACACCTTCTCTGATTGTTTGGAAAGCTTGGGCTGGCCTGTCTTTTCTGCTGTTTAAGGAAGCTGTGCCAGGCTCTGAATCCTTATTAAAGGACTTTTTTTTTTTAACTCTTTCCAAGCAAAACTTTCAACCCTCCTGACAATGGACACTCCAGACTGTTAAATTCTCAGCAAGTTAGTAAACAAACACAGGAAGAGTGGTCAGGGCTGGGGCATCAGGAGGAGAAAGGGGGAGGGAATTTTCCGGGACTTTGGCGGCACCAGAGGAGTTTTAATTACTCCTCATTATTTCTAGCCCTAGAGAAGCCCTTAGTGAACTTCCAAAAAATAATACCTTATCATAGGAAATTTCTCTGTTTAGTCTTTGGGAAGAGAAGAGGAGGTCAATTTGCTGAGGAAAATATTTGTTCCCTCTCCTCAGCAATGATCAAAATTACAGATTAACAAGAGGATCAGAGAGCTCAGGGAGCAACCCAGAACAACACTTGCTCAAGGATAAGAGTGAGAAAAAAGAAAGAAAGAAAAAACAAGCCTTAAGAAAACAGATTACTCATCTCAGTGCACAGTCCTGCCAGAGGTAAAGCAGAGCAGTTTATCTCTGTGCAAGCACCTCAGATAAACCTCAGGTGGCAGATTCAGCCTTCTGCAAAACAGGTAGAAAGTCTCTATATCCCGGCTCCAGCAACACCCCTGAACCCACGGGCACCCACCCATCCCGGTGTGAAGCCAGAGCTAAGCTCAGGCAGGAGCAGGGATGAATTTCCCCTTCCCAAGCCGCTCCTGCACAGCTGTCCCCTGTCCCCCACCAGCAGCTCCCACCTGCCCGGGGCTGGCTGCCTTTCCCTGCCCCTATTTCCCGGGATGCGAGCAGCCTGGCGCCCTTACCTTCCTGGCAGCAGGCGGGCTGCAGCTGCAGGAGCAGCGCCAGGAGCAGCAGGCGGCGGGCGGGCATGGCGGAGGGAGAGCCGGGCTGCGCTGGGGCACGGCGCCTGCCGCAGCCACCGGCCCTGGTCAATCATCAAACGCCCCGAGCAGGAAGGCCCGTGCTCCCACCTGCTTATTCAAATCCTGCTGCGTGCGGGGAGGAGGTGCCTCCCTGCCCCGTCCCGCCGGAGCCGGAGGGGAATTTGGGGCGCGGTGGTTTGAACCTGACAGATGCCTTAGGTAGGGCGTGGGAGGCAGCTCGGGCACGAAACATTTGCACAAAACATTTGGAGGAAAACAACGAGACCAAGATGGGTGAAACTCTTCCCCAGTGGTGTCCCCCAGCTCCCCTCCCCACAAGAGGAGAACGGGGGGAGCCCAGCAATGCCCCAGCTCTGACATTCCTTCCCACCCTGTGGGACTCCCACTCACTTCCCTGCTTTTTCTTTTCAACAAGTGTCACTCATAACCCAGAAAAACACATTGGTGACTCTAAAACATCCAGTTAATGGACAAGACTCCATGCTGGGTACTGCCTCTCACCTCCCACACCTTGCTTAATGGTGGCACTATTAAACAGAGCAGAGCCAGCCTTCATTTTATTGAGTCATCAGGGCTGTCCCCAGAATTTCTTCAATACCAGAAGAGGTAAAAACAGCCAAAGAGCTGCAGCAGGCTGCAAGGCTTGCTCTTCACAAAAGCTGCACAAATGCTGCTGGACAGAGAGAGTTGGAGGTCATGAGTTAAGCAGTTTTCCAGTCCATGTCAGGTTTGGATGACTGGCAAACCCACCCCACAGGAAGCATAAAAGATATTTGGCTTCACAGCTGAGAAGCTTCAGTTGTTCCTGAAGGAAATTATTAAGTTGTGAGCCAGGGGTTCCATTGTCACTCTTCTTGTGAGGTGTCACAACATCTTTGTAACCCCTCAGCTGCATCTGAGCCCCCGACCTCTGGTCTGGTGATTTCCCCTGGATGCTCCATCCTGAGAAGCAAATAACACTTATCCCCATGGGACCCATGCTCAGGAACGTGCAGCACCCTCAGGAAAGCTCACTTGCTGGAGGAGGACTGCCCTCCTTCACCTCAACACTTTATCCTGTATTTACAATAATATCATTTATCCTGAAGACAAACCAGATCTGACTTTGAGCTGTACAAGACTGAAGGCCAGTTCCCAACTCTTTCCCAAATCCCTTCCCATGGCCAGGCCCCCAGCTGCAGTGTGGGATCACCCCACTGCCAACCCCACTCATTTTTGCTTGCGAAATCAGTGGGACAGGGACTTTCCTATGCACCCAGCAAGGAAGTGTCACAACAGGGGCCCATAATTAGGCCCTGTAAAACAATCTAATCATATTACACAGGAAAAGGAATGGCTTGTGAGTAAGTAAAAACGAGAGTGAACTTTGGGTTCCCCAAGACCTGGGGAAACCCAGTGGGAGAGTGTGCAGATCTCTCCATCTTTGCTGCCTCACTGTTGCTTTTCTCTGCAAAGCCCAGCAAAAGCAGCCTGGCTGTTTGGAGCAGAAGGCTTTATCAGCAGATCAGAAGTCCTGGAGAAGCTGGTCCTGCTGCTGCCCTGGGGAAATTCAAGGTCTGGGACATTCTGCTGCTGCTGTCCACTCCCCTGCCACGCCTGGGGCTGGGTGCTGAGGTTCCTTCTCCACGTACTCTGGGTTGTGCAATCACCCCAGGGCTCTGCTCTGCACAGCTCCAGGGACTGGGGGCTGATTTCCCAAAGACAGGAGGTCTCAAGGATCCATCCACATGCCATGGTGAGCTGGGGTGACAGGAGATGACAGCCCAGGCCCTGGGATGAAGGCAGGGCTCTGTGCCTTTCAGACAGCGGTCTTGCTGTCAGTCCATCCTGAGGAGCAAATAATTCTTCACCAATTGCATGTTTCCACATTTATATGACGTTTAAGACAAGTCAATGACTTTTGGCTCACCGGTGAGGCCAGGGAATCGCTCAGTGATTATCTGAAAGCTCCTCTGTGCTCCAAAGCACGTTTAGCCCCACAGCCATTAGGAAGGAAGGTGCCTGTGTGACAAAGCTCCCGTGGCACCTCCTGGCTGCATATCCCTGCATATCCCTGGGTCTGGCCTGGGGGGATGAGAAGCTGCAAGTCACTGTAGCAGCCTCACTGCAGGGGCAAAGTCTGAAATTTCAACAAATTATTTGCCAGCCAGGTTTTCCTTTCGGCATCCTGACCATGTCTTGGGACATGCAATGACAAATAACTCTGTGTTTCTGCTGCTGGTGATGGAAATCTCTCATTTAAGCCTCCAGCAAAACCCAGCCATGGTGAGACAAAGCCCTACAGGTCCATTTTAGAGCTGAGGGAAACTGAGGCACAGAAGGACAAATCACCCTGGCAGCATTTGGTCAGAGCCAGTCACTGCTCTTTCAAACACCCGTGTGAGCAGTTGCCTGTATAACAGATTTTACACAAAGCAGGGATTGGAATTTCAGGCTTTACACTCATATACTCCAAAAATTGGCTACTATTTCCCCTAAAAAGTACATATCTTTTAGGTAAAAATTAAAATTTGCTCAAAGCAACATTCCTGGATGATATATCTCAAAGCACAGATGCCAGTTCCTCTTTGAAAAACATTGTGGGACTCTGTGTTTTAATGGAAATCATTTTCTTTCTTCTTCACCTCCTTCACTTCCTTCCTTCCTCCCTCCTTCCTTCCCTCTTTCATCCTCTCCATTTCCTCCCTGTCTCCCAGACAGAACCATAAAAATAAAAAATACTATATAGCAGCAAACTTGAACATTCCCTAAAGAGATCTTGTAATCTTTTGAAGAAAAGTAATTATAAATTTATTACATTTCAATAGCTGATATAAAATATGAAAACTCCACACCAAAAAAAAAACCACCAAAAAAAACCCCAAAAAAACCAAACGAACAAACAAAAAAAAAAAAAAACAACCACCACAAATCAAATGTAAAATTTCTTATTTCTCTTGTCGTCTACCATCCAAACCAAGTATTCTTTGCTTGTGCCAGGGTTCTCTCATTTCCCATTGGCACTTGTCTTGCAAATCCTGCCTGCTCTGGATGCTGCCAGGAGAGAGCCAGAGCTACAACCACTGTGAAAAGGGCATTTTCTTGGCTCAGTGTGCCACTGTGGGTAAAAGGCAGCAGAAAAAAGACAGCTCCTGCTCTGGGTTTTCATCTATCACAGCTCTGTGCCCCACTTCTCCTCTTTAAAAATGCCTTTAGACTGCCATGTATTTTCTTATCTGTGTGCTGTTGAAAACCCCAGTGTCAATGGCCTGGCAAAATTTATCCATAGCCTTCACTGCCCTTAAGGCCTGCCCAGCAGCCCCTCTGTGGCCCATGGGCACTTCATGGGACACTGTGGATGATATTTTTTACGCCAGTTGATTTTGGGATGGATCTCTGGGCAGTGTTCACCCCCTCCCCTCCCTGTGCAGGGGCCTGATGCTGCTGCTCCTACATCTAAGGGCAGCCCTGGGGTCTCTCCTCTGTCCATTGTCCCTCTCTGAGCTCCCTGCTCCTCTGTGCCTGACATCAGGAGCTGCCAGGGCTCTGACAGCACGTTCACATCAGGCTCCAAAGCCTTGGAAAATTAGAGAGAAAACACCTACATGACCCACCCTGCCTTGGAGGGCTGGGAGGAAGCAAACCAAAAATCCCTGCAACAAGAAGAAACCCCACCTGCCTCTGCTTTGCCTTATTGCTGGGGGATGAGCCTGCATCTGTGATTCCCCCTGGCCTTTCCATCTGCTCAGAGGGAATTCTGCACCCCTAATCACCTCTGAGTGTGGGGGGAAAGCTGCTGCCTGGCTGGAGTGGCAGATAGGAAGGTTCCCAATGTGTGATGCTCAGAGAGGGAGAAAGGAGCTGACTTTGCTCTGGATATTCCCTCCTGCCCAGGGATATCGAATGGAATGAATAATTTGCTATCCGATCATCTCTAATCTTCATCCCATAAAATCAGCAGCAAGCTGGGAGGGTTTTTGAAGCCTCCAGCTGCATTTGCTGATAAGACATGAGGCAGGAAAGATTGGAAGCCCATAAAAATGATAATCTCAGGCTTCAGTGTAACTTGGTGGAAGGGTTTTCTCCCGTCCTTTCATTAAGGATGGATTTCATGATCTTCCTTAAATAACAACAAGCCTTCTCACGAGGAATCTCCCACCCGAAAACTGATTGCATCGTCATTAGGAAATAGGAGACCAAGAAGCCACGAAAAAATAGATGGAGCACAGCTGAGCTCAAGGCTAAGGCCGAGGGTGGGAGGAAAAGAGGGAATTGGAAGTAATTTCTGAGCACAGAGAGGATCTTTAGGCATTGGGGCTGTGCCTAGGAGAGTCAGGCACTGGCACCGTGTCAAGCTGCTGGGCACAAGCCTGACCATGAGCCTGGATGTGGAGCAAAGCCTCCTCTTCCTCATACTTCACCTGCTTGGCATGAAGAGAAATATCATGTCCCATTTCAGTGTGATTTGATACAGCATCCTCTACACCAGCCCCACATTCAGTGAATCTGGACAGAAGAAGGGAAAGGAAAAAACTCAGCGACCATTTACATTTGAATCTCAACTATGATAGACAAAAACAAGAGAAGGGAAAGGTGGCTGGTATGGTGAGGGTGGAAAGTTTCAGGAAATAATTACCTCAGATGCCAGAAAATTAGGAAAAAAATAGAGAAGAAATAGGAGAAAATTAAAAGTGTAAACTATAATCAGATGTCAAATTGCTTTTCTTCAGCTAATTGAAATAATGTTTTCTCTGCTACCCACCACTCTACCCCTTTCAGATGCTAATCCCTATCAAACATGGACTTACAATTACAAATTCATAGGCATTTTTCCCAGGAGCAGAAATTGCTTTGCCCTGTAACCTCTAAGATGAGGTCTTAATAGGAATTCACGAGCAGTCTCTGGTAAAGCTTCATTAGCTGGAGAGAATAGACAAGGGCAAGTTGCAGTGCTCCCTAACCACTCTAGGGAAAAATTAATTTAAATTACTTTGTAAAGTAACAAGGCCAGATAATGTGTTTCCTTCTTGGATTATTGTTTTCCAACACCCTAATATGTGGGCAGATTAGGTTACTTTGTGTGTCTTGATGGTGGTCCGTGCTAAATTGTGATTTATGGAGTGCAGAAGCCTTTGGAAACACTGACCCCTTGGGCCAGAGCTGGACAGAGCTGGGGCATGGAGCTGGCTGGATCTCACCAGGCTGTGCTGGGTGGAGGCTGTTGGGGGGCAGGGGAAGCCACCTCCAGCACCTCCACACAGCCCAGGAGAGAATCTCAGCTACTAAAGGTGGCATTCCAGCATTTCCCTGCTTGGAAACTGATCCAAGAGTCCTGCTGCTTTGGGGCAGCTTTAGATTTGTTTCCTGGAGGCCAGATCCTAAGCAATGCTGACTTCTGTGTTTCCAAGGGCTGGACCAGCATGGAAAACCTCTTCCAGAAGTCCCTCAGCAAAGCTGCTGCATGGAACTGATTCCCAGCCACTAAAACCTAAAATGCACTAAAATATCCTGAAAATCAAGCCTGCAGCCCCAGGAGGGAGAGGCTGTGATTTCGCACACCCCCTCCAGCCCTTGCCAAGCCTTCCCAAAAAGAGCTATAATTCTCTTCCCCTGGCACCAGGCTGGGTGCTCTTCATGCTGGTGTGGGTTTATGGAGCTTTGCAGAGAGCCAAGCCATGGGGAGATGTGGTGATAAAGCCTTGGCAGAGGGGCTGGGACTCCTCTCAGCACCCTGGGCACTGCCAGCTCCAGGCATTATTCACCTGAGCCTTGTCACACAGAATGGGCCAGCCTGGCCAAACCCCAGGGACTCGAGCATCATTCAGTGAGGAGACAAAGAGTTCAAAGGGCCTGTGGGCAACAGACAGCACAGATCATCTCTGTTGATTAAATAGGTTCCCAGCTGATGTGGGAGTCCTAGGAGACCAGCCTGAAGCTGGGAAGATTTATGGACAGCTACCTGAATTGGAGAGGCCATGCATTGATTTTATTCCTGGCATCTGAAGGGATCGCTGCTGTTTCTCAGAGCAAAGAGGGCTGGTGAAAGATCGAGACAGAGGGATAGGTAGAGGGAACCAGGGACAGAAATCCAGCCCATCTAATAAAGTTTTTGTCCCCACTTACCTGGGGGAAGATAAAAACCCCGTGGCACTACTTTCTGTCATTCTCCCATCCAAAACTGCAACACTTCAAAACAAGACTGGAACCCCCAAGGATGCAGGTTTATACCATCCCAGCTTCTGCAGCCACTTGAATTTTTTTCCTCCGCATCAGCAACCTATTGCTGTCCAAGCTCTGACAAATTCTGGACCACTTTCGCTGCTGACAAGCGCTGTGTTTTGGTAGCTCCAAGCACAATTAAGTGTGCTCTGGAGTCTTTTTAACTGTGCTGTCTCACAAGAGCAGGACCAAGCACCCTGGAAGGCAGAGGAGCACCAGGCAAGGGCATTCCCATGAGCAGGATACCCCTGCATGATGTCTAGGTCCCAGGGGGTAGAGAAGAGCCTGCATCCAGTAGGGCACCCCTGCTCAGCACCACCTGAGGAAGGTGATTCCTTCCTCCAGCCCCACATCCTTACCGGGGAAAAAGAAAGGGACCTGGGCAGAGGGAGGAGCATCCCCAACACAGGACACCATCCTGAGCAGCCTTGGACTCTGGGCTGCAATCCCCCAGAGCCCTGCCAGCAGGCACCAGCCCTATTTCCATGGTCAGCAGCAGAGGCAGCAGTTTCAGGTGACACCTCTCTTCTCTTCCTTCTCAGAACCAGGGCAAAAGCCTGGAATAAGAAGGAAAAAAATAACGGGACCATCGGCACTAAGTGAAACGAACCTAATAACCTCCACTTCTTTTCAACGAGCTCCAGTTGTTGCTTTACAAGTGTACTCCAGCCCCGGCGAGCGCCAAACAAAAGCTCCCCTCTCCTTCTCCCTGCCTGTTAAACAGCCTTTTTATTTCAGCGAGCTGCATCTGCTGGGTGGCAGCCGCGATTACCATAACACAAGGGTAGGATTTGGCCGGAATGCTTCCCCTTCCACTCTACAACAGGCGGGAGCCTTGGGCTAGTAGGAAAATAAAATGAAAAATAAAGGGCAGGGGGAAAAAGACTGAATGCATGAAGTCACTTTTCTGGCTGCCACCCAAGCAAACAGATGCAGGTAATGGAGGAGAGGGGGGAAATCGTGTCCTCGTCTCCTCAGAGCAGTGACTTCTGCTGCTGGGAAAGGGAGTGGGAGGGACATGGAAAGGCCAGAGGGAATTCATGTGAGTCCAAGACCTGAAAAAGGCATTTCTCAGGGTATATTGAAGTTAGGAGAGCTTTTTGGGGACCTTAACCCATTCCTGAAGCCTTGGAGGCTGCTGGCCCCCTCAGGATGCTGCTGCAGACACACTGAGAACCCTGAGAGGGGGACGGATCCAGGGCTCCTGCAGGATGGACAGGATTGATAGGAAAGGGCTGAACAATGCCAACCTGTGCCGATGTGCCACAGCAGCTCAGAACAGGCTCCTCTTGGATCCAGCCCTGAACAGGTTTTGAGGACAAAAGGTGAAGACCCCTGGGAGCTGCCTTTGCCTGGGACTGAGGAGAACAGGTTGTTTCCAGGGCTGGCAGGACTTTAATTAGAACTCAGTAATTAGGGCACCGGCACAGCCACCGGCGCTCCCACTGGGAAGTGTGAGTCTCCACAGGGTCCCCTCCTGTCTGGTGAAATCCAGGGGGCTCGGCTGCCTGCGGTGCTCTGGCAGAGCCAACGGGGAGCTGGTGACCGCAGGCACAGACCCCCTGCCCTCACATTCCAGGGATGGGGACCTGCAGACAGCACTGAGTCCCCCAGAGCCTGGCCGAGCTGGGGGAACAGCAGCTGCCCCAAGCTGTCTCTCTGCCTTTCTACCCCAAAATACAAAATTCTGCGGGAAAACAGTGTTCAGATACAGCGGGTTTAACACAGCGAATGTCGTTCCGCGGCAACCCCAGGAACACCTGTAGAGAGTGAAGAGCGAAAAAGGAGAGGGAGGAACGGAGCAGGGGAGGAGCGGAGAAAGGGAGAGTGGGAAAGGACAGGCTTTAACACACTTTATTTGGAAAACCTGAGAAAACATCACACCCCGTTACCGGCAGACCCCGGGCGGGCGCTGCGCCCGCGGGGCCGCTCGGGCCGGGCCGCGCCCCCTGGCGGCAGCGGCGGGCACGGCCGGGGCGGGTCCGCTGAGGTTCGGAACCGCTTCGGAACCGCTCCGGAACCGGCCCGGTTCTGCTGCGGCTCGGCTGCGCTCCGGAACCGCTTCGGAACCGGCCCGGTTCTGCTGCGGCTCGGCTGCGCTCCGGAACCGCTTCGGAACCGCTCCGGAACCGCTCCGGAACCGCTCCGGAACCGCTTCGGAACCGGCCCGGTTCTGCTGCGGCTCGGCTGCGCTCCGGAACCGCTCCGGAACCGGCCCGGTTCTGCTGCGGCTCGGCTGTGCTCCGGAACCGGCCCGGTTCTGCTGCGGCTCGGCTGCGCTCCGGAACCGCCCCGGGCCCGCTCCGGCCGCGGCTCCGCTCCGGAACCGGCCCGGTTCTGCTGCGGTTCGGCTGCGCTCCGGAACCGCTCCGGAGCCTCTCCGGAACCGCTCCGGTCTGCTCCGGCTCGGCTGCCCTTCGGAACCGCCCCGTTTTTACTCTGGCTGCGGCTCCGCTTCGGAACCGTCCCGGTTCCCCTCCGGTTCCGCTCCGGACGCGGCTCCGCTTCGGAACCGCCCCGTTTTTACTCTGGCTGCGGCTGCGCTTCGGAACCGCTCCAGAATCGCCCCGGTTCTACTCCGGCGGCGGCTCCGCTTGGGAACCGCCCCGGTTTTGCTCCGGTTCTGCTCCGGCCGCGGCTCCGCCCCGGTTCCGCCGCGGCTGGGGCTGCTCCCGCGGGCAGGAAGCGCTGGCGCTGCGGTGGCATTGATGTGCCGTTTATCTGCGAGCGGGGCTTCCCCCAGACCTGTTCAAAGCAGGCGCCCGCCCGGAGGAGGCGGCCCGGGGAGCGCAGCGCCCGCCCGGGCCCGGCTCGGGACAGCCCCGCTGCGACCCCCGGGACACGGCTCCGGGGAGGGCTCGGCTGGGGGCTGCTGCTGGAGAGCGGAGCAGCGGGCAGGGCGGTGGCGGTGTGGCAGTGTCCCCTCGGGAGGGGACAGACACGCTCCCGCTGTCGCCGCCTTTCTGCCCATCCCTTGCGGTGTGCGGATGTAGGGCCTTATCCCCGTCCCGCGGCACCTGCACGCAGCGATAGAGGGGAGCAGCTCGGAGCAGCACGGAGCCAGCTGGAGGGTGGTCCCAGGGATGGGCAGAGAGCCGAGATAGGAGCAACGGCTGCCACGGCTCAGCTCAGCCTCCCTGCCGCCTTGGAAACACCCCGGGAAAACATCCAGTACCTGCCTTGGGTGGTTTGGCGCCACCTGACCCAGAAAGGAAAAAAAAAAAAAATAACCAAAAACAGCTCAAGGTTTGCAAGGATGAGGCAGAGAGCAGCCTGTGAGTGATTTCTGCTGGTGGCAGCCAAAAGCAAAGCCACCCTGGAGTTTTGTCTGGTGGGGACAACAAGCAGGGCAGCGTGCAAGGGGGGACATGTGTGAGCATGGAATGGGCTTGGGTGGCTTGAGGACACATGCAGGACTGTGTCCAGTGTGTTTAGGACTGTCCACAAACGTGCATCCATGGATGCACCCGCAGGAATGGGATGTGCAGAAAGGAGCGTTTGTGTTTGTGCACCACTCCAGTGCAAGGGCACACGGGCTGTGATTTGTGAGCAGGTCAGTGCACACCCGCCTGTCCTGGGCGTGGACAGGTATTTGGGCAGTGTGCGTTGGTGACTCCTTGTCACACAGGTGGCTGTGCCACTGTGTCACTGCTAAGCCACCTCTGTGATGTCCCACATTGCAGCCTCACCCAGGCTCGTTCCTCACCCTGGCCCAGCACGAACACGGCACCATTTCACCAGCAGCAGCCCTGGCAAGCACAGAGATTTCCCACCCACAGTGTCCACAGTGGCACACTGCTGACTCCATCCAGGACACCCCTGCCAGCCTCCAGCTCCCGTTTCAGTGCCATTCCTGGGGATGGAGCAGGCTGGATGCTCAGGGCAGTGGTGCTGTGATGCTGGATGTTTGCAAGACACGACTGGGACAGTGTGGATGTGTTTTGTTTCAGCTGCAGCGACGTGTGAAGGGATATATCACAGCAAGCACAGTGCTCTGGAGATGGGACAGCTGCTGTAAAGCATCCCCTTGCTCCCAATCCCCCCAGGCAGCCTTGGACGGGCAGTAGGTGAGACCACAGCTGGACCCTTCAGACATGCAGGATGACTTCACCCCTGGTTTCTGTGGGCTCTGGGCAAGCTCTGGCAGCAGGGGCTGTGCTGCAGGTGGTGACACTGGTGGAAGCAGAACAGCTGCAGGACTGGACACGTTCCCTTCCCTTCCCTGGGCTTTGGCCATCTTCCCAGATGTACATCTGGAGTGGGACAGTGTTGTTCCCTGACACAAACACAGGCTAAGCAGGGCGTGCAGGCAGCACGCTTCCCTAGCCACTCTAGCTCGATGCTTGGCATTTTTGGAGCCGTTCACTCCTGACAAGCCCAGCTCCCGGGCCCACATCAGGAAGGAGCACGGCTTGACAGCCCCTCACACTGAGACCTCCAGCCGGCTTCTTTCACAAGATGCAGCCAGGATGCTCTGCCGTGCCTTTCCTTGGGCATGCCCTCAAACCTCTCCTAGCCCAGCCAACAAGTCACCTCCTCCCCTTCTTTCCAGCACTCCTTGAGCTCCACGACAGCAAGCCGCCTTTCCCTTGGCAGTGCCGGCGCTGCGGAGCGCGGTACCACCGCGGCTTTGCCGGCCCCTTTGCCAAAAGCCTTTGCTGCCACTGCCACCTTGGCACGGGCAGATTAAGCTGGTGCCAGGCGGGATTTGCCAGAGGGATGGGCAGGGAGAGGAGCCCCCGGCCCAGCACGTGCGGCCGCTCGGGCTCACATCAAAGCGCCGGGGTTTTCACCGTGCTCCAGACGCTCCCTCCCATTTCCTGCTGGATTCCCGTCTCGCTCCCTGTGCCCGCATCAGCAAAACAGAGTGTAAAAATAGAGGCTGGGCTTCACCAAAACACAATAGTAAATTGTTCCCCGGAAAGGTCACTGGGGAGGCTGAGAATAGCTCCAAGAGCAGGGGGAAAGGAATGTCTACCGGGGGGACAAGTCTGAAAGTGCATGCCGGACCCACCCCAGGAGGTTTCCTGCATCCTCATCAGTGGTGCAGGTCCCCGCTGTGGCCCCTGTGGTCTCAAAGCATCCTCATCCTCTCCCATCCACCTCTAGCCTTCTCTCCCATCCCAGTTTTGGGACGGAAACTAACACAAAAAAAAATAAATTGGAGAGCGAGTAAAAAGGTGAAAGGAGAGGCAGGAGGACAAGAGAGAAAGAGCAGGACTGGGAGGAGAGAGAGGATCCTGCTCGCTGCTCATCTCCTTGCTGCGTGTGACAGCGCGGTGTCCCCTGGGCACCACCGGCCGGCTGCAGCCTTTGTGTGGCGCTGGGAATGTCAGGGATGAGCCCCGGGATGAAGAGCAGACCGAGCAGTCCCAGAGAGCCATAAATTACTCCCTCCTGTTGTCACTTCGCCTGTCACAGCGAAGAGGAGAAGCTTTCTCATGGCTGCCGGGGTGGGAATGTTTGGGTCGTGTCGTTTCCGTGAGCATATTTGATTCAATTATGTGGGAATGCCCTTAATGAAGCAGGTCCTTGCTCCTGGCTTCGGCTGTGTTCCCAGGCAGGGCTGCCAGTGCAGGCTGCCCTCAACGTGGCTTTGCCAGAAAAGCTGTAATTAAAAACAGATAATGAGGCTGGAAAATAGTAGCTGCCCAAATTTGGAGTGATTCTGGGGCTTTGTGTTTCTTCTTTCATCGTTTTGGATATATGCAATCCTCCCACCTTCTCTCTGGTTTTTAATTCAATTTTATCTCAATGTCAAGTCCCCCTGTTCTCACTCCCCAGTGTCATCCATGCACTTGTAAGGGAAATTTCCTGCCCACTGGAAGCCTGAATGCCACTCAGTTCCTGGAACACATTACAAAACTGGATGAACAAAACACCTTTAAATGCATCTGTTTCAGGTTTGTGAAGAAACTGCTATTTGCCAGAAAATTTCCTGCCCCACAGACCAGAACTCCCATCACCTTTTGGTGCCACCAGGGAGAGATGGGCCCCAGCACTGTTCCAGCTGAGAGCAATGCCACCCATGCCACCCAGGCTGTTTCCCTCCTGCACCAATCCCTTCTGTGCAGTGGCAACCAGGACCTCAGGGTGCTTTCCCCAAATTACTTTTATGTTTTGCATGAACGAAAAAAAAAAGGGGTTGGGTTGGGGTTTTCCCCCATATATTTGAATTCACAGAACATTGCACATCACCCTTTGCAACACAACATTATTGTAAAAAAAATTACCATTTGAAAAGAAATGAATTAAATTTTCAATTGGAAAACAAGAATGGGAAGGGCTTTCAAAAATTACTTAAAAAAACCCCCCAAAACAAAACACAAAGGCAGGTGAATGTCTGCCACCTTCTGTGACATTTGCACTTTGGTGGCCAAGCAGCAACAAGGTCCAGATGCTCAGGAGAAAAAGATGATGGAAGAAAGATGCTTCTTCCAGCATGGCCAGCACGAAGGAACACAGGAGCCTGTCCCAGCAGAGCACACCCAGGGTCTCCTCACCACCAGAGTCGATCAGGAGTGATGCACATTGACCATCCCACTATGGAGCAGGTGGCACTGGAAGCCTCTCAGCTCTTTCCACAGGTTATAGAACCTATAAATGTGCACAGGGTTGTTTGAAGCCTTCACCCTGCAGGTGTTTTTTCCCTTAAGGATGTTTTTTCCTTTGCTGGTTGCAAAATACTTGAGACAATCAAGGATATATTACTTGAAGAAAATGAAAAAGCAGAAGGGAAAGGAGAATTGTCCGGGCAATGGAAGGAGGGAGGGAGGGAGGGGGGCAGGAGGTGGGAGGCAGAGATAACCGTGGGTGAGCTATCAGCTCCTGCTGGGCTGGCAGCAGAACAGGAGACAGGGGTTAAACCAGATGTACAGCCACCATCTCCCAATGCCAGATAAACACCAGCAGGCACACACTGCCCACACCTTGTCCCAGAGCCCGGGATGAAACCAGCCCAGCCCCGGCTGCGGGGGCTTTGCTCAGCCTGGCTGTGGAGGGGACACCCCCATGTCCCTGCTCTGGGGCTCTGCACAGGGCTCCCTGCACCCCCAGGGTGGAGCCTGGGAAAGGCTCCCCTCTTCCATCTGGGGGAAATTTCCCCCAGAAACCTTAAAAGCAAGCCTTGGCTCCCAGGCTGCTGTGGAGGAAGGCTTAGCAGCTAAACTTTTGTGGGGAGGCTATAAAAGAGCAAGGGGTGCTTTAAAGGGTTTGTTTAAAAAGGAATCAATCTGTAATTCATAGAAATTAAAGAGAAGAAAATACTTGTGGTACCATTCCTGCTCATCTGCTCCGTGTTCAGTATGGTTTCAGCCACCATCAGCAGCATGGTGCTGTGTATATATATATATATATATATATATATATGTTTATGTTTGTATTTATATATTTTTATATTTATATATTTATATATATGTATAAATATATCTATATAAAAATATATATGTGTATATATTTTATATATACATATATATCTTTATATATGTATATATATAAATTTTACATATATACACATATATATATGTATATTTGTATATGTATGTATGTTATGTGTATATTTGTGTATATATATATGTGTATGTATATATATATTTATATTTATAAATAGAAATATATATACAAATTTATATACATATATTATATCTATATCTTATACATATATGTATATATATGTATAAGCTATATATATATACACCTATAAATAGATGATAGATAGATAGATAGATATAGATATATCTATATATAGATAGATAGATAGATAGATAGATAGACATATATATTTTTTAAAACGCACATATCTTCAGTATGTAAACACTGCCTAATTAGTGCTGTATATTTTTAAAAGCACTTATGCACGTGGCTGTGATAATTTCTTCCTTAAAAAAGAGGAATTACTCTCGCTGCCTGTTAAATCGTGGCCGAATGCCTGCCGTGGTGCAAAGGGAAGTAGCGTGGCCCCCAGCAGCCCCTTCCTTGCACAGTCATCCTGGCCAAAAGAAGGGAAAAGGCCGGGGAGCCTCGGGGGGACCGGGCTGGGGTGCGCTGGGGTGGCTGGTAACGCTCGCCTGCGGCAGGCATTGCTTCATCGCCCGCCTTCCTTCCTGCCCGCTCTTTCCCCCCGCCCGGGCTGGACCGTGTGAGTCAAAAAGTAAAAAAAACACAATTGGCAGATGCTTTTGCAACGTTTTTCGCTGCCCGTTTATGCGTTTGGCTGGCTGGGAATGGGCCACCCTGGTGCCTTCACCCCACGACACTCAGGGATGGAACTCCGAAGTAATGATGGGTTCGAGTGGTGAGGTGGGACAGAGGCAGACAGCGAGTGGAGGCTGCTTTGTAAAACTTTATTTAGAAATATTCTTGATATATTCATTATATATATATATTTATATATACACACACATTACAACAAATGTGTTTTCTAAATAGCACATCCACAGTGGGTTGAGACTCAGGGTACCAGGTCTGGTTACTTCATTTCTGCAGAAAAAATGCAGAAATCCAAGGGGAGGGTGGCAGAGAAAGGGATGGGGCTGAAAAAACCAAAATTCGTAAGGCAGGAATTCACTCACACGGTACGACATTGCCCCAGAGCGCTGCTCCCGACAGGAATGGGGGTGATGGTCCACACAGCGAGAGATGAAGCAGGCAGGAGGAGAGGTGGGCAGAGGAAATGTACCATTCAAATCACAATTAAAGTACAACTGTACATGCCCCGGGGCACTCCCGGCAGGAGCCCGGTGCCTGGGGGCGTTTGGGGGTGCTGACAAGGTTGTACCATTTCCCCGGCTGTGCAGCTACCCAGAAGATACAGACAAGAAGCAATGGGTTCGTGTGGAATGAGGGATTTCTGAGTATCGGAGAATTATTTTGTTTTCTCGCGCCAGGTTAATAACAACGGTGTAAAACCCCACAGACCCCACCCAGGGTTATTTGGGAACCAGGAACAGCTTTACCTGTGTGACAGCACCCCCCTACTCCACCCCAACCCCGAGGGTCCCCTGGCAGCCCCCCTGCTTGTCTCTCCTAGCCCTGGCACCAGTACCAGTCCAAACCTCCTCCTCAGCATCGCCTCCTCACCCCCAGCACAGTCCCAGCCCTGCAGGTAACCCCCTCCAGTAAAAACCCTCAGACCCAAGAATCTTCCTCCTTTTCCACGATTTAAGATGGGGGAGATTGGTGCTTTCCAAATATTTGGGGGCTATGCTGGGAATCCTTGCATGGGCCAGGATCCCTTCCCAGACAACTAATTCTGCCCAACATGCCAAGCCACATGCCAGACTCTTACCTATTATTTACAAAGAGGCATCAAAACCAAGCAGGGATGGAAGTGACAGGGCTCTGCATTAAGCCTGGATGGGTTTGCAGACACCCACTCAAATTCTCTGTGCTCCCTTGTACCTCAGCATCCTTGGGAAGGCACGAGAGTGGTGGAAGATGTCCCCACTCAGAAAGATTTATTCCCTTCCAAAGGATGTTTGTGTGTGGGATTTTTTTTTTCTGCTGTATCATGGTAGAGATTTCTGTGCCTTGACATGTCTGCAGAGGGAGGGGATGGGTTGGGGCAATTGCTGCATCAGGCCCCAGGAGCTGGGCTGTGAGAGCTGGGCCTGGGGCAGCAGTGGTGGCACAGTGTGGCTCTCAGCTCCACCACAGCAGCTCCCCTGTCCTGGGGGGCAGCAGGGTCAGGGGATCAGCTCAGTCACAGAGATCAGTTTTGCAGCAATTTGAACACTCGGGAATGCAGGCTAATCCCACCACTGTTTTTACTGCTTTCCCCCAAGATTCAGAGAGGCTGTGGACTCCCACCAGCCTCAACAGGTGAGGACCTTCCTAACACCAGAATAAATCCGGCACTGTTGTCCACACTGTGGGCATTGGCACAGCTGAACCATCATTTCACAAAATAAAACCAAAAAATTCAAAGCATACCATCAAAAAACCTTTTTATAACCCTATGTACACACACACTGTTGATACATCATTGACTCCTTTTGCCCTTTTTTTGCTATTTTGAATTTTAAAATCCCCCAGTCCAAAGAGATATTTCACTAGCAAATACTTTCTTCCTTTACCAACTCTGAAATTCGTCTTTCTCAAGAGAAGATGTGGCCTCAAAGAAACCACTGGAAAAACTCTGGGAGACCACAGCAGGCTTGAAATTCACCTGCTGAGTGTTACCAGCAGAAGGATCAGGGACTGGGGGGGTGGCAGAAAACACCTATGTACCTTTTCATTCAATGGACTGCATGACAGTGTTAAACGGAAGTAATCCCACATCATAAATACAACAAGCCCAAACAATCCAAAATTAGACAGAAGAGAAAGGAAGAAAGGGAAGAAAAAAAAAAAAAGAAAAGAAAGAAAAAAGGAGAGAAAAAGAAATAGTCTAAATCCTTTTAATAGTTCTTTTGCTGAAGGTATTTTTTCACCTCTTTAAAAAGATACAGTCAAAAGCTCTCGGACAACAGGAATATGTGGCCCAGCTCCTGCTCAGACCAGCTGGACGTGCCACAGGCTGGAGAAGGGCTGCAGCACTGGCGTGATGCAGCAGTTTCCAGCACCACGAGAAGCTGGAAAGCACTGGTGGCCTCCATGGGCAGTGGGAGGGGAGCTCCGTGTCTCACCCGGATGACCAAGGCCACCAAGTGGTCTGGAAACCCTCTGAACGCTGGAGAGGTGCCAGCCACGTCTCCTTCCCCTCCTCAGAGTCCCATCCCAAGCAGTTCTGTACAACGAAGATGACTTCAAAGGCTTTTCTTCTTTGCACGGTCACGTACCTAAACCCCGAACGTCCGTCTGGGTTGGCCTTGCCCTCGGCCAACGCGCCGGGCTGGGGAGAGCGGGCAGCCCGCGCCCCCAGGGAAAGGCAGAGTCACGAATCCCACAGCACAAGTTCCAGCAGCCGCACAGCCAGGCCTGGCCTCTCCCCGTGGCTCTTCACAGCAGCGTGGGGGTCATCACCGCTGCGCGTTGCCTTCTACGGGGAGGATGGCGTGGTGCAGGCTCCGCGTGTGCTTCGAATCCAGCGTCTCGTGCTCTTCCGTGAAGCTGTCCGGGCTGGCCGCGCCGTCCAAAGAGCTTCCACAGCTGGAGTTGGGAGACAGCATGTCCTGCAGGAGGTCTTCCTGGACTATCCCCGAGTCTTTGTTCACTTTGCCCCTTTGGTTTCCTTCTTCCTCCTGGTCGTTGAGCAGCTTGGCCAGGAAGTTGATGTATTTCATAGCCAGGCGCAGGATCTCGTTCTTGCTGAGTTTTTTGTCGGGCGGGTGGGTGGGGATGAGCTTGCGCAGCTCTGCGAAGGCCCCGTTGACGTTCTGCTGTCTCCATCTCTCCCGGCTGTTGGTGAAAATGCGGCGAACCACTTTCGTGTGAGGACCTGCAATTCCAACCACGCAGAATTAGGAGCTGGGCTTAACAGGTATTGCTTTCCTGAATCGGTCACCGCTTTGCAAATTAACTAACTGATTAATTTTAGTGAGGTTTAATCAGCAAGGCAGTGAAACAAGAGTTTCCAGCTGACCCCATGAGATGAGAAATCCATAACTTTGTTCAATCCAGTGGAAGAGAAAAAATAGAGTTGCATCTCTTTGGATGTCTCCTCAGATATTGAAATTTACCTCTCCAAAAAAGAAGGCTTAGGCCATGATATGTGTGCAGAAGGCTGCTATAATTTTAGGGTACCTCAACTCATCAACAAGAGTAACTCAGCAACCATGGTCTAGTTTGAAGTTTATCTCACTAGATTGCTTTATTTTCTATCCCAAAAATTGTCTAAAGGACACACCTTTGGGACAGGAGGAAATTAGCTTGAGCTAATTAAGAGACTTTGACAACTCTGAGATCCAGAGGTCTTCCCTGCTGAGAGAGACCAGAGAATTGCCAGCAGCCCTCTGAATGAAACGGCATGATGGGATTTGTCCCATGGCAATGAGGACAGGTAGGAAGTGACCACACTGACCCACGGAGTGAAGGCATGTCCTGCTGGAAGGATGATCCAGGTGAGCATGGAACAGCTTCACAGCTCACCTGAGGACTGCCTGCTCTCTCTCCTCCTCACTGCCACAGGGCAAAAACTCCCTCTGACACTGACTGGAGAAGGGGCTCCAAATTGCTGGAGGTGTTTGTTTGACCTAATTACATGTAACCTCCAATTACACCTTGGAATTTTACAGCCATGTTTCTGAGAGGGGATGCTACATAGGATGAAGGCACAAAGCACACCAATTCTCCTTTCAGCACATCAGGGCAACTCCTGGTGTACTTGGGAAAAGCTTTGTCTCTGTGCTAGAAGAGACCCAAAAGCACATCTAGTGAAAAGTACTGTTCTGCAGGAGCAGCAGTGCTGTAAATCAGGATTGCGGGTCCTTGGGTCCATGGAAACCAGCTCACATCAGGGAACACTACCATAAGATGCTTTTATTATTACATCCTTCCCATCATCTCCTCCAGGAGACATCAACAATGGAAGGTCTCATCAATCTCAGGAAAATCTGGAAGAATGACCAGGACAGACACTCCCATGGGATTAGGAAGCATCACATACAGTGAAAATCCTCACAGAGGGGGAAGCAAAGCCTTGCAGGTAACACATTGCTGAGATTCACCCCAAAGGACTGTGGAATTCCCACTCCCCCATGTCTCCCCTGTATTCCCCACTCTGTGACACCTGCCTAACTTCTCCCTCCTGGTGGGAGCAAGTCCCTAGCCTTGGTGAGCAGTTTAAGCCACAGTTCTGACATCACCCAGTGGAACCAGCCCCCCAGGGCACATTTAAACACCTTTATTCTTTTCTAGCAAAACTCTTGGCTGCCTTGGCTGTGGCACAGGAACCAAACATCACTTTTTATACCTATACATTTTCATAGGTATCCTGGTCAGGCTGTACCTCAGCAAATCCCACCCTGCACAACAGCAGAAGTGGAATCCCTCGTTCCAGCTGATCAGATACCATCACACTTTCCTCCCTTTGGGGGAAGCTGAGTCCCTGCAGCCCAGCCCAGCACACAGAACACCCTGCACTGCAGGGTTTGCAGGGGGACACACTCCCAAGCAGCCAGTTCCAGCTGCCAGCTCCCCCAGTGTGTGGGCAGCCACACAACTCACTCCTCCTCACGGTGTGCTCAGAGCTGGGAGTTCCCTGAAGCCACAAACAGCCCCTGGGACAAACTGGGGGATGGAGAAATGACAAAATCCTCTCTGACCTCCAGGATTCCAGTGTGATGCTTTAATAAAGGCAATATTCACCCCCAAACAGCTCCTAGTGCCCTCTGTATGAACTAAGGTACAAGAGCTCATGCACAGGGAAGGTTTCTTGTCCCTGATGTGTGCAGCCTGCTGTGCCACAGGATTGTGGGGAAGGGGACAGGGACCAAAGGGACCTCAGCAGCACTAATTAAGCAGTCAAGATTGTACTACATCCTACTAAAATAATATGACATTTTTTAGCACTTTACTGCTCTTTCCAGACAAGAAAAAGCAACTGGTCTTGAATCCAGAGAGAGATGGAGCTCAAAAGCTATTTACTCCCATAAGGGTATGAGAAATAACCACATCTTGGGTACTGCTCATTAAAAAATATCCTCAAGAGACTTTCAGTCTTCAAATATGTGTTTCTGCTCACTGAAAGTTGATGACTAAAAGGCATCTATTCATAAACTTGTCAGAAATTAGAAAAAAGAAAAAAAAAGACCTGTTCATTTTCATCTGAGGGCATTCAAATCAAGCTTTAGTATATAAAACAAATTCTGACACCACTCAAATTCTTGATTCCTGCCCCAACTGAATTAAACATATCTTTTAGAAAGATATCAGGTTTTGGCCAAAACATGTCAAGCAGTGGAGGAAATTAAAATGCCCCATAGCTGTGTTATAATAGAAAATCTACTCTTCCTAAAAAAAACTTGCCTCATAATTAATTCAAGCAATTGGATGAGAATTTTTGCCTGGATTTTGTTCTAATGAATGGACTGATGCTCTTTAAAATTAGAAATATGAGGAAAATTAATAAAAATATGATCTTCCAAAGTTCCAGGATATACTTTTTAGATGTACTTTTTTGCATTTTTATCTTCACTTCTAGTTATTTTTAAAGAAGATATTAAATGTAAAAAATTTCCATAAAACAGATAAAGAAATACTGCAAAAAACCCCACCATTTATTCTCTCGCAGAAAACACCACAAACACAAAGTGTCTGGCAAGACTTTCCTGCCCTTCTGCAGCCCCCCAAGGGCTGAGGACCCTCGAGAGTGCTGCTCCTGTGTGCCCTGGATGTCACCCCGCAGGTGCCCCTCAGAGCAATGAGCAAAGTGCCTCAGACCACACAGGGATCCCATTTGTAGGGATGTACATCCCATCCTCAGCATGGGATGTACATCCCTACAAGTTGCTCCTGTTTGCACAACATAATCTGATATCCTTTTCCCCCTCAAAAAATGCTGAGTCCAATCTTGAAAATTCACATGAACCAGAACCTGCAGGATTGGCCCCAACCTGTACACCTGCATCAAAACACATGTTCAAAAACTTGGTTACAACCAAGTATATCTATAATCCTTAATACCTAGTTTAATAGCAAGTCCAAAGCTTTAGTCAGACACCAAGATTTGATGGACTCTCCACCGTAGCTGCTAAGCCTCGGGATCAAAACCCAGACAAAAAGCCCTTCTTGTGCCGGGGCTGTAACACCCCTGTCCCACGGGGCTGCAGCCTGAAAGGACCGGGAGGGGAGTGGAGGACTGATTGATGCAGATAATACCCTGAGCCTTCATTTCGGGATGCATTATTTTA
Organism: Passer domesticus; assembly: GCF_036417665.1. NCBI lineage: Eukaryota > Metazoa > Chordata > Aves > Passeriformes > Passeridae > Passer > Passer domesticus. The sequence goes on from NC_087480.1 coordinate 54,282,332, forward strand.
GACCGATGCAGGTTATGATTTGATCCCAGATTAGCTGGGTAGAAGGAAAGGGACAGCTAGCTGGAAAGGAGGAAAATTAATTGTCCAGCAATTGAAATACAGTGTTTACAATGGCTAAAGATAAAACTCATTTCAGTGAATCCCGTGTGCACGGGCTATTAACTCCAGAGATAAACAGGCCGGCCTTCCACGTGCAAATCGTTCTTGCAAGTGTCCCTTTGCGTGGGCACCAGAGATCCCCTTGCACGGAGCATCCCCCGCCCCAAACCTGCTGCCAGGAGCAGGCAAACCGTAAAAACGCGAGTGGCATGCCCGGGCTCTTGGTTTAAAGGCAGGTTATCCTTTCTGCCCAAGGCTGTGCTCTGCAGCGCGAACCCCTCCCGGATTAAAGGGTTTACAGAGCAACACCTCACCGCAATGGCCCTGATCCGCACTTCAACAGAGACACGCACTTATTGTCTTCTCTCGGATTTCATCTCTAAGCAATTCGCAGAACAGGGGTGCAATTAGCCACGGGCTGAGCTGCATCGCTGGCTGCTGGGTGAAGGCAAACTCGCCGAGCACGCTGCTGGGCTCCGCTTACCGGAGAGCCACCCTGCCTCCCTGGGCATCCCATCCCACTCGCTTTTTACGCTTTTAGTCCTTTTATTATTTGGGGGTTTAGTCCCAGAGTGTGGCATTGTGCAGGAACTTGCCCCCCATGGCAGATGGAGACACCCCTCCCGCCCAAGATGCGGCGCAGGGGCGAAATTCTCTCACCGTCGGTGATCTCCATCTCGTAGGGAGAGGGTCTCCGCTTCACCCGGTTGCTGCCGTACATGGAGAAGGAGTCCGGTTCGCCGAAAAACCCGCTGGGAAGAAAGGCAGACATGCCGTGAGCGCACACCGCCATCCCCCCGGCCCGGGGCTGCGCGGAGCGGCGGGGAGCGGCTCCGTGACCTCGGAGCGGGCTCGCCGCTCACGACGCCGAGCCGGGGTCGTGCGGTGACACCACACGCGGCCAGCCGGGGACACGCAGCAAGAGACGCCAGCCCTGCGCGGGCAGGGGGGTGCGAGCGGCGTGGGGCGTCCCGGCTTTGGGTGAAATCCCCCCATTCCCGCGACTTCGGGTGAAATCCCCCCATTCCCGCGACTCTGTGCGCACCGCAGCTTTCCCTGCGAGGCGGGTCCGTCCCCGCACACCCCGGGCGGGCTCAGCCCCTCTCAGAGCCTCTGCTGTGCCCTTCGCTCATTTGCGGGACTCGTCAGAGAACAGAGAGCCCGCGGAGCTCGGAAGAGCCAAACCGGTTCTCGCCCGTTTATTGACGGACCCCTTCGACCTGCCCAGGACTTCACCACCGCAAATATTTTTCCTTCGAGGAACGAGTTTTTCGTTTGTTTTTTGACTTCCCCCCCGCCTTTTCGCTTTCTCTCTTTGCAAAGTTCGCGTGCAAACCCGCGATGAGTAAGCGACGAGCCCCGCGCGGAGGAAGGGATGCTTCTGCTTCTGCCCCGCATCTCCGCCCGGCACCTCCCGCCTCCCCAGCACCGCGCGGGACACCCCTGGGGGACCTCCGGGACGGGGATGGGAGCGGGGGGACACGGACCTGTTGATGGTGGCCAGCGGCTGGCCCAGGTTGTAGAGCATGGCCCTGCCGGGGGGCTGCAGCGGCAGCGCGGGGGGGCTCAGCTGCACCATGCGGGCCTCGCAGGCGGCCTCGGCGGCGCGGCACGGCTCGGCTCCCGGCGCTCTCTGCATCGCCTCCCCCGCCGCCTCGCGGCTTTTTATGTCCAGGGAGCCCCCCCGGCGCACCAGCTCGATGACGGGCACAGGGGCGGCGGGGGGCCCGGGGGAGGGCCGGCCCGCCTCCTTGGCCGCCCCGTTGAGCAGCAGCTGGGGGTCCGCCGGCGCCTCCATGCCCGCGCGGCTGCTCTCGGGCTCGCTCGTGGTCTCCGCTTCCGAGTCGTGCCGCCGGGCGGGGCGGGCATCGCGGGGGTCACTGGGGGGCGGCGGGGCGGGCGGCCTGTCCATCGTCCTGCGGAGAGAGGCAGCGCTCAGCGGCGGCCCCGCACCGGGAGCACGGCCGGGCTCTGCCCCGGCACCGGCACCGCCCGACGGGGGCGCCGCGTCGGGGCTCCGACCTCGCGGTTCGCGATCGCCCCAAATAATTTGGAGTCTGCTGGCGGGAGCGGGGGGGGTCTGTGGGTCCACCCCGCCGAGCCGTGCGGTGCCGTGACGTCACGGGGCGCCCCGGCCCTGCCGTGACGTCACGGGGGCTCGCGGAGCGGCGCTTTGACGTCGCGCCGCGCCCCGGTCCCGCACGCCGGGGACGGGCCGCAGCCCCGGCGGGCTCCCGGTGCCCCGAGGGAATTCACAGCGGCACCGCCGGGGCCGCCGAGCGGGAGGGGCCCGGGCAGCGCCGCCGCCGCCCAGGGTGCGGGCTGAACTGCGCGGCCAAATTGCGGCGGAGGCCCAGCACACATCCCCGCTTTTCCGGGGGCATTTCTGCCCGTTCCGGGGTCCCCGGCGGTGTTCGCTGCCCTGCGGAGCCAGCCCGGCCGCCGCCCGGCCTGCCCGTAGCGGCCTTAGCCTCGCGGGCGGCCCCTTCTCCTCCCATTACTGTTTTTTATGGTTATTTACAAACTATCGAAATATACCTGAAACCGCTTTTTGGGGGACAGGGGGTTAACCCAGCCCCTAACGGAGTGAATCCCCCGCGCACTCGCTGCCGCAGGAAGGAGGAAGGGGCCCGGCCGCGGCCGCACGCACAGCATTGTCCCCTTCTCCCGCAGAACAAATGCTGTCGCGACAGGGCACTCGCGCCCCGGGCACATATCGCGATTATTTCTATGCTTTATCTCCCACATAAGCCCTCGTTCGTTTTTGGATTCTTTTTGTTGTTGTTGTTTTGGTTGATTGATTATTCTTTTCTATATAAATAAGGAGCTTTACTGAGCAGAGAGCTGCCACCCATCCTTCTCGCTCCTTTGCCTCGGGTTATTTTTTATTTCGTTTCTGATAAACTGAGTCGCGAGGAAAAAATAAATAACAACAACAACAACAAAATAAAAACACCAAAACAAAAACCTGTTTTTTTTCCCATATATCACTATCTCTCTGGAAAATAAAATTTCAAAATTTACAACCACCCAACCTAAAGCGCAAGTTCTCTGCCTTCCCTCCGGCCACCTTCCCGCCAGCCCTCCAGAAAGAAAAATCTAATTGCCTATTCCGATATTGTATAGGAAGAGATTACTCACATGTGTCATATTTAAGTAGGGACACCGCAAGTCTCTCCTGTTTCAACAAAAGCGCTCTCAGTGTCAGGCTGAATTTACTCCTCCCACCTCAAGGTACTTACGACTTTACAGAGAGGAAGGACACCCGCATCGGGATAAAACTGCTAAATCCTGGGAGGAAGAGAAGGGGGGGAGAAAAAAAAAAAAAAAAAAAGGAGAGGGTGGATCTCGTGGGTCCGGATTGCCAGAGATCAGTGGAGGGAGAAAGGTGCAGGGGAGAGGGAAGGAGGGGACAGCACCCCGGGGAGGCCCCTGTGCTGGGGGACAGCGGCCACCCCCGGGTCCCCCCCCGCCGCCGCCGGGAGCCGCCGCCTCGCACACGGGGCCACAACGAGCGACGGCCATGGTCTGGCGTGGAAAAAAAAAATAAATAAACAGAGAAAAAAAAAAAAAAGGCGTGAAAAAAAGCTCCCTGTATTTGGGGCGAATTGGGCGGTTTTTTGGACACATTGCAAGCCCGGTCTTCCCGGGAGGAAATCACAGACGGGGCCGGACACGGGGTTGTTTTTCTCCCGATGGGCTCGCACGAAGCGGCGACGGCGGCGGCGTTTCTCCCACGTCCGGCTGGAAAATTTAATTCCTAAAGGGGCAAATTAAATTCCTCAAGGGGCCGGTTGCCGGCCGAGGAACCGCGACAGCCGGCACCGGGCCGGCGGCGGAGCGAGCCCGCTCCCCGCCGCCCAGCCGCAGGAAGGTGAGGCCGGCTCACCCCGCCAACGAAATCACGAAAAATTAGGTTTTCCCCTTCGTAAAAAAAGGAATAATCCCGATGGCGTCCGTTCCCGCACTTGTTAAAAAACGAAATACGCAAAACCGCAAAGATACCAGCAGAATTTTGCATTAAATTGGGGTGGTTTCGTTTAGGAAAAAATGGAGGGGGGGCATTAAATCCCCGCCCGCTGGTTTCTGCTTCGCAAAACCCTTTTGTTTTCCAGCAGCCGATCGGCAGGAAATTTCCAAGCCAAAAGCGGCCCTTTGTAGGGAAATGGCCCCAAAGCGAAGGGGCGGCAGGCAGCGGGAAATGGGGGACCCCCGTCTCGGGGAGAAGCGCTCGGGTTCGGGCTGTCGGCCGGGCCGTGTCCCGCTGTCTGTCCCCGGGAGAGGCTGGGGCAGCCGGGCCCGGTGGGCGCTCGGCCCCCGGCCCGCCCCAGCCGCCGCCTCGCTGCCGCAGCCCGAGGGGCCCGGGGGTGCCGCACCCCGAATTTCAAAGGGCAGAGTGCATTCTCCTCCTCACCGACCCCGCATCAAAGAATAAAAAAAGATTAAAACCCAACCGCGGGAAAGATTTTGTGTTTTTTCTCGTCTCTCATGTGGGGCAGAAGCCCCCAAAAGCTCCCTCGGTGCCCTCCGAAGCCCCCCAAAACCACATCCCGCCGCCCCCAGCGCCCAGACTTGTGCAGAGCCGATTCCTCTTTACTCACCATTTGCTTTTCATTGGGAAAAGTGAGTGGAGCCATTTTGTGGCCTACGCATCGCGGCTATATTTGTAGTAAGTGTTGGGTGGCTTCAGCTGGGTAGGCTCTAATTCCACATCACGTCCAGTTTCCTATTTAGTATGGAGAGCGGAACACTACTGCAATGTGGCCGAGAGAGATAAAACCCCAGCAGTGGCCCGCCTGCCCTGATAAGCTTCTAAACCCATTATTTATGAAATGATTCATTATTATTTGGCAATTTTATCGAAGGAAAGCGGAAAATTATTGCAGGGATATGCATAGGAATAACTCCGGAATGCATGCCTTCTAGCTTTTTATGTGTGTGTGCTTAGATGCTCTTAAAAAGACACTAAAAAAAAAAAAAAAAAAAAAAAAAGTAATAAAAAATTGCACTGTGGCTGCCCGCATCTGAATAGCGATTCTTTATTTTAGTCCTCTTGGAGGTTATTATGCCCCTGTTTGTTTTTTTTCTTTTCATTTTTTTTCTGTTTTTTTTTTTTTAATTATTATTATTAAATATGGAACACCTACTCCGTTCTTAATTAAATTTAATGAGCCAAAATAAATTGTTAGAGATGTTGAGAGAGGGGGAAAGGGTGTGGGCTGCTTTGGGACAAGAGGAGGTAAATAAAGCACATCGAGAGGAGATGTTTTGGAGAAAACCGGCCTCAGTCCCCAGCCTTCCCCCCCAGCACTGTGTATTTTTGCTGAAGGGCTGAGCTGGGGCGAGCTCCCTGTCTCGTCTCCCGTTGTGGGGTGGGAGGAGGCCGAGCATCCCTGCCGAGATGCGGGATGCTGGGGACCGTGAGTGGAGCGGGTACCGAGCCGGCACCTCGAGAAATTTGGGATGTCAGCGGCGGACCCTGGAGGAGAGGGGCTTGGGAAGGGAGAGAAGGGCCCTGGCTCGCCCGTCGGGCCCAGGCAGGGACCCCCGGCCTGGCCAGAGCCCCGTGCCCCCGGAGCGGCTCGTGGGGACCGAGCGGGCGGTGCGGGGGTCGCGGTGCCCTGCGCGGCCATCGCACAGCGGCGGGAGGCGTGAAAGCATCCCCGAAACGCCCGAGGCTCCCGGCTTGGAAAGGGGGAAGGCAGGAGGGGCTGCAGGGTCCCGGGTCCGGTAGGGAAAGGGGGAAGGCAGGAGGGGCTGCAGGGTCCCGGGTCCGGCATGGAAAGGGGGAAGGCAGGAATGGCTGGAGGGTCCCGGATCCTGCATGGAAAGGGGGAAGGCAGGAGTGGCTGGAGGGTCCCGGATCCTGCATGGAAAGGGGGAAGGCAGGAGGGGCTGGAGGGTCCCGGATCCTGCATGGAAAGGGGGAAGGCAGCGGCGGGGAGCGGGTTTGGACAGCTCGGGGACCGGCCCGAGCGGGAACCCGAAAATCAACGAAATCACGGCCGGCGCTGGGCGGGAGGGAAGGGGCCCGGGCTGAGCCCCTCCCGGGACACCCCCGGTCCCCTGTGCGGGCCCGGGACAAGCGGCGAGGCCCGGCCGCACCTGCCGAGGGGCGGGGGGCGGCGGCGGGGCCGGGGGTCGCTATTGTCTGCCCGCCACCTGCGCGCCCTCCGCAGGGGGAAATGCCGGAGCTGTTATTCTTCCTTTCACTCCTTCCCCTCAGCCTCCCGCTCTGGCCGCGGCCGTGGGAGAGGTTTGCACAAGCCCCGGGCATTGCTCCCCGGGCCGGGGCCGTGTCCCGGGCGGCAGGAGCCCGCACGATGCCGGCGGCGCGCGTGGGGCGGCGGGGCCGGGGCGGTCACGACGCGCCCCAGAGCCCGCCGTGCCTCCCGCCAGGAAACACGACCATGTTCGAGCCGGCTCCTCTCCCCAACAGGAAGCGTTAAAGATAGAACAGCCGGGGCTGGGCGGGGGAGATTAGGAAGCCGAGCATCTTCTGAGCACCGGGGGCTGCTGCGGGGACGTTCCCAGCCGTGCCTGCGCCCGTGCCCGCGGCGGGGGAGACGGGGCCGCGCTCAGCCCGCCTCCGGCCCGCGTTCTTTACTGGAGAGGGAGCAAACCCTCCAGGCAGGGTGGGAGCGCCAGAATGATCCAAAGTAAAGCGGTCAGTGATGGTCCAAGCAGGCTCAGCACCTTTTCAGCTAGCACTATAAATATTTTCTGTTAATTATAATAAAGAATAGCTAGGAAAAAAAATACAACCAAAAAACAAAAACAACAAAAAAAAAAAAAAAAACCCCAAAAAAACCCAAAAAACCCAAAAACAACAACAACAACAAACAAACAAAACAAAACAAAAAAAAACAAACAAAAAAAAAACCAAACCAAAAAAACCCAAAAAAACCCAAAAAAACCACCAACCCCCCCGCAAAAAACCCAAAACAAACAAATAAAAAAACCCCACAAACCCAAACAAACAAAAAAAAAAACCCCAAAACAATAAAGCCCTAACATTACCCCATTAGCCATGCCATCACCTCACAACCCAGTTCTGGAGCTTGGGCCTCATTGCTCAGTTAACAAAGCCAGACCTGGCTTAATGTGTGGTTTGTTTTTTTTTTTTTTTTTACCTCAAATTGCAGTGGATGTTTCAGGGAAAAAAAATCCAGACATCTTGAAATTACTCAGCACCACACTATGAAAGGAAAATGCTTCTTAAAGGGAAGGGTGTTTTCTGTTGTTTTGGTCCAGTGAATTAACATTTTGGTTGCTCGGGGGTTGCTGTCCAGGATTATATGCTTTGTGTAACTTATTATAACACCACACCCTTGTCCTGAACTGTGTGCAAGTAGTTTGGCTTTTGTTTTCAAATTGTTCCTAGCCCCTGAGCATTTGAAGAAAGTCTTTAAAATATTAACCAATACAGCTGTCATCTTCCTGTGTTTCCAGACATTTTACAATAGGAAACAAAGAACAAAACCCTGCAACAATAGCTCAGAGGTATGAATTGCCTCATTCATCTCACTGGAATGTTCAAAAACATTAACTATTTTTTGACTGATTCAGCAGAAAATGTGCTGGCAGATAATCAGCTTATGCCTGATCCAGGGGAGATTCAGGGACTGAGAAAGGTTTTATTTTTCAGCACAGTAAAGTAGCACCTTTCCTGAAAGGAAGCAAATATCCTTGTTGATGGAAGAGGCTGCGTGAGAGGAGAAATTCTGGCTTAAAAGGAGCTGCTGCCTTCCTCTCTCTGTACTGGCTTCAAAACAGCACATGGTTTATTTCAGCCCAATTCTGTAATAAATTAATTAGCAATTAGTGCCCACTCAAACATACCAAGAACACTGCAGCCCTTAGGATGTGACTGGGAAAGGCCCAGGATTTCAGTACAGGGTGTTTTAATCTCTGGTTTAACACTCAGAACAGGAAAGGCAAGGTCAGCACCAGGCTGAACTGCTGTTGAGACAATGCCATCACTAAAACAAAGTTTGTTCCAAAGCCTGTGAGAGAATGCTGATGCACCTAAAAGGCCAGTGAAAAAACACATGGCTCCACCAGGAATCCCATGTTCTCCCACCAGGAATGGTGGGAATGGGAATGAATCACCACTTCCAGCCCGATTCTTCACCTTGTGCAATATTATTTTCACAAGGTTATGGAAAAGAGCTGCTTCATTAATGGACTGGAGTGCTTGGTGACAGAATATTTATGTGTTCATGCAGAACAAAGTAATTATTTCTGCTTACCCCACCACCCAGTATCAGATTCCTGATGAGTTCAGCAGCAGGTGAACCAGTGAACTTCAGGTTAGCCATTTTAACAATGGCTGGGAAGCCACATGTGTCTTAAATAAAGGCAGCATTAGTCAAGTGAAGATTAATTTTTTTAATGAAACCTTTGACCTTTATCAGCAGTATGTAATTTTAAATAAATAGAAAATATAGAGGTGAAAAAAATTACAAGTCTTAAAAGTGCCAGCTTTCCCCCATTTCCTTCCAAGATTTCATGATACAGAGAGTTACATGTGCCATTTTGGCTGAATTCAAAATAATGTTATGCAAAATAAAGTCAAAGTTATATTTCCCTTCCCCACAGACATAACCCACAAACAGGAATCCAACCATTTCAGCAAACTTCTAAAAATTAGTGCTTTAGCTCTGCTACCCCTGCTCTGCCACATTATCAGTGGCAGAGCAGTTGGCACAAACATGGAAAAGTCTGTTTTTAAAAAGTCAACAAAAGAAAACATTTAAGTAATCACCACTGTTAAAATTATGTCAAAAGTACATCTTGGGCTCAGGTTCATTCACCTTCAATATGCTTTAAAATCAAACCAACTGTAAACAAAAGTGCACACATATGTCTATGCTGATCAGCACTGCCTCAGCCAGGCACTTTGAGGTGGCTGTCCCTGAGCTGGCTGAAAACCCAGTTCTGCAAGTTTTACATTGCTACAAGAGTGGCCTCTTCAAAGAGAGCTCAATCCGTGGTTTCCTGTACTCTTTTACAGAGAGGTCCCTCTGATTTGAAGCAGTGGTTGCAGCCATCTCAAGGGATGTTCAGAACAGCTTTGGTAATTGCCTGAGTTGTTTGACATCAAGAATGGTGCCAACAGAGTTGATGCTGTTTGACTGGTTTAACATTTCAAGAGTTGGAGTGTGCAGATTTCCACGGAAGGCCTGAGTGTCTCCTTCATCTGTCCTGACAGGCTGTTCAGTGAATTCAACCTTCCCAGGTAACAATCTGGTTTTTGATTTTAAATCCTTTAGGAACTGAAGTGAGTTTTCATCTGCTTGATCTATTCTGGGAGGAAAAATTTCATTTGTAATGTTTCTTAGCACAGGGCTGTTTAATTCTGGTGGAGAAACATTAGTAGCCAACTCTCTGCTGTGACTTTTTAGGTGAATGGGAAGTCTTCCATCCACTCTTTTGGGTAATTCAGTCTGGTGGCTGAAGCTGTCCAATGCAGGGGCACAGTTTTTGTCTGGCATGCTTTTGCTTTTGACAGTGCCAAAATTGCCATCTTGAGCCTGCAGTTCCTCTTCATCTTCACTGCTGTCACTGCCCTGTATCAGCCCATATCGCTTCATGTACTTCTTGGTGGCAAAGGACATGTTGTTGGGTGAAATTAAACTCAGACCCACCATGCTCTTGTCTGTATTTGTTTGCAAGACGTCTTGGAAGGAGAAATCTGTGGGAGGATTTTGGCCTGAGCGACTGAGAGACAGTCGGGATAGCTGATTTTCACTGAGGTATTTCAGGGCTATGGCATTTGCTTCCATGCTCAGATCAACAACGTTGGGACACATGCTGACATTAGCAAGTAACATGGAATTTAATCCAGGCACCACTGCTTCAGGACTTATGCACGCCAAGATGCTGAAATAAAGCATCAAAACGTTACCTTAGCATTAGAGGAAAAGCATCCATTTCACAATTTTGCTCACTGTACCGATTTCTCCTTTCTTCTGAACACAACCCCATCAGGACTGAGATCATACCATCTGCACATAATGAAAACAGCTACTCACCCTCACAGTATCCACACACTGCCAGAGGATGGATGATATTCCCTTCTCCTTCAATACACACCACACTCATATGAAGAACCACCCATCTCTAGCAGGTTACAGTGCTGGTTTTGGTTTTAAAGCAGGTTTGAACTCTTGGTCTTTTCTCACCAGTGAATGAGACATTGTGTGTCTGATCCTACAATTCCAAGTTCTACCTTCCAGCCCAAATTTTATAGCTAGAAATACAAGCCAAATGACTGAGACCAAGAACACCTTTCCCAATGCATGGTAATTCCAGGATTTTTACAGAAACTCTGACATAGCATCTGTTTCCAGAAGCCTACAAGCTTCTAGTTTTTGAAGTCTCTTCAAATGAGCAATGTTCATTTGTTCTGTTGCCTGGCACAGCAATTTCTTGTATATATATCAGGTGTTTAAAGCTCTGGTACACCAGTAATGGTTGTAAAGCATTGCATTTAGTTCACACATCATATATTAGTTCATAAACCCCAGCTCTTCATATTAAGAATTAAGAGGCTTCTTATTTCACTGAGCACAAATTCTCAAGTTTGCCCAGGGAGAATAAACTGGCTCAACAACAACAACCACTTATTATGCTATGGAGCTGCACTGTTGTTTCCTTCTCTACTGAGCTGTAGACCTTTTCTCAGAATTGTTTATCAATCTTGAAAGTGGCAGAAGGAAGAACTCCACCCCACTCCCCAGGTTTGAAGAAAAAACCCCCAAGAGTTCCAGTTTTGCCTTATGGGTTCACATGTTAACATGTTATGGACATTAAAAGAACACTGACAGACTCCAGCCAGGAAGGTAGGCCAGAAATCCCAGACAATCACCCAATAAAATACAAGTGAAAAGGAGAGAAAGAGGTTAGAAACTGTATGACTGCAAACAGCTTTTGACACATGGCTGAGGAGAAGATTAATTAGGAGGTGGTTAGATTTTTTGTTTACATAACAGCTACACACTAGGATCAAGAAGACAATAAGGATGAAAGTGAAGCTGTACCAGGCAGTCAGCCTATGCCTACACAGCTATGCAAGTAAATTCCTGTGCCTAAAAACTCTCCTTCAGAAGTTACTTCTCTGTTCCTTCCTCTGTTTCAACAAGGCTGTTGTTTCCCTCCCCAGCACTTTCTCTGCTCAAGGCACAGCACCCACAATAACAAGCAATTAGCACAGAACCAGTTTTGATTAGGCACCAAAGCCCCAATAACAATTTCACATATACTGGTAAAGAGCAAGACAAAGGTTAAGAAGCAATGACAAAATACACAGCTGCTTAATGTTCATTGTCCCAAGTGCAGAGTTGCTCTGGAATACTTGGACACAGACCAAAGAATTTCCCTAGAATAACAGGGAAGCTATGGGCATTGCCTGCACGACCCTTTAAGAACTACCAAATGCTCTAGCAGCAAGAGCTACTTGTGTTCTATTTAAATATTCTGAGATTTTCTAACAGAGCTCTTAAACCTATCTGAAATGCCCAAAGCACAAACTACTGTTTCAATTTTGGAGGAAGTGTAGATCAAGCACCCAAATCCTAGTAGCAGGGAACAGTCTTCTCTTGACTCGTTGAGCCCAATCTCCATTTTCAGTTGGTTCTGCACATTACTACTCAAAATCACCAGCATTTTACCTGGCATTCTCCACTTTGTGTGTCTTTTCCTTCATACTGCCAGGTGAGTCCACTGTCACTCCAAGACTCCTCAGCTGTTTGAGTGTGGCACTAATGACACTCTCTTTGTCCACCTCTCCTGTGTCAGTCTCTGAAGCCACTTCTGCTGTATCATCAATGTTCTGACACGTAGGACCATCATCAACAACAAATCCTGATTTTAAAGGCAAGTGATCTTGCTCTTCTGTGGTCTTTAAGAGGTGCTTTACTTGGCCCTACAGAAAAAGGGAGCACATAGCAAGAACATAATGACATACAGGGACTATCAAATACCAAAATTCTGACTTACTCTTACACAACTCCAAATACAACTTGATGGGTTAATAGCTTATTCTGACAAAGAAGGCAAATTCAGATACAGTTCAGATGCAATCACTTGAACTCACAGCAGCGTAGTCAAACACTGGAACATGTTACACTTCAAGCTTTCTATAAGGGTCTGTTCTGAATTTAAACACATCACATACTGATATTCTTCAAGATGAAAATATCTGCCCTTTAAGGGACTTGAAGATAAAATGCTGTGTTATTTTAAAGGCCACTAATTTGGGAAGTTATCAGCTGATGTCCTTGAATTAAAAAAATATTATCTATTAGATAATAGAAAGTACTCAGTGCATGCATGAAAGAGAAGTACAAAATAACCACTTAAACATTTTAAAAAAATTGAAGAACCACAAACTCGGAGTTTTCTGTAGAGCACAATGTGAATTTGAAAACCACAAGCAGCTTTCATTCATGCCAATACCACATCATAAGTTCAGCAGGGTGCTGTTCTGACTGTTGCATTCAGTGCAGAATATAAAACGTGCATGAGTTACCAGTAAGTCCTGGTAAAGCTTCAGCTGCTCTGAGGGCTGCTGAGGCAGCAGCGAGGAGGGTGGCTCCGAGCTCGGCTCACTTGTTACCACCACCTGGCTCCTGGCTCCCTCCGATGGCTCTTTCTGTAAAGACACACTGGCACTTTCTTCCAAGGATGAACCACGAACGAGTGCTTGGGAAATGTTTCCAGTTCTGGAAGAGAACACCAAGATAGCTACATACCTCCTTGCAACAGCATAAGCATCATTACCACGATATGTACTTTATTTGTTCATGCACATCAGAGAAGGAGAACAATCGATCTTAAGGGGTTTTAGTTTTGCCTGCTGCTCAAGTCTTTGCTCCTTTCTGCAGTCAAAAGTGTCAAAAGTCATTTGAGGACTGAGGAAATAGATCTCCAAGTGTGCAACTAAAACAGCCCAGCTAGTTTTCCAAAAGATGTTTTGAAAGTGGCAATGGTATCTCTGGACTAGTCAAAACTCAGTGACACACTATGACTTAAACCAGATGAAAGGAAAGTTATTAGCAATTTGGAATTTATGTTTTCAGCATATCACTTATAAGCCTTTAGCAGCATGTATGCTCTGACACATGACTTATTAAAAAAGCTGCTTTTACCAAGGTACATAATTTACCACGGGATTCTTGTGGCAGTTTAAAAACTTCTCAAAGACAGTTACAATTACACACATGCACACTGAGTATCACAAACTGAGAACAAACACCTGGCTGAAGTATTTTTCAATAAGAGATGTGAAAGAGGAGCTATAAAGGCTAAACACTGAATGAGTTATAACACAATGCTCTGCACCCCCCTCACTGGTGTGTGCATTGCATAAGCCTTTGGAGACCAGACATATCAATACTACTATCATCCCAAGAAGATCCTCAAGCAACCCTCCTCCCCCTTCCTGTTCCTCCTGAGGAGACAAGTGTAAGATAAGGGAATTTCAGAACTCAACTGATCAATTGCCTGTGTTGAAAGCGATAAGATTTAAACCACGTGACATACCAGATAGTCAATGTAGGTTATCAGCTACTGTTACACTAGCAATTATTCATCATTCCCAAAAATGTTCCCCTCCTCCTCCTCAAAGGAATCTGGGTGATGCTCTACATTCTCACTATAAGATACTTTACAGCTATTTTACTGGTTTATGAAGCTGAGTTGAAGAGAACCTTAAGATGCTATTGTCCTAAAATACAATGTTCATAAGATTGATCTGAATCCAAACATCTACTGCTACCAGAAATGTTGTGCAGACAGCACTTTAATCAAGGACTATGAATAGTTAAGTTACAGCTTAATTACCATAATTTTTCCTAATTTAACTGGAAGGGCATTCCCCCTCCTTTGGCTTTTTATACATAGGCAATATTAGATCACTAAAGTGCTAAATTGTTGAGCTATCCCTATGCAGAAATAGCATCCATATAGATAATTAAAAATATTTTTAAAACCACTTCCCAAATTAGTCTGAGATTAGTCACTGCACTATAAAGCAATTGAACTTAAAAATAATTAAATTAACAGCAGTGAAGTCAGTATCTGCATGCACCACACACAAAGTAATCAGGCATAAAATAAAGAGAAATTCAAGGAACAGCCACATAATCATAAACACCTCAGCCCAAACCCCTCAGAACTGGAAGTGTTCTGAATGCTCACAAGGAAAAACAACTGTAGGAAAACAACTGACTACAGCAGCATCCCCTTTTCAGTCAGGATTTAAGGTAAGAAAAGCAATGTTTCCAGTACAGTGCATGCTTTTGTAAGTTGAAGGCTTTTGCCATCAGCTGCTGCTGACAGGTAGCTAAACCTGCATGACTGATAAATGCAGACTCTAAAGGCAGATGTCTTTTGGTGAGCTGTACAATTCCAAGCATAATTAAAAAATAAAGAAGGGAGAGAACACAACAGCTGAGGTCAGACTATTTATAACTCCTGAAGGAAAAAATATTACAGAAGTAATAACTTACATAAGGCAGTTCAGCACATTATGTGAGCACAGGGTGTTTCTGTTACTTACTGGGGAGTGTTCTGATTAGCTCCTTCTTCCACAAGGTGAATACTCTCCACAAAGCTGGGCATGTCAACCACCCTTAAGGACGAAGCAATACTTGTATTACTTGCATCTTGTTCAGCATTAATTGAAATGTTTATGTCCTCCTTAGAAATCTCTCCATCTTCTTTTTTCCCTTGTGGTATGGGGTTGCCTTGTTTTTCTGAAGTTGTATTCCAAAATAAACTAGCACCTAGGACAAAATTAGAGATTTAACTATTTAGGAAGAGTCATTACTTTCTTCTGAGACCCTTTGGATTCCTATAGCTAGAGGAATAATTTTCTCCCATTCACATTTCTCTCATTATTTTAAAAGTGATTTACAGTTCAAATCAGCTAACAGTTGCCAAAACATCATTCAAATCCTAGCTTCTTCCAAAGCATACTTGATGAAAAGAAATGGTTTTATTAAATAATTTTAATGCATTGACCTTGAGCCTGTTTCAAAGTTTCCTCCAGACTAAGCACAACATTTCCATGGATTTAACAGGAACCAATATGTTAATATGCAGCTGTACAGATACAGCTGCATAACTCCCCTAAACTAAAGCAAATACAATCTCCTCTTCATGCATGATTTACAAATAACATCAGTAATATATTTATTGGAGCACTATATGGCATAGAAGCTATTACTTTCCAAAACAGTGTATTAAATAAAAAAAGATGTGGAGTTACATTTCAACAAGACACCATTTCAAATAGAACACCTTTCTAAAGCTATTGGAAAAAGAACTCTTTCAGTGATGGCAATCAAAGACAAAGTAACTCCAGCCTAAACTTGCAAATAACACCTCAACAGCTTAGGTGTTTTTAGGATCTAGGAGCATGTTTGCACAGCTGCAGCATTTCTGCCAAACATTTCCTCCATGCCCAAATAAAACAAAAAGAAGTCCAGAAAAAAGCGATGCCAGTGTGTTTTAAAGAACGAGGCGTTACCTGTGCTCACGGCAACGCTCACACTTCTCCTGTGGTTCGGGGGCGGCGAGGTCTGTGTTTCCATGGAAACAAGCTCCCCTGGCTTCTCCTGCTCTGCCCGGGCTGCTGCCGCCTCCGAGGAGCCCTCCTGGCGAGCCTGGGCTTCCAGCAAGCGCTGGATCTGTAACAGTCATCACAAAGTTAGGATCTGCACAATAAAACATCAGCTGTAACAGGCAAAAGTGAATTAATTGGGTTCTGCTAAGATCTGGATTCAAATACAGGCTGCTCTGCCACAGCAGTCTGAACATCTTCCAGTTCTCAGCAGTGCACACAGCATAAATCAAAACACCAATTTTGATGTTGGCAGAGCTAGCAAAGAAGATCTTTAAGCACATTGGCAGAGGCAGCACCAAGACAACTTGGGTAAAGCCTGTTTGCACCACACTTGCTGGAAGGATTCCTTCCCTTTCATTCACACACAAAGCCTATTAACCGACTTACCAGCCAAGCATTTATATGCCAACTGTCCCTACACCAACTTAGTATTAATTACAAAGCTAAGCAATTAAATGATAAAATTAACGTTGCCAGGCAATCTTCTCTCTAGGATTTTCTTCCACCCTGTCCACCGATTAGCTTGCAGCTCCAGGGAGAAATACAGTAACAGTGAAGGCAGCAGCAAGGAGGGGTTTCCCTCATGCACAACCCCTGCTTTGGGAGCTTGACTTTACATACAGGAACTGTACCAAAAACAAATTCCAGCTGTCATTTTCTAGTTCAAGTACTGCAAACTTTTCTGTTTGTATTGTTCATCATCAGCAGCAAAATTTAAACTCTGGCTCTTCAGCCCCAAATCATACCCTGCAAAATACAGGGCCAGAAGGTTGATCAAGGGATTGGTATTTTGAAGAAACTTGACCTGGTGGGGCAGCAGAGCACAGCAAGACCCCCAAAAGTCCAGTTTTCTAGCACAGAAAAGACCTGATGAACCAGGAATTGATGCAGACAACTTAAGTTTTCAAAGCAACAGCTCAAGGGAGCTGCAGACTTGAAGGTGGAAAAAGCAACATATGAGAACATTCTGTGCTTTATTATTTACAATAATTCCAAAGCCTATAGCCTATGCAATTTTTTTTTTTTTTACATGGACAAGCATATAACTATAAAAGCACTTATACAGAAAGTGTATCAGTTTGCATTAACGGTCTAAAAATAACCTTCATGGAAGGTTATGGAAATACCACAAAAATAATGCAAAATTTCATTAGCTATAAGTCACATAATTTTTAAAGGGACATCAATTGGTAGAGCTAATGGAGTCCCCTCTCCATGCCCAGACTGAGCTGGGATGACAGGCTCCCTTGTTCCAACACGGATAGTCAACAGTTAATTTAATTCCTTTAGCAGGGGAACTATCAAAGCACAATCACTGAGAGGGCAGAGGAGAAAGCTGACATTTCCACAAACCTGAGCTTGCAGTAATTTGAGTTGTCTGTCCTGCTGGGTAAGGAGCTGGTATGCATCTGGAGATAATCCCATCATGCCATTATCTGGGGCTGCTGCAGGAGCAGGCGTGTGCAGGCACGGGGAGTGGGCTGCACAGCACTGCACGCTCGAGGGGCTCGCACTCGATGCCATCCTTACTCCAGGTGATAAGCCACTGTCAAGAGAACAGCTCCCTGTTTTCCCAGGATATCTCACATTCATAGGGCTGCTCGTGGCATATCCAGGGTTGCAGCAAACGTTTGGGCAAATGATATTTTGATGGAACACCGCACAAGGATTTTGCTGAGCCATCTCCGGTTGGATTTCCGCTCCGTGTTTGGGGCTCATTTTCCCAGCTCCTTGCCATGGGTTTAGGGGATTGTACTGGAGAGAAGCAGGACACTGACAGCTGCATGCTGGACAGGAAGGTGGCACTTGAACTGGCACCTGCAGATCTGGTGGTTGTCTGCAGCTCTGTGGTGACAAAGCAGAGCTGTGGAGGACTGGCTGTGTAACAGCAGGGAGCTGCTTGGAAGCAGATGTTGATGTTCTCCTAGGCAGAGGCTCTCCCTGAGGTGTGCCACTCTCAGGATTCAATACAAGTTTTTCCAATGGCTTTCTGGGGTGGTGCACAGATGTATCTGGGGAAGGCCCACTACAAGGGGTTGAAGGAGAAGATGATCCTGAACTTTTTCTTGATTGAGGGGAAGCCTTCTTACACTGCACCTGCTGCTGTAGCAGAGCTGGATTTCCTCTATGAGGCATTGAAGCTGGAATTTTCTGGTTTATAGGATTTGGCAATCGTCTCAAAGTGGGATCTCCCATATTAGCAGGAAAGTTCTGCCTGTCTTCAGAGTGCTGGCTGGGGTGACATGTAGATCTCATGCAACACTTCTTTTTAATAGGCTGATTTGGCACTGTGGGCAGACTTTTAGCACCTGAAGTCCCCACAGGCTTCGATGATTGTCCTGATTCTATGAAACTCCCATCCAAAATGAGTGACAGCTCTGGCACTGAAGGAAAAATTCTGGTAACCTGAAGGGACAATTACACACATGTATGATAATTTTAAAACATTGTCTGCTCTTCAAATGCAGAATTTCCTCAAATAAAATGTTTTTATTTAAAATCAATATACAACGATCATCAGCTTCCAAACCAACCACATGTTAAACATATTCCTAGAAGACTGGAGAATCCAGAAAAAGCAGCAAGATCTCTAGGATCATTTGTAAGGGAAAATTGTTTTCATATAGTGTAACAGCCATGTCTGCCAAATGAATGCTCCATGTCATTTAGGAGTACATTTCAGAATATGGATATTTCCCTTCTAGAGGTGGACTCTGTGTCCCTTCCTACTATTATTAGATCCAGGAGATAGCTGCAACAGAACACATTTTATACACAATTACCACATCCTTCTAGACCTATGCTGTACAAGGGCTGGTATTTATTCTATTTGTACACACTTAGTGAAAAAAGGACAGAGCAGATCTTTTGGGTAATGAAATAAAAAGAACACAAGAGCTCGCTGTCTCTGTCTCAGACATTACAGCTCTTCCATTCAACAACAGTGAGATTCCTAAAATAGAAACTACTCTCTCTGTTCCCAAATCACAGCATGTACAGGAATTTAAAGTGTCTAAAATCCTAGAAAAATGGCAGATTAACTACAGGAGTGGGACTCACTGTTAATTTCTTCAATTCTGTTTTCCCTTGCTAGGACTTAGAGAAAGAAGCTTTACACTGTCCAGTTCCCTTACAATGAGTTTTGCTGCTTCAAGTGTCACATCCAAGATACCCAGAGCAACTACTTATTTAGTTACCTGTTGACTCACTGGGTGAGGACTTGGAATTGGTCTGGGGGATAAATCCTCATCTTCCACACCAGAGTCGTGATCACTTGCTGACAACTTGCTGGGTGAAGAGCCTTGGGGAGGACTGAAACCAAAATAAATCAAAGTAAAAATGTTTGCTTGTCAGATTTGGCAGCAGTAACTTGACACCTCACGTTTTTCAACGTGCCATCTACAGTGAATAATTTTTCTAAGAAGCAGCTGCCATCTATCTTCTCCCTGGTTAGCTGGGCAGTTAACCCAGCAAACAGTTCTAAGATGAAACAATGAAAATAGAAAAGCTGCTTTTGGGTAAGAAGATACAAACCCTCCCTCCTCACAGCATCACACAAACACACCTTTTAAGTGACATTCTAACAGCAAAGCACTGATAGACAGTAAAAAGATAGGAGGTGCTACAGTAAAGATTGTAACATTGTTTGAAGGAAAATAAAGGCCATCTTCTAGTCATAGATAAAAATTTGATGGATAAGCCAGGTTCTTAAAAATCACTAAGTTTCAACCTATCTGGGTCTTGGAGCTCTGAAAAGTGGGAAGAAAAAAGGAATTTTTTTGACTTAAATAGATTTCAATTAGAGATTTGCTTCAAAGGACAGAGCTCACTTAAAACTTAATACAGTGAACTAAACCTCATCAGTGAGGAAGCCTTTTTAGAAACATCCACTGTATAAATTAAAACCACCACTACCAAGTAGGATTTTTTGGAATACAGACAGCTTGACCATCTTACTTGAAAAATATTAACTGTAGCAATAAATAAAAGCACACACAGAGATTTTAATGCAAGAAAATGTATGCACAGCTCAACTGACACACAGCATAGATCAAAACCCTCATCCAATAAATATTTCATTTTTGCACATAAACAGCATCTCAGAGATTTACCTTTTGATTGGAAGTTTCTTGCAAATTCTGCTGAAGAACTCAGTTTCCGCATTTTGGTTTTCTCCACTCAACTCAAACTGGATAGGGCTCTTGTCTGATGGTTCAACATTCTGGAATGAAATGTTCCATATTTGTGAAGCACGAAACCTTCAAACTTTCAATCACTGAGGTACTACTCCCAAAGAAACAGCTTTAAGGACATTTATATGATTATTTGCTACTTGTCCCCTACTTTCAAAGTTTTCAGCACTACAAGGAAGCAGGCAACTTCCCTTCCTGTTTAACACTGCTCCCCCGCTACTCTGTAAAGTAGTTGGGCTAATTATAGTCATGAGCAGATGCTTCCTCACTGTAACTGCTCAGATACTCCTCCAGGGCTGCCACCACTACAGGAAACAGCAAACGTTCCTGCACTGTTTCACACACCACAGCTGGGCAACTCCTGGAAACAACAGACATGAGCTCCTGTGGAGAGATCTGTCGCTCCAGAAAGCTGAGCTGTCCCTAGGCTAAGGGAGAAGGCAGCCCTGACAAGGAAATTCAGTTGGGAAGAGAAATGAGTACACAGCATAGCACACACATTACACTGACTGCTTCTCTGAGAGCAGCAGCACTTACTGAGCAAATTAACAGCTCAACTTCAGGTTCTGTACAAGCCTAGGAAAACGCATAAGGAACTGAGATTTCCTAGAACTTCTTCAAACTTCACTAGCCATCTCCCAGACATCTCAAATTCTTTCAGACAGTTACTTTGCACAAAGATAAAGTTTTCCATTAATAAAACTGATGAAATTAGTAACCTCTGAATTCCCTTTTGCATTCAACTTCAAGCAAAGCACAACACTCAGCTTTGCTCTCCAGCAAGCATCACCCAGAGCAGCTGTTAGATGTGGCCAAGGTACAGCACACCAGAGTAACAAATGCTGCAGGAAGTCTGAGTCTGCTCACAAGGCCAGAAGGTCACTAGCAGGAAGGAACACTAACCAAGAACAACACAGCATGGTATACTTAAAAGACAGATGCTTAATGCAATTAGGAAAGTGAGCAGTGATGACTTTGGAAGTCATTTCTCAATTTGAGGGACAAACTGAATTTATAGTAGTCCCTAGGAAAAAGCAGCTTTATAGAGCTACATAATTTTCAAACACGGCAGATCCATTTGGGTCACATCATAATGACTCTTTTAAGGCAAATTTTGTAGTACCATGATGCAGGAGGAAAGCAAGACACTTACTTTGAAGAGATGAACTGTTTCACGGCAAGTGAGGATCTGAAACCCCAGCTCTGTCTGCCCACTGCATGGAACACACTCATAAAACTCTGGTTCCTTGTGTGTCAATGAATAAAGCACAATAAGAAAACTCCCAGATTCTGAGAAAACCCTAAAATAGAAGAAAAAGCACATCTTTAAGTAACTTAAACGTGAAGAAGGCCCTTAGATTTTCAGTACAGTGAGCAAATTTCCCCCACAGTTTAGCAAACTGGTGAATCACAGCATTTTGAATGGTGCTTAGCTCTAGATAGTTAGCAGATGGATTTATGACTGTAACCACATGCAAGAATCAAGGAAAAGTAGAGAAATGGGAATAATCCATGCCCTTTGTATTTCAAACCTTTACGATCACTTAGTACTTTAAATGAATTCCTGGAAGAGTTCAAACAAAACAGAAGAAAACATCTGTAAGAATGATATTATGTTTTATTTTCTTTTTAGTGTTCAGTTGAAAGTGCATTATAAAGACACTTACTGACTCAGTTATCCCTAAACATTCGTTAGCAAAAAGATATTTTTTAGAAAATTATATTGAAGTTTTTTTTTCTATAAGTTGAGAATAGCGAGTAACGGCAATCAGCATTTAACATGAGTTCAAGGATAATTACAACAATGTGTGTTTCCAGTAAAAGGTAGTACTACTTTCAGAACAGTTTTTCTTTTTATATAGCACTTGTAACATGCTTGTTTATGGTTTTTTTTATTTGTTTGCTTTTTCATTAAACAATATACACAATGGAAAAAGCAGTGGAAACAGAATGCTTGAAAAACATATTCATGCAACTTCAAAGTTTACTTACAACTTAAAGAGTTAAAAATGTATGATGCACAGATTAAGCAGTTAGGCTGCAGAGGTTAATGCTGTTTGCATGGTTCATCAAATCTTCTTAATCCACTTCCATGATGGCATCAGTGAAAGTTAATGAGAGTCAAGCATCCAACTTGCCTATCTAATAATCTAATTGGTCTCTTATCTGTGTTTGGACATATTTCAGTTGTTAAGGGAAAGAAGTCTATTTTGTAATTGCAGACACATCTGTTCACCAAACGTGGTTGTATTTCATAATTTAAAAATAAGTGTGGTCAATCAGAAGTGCTTATGCATACAGCATATTTTAGAGTCTCATTTACCTGAGGTACAGTTTCAAACTATAAATACCTGAACTCTCTCCCAGCTCCATACAAATAGAATTGTTGCAAATGTTACAAGTGAAAATATCTAGACTATGAGGAATTATTATCCTCTAACATTACAATGAAAAAATACCCCAGAATGCAAACACTCTTAAAAAACCTGAACATTTAACAGGAAGTCATAACAGGACAGAATAGGCTGTAAATCAATATGCTTCAATATGTTGGTCAGGCACAACCAGGAAAAAAACTTATCTCAAAGAAAATACCCCTAAGAAAAGCTCAAAACCAAAACCCTACCACTGTTTAAACTACTATTTCCTCTTGTGGCTTCTTATTTAAACTAAAATGCAGTGACCTTAAGGATATTAATATTCACCCTCTTCTGACTTTGAGATATCAGCTCAGCTTTCCAACATCTCAGTCACAGAAAATTTTTGTGCAGAAGCCAAAACCAAAAAGAACATTTAAACCAGACTGCTTTACCCCTATACAACATATAAACCATAGCATTTCCTCAAATATCTTTGATCAGAGCCCATGCTGTCATGCATTTCTGTGGAATACTTTTTTAGGCAGCCAATAGCTTCTATGTTTTACCTATAAAAGTGACTTGCCTTTCTTGAATTGAAGAACTGAACAAATATCGCAAGCAACAGGCCCAGACTTGAGGACTATAGATATGAGTAACTCCACTCAGCCAACTAGAAAGAAGAAAAAAATCTAATTAGAGACAGCTCTGTTACCAAATTTTTAGTATGTAATCCATCAGATACATCTCAGATCAATGTGTGTATTAATCTGGACAAACACTTACACTCCAACTAATGGCAGAGCATAAGCCTTGGGATCAGACTCAAGCAGTAAAAGCAATTTCCGTGTTTGGTCCATAGTAAGGTAGCTGAAAGAAAGCAGAAGTTGGGTTTTTTCAGTATTTTGGAAGGCAGTTTTTCAGAAGAAAAATCCTGAAGAGCTAAGTACAAGTTTAGAAAATACTGTAAGAAAAGAAATTTAGGGAAAAAAATTAAAGGTCAAAACTGCTCTCACTCCACACTTAACAGCAGCTCCCCAGTTTTCAGCAATTCCCTGTGCATCAAAGACTTATCAAGGACAAAAATTACATAGTACTATTTGTAGTGTTCATAACAAATCCCCAAGTACAAGTCATGTTAAATTTGAAGAGTAACTTTCAGAGAGGCATTCATGAAGTCCCTGTACAAATAAAAAGATATTCAGTTGCTCCACACTATTTCTCTGATCTATCCTTTGTTCACCCTATTAAATTAGTTACCAGACAGAATGATGACTTCCCAATACCATCTCAGAAGCACAATTAACAAAAAACAAGCTTTGGTTTGCATTCATCTGCTTTTCATTGTAGGGCAAGCACTGATGGTGTTTAAAAAGCTGGAAGCTGTTTATATTTATTATGTTAACTAGAGGTGTGTTCTCCTGCCCCAGCAGGAAGATCCTCTCACTGAAGCCAAAAGCAAGAACTCCTACTCAAACTTAATCTTTTTGCTCCACCCCATTTCCAGTTTCTTGTTCATAACCTTTAATACATTCCCAAGGCCAGAAGACATGCCATTTTTATGCCAGTTATTTTACTAAAAAGCAAAGTACAGTTGAGATTTCTCCTACTCACTCCTTTAGGAAAGGCAAGAAACTGACAGGTAACTTTGACAGCTTTAGCACCACCCTTTACTCACCCACATTTGTAAGTTCCTTGAACTTGTGCAATATTCATAGGACTGGTCAAATTTCTTGCTAGGGCTGTTGGAATAATTGGGACAGACTTCACAGGGGTGTATTCCAAAATATTGGCCACAGTAAGAGAAGCCCAGCAAAAATTAAAATGTAGATTATCCAGGTTTTCTGTGAAAACAATGTGAGCTCTAACAGTCAGCAGTTTAGAAAGATCCAGAGATTCTTTGCTGCACAGACTCTGCTGCAGACCCTAGAAGTAAGAAAAAGAGTTAAATATACTAAATTATTTTGTATGATTCAAGATTTATTGTACTAGGAATTCAAATCATTCATCACAGGTACTACTGTAGTAGGTAATATATACAAAAAGCCATTACCCCAGGTCTCCAAAGCTCACTGCTCTACTGAATATAACAAATAATGCAGAATACACTTGGAAATTAGCTATGCACACCTTAGCATTGTTTTATGATGTATCAGAAAACCTGGGGTTACCTAATTATATAAAAATTAATATAATAGCAGACAACTAAAAGGCTCAAGCTGATTTGTCAAAGTTTTCTTACTTGCATTCAAGAAATATGTAATTTAGCATCTGGATGCATAATCACGAGAAAGTTCAGATGTGAAGCAGGCTTCATTTGTATTATAAAATACACACCACAACAACTACAGGGAAAAGCCTACAGGAATGGAAAGTGTATTTAATAGATTACAGCAGAGCACACATTTCAGCTATGGCTGCTAACCTACATGGGACTTTACACGTTTTGGGCGGGTCACTTGCCTAGCAACACTTCAGCAACAACTGCCCAAATACTGCAACTGATTAATGACAGTTTTGAGGAGAAAAAAAACCACAAAAAAGCTGTTTTCTCTTGTTTAAGTAAGTTTGCTGAAATTGCTTTTGTTTTGCTGGTTAGATCAGCAGGAAAACTTTGGTCAGTCAGCAAGATTGTCATCCAAGATCAAAGACTGTGTGATCCTTAAACACCTGTGAGGATTAACTGATTTTACCGGTTTCCAATACACTTTTCAATGACACTCAAACAACAACTAACTACATAGTCTTGGTTCAGCCACAACCTTGCTGTGCTGGAAATCAGGCTCTGTGCATAGTCCAGTGTCCTGCCTGGCAGACAGTTCACTGTTAAAGAGACCCAAAAGTTGCTAAGAGCTGCCTACCTTGAAAGCCAAGCTGATATCTTCAACGCTGTGCACTATTATATTATCTGAACAAGGTCCCCAGGCATTAACTGCACATGGAATCAAGAAGTCTCCAGGAAGGGCTGCAGTTGGAATTTTGCCTGTACCACCAGCAACTTCTCGGCCAGGATCAAAGCGATCTACAGTTAGCGTTACGCCTTCCCCATCTTCAAAACAAATAAATGAAGTTAGAGACCAAGAGCAGCAACTCGGGCTCCTTAACAACAGCTTGTTCTACCAACCAATACTGCCTGTCTGCCTCATGTTTAGAATTACCTTCATCTACTGCCAGGGTGCCCAGCAGAAAACAGGAAAATGATTTCTTTTCGTTCTGCTTGGCGTGGCGATAGGCAAGCCGCAAGGTTTTCTCCACCAGACATATTTTGGGGTTTCTAAAAAGAGACAATAAGCAAGTTTAACTCACAAACTCTTTTCAATGCTTTGTTAAAAAAGAAGTATCACTTATCCATATGCAAAGAAAGCGGAAAGAAACTTTAAGTTACTTTAAACTGATGCACCTTCAAGCCATTGGACTGTGTTATACAAAGGAAAGGAAACTGAAATCTTTCCAGTGAAAATCCCTATATATGCTTATAACAAACACACTGCTTCCTTTTCCTTTGGGCCTTGTCATAGAACAGACTCAAAAGGAAAAATGAGGCTTTGCATGACACAATCCATAATTTTTTTAACCTTTAGCTTGCCCCAAAAGGGTATCAATACCTGTAATAGGTGATGTGGGCACCAATGGCATCGCCCATGGGGACTGGGTCCCAAAGTGCACACTTGGACAGAGGGAAACTGAAAGGGACCATCCTTCTGGGAACAAATCTGGGAAGATCACAGGGATGAAAAAAAATGGATTAAGGTACATCATTATCTTACAATGCTTAAAAGAAGGAACACTAAGAAAACCAAGAAATAAGATACAGAAACTATTGGTACTTTTTTTTGTTTCAAGTCCAGGCCAACAAAGCAGAAAGTTTGTCCTACAAAGTTGTCAGAGTTACAAAGTCAACACAAAACCTTTCCTGACCACCTGACAGTTTCTTTGTGCAGCCTTGGAAGATGTGTAGGCCAAAATACAAGCCTAAAGATAAAGCTTAAGGAAAAACTACTTGGATATAGGTTAGGGAGAAAAAAAAGTTATCACTAATTAGAAACTCCCATAGCACAAAAAAACTGATTTAGCAAATTTAACACTAGATCAGCTTCCCAAAGTCCTGTTTTAGTCTTTGTATTTCAAGTGAGCGTTCAAACCACTTAAACTCTGAAGACTTCTGAAATAAAGCCTTGGCTTAACTCAAATGGTATAGTGCAAAACTTGCAGTCAGACTTCAAAGAGCCCTGAAGAAATCAGTGTGTAATCACATTAACTTATTTACACCAGCAGGATTAGATTTTTTTTGAGGTGCCTAAACAAAGCAACACACAAAACAATTGACAGCCCATATAATTCGCCAAATACCTCAATACCTTTTAACAAACAAGCAAGAAATCTCTTTGTAGTTATCTCAAGCATGAAACTTCGCCAAGCAAAGGTGCTTCCTCTGCATTTCAACTCGCCAGGAAAGAACTTTACTTTTAAGGCAGCTCTACAAGGAACTCAGCCACTGCTGATGCTTTAAAGGCTTTAAGACTCCCATTAAAACCCAAAAGCTCAAAGTTGGGTTTTACAACCCTCAAACTTAAATTTGTAGAATATTTTTTAAAGCACCACTGTTTCGATTTGACAAGCACGAAGCAGAAGCCCACACCCCTCTCCCACAGCTCTTTATAGCCCGAGCCGCACTCGCAGAGGGGCTGGGGCGATCCGGACCCTCCGGGTACCTCAGATCCGGGCCGGGCCGAACGGGCTCCGGGCAGGGCCGCAACGCTGCCCGCTCCTCTTCCTCCTCTCCCCAGCGCGGGGAGCGCCCGCTGCAGCCCCCGGCTCGGCCAGGCAGCGGCCGTGAGGGAGCAGCGGCACCGGTGGCGGCGGCTCCGGAGGGCAGGAGCAGCGGCCGTGAGGGAGGAGCGGCCCCGGTGGCCGCCCCGGCTCCAAGCCCGGCTCCAAGCCCGGCTCCAAGCCCGGCTCCAAGCCCGGCTCCAAGCCCGGCTCCAAGCCCGGCTCCAAGCCCGGCTCCGCCGCTCCCGCCGCGTCCCGCCCGCCCCGGCGCCTTCTGCGGCCCCCGCCGGCCCTCTGCCCGCACCGGCCAATCAGAGAGCAGACCCCGCCCCCTCCGCCCGCTCCGGCCCAATGGGCGCGCGGCGGGGAACGGCCGGCTCGGCCAATCAGAGCGCGCCCCGGCGAAACCAACCGCCAGCGCGCGCGCAGGGGGTTTAAAAATGCCAGGGGGCGGGGAGCGCGCAGGCGCAGTGCGGCGATGCGGCGGCGTTGCCATGGCAGCGGGGGCGCCGTCGCTGCCGCCGGGCCGGGCCATGCCAGGCCGGGCCATGCCGGAACGGGCTATGCCGGAACGGGCTGCGGCGGGGCGAACAATGAACCGGCACGGCCGGTCCCGCTGAAATGCCGCGCCGGCCTCGGCCTTCCCCAGCCGGGGCCCGGGACTGCGAGTCCCCGCAGAGCCGCCGCCGCCAGCCCCGCGCCCACGTGCCCGCCCCGCCCCGCCGGGACCCGGAAGCACTTTCCCTCCGCGGGGACAGCGCGGCGGCAGCGGTGCCACAGCCCCAGCCCCGGTCACAGCCCCGGCCTCGGCCCCGCCGCTCCCCGCCCGCCCCTCGGCCGCCCCACGGCCGCCGCCCCGCCGCCGCTGTCCTGCTGCTGCAACGCCGCCGCCTCCTTCTCCTCATGAAGCCCGTCGTTGTCTTCGTCCTCGGCGGGCCCGGGGCGGGCAAGGGGACGCAGTGCGCTCGTATCGTGGAGGTGAGCTGAGGGGCTGCGGGACCGCGCGGCCGGGAGCTGTAGGATCCCCGAGCGGGCTCCGGGTGGCCTGGGGGCCGTGTCCGCTCCGCTCGGTGGCGGGACCCCCCATCCGCCTTTCGCTCTGGTCTCCTGTCGAGCCTCATCTATCGGAGGCGATGCACAGAAACAACCGACCCGCATCTCCCCTGTAGTGGGTGCGGTGGTGGGGCAGCCCCCGCTCCGGTTTCTCCGTTCCCTTCCCCCGCTG
This sequence comes from Passer domesticus, assembly GCF_036417665.1. Classification (NCBI taxonomy): domain Eukaryota; kingdom Metazoa; phylum Chordata; class Aves; order Passeriformes; family Passeridae; genus Passer; species Passer domesticus. The sequence goes on from NC_087480.1 coordinate 54,310,610, forward strand.
TCAGGCCGCCCAGCCTTTCCCTTCTCCCTGAGCCCCGCGGGATCACGCTGTGCTGGCGCACCCCGGGGTTTTGGATCCACTCTGGTGGATCCACACCACTTTGGTGCCGGGAGCAGGGCTGGCCGGCCGTGCCCGGGCGGTGCTGCCCTGCCCTGCCCGGCCACGTCGGTGCCTGCGGGCTCACCCGGATGCTCGGGCACCCGGAGCTGCGGTGAGCTGTCCGATAAACATCGGGAATATGTGCGCTTCGATGGATCAAGGTCCGCGTCTCCCGAGGCCTGTCCCGTAAATGTTACAGCTGGTACGGCAGATATTGCAGGGTGTTGGCTTTTTTTTACCCCGTGCCAGTCAGTTGTGGAAGTAATGTGTTAAAAATAGAACGATTTTTTTTTTTTTCTGTGACGCTGTTAAAGGATATCCTGATCCCATAGATTGTTCATCTTGTTCCTTCTTTTTAAAGAGCCTAAGACTGACAGTGTAATTTGACTGAATTTTCAGTTATATTATCAAATTTTCAGTTTTCCAAATACATTTTTTCCAGCCTTCTGGGACAACATATATCTAGGAAAGAATGGTGGATGATACATGGTATAATACTGTCCTTTTAAACACCAAAAACCGCAGGGATAATTACAGTGTATCCAGGTGGATAATTACGGAAGTACTTAGGGATGAACAGTTCCAAACATATGTGTATGTTGGATTTGAAACAGCTCTTTTATCTCTTTTTTTTTCCTCTTTTTCTTTACTGAGCAGTAGTATATACTTTTCTTATTAAAAGCCATATGGGATCAAAGCTTATGCATACCCTCACTGAAAGATATGGCTAAGAACTGTGGTGATGCCCGTGCTCCTGCATCTGTTGGTGGGAAAGAACCCCAAAACTCCTGGAACAGCCACTTTTTGTGCATCCTGTTCTGGTGGTGCCCTGGGGGTGCTGTTACAGTTTATCCTCACTGCTGCTACATCCCAGACCTCGCTGTTGTATAACTGAGTTAAGTGAACTTGGTCCAGACTAAAAAATGCCGTTATGACTTTAGTTCTGAAGGATTTAAACCTCAAATTACAGACTCGCATTCAAACCAGCATATTCATTAAATTAAATTGTGGCATGGAAGGTTCACAGTGCTCATAAAGCCTTTTTGGTAAGGTCAAATTGAGCCCCTGGCAAACAAATGAGCTTAAACTATAGGGGAACCTTGTAGGCTGTCATTAATGGCTTTCAGCAAACCATTAGTGTAGCCTCAGGGCTGAAGTGCCTTGTGTGGCTGCAGGCCTGTGTTTTTGGAGGATAAATGCCTATGGCTGGATAGGCTGATGTAATTGGATAAAGACCACTTTATTAGGAGGAGTTCAAATGAGCCATTGCTGCTCAAATAGTATTTCCAGCTAGAAAGGAAAAAAAGAAAAACCTTGCTTATGCAGTATTTATTTTTTTCTCTAAGCCTGGAAAGGGAAATCCAAATTCGAATAAATGCAAATTTGCTTTAATTCTGCTAATCCTGTTCACTGCATGGAGAGAAGTTTATTGAAGTCAGTGAGCTGACAGCAGAAGGCACTCAGACCTGTTGAATGCAGAGGACAACCTTCCTGCTGGCTCAGACACCTCCACAAGAGTCACTGGCTAAACTGGGAGGCAGGAGGGTCTGAGGTAGTTTAAAGAGCAGTTGGACTGATGCAAGCATGCTGGAAAACCTTAGAAAAAGGGCACATGAGCAGGGAAGTGTGGGTGAAACACAGCAGAGGTACTGGAGAGCAGCAGCTTTTCCAAGCACAAATCCCCACCGTGGCCCCCGGAGCCCTGCTGCAGGCGAGAGAGCAGCCTGTGTGCAGTCAATGCTGCCTTTGGGTTGATATTTTTATTTGTGTTTTAAGCCCTGTTGGCAGTTTGCCACAGAGAAAAGGGGGCTGTAGCTGAGTAATAATAAACCTCATTCATCCTTGTTGTAAATGGATGGAATAATATTAGTTTACATTTGGAATGAATCTGACCCAGTATCTTACTGTAGAGCTGAAGGTTGTGCTGAACAAAAAGTCAGTATGAGCTATAAATATGTCTGGGTTGCTATTCATACTGGAGATTTGGGACAGAGCACATCACATGTGGAAGAAGTCTCATTTGGCTGAGGTGAGCTCTTCTATGAATTTAGCATCAAACTATTTTTATTAAAAACCAAGGGTGTCTGTGTTTTGTAGAGTAAAGGGGATATTATGTACTTAGTACCTGGGAACAATTTCTCAAAGAAGTTTTGTAATTTTTTGGGGACTGTGCTTTACATTCCCAAAAAAGGGAGATTGGTATCCCACGTTGTAGCTGAAATGTGTATTTGTTAAACACTAGTGTAAATCATAACTGCTCAATATGTGTGTGCTGGAATCCCTGAATGTGGAGAAGGCATGTGTTCATGCCAAATTTGGACACAAAATGAGAAATTATTTGAGGGAAGAAGACTTAATAACAAGTGGAAATGGGTATTGACACAATGTAGGAAAGGGAACAGTGGGTAAGTGATTAGGATTCTTTATCTCCACAGATAAGGTTGGATGAGACAGCTGAACCAGACTGGTTTTCCCCGATACGGAGGGAAGACCTGACTCCTGTGTGTTCCACAGACACAGAATTGTCAGGGAAATGCAAATGCAGCAGAACTGCTGCTGTTCTGGAGCAGTTCCTCCTATTTAGAGAGGGATGAAGCAGAATTCCCTCTTAAGTTCTTATCCTCTCCCTTGCAGCTCTGCAGATTAACTCCTGAAACCTTCCACAGCTTTGTTAGGTGGAGCTTGCCATCATCTGGGACTGTTGCGTAGCTGCCATGTGAGGCAGAATATTTGAGCTGTAGTTGAATGATGTCATTTGAATGCAGGTTCTTGCAATAACCTTCATGCTTTCCACAGTGTATCTTCTGTGACTGTGAGATAATGAAATGTGCTTTATTGCTGACTTCTGGACTTTGCGTATAAAATCATTACGGTAAAGTCAAGGAAAAAAATGCATTCAACAAATCTGCACAATATATGTTTTAAATCCTTATTACCTCTGCTTGAGATGTAAAGCTCTTTAGTTGGTGGGAAGAATAATAACCAAATAATTTGTCTTTATTCCAAGCAAGATTTGAGTTGTACTTTTTTGTCTGTTTGTTTTGGCAAGGTGATCTGTAGAGATTTGGGCTATGCAAGGCATTGCTCTCTGTGTACTTAAATATAATTCACCTCCACCACAGCCCTATCCTGTATGTTTGTGGTTAAATCTAAAATTAATTCCACAAAGTGGGATGCTGAGCCTTCTCGTTTTTATAAGAGCATAAGTTGATATCCAAATGGAAAAAGCTGTTAAGTTGCTTTGGGATATATGATAAGGAGATTTCCTAGGGTAAAGGAAACAATGCAAAGAAGTATTCATTGTATCAGAAATGCTCCTCTGAAAGTAGCAGAGGATTTAGGTTTTGCTGTCATGTGTTAATTGTCTTCTAGAAGTCTGCTGAGATACAGCGGTAACTTCCTTGAAATAAAAACAGGGTTTAAATTGTTTGCTTTAAACTCAGCTTTTGAAATCTCTTTAATGAATGTCACGTATTAGTGTTCTACTTAGCCTTAAGTTCTCATAGTTGATTTTTAGAATAGGAATTTGTATTTCCGAACTTTGGAGCTTTTTTTAAAAAACATGGTCAGTGTTTAAATCTACCGCCTGAAGATTTATTCCTGAACATTTCCATTTTGCAGAACACTTGGCATTAAATTTTGGACTTTCCTGAACATACTGGGTGCCTTGTATTGAGTCAGTGCTCCTGAAACACCTGGGTGCTGTGTTTGCCCCCCTCTCCCTTGGAGGCACTGTCAGTGGGATCTCCATTGTGTGTTTTGGTTTGTTAATGTGGGGTCGTGTTTGTTTTTGTTTCCCAGAGACAAGAACATATTTCAAATTAAGAAAATTTCTTCAATTTTTAAAATTGGAATAAGCAGACAGAAGGTCTATTAGAGAAGGTCTATAGTCTGTACCCCAAAGATTTAATTCCATGTGCTGGTAGGACAGAAAAGCTTTCTAGGTTAAAAAAACCCCAAAGGCGGCCCAAGAAGAACTGCTTTGCACATTTCTGTTTTTATTTTCACTAGTTCTTGAATGGTTTATGTAGCAAATTTTGGTTGTTTATTAAGGTTGCCCAAGATATGACAGGTCAGAACTAGGGCAATAAAAGTTTGTATTTTATTTGTTTAAATCTTAAGCCCTGTGACTTTCATTTTCAAACTAACAACGATAAGCCAAGATAGGGAGTCAAGGTCAAAGCAGTAATTTGTGTTTCTCTTGCTTCTTGGCTTCTGCTGTCTTAAGGAAGTCTCAAGCTGTGTGTTTAGTGGGGAGATTTGTTGCAGGACCACCAGGGCTGAATCAGAAATAAACCTCGAAGGGGCTGTGGAAGGAGTCCCAGCATCAGCTGCTGCACACCTCCGATCCTCCCTGACACCTCGGATCCTTCCTGACTGCCCGAGATCGCTGGGCACACCCCGCCTGCTCCCAGCCTGGTGTGACTCATGGATTTCCCTTTCTATGCATCTGTTTGTTGTATTTACTGAAAACAAAGGGTGTTCTGTCTGCAGAGTGAAAGTTGCAAATCCCGGCTGACAGAAGGAAGCTGGAAGGGCTGCAGGACAGGGGAGGGAAGGGCATCCCAGGGAGGCTGCAGTGTTGGAATTTGGAGATGTGGAGCTCACAGCTTGTGTGTCCCAGTTTGTCCCGCTGTGACTGACCAGGCAGAGGCAAACAGCAAGAGCTGTTCTGATCTGCTCTATCCACTGCTGCTGTGATGGCATTGATGGAAACTTGAGCTCGCCTTTCTATTTCACTGGGATTTTTAAAAAAAATTATTTTTATGTTTTATTTTTTTAAGCAAAAGAGGAGAATGTCTTGAGTGATGTTGAAGGCAGCACTTTTTCATTCACAGTTGATTTTTGTAAGTTATATTTGGAGATCCATACTTCAAAAAATGGTTTTAAAAATAGTGAGAAGTTGTGTAATAAATATATATGGTGCTCACACTACTCTTGCCAGTTTTAGTCAAGGTGTTTGGGGCACAAAATTTTATTTTAGGTGAGAGAAACCCTCAGCAAGTGTCCTGAATTGGAGCAAATCATTGCAGCTTCAAGGGCTTGCACTACTTGTGTTGTAATGAGAACTTGTGTGATAGTAACTTACCAATTTAATCCTTTTTTCTTCTTCTGGATCACACCAGTTTGACAGCATAGCAGAAAGCATTATCTCTGAAATACATTTTAGAATAGTTAATTCTATATTTTCCTTTTTCTTCTCTGTAATACCAACATATCTCCAGATTTTAAGTGCTTGACATCCAAGTATTTGGAAATTTTTTTTGATCTGATTTTTTTATTCAAGTCATCCTTTCAGTCTGACATTATGTGCCTTGTAAGAGCTGGGGAAACTGCTTTTTTTTTTTTTTGGCAACCACGGTCCTACTCCCTTTTTTGATTGAGGAGGAGAACACGGGAGTGGCAATGAGTCACATTCTGGGGATTGCATCAAGATGTGCTTGGCACTGCTGGGAAGTGCTGTGCCACAAGGCAGAGCTTGCCCAGACCTGAGAGTGTTTGACCCGTGTTTAGAGTGTCACATCACAGTCTCTTCTGCGAGCCCTTGGTGCTGTGAGGATTTGCTGCAGTTCAGGACGCTTGCTGAGGGTTTCTATGACCTAAAATGAAAGAAAACTTTGTGCCCTGAACGTCTTGATTAAAGCTGGCAAGGGTAGCACGAGCTCCACATCTCTGAAGCCTTCTGTGTGTGGAGCAGCAGCCAAGCCATTCTCCCCCTTGTTTGCATTGTTTAAACCCACGTGTTTTCTTTGGCTCTTGGCTCAGTACAGTTCACAAATAGATGTTTTGCCCCTGAAGGAGAGGTTTGTTTTTCTTATTGCCTGGTTAAGCCATTCTGAGGGTTAGTCTTGAATATAATTTATTATTATCTCAAACAAGTCTATTTGTACAAAAGCACTTTAAACACTTCTGTTTTTTGCTTTCCAGTTCGGCTGTAAGAAACTACTTTAGTTTGCTCTTGCAAAAGACAGAGAATTCCAAAAATTTTCTGACTCAATTTCGTTTTCATGCATGAAAAGGGAAATGCCAAGGAAAATTAAATGGTTTGGTAATCCTCTAAAACCTAAGGGATTATATTTTCCTCCTGTTTTCTTCTTTGTAGAAACCTGATGTTAAAAAAATCATCATTCTATAACTTTAGCAAGAAGAACTACATGTTAATTTAGTGTTCAGCAGAGTAATGTTTCTTGCTTATAAGGAACAATTTATTTTGGTTTATGGCTTCTGTAGGTTATAAATATTTAGATTTGCAATTAGTTAGGCATATCCAAATGCAATGTACATTAAAGCAAGAGTACAGTGAGCTTACAGAGGATGTTTGTGAAGCTTTTCCTTCACACTTACTTACAGCAAAATCTTGCTTCTGTTTTTTGCCAACTGTGTACAGTTTTGGAGATTTAAGTAATTATATCCCTTCTTAAATTATGACTATGGCAGAACTAACTTCCCATGCTTTTGTGGGTGAAATTGGAAAGCAACTGAAATGTTTTAAAGTCACTTAGTGGATTGTGTAATATTTCTGTTGTACTTAGTTCAGTAGCCAAGTTTTTAAATCCAAAGTTCACAGCCTCACCAAGTGTGTAGTCACATTATTATGCCTCTCAGACACCTTGTTTGAAATTTGCTTTGGATGTTGCTGCAGCCAAACTGATAACCCTGAAGTTTTTTGCTGCTGCTTTTGTTTTGTGTAAAAACTTTCAGATGAGAATGTATGTGTGTGCTGTGTTTTGGATAGACAGCTAGCTTAGGTAATCACCAAGGAGATGTCTTTATTGCCTGTTTTGATAGACTTGTATTTGGTCAAGGAGTATAGTGCACTTTGTGAGTTTTTTTGCAGTGTTAAATGAGCTGAGAAAATGATTATTTGTAACCATGCATTTCTCTTTGGTAGGAATCTATTTGTGTGCTTGCACCAGGTATCTATTTACAATGATAAATGCCTGAGAAATTAATGTCTAATAAATACTTCCATCAGTATTTTTCATAAGTGACTATTTTAGCTGCAGTTTGAGGTGAAGAGCAGTGGTGTGTGCTGTTTTCCTGCACACTGCTATCACATTGATGGATCTGAATCTGATCTCTCTGCTCTCTCTGTTTACTCTGTGTGGTGTGACAGAGGGTGGAACCAGTGTAGCTATTGACCTTCATCTACCACGTCATCCTTAGGAGAAGTCACTGCTTTTCCCCAAGGGCTGCTCTCGTGGTCATCCCAGGGAAGGAGGGAGCAGGGGCAGGAGGACTGCCTGTGCAGCTGCTGTGTTATAGCTGATTTCACCAAGGTGGGGGAGGAAACTGGTGCCAGAACCACAATATGAACGTAGGGATTTCTGACTTACCCTGTGCTTGGGACATTCCTCCAGCTCCAAAGGACCTGCAACCACCCTATGTATTTTCTTTCAGTAGGTAATTAAACCAAATTCTTGTCTTGTTTCCAAACATAACAAAATTGCTTTTGAAAATGGTACAGAAATACCTGACCAAAACCCTGTTGAGCATTTTACCCAAGGATGTCCAGTTCTGGGCCCCTCACCTCAAAAAGACATTGAGGTGCTGGAGTGTGTGCAGAGAAGGGTAATGGAGCTGGTGAAGGGTTGGAGAGTGAGTCCAGTGAGCAGCAGCTGAGGGAACTGGGGAGTTTTAGCCTGAAAAAGGGAGGCTTAGGGAAAACCTTGTCACTCACAACTCCCTGAAAGGAGTGTGTACTAAGGTAAGAGTCAGCCTCTTCTCCCAGGCAGCCAGTAACAGGACAAGAGGGAATGGCCTCAAGGTGCAGCAGGGGAGGTTCAGGTTGGACATGGGGAAGAATTTCCTCACTGACATGGTTGTCAGACACTGGAGCAGGCTGCCCAGGGAGGTGGTGGAGTCACCATTCATGGAAGCGTTCAAAAAACAACTGCATGTGGAACATAAAGCTTTGGTTTAGTTGTCACTATGGTGTTTGGTCAAGGGCTGGACTTGATGATTTTGGAGGTCTTTTCCATCCTTAATGACTCTGGTTCTTACTGTGTGTGTTGTGTGCAGAGCGTGCTCTACTGTCAGATTGCACACTGAAGATGGAGCAGCTCCATTGCTAGCAAGATGCTGTTCCCTGGGTTTTCCTGTTGCAATGCAAGGATAAACAGGGCTGGCACTGCTGACTGGTGTTGGGTTTGCACAAGTGCTCTGGCTGAGGGAGCCTGTGTTTGCTTTGCCTGTTGCAGAAATACGGCTACACTCACCTTTCTGCCGGTGACCTTCTCCGGGACGAGCGGAAAAGGCCGGGCTCCCAGTATGGAGAACTCATTGAGAACTACATTAAGGAGGGGGAGATCGTGCCAGTTGAAATAACAATCAGCTTGCTGAAGAGGGTAAGGAAAAGGCTATTTCCTTGCAGGGTCACTCCTGCAGAGTAAGCAACAAAGCAGTGGCTGTGTTCTGCAGAGCTGCTTTTCCTCCAGTGTGAATGGGCAGACACGAAGCTGCTTCTCTCAGCAATCACTTGTGTTTCTTTCTGCTGCTGGAGACTGATGGCCTCTCATACCTGGGGATCTGTGAAAATGGGTTATTTTTATTTTCCTTTATTTTTTAGCAGCTCTAGGGAAAGCAGTGGAACTGTGTTTCTTATTTCCCTGCACTAGCTTTTGGATCTCTTAGTCCATTCAGTCATAATTGATTGGAGGTCAGAGGCCTTAAGGGCACTAAGATTTGTAAGTTTTGTCAAGATAGACAGTCAGGTGAAGGAGAAGAGCACCTACTGATGTTCTTGCAAAAGGAAAAGCTTCAGCCTCTATTGGATGTCCATGAAACAACAGAAGTATCTATTTTAAGTCAAAAAAAGGCTGCTGTTCATGGCACTAAATTTATCTGGAGGTTTTCCCTTCAAATTAAGTTTAGATCAGGGATGTTCTGATGTCTTATTGTGTAAAGACACTTCCCAGTATCTTGTAGAAAATAAGCTTTAAAGCTGGGATTTATTACGAGATTTGTTTGTTATGAGTTTTTTAAGCTTTGTGAAATAATTAATTCAATTTAAACAATAGTTGTGTTGGTGCATCAGTGAATTAACCAGCATGGATTGAAAGTGAAACAAAAGCACATTTTGTAAATCTGCAATAATCCTAAAATAAATGCTTCTCAACTTACCATGTCAACATCTTGGGGGTAAATTAATAAGTAGCTAAATCAGCATATGTGCAGAAGATTGTGAATTGAATTATCTTTTATCAGGCTATGGATCAAACAATGGCTGCCAATTCCCAGAAGAACAAGTTTTTGATTGATGGATTTCCCAGGAATGAAGATAATCTTCAAGGCTGGACTAAGACTATGGATGGAAAAGCGGATGTTTCCTTTGTTCTCTTTTTCGATTGTGACAATGAGGTAATGAAGTGTGTAATTCTGCAACTTCCTTTCTTGCAATATTGTGGGAATCATTCAAGAAGAACAATTCAACTCTGACAGGGAGAATGGACTAATGTAAGAGTAGAAGGAAAACTTGGCCTGGGTGTTTGAAGGATTTTTTGGCAACTTGTTTTAGCAGATGAAAAGCTGCCTGTTTATTGAAATAGACAGCTAATGACAATTGGTATAATCATAAGTGAATAAATTATATTGAGGAAGTACTCCAGGCAATTGCATTCTTAAAGAAAATCTATCAAAACATTAAATACATTTTACAAAATTATTTGGTTACTTTTCAGAAAATATTACTCTGTTTACTCTTAGTAATTTGTTGTTTAGTCCAAAATTAACTTGGTGCAATGTCTGCTTTAAATCTGAAGTGCAGCAGCAATTTTTATTTTCATAGTTATGAGCTGTGCTATAGGATAGTCAGTAATCAACATTTTATTCAGCAAGTCATTAAATTACAAGGGCATTTTGACAGTGATGCATTATATTCATTTAACAAGTGCCGTGATGTGCTGTCTTTTTAATTTGTCAGTGCCCTTGAACATAGAAACTGTTATGAGTATCCCAGCACCTTAAGCTGACTTATTTCCTGTTACCCCCTTTCCCCAACTTCCTGAGCTTTGGTCTTTTTTTTTTTAACTTATTTGCAATCATTTTGTAATCTTAAAGAGCATGTGAGGGATTATTATTTTTCTGTTAAAACCTTAAATGAGACTAAATTAATTTTTTCACTTGGTGGGGCTTTAATTTTTTGATTCTGATTTTTTTACTAGATCTAAAGATACACAATACCTAAATGATCTATACTGTGATTGTACTGTGTAGGAAAGATAATTTTTAACCCTTGTCCTCTTGCATGAGTAGGATAAATGTATTCATGGAGTGTACATGTGTCAGCTTTGCTTATTTAATTAAAGGTTTACAAAACTTCATTCATTGGTACACTCCTAGCTATGGTTAGTTCTTCTTTTTTTACTTAGATTTTGAAGTCTTCATTATAGCAATGTCAGGTAAGAAGAACATTTTAACTGACAGTATTGTCAGTTTGCCTTACAAAATTCTTGAGAGAACATACAGTGACTTTTAGTGCAGACATATATTAATATGTCTGTGCAGACATATATTAATAGTCCCATTTGACATGCTGCTTTTCAGAAAGCCTGAACACATCCTTGAAAATCAAGTAATTTTCTTTTTTTGTGTCTCAGATTGGGGATTCAGTCAAATCACAGAGCTTGATGCTGCTTTTACTTCCTCTGACCTCAACCCCATTTTCATAAACTGGATTGTAAACCATCATCCTTCTCTAGGAGACACTAACTCCCCATGTAACTTCTGGTTACACCCACCAGATCTGGGCTGTATTTTGTGTGCCAGGCCAGTTTAGATCTCCAGGACTGTTGTTAGTTCCTGCTCTCAGGATGGCAGCCAGTGTTCCTGGCTGCAGTCATCCTTGTGATGTTTTTTTGCAGATCTGTATCGGCCGCTGTCTCGAGAGAGGCAAGAGCAGTGGTAGGAGCGACGACAACCGGGAGAGCCTGGAGAAGAGGTACTGCCTTCAAAACTCTGCTGTTCCCTTCTCTTTACATTTTCCTATGTAATGTGGTTTTTTTCTCCCTCTGCTTTCTCTTAGAATTCATACATATCTGCAGTCTACTAAGCCTATCATAGATTTGTATGAGAGAATGGGAAAAGTCAGAAAAGTGGATGCCTCTAAATCTGTTGATGAAGTAAGTATATATGCCAAAATATGGGGATGACAGGGTGGCAGGGTGCATATTTCTGGCATTCTTCTGAGATGTGTGTGTGTGTGTGATTAGTCTGCTAATTTAGCACTGATGTTATTACTCAGGGATGTTGTGGAGCACTTTATTTGACTCTTGAAGGACCGAGTAAGATGTGAATAACTTGAGGAAATTGATCTGTTCTGCTTGAGTGTGAGCTGGACTAAACACATTTCCAGTGTTTCTGTGTTTAACAGGGTCTTGTCTTTTACATTTTCATGAGTTTTTGCTCTTCTCAAGTAGTGTTGCTCTTCTGCCTGCTTCCCAAAATTGATGCCAGCTTCACTGTTAAAGAATTACTGTGAATGTTCTTAAAAAACCCTATATATTTTTGAAAGTACTGTCAAATACTCTTTAAGTTGGTTTAACTTGGAGTAACTGTTTGATGAATGCTTCATAAAATTCTTCTTTATCTTTTTAGGTTTTTGAAAAAGTTGTACAAATTTTCGACAAAGAAGGCTAATTCCCAGCTTGAAACTCCATTTAAACTTGTGCTTGAATCTTGCTTGAATAGCTGCTACTGCAGTCCACTCTTTGTAATTATTTTAAAAGATTTTTTATTTTTTTTTCACATATCTAATGATGATTGGTAAAACAGCTGATTAGAAATGGATCTTTTTTTTAAATAGGAAATCATTTCTTGTGGCGATAGTATACAAGTTTCAGGGTTCTCCATTAGTGCAAGTTCAGTTACTCACGTGGCAGAATCACAGTTAATACATCTTTCTGAAGAAACTGTTTGTTCTGTCACAGTTCTGTGCCTGTCATAGGCAGTCCTTCTTCCTTATTGCTGTACACCCACTTTCTTTTTAAAGATCAACTGAACAGCAGCATTAATCAATGAAGGGCCCATACACCTTGGGTATTTTTGGATGCTTGGACCAAATTTAGCAAGTTTTTAAAAATTTTTATTTGAAGTATAAATTTGCCCAAAATTCCCTTATATCCCCAGACCTGAATTCTCTAAGTCAAGCTACAGTTAGTGAGAGAATCTGTTTTAGCAGTTGTCAAGAAACTTAAATATGCTTTTCAGGGACAGACATACAAAGTACTTTATGGAAAGTGGTGCTTCCTTATGACTCTGGATGTAAACTGTCTTGCAAGTTCTTGGATGACATGGCCCTGGATTTTTCTTTGTTTTCATTTGCAAAAGATTAAGTCTGTTTAGTATTTCAATACTCATTTATGTTAAATTATAGTTATGTTCTTAACTACAGCATAGTCTTCACAAGATGGCAAAGTTCTTAAAAAGTGTACAATAAGCAAAATCTTCTGACAGTTCTATCTTTTGTAACAAGTGGAAAGGTTTTGCTTTATTATTATTGAAATACTGTGTTACCAAATGCTTTAAGGTTTGTTACCTGGGGAAATACTTTTATGGTTAAACTAGTGAATATGTTTCCCTAAAAATGTGTAATTTTAATAGCTGTTTGTTTGAGAAGTTTGTAAATTATTGCACTTTTGTTACAATGTGGTCAGCTGTGGGGAAGATAATTGCAGAAAAAAAGTTTAATTCCCTGAAACAGAGTCCTGCTTCCCCATGTTCTCTTGAACAAGCCAAGTGCAGTCAGCAGGAAGAGCTGGGGTGAGCAGGGAACTGGCTGAAACAACCTGGTTGAAATGTTTGCACAGATGTGGTGCAATTTTGTCTTTTGTTTAAGCTTTTCTGTCCCCTGTATAGTATGCATAGGTCTGGGGGGGCCCAACCATGCATTCCTTTCGTGCCCTAAGCCTCCACTGATGGCATGAAGATGAGAGTGTTAACTGATTTTAGTGCTAGAGTGGTTGTTCCTACATTAACTGACGCTCTAATTGGCTTGTGACATGCTAATTACACAGAATTGCAATTTGGAAAGCTTGACGCTCAGCTTTTCTTTAGTCATGACTTTCTCTATTTAGGAGAAGGTTTAAATTAAGCTTAGTTTTTAATTAGAATCAGATGTCTTGGTCCTCATCTTGCAGTCAGATTTGTATTTTCAGGAATTCTCATCTTGCTGAGGTTGTTGAGGCTCCTGGAAGGGGAAGAGATGGGTGCAGAACCAAGGGTAAACTGCAGTAGCTTTTCCAGTCTGGTAGGAGTTCAGGCAGTGGCCACAAGTAGCTGTTTGCTACTGCAGAATATATGGACCATGACTGCTTTTGTGAGTGTGAGAGGCCAATGCTCTCACTTTATGAATTTCTCATTAAAAAAAAAGAAAACCTGGAATTTAAATCTTCCTGTATAAGTATGCTGACATGGATAGGATCCAGCAAAACTGCGTGTTTTAATATGAAGGTGAGAATCAGGGTTTTTCAAAAAATACTTCACACTGGGTTCTTTAATCCAATTAGAGGGATTTCATTAGCTCTTACTTCTAGGTTACTGGTTTTTACCGGTAACCAAGTTCTCTTCAGAATTTTCTCTCATCATATACTTTTCTTTGTATTGAAGTGCTGAAACAAAAAAGCAACCTCTGAAGCAAATTTTAGAAAAACACCCAGCAATGTTTTGGCAGTATTGAATTTGGAGTGGATTGTAATGTGTCTGTGTAAGGACTAGATTTTATTTATTGAAGATGCCATTAAATGTGTTACCACTTCTTTCAAGATGGACTTATGACTGAAATAAAAATTAAAGGCAATATGCGAATGTGTTGTGTCCATTTAGCAGCAAAACTGTATAAAGAATTTGAGGAGATCCAATAAACTTTGTTCTGTGGCTTAATGAGTGCTTGCCTTACAGTTATCTGTCACAAGGAATATTTTTCATATATATCCATCTGTATAAAGTAAGTATTTACTAGAGTTAAATTCTTCACATGTCTGCATTCACAGGTATGTGTGTAAAAGTTCAGTTTTCACCATCAAAACTGAAGTCCTGGCAAGCCTTTTAAGCACAGGAGAAGATCAAAGCCTGTGGCATTGATACCTTTCCTTGATTATACAGGTTTATCAAATGACTGTATTCATATAATTGTTCAGTGATAATTCATTTGGCACATGTGTGAAAGAAAAACTACTTGGAGTGGTGTAGGAAACACAAACCTATTGTGCACCTGCTCTTGGAGTAATTTTTGGCCTGGATTTCTCATGATTCCTTGCTCAATCAGCAGCTGATCCCCTGATCATCCTGCTGGCTCTGCAGCACATGTGTACGTGCTATACTCCAGGCTGTTCTGAAAGGAGATTTGCACAGCATAATATTCTCTAGAAATGAAACTGAGAGGCTGCCAGGCTCATTTTAAAATAACCCATTTTATGTAAAGGTCTGTTTCAAAAGAGATTGTTTTGTCATGTGTAGCTTCCCATTAAACAACTTGTTGAACTTAAAATCATAGAATCATTTGGGTTGGAAAAGCCCTCTAAGTTAGATATCCCTTCCAGCTTGAAACTTTACACTGGACAGATTTGCAGAACTGGTCTGAAAGGGGTGGGGAAAAGCAGGGGATTTTTCAGTAGTGCTAGATACCTTTCTGCTGGTAAATGTGCAGAGACTAAACTTTTGCTGAAACCTCACCCTGAAGTTGTAGCATCTCCTCAGGGACAGACTGGGAGGGTCAAAGCTGCCCATTGGATTTGCACCTTTCAGACAGATTTTAAGTTAATTTTCCCACTTTGAGAGTAGGAACAACCAGAGAAGACCATAAACATGCACTTGAGGATTGCCTCAGTGTGAGATATCCCCCACTAGGAACAATTTGTCCCTAATGAGAAGAGCTGGCTCATGAGGGAGTTCTGAGGTCTTGTGGAAAATCCTGTGTCTTACAGCAGTGGGGATGTGTGTGCTGCTGCCCTGGCTGAGCTGGGGAGAAGGGGAGAGTTAAATGGAAAAAGCACTTGGTCCAGACAGAGCTGCCAGCTGTCGTTACCGGCTGGCAGTTTCTGGCTGCCAGCATTTAGGAAAGTTACAGCTTAGGGGATTGCTTTCCTCCTCTGGTTTGAGCTTCAGCGCCAGTTCAGTCCCTGTTGTCTCTGAAGGCTACGACCTGTGACAGCTCAGCTTTTCCCTTCTGCTCTGGGGGCAGCAGCTGGCTCCTTGGCACAAACAGGTTATTTCTTCAAGCTGTGGTGCAGCAGGACTTGGAGACCCGGGGCTGTGCCCTTGCCACAGTCCAAACATCCCAGGGTTAATGAAAACTGCGAGACAATGTGAAGAGGATTTGCCTGATCAGGTAACAAAGGAGACAAAACATTAGATAACATAAAAATATTAATACGTGGTTTCATATAGCAGCAGTGTGCACACTCTTGGGATCTGCAGACCTTTATAAGCATTGCAGTGGAGATAGAGGAGCATGGAAGAATTTAATCTTGCATCTCTCTGCTATTTTTCATTGATTGCTTAATTTAGGATGGTGGGTTTCAGCCTGTGTATTTGTAGAGTATTTCTGTTGGTAACAATAGTTGTCTTTATTGAGTCTTCTAATCTCCTCAGCTAAGGTATGCTCTATCCTCTTTACTTTCTGCCTTTTAATGCCTTTTCCTTACCTTCCTGAATTGCAGATGCTCTTTGGGATAGGGAAGGGGGTACTTTTGCCAATCTCTATGTGCTTGCTAAATAAAGAAAACCTTTAAATCTTCCTCTGGAGCAATCTGAACCTGTTTCTGACATGAACTTGGTACATAAGCTGTTACAAAACCAACATAAAGCACATTGGTTTGGGGTTTTTTTGTTGGTTTTTTTTTTTTTTTCCCCCAGCTACAGGAAATCTCTGTGTAGTACCTCTGCTCTTTTCTCCTGTGTGAGTCAGATCAGCTGTGTCTGCCTTGCTTCAGCACGGTTCTTAGCAGCAGCTGCATGAGAAAACCTCCTCAGTCACTCGATGTTAAACCAGCAGTGATGAGTTGTGCATCAGTGGAGGCAAGTGAGATGGTTAAAGAGGGGAGAGCAGATGCTTAGAGAAGCTCAGTCGATTCTGCTTCACTTGTAAGACTTCAGCTTTAGATAAACACCTGTTCTACAGGGCAGCAGTGCTTGTGGGATCCTGCTATTTCATGATTGTGCAGTATAGAAATTAAAGAAAAGCACTCCCTGCCTACAAGTTCCTCATCTCCTCTTGTTGAGTCTGCCACCTTTAATGCCAGGGGTTGTGAAGGCAGGATTTTTTTTTCAGGATAACACTGCAAAAACTTAAAGTAGGCAGCATGAAAGCAGCATGAGCCTTGCATGTGAAGTGGGAGATGCACAGTGTATTTCACTGTGGGCAGCAGTGCAGGCATTTTCATTATCCTGTCTTATAACTGTGTTCAGACAGCAAAGCAGAAATTTTCTCTTCCCCCTCAAATGTTTGGCAGAAAGCTTGCTTTTGTCTAAAATGCTTCTTAAGCACTGTGTGAACCCTTCAGTCCTAAACCAAATTGAGTTGTGCTTTTTCTAACCAATTTACAAATAGGAGGGTTTGGTTTAGTTTCTTGTAATAACTGCTGCAGCGAGAAAACTCTTGGAAAATACAAGGCACCATCCCAAAAGATATTATCTGCTTTACTCTGGAGGGCTTTTTAGCACAATGCTGTTTCTGTGTGGTAAGAAATGGCACAGATTGCTGTGTGACGACAAAGTGTGATGGGCTGGGTATGGTATGTGAAAATGGTCTCTTGGACAACTTCTATTTAGTGCCAAGAGGTATAAAAAGAGATTTGGGGATAGAATTAGATCAAATTTTAGGATTAAAGCTGAATCTATGGTGGAGGTCTTCAGGACTATCAGGATCTCTGAGGGTATGTGGAGGATGTAATATCTGGTGGTCCTCTCTCCTGACTGAGCAGAGGGCAGCTCTTTAGGTTTCTGTTCAGGGCATTACTACTGTTGTCTCCTTAAACCAGAACCAGCCTATGGTTGCCAAGTATGGTGAGGTTTGTAGTACATTTAACTCAAATACCTCTGTTCTGTGTGAATACCCCCTCCAGCTTCATTTGGATGTGATGGAAATCATCAGGGAGGGGGAGGACAGGCACTGCTGCTCCACCTCTTGTTCCACACACAATTTTTTTATGAGAGAGATATACTTTCTGGGAGCTGCAGGGGCTTCCTTACTTCTGTTTTCCCTTCCAGACCATGCATGCTGGATGCACAGGAGTTCCCAAGGCATAGCAGTGTCTCCATACCCCAAGAGGGGAGGTGGCAGCTGGGCAGTGAAAGAAGCCCTTTGGGCAGAGAAGACAACAATAGCATGAAACGTCCTGGGTGCATTTTTCAAATCAAAGTATAATCAGGAACCACTTTTTTTTTGCTCCGTAATCAAAATGTCTGTGGAAAAGAAACAGGGATGATTTCACCATGTTCTTTCTAATTTAAAATTTTCTGTGGAAAGAAAGTGCATTTGACCACTTCCTTGCAACAGCAAGCACAGGGGTTTAAGTGCTGTTCCTGAAGCAAGCATTGCTTTTGGCTTACTATGTGTGACTCCTTGTGAAGCTTCCCTGGGCTCTTGGATGCTGCTCTTGCCAGCAAGAGCAGATTGCTTCCAGCAATAAACATCCCACAAAATTATGTATGTTCTTTAAGAAAAGTACCAAGATTTTCTGCTAATTGCAAAAATACATAATGGATGCTTTCAGCATCTGTTATTTATTCTCTAACCAGCTTTCATCCAAAAGTAACCTTTAAACAAACATTAAGATTGAGAAGTGTAACTGTTTCAATGCGTCACACATTTCTACTCCCTCCAGTTTAATGATGTTTGAAACGTGTGCTTGGAGTTGCCTTCTAGTAAGAGGCAGAAGTTGTTTATATCTCTGACTCAGAGACGTCCACAACATGGAGAAGGTGGTGCTTGGTGCCAGAGATGATGGATGTCTCTATGCTCTTTTTGCCCTTTCTTGGGAGCCAACCCAAAATCCAGCAGAGGATTTTGCTCACACGACAGTTGCTTCGATGCACCACAAGGAGGGGTGCAAGGCCCGCGGAGAGCAGGATGCAGCTTGGAAGCGCCATTCATGGGATGCACGGTATATTGAAAGACCTGGTTTTTAGTTTAAAAGCCTGACTATTTTTAACGGTGTAACTTAAAAGGGAAAAAAATTCCTTATAAAGAAATAGATTTTTGATTAGTTTTTTGTTGCACTGAGATGGATGGACTAGGTTGGCAACTTGACAACAGTCATTGTCATTTTATTTAGTTGTATCTAATGAGGACAACTAGTTGTCCTCAAACTTAATTGTTTCAGCTGTTCTGTGCAACTACATTCGTGACAGCATGATGGACCAAAAGGTAACTTTCTGAGATAATCTTGAGTGAGAGTTTGCCACTAGTGGAGGAATTTGATACCTGGTACCATGGCAGAGAAATATTTCTAATGTCTCCACCCCAGAGTGAGCTCTACCCTGGGTTGGCAGAGGGGACACTAAAAGTGAAGCTGCTGGGAAGATCTGAATGGTAAGAACCTGATTCTCTTTCACAGGAAAATTTTAGAGAGAAAAGACAGTAGCAACACAGGCAAAACCTTAACTGCTGTGTCTGTTGATAGATGTTTTTCTGTCAAAATCTTCTAGATGCCCTTCTATCCTATTATTACTTCCAAATTACTCTGATGGAAAAGCATGGACTAGTTTACTCTTCAGGCATGGCTGTGCAGGTGCTGCCTGTGTATCCTTCAGCAATAACAAGGCCATGCTTTCCCAAAAGGACCTCAGGGTGGGGGAATGGGAAGAGATAGAATGGGGTTGGCATCTTGGCTGGTGCAGGGCAGAAATGAGAATTGTGGAGGTGCCAGCAGGGTTAGACTTTGTTTTGACAGCACTTTGTGCTGGGGCATGGCCAGTAATTCTGACTGTGGGGCGTGAGCAGGACTGGTACCAGCAGCCACCCCGGGGTAGGGTCAGCATCCCTGCTGCTCCAGTGACATCTGGGTGTGGTGACACTCCCCAGATAGACAGCAGAGCAGCGCTGCTGGCTGGGGGCTCAGCACTAAGGAGTTTGTAGCCCCTTTGCAGCAGATCTGTTCCTCTCTCTCAGATGTGTTCCCATTTTCTGAGCAGCCTGTATTACAGACCAGAAGATCAATGTACAAAGGGACTCCCAAATTTGACAGAAGAACATTGTACATGTCTGGCAAAAGGAGAAATAGCTTTTGCAAAGAGCAGCTGCTCAAATTTGGCCAAACTGGCTCCTAGCTCACCACAGTTAGCAGGACAAGGTCCCTTAAGAAGGGCAGGCTAATTGAGGTTTAGGATATTTCACTGCATCTCTTCAATTTGTCTCTAAAGTTAGCCCAGGTGTTTAAGTCAGGATGCTAATTCTGCTGTTTTTCCAAAGAACTGAGAGGAGAGGGTTTTTTCCTTGGAAATCCATCAATGCAATTTTTAGACCACCTGCTGATACTGGTAGAGAAGTGCCTCAAGAACAATTTATCATAGTTGTGGGCAGAGCCCAAGAACCAAAACTAGCTTGGATGTCCAGTTGTCCTTGAAGGATGTGATATCTGTCAGCAGTCATGTCCAGCCTGCTAAAGCCCATCTGCACTGCAGAGTAAAAGAGTAGATAATTTTGTTTCAGATGACATGTGCTTTTAAAAGTTAAAAATATCAGTTAATGAAAAGGATAAGGCACAAGTGACATAAGCATCAATAATAATAATTAAAAGTCTTAGCCTTAATTTCGAAAATTAGGGGAAAATGATGCATCTATTAACTGGCACTGTGATAGAGACTGCTCTGGAGAAGGGAGATTTTGGGTCTCTTTGGGAAAGCAGGAGGTTTCTGCTGTCTGAGCAGGCACAGGGTCACCACAGCAGCTAATGAAGGTTGGAGGAGGCGTATGAAGACCCTCAATTAGCTGGTTGTTATTCTTCCATTATGAGCAATTCATTAGCTGCTGCCTTATCCAGGCTGCTGCTCCTGAACTGCGCGGTCCCGCAGCAATGCGAGCTCTGGGGAAGGGGAGATGGGAGCCCCCACAAACAGCGAGGAGATGCCGACAGCGAGAAAGCGAGAAAACGGGTAAGGTCTTTGGCAAACACGCACATGTGAGAGCCCTTAGCACTAAGGCTGATGCGCTGCTAATTGCTCTAATTGGTTCCAGCAGCGAGCCCAGCCCAGCCGGGTGCGGACGGGCGGTCACCGAGCGGGCTGGTGGCGGTGCCAGGATCGCGTGGCACTGCGGGCAGGACATCCCACCCAGCGGGGCGAGGACACAGGTGAGAGCTCTCGCTTGGCTTGTGGCTGCACCCCTTTGCTCAGGGCAAAGCCGCTGGGTGCTTTGGGCTGTCCGAGGGGAAGGTGCTGCGGTGGGTTTGGCCACTTTGGCTGAGTGGAGCATTATTGGAGGCACGGTGGTCACCGGAGCCCAGAACCTCCGGATCCTTTAGGCAAAGGTCCCTTATCAAGCTTAGGTTTTCCCATGCTCCCGGTTCCTTTTCCCCACCAGTAAATGCCCCAAAGCTCCCAAGTTACCGAGGAGTTACTTAGGGGAGGGACTTTGGTGCCCCAAAACCTTCGTGACTGGAAAGCTTGCCAGGCACTCAGGGAGCATGAAATCCGGTTAGAAATCATCTGAAGCTTGGTTTTGTCTTTTTTTTTTTTCCCTTCTTCTTCTTTCTTTGTTTCCTTTTTTTTTTTTTGGTTGGTTTGTTTCTTTCCAGTAACCACAAGGAGTAGGAAAGATGGTTTGCTTTTTTTCCCTCTTTTTAAGTGAACTCAGATTTCTGTATCATCTCTCAGAGCTTTATTTAAAGGGAAAAATCCTACTCAACTTCCTCTGGCTCCAGTATTGAAAGCTTTAAGGAAGCATGGCTAGTTCAAGTTAAAGGGAAAACTTCCCTTGCTGTCTCTGTACTGCAGGCTTTAAATTTAAGTGGAAAAAATGAGTAAAGGATAAGAAGTGAAAGAAATGCTGAGGGTTAAATGAGTTATCACACACCTGTAGCACATCAGTGAGCCTTGCTTGTTGGAGGAGCTGCCCTGGTCTCTCAGCCCTGTGGCAAGATCTCCTGCTCTGCCCTGCCCCAGACCAGCAGCAGGTGTGGTGCTGGGAGGTTGGTCTGTTTTTGGCTGGTTTTGCATCAGAGCCAGCTCTAAGTAATGAGCCAAGTGAGCTGCACGAGTAAACCCTGACCCCTCCTCTGCAGGTGACAGAGGTGACACAGAAGGACCATGACCCACCAGCCCTGTTCTCTGTGTCATGTACAGCTGATGCCATTTTCCCTTTGCTGCTGCAGAATGATGTTTTTATCACCTGAGAGGCATAAGAGAAATGGGAGCAGTTTGTCCCAGTGCTGGAATGTTGCTGTGGGCCTGCTGGCTGGGCTGTGCCTGGCTGCAGTGACAAACCCTCTGCTCCCCAGCAAACTCCTGGCCTTGACCCTTTGTGCTCTCGTCTTGTGATGGTGGCAGCAGAGGAGTGGGTTCTTTGTGTGCCTAAAATTGGGTGTCCTTTAGAACATGGCTGTGTCCAGTGGGTCAGTGCAAGGCAGGAATTCTGCTGCTGCTGGCAGTCAGCCTGCCCCTGCCTCGTGTAGGGCACCAGTGCAGTGCTGGGCTGTGTGCTGTAGGTGTGAAACCCTGTCTGGGGGATGGGTTCACTCATCATCACCATGAGGTGGGCACCCATGGGGACATGGGACCCTGTCTGGGCTCTGCTGTCCCCATCCCCACACACAGACACTGGGCCCCAAAACCTGCTTCTTTAGGGGTGACATTTCTAGGGTCCCACAAGGTCCTGGGGGTGAAGTCACCACCAGCAGAGTTCAAAAGCCTTTCTGGAGGTAAATAAAGGCCTGAGCTCTCCTATTATTTTAAAGAAGCTGCCTCCCACGTGTGACCTTGGGTGTATGTTGATGGGAGCCTGCTGCAAGGGTTTACTCTGAAACCAAATCCCCTCTCCCTCTGCCTTTCTCCCCGAAATGGGAGCTGTCATCATCCTGCCCAATCTTTTAAGTCAGCCTGAATGCTGATTGTCTCTCTTTACTGACAGGAAAGAGTCTGGGATGCTGCAGCTCTGTTTTAAGGTGTGCTGTCACTTGCTCTGTGGCATTTGCCTGGTCTCCTCTGCCTTGTGGCTCCAGTTAAGGTGCATTCCTGATGGAAGGATTGTTTTAGTGAAAGTGGGGCTGATGGGGAGGCTTGCAGACCTGTTGTTGGGGTCACTGTGGTCTCAGAGTGGGCAGCTGTTGGTAGGGAGGGGAGGGATGACAGACACCCAGGGTGGCTGCAGGTCCCCCATGCTCTGTGGGTGAGAGGAACCCTGGGGTCACCCCTCTCCTCATGGGTGAGAGCACGGCTCTGGGCTGGGGGAGGCAGGCAGAAGTTGGGGTTCTGCTGCTCCCTGATAGAAAACACAACCCTGAAACTGCTTGAAATACCCATCATGAGTAACAAATGCACCAGCAGCTGCCAGGAAGCTTTTGGGGATGGACCAGCATTGGGATGTTCTCTGCTGAGGCCTGGCTTGAGAGAATGGGGCTGATTCACTGGGGAGATGGTATACCCCAGGTGAAACATAATCCCTCTGACAGGGATGAAACAAGCTCTCACAGCAGGTACCTTTTCCTGCTGAGTGGAATCTTTTCCCTTTTTGGCCCCAGACCACAGCCCGCTTGGCAGGGCCATCTTTAACCGTGTCAGTCACAGTGCAGTGGAGAAGGGAAGGCAAACAGGAAAAGCACAGTGGAAGGGCAAGCTTGAGTGACCTGTGATGGGGTGGGGACACAAATCACTGGAGCGTGGGTGAAATGAATGGCTCCAGCAGTGAAATTCTCAGTCTTTCAGTGAGCACAAGGAGGGAAAAGCTGTCTGGCTCCAGGAAAATACCTGGTGGCTTGTGTAGGGAAGAGCTCTGGCACCGACCAATGCATGAGGCTGATGAGAAGTGATCTGGTCAGGTCATTCAGAAAATCTGGTTTGCTGGCCTGGGAAGGACATAATCACCTTGGATTGATGTTATCTGGGAGTCTGTGTTGAGGAGGAAACAGTGAAATGGGCAGGCAAGCAGGAGCCTCTGGCTCAAAGCCAAGCCTTGGGATCCCAGGGAGGGGTGATGCTGGTGGGAGAAGGGATTTGAGTCACCTGTGTTGTGGTTGGTAACTTGGTCCTCCCTCCCCCAAAATGAAATTTCATCAAAATTTGTAATTTTAAAGAAAATTTTAGTTTTTATCTGCACGCACACCTTTGAAACTAGAGATTAACATACTGCAGATCCTGGCTGGGAAGGGGTGAGGCTCTGGACATCACTGTGTCCCAAAAGACCCCAAATTGTGGCTCTCAGTAGGAGCTAGGCATCCAGATCCTCATTAGTGGAGCTGAAGTGACTTTCCCAAAGATTCTGGGGCACAAAAGGTAAAAGCCTCCAAATATCCCAGCAAATATTAAAGCATCAAAGCATCTTGTCTCCTCTTTAGCCTGCATTAACAGGCAACAGACTCATGGTTCTTATTAGCACAAAACCTTGTTCATATTGGCTGGTTTAATACTGAAATTGGTGTCTTTCTAACTTAATCACAAAAATGTCTTGGTTTATTATTATTTTCATTGACATTCTTATTTTCAGATGGCAATGTCATGAATAGGAGGGGCCTGGTGAATAAACAGCTATTGCATTTCTTTGTGAAGAGATTGTGTTTTGTTGTACTTGCAAAAATTACTTCTGCTGCCATGTGTTGCCCTTTAAAAGCTAAAGAATAATAAATTAGCAAGAGCAAGCATCTGAGATACAGTGCCCATTTGGAAAGAAAAATCAGGTTTGGTATTGTGTGCATAGTTCAATTTGTTTTACGTTAATTTGATCTTTTTTATTTTGGTGTTTCCTGATTAGTTCCACATGTTTTCCCCTAAGGATTGGACAGTAAAACTGCTTGTCTGAGTCATCAACAAGATAAATAATTGGCAAATTCAAGGTCTCATCTCCTAAATCATTCCACAGTCGCTTGTGGCCCTCCCAGAGCTCGGCTGCTTTGCGCTCGAGTCAGGGGTTCAGTCCCCAGCCTGGGCTTTCACTGGTCCCAGGAGACCAACAAAGCTCTGATGCAGAGCCTCACATCAGCTTGTCTTGGCACATCTGCTGGAAGAACACGGGAGCCGCTGGGATCCTGTGGTCAGGGCTGGTATTTACAGCCAGGGCGGGGGAGCATTCCCAAAATGGGCGCCCTGGAGTGCACACCTGGCAGCTGTGCCACTCCCCTGGGAGCCATGGCCTGTGTGGAGCTGCTCAGCATCTCCTTCTCACTGGGTGTGCTGAGCCCAGGCTCAGCAGGTGCTGCCCTCTGTGATTCAACAGGCTGATCCTGAAATGGGCCATTTCAGCATCCTTATCTTTTCCAGCTGCAGGTACCAGCCCCAGGTCCAGCTGGCCTAGACATAACCCCACTCATGGGTCCTGCAGAGTAGCCATGAGATAGGAAATGAGAACATGAACACAGGCCCTGGGGTCCAGCTGTGTGTGAGCATTGAGAGGTCTGGGATGGACACAGAGCTGCTTCTCCATATGTGGTGGCTGTCTGGTTTCTGAGAGAAGCATGAATCCCTCTACTCAAGAGAGATGCTGGACTTGTGTTCTTCTGTCCCTGTGGGTTTTTTCTGGCTTGGATTATTTTTTTAAGTGGTGCCACTTGTGTCTAGTGGAAATCATATCCAAAGTGTAACCCCACCATGGTTGGAGAAGTTGTACTGCTGTCCTGGGAATGTTAAAGGAGCTGAACTGGAAGGTCCCTTGTCTGGATATGTTGTTTTTGTTGGTTTATTTTGGGGGAGGGAGTATGATTGCGTTTTAAAATGAAAGAAAGTGCCAAAAGCAGAATGAGAGACAGCTCAGTGGTGATCTCTGAGCTTAAGGAAAAACAGTGTAAATCTGGAACAGGCCCACAGTCTCAGAGTGGGCTCCAGGCTTCTTAGCAGCAGAGTCACAGTTTCTGCTGAACTGGAAAAATAAAGCAGCCTGAATGCCTCTCGTGAGAGGTCCTGGCCCCCTGGCTGGAGTCAGGCGTGTTTGGAGCAAATCTGAT
The DNA here is from genome assembly GCF_036417665.1 of Passer domesticus. NCBI lineage: Eukaryota > Metazoa > Chordata > Aves > Passeriformes > Passeridae > Passer > Passer domesticus. Next base: position 54,335,794 of record NC_087480.1, read on the forward strand.
GCTTTGAAAGGGAAGCCACAGAGCCCCAAGGAGAGCACGGGGGATGCTGGGCATGGGGGATGCAGAGCCCTGCCCTCCTTTGGACGGTGTTGAGGAGTTAAAGGAAGCGAAGCTGAAGGAGAATGAGTGGATTGTGCTTTTCTGGAAAAAAAGGTCACCTTAACACACTGCAATGTGTGATGGTGACACCTGTGAGAGCTAAATTGGCTCACTGAGTTAAAGCTGTGCACGTGTGTGTATGTGTCCCCATCAGGACTTCAGCTACCTTGGCTTTTGTGATGGCAGTTTTGGACATCCAGAGCCCACTGAGGCCCTCCTCTGGCAGGTGCCTGGCTCAGATGCTGGGTGCAGGCACCTGCTTGACTGGGGCTGTGACCCAGACCTTGTGGTGGTGCTAAGCAGGAGCCAGAGCATTGTCCTCTGTAATGCTTACATTTTCCTAATTAAAACAATGATGAGAAACTCAGTGGGCACCTTCCTGCAGGGACTAACCTCTTGTCTGTGGTGGTCTCCTTTGGCCCTCTCCTTGCTTCCCCTGTTTTTCCAGGAAGCAAATAGGTTGTGCAGCTGAGAGCTTTATTTTTGTAGGTCTTGCTTCCTGTGTTTTTTTTTTTTTTTTTTTTTTTTTAATTATCAAGATTTTTCTGCTTAGGAAATAGTTTCCTAAGAGAGCACACTCTGTGTCCATGTAGAGCATGTACCATGGGGTGTCAGCATGGGGCTGGGGAGCTTCACCCCAGTTCTGGAGTTGTCTGGGTGCTCCCAAGAGCTCATCAGCCACTCTGTGCCAGGGGAAAGGAGCTGAGCCAGCCCCTTTCACGGATATTTCCCATGCAAATGATGAACTACCCTGGCAAGACAACTTGGAGACAGCCACCAAGTCTCCTTTTCTTCCCTAATCATTGTCTTACACTCAGTATAAGCTTTCTTCCTTCTCCCCGCCCTCTTAGCATTTGAATTTGGGTCTAGGTCTAGCTTCTCAAGAAAACAGCTGTCCTCTCTATCAGCTGCTTAGACTCCTCTAATCCTCCTATTCCAGCTCAGGAAAAAATGGGTTGGTTCATATTCTTCTAGAGTGTCCCTCCATGTACAGGGAATATTTGGCGGTGCAGAAGAGTAAAAAAGCAGCAGAGGACTGGAACAAGCAATTTGGCAGTCAGTGCAACTGGCTGTCTTGAATTACGTGTTAAAGTTTTGCCAGTTGTCAGTGTGTTGAGCATTTTGTATCATTAAAAGATTTTAGGAGTCCCAATGCAGATTTTCTATGTTTTGCTGTCTGAGATTTCTGTGGTTTTTCTCTTGTAGAAAGAAAACTTGCCCAGCAATTTGCTGCACACATTTATGCCCTTCTTTTTTTAATGTACAGTGGAAACAAGCATCTGAAATCATTCTTCTCCTTCTGACAGCAACATCTGTAAAACCTTAATGCTGGAAGGAGGCAGGAACCAAGAGATTTATAACCCCCTGCTGAAATATTGGAACGACCTTATTTCCCAGCAATTAGCTTTGCTCAAAACATTTTTGTTTCCTATTAGAAGCAATCTACTAACATTTACATTGATGTGTTTAATAGTTGTTGGCCATCTCTGAATTCAAGCAGGCAAGGCAGGAGGAGAGGGGAGGAATATGCTTTGTAAACCCTGAGAGTGTTTGTGTTGCATTGTATGTTGTCTGTGTTGATAGTGGTGAAAACATCCATCGTGCTCTGCTCCAGAATGGGAATGACATTGCTTGGGAAAAGGAAGGGAGCTGGTGTTGGCCCAAAGCTTCTCTTCCACTGGAACATATCAGGACCAGCTCCAGCAATTGCTGGAGAGTGGATCTTGATTCAGCTGCAACCCCTGAAGAGTGGAGAGGTGAGGAAGGAGCAGCACCTACTCCTTGCAAGATGGTGTAGGAATGAGTAAGGTCAAATGGTGAGGAGTTGGGTTAAGGAAGGGGTGAATGAATGGATCATTCCCCTTCTTCAGTGGATGCATTGATCTCCAGCAGAAACAGCAGCTCCTGAGGCCTCTCTGAGGCCATCTGCAAGAAGCAGATTTTTGACTAGGTAGCTGAGTTTGGGTTTGTTTGGGGTTTTTTCTGTGTTTTTTTTTTAAGGAGGTTGAGAGCATGATGTAATAGGATGAGACTGAGAATCAGATGTTTTAGTCTGAGTTGCAACATGAGGAAAGCCTCGTGTCTGGATGCATTGATAGCCTGGGTTGGAAGTGGTGGTGAATACTGTGGCAGTATTGTTTTGTAGGATCAGGGCAAAGAAATGCCTATTTTCTCCTTGGCTTTGAGATCAGGAAGATTAATGTGTATCTAGATGAGGTCCCGAGTGGATCTGAAAAAGATGAATTGTTTAATTGTTGAAAAACACAATTTTGGGGATGTTGAAACAAAGTTGAACTTGAAATATTGGGGATGTTTAAGGACAGTGTCTTGTGTCTTTGTTTTGAAATTAACATGCCTTGAAAATGGAAAGAACATAAAAATTACTATTTTGGAATATTGTTAACTGAATGTGAGATGTCCCTCTGAGGGGCAGCATGGAAGAGAAGATTCTTGGGGAGATGCTGTAGCCCTGCAGGTGATGGATGATCACCCTTGGCATTCCACAGGCTTTTGTTGTCTTTGCTTTCTGGAGGTTTCCTTCACCATGAAATATCATTTTAGGAGTTTGCTCCAGGATGGGCAGCAGATGGTGTCAACTCAGTTTTTCTGAAGTCATAGATGATTCACACAGTTTGGCTGAAAATGAGCTTTTCCTGGCCCAGTTGCTCTTCCAGCTATGCCCCAGTTCCCCATCCCTCAGGCTGTGTGACTCTAAGTGTTTTATAAGGCCAAGAGTTTAGCTGGATACCCAAATGGTCTGGGTTAAAAACTAATCCCTTTTGGGGGTGTGACAGTGGGCTGCAGCCTGGAGCTGCAGGCGTTTGGGATGGTAACTTCTCAGCCTGGCTCTGCTTTGGGAGCCAAGGCTTTGCAGAGTTGTGCATGAATATTCCATCCTGCAGACAATCTCTCTCCAAAAATCACCCCGATGGCCAATCCTCGTCATGGATGTGTTGACATAAATACTTACTAGCACAACTAGAGGGGAAGAGGGTCTTCTGACAGCCTTGGGGAGCAAAGATGTGTGCCCCAAAGAGGCAGCCTGCCCCCTCTACCACCCTTGGGACACTGGTTGGGTGCTCAGTGGAGTTTGGGGTGCCTCTGCTGCATCTGGCTGCGTGGGGGTGAGGATTGATATCTCTCTCTGTGGTATCACCTCCAAGTCCACCTGGTTCCTTGGTCTTCATGGATGGCTGGAGCATGAAAGTGCAAGCTGAGGACTGAGACATCAAACCTCCACTGCTGTGAGGGGACACCATGGGCTGAGGTGAACCCACCTCTGCTGCTCTTTGCCACAGCCTGCTGCAGAGGGAGGGTGCTGCTGTCAGTCATCAGCCTGTCTCGCTCCAGGCATTCCTGGAACAAGTCTCTTCAGGTCTGCCTCTTTGTGCACAGTCTGGTAATTCCTCCTGCGAGGAGTTTATTTGTCTTTGCTTTTTCTTTCTGAGAGGCTGGATCAACCCCCTGCTACCCATCCTCCCCTCCTAAAACACAGCCTGAAAAATTATCCTCCTCTTCAGCTGCAGAGTCCCTGGCACTTGCCCTGGGCTGCCGTGGACAATCCCTGCCCAGCTCCCTGCAGCAGCAGGAAAACTTATTTAAGCAAGAGCATGAGCAATACTGTGGCTGAACACCCCAGGGGAGAAGGGAGGCTGTTCAGGAATCCTGTTGGTTCCCCCAGCAAGGGATAAACTGGCCATGGACCAACTTATGCTTTAAGCATCAGAAGGTGAAGGACTGAAGCAAATTAGTGTAGGATCTGGTGAGAGGCAAAAACTCAAATGAGTTTTGTGGCAGAGGTTGATGCTTTTTCTGAATGGGTCAAGTTGCCTTAAGAGCCTCTCCAATGTATCTTTCCCTGAGGAATTATTTCCCTAATATCTACCCAACACAAATTACTTGTCCTCTTTAACAGTGCTGTGGGTAGGGGAGCACCAGGGAGGCTTTTTTCCCTCATTACCAGGTCTGTGTCCCCAGACTGTGAGTGTTGTACCTGTGCTGTGCTGCTGGGGCCACAAGGGCAGTGGGAGGACCAAGCCAAGCTGGGATTGGACTCTGGCAGCTTGTTTGGCTTGGATCTTGTTCCCAGAGCTTCATCTGGTCACAGGGGATGCGCAGCTGGGGGAAGGATGCAAACTGCTCCCCACTCTTAAATAGCTGGAGGTGTTTGGGGAAGGTGATGTGTTCATCTCACAGGTGGCACCAAGGACTCATCCCATGCAGAACTGTTCTGCTTGCAGCTGGCCTGGGAGCAGCTTCCATATGTTCCCCCTTGACATGGAAGGTGCCCTGCCTTTCTCCTCATCTGCTGGACAAAGAGGCTTTTCAGCAGTGGAGATGCCTTAATTCAACAGGGTATTTTAACTGAAGGATGTTTCTCTGTGCTTTGGGTGCTTCTTTGTGCCAGAAACTGTCACAATGTGTGGGAAAGTCCCCTTTCCCTTTTCCTGAAGGACAGGTTTCTTTTCACCTCCCAGCTGCAGGCAGGCTCAGCACACAGATTTATTTAGGGCCAGGGATGTGTGTGTGCTTATGTTTATTTTATTTTTTTTTTTGAAAGTACAATGTTGTGGCGGCTGACAGCTAATCCCAAATTTGGGATACCTGACATAGTAATGAGAAAACAAACCTTCCTGCACTTAAAATGAGTGACAGGCCAGGTTTGGCCCCAGCAACCTTCAGAACTGGTTTGACCTTGCAACCAGATCTGCTGGGCTGACTGACAGCTTTTTACAGCCGCATTAGGGCTGGGCTGACCTTGTTTATCTGGGGATTCACCTGGGAGACAGCAGACATGTCCAGGGATATTAAGTCTCAAGCTGAAAATGTTTGCTCAGGTATTAGGGGGAGAGTTAATTCAGACTGAATACCTCCTATGTGGCACCAGCCACTGCTCTGAGGGGCACTGTGCCCCCGGCTGATGACAGCTGGTTGAGGCTTTCTCTGGAAAGTGGAATCTCCTTTGAGTGGAGCAATGCAGAGCCCTTCAACTCGCTCTGAATTTCCTTTCACCTGCAATATTTTCGGGGTTTTGGTAAAATAGAGCCCAGGTGAAGGTGCAGGTTGATTTTCCTGCAAAGGGGTCTTGGAGCTGGCACCACAAATACATTGGACCACGTGGGCTCACTTTTGTTTTATAAAATATGACACGTGTGAGCTGGCATCTGTCCCAGCTGTGGTTGGGATCCCCTTTACCTGGTGCCTACCAGCTCCTCCTTCCCATGCAGGGGGTGTATTTCCCCTGCTGCAGTGCCTCAGGAAAAGGCTGAGGACAGCAGTTCTTCATCGTTGCTTGAGCAGACCAGAAGGAGAGGACCAAGCTCTGGAGCTGCCCTCCTCCTGCACCCCAAGGATGGGCAGAAGAGGAGCACCCTGTAGGTGCTGCTCTGCCCTGTCTGCCCCTATCTACACATTCGGGAGCATCCAAGGGATGCTGCCTGCAGCCTGATCCATGCTGGTGTCACCTGGGGAACTCAGCCATCCCAGCAGAAAGATCCCATCTGGTGTGTGACTGGTTGCAGCCTTTGATTTCCAGCAGCACACATGTGCTCTGGGCAGGTGGTACAGCCCTCCTGCAGTGACTCCAGGTGCAGGCAAGAGGATTCTGGGTGCAGGGACATCTTGGGATTTAATTTTTTTAAAGTTATTTCTCTGGGCTTGCAGGCAACTAACAGCCCCGAATGTGTGAATGAGTGCCTGGGTGGTCCTGCTGTGTCCCACCCCTCAGGAGCACGGAGCTGTGCTGTTCCCTGGGGTCAGGCAGGCACCTCCACGGCTGAGATTCTCCAGGCTCCCTCTTCTGCTTTTTATGATGAATCACAACCAATCCCTCCTTTTCAGATTCCTCTGGCAAGTTTCTTTTCCTCCTGCCATAATAACTTTCAAGAGTGAAGGTTTCATGTGCTGGCACCCCACACGAGGGGGTCTGGTCTCTGCTGGATGGGGTTGGGCTCATGGCAGAGAGTGGCTTGGGGGAAATCTGGAGCTGGTAACAACACAGATGTCCATGGTGTGACATCCCTTGCAGATGGAACCCTTCCCTGGTGTTGAAGATTTTATTTAGTTATATCCTTCCCATTTTACCTGTTTGTATTCCCTGCTATCACCTCCTGCATTTTTTCTGCTCAGGTTTCACCTCAGCCCTCTCTCTCCCCTCCCACATGCTTGTTTGGGATTGTTGGGGTAATTGTTTGCTCACTGTATTGCATATTTCCACCTTGGCATTGGATTTTTGGTCCCAGCCAAGGTAAGAAGGTAAAATGCATGTCTAGTGTGAGAGAAGACAACCTTGTCAGGATTCCCCATAAGCAGCAGAAACTGAAATCTTCAGGGAGGAAGGCTTAAAGCAGATTCCTCTGCAGTTTGTGGAGGCAAGGGATGCTTTTCTTTGCCTGCCACAGTTTGACAAAAATTTTGAGACCAGATAGGACAATGAAAAATCCCTCATTATAGGCTTGACTTTATCCAGATATCACATGTTGTGCTCAAGTGTAAAGCCAGCTGCTGCTCCAAGGGACAGCCAGCCACGGAGCCTCCTGTCTGTGCTCCACCCCAGAGCTGTGCCCCTTTCCTCTGCACTGCTGCTGTCCAACCCAGGGCCCCAGGTCCCCTTGGAGCCTCTCCTGAGGGCCCCAAGGTCCCCAGGAGAGAAGGGAGGAAGGCACAGATGAAAAGCTGTCAAGGAGGAGTAGGACATTGTGGTGCATCCCACAACGGGAGAAAGAGCAAGAAGCTCACCGGGTTATGCAAGTGCCCCAAATCCAGAATATTTATTTATTTATTTTCCTGACCCACCTTCCTTGGTCTCCCCCTGCATCAAGTTCTGGCAGGTCTCTAAAGACAGAGAGTTCACATGAGGAGGAAATGACCTTTGTATTAACCTGGGAAGGAGGTCCGTACCAGCTGGTGTTCCTACATGCTGCTCCTGGGAACTGGTGGGGAAGCATCAGCTGAAAGTGCCCTCTGGATGTGTGGATCCTCAACACAGCACGGGCACTGCTGCTGGTCCCTCCTGAATCATTCCACCCTCAGTAATGAGCCCAGCAAAGAGGGGAAGCATTGCAGCAGTTTGGCCTGGAGGGCTGGAAATGTGGCTGCTGCAGCGTGGAGCCTCCCTGTGCTGGGGGAGGCTGGGATCCTGCTGCTGAGCTATTTATTTAAGAAAAAAAATATTATCATTTCAGGCGTTGGCAGCATGGGGTGTATCAGCCATTGTATCAAAGATGTGGTTTTAATGCACTTTCCTCCGCTTAAATGCTATTTGCCTTCTCCTTCAGGCAATTGAATTTAAGAAAACTCCGGTTGCCCAGGTTTTGTTGAACAAATTGGTCCCTGCACACACAATTCCCAGGAGGAGCCAGCTCTGCAGAAACTCTGGGAGCTGTCACTTCAGTGCATGGCTGGGATGGGCTGAACGGATTACCCAGCTCTGCACAGTCTGCTCTTTTATCTGTCTCAAAGCAATGGGAAGCCAGGAATAACCCCTCGGGGTTCCTCTGAGCCCGGCGTTTCTGGAGCCCGGGGTCAGATGACTGTTATTGTAGCTAAAGGTGTTTAACCCCAATTGATTTTGACAAGCCCTATTAGCGAATCCCACAATTACCTATTGGGTTTGGAGAGGAACCTTGTCGATTTAAGGCTGGATGCTCTAACCTGAGTGCTGCTGACAGGATGCCGTAGGTAGCAAAGCTGTTTCTGCAGGAATCGATGGAAAAACTCCCTGTCAATCTTTGGGGCCAAATTCTGGCCCTTCAGGGATACCAGTCACCCCTAAAAGTCAACGGGTTGGAATGAGATGTATGAAGCCTCCTACTCTGCAAAGTACAGAGCATCCCTGGGTTAGGCTTAAATAAACCTTGTTGGTAGCACAGCTGCCCACATCCCTGCCCTGGGGAGCCCTGCAGACACCATGGGACCTGGTGTAAAGCGTAGGAGAGCCTCTGGGAGGCTCCCAGAACAGGCTGAGGGCTGTTTCTGCTCCCCTTCCAGACTGAGCTGTCCCCCAGCTCGGTCCCAGCTTGTGGAGAAGGGAGCTGAGGGTGTCTGGTGCCTGTGGCTGCATGAGGAGGAGACCGCTCAGCATCTTTGCATGCTCAGAGCCAATGTTTATCCCATGGGATTGAGCTCAGAGCCCCAAAGCCCTGCAGGCTGGAGCTGCTGCTGGGCAGGCAGAGAAACTGCCTGGAGACTTGTGTCTGTGAGAAATATCAAGTGATGAGTTCCCCGAGGCTCATATCCCAAAGACGCCTGAGATCATTTGGATGTGAATGGGAGTTACGTGCCTGAGTAACCTCAGAGGATCTGGGCTTAACAGCATTGCTGATTTTTTATTTTTTTTTAATAGTGCAGCAACTGGGGGAATAAAAGCATGATCTAAAAAAAGGAAATCATTGCATTAGCCCAATATCTTAACGAAGCTCTGCCGCTCTGCGGGGCAGGTGTAGGTGTGTGTAGGCGGCAGGCAGCACCCTGCTCATCACACCCCGGGCACACAAATGTGACCGTCACTCGTGAGAGTGCAGTTTAGCCCAGAAAATGCTTTCGGGCAGCAGAACAAGCAGCCTCTTGGAAGCCCTGCAATTTTCACACTTGCTTTTGCTGCTTGGGGAGAGGAGTGTCCCTCTCAGGGAGAACAAAGAGGGATCGAGCGCCTGGAGACTGCCGCGAGCTCTCCGGGAGGTTCTGTAACAAACACCTTGTAAAACGCAAATATTTGAATAGCCACGTTCACGGCTAATGTGCCAAGTCGAGGAACAACTGTTTATGCTTTTTGCTGGCTGTTTGAAACTTAAAGGGTGAACGTAAGGATTTTCCAGAGACAAAAGCATTGAATACACTATTTACATACTCATCCTGCAGTTAGTGAACAAGATTATGAGCCATTTATTTAACAAAGAAACCCTAGTTAATCAGCAGTCTATTTATTGTTTCTTCATAATTTGGCAGTAATTCATAGCTATGTCTTGTTTTTCATTATGGGCACAATTGCACTAAGTGTGCTTGCTCCCCATGTACCATCTCTGAATTTTATTTTCCCTTTGAAAATTGCTCATATTCTTAAAATAAAGGGTCATATTTAAGTGGAAAATATTTATTTCAGATGACTGCTTTCAAAAGAACCAGTTCCTTGCCCTGTTTTGGGTTATTAAATTATATTCTTTGTTTTATTGCAGGCTCTTTTAGCTCAGCTTCCAGAAATCTGGGCAACAGAGGAGGTGGCTGTAGGTGCTGGAAAGCACTTGGGGTCAGCTTTGGTCATGGATGTCCTGTGTAACTGGGTCAAGTCACTGAATGCCTAAAGGTAAAGAGGACTTTCATGCTTATTTTAGGGCTATTATTAGTTGTTTGGCAATGTGCCTCTGGTCTCTCTGCCTACCTGCGGGGTGTGAAGGAAGGCTGAAGCTGCTCTGCTCCTCCCAGCCTCGCCAGCCTGCTCTGCACTCTGGTGGGGTCCAAGCCTGACTGCAGGGACTCCGGACTGGAGTTTGGCTTTCACCACAGGAGATCCCATGCCCCAGCCTGCTTGGCTGGCATTGTGGTTTTCACCAGGTGCTGTTATCCCTGCTCAGGCACAGAAGTCATTCCTCCTTCTCCAGGTGCTTGTCTGACCTCGGGACTCCTGGTTTCCAGTTGTGTGAGGAGAATGGGGCTCGTTGCCTGCCCCCCAGGCCAGGCAGGGAGCTGAGGCAGCAGCATGGCCAGGGAGCCATTCCTGGGGTGCTCAGTGCCAGCACGAATCAGGCCATAGTGACCTGCAAAGCCTTGTCCTCAGTATCCGCTCCTCCCACCCACTGCAATATTCAGGGCAATGATGATATCAGTGTGAACTCTTGGTGACGGCTGGGACAAAAACAAATTACTTTCCCACTAGGAAAAGGTCATCTGTGAAATTTCATGGACAGTTCCCTCCACTTGTTAAACACCCTCTTCACTTGGCTTTTTTTTCTTTTTTAAAAATTTTATTATTATTAATTTTTTTGTGTGTGTAATTGCGTGTCAGACCAAGTGCACTCAGAATGTGAGCAGGGTCTGATACAAGGAGGGTGAAATGAGATAATCCATGTTTTCATCATCCATAGGCCTCTCTTTTCACGGGCCGTGGGCCGTACTTTATTAGGCTGAGCAGCTCTGGGCCTGCAAGAAAGAGGAGCCCTTTCTCATCCCGATGAGAATAGTGCAGTGAATGGATTCCAAGTGTTTACTCAGCATTTGTCTCGTGGTTTATCAAAGGAATGAGGAGGAGGTGCCGACAGACCTTTTGTCCTGCTGATGTGTTATGACAATGTTCCATGAATATGCAGAATGGCAGAAGGGATTAGAGCCAGTACAATTCCCCTCCGGCGCTTTTTTTTTCTTTTTCTGCCTTTTTTTTTTTTTTTTTTTGCCTGGGATGTTCAGGGGTTTAAGAGTGACCTGCTCACAGTCAGGGCACTAAACATCAGATTTTCCTGCAGATAGGGGTGTAAAAATCCCACACTTGTCCAAAGCTGTTAGCATCTGACTTGAAGGTTGGGCTGTCTTAGTCACTCGCTGCTCTTTATGAAATTTCAGCTGGCAGGAACTGCCTGGCTGAAAGCTTTGTGTTTTGGGAGACATGGAGATATTGGGGCATAATTAAAACTTGAGTCAATCAGTGACACGTGAAGCCCAGGGCCAGTGGGGATGTGACTGCTGCCCTCTGCTCTGCTGCTGTCAGTGCAGGCTGGCAGGGGCACCTTGCTGTGCTTTCCTGCTGCTTCCCAGAGTCCTGGCCCAGGAGTTTGGGTGAGATTCAATCAACAGTGGCACCTTCATGGGCTGTTTTAGATGGGCAGGTTAATGAGATAACCCTTGTACACACCTCTGAGGTGGTGAACATCATCTCTGTTCTCAGTGTGGGGTACAGGGGAAGGGTGGAGCAGATGTGCTGTTCCACAGGTGTAAATCCAGCCTTTGGTGTTACTGACTCCTCATTTTGCAGTAACTGAGCCACAGCCAGCAGCTATCTGCTGGTAGAGTGGTTTTTTAGGTGCAGTTATGCAAAGATGTCCCATAGAAATGACTCTCCATTGGCTTCCTACATCCCAAGACTTTTTTCTGCCCTGCTGCTTAAATGGTCTGGGGGGGGAGTTCCCCAGATACATAAGGGGAATGATGACTTTGTGTCCATGTTGGGCGTTATCCCAGGAGGAAGGGTGCTGGACATGCTCAGCACTGGTCTGATTCTTCTCTCGTTGAAGCCAACAGACCAAAGCACTGCTGAGAGCTGTTAAATCCACCTGACATCTCCCCTAGCCCAGCCACAAGGTTGAAACTAACCTGTTCCACCCTTGCCACATATGTGTAAACTGGTTGTGTTGGCCCTTCTGGTGCCCTTCTGGTCCTGTCTTTCTGTTTGGGATTTTGGTTGCTCTTGGAGTATTGGAAGACATTTGGTGTGACTCAGAAGAGAGGTGGGACGTAGTCTGCTCTCTCTCACTGAGCCCATGGGAATCACCCTGCCTGTGATGACATCTGCTCTGGGGACATCCTGTGAAGGCCACTGGGGAGAAGTTGCTGTTGCACCCTCCTGTGCAGGGATATTTGAGCAGTGATGCTCTGGAGGTGGCCAAGGACACCGGGCTGCTCTGTTCCTGTCCCCTTGGAATGTGTGCTGTGCAGAGCTGAGGTCTGGATCCTGCACAGAGCATCCCATGGCAGGCTTTACCTCTGGCTGCTGTTGCCACTGTTTTTCCCTGGAATGGGTAAGAATGGGGGAGTTTCTTCACAAGCATCAACCTGAACAAGGCCTGTGAGACCCTCTGGGGCATCAGGTTTCTGTTTGCAGAATGAGGCATTTGCTGAGCAGGGGGCTGGCAGGTTTGTAATTTGAGTGTGTGTTGGGGAAAAAGGGAAGAGGCAGAGCCTCCTTACAAGTCCTGGCACTGGCTGTGCAGAGGTACCTGCTGCTGCTGTGGCATGTTTGCTCTCCTTGCTGCAGTCCCTCTCCACCCACTAGGGAAAACAAGCAATAATTAACAAGCAATAATTAGGTTCATGGATTTTGATGCGGTGATCCCAATCCTGGCTCTTGGCTGGTGGCCCCATGACAGCAGCTGGCAGTGGCTCCTGCTGGTGGCTCTGATTTGCTCCCTGGGGAGGTTCTCTTTTGGTCTGTGAGGAAAAAGTGACTTCCTATCTCTAGAGGCCAAGGACCATTGTCCAGCCAGCACTGACATCCCCTCTCTGGGGTCTGCTCAGCACTGGGGAGTGTCCATGATTCACCTCATGATGGGTGACCTAAGCTACCTCAAGTTCAGCTCCTAGGCCAGCCAAATTCTGGAGACTGGATTAAAATAAAAGAGATCATTTTACCCCATCTGCCAGCTCTTGCCACTGTCAGCAACAGACGATCTTCCTTTGGCCTCTGGGGATGTGCACAAAACACCACAGTTTTCATGTTATCCTTTGCAATCTGGACTCTTCCGTTGTGTAAGGAGTAAAGAAACCAAAACAATTGAATGGGGGCAAATGCTTTCCACTCTGAGAAATTTGTGATGAAAACACAAGGGTTGGCAGCCCTGGGAAGAAGGCCAGCCTTGGTCAAACAGGACATTTACAGCACAGACACCCCACTGCTGAAGCTGCCTTCTGTTCTCTGCTCATCTTTTATCCTCTAGGGCTATGTTGACGGCTGAAAGCTGCACCTGAGTCCCTTTTCCTTAGGGCTGGGCTCAGCAGTGGAAGAACAAGCCCATAGCAGACACCCGCCTCTGGATTTTGTGGGGCTACAAGGCCAAAGCCATTAGGATGTGTTTGCAACACCTAATTCTGTGGTGGAAGCTGCTGAACCCTCTGGTGGGATCTGCCATGCTGATGGCACCCCATAACTCCTTCATCCTGGAGGAGAAGTACATATCTCAAAGAGCTCTGTGTTGCTGTGCTGCTCATCTGGGACTGGCAGTTCTTTTGACTTCCACTCCACCCAAATGTGTTTGGGGCTTTTAGGACTCCTTTTGTCTCTGATGATTTTTTGTTTTTCTTTAGTAACTTTATGGCATGATGTAAGTGCCCAGTTCTTGTTGGCTTGGATGGAAGCTGGATTTCTAACTTTTACCAACCTCTCCCAGACTCTTTATGCTGGAAAAATGATGACGAGATTCTGTATTTTTTCTCTTTTGACCCAGTCCCAGATTTGGCCCAGGTTTCCTCTGTCTCCCTCTTACTCAGTTTCCCTCCCTGCCCCTTTTTAATATTTTAGGTCTACAAAGATTTGCCATGCCTGCTGAGGAAAACACAAGGCAAGAAAATTTGTGCCGAGTTTGTACGTTCACCCGGTCCCACCAGCTTATGGGGGTGCCCTGTCCCTCCTGCTGAGTGTTCCCCCTGCACAACCAGCAGGGGCTTCCAGAGGTGCCTGGCTGGGCTGGAGGGGTTAGGGAGGCTTTGTTTCAAAAGCATTTTCAAGTGGTGAGAAGAAAAACAACCTGCAGGTCGGACTGCAGGCAGATCAGGCTGAAGGTGCAAGACAGGAGGGAAATTTTTCATGACAGAGGTGTGCTCCTGGCCCGAGGGGAGGGAAGAGGCTATTATGGTTGGAGTCACTGAAATCACTGCTGGCAGGAGCATTAAACAGAGGAAAAAGAGAGCAGATAGCGAGCTAGCAAAGTGGGATTTTAACCATCTGTGCAGGCTTGCAGCTAAGTGGTCTGGTAGTTATAAGGGAGTAGCAAATATTCTTTACTGACCCCATGCATGACCCACACTTTGCTCTTCTCAGTGTCTTGAAGCCAGCAGGCAGGACAGCTGAGAAGCAGGGAGAGGGAGCAGCTCAGCCTGCCCCTTGTGCATGGTCTTCTCTTAGGCTTGGGTTCTGGCCATGAGGCATGGATCTGGGGCAGAAATTTAAGGAGTATTTTGTTCCAGGAAGAGGGAAAATTAAATATTTATTCATCCCAAATATAGAGGCTTGTCTTGTGCAAAAAAAAAAAACCAAAAAAAAAAAAAACCCCAAAGTTTATAGAAGCAAAATGGCCAAAATTCCATACCAAAATTTGTCCCCGAAGTCCCTTGTAATCTTTTCTGTTTTCTTTCAAATTTAAACAAAAATGTGCTTCTGTTAGGAACATTATTTTTGATAAACAGACAACAAAAAAGAAGATTCCCCCCCCCCCCCCGCCCCATGCCCTTTTTTTCTATAGAAATAAAAGTAAACTTAAAAATATTACAGCAGAATGATCTTGGGGAAGAAAATCTGAACTGGTTGTAGTGGGGGAAAAAACCCAATACTTGCCCAAAAAGGTGAAGAATAGTTCAAGAGTTTCTTTATCTAGAATTTTTCCCCACTGTTCCACAGTTTTTTTACATGCTTTTACCTATACTTTTTGTGAATAAATTATTTTGTCTGGACCTTACTGTGCAGTTGCCTTACAAATACATAAGTGACTCAAAGAGTTAGTTCTCAGGAAGAATTTATTTGCTTTGGTTATCAGTTTCCTGCATCTTGAAGAAGTGGAATAGCTCAGGAAGGGTGTTTATTTCGTGGCTCCTTTGACGCCAGCTGTTGCCTGGTGTCCTGGGCTGGTTTTTGTGTGGCTGCTGGTCCTGAGCAGCATGGTGGCCCCACTCCTGGACGTGTGCTGTGGTCACAAGCCACACAGTGGATCCTCCAGGTCTGCTGTTTGCTCTCTTCCATCAGATGTTCCTCCCCTGAGAGTGGCACCCCTTGAGGGAAGTGTCCCAGGAGATGATTTCTCACACACTCCCAAGCCATCATGACTCCATGGAAATGTGCTGAGCTCTTATGTGGCTCTCCTTGGTGCTGCCTAGAAAAAGGACAAGAGGCAATGAGCAGAAAATGATGCACAGGGAATTCCACCTGAGAATGAGGGAGAACTTTTTTACTGTGTGAGTGACTGGGCACCAGAACAGGCTGCCCAGACAGGGTGTGGATTCTCCCTCACTGGAGATATTCAAGAACTGTCTGGATGCAATCCTGTGCTCTGGGGTGCTCCTGCTTGGGCAGGGAGCTGGGACCAGCTGACCACAGTGGTCCCTTCCAGCCTGACCCGTTCCACGATTCTGTGGGCAATGGGATTCACCTGCTGGTGGCAAAGCCTTCCCACTGCACTGAGCACCTCTGGGGGGAGGCTGTCTCAAGACTTTTTTGAGGGTCTCCATCTGGGAATTTGGAGCATGGTTGGATTCAGACATGGACACACAGAGGGTGGAAGTGGACTCGAGTGTTATGTTAGGGCAGTGCTGCTCCTCCAGCTTTCAGCCAAGGAAGTCCCTGAACTTTTGGTTGTTGTTAAATGATGGGGTAATTCAGGGCCATCCTAAGGGCACCATCAGCAGGTTTTGTGTCATTGAAGCATCCACCAGGGAGCACTGCTGGCTCTGAGGCTGGAGGGTGCCTTGGATTGTTCACTGTGGAATTTCTAGGGAGAAAAAGCAGAGCAGTCCTTGCTATCAGGGCTCCCACTCCCTCTTTTTCCCTGCACATCCCAGGGGGACTGAGAAACAGATGACTGTTTCACAGGTATTAGAGATGATCCAAATGCAACTGTGCCCAGTGCAGATATCCAGGTAACAGTTTTATTCAGGACAGGACAAAGCCACTGGTCTCTCAGCATGGCTACGTTAAAGATCGTAAAACTTTCACCTAGGTACTCCCATACTGCCTGTGGTTTAGCAGAAGATTGTTTTGTTTTGGGGGAAAACTGCACATTTTTCTAACCCATGTGATTGCCAAGTGTAGCTTGGACATGTGGCCTGGGTACCACAGGTGCAATTCCTACCTGGCTGCATGGGGGGCTTAAAACAGAATCTGGGTGCACAGCCCCATTGTTCTGCAGTGAAGCCAGATCACCTGTGCTATAAAGTGATTTGTGTGTACACCATTTCTGGAGGAGGCTGCAGCTCCAGTGCAAAACAGTTCAGGAGCTGGAGGTTGAAATCTCTCTGTGTACTCAGGATGAACTGATGCAGAAGGCAGGAGATGCTGGCAAAACTTACGTAGTAAATGATTTATTTCCTTCTCATCACCTCATTTTAAAGAGAGGTCCGGATCACGTTTGTTTGGTAGCCACTTTCATTATTGTCTTCCACTTTTTAATAATCTGTCTGGGCCAAAGAGCACCCTGAGTGAGAAAGCATATGTGGGGATGAGAGTCTGTGTGTTCTGGCCTTCCTTATTCCACAGTAAAACACAGCTTCCTGCCTGTGTGCTCCTGTCCACCTCTGTCCTGCTGTTTTATCCGTCTGTCAAAGCTATTTTGACATCTGGGTCTTAACAAACTGATGTTGAGAGCTGTTTGAATGGTCCCATCAGCTTTAAAGTAACTGCTCACCAGCTGAAGTCTGAGCCAGCCCACAGCCCCAGACGGGGCCAGGGCTTCTCCCTCTGTGTGTAAAATGGCATGACAGCAGGGACTGTAAACACTTAAAGCAGTTGGGTCTTCATAGCCCATTGTCCAGATGAGATGTCCCTTCCTTTCCTAGACGAGATCTCAGGTGCAGGGAACTCCAGATCCAGCCATACTGGTGGGTTTTCTTTTTCAACTCATTTTCAGTTGTTAAGAACAAAAACAAAACAAAAACAAACAAAAAATCCCCACAAAAACTAACAAAAAGCCCCTCAAACAAACAAGTGGGAGATAGTGAGTGATAAATAAGGGCTATTTGATATGATTGAGAAAAGCTGTTCCTCTTTTGCACTCCATAACCCGTTTCCCTCCCAAACTCATTCTTGCCTGACCAGAATACATTAACATCCTTGCATCAACATGAAAATCTCACCAGCTAATGTTGACAATGCTGAAAGTTTCCATCTTCCGTTGGTGGGTAATTTTCTTTGTGCAGTCTGGAGTGATCTTTAGTGACTCCCTTCTTTGATATCTGCCCTCTCCAGCGAGTGGAAATGTCAGATCCTCTGGCTGAAATTAACCACCTCCATTCAGATACTTGCTTAATTTAAATGTGCACCTCAGGAGAAGTATGAATTTTCCATTCTTTTTCCCTTGGCTCTCATAAGGTGAATGAATGGTCCCGGCCATGCCTTTCATTTGCTTTCCTCCCTGAAGATCTGTGTCTGGAGAAATGCACCCTTCACCCTTTTTCACCTGCTCTCTGTCCTCCAGCCAGCACCAATATTCCTGTTATCCTCATTTGGCAGAGTGGAAACTGAGTAAATTAGCTGAAACAGCACCGGTCTGTGTCAGATCAGAACTGGACTCACGATTCCCTGCCTGAGCCTTGGAGAGTGGAAGAAGAGCCACAAACATCTGCAGGAAAAATAAAGCACAAACAAAACCACACGCAGGCACAAGAAGGGGAATGAACCATGGTGGGAGATAACCTGGACAGTGAATTAAAAACCACTAGCAAACACTCTTCTCCAAAAGGCTGGATGGCTTTTTAGTTCAAAAAAGGAAGGTAGGAGAATGATAGGACCCAGTCAAGCTCACCTGCTTGCCTCTGAGGAACAAAACTTTCACTGTGCTCTGCTCTTGTGAATACTTTCATGCAAGTTGCTAAGTTAAAGACTTCGTTTTACTCCAGCAGGATGTATGAAGGGATCTGCCACTGCATTCATGGTACTTTTCCATCTGTGTCCCCAGGACATGGACACATGGCTCTGCCTAAGGCTGGGAGCTGTTATAAAAGTTCCCCTGGCTTCTCCAGTCCACCCTTAAGCAGTGGCTTCCTTCCCTGCTCTGGGCCAGGGGCTCCTTGGGCAGGCATTTGGCTTGGAGGTGACTCTCAGGAGCAATGGGTGAGCACAGTGTGGAAGCTCACAGGTTTTTGGTGCTGCTCAAGCAGCCCCTCAGCCCTGGTAGCGGCATACACTGAGGATGAGAGGCTGCAGTTCTGCCCAGCCAACTCGCCCTGGAGAACTGAAGAGGTTTTCCTGAAACCCAGTAGGTTCCAGAATTCCAGTAGGGAATTCTGAAACTGGTGTCTTCCTTCGGCTTCATACTGTCTGCAGTGATAAAGAAACCTGTATTTTCCCTGTCCATCTCCAAAGTGCCATCCTTGTCCTGCGTCCTTCGCCCACACTCTGGGCAGCCCTGAGCTCTGCAGACCATTTCCCTTTCTCCTGGAGAAAAGAAAAAACCCTTTTCCCAGGATTTTCTTACCTAGGCGGTCTCACCAAGATGCAAAGTAACCAAACCGACGGGCTTGGTTTCGGACACAGCCCCTGGCTCTTGCCGGCGCTGAGTTGGAGCCACTTCTGAGCGCTTTTCACGGGGGAAAAAGACAACGAAATCCAAGCGCAGGAGGGGTTGCGAAGGGAGGTTACCTGCTCCACTGCTGGGGGCTGGCAGCAGCACCCAAGTCGCCCCGGGCCGGCCGTCG
This sequence comes from Passer domesticus, assembly GCF_036417665.1. Lineage (NCBI taxonomy): Eukaryota > Metazoa > Chordata > Aves > Passeriformes > Passeridae > Passer > Passer domesticus. The sequence continues at coordinate 54,354,211 of NC_087480.1, forward strand.
GGACTCGTTTGGTTTGGTTTTTCTCCTGGGAGGAAGCAGCAGGTCCGAGCACAGCGGAGCGCCGCGGAGAAGGGCCGGGACCCCCGGGGGAGGGACCTCTGGGGGCATGGCTATGGAAGGAACCCCAGGAGAGGCTGGGGGATTTAGTGCTGGGAGTCGGGACCCCTCCCCGGGGGCCTCCTCCTCCCGCCGGGGGCGAGGGGCCGGGCGGGCCGGCACCGCACGCCCCTCGGGGGGGGCGACCGCCCTATATATTGCCAAGCGGCTCGGGACCGACCTCCCCACGGCAGGGAGCTGCCGCCGAGCCTGTCCCCCTCCCCTTCCCCTCCCTCTCCCCTTCCCCTCCCCTCGGGGGGGCTCTTTCTCCCGCCGCTCCCCCCCATCCTCCGAGGAGGAGGAGGAGGAAGGCGAGGGCCGTATATGAACGCGGCCGGCTTCCCGTGCCTGCGAGGCATGTGCACGCTGCCGGCGCCCAGCCCCGCGGCCAGCCCCGGCTCCCCCGGGCCGCCGCGGGGGTCTCCGCAGGCGCCGCCGGTGAAGCCGGAGCCGCGGGGCGCGGGGAGCAGCCCGGCCCCGCCGCCGCTGCCGCCCGAGGAGCCGCAGCCGCCCGCCGGGGGCCGCCGCAGGAAGCGGCCGGTGCAGCGGGGCAAGCCCCCGTACTCCTACATCGCCCTCATCGCCATGGCCATCGCCAACGCCGCCGAGAGGAAGCTCACCTTGGGGGGCATCTACAAGTTCATCACCGAGCGCTTCCCCTTCTACCGGGAGAACCCGAAGAAGTGGCAGAACAGCATCCGCCACAACCTCACCCTCAACGACTGCTTCGTCAAGATCCCCCGGGAGCCCGGCCATCCCGGCAAGGGCAACTACTGGACGCTGGATCCGGCAGCAGAGGACATGTTCGACAACGGGAGCTTCCTGCGCCGGAGGAAGCGCTTCAAGCGCACCGACATCACCACCTACCCCGGCTACATGCAGAACTCCAGCGCCTTCACGCCCCCGCCCGCCGGCCGCCCCGCGGCCCCCGCAGCGCCCTACCCCAATGCCCTCTGCTCGCCTGGCTACGGCCCCCAGCTCTCCAGCAGCGTCTTCCACCCCTACGCAGCCGGGGCAGCGCCGCCGGCACAGCACCCCAGGATGTTCAGCATCGACAGCCTCATCAGCGGGCAGCAGGCCCTGCAGCCCTCACCGCCCGCCGAGCTGGGCCACCCCGCGCTGGGCTTGCCCGGGGCCGAGCTGGCTCCCGCCTGCTCTGCCGGCAGCTCCGAGCCCTCCTGCTTCCAGGCACAGCCCGTCAGCCCCGGCTTGCTGGGCCGGGCCGGCCCCAACTCCCTGGCGTACCCCTACGCCGCCTCGCCCCCACACCTGCCCGTGGCCCAGGGCAGCTACTCGCCCGGCAGCCCGCAGCTCTACGGGGCTCCCAACAGACTGGGCCTGCCGGCCATGCGGGCCCCGGCCTGCGCCGAGCACGGCGAGCAGCTCCTGGGGCTCTCCGCCTCGCCCCTCGGCCAGTTCGGCTCCAGCAACACGTACATGAGGCAGCCCAGCTTCCCCGCCGGCCTGGAGCGGTACATGTGATGGGCCTGGCGGGGCCCGGCATCGCCGGGCTCCCACGGGCGGCCCTGGACAAGCGGACTTTCCCTCCTGTGGGCTCCGCTGGGCTGGAGTCGGGGGTCCCGGCTGGGTGCGGACACGCACGGCTGGGAGGACTCGATTCCTCTCTCTCTCAGCTTATTCTGAAGCGGAGGCAAGGTGATATCTGGTTATCTGCTCCGTTCCTTGCCGGAAAAGGTGTTTTCTGGCTGTGCTTGTCCTTGTGCCCAGCCTGGCCCCGGGGATGGCACCTGCAGCACCCAGGGCACCCCAGGGCACACTCAGGAGGGGGTGCTTGGTGTGACATGCAGGAACTCTCAAATGGGCTTTTCCCTCTCCTCTCTGAGTGCCTCCCGTGAAACTGGAATGAAAAGTTATCAAAAAAGCCCCCAAACCACTAAACAAGTTCACTGGATTTTAAATGAATATTTAAGATGTTTATCATTTCCTTTCCCTGTAGGAAAAGAAACCTCAACTTGACTACTTCTTTTTACTATTTTTAAAAATTACTTTTATTGTTAGAAAGGACTTTTTTAAAATAAAGCTTTTTCTTCCAACATGACCAGTGCTGCTGTCCCTCTGGCTCTGGATGGATCTTGGCAAGAGAAAATCACAGTTTTGTAACTGGTAGGAGATGGATTGATGCTGCTGTTGTGACACTGCCACATCTTACATTTTTAGTGACTCTTTTTAACGCTCTCTCTTTTATTATGATTTTCTTAAAACCAAATGGCAATTCCTACAAGGTTTGCCCATGGAGCTCTTGCTGGACTTGATAATTTCCATTTGCATAAAGAGATGTGTCTTCCCCCCAAGGAACCCCTTGCAGGTGAAATTCTGATTTAGCCCATCAAATTAGGAGATCACAGTTTTTCTTCCTAGGAACAAAATCAATTAAAAATCTAACCTGTTCACTGGTTGGGCTGCTGCTGTTTATTTGAAGGACTCCCAGCCAGACCACCTGACAAGGTTTGAAGGGAGAACTCTCATCCCCAGATTTACATTTTTTAAAAAATTTAAACATGCTTTGGGTAAAAGTGCCAAGCTAGGATTTCCTTTTTTCCAACAGAGCAGTTTTCTGTAGTCCCTGTGGCATTCTCCTCTCTAAGGAGTTGAACGTCATCTGGTCTTAGGTGTAAAACAGCATCTCATTCCCCAGCTGCTGGGCAGGATCAAAAGCTGGTGTGCTGGCAGGTACCAGGGAATCAGCTTTTGTCCACAGCTTGGGACCTTGTGGCTTTTAATTCTTGCATTCTGTGTGTTCCACAGAAACAGAGACTGGGTTTAGTATGAGAATGGAGGGAAGAAAATGCTTTTTCCTTCTCGGTTTCCTTAAAATTTAGCCTCCATCTGTCTCTAAAACTGCTCTGCTGTCTTCAGCTGAGTTGCTGAACGCTGAGTCTCCTCTCTGGTCCATCAGCTTTACCATTTCAGCTTTCACCCTGTCCCAGCAGCAGCTTCTGTGCTTTTCTCCTGGCAATAACCCTGCTCAGAAAGGGTGTTGTCAAAGAACTTAGCCCTTGGAATACTTTGGTTCTCTCCACACGATATCCATAGGCAGACATCTTCTGTCTAATGGAAATTTGCAATGTGCCACGCCTGCCTGTGACATGTAAGAGGTCACGTAAGGAGGGTGCTGAAATAATCACTTGCAAGGACAGTCAGCAGAAAGGACATTTGTCATAGCTCACATTCATTCCCAGGGCCCGATCCTGCAATGTTTTGCTAACAAAAGAGCTTTTGAAATCTTGACTAAGTACCCTGGGTGTCGGACATGTGCCAGAAGCTCTGGGTCTGGTGGCTGATGGGGCTGTGACTCCACGGGGTGTGACCCTGAGCAGGAGGGCTGCTGAGGCAGGGGAGAACCAGGTACTGACATGAAATAAAGCCAATATTGGCTGGGCAGGAGAAGCTGTGGTTCTGCCTGGGTGGGATGCCCTGGGAAGAGTTGGCCAAGCCGTGACAACTCAGACCAAGCTGAGCTGGCTCCTCCCCAGAGTCACCATGGAGGCTTGCAGCAGCAGGGAGCTGGTGTTGGAAAGGGCTTTCTAAGTTGCTGCTGTCTCTGAGTGTTAACTCAGGTGCTGGTGGAGCCATGAGGGTTGGGCTGAAGGGGACTGGGCTGTCACTTGCTCCTGTCCCCCAGCTGCCTGTGCCCTCCTGCTGTGGGGCTTTCTGCACAGTGGCACCCCGCTCCAGATTTAGGGATGTGTCTGCAAGAGATCCCCCCCTGTGCCTGTGCAAGAGGGGCTCTCCTCAGCCAAGGTGGCCCTGGTGTGCGTGAGTCCCCACAGTGACTGACTCCCCAAAAACCTGGCTCTGGTGTGCGTGAGTCCCCACAGTGACTGACTCCCAAAAACCTGGCTGTGGTGTGAGTGAGTCCCCACAGTGACAGACTCCCAAAAACCTGGCTTGGAGAGAGCGGATAACCCCATCCTGGTGTGTATGGACAACCCCTGGTGGGCAGCACCTGGTTGCACATCTTCCCTGGTATATCCCTGTCTGCCAGGCAGCCCAGAGCCCCCTGCAAGCACCAATAAACCACCCCCACCGCGGGCCTTACACTGCCAAACAGCTGGAAAACAGGGGGAACAAACCCCTTTTCTTCTTTTTCCTGTAGATATTAATCCTCACATGCACAAAACTCTGGCAACTTGTATTGTGATTGTCATTAAACTAATGCCTTAAGAGTGTCTTCTTGGTTAAGTTAATGTATCCCAATGAGGCTTTTAAGCTTCCATTTCAAAGCTTTGTTTACAGTTAGGGTGAATCTAGCAAATGAGTAGGATTAAGGTGTCATGTAAAGCATGAGCCTTGCTGGCACAGAGTAGTTTTAAGCTTTGTAAAGTTTATACCTGAGCTCTTCACCTGTTTTAGTGTCTCTTCGATGTCCCTGTTTAGTGAATAAGAGGGATTTGAATGAAACAGGAGTAATTATCACTCAGATTTCAGTTGTGAAATCAAGTCTCCTTGGAAATCCTCCTCTCTTTATTTAGGGAGTTAAGGGAATATTATGTAATGACAGTTGTAACAATCTCAAGCTCACACAAAAGACAGAGGGTTTTGGGGTTTTTTTACAAAAAAGTTTCTGTGCTTTCTGAGATTGTGGAAAGAATGTCATACCTCAGGGTGATGGCAAGAGGTACTCTGGGCTTCCCCGTGGTGGGGAGAGCCCTGTCCCCAGCCGGTGAGATGCTGATGGGGGAGGTGGAATCCATCGCAGGGACCAAAGAGATTTAGTGGTGATCTGGGCTATCTGTGACTTCTCAGGGGATAACTCCTTGCAAATCAGGCTGATTTCAGATAACCCAGGCTGCACGTTCAGAAACACGTAGCCAGAATGAGCTGCCACTTTGAAAAGATGTTTGTTTTTCACTGGGAATCTCTGGCTATGCAGGGAGGACCGCCTGAGCTGCCGTGTCTGTCTGTGCACAACAGCGTTCGGCACGCTTCATGCTCGTACCACCTTCCTGCTGCTTCCAACAGGCTCAAACAAGCAGCAAGAAATGCTCTTTCCAGATTATATTCCCAGACTGTAAATAGTGTTTTCCACCCTGTTACAAACACACACAGCACTAGCTGGAATTTTAGTTGAAACACATTTCCTGAAGAACTTGCCGGTCCCTCTGGTAGTGTTAGGTTTTTTCTGGATGCTGCCAGCTGTTCACTGACAGTCTCAGTGCTGGAAATGTTACACCATAACTTGCTGTTATTCTGTGCAATACTTTGCCCTTTGCAAATACGCAGCTTGAAGATACTCAGTGGTGTTTCTTGGAGGTCAGGATTGAGTTGGTAAAGTCAGGCGGTGATGGGGACATGGGCAGTGGGACTGGCCGAGATTGGCTTTGCCAGGTAATAATGAGATTTTAACGAATTAGCATCTGGGAGTCAGCACTGCCCAAGCTTGAGCTACATCTCGGGGGTCGACCACCACTTCTGCTGTGTTGTTTAGATCCTTTATACTCGGAAAGTTCCTCCAAGGACAGGAGCAGGGGGTGGAGCCGCTGTGTTTGTACAGTGCAAGGCAACGCCGCGCTCCCTCCGCCGCTGTGCTCCGCGGGTGTCACACGGCGGCGGGGGGCGACAGGGGCGGCCCGGCCCCGAGCGACAGCCGGCGTGCTCAGGCCAACACTGACCTCCAGCGGAAAGCCCTGGGAAGCCGCTCCCGGCTCCCGAGGGGGTGCTCAGCACGTACCGGCAGCATCCCGGCTTTTGGGGTGCTGTTCACGGCTGCCGGGGATCGGGAGATCGGGGGTTTTGGGGCGCGGTGGGATGAGACACAGTGGAGCTTGTTCGGGGAGGGTCGTTGTGAAACGGGTGGGCTGGATGCAACCTCTGGGCTTAAAACACCACTTGCTCACTCTGGGGAGGTTTCAAAGGGAAGTGGTTTCTCTGACCGTACCTTGTTTTACCCTTTTCCCAAGCCATCGCTGGGCACAGGATACAGGATTGGGCTGTGTTGGCTGTCCCCTGCAGTTCTCCTCCCTAGAGTGAAAATAGGGAAAGGAGTGGAAGCACAGCGAGAATCCGCATCCTTGATGGAAGGGGAGGGGTTGGTGATGACAGATCACTCCTCTGCAGCAGCCAGTCTCATTGGCAGCCTGACTGTGTTTGAAATGTGCTGCACGATGGTTGCATGGCAGAGCTGGGGGCTGACCTGGCTCTTAACAGCACCCAAAGTGCCAGGCAAAGCAGCAGAGCCTGAGCATTGGCAGCACAACCCCTACAAGCTCTTGGGAGAGATCCGGGGTGAAGTAATTTCACAGCCTTTGCACTGTGCTTGCTGAAATGGTTCCACTGCAGCAGCTGGGTTTATGAATGTAATGAATCAACTGTGCTACCCCAGCACCAGCAAGCAGCTCTGGCTTGTGGCAGCTCAGGATGTTGCATGGAGAAAAGGTGCACCTAAGCCACTTACACACCTGGGAAAAGTTCATTTTCCATCTGCATCAGCACTGCTGAGCCAAAGGCTGCAGGGTATGATCTCTGCAGAGAATGGGCCTGATGGTGTCAGACATTTTGGGTGCTTTCCATCTGCACCAGTCATCTCATCTTGGTTTTAAAACTCTCCTGCTAATCAGGTGTTGGAAACCAAATCACATCTGTGATTTTCAGGAGGTTTCAAGTGATCTAATCTGGCTGGAGCAAATGGACCTCAAAAAGCATAAAATTGTCCAAGCCCACTGACCTCCCTGGCTCTTCACTCAGGGCAGCCATGGGTTTCAGAAGAGGAATTAGTGCACCTGTGCAGGTCAGGCCAACCCAGGTCTTGGCTGTACCCTTTTCAGATGTTCTCTGTTTAAAATACAGGAGTCTGAGTAAAGCTGAGAGGATTCTGCTGTGGCTCATTATTTTCAGTTTCAGAAAGATGTTTATATGGAGCTGTAACTCCGGAGAGCATCCTATCCAGCACTCCTCTGTAACAGAAATGCATTTACCCAGGGGAAAACAGGAGGCTGCCAAACCAACCTCATCGTCCAGAGCCTTCACCCTCAAAAATCACAAGTTTTGCCATCCCAGAGACACATTAGGAGGGAGCATGTTCCTGCCAGACCCCAAAACGCATCCCAGCAGAGCTTCGTGTTCCCTGAGGTGGCTCAAGTGGCCGCTTGGTCAAGATGCTCCCTTCAGGTCGCCATGGAAGCGCTGGGAGCGGGGTGTGGTTTTGCCTCCTGCACTGTGGGCAGCACCCGCGAGGTGGCAGCCAGGTGACAGCCAGGTGACAGCCAGGCCAGGCCCTGTGGCCCACCCTCAGCTCTCCTGCCCGGACCCCACAGCCACAGACCCTCTCCAAGCCGCATTTGCTCCTGCCTGGTTACTTATTGTTAGCTTTTCCACAGTGTTGGTTTAAGCACGTATCCATCCTCCCCCGGCTCCAAGGCCTTTCTTTCCAGACTGTCTGCTGCTTGGATTCTCCCCAGCTGATGCTCACCCTCTAAGTATAATTGCAATACAAAGTAGTTTCAGAATAGCGTGCAATAGTGGCTAATTATTTGGAACAATTATACATAACAAAGACAGAGCCAAGCAGCAAGAGGGCTTAATTGTCTGGCCAAGCATGAAATAGCACAGGATTATCGCTCACAGGGGGAGGGGAGGCAACAGAGGAGAATTGCCCCATAGAATAGGCAAGAATCCAGCCCGCTCTGGAAGACAAAGTTTATTGAAGAACTTGAAAATTCCCCGTTGAAGCATCTTCTGAGATGGCAGAGAAGACATGAAAGGGATAATGACCCAGAATATGGGCTTAAGGCACAAATCCCTCCAGTGACAGACTCCAGGCCTGCAGGCGCTTAAGAACATGCTTAAATTTTAAGCACATGAATAGTCCCCTTTGACGGCTCACGTGCTTAGAGTTAAGCTCAGGCATAAGTGTTTGTAGGATTGGAGCCCAGATTTTTATTGCAACTAGGCTCTTCTCAGTAATGACAGGAAATAGGAGATGTATAAAGTGCACGAGCTCCCAGGGCAGTGCCATGAAACCCTCTGCTCCATGTGAGTGACAAGGACCTGCGGTGAGCTACGGACACATCCACACCTTCCCTCCCTGCCATGGAGCTGGGGAGAGAACAACAACTGTGCAGTGGTGAGAGCAGCATCTCCAAGTCCTGAGTGGAGCCTGAGAGTCCACACGTGTGGGTGAAAAGATGTGGAGGTTTCAAAATGGAAAAAGATCACCATTAAAACCTAAAAAGTGCTGCTGGAGTTCAGCCTTACTTGAAAGCATCAGAGAGCAACTTGTTGGAGATCTTCTGAGATAGCATGGAAAATGAGAATAATTTTCAGTAAAAGTGATGAAAAAAAAATAATATATAAAACCATGTAGAATATCAACAAATCAATGCAATAGCAGCTTCTCTCCAAATAATCCCTGCTGAAGCATGCACCTGTTTTTTCTGCAGAATAAGATTTCTCTCATGTGAGATCTTTCCTGCTCTTTCTCAATCTCTGAAGGTTTTGTTTTCTGCAAGGATTCCCATTTTTACAAGACAGCTGCCTGCTGGGGAGTAGCACTCGTCCCTCTGCTTGAACCTAGATCACTGTTTTTCAATTGTCTTTAGGGCTGGAAGAGTTTGTTTTTATTAGTGGGACAACAGCCTTGTGCTAGTGACTGCAGATGTGCTGTGGTGGTGGTGGTGGAAAAAAAGAAAGGAGTGGGATACGGATGCTGTGAGGTTCAGTGGGCTGGCTGAGCACAGGAGCTGTGGATGCCCCATGTCCCACACCTACAACCATGCCTGAAGCTTTGGGTGAGGGTGCCCACGCCAGCAGCAGCATGTGAGGGCAGCCCAGCCTGGGGACGTAGCTGTGCAGGAGATTTTTCTTTGGGAAAAATGAGTGGACATGTGGGTCTGCCCCACAGGAGGCCAGGCCCCCCTCCCCACTGTGCTCTGTGCTCTGCACACCCCTGTCAGCCCCCGAGGGCTGCACAGGGTGGGAGCTGCTGGTGGAGGAGGTGGCCCCCCCACTGCCTCCCTTAGTGCACCTGGGGCCTCAGCGGGTGCCCGTCGGCGCCCGTGGGTGCAGCCCGCTGCTGGCAGCCACTGGAGGGCATTATCCGGTACATCCCGCCTCCTTCTCCACCCTGCGTGAGCCTCCCTGCCTTCCCCAGGCACCGACGCGTGCCGTGCAAACACCCACATTGCCCTTTTCTCCTTTGCTCATTCAGGGTGGGACGGGGGGACTGGGCAGGGGTCAGGCCAGCTGGTGCCAGGCTGGGCTGGGATGTCCCTCGAGCACTCAGGAGCTTCCCAAACCACCCCGATGCCTCGGAGCATCACCAGCCTGCCACGACGTGCCTGTGCAGCAGCTCAGAGCAGCAGGGCACGGGTGGAGGATTTTCTCTGAAGCCAGAGGTTAATTATGCTTTATTGGATAATTTTCAGCTGCCAGCGCTGGCAATAAAAGGGATTTCCTCTAGATGGCACGCTTATCTCTGCACTGGAGGGAAGCCCACCAGCCTGCATCCCCCGCAGGACCCCAGCCGTGTATTTTCAGGAACGTTTAACTTATGTCCTCTTAGATCACAATTTGAATGCTCAATAGCTAGACTGTACAAAAGCCTGGAAAATGGGAATAGGAAAAGGCATTTCATATTGAGCACTGCTGCGATCCAGTTAGCTGGGTGATGCTAAATATCCATCTTGAAGAAATCATAGAAATTTCCAAGTAACATAAAGCCAGATGTGAAACATCAGCCTTTCTTTCATCAGCCCTCAGTGCTGCTTCTTCCATGTGAGTGATCCATTTTCCTCTTTCCAGCAAGAGTAAGCAGTGGTTTACCTGCAGTAAGTGCAAGAAGTGTGTGTATGTGAAGCCTCAACACCCCCAGAGTGGCTGGATTAATTTCAATCTGTCTGTTGACAAGTTTCCCCTCTCTTGCCCCTGTGCAGCTCAGGGTAGCAATTTCTTACACTGGTTTGAAGAAAGGCACAAAAGTTCAGACCTGTCTGGAGCTGAGATTCACCCTTCTGTGCATGTTCAGCCACAATATTAAAGTGGTGAAGTTTAATAATTTTTCCACCTGACAGTCCTTTACTAAATAAGGGGAGAGGGTTAAAGGTTCTGCCTCTGCTTCTCTACATGTGTGAGATGCCTCACAAATCTTCCCATAATTTAGGTTGCAGTTGTTTCTCTCTGTTTAGTCAACTCCTTCCCAAGAAGGGAAGAGGGAAAATGAGCCCTGTGCTATATTTCTGTGCAATCTTATAAAAGGTCAGGAGGCAAGATATATTTATGAAGGTCTTTGCAAGGCAGCTCCATTGAAATCAGCATGTTCATGCAGGGCTGATTTTTCAGAAGGATACAGATGGATCAGGATCTGATTCCCAGCTGGAGATTGCTGGATGCTTCCACAAAGACTCCTAGCCCCAACCTTTTTCTACATGAAAAAAATCCCAAACCAAACCAAAACAAAACAAAACCCTCAAAACCTAAAACCTTTTTATACTGATCAAACTATATTCCAGTAATTTTCCACCTTCTCTGTCATTCCCTCCTTTGAAGGCCCTCTCTGTACTGCTTCTGGCACCCAAGTTGAAGGTCCTCAGCTGGCACTTCTGGCAGAAGTGGACTTTTGTGATCTCAGTGGGTAAGGTGGGCATGAGCTGCTGAAATGCTGAATGCAGAAAACTCAGCATTAGGGATTTCCTGGACAAGTTTGGCATGATCAGATGTAACATGGAAAACCTGGATTCAGAAACTTCATCATGTGTTTCTAAATCCGTGTGGGTCTGGCCATTTATTCAGGTTCTTGCACTGGTGCACCCACTTTTGGAAAATATGATTCTCTCCCACATGTATATCTCACCTCCCAAAAAAACCTTGAAAATCCTACCTTCTATTTTCAGGGGATTTTGGAAAGAATGAAGTGATTTAGCAGGCTTGTTTTCACAGGGATATTTTTCCTTGTGTGGTAGGCACAGTTACCAGGCTGTTCTATACACATTGCCATGTGCCAGAGCATAATTGCCTTCCACATGCATTGGCCTTTGGCTAATGTGTTTTTTATGGCAATCAGGAGAGCTGACTTTGGTGAGTCTCAGAAGTGCACCTGGTGGTTTATGGCTTGAAAATGCAGTGTTCCTCTGAGTCATGTAAGTGTGTGTATCTCTTTTCATGTCAGATTGATGAAGAATGGTATGAAAAAAGGGCTTAGAGCAAGTCAGAGTTAATCAGTTGAGTGTTAAGCTGTGGATGAGCTTGTCTAGTGGGCTCCAAACCCACAAGGGATGGGATCAGTTATGAAGAGAGAGCAGGAGGCAAAGTTTTGGAACTGCAAGCTCAAAACTAAGGTCCTAAAGTCAGATCATAGCACCTAAATGAACGTGTTTTTACCATGTTTCCCCCTTGCCTGAGGAACAGAAAAGACAGGGATAATTGTGCTCCAAAGTTTCATGGGGACTCAGCTCTGCAAATAGGGTTCCTGGGAAAAGCCTTCATTGAAATGCAGGCCTTTTTTGGTGTGGACTTTGAGACACATACATTTGAAAAGTCAAGTCAACAAACCCGAGCTGTCCAACATCTGAACGCTGCAGGGATGGATACTGGCACTTGGCTCCGGTGGTTTTCAATCTGGGAATTTCATGTATCTCTCACTATCTGTCACCACCATTCCCACTGACCTCCCTGTGCTGGGAGCTCGTGGTGTGCAGGCTGCAAACTGATCTTTGCAGCTGGGAGCTGGCAGTGCGGGGCTGGAAAAAGGGCTGAACTGCAGGAAGCACTGAAGGTCTGAGCCTTGGATATGGAAAGAAGAGGAATAATATCAAAGGAAATCACATAAGTGGAAAAAGAGCCCCCTGGGGCAGCCCAGGCAGCAGCAGGTCTGTCTTGTTCATGTTTTCAGAGAAGTTAGAGGTCAGCCAAGCTTGATAACGAGGTAATAAAGAAAAATCCATCACTGAGCCTTGGGGGACTTGTAGATGCGGTTCTCATCAGAATAAACGAATTTAGATGCTGCTCGGCAGAAGCAACAAGAACGATTATGGATCACAAACCCAGCAGATCATCTGAAAGGGTGTGGGAGCAACGTCGGCGGGGCTGGAGCTGAACTTTCCACAATTCCCAAGAGCTTCCCCTCCCGGGGCTTTCCCCCGCTAAACCCCGCGCCGGGAGATGCTCTTTGGGTGGGCACGACCGGAGCCGGGGCGGGAGCACCCTGCGGTGCTCCGGGCTTCGTGTTCTGCCCTCCGACTGCACCCCCACCAAATAGCGCTCTGGGCGGACGGCCAGGGCAAGAGTTTTTCCCTGTGTGGGGGGGAAAAAAAAAAACAAAGGAAAAAAAAGGGTGCCCTGGTCGTTGTGGCTAATTTTGCAGCTTTCAGGATCTCCGACCCGGGCGGAGACACTGGGACACCCAGGGGAAAACCTCGGCCGTGGGGATCCACCTGCTGAAGCCGTCAGAGCAGGGCTTCAAACACCGACCCTACACGCCTGGATCAAACACCTCATTAAGGCAGGCGGGAAAGACAGTGAAAATCAATTTAAAGGAGAAGAAAAAAAAAAAAAAGATCGGTTGATGGCCTTTATTTTTTTTCCCTACTTTTGAGACTTTTTTGAGACTCTCTCCACTCTAGCAGCACTCATCTCCACGCACGTTTGATTCCGCACATTTAACGTGAAATGTAAAGCAGAGTTGGGTTCAAACGGGAAGTGAGGCTGTCTGTAAGGAAATACTGCAGAGAGGAGAGCAGAAAAATTAAAAATCTGCCCAAGGAAAAATGCTTCCGTCCCAGCCTAGCATGCCCGGGCTCAGCGGGGCGATGACAAAGCAATCTTTTCGTGTAGATCAATTGGGTTTTTCTTTCGGGAGACCACATCATTTCTTACCCCGGCGCACATTAAAACGCGCCCGTCGCTCCGTGTGTGGATGCACGGCCGGGAGTGCGCGTGTGTGTGTGTGAGCGTGTGTGCACCGTGTCTGGGATCCCACCATCTGGTTTGTTTCAGCCCAGGGTTTCCCTTTTCTAAATCGTCTCGGGACGGGTGTAGTTTAGGTACTTTTTCTCGTTTTGATTTGTTTCTGCAGCCGATCTTGCGTGGCAAAGCCGAGGCTGAGACCGACTCGGCGCACAGAAGCCGTTCGGAGACGGAGAGAGCGGGATTCATTCACTCTCGTTCCATTGTGGATCAGCCCCTACTTTAACCATAAAGTGCCTTGAGATAGGCAGAAATCGCGTGGGTGCCGGGCGGCCGGGACGCGCTGCTCCTGGAGCCGCGGCGCTCGGGGTGCGCGATGCCGGGCGCCAGAGCCGGGTCCAGGCGGCAGCGGGACGAGGCACCGGCCGCATCCCATCAGCAGCGCCTCGCATCGGCCCTTCTCGCCTCCCCCGTTCATTTTCGACCTCATCGCGGTCCCCACGACCATGACTACAGCAGCAAGCGGCTCCACCCCTGTTCCCCGTGGCGGGGGGCTCCCCCCGAGGTTTCCCCACCTCTGCAGACGGGGAGAGGCGGCAGCCGGGGCAAGGCAGGGTGGGCAGGCAGCAGACACCCACATCTGTTTCGCTTCGAGCCGTGCGGGGCCAGCCTGCACACGGAGCGATCGGGAGGCAGCTGCCCTACAACCGGGGGGCGGCCGAGCATCTTCTCCCCCGGAGCATCCCCCGGGAAGTGTCCCCTGCCCCCGGCCGCTCGCAGCGCGTCATTTTGCTGCCCCCCAGCCCTCCCCTCCGCCGCCCTGCAGAGGCACAAGGCGCAGCTCCCGGCGGTTCCTCGCTGCCATGAAATGCACCAAGTGGAAATTCAATCGCCCCGTTGTGTGTGTGGTCGAAATCTCTGGCAGCTGCTTCGGAATTTTTTATGACACTTTCGTTTATGTAGGGGAGGCATAACTATTATTTTACTTAATAAAAATGGAAAGCGGCTCGGGTCTTTTCCCTCTCCGCTCTCTTCCATTTGTTCTTCCCATCACTTTTCCACCGGGCTGATGAACGGAGAGTTTAAACAATGTTGGTAGGAAAGATGCGGCATCTCCGAGGCACTGCTCCGCGTTAGACAATTATAGATACTTCTGTATATGAAAAGTAATATATCGGGAAAAGAAAGACAATAAATATAGACATAGTTGAATATATATATATATATACACGCAAACTTATGAGAGGGAGATATATGCGTATGCGTTGTGAACACAGGTTAGGAACATCGAAGAAGTGTAAAAGTGAAAGCTCAGGAAAGCTCCCCCAGAGCTGAGACGCGCCCGCGGGACAGACTTCCCACCTTCCCGAGAAACTCTCAGCACGTTTTCCCCTCTACTTTCCCCTTCGGATCGAGAAATTCTTCCCGATGTCCGCGCGAGGAAGGAGGATGCGATCGACTCCGCGCAGAGGCTCCGGCTCTGAAATGCTGCTTGCAGTGGAGATGCGCGGACGGAGGCGTCCGCTTCTGCCCTCTCCTCGGGGTCCCGCCGAATTCGCCGAGCCTGTGCACCGAGTCGTTAGGGCTTGAGTAATTGTGACCGGCATTTGGAAGCGGGGCCGCGCAGCTGTTTGGCCCGGCTCCCCGGTATTAGTGCTGGAGATTTTATCACCAAATGCTCGCACCTGTTAACGGCAGAGACTGGCAATTCATCACCGCGGATTCTCACACTGCCGAACGCGGCCCTGGCGGGGGGACATCTCCTCGTGGTACCCCCTTGGAGGAGCCCATCCCCTTCCTCCCTCCCCAAGCATCCTCCCACGGGAAAGCAGATACGTGTTTGCGGAGCCTCCAAGGGGAGAAAACAAACCGAACCGAAACCTAACAGAGCGAGCGTGGTTCAAAGCGTCCGCGATAGAGACAGGGACAACCTGCTGTCACAGCCACCTACGGGACATGGGCTGGGCAGCTTCAGCCGTGGATGTGTTCCCCGGACTGCGCCAGGGCAGCTGCGAGGGGGGCAGCGGGGCTGTGCCACCCGCGGGGACACTGCGGCGGCTCCCGGGGACCTTGTGTGCCTCTGTTTAGTGGAAAATTCTCCCGCTTCGCCCGCAGCCCACGACAAGATGGGTGTCTGCTGCCCACACCTCCTCCTGCCCGCCGTCAGGGAAGCGGAGGCAGAGAGCGGCAGCAGGAGCTCCCGAGGCCGCAGGATATTCCCCTTCCCGAGGCGATCCTGGGCCTGGCCGGGCTGCGGGCGGGCCGCCTCGGAAAGTGGTACCCGGCCGGGCCAGGCTCCTCGGGAGGGGATGCAGGACTCGGGTGCGGTCCCAGCAGCCCGCGGACACGCACAGCCTTCGCTTTGGTTCTTTCTGGCGGGAGAGAGGC
This sequence comes from Passer domesticus, assembly GCF_036417665.1. Lineage (NCBI taxonomy): Eukaryota > Metazoa > Chordata > Aves > Passeriformes > Passeridae > Passer > Passer domesticus. The sequence goes on from NC_087480.1 coordinate 54,369,553, forward strand.
TCGGCAGAGCGCTGCTCCTCGCCCTCCGGCCCGCACCTGCCGGGCGCAGCATCCCTTCCGTGGGAGCCCTCGGAGGAGGCGGGTTTCCAGGCAGGGTGCTCCGGCCTCGGTGACGTGTCGGTGACGTAAGCGCGTGGAGAAGGGCACCGGGGATCCCCAAATTCACAGGACCCCTCCAGGGGGCCGAAGGCTCGGTCCTGGAGGAGTGAGGGTCCCTGTCGGCGAGGCTGCGGGAGCTCAGCAGCTCATCCCCCAGCTTCGGGGATGGGCGGCCCTCGGGGGCAGAACGGACCCTCCGCGGACCCCCGAGCCGAGGAAGGCGACCGTCGCACCGCGCAGGAATGGGGTCTGGGAGCCTCCAGCGCCGCGGGGCGCTTGGGCCGGGGAGGGGCTTTATCCAGCATCGATCGCCCCCCCTCCTACAGCAGCGGCTCCAGACAAGCTGGGGGCATCCGAGCGCCAGGGGAGCGGGCAGCGCCTTTCCTCGAAAGCATCTCGGGCGGGGGACACGCTCCCCGGGGACCGGCCGGGCAGTCCCTCATCGTGCCCCGTGGGGGCTGCGGCGGGCGCCACGTGATGCCGGGGCGGCCGTATAAAGGCCTGGGGAGCGCTGGCAGCGGGCGCAGTGTGGGAGCGTTTCCACCGGGTCCCAGCTCGGGAGGGGTGGGGAGGGGGGAGCCGCCTTCCCCACTTCTGCCCTCCCCCCTCCCTCTTCCCCTGCCCCTCCCTTCCCCCTCCCCCTCCCTCCCCCCAACCAGACAAGGAGCCGTCACAAACCCCACTTTTCTTTTTCTTTAAACCCCCCCCCTTTTTTTTTTTTTCCCCTTCTACTTCTCTCCTTTTATTATCATTATCACCACTATTTATTATCGCTGCTCCCAAGCGCCCTGCCCAGCCCACGGGCTCCCCCGTCCCCCCGCCCCCGCCCCGCGCCCCCTCCGCCGCCCCTCCCTCCGCAGCCACCACCCCGCAGCCAGCAGCGCGGCCCCGCCAGCAGCGGCGCGGCGAGCGCGGCGCGGAGCGCAGCGGCGGCGCCGGGGCGCGGAGTCCCAGCGGCGGCCGCAGCCCTCCGGCACGGCCCCGGGCCCATCCCGGGAGCCGCCGCTAGGTGGGGGGGGGGGAGCCCGGCCCCGCCGCCCCGGCCGCACAACAATGACTTTGGGCAGCAGCGGCGGCGGCGGCTGCGGGATCATGTCCGAGCGCTCCCCGGAGGAAGAGCCGCTCTCCGAGGTGGAGGACGCGGATATCGACGTGGTGGGCCCGCCCCAGGATGGGGGCAAGTACAGCGAGGAGGAGGACGACGACGAGGACGAGGAGGACGAGGACGAGGAGGACGGCGGCGATCCGCTGGGGCTGGCGCTGCCGCGGAGCGGGGCGGCCAAGGCGCGCATGGGGGGGTCCCCGGAGCGGCTGTCCCCCGCCGGCGGCTCGGAGCCGGCCTGCGCCCGCGGCGCCGCGCCCGGGGAGAAGGCGCCCGCGGGCGGCGGCGGCGGCGGCGCGGGGGGGAAGAACCCGCTGGTGAAGCCGCCCTACTCCTACATCGCCCTCATCACCATGGCCATCCTGCAGAGCCCCAAGAAGCGGCTGACGCTGAGCGAGATCTGCGAGTTCATCAGCGGGCGCTTCCCGTACTACCGGGAGAAGTTCCCCGCCTGGCAGAACAGCATCCGCCACAACCTCTCCCTCAACGACTGCTTCGTCAAGATCCCCCGGGAGCCCGGCAACCCGGGCAAGGGCAACTACTGGACGCTGGACCCCGAGTCCGCCGACATGTTCGACAACGGGAGCTTCCTGCGCCGGAGGAAGCGCTTCAAGCGGCAGCAGCAGCTGCACCCGCCGCACCCCGAGCTGCTGCTGCGGGCCGGGGCCGCCGACCCCGCCGCCTTCCTGCCCGGCTTCGCCTACGGACCTTACGGCTACAACTACGGCCTGCAGCTCCAGGGTTACCCCCACCACCACCACCACCATCCCGGTGGCGGAGGCGGCGGCGCCGCGGGCGCCTTCCCCTTCCCGGCGCCGCACTGCCCGTTACCGGCTCCGCCGCCTCCCGCCGCCGCCTCCGTCTTCTCCGCCGCCTCGGGGCTGCCCTCCTTCCTGGGCGGCGAGCTGAACTGCAGGAAGTCCTTCTACCACCCCCAGCTGAGCCCCACCGCCCTGCCCGCCGCCCTCCTCCAGACCCTCAAGCCGGACCCCTCGCCCGCCGGCGGCGGCGGCGGCGGCAGCGGCGGCACCAACCACCCCTCCCGGCCCTCTTTTTCCATAGACAACATCATCGGGGGGGCCGTGCCCCCGCCGCCCAGCACCAACCCCAGCGTCGCGCCCGCCGCGCCCTACCCCGCCGGCCAGGCGGGCCCCCCGGCGCAGGTCCTGGCCGTGCTCAGCCCCGCCTTGGCCCCGGCACAGCCCCAGGTCAGCCTGGCACACGAGCCGCTCCTCCAGCCGGCCCAGAACTTTTCCAGTAAAATCACAACCCTCAGCAGCTGTCATTTTTAAAGTGTGCTGGGGACTGGGGAAGGGGAGGGGGATGGGGGGAGAGTCGCGAAGCAAACGGCCCCTTTCCAGCTCTCCCCCACTCCTCCGAAACTGCTCCCCTTCCCTCTCCCCGTGTCCCCCCCCCCATCTCCTCCTGTTGTGTTTTAAGGTAGGAAATATTTCCTTTTTTTTTTTTTTTTTTTTTTTTTTTAATTTTTACTTAATTTCCAGGCTCAGTGGCATCCAGATCTGTTTGTCTCTGTTTGCTCGGGCAAAAAAAAAATTCAACAAATCGGGAGGGCGGGAGGAGGGAAAGAATAACACGATTTGGTCCTACAAGCGCCAAAGCGTATTTATAAAGTGGCCGTAGCATAAGCTGGGACCTGGGCTGGTTGAACACGCAACGTCTTGTGAGGGGCGGAGGGGGGGCATGTTAGAACGAGACGCTCTTAGGGTCGGAAATGTTTCCTTTGAGAGGTGCGGGTTTTCCGCGGGTCCCCCAGCTCGCCTGGGACAGCGGCCAGGGGAGCTGCGGACGCCCCCGGCCGCAGCGAGCCCCTTTGCGTTCCTGCGAGTCTCTGTGCCGGGAGGTTTTGCCATGTGTGTCTGTCTCTCCCCTGCTCTCAAAGAAAATGTTTTAAAGGTCCGATCTTATTTTCAGTTTCTTTGAAGCTTCGGGTTTGGTTTTAAAAGGCACTGTTTAAGGTTTCTTTGTTTTTAAGAAGAAGAAAAGTCGGTGAAACTCAGGACTGCAGGTTTTTTTTCCTTTTTCTTTCTTTCTTTCTTTTTTTTTTTTTTTTTTTCCCAATTAGACATTCAAATGCACGTTTAAAAGAAAATCGGATCTGTCAGGAAGTTTGGAGAATTCCCATACTATTTTTTTTAAATCCCCGTTTTCTCAGCCCCTCCGTGCGTGGGTTTTTTGGTGTATTGGTAATTATTTGTATATAGATTATTCGGGAGCTAATGAGCGGAGTCCAGTTAACTCTTCACTGGTTGTGCATCCGTCATATCTATTTTATTGAGAGAATCTGTGAATAATTTGATGTGGAAAAGGCAACAGAATTTTGTCCACCGTTGGTGTAAATTAATAAATGTTTGTGACCTGGTTAAAAAAAAAACCAAACCAAATCGTTCTTTGCGATGTCCTTTGTCACGCTGAGAGCCGAGAGCCCCTCTCGGGCCTCGGGGAAGCCGGAGGCTCCCGGCCTGGGGCCGGCGACACCCGGGCGTTCGGCGGGGGCTGAGCAGCCCCTCCGCGGCCGGGCGCGCAGCCTGCGCGGGGCTGCTCCGCGCCGCGGCTGCCGCTCCGCCCGGCCCGCGGTGGCGGTCCCCGCTGCAGGCCCGCGGGCCGGCAAGCCAAAAGATTCCCAGATATATTTTTTTTGTTAATTTTATTTTTTATTTCTTGGATTTTGGAATCTTCCAGGGGAAAAAAAAAAACAAACAAAAAAAACCAAAAAACCAAAACAAAACGGCACAAAAAAAAAAAACCCAAACAAAACCAAAACTAAAAAATGCCTCTCGTGTTTTCAGGGGGAAGGAGGTGGCGGCCGGGAAAAAGGTTCTCCCTTCTTCACCCCCTCCCCCCCACCTCCTTTTATTTTGTTTGGAAAAGTTGACACATGAGAAAATAAGTTGGAGGGTTTCCCCCCCGCATACACGTCCCCCTTGGGCCTGCAGTATCTGAATGACCGAATGAAACTTGATCTCTACCTAAATTTTGCAACAACTTACAAAGTAAATAAACATCTTAAAGCGCTCCCTTCTCTTCCAAACTTCTCTCCCCCCCTCCAATTTATTTATTTCAGGGACCAAACGCGGCTCTTTGGTTTGTTTGTTGGCAGGGACCCTGATCGAAAGAATCGAGGCCTTTCTGACCGGGCAGCCAGCTGAAGGAGAAGGAGAAAAAGGGGGAAAAAAGCCGAGCCGTACGAGGCAGGGAGCGGGTCCCGGGCAGCGGGGCTTTGTGCGGGGCCCTCGGGGCTCGGGCAGGAGCCGGGGCCGGGCGGTGTGCGCCGGGGAGCAGGGGGGGATCGGCTTTTCTTTTCTCTTCCCCCACCCATCCCTTTTTTATCCCCCCTCGGCTGCCCCTGTCTGTGCCACCTCGAACCTCCGCGCAGTTTGTTGATGTTGTTCCTGAACGTGCCGCCTCCCCGCAGCGAGCGGTCTCACATCTCGCCTTCACACACATTTGCTTTTGAAAAGCGATCTTCGTGTCCGGCACTTGGTTGTCTCCCTTTCATGTCCAGCTCCTACAAAAGGGGCTACAAGACTCGACATGGGAGAAAAGAGGAGGCCAATGAATCTATTTTCCAGATTGCCAAGCACATGGTTGGAAATTGAAGGGGCTTTTGTAGCATTTCCCCTTCCTCCCTCCCTCCACTCTCCTTTTCTTTTGCTTGTGTGCAAATTGTTCAATTGCTCTGGCAGGGGTGTTCCTGACAAGCTCATTACTAGAAGGTGCCAGACCCCTCCTCTCCCTCTCCCCCGAAGTCTTTGATGAAGTTAAAATGCGCTGATAGCTGCTCTCGGGGCTATCTTTGTTCAGCCTCTTTTAATAACCGAGCCTGCTTTGAGGAGACGGGATCCGAGGGAAGAAAGCGATGTGCAGCGAGGCTGGGTGGTGGTTGTGCGCCTGGCAGAAGGGGGGCTGCTTATTTTAATATAAAGTAGCGTCTTTTAATAATTTCTGGCTTGTTTGTTTGTGAAGCGCAGGAGGAAAAGGAGCCAAGGGTGCCAGGAGCGGATAAGAAATGGCAGTGGATGCCCGCAGGGATGAAGGAGGCGTGTGGCCCCTGCAGTCCCGCCGGTGCAATGGGTTCTCCAAGTTGGTGGTCTCGGCGCTTGAAGGGATGGAGGGGGGTCCTCTGCAGGGAAGCGGTGTTTCCCTGGAGAGCCCCCTGCCCCCACACGCTCAGGAGAGGGGGATCGGGGGGGGTCTCTGGGACTGGGACACCTTTCCCCGGCTCCGTTCGTCTCCTTTTGCCTTGCGGAGTCATTGTGGGTTTTTAAGCCGCGGTCGCCGGACACGATTGAAGCCGAGCTGACTTGGGAGCGAGGGATTCCCCATTAACGTGGTACCCACGCAGGAGGGGTCGGGCTCGGACCTGCGGGGGCTGCGACTGCAAGCGCCGTCGAGGTTTTATTTTGGGGGGAAGAACCCCGAGCGCCTCTAACATCAGAATTTTCCCCATTCCCTGAATTTCCCCGAAGCACCGCAGCTCGTTCCGTGCCCCGATCCGTCTCACGCCGCCTGCAAGTGTCTGCGTGGCTCGGGGAGGGACCCGGCTCTGCCCGGCCGCAGGACTGGGGGGCGGCGGGGAAGGAGCCGGGGGTCTCCCCTGGGTCCGGAACGCCCTGGCCGGGCTCGGTCCGGGGGTTTCACGAGAAATTTTGCCTCGGCTAGGCGGGACGGATAATGGCCCCTAATTACGGGGCTGGCTGGCTCCGCGGCCCCGATCTTCACGGGACGTTATTTTTAAGCGTTCAGCGAGGATCATTTTTCACGCCTCGCTGCCTAAAGGAGGGTTTTATTTATTTATTGGAGGGGAGGCGAGGAGGACACCAGCAATAACCGAGCACTGAAAGGAAAATAATTAGCTGTTGCAGTCGCTGCTTGGGAGTCCCTGGCCAAAAAGGCGACTTAGCATTTCCCTTTTCCTCCCCTCCCGTGAGTAGGCTCCGTAGCCCAGGTTCTCGGGGCTGCTTTCGGGAGTTGGTTTTGTCAGTGCTAAACCCCGGGCAAAGCCCTCCAGGAGCCCGATCTTTTTATGCACGTTTGGGTTTTTTTTTCCCCACTTCTCCCTTTCGGATCGGCGGCTGTTTCCGAGTAGGACCGGGGAGGGTGCAGATTTTCCTGCCTTGCTTTTTGGCTTTGGTCACGCATTCATGGAGACTTTTTTCCCCCTAATTTGCTCCCACTCCTCTGCTTTCTGTATGTCAGATGAAAGGCTTGTAGCAAAACCGCGACGCTCCCTGCGCAGTTACTCCGCGGCGGATTTCCGTGTGTGCGCAGCCCCGGAGAGGCGGAAAACGGGGGATTCTCCTCGGGTTTGTCGGGGCGGGATAAAACGATCCTGCCCCGGAATATCCCCGTCGGGACCACAGCGGGAGGGCTGTGTGTGTGTAATTTCTTTCTCTGCTTTCGCTTAACTAAGGCCGTGTTAAGTGGTGCGGATGCCGAGGAGGGAAGCGAGCGGCCCTTCCCTCGCCCGCTGCGGGCTGTGGGTGCGGGACCCCGGCCCGCTCGGCCCTCACCCCCTGCCTCTTCCCCTGGCACCTTCTGCTTTCCATTACTGCTGATTTGGAGAATTAGGAAAGGTCAAGATCCTACTCCTTTCTCCGGTAGTTTTTTTGGGTTTTTTTTTCTTTCTAGTTTCTCGCAGCCCCGAACAAAAATAAATCATCCTGGATTATGAAATCCACCTTAAGACATCAAGAACATCTTTTCCAATAGTTTGATCCTTCCTCCAGGACTGCCCTGGCCTTTCCTTGTGACTGCGCAGAAACTCCCGTTTTCACGGTGAATTTAGGATTTAATAATAACGTCCAATCTCCCTGTGCCCCAGTGCCCGACCTGAAAACATTGCCCTCCAGCATCTTCTTTCCTTCCCCATCTCTCTTTCGTTTCTTTCCTTCCCCGAGCAGAAAGTAGAGAAACGAGATGGTTTAAAAAAAAAAAAATTAAAAAAATCCCGTTTTCCGATCTGGAGAGGGCAGGAAGAGCTGTTGGCTCAGCCGCGGGAAAATTGCTTTGGAAATTAAATTGGTGCTTTTGAAATCTCCTGGAGATATTCGCGGTAGGTCAGGGACCTGTGCTCGCCCCTGTGTCCGTCTGTCAGGCGAGGAGAGGGGCAGGGGCTCCGCGCTCTGCCCTCACCTCCCGGACCACGGCTCGTCTGACCTTCTTCCTCTTCGTAGCCTTTTATTTCTCCTCTGCTCTTTTTTCACTTTTTATTTCTCCTTTGTAATTTCCCACCTTCTTCCCTTCTTTCCTTCTTTCCTTCTTTCTCTAATTATTTTCCTCTTTCTCTCGTTATCGTTCTTTCTTTCACCTTTTCCTTCTTCCACTCGTCTAATTCTTTCTTTCTTTCTTTCTTTCTTTCTTTCTTTCTTTCTTTCTTTCTTTCTTTCTTTCTTTCTTTCTTTCTTTCTTTCTTTCTTTCTTTCTTTCTTTCTTTCTTTCTTTCTTTCTTTCTTTCTTTCTTTCTTTCTTTCTTTCTTTCTTTCTTTCTTTCTTTCTTTCTTTCTTTCCTCTCTACTTCTCCCTATTCCTCTTTCCTTTTTCTCACTTTCTGTCTCTCCACCCTGTTAAATTTCTTTGTGTTTTGGTTTTTCTCTCTTTCCCCCTTTTCAACCATTTTATTTTGGTTGTCTGGTTGTTTTTTTTCTCTCTCTCTCCCTCTCTCTCTTTATTTTCGTCTTTCTCCCTTTTCATTTTTCTTTTCCTCTCTCTTTTGCTGTTACCCTGTCTAACGATTTTCCTTTTAATTTTTTTTTCTATTTTTCTATTTATTTTGCTTCCTCTCTCTTTCTTTTTTTCATCTTTTTTCCTTCCTTTCCCCTCGCTGTCTCTCTTGCTTCACCCACTTCTTCTGGTGCTCGTCGAGGGCTGCTTTCCCACTTTGTCCAGATTTCCAGCTGTGTCCATCCCGGGAATCTCTCTTGGCGGCAGCGAGGGGAGTCTCCCCTCCTTTGAACCAGGAGCGATTCCGGGGCTCCCCTCCGGGCTCGGCGCTTCCCCTGCCCGTGCCCGGTGGGCTGCGGAGCAGCTCAGGGCGAGTTTTGGGAGCGGGGGACGCTGGAGCCCCACTCCCCTCTCACCGGCCCGCCGGGACATTCCCCGGTGCATTCACCGATGCATTCCCCGGTGCATTCACCGATGCATTCCCCGGTGCATTCTCGGGACATTCAGCGGGGAGGTCGCCCCGGGACGCGCTGGTTGCAGGGCTCAGGGTGCGCCGGTGCCGCTCCCCCCTGGATCGCGGGTCCTGTGCAGGACCGATTCTCACTTTATTAATTCCTTAAATGAGGTGTGCATTGGCACCGCAAGCCCGTGGCAGCAACAGGTGACGCTGAGATCCAGGACGGGACAAAACCTGCTCGCGGCAGGGTTTTGTCCGCGCTTTCCCGATCCTTCCTCATCCTTAGGATGCTAATGACATCCCCGGGTGAAAAATACCGGGATGCGGCTGCCCGTGGCCCGGGAAGGGCTCAGCCCACGGGGCAGCCGGTACCGAGCAGCCTGGAGCCCGGCGGCCTTTCCCGGCCGCGGGCAGGCGGGATTCCTGCTTCCCAAGCGCCCTGGCTGCCGCATCCCTTCCCCTGGGATCCGGTGAATTAGGTCCATGGGTATGGCGTGAACCACACTCATCCTCCCTGCCACTGCAGCCCGAAACCTGCAAGGGACACAATCTCCCCCATGAGAGGTCGGCAGGGAGACCCAAGGGGTGTAATGAGTTTGTCCGTCAGTTTCTCCATGGGAGACCTCGTGTCGGTGCCTCGGGATGTGTCTAATGACCGGTTTAGTGGTGTTTCTCCCAGCCTCGATCCTTTCTGGCTACAGAGGCTCGGACTCCATGACGCAGGGTGGCAGAGAAGCGCTTTTCGGGGGCGTCTTTATCCGTTTCACTCACATTTCGTTTTCCCTGCTTTAGCTCGGCTTTTAAGTGAAATTAGATTCCTCTTTCGTCAGTGCCGCGGGTTTGAAACGGCTTGAAACAACACCGGCGATTCCTTTCACTCTCACAGAAATTCCCAGATACTTCACTTTTCCCCGCCGACGGAGGCGAGCGGAGAGCACTCGGCAAGCCCGTGGATGAGCCCCCGCTCACCCCCCGCCCTCGCAAATCACTCTTCAGCACTGAGAGCCTTCTGCGGGGCACACGATCGCCTTTCATTCCAGCTGCACTCCCTGCAAAGTCCGTGGGAATTTTCCCCCCACCCGGACGAGATTAGCTGGGGGGCCCCCCATAATGTCCACCCATCAGCCCTCGCCAGAGGGAGAGGGGCGACAGAGGACAAGAGCTCGGCTCTGGGGACACTCCACAGCCGTGCTGGGGGCCGGGGATGGAGGTGCTGCCGCTCGCTCTTTAAATTGAAACAAACCAAATAAAAAAGGAAAAACTTCCCCCTCTGCGCCTGGCGCCGAAAAATTTCAGGGTTCAGCCAGACAAACGCCCTCGCCTCGGACCGCGGCAGGTCCCGGTGGGGCGCGTAGGGGCGAGGGGAGCGAAATGGGACCCAGCTGGTGGGGCAGTGCCCACCCCTTCCCTTCGGCCTGCAGCGCCCCTGCGATCTCCTCTTTCCAGGAGAGAAACGTGGCCACAAAATAAAGCAACAAAAGGAGCGCGCAGGGCTCGGCCGAGGGAGCCGGGGCCGGGCAGGATGCAGAGCCGAGCACCCCCGGCCGGCCCTGGGACATGTGGGGGCAATCCCTTCCCATGGCGGGAGAGTTTCACAGAGGCGCTCCACCAGCGCACCTTCCCACCCCTAACCGCCTGAGAGTTCACCCGTGTTATTTCTAAAATGCTCTTTTCTCTTCTTCCCCCCCACTTTTTTTCCCCCCTCTCTCTCCTATTTAATTACTTCTCTTGCAAAACCAGAGGCCGCTGCCACCTAACGCGGCACTGAAATCCACGTCTCCTCTGTGATTTACAACCCAAATCCCAATCCCATGACCTTTCTCTTCCCCCCTCCCGCCCCGGGTCCCCCACCCTCGGTCATGTGGGACATGAGTAAATTTATCCACCCTAGTGGAAAGGCCTCCCTTCTGCAGTTGCTCCCTAGAAGCCCGACACGTTTCACAAGGAGGATAATTTCGGTTTCCCACCTTTCTGTCTCTTTGAATTCACTCGGTTTGAATTTCGTTTTCTCCCCTGTCCCATGAGGCTGCCATCTCTCCTCAGGCATGCTCCTCCTCTGTGCGTGTCTTTCAATAAGTGACCCAAGAGGGTCACTTCAGAGGGACGTTTTTGACGGCTCTTCAGCTCAGAAGATCGCCAAAAAGAACATTTCTGGCCTCCCTGGAGCGGGAGCGAGCCGAGCCCAGGCTGTGTCCCCAGCAACCTCTGCTCTCCCGGGGCTCCCCTCCAGCCGCACGGCGGAGGGTCCCACACCCACGGAGCCGGACACGTGTCGGGGGACAGGGACCCCTCTTGGCCCTGGGTAGGGGACACCAGCCCGCGGCCTCCTCTCCGTCTCTCCCGCGGCTCCGGCCGGTCCTTTCTCACCATCTCGGCTGCTTCTCCCCACCCCAGCTCCTGTGGGGCGACCGCACCCCCGTGTCCCCCCGGGAACGGCGACTGCCACCACCGCCCGCCCCGGCCGGCCCAAAGCCCAGCCCGAGCGCGTTTTCCAGCTGCAGCCAGAGGTGGGAAACTCTGTCCAAGCTGCGGGGTGGTCCCCGCATCCCACCCTCGCCATCTCTGCTGAGATGTGGGTGGCAGCCGCAGAGGTGGCGCGGGGGAGGGAGGCAGCTCCGGAGGGCCGGGCAGCCCCAGGAGGGCCGTGCCCTCGGACCTGCAGCCGCGGGCCCTTCCCCACCCACACGCTCCGAGGGGGGCGTTCGGAGCATCCCCCAGAGTGGCCCTGTCTCTGGGCGGACACTCGGCGTGGTGCGGGTGTCGCTGCCGTGTCGGGGCCGGCCGGGGGAAGCGGCTCCGCCGCCGCAAACCGCGTGCGAACCGGCTGCGGGCGGGCCGCTTCGGGCTGCGCGGAATTCTCCCCCCTCCGCCCCCATCCCTTTTTTATTTTTTATTTTTTCTGCGCTGCCAATAGTGGACACGTTTCCCTTTCTTCCCGGAGTGGGGATTTAGCCCAGCCGCAGGCAGGTGTTGGGCACATTTTGGTGGAGGTAACGAAACCACGGCTCTGAGTGGAGCTGTCAGGTCTTTCAACTCTGTCCTTGCTCGGCAAACTCTCGCCCACGGGCTCACACGGGGAAAAAAAGGCGAGAAATTGATAGAATTTATTCGTTTCCCGACCTCACTGAGAGATCGGGAAAAATATTCTGGAAAGCGTCACTGAAATCCTGCAAGGCTCGATTTCAGACGCTGCTATCAGCTGTCAACGACGAAAAACGGGCAGTACACTGTCTAATACGCAAATTAAACATATTGGAGCCTCCCGCCAGATCCAGATGATGTTGTAATCGATATTCCCAGAATTTTCCTTCTGCTTTTGCACAATATTCCTTGGTCGCACTTATTTACGTGCCTGGAACAGAGAGCAGAGAAATATTCATCGCGAGGGAAGGGCGTCTTGTGATAATCGGAAACAGGGCTCCTTTTTAAAAAACATCTTTTCTGGCCTCAAAATTCGTGGGGAAGAATAAAAAATACGAGAAAGCACCGTAGCAGAACCGATAAGAAATAATAAAAGCAAATTAATCGGAAACGAACGCTTCCCGGAAAACCAAGAGGCGCAAAGCGGATTTCCAGCGCGGGGCCGGGCCGAGGGAGCGGCTCCCACCGCCCAAGCCGCAGGTGCCTCGGCGGGCCTTTAAACCCTTGGGTTTGTGCCCTTTCCCCCGCTCCCTCCCCGTGCTCGGGGCAGGGATGGATCCCGGCTCGGTCCCGCTTCCCAGCCCCGGGCTCCGCTCGCCGTTCCCGCCTGGAAATTGCGCACTTTGGTCATTTTCGCCTCCCGCGGCCGCGAGGGCTCCGCCGCATGTCGGGGCTCCCCTCGGCCGCCTTCTCTGGGAAGGTTTGATACAAACCAACCTCCCGCCACACACAGTTTGTTTTCCGCTGGGTGCCCGTGGTTATTTCCCGGGCTGCCCCGACGGGAAGGTGCGGAATTTTGCCGGGTTGCTGCCGGTTTTTAAAGGAGGGAGAAGAGGGGAGGGGGGCGGGGGGGCGGCGGCTGCCGCCTCTATTTTAATGTCATTATAGTTGCCGTGGCAACCCATTGGATCACTCCTCCTGGAATGAACCTTGTGACAATGGTTGGTTTGCGAGAAATCGGTAAATGTGCAACCGGGGGACACAGCTACATTACCGCGAACAACAGCGAGGGTTTAACATGTGACCCTTCCAATTATGCTGATGATACCTCGGTGCAGCTGCCTCCGCCGTGCTGCGAGGATGCGGCTCTTTGGGGGGGTCGGGGAGGGCTCCCGGGGCTGTTTCAGGGCACAGCCCGGTGGGGATGGGGCTGCAGCTCGCCCCGCTTCTGCACTGAGAGGGGAACAGCATCTCTGCACCGGGATCGCCAATGTCCTCCCAGCCAGTAAAAGAAAAAAAAAAAGAAAAAAAAAAAAGAAAAAGCTTCTTCGGGTGAACGTGGGGAGAGTTGAATATGCGGAGGGGCTGCAGGGCTGTGGAATAAGGACCTGCTTTGGGGGGTGGGCAGAGACCCCCCCGGCCCCGGAGCACACGGGACATCTGTGGCACGGCTGCAGGAAGGAACGAACGAAACCCGCCCCCTCCCCGAAAAAAAAATTAGTTACAAGCCTTAAAATATGGTTCAGAGAATTACAAGTAATCAGAGCTGCGGGGGTCAGCAGTGCAAACTTTTTAAGACTAATGTTTATTTAGAAAAGTGAGTGGTGTCTGCGTTGCTTTTCTAGTGCCCCAGCACAAAAGTCCTAATGGCTTTTGCAGACTTTCCATCACAAACTCCTGCACAGGACGCAGGGACCACCGCCGAAAGCAACCCCAAGCTGCCCCTTTCTGAGGTATCATCGGCACAGGGTTTACAACCCCCTCGCCCGTCTTTCCACGAGTCAGTGACGATATTTTCTGCACCCCCTCCTCGGTTTTGCCCCTCTTTCCTGTTAGTTTGGTGTAACCCGAACCCTCCCTAATACCGTGGAGGAGAGAAATCGGGGGATGGGAACGGCTATCCCCAGCTCCCTCCGCAGCCCCGCTCAGCCCAGGATTGCTGCGGTCCTGAAAGCAACGCGGGGCTTCAGCCGGGCTGGAAACCTCGTTAGGAAGAACCCGGGGGCAGAGGCAGGAACCGGCGCGGGGCGGGCTGGCCGGTGTCCTGAGAGAAGGCAGAGCTGGCGAATCCATTCTCCCGTCTCATCCCTTCCAGCCGCTCTCCCGAGAGCCCAGCCACAACAGCGGCCCTTGTGTAGCTTTGGGTGTTTCTGCTGAGCCTATCCCAAAACTCATCCCGTGGATAAAACATGATTGCCAGTTGGGGTTTGACTGCCTTAGCAGGCTCGAGGCTCCGTCTCGGGATGCTCCTTTTGTTCTCAGGACTGGAAGAAAAAAACCCAGCAACTTTGCACACCTCTGGGGACAATTCCCCCTCGACTTTAAACAGGAGCTGGATACAGGGGAAACGCAGACCTGGAATCTCACTGGAAGCCAGTGGCCTCAGCCCTAGGTGCCTTTCGGAAGGGTGGGTGAAAATCCCCTGTGTTCAGTTTTTCCCTCCTGCCCTTGGCAGGTGTCAGGACCTGGGAAGGATGGGCAGGACAAAAGGATGTTGTCCCCTCTCACAGCTCATCACTGAGCAACCAGTGGGATGTGCAGGGTGGAAAGAGAAATGGGATGGAAAGGGGAGAGAAGGCGGCTGGATCTTGCTCCCTTTCCAGCCCAGTGACTGTCTTGTCCTGATCGTGAAAAGGTAAGCTCGGTTTAACCCTTTCTTTGGTCTGCATAGGGAAAAACACATAGCTTAAACCTGGGAAGGCTGAACCAAGAAATGGCAGCTGAAAGTGCCTCTGGGAACACACACCTGAGGCCTGATCCTGGCTGCCCCTGTCTGAATCAAGCACAGATGCTCAGCTCTGCCAGAACCAGGTCCAGGGCTGATGTCGTGGCCAGGGCTGTGAAGCTCAGTTTGGTGGTGGGAGGACAGTGTCATTCCTAAACTGCTGAAATGTGCCTGACACTTGAGGGAAGGATGGGCAGAACATCTCCTCTCTCCCAAGAGCTTTCGTTTGAAGGACTTGACTCTGCTTTCAAACAAGCTGTTAAGACATTCTGACCTTCTGACTCCCATTTCCCCCCCGAGGGCACTGCACCCCTTCGTGGTGGTGCTGGAGCACCCAGATCAGGTCACTGTAATTGCTCACAGAGTGGAGGACCCCCAGGCAGGACCTGGCACTTCTCTTCAGGATTTGGAGACCTGGTGCAAAGCCAAGCAGTGGGAAGGGGCTGGGTGACAGCATCCCCTTGCTATTCTGTATCACTCTATCCCCCTTACAAAGCAAAAATGCTGGGAACACTGCTCATCCCTAAATTTGGAACATTTGGGCTGTAACCTTTTGGATGCATTTGAGGAGGGGAGGCAGGGAAGAAGGATGCAGAGAGCGGCAGGAGAAGGAGAAAGAGCCACAGCCTTGCTGATGTGAAGTTGATTTGTCTGAATCCTGACCTTTTGTGGCTGTCATTGTCCCTGTACCCAGGAGATGCTGCAACAACATGCAGATGAGGCTCAGCCACGTGAGAAGCATCCCACAGGTATCACAACACTGAAGCCACTTGCCTTCCCCCTCTGTTTGAACCAAAGCTGTACTTCTGCCTGCTAGGGAAGGGTGGGGATTTCTACCAGCTTCTCCTGCAGCTGTGCTCTGCTCCCCAGGAGCTGGGGTGGAGAGCTGCATGTGCCACCAGGGGTGACAGTCAGAGATGGAGCAGGTGCCCCACAGAGCCCATGGGCAGCAAAGCCCCTCCATCCCCAGAGGCTGGGGCCAGTCTGATGCTCCAGCGAGGTTTTTCATCTCCCTCCTCGATGTCAGCAGAGCACAAAGGCAGGGGAGAGGTCAACCCCTCTGTTAATACACGTGTTTTAAATAACTGGTATTTTTATTTCTTCCCTTTGGTGCGGTGGGCTTGGCACACATCTTTGTTTGCACAATTGTCCTGCCCATACGTTCTGTTGCCCAAGTAAGGAGAAAAAGATCTCATGTGTGATCTGGAGGTGTGCTGTGCTGGTTCTGACATGTAAATATTAATCAAGAAACAACAACAGAGAGACAAAAAATCCCTCCTACCCTTGAACCCCTTCAGATCCTTTTATTGTCCAGGCATTTGTTGCACTTGGACTGGCTTTTCACTTTCTCCTCTCAGAGAGGCTGGCTCCAGCAATGGTCCCCAGATTCCTCAGCTACATCCTACTGAGGGAAAACATTTATTGAAGTTTTCAGCTTATTAGGGAAATACATATTTCTGCTTCTTTTCCAAACTCCACTGACATCTTTTCGAAGCCAGCCCTGTGTGTCAGCATGGGGGAAGGCGAGGCATCCCCTCTCTCTCCCCTTGCAGCTGTATGAACTTTGAGTACCCCAAAATGCCATGGAGAGGGAATTCCTACCACCACCACATGCTGCACTGGTGGATAAAAGCAGTGAGTATGTGTGTAGATTGTTTTCCTCCATGAAGCTGTGCTTCAGCTCACTCACACCTCTGAGGAAACACAGGATACTTGGACACACCATCCAGCTCCCCAGATATCCACAGCTCAGATGAACTTTGCCAGGGCAGCATTGATGAGGTGAGAGGGCACAGGGAGGTGTCCAGTGAGAGAATTGGACAGCCTGTTTCACATGAAGAAGACAAAACACTTTTCCCTGGGTTATCCTGTATAACTCACTCTCTCATGGCTCTCACTCTGCTGGCAGGTCCTCAGGTGGTAACTACCAAGTGCTCAAGTGTGGATGTGGCCTTTAACTTCAGATGTCCTTCAGGCTTCAGCTGCCAGAGGTTGGCAGAGAGCAGCAGGGAGAGAACCATTCTGTGCTCACTGTTTCCTTTATTTTCTTTCTAAGCATCCATCCCTAGACACTGCTGGAGGGGAGATTCTAGAGCTTTGGATGAAATCCCACAAATTTTCATGGAAGCAGAACAGCAGGAAGGCAAACAGGAAAGAAGAGGAGTAATATACTAATCTCAGGGGCACTTGTTGCATTTCTCTCTTTTCTCTGCTACGCTGTTTCCTTTTCCTCCAGCCACACACTACAGGATCATGCCAAATGAATGAAGGGATTAAACCATAAGGGAGAATTAGGATCCTGCTGATTTAGAAGCAGAAAACCAGATGGGCTCATTGAACTCTAGATGATGCAAGAAAATCTTGGGTAGTGCTTTGGATGTAGGTCACAGGATAATTCAAGTTATTGGGAACCTCAGAAGATCTTTGGTCCAACAGCCCCAAAGCAAAGTCAGCTTAGATCAGATTGCCCAGGGCTTTGTCCAGTGAAGTTCTGAATGTCCCCAAGGATGGATATTCCCCCAGATCGCTCGTCCTCTGTGTTGAACTATCTTCAGGGTAAATTTTTCCCCAATATCTAGTCCAAGCTTTTCCTTCTGCAACATGTATTTGTTGCCTGTCCTTCCATGTCTGTGTGTACACCAGGGAGATGTCCGGGTTCATCAGGACCCATTCAGGGCCTGTTGTACCTCCCTTGTGAACCAGATTGTTGGCCATAAATTTCCTATCTTAGACAGAGGTTTGTGGGCCTTCTGAGCACCTTGGATTCTGCCAGTTCGCACTGGGAATGGCCTGGATGGGGGTCTCACCTCTCCATGGTGCATCAGTGCTGCCTTTGAATGGCTCTCACCTGTGTAACCGGGTCAGGATTTACTGTTACTGTGACTGCAGACATCCCGAGCAGCATCCAAACATCTCTCCCATAACCCACTTTCAGAATCATCCAGGAGCTGGTGGGTCTGGAGAAAAGGGACATGGGGTGGCCTTTGGCCTGCTGCATCCATCTGGGAAACAAAGGCATGGACAATAAAGGTCACCTGTTCACCTTCATGGCTGACAACTGAGCTAAGGAATTCCTTCTCCCCAGCGCCCTGAGAACTCCTCCAGACTGCCTGGGGTCACGCAGCATGAGGCCATGCTCAGACACAGCTTTTGGTGACAGGCTCACAGGCAGGTGGACCTCTTCCAGTACATTTTGGCAGCTGGGAATCATCTCAGTGAAAGACAGAGCTGTGACATGTTTGGCTGTGCCTTGCAGGAGAGAAGAAAAAAAATTTTTAAAAAAAGAGAAAAAATAGAAAAGAAAAGACAACAAGCTAAAAAAAAGTCGTCTACAACATCCCAGCCTGTCCCAGATCCTAAGGATGGATGTGAGGGCTTGTTGAGGGAAAAGGTAGCCTGACCCTGTGCAGTGAGAAAGGGAGAGGCAGAAGTCATGAAACAGGGCTCTGTTTGGACTCAAATTTGATTTGCATGGTTAAAACTTGCTGATCCCATACAAGGTTCCCCTGGCTGGGAGCTGAACTTGGTTCCACAGCCAAGCTTTCTTCTTTTCCAGAGTGTTCAGCATAAATCAGACTTTCACAGCCGTCTTTGAGTGGAGGGAGCAAGAAATCACGTTTTGTCTCCTGTCCAGGAACTCTGGGAGAAAGGAGCTGTCAGAAACCCAGGAACCAGCCCAGATCTGCTGACATGTGCTCTGTGAATCCTTCTGCCTGGCACTGCCCTCACCCATCTGCAGTCACAGCTCCACCAAATCCATGTGCTGCTTTTCCCAGACGAGATCCCAGCCAGGCTCCTGACACCCAAGTGGAGCAATGCCCTGAGCAAGGGATACCAAGCCAAAACATATTTTTGGCTTTTGGTTACACTCTGCCCTGCATCTCACACAAGCCATGAAGAGGGTTTTAAAACAGATCCAGATCTGGTGTGATGCTATGTTGTGACCATTTGCACTCCCCTGGGGTCATACCTTTAGGGTCTTTTTTTCCCTAAAGGATCAGCCCAGAGAAGTCACCCTTCCATGTGCTTTTCTAACTCTCTTGTCACTAGTCTCACAAGGAATTATTTTCTGAATATTTAGGTAGAATTTCCCTTGCTGTACCTTTTGATTCCAGGAGGATGGTGGGTCTGCTGTCTCCTTCTTCTCTGACTGAACATCTTTCTCCACATCTTCCAGCTTGGCAAAGTACTGCTAATTTTCCTTGTACGGCTTCATAAGCATTTCAAGGAGAGGGACAAGTTTCCACAAACACTGCATGGGTCATGTCCATCTGAGCATTTCCTGGCAGGAAGGGAGGTTTGGTCAAGGTGGCTGCAGAAATCCTACCAACACCTCCACTGCTGAAATCCTACCAAAAGCTCCACTGCTGATCCTGCTGAAACAGAGGGTTAAAGCCTCTCTGCTAGAGCCATTCCCTGCTAGTGAGATCCATACAGTCCATTAAAATTAGGGATCTTATTATGGGCTATATAAAAAAGGTAAAGAGGAAATGAGAACCTTATGAAGGGTTTCTTATATATGCAGATGGCAAGGGCATCTGAGGCTAAGAAAGCCTTTCCAACAGGCTTTTTCCAAACAGAAATGCTTACTTTACAGGGTTTCCCCTCTTTTAAAAAGAGAAAAATAGATACAGGAATATCTATTCTGCACAATTCCCACTTGCTAACCAGTCACACTGTCCTTGGGATGGAGAAACAGACCCTAACCCATATCATGCTCTGTCCTGGTGTCAGCTGGGACAGAGTTAATTTTGTTCCTAGTAGCTGGTACAGTGCTGTGTTTTGGATTTAGTATGAGAATAATGTTGATAACACACTTCTGTTTTAGCTGTTGCTAAGTAGTGCTTACCCTAAGTCAAGGACTTTTCAGTTTCCCATGCTCTGCCAGCGTGGAGGTGCACGAGAAGCTGTGAGGGAGCACGGCCAGGACAGCTGACCCAAAGTGACCAAAGGGATAATCCATACCATAGATCATCATACTTCGTATATAAACAGGGGGGAGTTGGCCAGGAGCCACTTTTTACTGCTTGGGGATGGGATGATGAGCAATTGTGTCATGCATCACTTGTTTTTCTTGGGTTTTAGTCTTCTCTCTTTTTGTTATCTCCCTTGCTATTATGAATTATTTAATATTATACAGTAACTAATTTAAATTATTAAACTGTTCTCAGCCCATGGGTTTTACTTTTTTCCTAATTCTCTTCCCTACCCCACTGGGGTGAGGGGGACTGAGCAACAATCTCCATGGTACACTGAGCAACAATCTCCATGGTACTTGGCTGTCTGTTGGGGTTAAAACAAGACATGCTCTCAGGAGAAGTCTCCTTTTCCTCTAGCACCAAATTCAGCTTTCAGATACACTTGTAGGTCATACTGAGCTCTCTCCTGAAGCAGAAGGAGCATACTGTGTTTGCTGCCTCCTGCAGCCTGACTCAGGACTGGTAACACATCCACCAGCACACAGGAATTATATTTGAGTCTGTTGAATAGCATAGGAACACAGAGAACTGGCCAAAACTGGGAATTCAACCTTCAGCAGTGGTCACTGCTCTGACTCTGTTTCAAAGCAGCAGAAACCAGGGACCTCAAGCATGAATGGACTTTGTGTCTGTAGCAGAACCAGAGACCCTCAGAGTCCGGGCATCTGTTTGCTTGGTCTAACCACCTCCTGGGACATTTTTAACCTGTCTCACCCTGTCCCCACATGCATGGCTGTGCTGTCACACAGAAGTGCCAGAATGGAAAAAGGTCCCAGAGCTGCTCTCTGAACCTGTAGGATCCTGTGGGAACCCTTGGCTACTGCCTTAGGTCCTTTAGGGGCCCCAAAACCAAGCAGAGACAGGAAGCATCCTTGGAGCAGGATCCTTATTTATACAGAAGCATAATCTCCCTCTAAAGCTGTTGTAGGAGAGTGATTCACATCCCCCTGTGCAGGCTGAGAGCTGAAGCACAGTGGGGCTGAGTGACACGAGCAGGGCTGGGCACATAACCTGTGGCAGAGCAAGAACAGCAGCCCAGCAGTGTTGTGAGCCCTGGTCACCGCTGCTTGTCACCACTGCTCAGTGTCAGAGCTGTGGCCACCTTGCCTCCCTGCCCACCCAGCCAGGCTGCCCACTCCTTTCTCCTTCAGACTCTTAAAATAAGACTCGCAAAGCCTCGAGCGTGGTTTCGATTTCATTAATAAATCCCTGCTTGCACTTGAAGCTGCTGTGCCTTTTAAAACATCATCCGTGGCTCTGGTTACACTCCTGATGAAAGCAGGCATGGCCCTATTAGTTTTCATGGCAAACAGCACTGCCACGTCCTGCGATCCTTTAGGCACTCAGTGTAACCCAAGTTTCACAGGAAAGGGAGGGGGCAAAAAAGGCATCTTGAAAGGCACTGTCCTCCTCCTTCACTGCAGACCGAGGGCACTGCACACTTGAATCCCTCTCAGAATCAGCTCTCATTAATCAGTACCATTTTTTAAATTGCTTTAAATTATTTTTAAATGGCTACTAACAATTACCTCCTGGCTCTGATGCCTGTGTCCCTCCAGCCCTGGGAAGGGGCTGTACCAAGGGGCAGGAATGGGCACAGGGTGTGGAGAAGGGAAACAGGAGCTGCTTCAGCAGTGAGGAGCAACAGCTGCTCTGTAGTGCAGTCTCCTCTTCGTGGCTCAGAGAGGAGGTGTTTTGGTGGGGAGCAGAGTTAAATTAAGTGTCCACAGCCAACCAGTGTGAAAAACCTGCCCCATGGCAACAGGTTTGCTCTGGGTCATTAATCCCAGACCTGCAGATGGGTAAATTGAGGCACAAAGGGTCACTAGTGCTCGAGGATGGGGATGACAAGGGGAACTGTTCCAAAACTGCTGTAATGAGTTTCCAAATGCCTTCAGCTTTGCTCTGTCCCTTAGGCAATGCTTGGAGAGCTTTGTGGAAGTGAGTTTGCAGCAAAAGCAGGGAGATTGTGCTCAAACAGGCCAGCAGGAAACCAGCACAGAGATGCAGGAGTGTGCAGAGATTAAAGGAAATAGAAAAGGAAAGGGGAAAGGGGAAGGGAAAGGAAAACAGAAGGAAAAAGATATTAAGAAGAAAGAGAATAATGAAATGAGAAAAAAGATGAGAATAAGGAGAAGAGAGGGAGGAAAGCGAGGAAGCCCCTTTGCATCTTCCATAGCAGACAGGTGCCGAGGGCCATGATCCCCCTCTTCTGTCCTGGATCACACATCTCCACCTGTGTCCCAGCATGTTCCCCACCCCAGAGAAGTGCTGGCTGCCCTGCCCACCCCAGAGCTAAGCCTGGCAGCTGTCAGAGGGGCTGGATGGCCAAGCCCTGGCCTGGCTCTTGCGCTGCTCACACAGAGCAGCCGGGAGAGGGTGGCAGGTGAGCGAGGCACAGTCATTGCTACAACAGATGGTAGAGGCATGACATTACATGGCAGGGCTATTATTTATTGAGTGCTCGTGTTTGTCATGGCTGAAGATGACATCTTATTAAAGAGTCATGACACTGGGCGATTTTTTTAAGCCTAGGGGCCAAGAAGGCTAATGAACAGGGATAGCTCCAGGAATAGACAGAGGGAAGTGCTGTTTTCAGGTCACAGGCAAAGCTGACTAATGTTTCACTGACCTGATTTCTGGGTGATTTCCAGGCACATCTTGCTCCTGCTGATTAGGGATGGATGCTTCTTGCCATGGCCTCACAGTGCTGGCTCAGGGGGAAGATGCTCTCTCAAGGGACCCTGTGGCAAGGGAGAGAGATGTGTTGTGAGAAAGCTCCCACCCCGACAGCCAAACACCAGCAAACTCCTGCAAACAAGGACATGAGGTGGATAATGGCTTTTGGACAAGTTTCCCCAAATCTCACCTTGCAGGAGGTTTGGAGGAGAGCTCTCAGAGACCACAGGCAATAGCTGGGGGAGTGCGGGAAGCGGGACAGTGTCACTGTGGCACTTTCACTCCTGTGTGATGCTTGTCAGGACAGCCAGACCGACAGCAGGGCTGCCCAGCTCATTGTGACCCTCAGCCTGCCCTGGCACCAGCTCCGCAAGCCTTGCCCTCTCAGCCTGAAACAAGAGCTGTCTCCCTGCAGCTCCCATGCACTGGCTCCTTATCGCTGACCCGCTCTGTCAGTGCAGATGCTTGACTAATGTTCCCTTGTAAAATGTTGTGTTAAGCACATTCCAGGCGCTGACATTAAATACTCGGGCCGGGGCAGCGCTCACCCTCCGGCGGGCGCAGCGCTCAGCCAGGCCCAGCCGCACGCCGCTGCTGCCGCAGCCAAATTCGCTTTTTTCTGCCCCATCCGCACCTCCCCTGCCCTCCCTCCGGCACAGCCAGCGTGGGCAGCGGGGGAAGGAGGCAGCGGGCAGGACCGCGGCTGTCTGGCAGATGAAATAATAATTACCCCGGCAGCCTCCGGCCTCCCTCGCATTCCTCTGTGCTAACAGCTCGGCTTATTTTGTTTTCATCCGCAAATATTGACTCGTCGGGTTCTTTTCACCTCGTGCCTATTAAAAAGGCATTGCTCAGAGTATTGTTATTGAATTTGTTCTGCAGCTGCGAGGAGCACCCAGCAGCTTGAAGGAATTCACCCACACGGCCAGCGCAGGCCCTGAGGGCTGTGTGCCCTCAGTACCCCCCAAAACTGCTTTGCCTGCTGCTCCCCGAGAGACAGGACCTGGGTCTGGCTCAGCAAGGATTCCATCCAGCCTTTCCTCCAAGGGGCAGCTCAGGATGGTGCTGGGGATGAGGCAGAACTATGATCTGCTCCTGGGGGATGCTGCTTTGCTGCTCCGTGCCTCAGTTTCCCTGCTCAGCCTTGTGATTCCTGACCATTTTCGTAATGGGCTGGGAGTGTTAATTATAGACAGGCGATTTACCAGCCTGACCTTTTGTTGCTTCAGCTTGTCCTTCAATATTCACTTCAGCTTGAAGATGTGGGAGTTGTTTCCAGATGCCTTAACGTGGCTGAAGCAATAGAAAAATAAATCCCTTCATTTCTCACTGAGCTGAATTATCTGGGTAATTAGTGAGCGTGACAGCAATGCTCACACAGCTCCAGCGTGAGAGTTTGGGATTGCGGTTGGGGGGGATGTTGATGCCTCTCCCCCTGCAGGGGTGTTTGGGGTGAGGCCCAGGGATGTACAATCTCTCCCCACTTTCCCCACAGCGTTCAGCCAAGGGCAGGGGCAGCGGGAGAGCAGCCTGCTCGTGAGGAAAGCCCCTGTTTCGGCAGCTGTGCTCAGCTTTGGCATCTCTCCCAGAATAAAACTGACTGGCACCACATTCCCAGGGACTGCCCTCTGTCCTCAGCCCTCCCTCCAGGGGAAATCCCAGGGATGCCAGCACTCTGTAGGCAGATCTCACCTGACTCCCAAATGGGAATAGGAATTGAGACAGGTGAGAAAGGTTGAAGCATCAGAGGGCACCCTGAGGTGGGTGTCCTCATTGAAACCTCTCCCTGTCACATGTGAGTGTCCCAATGGACCCTTCTCCATCAGGGGTCTGACAGATGCTTGTTCCTGTGGGTGGGTTGAGCTGTGGTGACCCTTGGGATCCTCTATGTCCGCATCTAGGGCAGGATCCTTTGCTCAGCTTCTCCACCCTTCTAACCTCTCTCCAGATGCCTTTTTAATCTCTTCCAGCATGAAAAGAGCCAGCAGGTGAAATCCCAGCTCGCTAATCCTGCCTACACCCTATCTACAGCCACCAGCCAGGTGTGGGACATCAAGAAAAGCTCTGACTCTGTGGTGGGGGGATGCTCTTTCCGGGGGAGGGATGGATGGTGTGTGGCACATGATCCCAAACTCCCTGCACTGAGCAGGTTGTCTTCTGCCTCGTGACCAGCCTGCAAAGAGGAACGCGCCTGCCTCCTTCTCCCAGCGCCTGTTTGTGGATAGCAAATGTCAGCGTTGTCATGCCCAAGTGTTTATTTTGGAAACAGCCAGGGGCCTGGCCAGCAGGCACGGGGGACATGATCCTCCTTCATGGCAAGGAGGATCAGCAGCTCCTACCACGCCCCACCGAGGATGTGGCTTGGCCAGGGGGCTCCTTTCTCCTGCCTTTGGCCTGCACCACAGCAGGTCTGTCATAGACACTGACCAGGCTCAGCGAGGGCATCATGCTGGGCCCTGGTGGCAGCCAAAGCCCGGAGAGCACAGACCTGCCTGCGGGTACCACAGAACCTCGGGGTGACCCGTGAGGGCGCTGGCTCTGGCTAACGCCCAGGGTCATTCCAGGCATAGCAGTTCCATGTCCCTGCCTGGGGTGCGAAGAAAATCATCTCTGAGAAGTGTCCTGTTCTCCTGACCTTTGCTCTCCAAATATTTAGGATCCCACAGCGCACAGTCACAGGCCTTGTTCGGCTTCAGTGTGATGCCATTTGCCTCCTGTCTCAGCTGTCCCCAGTAATTCATCTCTGGCCTGCTGATCTGGGGATGTGGAAGATCCTCTAGCACCACCAGGCTTCCCTGAAGTGAGTGCAGGCACCAGAGCACCCTCTCGAGCCCTGTTCTGTCCCTTGTTCCCTGCACACCCACATTCCCCCCTTGCCACAGGCTGATGGTCACCAGGAATTGAGGGCACCACCCATGGAGGGCAGTCCCCTGTCCCTGGCAGGGTTCACTCTTCCCTCCCTGGTTTTCATCTGTCACTATTCCAGCAGTGACAAGGGAGAGCTCAAGCACGGCCAGAGTGAGCAAACCCTGGCAAAGTGTTGGACTTTGCATTAGGGAATATGCTGGGAAAGTGCATTTGGGTTCTGTGTAACAAGCAGGAGGAGAAAACTGGGATTTACATGAGCAGCAGTAAACCAGAGAGGCAAGCCCACACCCTAACACAGCCTGGGATTTTTTAGTCAAGGGCAAGGACTGGTGACTTTGGGCAGGTTCAGACCTGAGCCCTTGGAGGTTCTGAGCTTGCTGTCAGAAGGTGGCATAAATTAAGAAGGATTCTCTTCTCTCCTGGGGTGGTTGTGGATTTACTACCCCTGTTTCATGAGTTCCCAGAGGCATCTCTGCCCAGTGTTTTGTGTCCCCAAGTCCTCGAGGAAATGGCACTGACTGCCACTGAGCATTAGTGAGGGTGCAAGGGGAGAAGAGCTCAGGAGGAGGATGCTGAAAGTAGGAGTGACATTTTGAAAGGGACCAAAGTGGCTATTGAATTTCCCTTGCTCTGACCATAGGTACCGCTTACTGTATATCCTAAAATCCCAGGCCTGGCCATTTTGGTTGAACATCCACTTCCACAGAGGACTTTCCTATTGATAGCTGATGCAGTAAAAGAATAAGGATTACTCAACCACAGAAGAGTCAGTGCTTTATTTGAGACAGAGCCATAAAGGATGTGCCCATCAGAGACCATTGAGCCAGAAGTCCCAGACAAACCCTTCTGTTAAGAAGTCCCTTTTCTACTGCTTGCCATGGGTTGAGGATGGCAAAACACCCAAACCTCAGCCTGCATGGTTTTACGATGAGATTAAAGTTTGTGATGCTTCATAGACAAAAGGGGATTTTTAAAAGCTCTTTTAAAATGAAAGTATATGAAACTAAATTATCACTAATTATATTTTAATACTTCTTTTTAAATTAGAGGTGATTTTTCAGTGTGCTGCTTGAAATCTTGATAATAATTCTTTTATTGGCCAGATATTACATTTTCCTACCAAAAGCTGTATTTCTGATGGTTTCCAAAAATAACAATAATTTCAACACAAAATACCAATGAAATATCATAAAAAGGTGCCAGTTTCAAATAATGTGAAAAAAAAAGTGATTTTTTTTCTATTTTTCAGATGGATTTGTTTTCTTGAGAGATTACGTTATTTTCTTGAGAGAAAAGAAATCCCAAATGATCATAGCAACACAGCTTAGATTTTCAGCAGATGCAAGTCAGGTCATCCCCACAGGGGCTGGCACTGTGTTGCATGGAGGGAAGATTTAATCCTGTGTGTTTATGTGGTGTCCTCACCCCTCTCCATTTGCTGCTGAAACCACTGGTAGCACTCCTGCCTGCACCAACAGGGCTGCAACTGAATGCTGTAGAGCAAAAACCCCTATGGAGATGGAGAGAAAATCATAAGTAAATGAAAAATGGAAGTTGAAAGGTGAGGTTTGAGGAGAGGAAGTGACTCATGGGTTGGGAATGAGGGATGGGGTCTTGGGGAGGCTCGGCAGCTCGAGCTTCAGTGACCCCCGACTGCGAGGAGTCGTGGGGAGGACGGAGGAGAGGCCAAGCATGGAGCAATGAAACGAACAGTCGAGCCCAGGGAGAGCTGTGAAACCCTGGAAGACAAGTCCATGGCGGTCATGCAGAAAGGGGAGGAATACCCAGCCTTTCCAGACTGTCTGAGATGTTTATCCAGCCTTCTGCTGTGAGTGGGGGCTGTGTGAGGCACGACGAGGTAGAGACTCGAGGGAAGCCAGGAAAGCTGATGCATCTACAGCAATGGCTTGAAGCTGTGTTCAAACTCCTGACTCTGCATCTGCTGTGCTGCATGGGGAAAGGGGCAGCATTTCCCATGCCACTGTAGCATAAAGGAATGGGACTAAGTTAGAAATGTGTTTGAAATAGTTCGGATATCCCCAAATGAACCCTCTGACCTCCTTCTGCAAAAGCCATCACGTGTGTGCAGTCAGGGCTGGGCGAATTGGCAAAGGATGTGTGGGTGCAGTGGTGGCACACAGGTACCACATCAAGCAATGCAAATGTGGGGGGAGCTAGGGCTCCTTTCCCCACCACCCTCCAGGAAATCTGTGTCTGTGTGTAGTGGTGTATTTTTGGTGTATTTGCATCTGGTTGTAAAATATGTCTGCTGTGCCTTGGCAGATGGTGCCTGAGATATTTCAAAGACCTTGTGCCCACAAAATGGGACCAGCTCAGGATTCAGAGAGCTTCTTGCAAAGGTGTTGCAGTTGGCAGCTGGAGACCAGGCTGTGTGCTCACCCACTGGGGTTCTCTGCCTGCCCTAACCCCATCTCCCCTGCCTGCACCCTGCTGTCTCACTCCACGTGGCTCCCATGGCATCCTCATAGCTCTGAGATCACACAGAGGGCAAGTGCCAACAGGCATCCTTGGTCTCAGTCTTTGGAAACACTGCACTGAGCTGTTCTTGGCTTCATTAGAGCCTGATTTGCATAGAAGGGAAATACTTGGCTCTAATTGACTTAGTCTGGGCATGGTTTTCAGAGGGACACAATGCTTACCACGGAGTTATGGAGCAAAGTGACTTTTTCCACCACTCAGGGGAAGGATCTATATATATATATGGATAGATAATAGATATCTGCTTTTGCAGGTAAATAAAGCTCTTCATTTCACCCCACCATAATGAAAACAAACTTTAAGCTATGACAGAAGTTTGTGTCATTTATTCTATGAACATCCAGATACATCTCTGCCATTCATGCATGGTTTGAGTGAAGTATTTCTAGGGGCAAAGCAGGCTGGAGATGCTCTTTCTCAAGAGAATGCAGCAGTTGCCTGGAAACCCTACTGGTTTCTGAGTTGCCATGTGCTAGGACATGAAAAAGATTTAATCTAGGGTCTGTTCCCTCAGGGGTATATAAGACAGCCTCAAGGAAAAGGAGCTGAAGGGGATCTCTTGGTCCTTCAACCTCTCTATCCAATCATTGCTTCTGGGGACAGAGAAGAAAGAACCCTGTTATTGGAAATATGAAATTATTACTCCAGCTATTGCATCATGGAGGTGCTCTGTTTATCAGGTTTTAGCACATATGCAGATAAGCACAGTTTTTAATGATTTCCTCTGGGTGGAAAGTCCCAAAGTACCACACAGAACCTACCAAAGCCCTGGTTGGGCTTACACTGTCATGGAGTGGTTTCCGTGCTCGCATCCAAAAGGCTTGTGGCCAACCCAGTTTAAACTCAGCATGTGATGGAACTCAGCATGGAGACAGCCAGTCAAGGTATGCTCAACACTTCCCATCTCTTCTGATAAATCTGCAGCACTCATGAACTAAAACCGAGCTTTTGCAAACTGTCTAAGGGAATTTCTCTCTTGCTTTCCTAGGCCAGCACTTGGATGAGTCTTGGCAGAAGTTTCAGTGTGGATTCTACCGGGCATAGTGCTGGAGACTTTAATTGTTGTAGGAGTTGGCTTGGAGTCCTCTATTTCTTGAAGGCTGCTGAGACAAATATTCTGGCTAAGGAATCAACCCAGGCACCCACTAACTTGGAGGCAGCACGTGGTGCCAAGTACTTGTGTGGAGCACTGTGGGATTCTGTTGCATTCAGCCTGGCTGTGCCCCTCCAGAGACCCAGTAGATGCCGTCACTCTGGATGCTTAAAGATCATTTAAAGAACCCAAATCCTGCAAAACAGCACTGCTCTGGAGCCAGGAAAGCAGTGCCCCTGATGCCATCTGTTACAGCTTGGCGGCCACTCTGTGTGTGTGTGTGTGTGTGTGTGTTAGCCCTATGTTATCACAATAGGCCTCCAACACATGACATCCTTATGCCCAGGTGGGAGACACACGGATTTGAAAGGTGGACTGTTTGGGATAGGGAACTGGCTGGATTGCTGCAGCCAGAGAGCTGCAGTCAATGGCTCTGTGTCCAGGTGGAGGCCAGTGACAAGCACTGTCTCTCAGAGCTCTGTCTTGGCACTGGCACTCTTTATTATTTCCATCAGTAGCATCAATCTCCATCTCCCACAGACTGTGGGACTGAGGATGCCCTCAGCAAATTTACAGGTGACACCAAGCTGAGTGGGGCAGGTGACACTCCTGAAGGATGGGAGATCACCCAGAGGGAACTGGAGAAGCAGGCCCATGGGAAACTCACAAACTTCAGGAAGTCCAAGTGGCAGGTGCTGGTCACTGGGCAATCCCAGACGTGGGTATGGACTGGGAGAAGATGTCACTGAGAGCAGCCCTGTGGAGAAGGACTTGGGGTCTCTAGTGGATGAAAGGCTGGACATGCACAGAGCACAGAAGAACAGCCAAATCCTGGGCTGTGTCCAAAGCAGTGTGATCAGAGGGCCAAGGGAGGGGATTCCCCAGCTCTGCTGTGCCCTTGTGAGGCCCCACCCGGAGCACAGCATCCAGTCTGGGCCCTGCAACATCAGAAAGTCTTGGACCTGCTGAAGAGGGTCCAAAGGGGCCACAAATGTGATCAGAGGGATGGAGCAGCTCTCCTGTGGAGACAGGCAAGAGAGATGGGGTTGTTGAGTCTTGAAAACAGCTTCAGGAAGAACTCATTGCAGCCTTCCAGTACTTGAAGGGAGCTTATAAAACAGTGGGTGAGGGACTTTTTACACAGGCAGGTGGTGCCAGGACAAGGGGGAATGGTTTTAAACTAAAAGAGAAGATATTTAGATTAGGCACTGGGAAGAAATTCTTTGTTGTGAGGGTGGTCAGGCCCTGGCACAGGCTGCCCAATGAAGCTGTGGATTCCCCATTCCTGGCAGTGTTCAAGGACAGGCTGGACTGGGCTTGGAGCAATCTGGTCCAGTGCAAGGTGTCCCTGCCCATGGCAGAGGGTTGGAACTATGTGGTCCTTAAGGTTCCTTCCAACCCAAACTAGGTGATCCTTAAGGTCCCTTCCAACCCAAACCATTCTATGACTGTGATTCTAGGATTCCAGGAACAGGTCCCACCCCATGACAACACGTCCCACCCCATGACAACAAGCCCAGCCCAAGGCCCCTCTCCAGTATAAACCCCTCTTCCCCCAGCAGGCTCAGCTGTGTTGCAGAAGGTGCTGGGCAGGGCTGAGGATGGAGGGGTGTGCCCTGCTTGGAGGGGGAGAACAGCACATTTGGGCTACCAGCAAACCTTGTGCAATTTTTTTTTTTTTCTGCTTGTCCTCCAGTTAGGCAGGGAATCTCATTCTGCTGCTTTGAAAGTAATCTCTGGAATATTCACCAGGGATGGATTTGTTGATTGTAAAATTAAAGGAGGCTTTGGGATTAGGGATTCTGACCTCTGATCTAGCTCTTCCTGAGGCTGCAGGTTGGTGTTTTAGCTGGAAAGAAGAAATTTTTGTGCTAGCAAGTAACAATAAACGAGCTTCGTATAGGTTTGTTATGCCTTTGTTAGAAAGACTTTAAATTTGTATTCCTAATTGGAGAGAGCACCAGGTTAAAACTCAGTAAGGGAAGTTTATTGAAGGCTTTAAAATTTTTTTTTCAAAAATCTTGACTTTTTTTTCCCTAGAATAAAGTATTTTGCTTTATTTTCTGAATCTATTTTTGATGGAATGAAAAAGCATGAGCTGAACTTTGTGTTTAAGTGGTATTTCTTCTTTTTCTCTGCTAAAATGGTAGGGGAAAGGTAAAGGAGCTGGAAGAAGAGAAAAAAAGTGATTTAAAAAGATTAGCCCCTGTCTCCTAATCTTTTTGATAAAAGCATTTCTAAAACATTTTTAGAGAACAGGCATTGTTTCTTCTTCAAGTACGTGGGTTGGAAAGAGTTGCATTGTGGTGGAATGAGCCCTTCACTTTTTAAAAGAAACTTTGGCAAAATATCTGTAGTTTAACTGAAGGATTTTAAATTGCAGTCATCTTGAATGCTCAGAATTCCTTCCATTATCTTCTGAGAACTCTGACATCTGTGTGTGTGTGTGTATATACATATATATATATATTTTTTTTAATGCACAGCAGTTGAGAGATACTGCTGAAGAGACATTCCTTTATTTTCTGATGATCCTCCAAACCTGCCTGTGCTCTAAGTCAATGATGGAATAATTGTAGTCTGGATAAAGCTTTTAGTGCTGACCGTGAAAAAATAAGCAATGGGAATGGGGCTAATTTGTCTCTTCGCTTGGAGAAGGAAGACTCTTGTGGCCCAGTTGCCATAGTGTCAGCCAGAACTGATTTGCAAATGAAGGGTCTGAAACTCTAGATGAGTGTATGGCTGCTCCAAGAGTTCATCCCATAATTTTCTCTGTGCCTTTGTCTGCTTTACTGCTCTGGGGTATGGCCAGGTGCCAGCAATATGACAGCAAGGGGTAAACACTGCCAGCAAATCCATTTTGGGCTTAGCTGTGAGTATCCCAGGTGAAAAGTGTTAGCTAACTTAGTCTGACTGAAGTGTCCCTCTCCATCTCCAGGAGGTGACTCTACCTGGGATGTCATTTGAGGAAGGGAAGGATCTGCCCTGGATTCTTCTACCCATTTGCAGTGGGATGTTGCCTTCAGCTTTTGAGCCCCTATCACCAGGGCAGTCCATGCCCCATGTACCCACCAGGATTTGCTTTAGAAAGATGTTCTTGATGGATGGAGTTGGATGGTTGGGTTATGGATGGAGAGGAACATTTTGGCCATTTGTAATGAGTCTGCTTTGCCTTCTGCCCAGGTTCCTTGACGTGCCAGCAGCTGGGATTGCTAGTCCACCAGGACAGCAGTGTCTGGCTACAAACTTCACTTG
Source organism: Passer domesticus (assembly GCF_036417665.1). Classification (NCBI taxonomy): domain Eukaryota; kingdom Metazoa; phylum Chordata; class Aves; order Passeriformes; family Passeridae; genus Passer; species Passer domesticus. Next base: position 54,401,071 of record NC_087480.1, read on the forward strand.
GGTTGTAAGATAAGGACAAGCTTTGATCCTCAGGAGGAAGCTCCACCAGCTATGCAGCCACCTTATCCTTGTGTGTCACCATCTGCCATGGGCTCACAGGTAAGAACTATTTCCTTTTCTTGGAGACATGAATTTAAAGGTGAAGCTGATTGTCATCATATGTTTATTGCTGTTGGTTTGTTGTACCCATGTGGAGCTTACTGCAGTGTTATCCTATTCATATCTGTTCACAATTCCCCTTTGGTGTTTCAAAAATTCCTTCTGGCTAAGTTCTTTGTGGTGCTGCTTAGGGCAACTTTGCCCATTTCTGATGAATAGCGATCCTCTTCTAGATTTGGGGACTGAGATGTGACATGGATGGCAGTTACTCTGATTGTTTCTTACTGTCAAAGGGAAGGTTAAAAAGTTGATTTGATATGTGTTTTGTAAACAGAATCTGATGGGAATGTGGAATTTTTTTATTTTTGCTGAAATGTTCTTTTGTTTCACTACATTGTGAGGACTTTTAAGAGCAATCTTTGGAAGCCTTCTGAAGATAAGGGGCTAGATGTATTTGTGTTTCAGCTGTCCCATGTGGTAGTGCAGCCTGGTGTGATGGGAGAGGGTCACTGCAGAATCTGAGGTTCCATGATGAACAAACCGAGTCACATGTTTGAGTCTGATTTGCTTGCAAAGATCCAGAGTAGCAGAAGAAGCATTTCACAGGATGTGAGCCTGCTTTTGAAGTCTCATTTTTCCAGTTTTTCATATCCAAACATGCTGCTTTAGGACAAGTGGATGATTTGCTACAAGTGTTCCCTGTGGGATGGTGAGTGAGCAGTGAAGGGGATCAGGTGTAGCTGGGAGTGTAACCAAATACCAGTCCAACAAACCAGGTCTTTTGGCTCTGTGAAACCATGTTAAACTTATTTCTTTTCCTCTTGAGAAAAGATGTTTGCAGCATGTGGGATTTCTGGGAATTCTTCCTGGGTTAAACCACAAGCAGAGCAGAAGCTGTGCTCATCTAATGTGCCTGTCCATGCAGCTCCACCCAGAGCCTTCACAGGGTGCTCCCAGCATGTGAAACCAAGCCCTGGGATTCAGCAGTCTAATTGTGGTCTAATGTCACAACAACAAAATCAGTTTCAAACTGAAGCTGCTAAAAGATGTAAAGAATAAATCTGCTCCTCCTGTTAGCTTCATGTTCTGCTGAGATATCCTGGAATATCCTCACTCTGTTTATCAGAGTCTCTGGACAAGGCACTGGGCATTTTTTTTTATAAGGAGTGAAGATGCATCAGTGGGACTGAAGCAGACCTGGAAGAAATTTGGGAATGATAAGGTTTCTGTTTGGTTTATTTTTGTTTGTTTTGGTTTTCCCCTGGGTGACTTGTCTCCTTGAATGATGGTCAAGTCTGTTCAACTTTATATTGAGTTTTTGGATAGTTTTGGGTGTCATTTAACTCTGTATAATATATAAAATAGGTATTTATATGTTAGTAGGTTTCATATAGTACAGAGACAGTAATCCTAACAAATCCGTTTTCTGTCAGTTAGTAAGCAAAATACAGACTAAAATCCTCACTGATTTGGGGAAAAAAATCCTCCAGATATTTCTTGACCCTGCTTTATGTCCTGGTGTTTGTTACCAGTCATTGGCACAATCCAAGATCTTCATTACAACAGCTGAAACCAGAGTCTCTGAAATGTGGAGTGGTATGTTTGACCTGGTGTTAATTGTACTTGTCAGTGGTCTTTAAGTGGCAGAGTGAGGGCAGATGTGTTATAGATAGCTTTCCTGAACCAAGATTCGGCAGCAGAACAGGATGTGGCTTTCACAAAGGGAATCCCTGTATTTGGCAAGACCAGCTTCAGATCCGGGAAACCAGCACCCACAAAAATGGACAATACTGGGGCTTGCTTGGATGCTGGGAGGCAGCAGCAGATCAGGTATTGTGGGGGCTGGGGAAGCAGCACCAACCTGAGGCACTTGGCTTGGAAGTAGGAAAGCTGAGATGATGCCTTGTTCTGAGGCAGGATGTCTTCTGCTGGGAATGGGGTCAGCTGCCTCACAAACTCTTGACCTGCTCTCTCTGACATGTGAGCTCCAGGTTGTATCCTGGAAATGTGCAGCTTCACCAGCAAGGCTGTTTCTGATATTTTTTCTGAAATGCAAGAAAATTCTGCTGTAACAAAGGAAAATAAGGCTTTTATGAGCAATGAATCCAATGCAATCATGGTTGCAGCCTTTACTCTCATGAGGTTTTTTCCAAAATGCATTCACCTTTCCCTGGTCTCCTAATGATTCTCTGGGCAGCAGTGTGCACGAGATTCACCTGGTTCTGAGCTCTTTGTGGGGTTTATGTGATCGTACTTCTGTGTTTGTTGGACAGTTGAACAGTTTTTTCTTCCTTTGTCTTGATGGACATAAACTAGACTTTCTTTATTTTTCTCCCTTTTTCTGCCTCCTTCCCACCCCAATCACAGCATATTTATTTAAGTTCAGTAAACTCTGATGAAGGGGTATAAAAAGTGGGAGAATGGCTTTGACCTTTTTTACAGGGTTCGAGAACTCAACAATCAGTGCACCAGTATTTTGGAGTTAGGTCTTGAGGTTAAGAGAAGAAAGTTAAATATTCTCATCTCAGAAAGATGAAATTAATATTACTGTGTCAGTTTGTGGACTGCTATTACCAGGAGTAAACGGTATTATTAATCTACTTTGGGAGTGTGTGAATAAAACCAGCACCTGATTGCTAGAACTATATTCAAAGTAGAATTCAAGCATGTTCCTATTTTATTTAAATAGTGAGGAGCAAGCTGCACAGAGAAATCTGGAAATTACTGGGCTCAATGCTCAGGTAATTGAGTTAAATTCTGTTCTAGCTGTTACCTTGGAGGGTCTTGCCTGCCCCTCCACATCTCTGAAATGAAGCACAGAAACCAGAGGACTTTGCAGAAATGTGTGGAGCAGGTTCCTGTAGTGGCTGGTCTATTAATCTGCTTGCATTAGCAACCCAAAACCAGAGATCAGGGGAATTACAGGGCTTCATTCAGGGCTGTTCCTGTCTGGAAAAAGTGAATTTGTTCTTGTGGGGACAAATCCCAGCTCATGTAGGAGGGTCTCTCACTGTTGGAGCCAAGCTGGGTGAGAAGCTGGCTGCAGTGAGGGGTACAGTTTGCTTGAGTTTCCTTTTAGATTCCTTGTCAAGGTTTTGCCTTCATTCTGGAGTCTCTTCACATATTTTACAAGTTAATAATAAAGCTTGTAAGAAGAGGTGTATTGGGAGAAGGAACATGCTGTACAAGCCTGGGTCTTGTATTATTTCTGACTCTTCTGTGGTCCCATGGCAACTGCAACTGCTGGCCAACAGATAGGACTCTGTGGCTGCTCCAGTGTCACAGAATGAGCTGGGCCTTTCATCTTGCTTGTCTTGGGTTTCAGGGGAGTAGATGTTTACCCTCTGTTTGCTCTGCACCCCATGTATAACTTGAAGTTCCCCTAAATGCCTTGTGACCACAAGTTTTTCCTGAAAAATGGAATAGGACACCTTTTTGGCTGCCTTTAAACCATGGAAATTTTGCTGAGATTTTTCTGTGAAAAAGGAACAATACAATCTCAACATAGAAGTTAATTATAGCAATGGAAATTTTCCTTAAAGACTTTCTGATGTGAGGCTGGTATTGCTTTTCAGCAGGATAGAACGCTCAGAAATGCCACTTCTAATGAAAAATGCTTTAGTGGCAAATATTTTCCACAGTGCAATGGTTATTCTTGGGTTTGTCTGAAGCACATTGAACCTCTGTATTTCTTTGTGGAGTTGCATAACATGGTTTGGCTCTGCCTCTTCACTCTTGCTCAAGTGCAGTGCTGGTCTAGGTGAGGTGGGTGCCAGAGAAGTCATGGGAGCTGAATATGGTAATGTTGTGCTCAGGCTGTGTTTTGTGTTGAGCTTCTGTATGGACTAAAACAGTTCTGAGCCTTGGAATCAGGAATATTTGCTTCTGCTACCTTGGCCCCTCTGAAATAATTTTCCTTATTCTCATCTCTGTCTTAAACTCCATCTGGATTGAGCTACTCCTGATATACCTGAGTTTAAATAGGTGATAATTCTCCCAAGAATTGATCCTCTAGGCTGGTTGCCAGGGAAAGACTGCCTTGGATGTAAGCAACAGGTCTTGTCTTACACAGATACAAACCTAAAGCAGGGTTCTGGCAACAGAACACTTTTTTTTCCCCTCTGCAATGATGATTTTATTGACAGAGGGCAGAAATTTTCATACAGCTGAGGTATCCCATCTGCTCTTATCCTGTTCAATCTCTGAACAGTACTTAATTTTCTGGAAACTTGCTGATTTCCCTCTCTTTTCTGGAAATCTCTGCAGCTATGAGTAAGGAAGGTTTATGCTGCCTTGGGAGGTGTGAAGCAAGTGGCCAGCATGGGACATGGTATCAGGTTGCCACTGGAACTAATAAAAGGACTGATAATCTTGTCATGTTTTTGAATACTCGGGCAACTTCTATGCCCTTAATACAGAGGGGAGGAGGGGAAGGGAATGAAGAAGGGGCTGGCCATAAGTGAGTTCACCTGTTAAATAAAAGAACTCCAGGGTTTTGTAGGTCGCTATGATGCTCTCTTTAGGATGTCCTGGTACAGTGGGAATTTAGAAGCTGTGGCCAGAGCTGGCACAACTCCAGCACTGTGCTGTGCCTGGCAGGCACCTGCCTTTGCTACACTAGAGGTGGGGATGTGGTGAGATTCTTCCACTGGGTGCCATGATGATTGTAAGTGCAAGTGGGGTCAAAGGGGGTTAGATAAGTGATGAAGGAGAAGCTCAGCAGTGGCTGTTGATCATGCAAATCTTCACTGCACAGGAGATTGTTCAGAAAAATTCTGCACTCAGATGGAGCTTTGCCCTGTAGTGCTGGGGTATCTGAAGTCTAGGTTCCGCTATAGCACTGAGGCAGCCCCTTTTTGGCAAAGCTGAGACCTCATGACAAGGGTGGGTTTTGGTTCACAGCTAAGTCTCGCATGTCTGCGTCTCCTGGAAGGCCTCTAGATGTGCTCTAGGTGTGTCTAGGATCACTGTAGTGGCCCTGAGCAAGGCTGTTGAGAGCCATCCTCTTCCTTATGAGCATCTTAGTGGCTGGACATGTGTGTGAGTGACCTGGGGTTTGGATGGCCTGTGGCTTCTACTTCCAATACTTCTACTTCCAATACAACCCTTCCATGTTAACTAGTCTTGGATCCAAAATAAATGTTAAGCCCTCGAACCAGAGCTCAGCATTTTTCAGACCACAGCACAAAATCTGGGCCCTGTTTGCTTTTCTTTTCTGGGCCCTATGAATCTGGTGTGGCAGCATGCTCTGAGGGAACCTTTCACTTCTGGAGGGTGAGGATGGAGAGCACAGGCTTCAGTCCCTCCTGGCTCTGCAGGTGAGGAGTCTGTCACCAAGTGCCTGTGCAGAGCCTGGGCTGCCTCTTTCTGCTGAGCTTTGAGGGGAAAAAAAGGAGTTTATCCGTGCCTGAAGAATTGTGTCAAGCTTCTGCAGGAACAAATTAAGGGTGAATCCACCAGTTGGAGGCCTGTTGTGGCAGAGGCTTCTGTTTACTGCCTGAAAAGTTATAGACTCAGCAACATGAGTTATGGAGCCTTCTCTAGCACCCATAAATCTTGGAGGAGAATCAGAGTCTTCAACCATGTACCCACCCAGGCTAATACCATTTCTTGCAGCTGGAATTAATCATGGCATTAGGCAAACAACGGGGGTTCATTAGGACCAAAGGTGACTTTAATTTAATTGAAATATAACTTGGCAAGTAAAGAGGCGATCCAGTTCACAACACCTAATGGGAGGTCTGGGTTATATATGGAAAAGTTAATGGCCGTAAAAATATCCAAACAACATATTTGTGCACGTGTTCCAGTAAAAGTCTGAGCCAACTACTTTTTAATGGTTTGGGTTTTCAGATGTATATATTCATGTTCTTAAAATAAGAATAAGACTATATGAGTGTGTACAGCGTAGAAATATGAGGTGGGTGAGGGCATGAGGGAGAGGAGCCTTATGGTCAGGACAGCATTGGTGAAAGCCACCTTCCTCCCTGTGCTGGAGAAGGCTTCTGGACATCTTCTGTCCCCAGAGGGTTTGTCTGTGTCATGGATGTTACAGGCTTGTTCTCAGAGGCTGAGGAGTAAAGGTCCTTACGTGTTTGTTGGGGTGTTTTGGGTAAAGGCGCCATACAAATGTACCCAAAAATGGGTGTTTGGAGTTTTTGGCAGTTTCATGTATTTGGATTCCATACGACTGCATGAGCCCAAGAAATAAATTAAAATCCCTTAAATAATGATATTGGCATTCTCTTGTGAATGACCACCCACATCCCCCAAAATAATCATATTTAAATACCAGTTAAATCAGCCTGTAAATCAGTGTGACAACACAGGTCTTTTAACCTTCCCTCCCTCCTGTATAACAGGTCCTCCCATTTCTGCATACACACAGCCTCATAAACTGACTCCTACATAAAATATTATTTATATTTTATTAGGTAAATATATGACAGTATGCACACATCGGTGGGCTGTGACTTCATAGGACCAGCCTGCAGATTTTGTACTATGTGGCTTTATACCTACTTTATTCCCCAGGCTGTTTTCATAGAGAAGGGGCCATCTATATTTTCATGGGCATGAAATCTGTATATCCAGCAATGAACGCGAATCTCTACTTTGGAATGGGCCATTGGAAATAAAACTATATACCCACAGATTTTTTTTTTTTTAATCCCCATCTCACTGGTGTTTTTCTTTCCCCTCAATTGCTCATGAAAGAACTCATCTGATGGGCCATGATGGAATATTGTCTTGTAGTTGATTTCTCCTGAGCTGGCCAGTGCTGGTAGTGTGATGCCAGCATTGTGGAAGCTTGTGAGGTGCTTGATTCTTCAGTGCTTGGGTTGAGAACTACAGAAGCATTAAGGCTGGAAAAGACCCTTCAAGGCTGTAGAGTCCAACCTTTAACATAACACTGCTAGGTTCACCACTAAGCCGTGTCCCTAAGCACCACCTGAACATCTTTGTGCTCTTTGAACACTTCCAGGAGCCGTGATTCCACCACTTCCCTGGGCAGCCTGTCTTTATGCTTGACCCCCCTTCCAGTGAAGATTTTTTTGCCAATATCCAGTAGGTGAAAGTAAAGAGTCTTAGATGATGGTGGGTTAGATGTGACTAAGGAAAGAATATTTATACATTGAAAGAGAAAAAAAAAAAAAGTGTGTGTGGGGAGAACAGAGGACAGAGAAATAAAAGGGTCATGTAGGAGGTTTTACCTCAGTGTTATCACTTTGGGCAGGTCACTTGGGATGCTTCCATGCTGGAAGGGACTCAAGGAGGCACTTGGAGAGCACACAGGCAGGCGCCGGGTAGGAAAAGAATCCATCTCTTGATGGCTCGGCTGAGATTGCCATATGGTTTTGCTTAGATGGTGCCTCTTGGGGTTTGCTCTGTCTTTCGGTGGCCTGTGTGCCTGTTTCTCATTTCAGCAGTTTCTCTGATGGTTTTATCTCCACGTCCTTTGGGTTTTGGACTACTGGGGAAAAGACAGTCTTTTCACCAGCTGACTTGAGCCTTCAGCAGGGCTCACCTTGCAGTCAAGCTGGCTTCAAGCATTTCCTTTTCAGTAAAGCAGCTCTCTCAGAAGTTTTGTGAAATCTACAGTTTGTAAGCAGGAAAAGAAAACTGAGATAAAGTGACAAATGGGAAACTTGCTGCAGACAGGAGATGGTGGACTTCCAAGCCCCAAGGGGAAGAGAGGGAGTGAATGTTCATAGTGAACCCCTTTCATTCTTGCCACAGCAGATGAGAGATAGGCAGTCATTTCTGTGCTTATCTCTGGTTTTAGCACGGAAATGTGTCTGCCAGACACCTCCTCCCTGTGCTGGAGCTGTCTCCAAAGGGATCTCCCCAAAAGGGGGAGCTTTCAGCCCACCATATGGTGTGTCCCCCACTGGCTGGCCTGTTTCACTGTGCTGGAGACCCTGCTGGACAAAAAGTGTGTTCCTCACCTTGAGGTTACCCCTAAAACTTGCCCATCCTCTCTGGTATGGGGGAAATGAGGTATGAAAGCAGCCATGTTTCACCTTGAAAGCCATGGCTTGGCTCCTTCTTATCTCTGCCACCCCTTAAGACTTGGAAAATTTTTCCCCCAGAGGAGGTTACTTTTCTTCTATTACTGCAGGGAAACAGCAGCACAGGGAGGTGAACTGACTTTGAGGTCTCTGTAGGGTCCCACATGACAGCTCTTCCCACGCCTCCTCCTCCTGACATCTGTTAACATCCCTGTCTGTATGGTGCCTCAAAAGGCCAAAATGCCAAAAGAAGTGTGTTTATTTTGAACTGCTGATGGCATATTTGACCTTCCCCAGCACTTTTTGGCACCTGGTGTCCTGACTACCTTCACATGTGTGACCCTGCATCTGTGAAGCAACCTTAAAGGACTTGACTTCAGCTGTCAATCAGTGTGTGGCAGCCTGGTCCTGTCTCCTTTCCGGGCCTGGTGCTGCCCAAGTCAGCTCTGTCCTTTGTCCCTGTGCCAGCTGGTGCCTGACACAGCCCCCCTCTGCAGCACACTGACTCCATGCAGCCTCTGTGCCTGGGGCATGGCAGAGGGGTGACAGCAGAAGGACCTGTGCAAAACCTCTGTGATGGGTGTGTTTGCTCAGCACTGTGGTGGCCTGGTGCTGGTTTGCTGCCCTACAGCTTGGCCAAGAGGCCAGGGACAGTGAAAGTGAGCCAGTTGGTTGTTCTTAGACATTTCCTTGGGAAAAAATCTCGGCTGGTCTCAGCCCTGGTCTGCTCCACCAGAACTCCTTCCTGCTTTGCACTGGAGGTGTGGTTCCCCTTGCAGGCATTGCTCTGACTCCTGCAGCCTCCAGGGCTAAACCTCTGTGGTTTTTCCTGATCCACTGGGCCCATGAGGCTATGAGAGGCACCACAGCTCAGACAGGGATGGAGTGAGGAGTGGATTGAATGAGATGCTGAGCTGTCAAATGTACCCTGGCTCCTCCAGTGCTTCACCTTCAGCTTTCTGCACAAGGATGGCTGTGACTATTGTTGCAGGCTTGTTTCCATGCATATCTGGGGGCACTGAAGGGTGTTGGGCTCAAGCCTAAGCTCTTGCTCATATTCTGGGGGCTGAACGTGTCTGTCCTCATCCCCTTCTCACTCTCCAGCCTGGACTTGCTGCTCACTGAGCAAAGCCAGCAGTGAGGCTGAAAACCAAGGAGTTGATGGGGCTCAATTTGCTTTTCTGGGCTTCTGTGCAAAGTAGCATTTGTCAGAAGGTAAAGGAGGTAAACTAGTTCCTAATTAGTCTGCACAAAGGGTCTAATGCTATAAATGTGGAGTGAGCACTATAAATCCAGCTCTGAGCTGGCTGCACGGTAATTTCCCTGTATAGACAAGCCTCAAGTCACAATTCATTATGGCTCTGCTTCATAGACCCTCCGATGTTGTGCTTCCCCTTTGCTGAGGGCAGATTGTCAAGCTGTGACCCTGCCTTAGTTAATTAACCTTCAAATGGGATTTATTTTCCCTTAGTTACTTGTGCGTGCACACATTTGGTAATAATGACTGTCCGCTTTCCTCGCTCTCGCTAAAAGGGGAGCAAGTAATTTGTTACAGTGTTTTACCAGGGGTAAAAAAATAAAATTAAAAAAAAATCCAGGCCTCAACTTTCATGGAAAATTGATAGCTTTATGCCAGAAAGAGACAGTTCCATCACAGCCACTTCTTCAGCTGTCTGCAAATATTTGAAACCCTGAGATATTTAATGTTTTTCAGATGGCGATAAATCTGCAATAGTGTGGGCTCGCTCGAGCTTAGTGAGAGATGAAGTGAGATAGGAGAAAACACATGAGCCAGCACGGGAGAGGTATTGCTGCTCACACTTCTGCTGATGTCAGGACAGGTTTTCAGGACCTTCCAACATACCAGCTGGATTCTCTTCGCCAGGGAAAAAAATATACACAAATGTGAGCTTCCAGTTCATTTCCCATCCAGTTCTGAGCTAAAAGTTTGCTTTTCTTTGTCTTCTTCCCACTCCCCCCCCCTTTTTATTATTTTTGCAATCTGACATTAAAAATATGAACCTACAGCTGGGTAAGAAATGTTACTGGCTGAAAGCTTTTTTTTTTTTTTTTTTTTTTTTTTGCATCTGTCAAGCCTGAGCTATTGCTCAGGGTTTGTTTGTTTAACCTTTTGTTTGCTGTTCAGAACCTTGGTGGCAAGTTGCAGAATGTGATTTGGTTGCAGATGTGCTGGTGTCTTATGTTGGGTTTTTTAAGGAGGGAAGAATAGTCAGATCATCTCCATGTGCTTTGCTTGCAGCATTGTCTCTGCCTGGGATAAGCCTTGAATATCTTTCTCTGTTCCTCTGAAACACCTGATGTGCCTGGGTGCTGGTCTATAGGGAAGTGCATGGTCCAGGGGAAGGCTCTGGGATTGGCAGGGACCTTGAGGGCAGGAATGAGGTCTTATCTGTGGTACATCCATTAGGAATGAGTTCTGAGAAGGTACAGGAGAGGATTCTGCCTGGCTTTCAAGATGCTAGGGCTGTGCTTGTCTTACAAGCAGAGCAGAGTGATGACAAGCTGGGGAAATATGGTGAGGTGCAGATGCTTAACTGAGCAAATTGTCATCATCCTCCAGAATATGGATGGCAAGCTGCAGCAGAACCTGATAGAACTGGAGCAAGAGGCCCCCTGAACATTTTCTTATTTATTTTCCTTTGGAAGTATGGAGTAAAACAGTTATTGCAGAAAATGCTGCTTAATTTGTTGGGAGGAATCAAAGAGCAGGCTGGTTCTCCAGATGCCAGCACCTTTCACAGCAAGTGGGTGATGCCAGGGGGATTGTGTGTTCTGAACAGCCTGGAGTGGCAGAGGGACTGGGCTGGATTTCAGTTTGGGTTTCTTGCTTTCAGCCTGCCATGGCTAAATCAAATCCCCCCCACCGCAGCTGCGATTCACTGATGGGTTTTGTCCAAGTGTCTGTTCGTGGAGTTTTAAAGAGACAGAAACACCTCAGCAATTTGATTTTGGCAAACAGCTGTGAGCCAAGTGTGGAACAACAACAAAAAAAATCCCTGTAAAAATCAGGGAAAATGCCTGCAAATTTCCACACATTTCACAGAGGCGGTGTGGTCTCGGAGGCAGCAGGGTGGTCTGGATGTTTTAGCACTGGTGTAGAGAACAGGCGCTCCTGTGCTCAAATGCCAGCTCCACCACCCATGGGCCATTTCGCCTTGGCGAAGGCGCTTGACCTTTCCATGTCTTGCTTCCTCTCTTCTTCCCTTTCCCCCTTTTTTTACTTCAAAGATGAGAATTAGCGGCCCCAAATCTGGGTGGTGGCCAGCGTGGGCCTGGCACAGCCAGGGAAGGTGGGGCAAAGGTGGCTGTGTTCCCAGGTTTCAAGGGAGGCCAGGGGCTGGGGGTGTTCCAGGAATGAAGAGTGTCTCTGACCTCGATGGAGGCCCCGACCCTGCAGCACAGGCTGTTAGTGCTTAGCTGCCTCCCACCTCCCTGCTCTGCTCAGTATCCCAGGGAAGGGAAGAGGTTTTTCTAGCACCCGGGCAGCCTGGGTTTGGCAAACCAAAGTGAAGCCTCCACACCCTGCTTTTACATATTCATGCCTATCCAAAATGTTCCCTTCTGGGCTGGACTTTCCCAGGCTTCACCTCTGGTCTGTGAGCTCATGAATCATGGGGAAGGAAACTCTTTTGAAAAGGGTGAAATTATTTTGGGCACAGTTGCAGCAGCTAAAATGGCCTAAATGCTGTCTGCAAAGGTGGGAACAGTTGTGGAGAGGTGCAGGGGCTTGTTGGGCTATGAGTTTGGGAAAGGGAGATGAGAAAGCAACCCAGGCATCCTGGCTGTCCTCTTTCCTATGCAGTTGCCTCCCCTGCCTGTCTTCTTACTGACAATCCCAATTTCTCTGCTGTTGAATGAATGGAAAAGCTCCAATAGGAATTGATTCAGGCCCTAAATTTTGAGCTCTCTGAGGACATCCAGAGCCTACTGCCAAGTTCAGCAGAGCTTTTTAAAATGTGCATTTCAGTTACTTTTTCTTTTTTGCTTCTGGTGTTTCAAGAACAGGATTAGGGATTTGGGTGAAATAACCTAGGAGAAAGAAGAATAATTGGTAGCTCAGATGTGCCAAAGTTGAGGATAAGTTGAATATTTTTTTCTCCTGCTTGTTGTCCTGCTGGTGCTCATGGCACAAACCCTGCAGCTAAGAAGGACCTGCTGTGCTTAGGATTTTATCCCCTTTCTGCCAGTGAGCATCCCTGAGTGCTGTTGGCAGAGAGCTGCCAGGCCCCTGAACAATTGTAAATCAAACTGTCCCTCTAGGACAGCCTGAACTTGCATCCAGAGCTGCTTTTGGTATCCCTGAGTCCAAAGGATGTGAGGTGCTCTCTGTCCCTCCTCTCTTCTCCTGGGCTTACACCCACTGCAGTTACTGCAGAACAAGCAGGGTGTGTGGTGGAGGGAACACTGCTCTTTTGACTGAGACCATCTGAAGTGGAAACACCAGCATAATTTAAGGCTTCTGACTTTTTTAAACTTGTATTGGTTTGATTCTGGGCTTAACTTTCCCTTCTTCCATTATTCAGCGTAACAGGGACCTAGCCACAAGTCAGGCTGCCTTACTGCAGTGCTGGCTCCTGCCAACTCCCCTGAAAAGTGAATAACTGGAGAGCTACCTAGCAGAATAGTCAACTAATGCTCCATGTAGCTCTTTTGGAAAGAAATATTATTTGCTTTCCTAGATCCACCCAAATAATGTTGTTTGTTCTGCATAATTGGCTTAAAAAGAACTAACTGTGTATCATCTTAACCCTATGAAAATGTACCGTAAGTAACTATGGAAAGTTCTTGCCTGTTGGATTCAGAGTATGAGCTGCATGACTTGAATTTTAATCATGATCTTTGCTCAATAAAAGTGCCTTTTTCTCTGATGAGGAATCCAGCACATCCTTATTTTCCAATTAATGCATTTCCTGGAAATTTCCACTTTCTTGTAGCTTGCTGTTCCAGGGCAGCAGAAAGCAATAATGAAGTATTTTGTTGTAAGATGATGTTATTTTTACAGGCTGTAGCCACAATGCTTTTTCTGACATTTTATGATATATAATTATTAGCAATGGGAACCAAAATACTTTTCCCGAGGACTGAAATGATTCTAATATATTTTGTAGTATGTTGACCGTGCTTTTTATCCTTTCTCTTATTTCTTTGTATCCAGGTCCAACAAAGCACTTAAAGAAAGCACTATGAGAATTCTTTGACAACCCATTTCCCGCTTGCTGTCCCCTAACCCCTATTTGGAAACTGAAGCCTTTGTCAAAAATGAAAATTTTAACAGAAAGTTCCTGCTTTCTCTGTGTTTTCTGTGGGAAGTGTTTCCTCCCAGCAGCCCTTTGATAAAGACATGAAAATGGGATAATGGGGGTGGCTCCGGGCTTTACTCTGCTGGGGAAGATGTGGGGTTTTGGCCAAGGCGCCCCTGGGAGTGGAGAAGTCTCCAGTAGGTGGGAGTTGGGGATCTGGTTCTCTTGCAAGCCGTGGTCTGGGCTGTTCAGGGTTTTCTGAAGAGCACAGGAGTGGGTGGAGCAGGGCTGTAGCACCAAGCCCTTCTGCCCCTGGATGGAGTGTAAAAGGCAATGCTCCTGGTTTGGCATGCATGGAGTTCTAGCACAGAGCTCTGGTTCCCTCAGCAGTGGTCCCAGGGATATCTACCATGGGATGATCCCCAGTGCTCCTAGATTGGTGTTTGAGAATGCCATGGAGCCAGGATCCACTTTTTGGCCCCCTTGCAGAGTGGGCAAAGGCTGGCACATCTCTCATCCTGTAGCCTTGCCTTTCCTCCATGTTTGCTGCAGGAAGAAATTTCCAATAGATGAAGAAAAGAAAAAAAAAATGGGATGGAGAATTGACTGGAGGTCAGCTCTTGTGTGTAATCACAAGCTCTTTTTTTCAGTCATGGGACCCCACTGCATGGTCTGACTTGCTCCACTCTATAGCAGCCTTTAATTCTATCAGGAAGTGTTTGCACCTCATCTTAGCCACATTTGAAAGCAGTCAGCAGCAAATGTATCTGAATACATGAGCCGTCTTTCCATGTTCCTTGGGTGTAGGGAAACCCCACTACCTAGTGAGCTTTATAGGCTTTTACACTGAGAGTTAGGGGTTTTAAAATTCTTCTAAGCTACCAGAGCCTTCTTTCTGGAGAGGAGCACCAAGTGCTGATGCTACTTAAGATGAGAAGTACATGAGTTTGCTCTAGGTATTTAAATGAGTGGCTGAGCCTAGTAGCACTGCTGAAGGAACAAGAACCTTGTACTGGAGAGGCAAAGAGTTTCCATTGAAAGCCTGTCCCACTGTGCTGGACAGCCCCTTCACTATCTTGTGGAGCTGCAGAACTCTGGGGACTTTCTCCTTGTTATAAATGGACTTTGTGGCCTCTCGTGTGCATCCAAGTGAAGCACAAGCAGGGCTGTATGCGTATTTTGACAACTTTAAATTAACATACCATAGCTGCCTAAGTGTTATGACAATGTTCTGTGATCACAGGTCTCAAGGGATGCTTAATGCTTTGGAACAAACGAGTCTCTGGCCTGAAGTGTCTCAGGTTAGCTGGGGTTGCACCATTGATGGATTTGACCCTGTGAGTTCAGTGGCTCCAGCAGGCTGTTTGCAAGAGTCAAACTCTGGCAAGTGATTGACTCTGAGCTCAGTTGGAAAAGCTTGTGAAATGAAATCACAGTGCTTTGCCCATTAGGCTTGGGATGAAAAGCGAGCCTGAGAGCTGCCAGTGGCTCATATTTCATGTGCAGAGATTTACTTGTATTAGTTAAGATTGCGATGAGTTTGAGAAAGAGAGAGGGAGACAATTTGTAAGCCAACACAGAAATAATACTTCCCTATAGTAAGTGTGTAATAAGAACTGGTGCTTTTATTGGATTGAATAAGTTCAGATTGTTTTTAAGATATACATGTTTTGAACAGTGAACTGTATCACTTGTGATTGACCTCCTGTGTTATTTTTACATCACTTCTTATTTCTCTACATCCTGATTTTGCTTCTGAGACTTTCATTCCTATTCCTCTGCTCTTTTCTTTTCACACCTCTTCCCTTAATCTTTCCTGCTCTGGCTTTGGAAGTCTGTTTCCTTTTAATGCACATCTAATATTTGTCATAGTGAGTGCACACTTTGCACTAAGCAGGTCTCTAGGACGTGATTGCAGCACATGCAAGCAAACTTGAGCTGGTTTTAATCAGAAAGCAATGTACCCATGGCATCAAAGAGCCCTAAAGAGCTTTGCTTGTGCTGTGGCTTGCAGAGATACATTAACCACTGTAGCAGTGTCCCTCATTGCCTTGGTGCTTGCTGTGGAGCTCAGGTCATCTGGCAATTAGATCTGGTAGAAAGAGCAAATTCATCTACAATGCTGGGTCTGGCAGAGTCCCCACCACAGTTGCATGCCACAGTCCTGCCTGGTTGCTGACAGATTTCTCTGTAACTTCGAGGTTTTGGCACTAGAATATAATGGTTGAGGTCAAGAATTTAATTAAACTTTGGATAGAAGAAAGCTGCCCATCTACTGGATCCCTTCCAGAGCAAGTGAGCTTTCTCACAGTAAGCAAGGGAGGCTATTTCAACTGATTTAATACTCCTTGGCTTTGGATGTTACTTCCTCTTTGGTATGGGATTTTATTTTTTCCATCCTTTGCATTTGGTGATTAGAACAAGACACAGACCCTGCCAATTTATTTGGGAAATGGTAGATATAGCTCAAAGCAGGGAGCAGCTGTTGGGCTTGGGCAGGTGATTTCAAACCAACATTCTGTGAAGTCAGGGCTTGGGTGCTTTAATTTTGGCCTGATTTTCATAATGAGCTGAGCACCTATCTGCCCTCTGAACATCTTCTAGCGCTCCCAACAGAGCACCCTCCAGTATTTTTGACCCCTAACAAGCAGTGGCAATGAGGATGTAGCGTGGTTTATTATTTCCCTGTGCTTCCATCGGGCTCAGGCACAGATGGAAGACCAGTCTGTGAGCAGGAAAAACCCAACCAACACATCAGCCCTGCCCTAACTCAATTCCAGACTAACAGTGACCTGTCTTCCCCAGCTTGCTGTAGGCAAACAGGAATGGCTAGGGAATACTGGGTCAGTGAACAAATGTAGAGATCCAGAGATTACACTGCATTTTAGAGTAAGAGAGAAATTTTTGCATGTGTGTGTCTTTTTATATATATAAGCTTTTTCATTCTGAAATTCCACTACTGCTTGTCCTGTGTGGAAGTACTTACCCATACCTATAGTGGATATGCTGGTGGTACACATGTAGATGGAGCATTAAGAGATCAGAAAATTCCTCAAATCTCATTTACAGCAGAACTAGGTACCAAACTGGTTTTAAAGAAGGTTAAATTGAAACTGTTGAAAAGCTGTTGAACAATTTCTGACAGAAAACTGGGATTTCAACCAAGAGGATTTGGTTCCCCTGGGTAATTTCTGGTTTTCATCAGACCCTGATCATACAGTCTAGCTCTCCACATACCTCCATTGTTCATCAAACTGGGCAAGCGTGGAATAGTTTTTGCCCTGAAACCTTTTGCCAAAATTTCTGTGTTAAAAAAGGAAAGCCGATTATTATTTTTACCATCTCTCCCTTTGTGTGCATAAAGCCTCTATAACACACCACGTTCAGCTAGGATATCTCCAGGTGGGCTCATTCCTATGCTGAACAACCATGGAAAGTGAGAGGAAAGCAGCAGTGCCCCTCTTGCAGAGAGCCCTTCCAAGGATTTGGAGAACAGTTAAGAAACAATCAGCTACCAGAGGAAACGGCCAGGAGAAATGAGAATAGTGGGGGTAGAGCTTGCCTTTGATGGTGGCTGTGGCAGCAAAGCCACGTACTGTCAGATCTGCTGGGAAGTTGCTGCAGTGGGTGAAGACAAAGTGGAATGAAGCTCCCTTCAGGGAGCAGAGGGCCCAGAGTGTTACCAGACAGAGGCTGTGATCACTCGTGGTTGGGTCCCACTTGGTGGCTCCTGAGCACCTCACATCCTGTTCCTTCCTGGTTTGGGGGAATATCCTCTGCTCAGCTGGAATCTAGAGGTAGGGTGGGTCCATGAGAACATCCCTGTGTTTTTTAGGTTTAAGTCTTCATTAGGAATCTGTTCCACAAACATCTCTTGCAGGATGTTTTCAGATGAAGATCCTGCCAGGGGCTGGTGATGCAGGTCACTCCAAACCCAGCGATGTTACTTACCCTCGTCCCTGCCCCTCACTTTGAAAATGTTTTTCTCATTTGTTCCATAGTGACTTTTGAACTGCCCCTGTTTTAAGACTGAAATGAGAGAGATAAAATGTTTTTAATTTTAATTAAAACAAAGTTTATTTTATTTCATTAGCTAGCCATGTTATTTCAGGGCTTGACAGTAAAGTTATATGTTACCCTGTGGGTACTTCTAATTGTGTTACGAGGTTTCTAGTTCATTCTGTCCAGAACAGTTTGACTCCTGTACTGAGCTCCATCCTCCTGCAGCCTTGAACCAGCACAGCTAATGAAAAACACTCCAGTAATAACATGGGGCTCTCAAGGGCTCCAGATTAATTGGGGAAAGGTACTAATAATTTTACTGGAAGGCAAGCCGGCTGAGCTCTGAGAGCCTACTGCTAAAGATACCAAGAAATAGGGCCTGATCACTTTGGAGGAAAGATAAGAACGTGGAATCTGGTCAAAGTAAACCTACAGATCGAGAGAAAACATTCTGTTAGTAAATGTCAGTGTAGGGCCATGTCAGAGTGAGGCAGCCCTTGGTCTAGTGAATTCCTGTGAGCGAGGCAGGAGGTGGGATCCTCTCCTGCCGTGCTGTTGGGAGATGCATTCCCAATGGTGCAGCTTCTAAGAGACCAGTGGGAAAATAACAAGCTCAGGAAATTGGAACTGTCAAAGCTTCCCCCCCCTCCAGTATGCAAGAATAGTTCCTGCTCTATCCTGGGATTACTTGGGCCACTTTTGGACACCTGGTCCCTCTGCTGCCTGTGGCAGCATGAGCACAATACACTTGGAAAAGAGAGATAGGAAACCAAGAGGAGGCTGCTGGGGGTCATGCTCCCTGCAAAAGCCTTTCCCAATTCATTAGGAGTTACAGATTTGCTTAAATCCCAGTCGTAAATCCTGGTATCTTGTGCACTGTGAACCCAGGGTGGCTGTAAAACACTTTTGCAGGGGAACCTGAATAGAGAATTACACCGATTTAGAGGTGTTTTTTCTGCTGTCCCTGATATAGCTGCTGCTGAAGTTTTGGTGCCTGGAATTTATTTGCTCCAGCAGAGAAGGTGCAAAGGGAGAGGTGTGACAGTTTAATTCTTCTCTTGTGTTCCTTGCACAGTTATAATGTTTTTAAGAAAATATTTAATAGGCGTTTAAGGCTAAATGAATCATGTGTGAAATGGAAGGGTGTTTTGAGGATAGTTGGTACAGCAGGATAGAGGAGGTTCAAGTTCCCTTAATTTGTCCTAAGGATCAGGACCACAGAAGGCAGATAGGAGCCTAATTTTCAGTGAGCCAGCCCAGTACCTCTGACTCAATGGGTCAAATCTCTTTGTTTCTTTTCTGTCATATTTGGTGGTGCATGGGGAGGTATTATCTTAAGCTTGGGTAGTGCATCAGCTGTCTTGCTACTTTCCCTCCTTGTTTCTCTTGTTGGTTGGCATTGTAGACTTACATAATTTTGTAAAAATATGAAATTCTTTTAAGTTGTTTGATCCAGTTTGGATTTCCAACTGGATTGCACTGTGTTTAACCTTCAGTATGTTATTGTTTTAGTAGTTTTGTCCAATATGAATAACACCTTATACCATAACATCCTCGGTGGATGTAGAAGGAAGTTCCAGAAAGAGCTGGAAAGGGTTCCAGGAAAGTCAAGCTGTATGGCTTGTTTGATTTTTCTGTTTAGCCTCTTAAAGTAGCCAGAGAAGGGGGAATAAAAACATTACAAAGGATACATTGCTGGATAAAAGATATTCCATTACAAACCCTGTCAACATTAATAACTTGCATCTCTTCAGTAGTGCTCTGAGCTGTCAATAAGAAACAGGAATCAACCAAGATTAAAACTGATCTGTCAGAAAGCAGATTGTATCAGAAAGATAATAGAATCAAATTAATTTATGATGAGGAGATTTCTCAACAGACAACAAGGCAATACTGAAAACCACAGTCCAATGTAATCCCTTTGAAGAAACGTTGTACTTATTACAGCTGTGATGATTGCAAATGTTTGGTTTAAAAGTCTGTGTTGCAGTCTGGAGGAAAAAACCCAGGCTATTTATGGTGTCCAGTTTTTTAAAGATGGGAGCTAAAGAAAATAAGCCTGGAGAAATATGAGCTGAAGCTTAATATTTCCGTCTTCATTTAAGAAGGGTTTGTTAGAAAATAGACCTGCCAGCCTGAAGGTAATTGGGATGTGTCAACATTTTGTTGGCTTTTTGAAATTTTTGGTTCTTGGTTAAGATTAAAAAGTCAAAATAACCTGTTTCCAGTGAATAAGAAGTTTTGATGTAATAGTGTCAAAATATTTAACTCTGTCATTTTCTTCACAAAGTTAAACTCCCTCAAAACAATTATCTCATTTGAATTAACATTTTGACTTGGAAAAACATGATTTTAAACTCAGCTTGGTCCAGGATACCTCACTTCTGACTGGAAAGTGAAACAGCATGTTTGGAAAGGATACTTGGATTTTATAGCTCTACTTTCCTACAATTTGCCATATTCTCTTGTTTGGGGAATGGGAGGAGGAAGAGGTCATCTGGATTAAACAATAGTTTATGGTGGAGGGGAGGAAAGGAAAAGAGATCTTCTGCTAATGCAAAATTAGGGCTATATCTGTATCCCTACTGAATTTTCTTAGTGGTTAATGCACATGAAGCAGCCAATCTCCCATGGTTTGAGATCTCCCCTCATTACCCCCCCTTGATCCTGATCTTCCTTTCCCAGTCCATGCCACTGGACAGGGCACTCAGTCGGGCTGCCTTTGGAGTGGGATCAGTTTGTGCTGTCCATCCAGTATGATTGGGAAGGTCTGTGACTCATTTTTGTTAGTCCTGGAGTTGCCTTCATAAACCTGGCTGAAGGGCTTGCTGGGTGGACATGGTGAAATCCTCAGTCCTCTTCCCTTTCCTGAGCCAAAGCAAGGGAGGTACGACCAAAGCAGGCCTTGGATGTGCCTTGTCTTGTTGCACATCCTGCATCATCCTTTTGGCAGAGGACAAAGATCCCCTTTGCTGTATCTGAGTGGGGCCTCTGAGGTCTCAAACAGCCCAATACTGACTTTGAAGCCTGAGATGTGCCAGCACTGCCCTCCCGCAAAGGGGAAGGGGCTGGGTGCTGTTGAGGATTGTGGCAAGGGCTGTTCCCATTCCTGCGTTCCTGGAGGCAGGGAGGAGGCAGGCAGGGGGTAAAAACAACAGGTTTTGGGGATGGGGTCTTGGTTTTGTTCTGACTGGTACCATGACCCAAGGAAGCCCAAATTCATGGTTTAGGGAGCAAGAGGATGAGGTCTGGAGCTGCCCTTTCCATGCCAGTGATGTCTGTGTTGCTGTGAGAAGCCCTGCTGGCTGTTTTGGAGCAGGTGCTGTTTGGGGGGAGGCAATGCTCCCTCCCCTTCTTCCTCCACCCTCTTTCATCACCCACAAAGGGACCTGTGCTCCAGCTGAATTGAACTTCCTCCAGTGGCTCCAGATGTGTTTGAGGAGTCTGCCTCTTTTCACCACCCCATCCTCTTTTTGCTGGAAGTTTCTGCCATCAGTGTTGCTGGATGTGGAAATCTGTAGCTGCAGTCAAACTGAGAGGTGGGAGCACCCAGGACAGAAATCAGAGGGGGAAAATGTGTCCCTTCTCCTTCAACCCCCTGTGCTGCTTACAAATCAAAATAAGCGACCTGCATTTAAACTGTGCTTTTAAAGGGATGAAACCCTTGGTTCCTTCTTGCCTGTGCTGGTGCCTGCCAGGCTGTGTGTGGGCACCGTCCGCAGTGCACTTAGCACTGACTCCCCTCCGGCTTAATGACAAGTTCTCACTTTGTTTGTTGCTGTTTGTTTTGTTTTGTTTTTTCTCCTTCCAGCCAAGCTGACATTTAATTCTGCCTCAGCCAGTTAAATATAACCCTGAAACCTGTGGGTGAGAAAATGTGGCTCTCTGTCACGCTCATTTCAGAGGAGCCAATTAGCAATGGTGATCCTTGGGACTTGGCAGCCTCTTCCCAGGCACCTGGCAGCCCTGGCCCTGCCTGTCATTCTTGGGGTAATGTGCTAGGAAATGGTCTCGTGGTTTACTAAGAAAAGCAAAACAAACTCCCTCTTCCCCGCCTTTGCAACCCAACAACCTGTGGGCATAATTGATTTGCAAGATTTGCAGTCAGGATGTGGCTTTGTTGCAGATGAAGCTGGTGAATAACCTGCTCCTTGCTGGCTCTGTGCCTGATGCTCCTTGGTGCAGCAATTTTCCACATTCAAAGGCATCCAGTTTGGAGGTGCTAATGGGACATAGCTCCCCCTTCTACCTCACCCTTTCTTTTATAATCTTAATTCCCCTTCCCTCTTTCCCTGCTGCAGTGCTCGTGCTGTGCTTCCCATCCCTGTGATCTGTACTAGGGGCTGCTGTCCTCCCAGGTGTAAATACCCCTCACACTGTGCTGGGTCACTCCACAGGGTGTCAAGCCCAGTGCTGTGTGTGGGTCTGCTTGCTGGAGGTGGAAAAAATGAGATGAGAGTGGTTCTTCTGACACTTCCTCTATGCTGGAATTTTAGCAATATGGTAGGGTGGAGTCAGTGATGGGCCTGGCATTGAATTTGTCTTGTCATCTTTATGTATTTTATTATTTTAACTTTGAAAGGGTTCTTGGTTTCCTAGTAAAGGCTTCTGCTGCTGATATCCATTTTCCTGATTTCTTCAGCAGTGATCCTTTGCAGTACTGTGAGAAACTGGTTAATTTTGTCCCCCTGTGTCACATATCCCCCTTGTCCTCTCTTTGCATGGAAAACCTCAGAAGCTGTGTCAGTGCAACTGTTCTTTTCTGAGTTTGCAGGTAACGGGATAAAAAAAAAGGCAGGAAAGCTGGGCTAGTTTAAGTCATTTATGGCTGGTTTATGCAGATCTCTGCTGTGTCTAAGCCAGGGCTCTCTTTCCTTCCCAGAAATGCTCCTCCATGACTCCCTTATGCTTTTAGGACCTGCATCTTCATTTGCTGTTTCTACTTCTGGCTTGATTCCTGCCAAGCTGAGAATGGTGCAAGGTGAGCTTCCAGGGTGGAGGATGCCTGTGTTGTCCATTAGGTGCTGGTGAATGAGGACAGCTGGGGCTACCATCAGCTCTCTGGCCCTTGTGCAGTTGGTTCTTGGTGGTGATCACAGAGCAGGCAACACAATGGCAAACCAGCAAACAGATGAACATATGATATTCATAAAAGAGCAGGGGTGATTCCCTGTCTGCTGCAGCAGGAGTTGAGGATTAATTCCATGCTGTTCTCTGGGGTTTAGCTGCTGCCTGTTATCACTTCTTACCTGGCAGTCCCATGTGCTGCCACGTAACATCTGTTCTTGTGTCCTGCTGGTACCTGGCTGTGGAGTGGCGTGATCCAAAATCCCCTGCAGGTGAGGGAGATGGAGAAGGCTGCCTGAAACCACCTGGACACATGGTGCCCTCAGGCATTAACTGGTGTGGAGACAGAGTGATGGTTTGAGGGCTCTCTGAACCCATCTATGCATGTGTGGGGAATGGCCCAGCTTTCGTTTTCTGACTTAAAATGAAGCATGATGGATATCTTGGGCATGGTGCTTAGACATCACTGTCACTTCTGTGTTTTACAATTGGCTGTGGATTATCTTCAAAACATTTGCAATAAAATAGTTCCTCAAAACAATGTTAGTGCTCTTAGTGCTGAGACTTATTTTCCTTGTGCTCCTTTGATTTTTATCTTCTCTGCATTCTCTGTACGTCACCCTAACAAGTCGTAGAGGCTGGACAGTGTCCATATCACATCAATACTGAATTTCATTATATACAAACATCAATCTGGCTCTGGGCTGCCTTTTTAAACTGTCATCCAACCTGGTGGTATTCAGTTTCTGTTTAGGTCTGACCGTGGAAAAGCATCGCTTCAAAGCTTGTTCCCCATAATGTTCAGATCAAAACAGTTCCTCCGTGTGTTTATAATAAAAATATATTTTCACCAGCTCTTGGGAGCATTGACATTTTCATCAAGGCAATTTTCTATGGCCCCAATCCATCACAGCACACGAGCTGTTCCATTGGTTCCAATACAACTACTCATTGCTTAAAGTAAATTGTTTGCTTAAAAGCTTGTTGGATCAGGGCCTATAAGCGAGAAAAGATTGCTGATTAGAAAGCACATTTGTTTCTGTTGTGGGATTTGATGGCAAATTAAGGACACTAGGAGGATTCAAAGATTAATACCTCTGTATTTTGGGAAAGAAATACTTTAATACTTTCACATTATCGAGGCCCTGTAATAAACAGAGATTATGCAAATGGGACACTAAACACCAAATCCCAGACATTAATGGGGTTCAGTGAGAGCAAACTGAAGGCAGAATTAATCTCTGAGAGACCTAAATGGCTATTTTCATGCTTATGAACTTAACGTACTTTCAACTTCACCTTAATGAAAGACACACTCGGCTCACTGTTAAAAGAGGCACTTAAAAGGTATTAGAGGCATAAGTCCAGCTGTTACAAACTCCAATAAATTTGGATTAGGTCTCCACTGTTTGAGTTGCGTGTGTGGGTGCCTGACCTCAAAGCAAGTTGTTGGTTTTTTAACTTATTGATATATAGCATTACATCAGGTTAATTACGCCTCGCTGTATTTCATGTCGTCTCGGTGCAAACCCGCGTGCATCGTGTTGTGGGGAGCCGGGATTCGGGAGCCCTTGGAGGGCTGGGGTGTGCTGGCCACCCGCCCACCACCAGCCCTCCCTGGAGATGGATGCTTTGCAGAGGCGGCTGCTTGGTTTTACAGTACACAACTGGCTCCCTGCCCTCCCTTCTCCACCCCACCCCATCCCATATTTTCATTCCCTGGGGTGACTTCCCTTCACCTCGCTCGATAATGGAGCATATTTTAAAATTTTTATTTTGGTGTGTTGGGGCAAAATGCCCGATGTCGTAGGGCAGAATTAAGAGTTGGAATTGATGGGGCTTTACAAATTTTGTCTCACTGGATCAAATATTTGGTCCTTGTGCTGTTTTGCTATGAATTCCTGGCCACCCATGAAAGGGATCATGCATGGGTAGAGCACGTTCAGATTTACGGCTGCATCTGTGTAGATGGGTCGAGATAACAGCAAACCTTTCGCTCTGAAGGCACTGCAGCCGCCACGACAAAAGAGATGGCTTGAAATTGCATTTCCATTTAAAGTAACACCAAGCAGCCAGCCCAGCCATGTGAGGGAAATATAAAGCTCTGCGATAGGGAGCGAATGAGGAGAGGGGGGGAAAAAACCTGGGTAGCAAGTAACTAAAATAGATGAAGTGGAACAGTTGGAAGTCCCCACTTGAGTGACAAGGGAGAAAGAAGAGATCCAAAGTCAGCACCAGATGACTCCAGTCTCACATCCCATCTCCCCCCCCCACCCTTTGCCACTGTTGCCGCCGCTTTCCCAGCAAAGGCAAGAAAAAAACAGAACGTCTTTTCCAGATTTGGGGGCTGAGCGGCCTCACATGTTGACACAGCAATAATTTTTAATGAGAAATTTTTAGTATTTGTGTGGGAGAAGTTAGCGTTGTGTACACAGATGCCTCTCCGGCCACCACACCGTGGTCCGGCCCGGCCGCGTCCCCCTCCGGCACGGCCCGCGGGGTCCCAAGGCAGATTCCTTTCAGGCGAAGGGAAACATTTAGGATTGCTCACCTTTGAACTGCATGCGATGGTGTTTACCTTGGCAAGACAAAGTGGCAGTTTTACAGATATTAAAAACAGTCCTGAGGGGAATCTGGAGGCCTTCCTATATTTTAATCACCCAATTTAGCCAGCCTGAGGACTCGGCTGGAGGGAAAATGTGTGGCAAATCTTGTTTTGTTTTGCTTTATCTTTTAAAAAGGAGATTTAACAGAAAATAGCCCAGTGCTAAAACTGGGCTCCCTCCCTAAAAGAAGGGAGAAAAATAATGTGCATTTTAGTTTTTATTCCCTCCCCTCTGAAAAAAAAAAAAAGTGGGAATTCTCATATTAATCCATAGCACCTCTACGCTCCATATGGTTTCTTTTTTGGCATTTCCTGCTGGGCTGTGCTCTACCTCAGCTAACCCTGCTCCCCTTGCCCTCCCCGGGTGCGTTCCTCTTCTAATTTGATTTCTACTTGTCAGGAAAGATGGGTCCAAATGGGTTTTGCCCACATCTTGAGGCGAGATATCCCCTCCCTGCCAGCACTCCCTCTGGTGTGCACAATTAAAAAGAAAATTGGGTTTTTGTGGGGGAAGAGATTCAAAGGAGTCTTGAGTGATGTCTGAAGTTATGCTGAGGTCAGGACCTTGCTTATTGATTTTCTAACACAGCAGAATAACGTACAAAAGGAAGAGACCTCCTTGCCTCCCCCCAATCCAAGATACTCCTCCAGCTTGTAAAAAAAAAAAAAAAAAATTAAAAAAAAGGGGGAAAAAAATCTGGCTGCAAGCAGTCAGGCTTCAACCAGCCTGTCAGACAGCTCTCTGCAGGAACACAATCCATGTTGATTTTACAGAGAAGGTTGTTATCCACATTTCACCACTGATTTATTGTTTTTTAACCAGCTCCTTATGCTAGACTTCTTTTTTTTTTTTTTTTAAGGTCCTTTTGCACTTTGTGAGCAAGGAGATTCACTGGTGGTGGGATGGAGATGGAGGTGCTGGTGCCCTGCTCTTGCCAAGCTGGGCAGGAGCTGGGGGAGCGCTGCCACCCTCCAGCCCCTGCCACCAGCCACCTGTGATGCTCTCCCTAATACTGCTCAGAATTTATAAATGCTGTGGTGAGGTCCAGTAACACACTCTTGGGCCCACTCTGCCCGTGGGCTGCTGTGGGGCAGCCTGGTTTTGAGATGCTGAGAGCTCTCCAGTTGTTTCAAGGGTAAGATGGGTATGTTGGAGACAGGTCTGAGGAAGCCCTGCAGAATTGAAGTGGCCAAACACGTCCTGTCGCCTACATCTGCAGAATTCATTAGGCAAGCTTGATTGGCCTTTGTTAAACAAAGATGGGATAAGGTTTCATACTTTTTCTGTGGGAGTCGAGCTAGAGTTTCAGGCTGATGATTTAGTCAGGTGTAAGCATGAAGTTTCCAATTTAGAGAAATAAATCTAAAGTGATTTTATTATCCTCTGTTTTACCCTGACACCCTGCTTCACCCCGACTCCCTGTCAGAGCACGCATGACGTGTTTATACAGGCTGCACTGTAATCGACTGGCAGCCAATATAACACGAGACACAAAATGCATCTTCTGCCTAACGCAGGCTTTGGTAGCTTCCATATTTCATCATCTTCCTTCTCCTCTGCCGGCAACTCTTCCTTTCTCTGAGTCCCTCCTATTCTGCCTGGCAAGATTGTGTGCCCCGGCTCCACGGAAAGAGTTGTCAGTGTGCCGAGACACGGAGTTTTGGATGTCCTTGTGTAGCCACAGCTTTGTTTTGCTTCATTCCATGTATCTTCCAGGGAGATCCTTGGATCAGACTAGGCATCCTGCGGCTGGAGTAATTTTAACAAGTGTGTGTGCTTGAAACACCCAAAAAATATTTTTTTAGTGGCAATTGGTAAAATTTTAAATAGAAAATTTCTTGTTTACTTTTTTGCTGTGTTAGGAGCAAATATCCTATGAAAACTCTATGTTAAGATTTTGACAGTATACTCATGAAAAAAAAGTTATGTGATTAAATTGGCGAAAATACCTGTTTTCAAAAGCTACTAACAGAGAAAGCAATATAAAAGTACAGACGGCAATGCTGGGGGGAAGAAAGCAAACTGCTTTGGCCAGGTTCTCTGATCCTGTTGATTAGGAGCCTGTGCAATTCAGTTATTAGTTAGAACATAAGGACACAAAAAGCAATAGGTCAAATTCATTTCTTCATCTCAGATATATCCCTGTTGACTTCAGTGAAGTTCCTTTAATGATGAATTTGTCCTGCTGGCTCAAAGATAAAAAGAGAAGTTATTTTTGTTTAATATTTCAACAAGGGGAAGAGGTTAGCGAGGGAATTCGGTTTGCACAAGTTGTGTTTTTCCATGAAGTTTAGCAAGGGCAGCCACCACCTAGCCAGCTCTGTTGTATATTTGTCTTTTTGAGGGCTGAGTGCTTTCTCTATGGACTCTCCCAAGCCCTTCCAAGGCAATTTTTGCCAGATGCAGCCCACAAAGGACACTCGCAGCCATGGTTTGTTTGTGTTCCTGCCAGCAGTGTAGGGAGCTGCCCTCCTTCAGGTGCCTGCTGATCTGATTTCATCTGTGGTAAAGCTTTGGGAGGCAGAGCTGCGTCTGTCTGTTGTCCCTGGCACTGCAGCAACTGAGTGCCACCACCTGGTGCTCCCAGCAACGTGCCTAACCCTGGTCCCAGCGTGGCTGAGCTTTTCCTGGGTGAGTCTCTTGTGAGTCTCTGGGCTTGTGTTTGCCTTAATGCACAGTTTTGACTGATTTGATGGCCTTGGCTGTCCAATACTGTTATCTTGTATATCTTAGCAGGATTGAGTTCAGGTTTTTTCCACCTCTATCAGACCATTCTGGCTGAGGGCAGAATAGGGAGAGAGGCCAGGACTCCACCTGGGAATGCCTTTAGAGACTGTGTGAGGCAAAAGCCAGCTCCAGCCAGGCTACTTCTGCTTTTACCTAGACTGTGTGGAAGAGCAGGATTCCATATTCCCCATTCAAGCCAGACCAGGACTCTGCATGTATCACAGGCAGATGAATGAGGAGGCTTGGCTTGTTTGTGGGACCAAACTCTGGGTGAACTTGGTGATGTGAGAATCCCTCCTCTGTACTCCCTGGAGCAGACAACTTGTGCTGTGGTGTTTGGCTGCTGCAATGTGTCTGTATGGCTGTTGAGCAGCGTGGGTTGAGTTTATGGATGTTGGACAGGTGTTCATGGAGAGTTGTTTCACCACCTCATTCCTGCTCCAGAGAAAATGGCCTCTTGCCCAGGCAAGAAGTCAAAAGCTTCACTGGTCACTGTCCATCCTGGAGTTCAAGGCACCTGGGAGGTTTCTCTAAGCCTTGGCTAGCCATAGCCTCTCTGCTGTGAGCAGTATTGCTCTTAAACCTGAGAGGAAAATGTTTTTACAGAAGAGAAGGAAATATTTCCTGTGCTCTTCTCATTCTTGTATCCCTGGGTGCTTTCCAGAGTCATTCAAAACCATTGCAACTCAACAAATGGAAACACCAAGTAGCACAGTGTGTGGTTTGGCAAACTTCTCAATCTGAAGCAACTTTAGGGAGACCCCAGCTTTCTCCAAGGAAAAAGGACCTTTAAATAGTAATGTTTCTGGAAAAGAACTGCCATTTTTTGAGATGCTAACCTGAGTGTGGCTAGTGACACAGCAGTGTCACTTTATTTCCCTCTTGGTCCACTGTCCCCTGTGTTGGCCATTGTCCATGGCTACCTGTGAGAAGGGCCTCAGTGGCGGGGGAGCTGGGAGACAATTTCTCAGGAGAATGAGCTTAGATCTTGGTTATGCTTGCATTTACCCACGATGAATGCTGCTATTCATCCCCCAGTTCCTATAGGACGTGGAAATCTGGATGTAGGATGAGGGTCTTCAGGCACAGGCTTTCATTATGCCCTCGTTCCTTGATACGAGGTTTGACAGCCATTCCTGGATCTCCTAGTTGTGAAGGCCTCATGGTCTCTGCCCAGGACAAAACACTTTTGGGAGAGAAAAGGGGACAGCAAGAAAGAGAAAACAGATGTGAGGGGTTGAATGAAAAGTTAGAAGTTAAAACCTTGACGTAGCCACATGGCTGTGAGGAATAAGGCTGAAGCAGGAGCTGGCAGCATATTCATGTGGCACTCCCCTGCACTGACCCAGTGTCACTGCCCTCAGCATCTCCTGCTGTCCTGCTTCCTCCTGGCTTACCCAGTAGCCCTCATGCCAGCATGTCCCTGCTGCCACTCAAGTGGACGAGCATCGGGCTGTGAGACCACACGTGAACTTCTTGTGAGGTACAGATGTTAGAGAGTCAAAGCCTGGCCACCCTTGGTCTAGGAGGGACTTGGGTTTCCAGTGCCCCAGAGAAGCAGGAAGTGCAGGAGACATGGATATCATGAGAAAAGAATCGATAGTCCCCCCTCAGCCTGACCAAATATTGATTTTGCCATTCAGTTCGTATCGTTTTTCACTGCCAGCCCTCGGGGTGGGAGCTCCTGCTCGCAGCCCCACCAAGGGTGTTTTGGGAAGGGAGGGATGCAGAGGGACCAGACCTCTCACTGGGCAGGGTGAGGACAAGGAGCAGTCACCTTCAAGCTGACCTTGGCTGGGGGGCTGGCAGTGGTGGGGAGGGGAGCTTTTGTCACCCACTGCTCCCCCAGACCTCCAGCACCATCACATTACTAATGCTATTGAGGGAGCTTATGTTGGAAGAGATTTATGGTCTTGCATTCCCTGTCAAGTGCCCCCCACTGTGCTATGACTCTACTCTAGGCTTAAGGTTTGATATAAAATCCAGGGAATGCAAAGGATCTCCCTGGCTTTTGTCAGTTTTGGAGTAGACACTTAATTTTCAAATCCAATCATTAATAAATGCAGCAACTGGCAACCACAGCCTTCCCCAGCAATTCCTGCTACCACAGCTTTGCAGGACTGCTGCTATCCAAACACTCCCAAATTACGATTTTTAACTCAAAATTGTATCTTCCACTGCTGGAGGTAAAACTATTAATATATAAATAAAAGCTAATTCTGTCCTGGTTGTTTTTCTTCATGAGGTCACCAGTCCCTGAGGAATCATAAGCAAAATAGCAGAGTGCCTAACAAGAAATAGAAAAAAATAATCTCTCATGGCATGAAAAAGAAAGATGTTTGGAATGTTTTTAGAGGATGTTCTTTAGCTTTCTTTGGTTGCAGCTTCTACCACATATATTATGCTTTCCTGGGATTGGAAATGACAGTCTTCTGTTGCTGTTGCTAAAAGCTAGACTTGCTGGGAATTATGTAGGCAGTTAATATTTTTTTTTAATTTGTAGCTGATTTATATATTGATATAATGATGCAAACCCACTTTGAATCCCCATTAAAACAATAATTTTCAACAATTCTGTGGTCTCAAGGAAATATTGACTTGTCATCTTCACAAATCTTTGGCTTAATTTTAAGTTATGTTACCTGATGGGAAAATAGTCTTTAAAACAGGAAAAATGGTGTATGGACTTTTTTCAGACAGTTTTGGGTAATATTTCTGTATAAACCAAAAAACCAACCAGCCTTAAAAAAACATCAGAACACCAATAAGTTTCAGAGTTGTGTGTGTGTTCATATGATGTGAGCCACCTGTTGCAAAGAAAAACTAGTCTAATTTTCAAATTCTCATCTGTATTTAGCACATCTGGATGCATTGGCCTTTTCTTAGCAATGTTGCATGTTAAGGCGAGATGCTTCATTCAGGGAGTGTTGCAGTGGTGGAGCAGGAACCAGGAAGGATCCCCACACCTGAGGGCTTTCAACACCTGCTCTGCTCTTGGCAATAACCCTCCTGCAAGGGGGAAATGGGACCAGGCAGCCTTCTTTTACCCTTTCCAGAAAAGACATCCATGCTTCTGTGGTGCTTTTGCACCTTTTCCAGGGCTGACTTCTGCTGTGTGTTCTGGGGCAGTGCTGTCCTGAACCAGCTGCAGGCTGACTGTAACCTCAGGGACATTGCAGTGTGGATGTGTTAAAGGCACAAGACTGAAGTCATGCTCTTTCAGGAAAATGTGTTTGTGTCCCACACCGTGACACAGGCACAAAAGCCTGAATTTTGCCAGTGTAGGCATTTTGCTATGGCATCTCACTTGGAATAGCCTGGGTTTGCTCTCCAGGCAGAAAAGAAAGACCCTCTAGAGAACCACTCAGTCTTCCAAAATTAGCTGTACCTAGGGAACGGGGAGATTGAGCTGCCCTTGGGTACTGTTGTTTCTGTTCATGGATAAGAAAGCACCCACAGTGATTGCTGCTGTGTTTTATGGAACCACAGATGAAAATTAGAGTAGGAATCCTGGCCTTGGTCTGACCTTCTCATGCAATGCCTCTTCTGCTGTAGACTGTCAGTGAGAAAGTCCTAAGCCATGATGTTCTAGGCTGTCACAGTGCCCCTGACCAGGCATGGGGACAGCTGAACTGTACCAGGTCCTGTACTCAGCTTTTATTTGCCTGCCTGGGCTTTTAGCCTACTGTAGATAGGGCCCATATTTCAGGATAATCCTCAACATCATAAATGTACCTGTGCAGATGGGACCCAAAGGGAATATTAGAAAAAAGCAGGGGGAAAAAAAAAATCAAGGAAAAAATGTACCTGTTAGGCAATGTGAACCTTTGTGCAGCCTTCATTAATACCAGCGGGGTTATAGTTATTTTTAATTATTCAACTAACTCTACTAGTGCAAACTTTCATCTTTCACCCATTTAAATTGGAAAGGTCTTTAAAATATTTATTATCACTTTAAATCATGCCATTTAAGGTCAAAGCAGAAGCATTTGTTGGATTGGTGCAGGATCCAGAGTTGTTTTCTTACCTGGAGGTTGAGTCCTGGTGGAAAGGTCTGTGTTTCTAATTTTGCTGTGCTATTTGGTTACTATGAGATGATGGGAACACCATTATGGCTGTGCTATTTTCTGTTTCTTAATTGGTTGCTCATACACAGGTCTGGCTGGAGCTGAAAATCTCAGGGAAAAAGCCATTAACACCTGCATGTTTGACCTGCAGTTTATAAATCAGAACATATGTTTTCATATTTCTAACCCCCAAACCACTGAGAAATGTGTTAGCGGACATTTGCAGCACACCCCGATGCACGTTGTCTTCCCAGTGTCAGCAGGCCAGAGTGTCAAAAGGTATAAATCATTGCAATTACATGGATTTTGCCTGAGGTCTAGCCTTGATTGATGTCTCTCCTAAATAAGATATTACTGGGGATGTGAAACATGCACACCTCTTAACCTGCTGTATTAGGGTTGCAAAATGCCGCTCTCGCTCTCTTTGTGTGTGTGTGTAGTGCATTTAACAGTCTTGGTGGAATTCTCCCTGTTATTTGAGTGATGACTGCCATCCTGGATGGTTTATTTAGCTTGCTATTGTGGAAAACACTTCAGCAGATAGTTGCATCCTGTTGCAATCCCTGTTGAAATTGGCAAGGATGACTTTTGCACTTGCAGTTTATCCCAATTTAGCTGAATGGGATCATTTACAAATCATGTGAAAGCGTGGTGGGAGAAATGCTCTCCTCTTTCCAACCCAAAGCAGACCTACCTAAGCTTTGCTTTAAGCTAACTCATCCTGTCCTTCCCTCCTGTGATGAGAGCACCTTCTGCAAATGCACTCCCTGCTCCACTTTTATCTTCCCTTGGGGTTGTTCCTGGTGCTCGCCTGACACTGTAAGAAGTCCAGAACTCCTGCAGGTTTTCAGTCTTTTTAACACTAGTGGGTTTTTTATATTAGGTGGCCCAAGGAAAATGTTCTTGTAGGATTGGCTGGACTGAAAAAATCAGGGTAGCAACTGCTGTAACTTGGATCAGAGCTGGAGAAGTGGGATAACTTCTTCAGGGTGATGTCTTGAGATCACACCGACTTCCAGAGAAGAAAGATTGGGCCTTGTCACATCCCTGAACTGAAAACTTTCATCTGTAAGAAAATAGCAATTTGCATTATATCCAGATTTGCTTTTGTGTTTAGGTTGTACATATCAAAAATATCCCCAACTAATGGAGCAGCGGATCACAATTAAAAAAAAGTATGTTTTATGTACAGAAGAAAAAGGGATTAACAATCTGCTTGGGAATATTATACCTTTAAAAAGTTTCTACCCCTGTTGTCATGTTATTTTAGATTACAAAGATGTTAGGTTTTTTAGAGCAAGGATTTAAACAGAGGAAAAAAAAAAGTAACTTTTGGTTGGTGTGGTTTTTTTTTTTTTTCCTTTTCCTACAGTAATGGTACTTATTTGAAAATCATTTTAATGGTTAACTTACCCTTTAAGACCAAAAGTTTTAACTTGAGTCAATGTACTTAGCTCAAAATCCCTGTAGAGATTCAGGTTTCTTGCTGGAGCTGCCTGGAGTGGTGAGTTCAGGCCTTTGCAGTGATTGTCAGCAAGGAGAACATTAATGGAGTATTAGAAAAATGAAGTCCTCGACCCCTCCTCCCCTTCTGGCTGGTTGTTTCTACATGGTGGGAAGGAAAACATTTTCCCCGTCAGCCATTTACTGTGCAACAGGGGGAAACTGTCAGCTTGCTATGAGCAAACCCCTGCAAGATAAGTCAAAATGATTTACCCTGTAAATAAAGTGGGCTGTTTTCTTTACTTGGAAGAATTGCCCATGTGGCGAGACTTCCTATGGGAGGGGATGTGGTTGGCCCTTCGCATTTATCCACTGTGTTTGTCTTTTTTGAAAAAGCAACATTGGAAAGATTAACAAGTCTGTCACTGAAGGAACTGATATATCAAAGCTGTGGAGACAAAGCAGGCCATTCATTCCTTACGTTTCTGAAATCTCACTTCCAGTGCAAACCAGGTCTTCCCATTTAGATGCAGATGAAAGGAGGGATTTCCCTCTTCCTCCTTCTCCCAAAGGTCTGGGGGATTTTTATGTATTTATGTGTGCACATATATATAAAAATGTGTGTATATGTGTGTCCATGTGCACATGCTCACTCTGAGAGCCCTCCCAGGCTGGGGATTTATTTGCCACTGTGGGAGAGGCCACAGGGGTGCAGGGGATGGGAACAGCCTGAATGTAGTAACTAGACTTGAGGGATCACTATTCCCATGGACAGCCACAGAAATTTAGGATTTCTCAATTTTTAAATTTATTTTTTAATTTAACCATGAGAGGGCTTGTGGGTGGGGAGGGATATAAGGGAGGGATGTTGATGTAGAAAGGGACTGGATGTCTTGAGAACCCCCAGGATTTATGGTACATGGAACATATGCACACAGATCATATTGATTAGGGTGTATGCACGGGAGAGGAAAAAAATCACTTATCTGTCAGGCTGCAGGATGTTCTGAGATTTCTGATGTGGTGTTGGGTCCACATCATCATTTCTAGGGAGAAAAAAGGAGCGTATAAAGCACACCCTGGAGATGTGGCAGATGGAGATGCTTTTTAAAAACACAACTTCAGATATTTTAATTTGTTTACTTTAGCTGCTCACCTGCATGTATATGTTCTTCCACCTAAGGCAAAGAAACAAATGAGTGTGGTTTTGCTCCCAATGCCAGAAATAGTGCTTTTTAAACTCTGATGTGCATAAACAGCTGGTGTCCAGAGAAGGATCTCAGCATGGAAAAAAACCAACAGCCCTGTTTAAAATTGCCATATGCTTGTAAGCATATTCAGCAGAGGCAAGAGGATGAGTGCAGCCTGCTTTTCAAGGTGTCACCTCTGTCACAGGGGAAAAAGCCCTCTGCTGAGAGGTGCTGCATCCCCAGATGTGCTTGACGCCATCTGGAAAGCAAAATTCTGCTTTCCAAGGACTCCTTTTTCCATTGGCCTGCAGAGCTTCAGCCAGCTTCCCCTACACCCTTGTTTATGCCTCAGGCAGGGCAATGCACGTGTCCCGGCTGGGGAGGTGTTTCCTTGATGGTTGTTGCTGCTGGAGAATGTCACCCAAACAGGAACGTTTTGTGTGTGGCGCTGCAGCAGGTACTGACCCTTCTCTGTACCAGTGGGGTAGGAAAGCCCTCTCTACAGGGGAAGCTTGCACACAGCACAAAAATATTCAATGCTGTGTCAACGCTGGACCTTTATTTATTGCACCTCAGTCAGTGCAAACTTCAGTGACAGGCTTTTATATGACCTTGGGCTATATTCTTACCTGAATAAATGGAAAGTGTTTCTCTTCTGAACACCTGGGGTTGTATTTTATATAAAATATGTACATTCTGGAGAACACAGTAAATATGGCCATGAACTCCTGAGATCGAGTTTCTTCATCAAACATGCACCACTTTCCCAAGGGGGGGGGAAAAAAAAAAAAGAAGCCCAGAAAAATGCTGAAGCTTCCCTGTACAAATGACAATAAAATATGATTGCCAGGCACAATTCCATCAAGTTTTACAACAATTGCTTTTGAGCTGTTAAGTATGCTGTGCTTTAGTCAAGGATCTTGTGCTTTTGTACACAAGCCTCATGTTTGGTGACATTGAACCTTCACATGCAGATACTGATTATTCAAAAAGGGGGGGAAGAAAGAAAACATGGGAAAGCTACTTTACATTTGTACTGCAGATTGTTCCCTTTTATCTGCAATCAGAACAAAGACTCACTCAGTTTTTATTACAGTCCTCTTGGAGGCTGTTAGCTACAGTGTGAACCTCTCTGGGGTTAAAGTGTAGAAAAATTGGGAGATGCTTGTGGTTTTGACAGAGAAGTGGAAGATTCCACTGAGAGAAAGGCTGGTACCTCTGTTGGAGAGTAACAGGAGACAGTGTTAAGTGAAAGATGTTAGCTCATTTACAATCACTTTAGTTCAGTTTACTCCCTGAGGTCACCATCCTGCAGAGTTCTGTGCAGGCTTTATGCTTTTCTGTATGAATAGTTCTGCTGGAGTCCTTAGCTTAACCAAATCATTATCCATGAGGATGAGCCAGGGCAGGGTGAGGGAGGTGCTGCTATTGTTAGTCAGGTATACATAATACATACACTGCTTGTATTGTCCAGAGCCGTGCCTGAATACCATGGATTTCACTTGGAAGTACTGCTGGTTTGTTTGGTTTTTTTTTTTCCCCCCCAATTTTTCCATTAGACCTTTTATATTTCCCTCCATATTCAGCACTTTGGCATCT
This sequence comes from Passer domesticus, assembly GCF_036417665.1. Classification (NCBI taxonomy): domain Eukaryota; kingdom Metazoa; phylum Chordata; class Aves; order Passeriformes; family Passeridae; genus Passer; species Passer domesticus. The sequence continues at coordinate 54,437,144 of NC_087480.1, forward strand.
GCCTGTGTGAGCAAGCTTCTGCAACAGGTGCCTTGGTTACTGGTTAATACATCAGTGGTTTTGGCCAAAACACCTGTTGATGAGTCAGGAAAAATGACAGCTGATTTTTAGTTGCTGTGTTTGCTTTAATTTTTTTGGCTCTGAGAAGTTTTTTCTCAAGTAAGAAGAGAGTGAGAAGTAATTGCTGGATGCTGTTCCTGCCTGGGAGGCAGCTGCGCTCTGTGAGCAGAGTGAGTGGGCACAAAGCATCCTGGCACCTTTTTATGGAGCCTGTCTGCACGGGGGAGTTGAGAGCAGTCGGCTTCCAGGTGGCTGCAGGCTGGGCTGGAGGAAAGGCATTGCTGATGTGCCTGCATCCCTCTTCCCAGCACGGCTGCAAGGAGAACATAGCCACGGAATAAATTCCATGGCAGCCTGCGTGTCTGAGGGAGCTCAGAGGAAGGCTACTGTTGGCTCAGGAACAGCAGAAGCTGTTACAGCCACGTGTAAATCCACACTGGATGTCAGAATGTCTGTCCATGGTAAGTGGGACCTTCCAGACCAGGCTGGCAGATGGAGGGGTGGGACCTGGGCCACACAATGATTTGAATGGCAGGGTTAGTTTGAGTGACAAGGCATCTTTTATAATTCTCTGTTCCTGTTTCCTAACTCTGGCTGCCCAAGGATTGATGGACCAGCCCCACTTGCTTCCCACCAGCCATTTTAGTGAGGGCAAGTTAAAAAAAAAAAAAAAAAAAGTTAAAGGAGTGGTGCTTTCAAGCTGTTGTATCTAAGCTGTAGGACTCAGAGACAACTGGTGAATGTCATCTTAATTCTGTCAGTCATGAGGGGCAGAGGATAAGCAATTATTTTTCTTGCCATGCCTCAGTTTCTCTTGATCCTGTTCAACATGCACATGCTTTCCGCATCTGATGCTCAGGGTATAATCACACTGTTAAGTAGTCCCACGTTTTATGGCACTGATTCAGGTGCCATATTTCAGGAAAGGGTGGCTAACAATCCATTCTGGACCTCTGTTAATGAGCTGCATTGTGCTGCAAGAAGGGGTTAAAACCATCCAGAAAAAAAATCACCTCCTTTGTAACCTTTGTTTCAAAATCTTGACAACCCAAAGATGTTTGCTTTTCTCCCTGAAGGTTAAGTTGTCCTAACAGGTGCTAATTTTGTGTTTTCTTATGGAGATTTGTCCATATTAGAAGCAACTGTGAGCAAACAAAAAAGCCAATTAGAGTGCAAGGGTATTCTTCCTCCTCCTTGTTTCCGTGTAGTCCCCTGCTATCTTTATTGGTCACCTTAAGCCATAGACTTATCCTTTCAAACCTTCTTGATATTCAGTAGACTTGTGCCCTCTTTGGGGAACAAAAACATCCTTTTAATGTCATGGGGAAAATACTGTCATGGGCAAGTAGATGATCCATGCTAACTGGGGTTTGTCATCAGCTTTGGCAATCTGTGTAGCAGGGTTTGAGATTAATGGAGCCAAAGACTTTAAGCAAATATTGTTGGCGTGTAGTTAAACTGTCAAGAGAGCAAGAAAAAGACTTGCTCTGCAGCCACTAAATAAAGATTTGTATTCACCAAACACAGTGAACCTTTTATTAGCAATTATTTGCAGCTCACTACCTTCCAAAAAGGAAACAATTCGGTGTAACTTATTGTCAAGGGTTTATTTGCAATTTGGTGCCTTTTTTTCCTCCCTTTTTCTTACTCTCTGTTTTGAGAGTTTAATTTGAACAGCACTGAAGCTTTATCATCTCTGTTTTCAAAACTCTATGGGCCAAATCTTTTGTGTTGTAAATAGTTCATTTAATTTCAGAGAGATTTGAGTCTTTGGCCAAATTTGTACAGGCTGTAAAAATAATAAATCCCCTCCCCCACCAAAACCTCAACAAACAAAACCTCACACTGCAATTCTCCAAATCCAAATAATGGCTATTAATTATTACAATATGCTAACATGAGGTCCAGAATGTTTTCTTCCATGTATTCAACTATCTACTTTGTGAGATGTAATAAACCAGAACAGTGCATCAATTATAATATTTTATGATTATTTTATACTCTTGGCAAAATGCATGTGCTGTTATCTCAAACCTTATTAAAGCTCAGCTGATTAGAGGTTGAAGTTTTTACATAAGTTATTGATGTTGTTTCTTTTATTCAAACATTTTCATAACAGACTAGCTGGGAAAATATTTTTCTTGGCTGGAACTTAAGATGAGAGGCTTGTGTGAAGGTAAGAGTATGCAACTGTTTGTTTGGATTAAGAATGCTGAACAAACAACTCCCTGCATCTGTCTTTGAAACAGTTCTCTAGTACAACACACAATTTCTGAGAAGAGACCAACTTCTTGTGCTCAGGAAATGAGCTGTTTAAAAATCACCTGCGTATGTTGCTCATGGCTATCAGACTCCTTGGTTATACAGTGGCTGCTTAGCTCCTCTTTCACAGAAGTTTCTGATATATCTATTGCCTTAAAAATCCATTGATGCTGGTCTTTCCCTGAAGTAAAACCAACTTGCACTGGTGTGGCTTATCTGCTTTTTTTTGCACTTCTGCCTTCCTGTTCCCCCTTACCCATGGGGTAAGAGGGCACTTAGTCTGGCTTATATGTGATGATGGGGAAATGGGAGACGATGTGGAGAGATGTCATGTAGCTTTCCTAAAGTCCTACAAGCAGCTTGTGACAAAAGGGAATTGGATCCTGGTCTCCTGAACTTCTAGGCCACCCTCTCAGGAGTGCTTGGGTAGTAGCACAGAAGAAAACAGGAGAAAACTGATGGAAAACTTTGGTGGTTGGAGAGGTACAAGCATTGGCATCAAGGCTGTGCAAGGAAAGGCGCCCTTCCCATGAACAGAATTTAGAAAACTGTGTGCCCAAAGCTTGTTTTCTTTAGCTGTATCAGCTGATCCAGGAAAAGATTATTGTTTAGAAACGTTGTCCCTCTATTTTCAGACCATCATAGCTACAGCAACACAACTCACTGGGAGAAAGTATTCTCTGTAGAATTATTTTTGGGTCAGTATGTAAATTTATGCTTCTGTCTTTGAATGTCTCTCTAGATTCTGGGGGGAAAAAAAAAGTCTAGAGTCAGCCTACTACAGAAATGCCACTTAATTTTCCTTCATCCTTTTGACATGGAAAATGCATATCTGATGGAGGTTATTTGTTTTCACTTGCCATGTGCTAAGAAAGTTTATACATTGCAAGTATTACCAATCTAAACAACACAGGCTAATTGGTGTCTGTATAAAAACAGAACAACATGGTTGTTTGAAGGATTGTCATGTGTTTCGGAGTGGAAATGTTTAAATGTCAAAAAGATTCAGTGTCTGTGATTGAACTTCCATCTGTCTTCTGGGTTTATAGCTATAGGAAGCCCTTCATCTCTGTATTGTCTTCAAGCACGACTTCATGCAAAGATTTGAATTCTGTCTACTTAAAGGATGCTTTTTTAATAGACAAAAGGTCTTTGTATGGAGCCATTAATGATCCTGGTTGCATGTGTAGTGATCTGTATTGACAAGGTGATGGAAGATATTTGAAAAGTGTTTCTTAACACTTCAAGGGGAAGTCACAACAGCACAAGTGAAGAAAGATGAATGGCTGCTGAGCAGCCTCCTACAACACACGATGTGCTATGTATTAAACACGTCTTGGAAGGAATTTAGTGCTGTGGAAGGTCCCATGTGTCAGCTTCTCCACAGTAAATGTTTACAGCTGAAAGATCTGCTGTCAGTTCCTTGGTGGTGCTCAGAGTGTCTTTGTAGTAGCCAAAGGACTTGACTGTACCAATAGTTTATCTGTGCAGTCCTGATGGGTCTTTGAGGTGGTGCAATGCCCTGTTCATGGCCGTACTAAGACCAGGGTAGCAGCTCCTGTTCACATGAGCTGCTGTGAGCCAGCAGCAGAAGTAGCTGCACTGCAATCACGTACCCCCAAAGCAAGCAGTGACCCAGACACACTTTTTGTTGAGCTGTACTCTAGACTTGTTATATTTTACTGGGCATAAAAAAGGGAATCTGACCATAAATAACAGGTCATTTCACTTCCCTCTGTGCCACTGGCCAAAGAAACCAGTACACACATTGCCCATTAAGCAATGAGGCTGAATCCATAGCAGAGAAAAAGTTTCTTCACACAGGATGCTTATCTTCTCACATCTCGAGTTCCTTGTTAGCCCTGGGCAGTTTAAGTCCAATGGTATGAGGAGGCAGAGCCCTTTTATGCATCAGTGTGTCTGGAGATTTTGTAATAGGCAACACTTGTAGTTTAGACCTTTCTTAATGTATGGCATGACAAGTAGAGATGCCTAGGAAGTGTAGAAACCTCTAGGGAGCAGCACAAAGGCTTGGGCAGCAGTGATGGTAACTCTGCAGATGTCTCTTCTGTTGGACTTTTTTGCTTTACCATAGGATTTCCCCCTTGTTGATGGAAAGTGTTTCTTACTGATGTCTTGCTGCCATCTGCCCTAAGCTCTCTCCTAAAGAAAAAGGAAGAGCAATATCACAAGAAATGTTCTGGGAAATGTCTGAAGGCGTAACTGGATGGTTGGATCACATAAAAAGCTGAGTGGAGTTGGAAAAATGGTTTGTGTGCATTTAGCTTCCAGGAGAAAATGCTTCTGAGGCATCAGGTCCTGACCTGTGCAATTCAAGAAGTGAAGTGAAGGAATTTGGTCTTAAGAGCTTGCTTTAGATGCTGGGCTCAGCTTTAATTGCTCAGGAGAATTTTACTTGTGCTTATCAGCTGTTTCTGAAGCTCTTATTTAGGTTCAAGAGTGTGCAAAGCTACCTGTGAAAATGTCACATGCTTTTGCACCTTGAGGAGCTGTGATGAAGCTCACATTGACCTGAGTGAAGTCGGATAGCAGCTGTAGCTGTGAAGAGCTGGGAGCTTACCCCAGCCAACAGCAGGGCTGGGAGAACCTGAATGCAGTGCCCTTCAGGCCCAGGGAGTGTCAGCATCTGCAGAAAGGACTGATTTAGTGGTGGGGGGGTGGAGGGAGAAGGCCGAGGTGGTTCCCAGCAGAAGCTCACATCACATAAGCTATTTCCTCTCCAGCCCATCTCAGGACACTCCTTGTTGACTTATGTGTTTCCATTTACACTGCAGTATGTTTGCCAGAGGGCAATTGCTCCTTTAACCCTAGCCCTTCTCTTTATGCCTTCTCTGTTTGCTCATTTTAACCCTGTTCCCTTTATCACTGCCCATCCCTCTCCTTCTCTCTCCTCTGCCTCTGATTCCTATTTCTTAATGTGCCTTGATTTTTCACCCTTTGGGTTTTTTCCCCACTTCCTCCCTCCCTCTGAACTCCCCACCATCTGTCCCCTCCACTTGACTGCTCTCTTCCATCTTTCTCCCTCATTCTTTCCCTTGTTCTTTTTTTTTTCTTTGCTCACAGTGGACTAAAGGTCATCCTCACATGGAAAAAGAAGCTCTTTCTGGGGTCATACCTTTGTCTTTGGTTCCATTTCATCATGTATGAGGTTCTAGGAGTCCAGAATTTCCTTTCGTTTTTTCTTTAATTTTTTGTTTTGTTTTGTTTTGATAAGGGCTGAATGCACTCCAGGAGTTCCCAGAGATAGCAGGTAGCTTCTATCCAAACTCCAAAACAAGCCCCCAAAATGGGAAATTTAGGGTTGTGTGCACACCAGTAAAACATGTCTGGGTTGGTGGAGCTATGCCAGTCACACCAGTTAAGGACCCAGTTCAGGACTGGGTTACTTCCCGTGTTCAAAGAAATGGCTTGCAGTATTTGCAACATTTTCCTGGATTGTGTACATGACTTAGATTTTCAGCATTTCCTATTTTCAATTACTTTGACTGAGCTTGGAACCAGTCCCCAGCCTCACATAATAATGCCTTTTGTATCTGCACTTGGCAAGGCATCATTTCTGGTGGAACAGCATTGCAGAGAGGAATGGCTTTTCATAAAAATTTTTAAATATATGTATATATATGTGTGTTGGCAAATGCTGCATAAATGTTATAGCTTATCCTGGCAAAACAGCACTTTTGCTGTTACAGGGGATTTCCTTAGGGAAACTGGTATAAATTATCCCAGCGGAAGCATCCTTTTTGCTGGTTGTGAGGAAGGTGGGTCCAAGAGCAGTGCCAGTAAGGCATTACTAACACAGCTTTGGCCTTGGAACTGACTTAGCATTGTTCAGACTTGTGCTGAGGAGTTGGTGTGTTTAAAATCTGAGCCAGAGCATCTGTGCAGCTTCTTACATGTGTGTTTTTTCATAATGACAATTTTTTTAAGCATCTTTTTTGGTGAAAAGCATAAATAGTCTCTGTGAGTGAATCTATGCTAAAATGAAAGAAGCCAGTATTGGGTTTAATGGTGACCCAGGCTCTTTTTCACTCTTTCTTTCACTGGGAATTTAGGGCTCCAAAAAGTATCCACTGCTACTTTGGTATCAGTGCTGCCTAGACTAAAGGCTGTTGTGTTTTAAAGGCTTCATTGCATCCAGGAGTTCTAGAAAATCCTGTTGGAAAGGAGGCTGAGTGGGAGATGCCTGCATTCACGTGGCTGTGGTATCTGAGGGTGGTGGAACAGCTCCACGTGCCGCGGAGCCGTCGCTTCCCTGTGCGGAGGAGTTGTCCTAGTGCCAGAATCCCTCCCCGTGGGCTGTGGCTGGAGAGGTCAAAGTCATCTCCCACCTTGGGAGGTGGGGTTTGAGCCTGTGTGTGCCCTGAGTTTGGACTTTGGACCCCAATCTGCTGCTTGTTGTATCGGGGTTATGTTAAGCCTGAGCAAAAATAATTTGAGCGGTGGCGTACGAGCTCATTGTGCCTTAATAAAGAAAACAACACCACATTCACTCATCACACTTTGAAATTAAAGCTGTAATGTCATAAAAGAGAACTTTTATTGTTTTCAGAGAACATAAAAGCCCTTGGAACAAAGTCAGGAGGGTATACTGATGAATAAGGTCAAAGTCTGGTGTACATAAAGTGAGCATTGTGCAGCATTATAGGTCGTACTGAGTGTCAGCAAGTTACCAGAAGCCCTGATCCTGTCAACACTCAAATGTGTGCGTGAGTTTGCCCTTGTAAATACCCTCATTCAAATACAACTGCAGCAAAGTTATGCTCAAACATGAGTGTTGTAAGAATCAGCATTTTCCTAGTAAAATGTTAAGGAATCAAGGTTCTGAAATCCCAAATTTGCCTCACAGAGCCAAAATGTGGATTTTTCAATTACACAAAATTTTCAAAGCTCTTTTTAGCTTTTCTTTAGACAACATAAGGCATTTCATCTTGATGTTAATTTTTTTTTTGATAACATCCATTATTAGTTTGAAATAACAAATATTATAACTGGAAAAAAAACCCCAAACGCAAACAACACACATAATGACATTCCAGAAGTGTTTTATTTAATTTTTTTATCTCGTTCAGTAAAATTTCCATATAAATCACCAAGTTTGCAGAGAAAGACTTTGTCACAAATATCCTTTCTCAATATTTTTATGATGAGTTCTAATATTCAAGACAACTGAAAATCTGCTTTCCTAACAAAAAGTTGTAATAGTGAAATTGTTTTCAAGCCCTTTCTAGACTGGATTAAATGACTTTTAAAAAGCAAATCTGCTTTCTGTATATCCCCTTCCATCCCCCTGCCCCTGGTTATCCCAAAACTTAGAGGTTTGCAGTGTACAAAATATTTTATAGCGATTTTTGTATGTTTCTTCAAATGATTTTGAAATTTAAAGAAGGTAAAATAGCATTTCTGTGGAAGAGAAGGCAATTCAATCACGAGAAAATACTTTTTGTTGCTGAAAGGACAAAAAATGCATTTAATTTTCTAAATTTCAGCAGAGCCTAATATCAAATCTGATACTATCAAAAGTGTGAGTTCCCTGCTTTGGCTTTAGCTGGTGGAGGGTGAGGTACATCTCCCTGTACCTCTGTTGCTCTGTGATGGCTGGTCCCCCTCGTGCTGGATGACGTGTAGCTCCATTCCCCAGCAGTTGTAGTTATTCCTGTCTCTGAAATAGACAGTATTTAAATTATGGTGCCTCACCATGGCGCAGATTTCCAGCCAAAGCAAAGATGGCCTTGGGTATGGATCCTCCTCATCCAGGGGACCTGAGAGGTGCAGCAGGAGGAGAAGAGGAAGAGGAGAAGCAGAGGTTGGAAGCTGTGCTGCCTTCCAGCTCCATCTCAGCTGTTTGAAGCTTTAAACAATTTGAATAATGACTCTGGAGTGCGGAATAAAAGGTGGCAAGGAGAGCTTGTTGAAACAAATAAGGATTTTTCTTTTTTTTTCCCCCTCTCCACATGAGAGAAGGCAGACTGCGACTTACAATGAGTGGTGTGAGTCACTGAGACGGAAAAAAACCCACCAAGCCACAGCCTGTTTGCTCGTGCAATGGCTGTGCTGCTGCCCTCCTCCATCTCTTCCCTGCTTTGCTCCCGAGCCCACATGGCAGACATTATATGCTGATCTATTCTTAAACTGTTTCTGGTTTCTTTGTGGCACCAGCTGCAGGGGAGCGGAGTCACGCGAGCAAAGGAGGATGTTTGGTGGCTCTGCCAGCCGTGCCAGCCTGGTCGCCCCACAGTCTGGCTCAAAATGTGGAGATTTCTCAGCTCCTCCCAAAGAGAGTGTGTGTGCATCTGTCCCTGGGTGGGGGGAAAAAAAAACAAACAAAAAAACAAAAACAAAAAATCCAAAAAACCCCAAAAGAAAACCAACAAACAACAACAACAACAACAAAATCACAGAAGAAAAAGGAAAGAAAAAGAAAGGATCAAAGTGTTAATTGTAAAACATCTTGTGGTGCCAGGTGGAAATGAAAGGAGGGTGATCACTGGGATATTTGATGGGGATGTAACTGAAGTGCATTTTCCAGCAGCTCATTAGAATAACGAGGAAGCCACAAAGGACATGGGAGACGAAAACAAGCTTTGTTGCCCTGTCATTATTTTTAGGAGCAATGTGATACCACTGAGGACTGGGTTAATAACAGATAATTACTGGCTTTATTCTTGCTTTTCTCTCTCTTTTTTCCCCCCTCCCCTCTTCCCTGAATGGTTTTATGGGATATGGACTTAGTAATGTTGTGGCAAAGTGTCATTTCCTGTTTTATTGGGATGACTCAAGTGTGTGCGCTGTGGCGGAGGTCAGGCGCACGTTTATGAAGTTTGCACTGTGGTTAATTAGTAGGAGTGGGCAAGTTTCCTTCTCCCTGTCTCTTTGCTTCCGTGGGGGGACGGAACAAACTCACCATAAATTTGCCTGGACCATGCTGATCTCACCCAAGTTTGATCCTGAAATGATGCCCAGTAAATCAGCATGTGACTTCTCCCAGGACTCCCCATCCCTGTGCACTGCTGTGCTCAGGCTCTGCAGGAATTGCAAACCTGCCCGTGTGGAGCTTACTGAAACCCTTGAATTTTGGACTGCAGAGAGGTCTGAGCAATCAGCTGCTCCTCCTTCTTTGTCCAGGCCATCTGAGTGACATTTGGCAAACACTTTTCTGCCTGTGGCAAATTTTCCCTCCTGCTCTGGATTTGCCTTTTTTAGGCTGCTCTGAATGCTGCTGGTCCCAGCTCCCGGGACAGCCACAGGTGTAAGGAACTTCTTTCCATGACTCGTGTCCTGACTGTTGAGGCCCAATGCAGAGGCAGCTGTTGGGCAAACACAGATCCAGGACAGGGCAAGTGGAAAGGAAAAGTGCTTTTATGGTTGGTGGTATTGCAATAAAACAGACTTGCTGTTTCTGACGAGTTTAGGTTGCTATTTCCATAAAACCTTCATATTATTGTATTAGTTGATATAATTCATTTTTATTTCATGTTTTTATTATCTTAAGGCCAGCTCTTGGCTTTATTTTATGGCCTTGATTTAGCTGTCTGACTTCCTGGGATGGCAGGGAGATTCTCAGCTGTCATCAAAGAGCTCTCAGTTGCTCATGGGTTTGTATTTGCTGACTTAATGTGAGACTCAGGGGCTGCATTTGCAAGGATCTGCAGCCCTGGTCAGGCAGCTGACCCTCAAACTCATCATGCTTCCTCTGAACTTCCACAGCAGTGTTGAAGGACTCCATGAGGAAAGTATGGCCATTGATGGCTCTTGGGTGCTAACAGAGACCCAGAAAGGGAAATATTCAACAGCACAGCCAATTAAAGTGTTCAGCTGCTTGGAGAAAAATTCAAAATGCTTAAATTTGAAGGAGATGATCAGGAGAAAATAGCAGAGTGATCAAGGAGAAACAGGGCTTTTCACTAATTAAAAGAAGAAAGCTCATTAAATTAGAAAGGTTTTTCACTTTTGACCCAGGGATTTTTCAATTTTTCTTGTGTGCAGAAAAGCTGAGGCAGAAAGTTTTTTATTTTAAAATTTATATTTTAAATTATATGACTTGGTCTGAACCTGTATAAATTAAGGCTGAAAATGAAAAATAATTTTTGTTGTATTTCAATGCCCCACCTCTTTAAGAAATAATCAAAGTACAGATTTTAAAAAAGCCTCTGGAAGTACAATTGTTCAGATCTGACCTGGGTTACACTAGTAGAAAATCCAGAATCGGTCATAAAATGTGTTAATACCCACCAAAAGAATGTTAGTGAAGAGATTTGCTCTTTCTAATAAAGCATATCAAGCAGAAAATTTTACAGTGAAGGGGAGGTAAGCACCCAGTTTAACTTTATAGCTATCTATGTGGGTAAAAAATTTATAGCCATGACCTGGGGTTGCAAAATGTGGAGCTGGAGGTCGGGAATCAATCTCTTATTTCAGCCTGCTCCATAGTCTGGTGGTGTTGGACAGAACAGCTGCCAGAGCTCCATTCAGGCCATGTGGCCACGGATGAGGCCAGAAATTCTCCCCAGGGTGGTTGTGATGCCATGTCCAGCCCCATGTTTGGCTTCCTCATGTTCTTCAGAGAAATGCTGCAGGCAATGTATGTGTCAGAAGGACTGAAGTGTTTGAGACTGCAGGTTGGGGAAGGAGCAGAGAAAGGAATGCAGATGGAGAAAGTGACATGGAAAAGGCTAGGAAATGTTTGGACCAGCAGGAAGTCAACAAAGCTGATGCTGGCTTGGCTGTCAGGACTCTTGAGATAAAGCCTCAGTGGAGCAGAGACAGTGCTTGCCTGCTGCAGCCCTACAGTTTTCCTCATCCTTTTATGCCACATTTGATTTATAGAGGCACTTAGTGGCCAGATGTGAGGGTATAAGCATCAGTCAGGGGGACGCTAATATATTCTCTTCTCTGTTTCTAATGAATGTCCAAGTACTTAGTCTCACTTTCAGAGTTGTATATTGTGAATGTGGGTTAAATTAATCAGTAACTGGTCAGCAGAGATGTTTGGAGGAAGCCTAAAAACCAGAAAAACAACTCGTGTTCAAATCATGTTAAGAGTGGGGTGGAGCCATCAAAACGAAGGAAATGAAAATTGAAAGCAATCTTAACTTGTGCTATTAGAGATGGGGGACCTGGAAACCCAATATGTCTGAAAGTGACCTTAAGGTGATGGTGAACAGCAGATGAAATCCAAGTTCTTAATACAATGCCGAAGGCAGGGAGCAAAACAGCTGTTTTAAGACCTCCCACCACTAAGCTTCTGTACACATGATTGCAATGAGCACTGACATCTTGGTGCAGGACAAAGATACCAATGAGTCAGGTTTTAGGGAACATGTAATGTTGAAAGAGCTCAGAGGACTGAACCATGGGGAAAACAGAGAGGCAGTGCTTATGAAGAAAATTAATGTCAAAGGGACAATCACTGCTGTTGGAAAACACTGGATGAATTACAAACAATTGAAGAAAAGGACTCATTAAAGGTGAACTTGATGCAGGTTTAAGGAATGAAATCCCTATGGATGCAGATATATAAAAAGATAGAGAGAAATCTTTTGGAGTAGGCAGCAGCATAAATAGTAGATGAATTTCAGTTAGTGGCACTCTGAAGCTCAGTCTTAGATCAAAGGTCTAATTGAATCCGTGGTCATTCTGAACAAAGGACCTGAAGTGAAATGCCAGGCTTTAGAGAAAATCCAGATCACTTCCAGATTGTAACTTCCTGGAGTGCTACAACTCCAGGATCATCTCTGCTTTGAAAAATAAGAAATGTTGGCGTGGAGTGATTATGGGGATGCTGTGATGGCAGATGGGCACCAGAGTGGAAGTTCTAACATGGGAAGGCAGCACGGGGTATGGACTACGTGCAGTATTCTGCCTGCTCAGCTTGTGGTAGGTGGTCCAGGTTTCTTCACTCTCCCGGGCACAGTTGATTCTCCCAGGAAAAAAAAATAAAATTGAAAAGTTGTTTGTGCCTTTAATAATTGAGCCAGCCTTGGTGGCACACGAGGGAGAGCATGCATTTCAAATTACTGGGAAAAAAAGAAGTGGTTCACAATCTTATCCCAGTTTGTAAACCCACCAAAGTGTCTGAGAGCCTTGAACAGCCTCCAGCATCACAATGTTTGCCTATCCCAACTTTGTCTCATTATTTTCCTTCCCTTGCACCTCTGTGTGTCTGGAGCCCAGCTGAGAATGAAATGAGCAGCGCCGAAGGACTGTGAGAAAGACGATTTGTGTGGTAAACCCAGCACAGCCAGAAGCAGGAAGTACCAGATTTATCATGGGAAATCCTCTTCTTGTTAGATGTTTCCAGCCTACTTCTCCAGGCTTAAGCTATCTCAGTGCTGCGTGTAGGCCCCGGTTCAACAGGGATGCTCTGCATTTGCCAGACTTGAAATGCATGAAGTTAATTAGCACCCTGTTAAATCAGGGCTCTGTCACTGTGTCAGACAATCCCCATTGACTCAGAGCTGCTTGAAAATTTCCTGTCTCCTGGGATAGCATAATAAAGCTACAGAGGGAGTTTAAGTTACTCAAGATGGGTTGGATTCCCCATGCTCTGCTTTGGAAATGTCCTTTCTGCTCCGCTCCAGCTCTGGCCCTATGTAATACATGTGGCTTTGGGGTTCCAGGCCACCTCCTAAGGAGCAGGTCCTCTGTCTGCCACCACTGTGGCAACCCTGAAGTCAGTCACAATCTCTCTGAGGCTGGTCCTCACTTTTCCCATCACATCCAGACTTAGGAGCCCCTTTTCTTGCTTCCTTGTGCTACTGAGTAGTGCTGAATCAGTGGTACCTTCAGGCCAGACTGTAAATGATACCTGTGTGTATCCATTTCTTCTGCTGCTGTGGACAAAGAGAAGCCCAGCCCTTCCTCTCTGTCTTCTTATCTGGCTGCTCTCAAAGGTGGGTTGTCACCCCTTGGCCCTGGAGATGGACTCAGAGCTCTTAGGAACTTTCTGGATGTGCAGCCACTGGCAATAGGGAGCTGCACAGCTTCCCTATGCACCACGTGGAGAAAGATGTTTGTCTGTTTCCCCTTTATTCTGCTTCCTGCTGGGTCTCTTTGATGATTATTAAGTAGGAAGAGATGGTTAGATCACTCCCTGTGCTTTCTCTGTTATTCACAATTTATGTCTCTCTCCCATCATAGTCCATCCATCTGCCTTTGTGTTTCAGGGTACCTGCTTTTCTCTGGATGAGCCTCTGTCACTGCTGCATTGGTCTGAGTTGTATGCAAATTAGCACTAATCAGGAGAAATAAGCCAACCAACAGCTAGGACATAGCAGGGTGTCATGAATGATTTATAATTATTTCCTCCTAAAACCACTTGACATTTGCCATTACTTGAAGTCTGTTTGCTGTGCTTGAATCAGGCAGAAACAGATCTCCCATTGAACATAATGGGGGTCATTCCAGCAAGCAAAACTGTATGTACTGCCTATGGCTACAGTATAATTTTATTGATTTAAAGTGTTTTAAGTAAAGGCATGATTTCAAGCCTGGAGATAAAGGTGGCTCGTTGGTGTAATTGCACAGTAATCTTGTTCAGTGCCCCAAATAACACTGTGATGTGTCCTAATTTATGGACAGCGTGTAGATGAAGTGATTAGAGGTCTGGGATGATGAGGCTGCAGTATGGAGGGCATGAATGAGTGGGAGGAGATGGCAGAGTCCTAGGCAGGGGCTCTTCATGAGGGCAGCCAGCTCCGCTTCGCACTTGGCCGGTGTTCTGCTGGTGGCTGCTGCTCGTCACGGGGGAGCAGAGGTCAAAAGCAGGACTATGAGCCATACAGCTTGGATGTGAGTCTCTCAGGGGGGTTGACAAAAATTTTGGGGGTGTTTAGAACTGGATTTTTGAGTCAGGCTTGTTTCCAAGCTCTTCTGTTAATAACATAGCAGTCTGTTTTCACCGTGGATGGTGTGTATCTTCTTTGCTGGAGCTGCTTCCTGACAAAATGAAATGAAAGGGAGGCTGAAGGTTGTTGCAGGCATTATGCTAATGATTTGCTTTCTTAGGCTTTGATGATTCTTTATTCAAATTAAGAACTTTAGCAGCACTGATTCTCAAAGCATCCACCTGGATGCTGGTCTGGAGCCTCTGGGAATGGATGTTTTCTATCTTATGGGAGTCAGGCAATGCATCACACTGGCTGTGTGACTCCCAAATCTGGGAGAGGGCAATAGAGAAGTCCTGAAGGTCAGTGTTACAGTCTTTTAAGGCCAAGAAATTTCAAACCACATGAGCTGAGTGTAAGGGGACCCAGCACAGCAGGTTGAGGATGCTGAGCAGGAGCAGGCTGGCCTGTGACCCTGAGTTTCCATACTGTTGTATTTTGCTTTGATACCACAGTGACTATTAAAAAAAAAAAAGTGAGAAGTGATAGATTACAGCAGAATTCATGCAAATCTCTCATGTTATTTTAGCAAGTTAATATGTGCCTAGCACATCCCAGTGGGATGCCAGTGGCTTCCATGGAATTTTACTGGAAATGAACTGGGTATGCCTGGTCAGAGAGGGGAGCCTCAGGCTGCTGGCAAACTTTTGCTCCCTCTCTGATTATTTTATTTAGGTACGTATATGTGGGTATGTATATACAGTAATTTAAGGCTAAGACTATTGTATTGACTATCATTTTCAAAAGGTTTTGAAAGAAAACAGGAGCTTTGTTGCCTTGCAACTGAGCTATGGAAGCTGAGCTCAGGTGAATCTTCCCTACCATGACTGTAAGGCTGGCTCAAGAGAATACTCAGGGACTGATTATCATAATTTCATTGTCACACTTTCACACGACAGGCTGGGAGATCTTGAGGGCTCTATTCTGGACTTGTTGCTCTATAATTCTTTCCTTACCACCTGGCATGGTGGAAGGACAACACACATGTTAATTTTGGAGTTGTCCCTGAAGAGCTGCTGAGGCCATCTTAAAGACATAAGAGAGTTTGGCAAAGCACAACCTGAAAGATTTTTTTTTTTTTTTGTGAAGACAAGGGCAAGTTATGATAGGAGAAATTGGCTGCATGAAGAGACCTTAGACAGCAACCCTGGAAGGGTGGGAGGAAATAGATTGTTCATTTTAGGGAAAAAAAAGAATGGTGAGATATGATACAAAGATTCCAATATGTTAACACTGCTATAGTGGCAAGAAATAATCTGTTGTCTACTTTCATTAGTGTTCAGGCAGGGGATCATGGATTCAAATACAATCAAGGAAGCCAGTGGATTTCTTCATCAGGTTCTCATTGCTCATGTTACCTGTTCAGCAAGAAACCTCTTAGCTTCTGGGGTTGGAGGTTTCAAGGTCTGTATAGGTCTGTTTGCTACCTGCCACACCATGGGTGAAAAAATAAGGATTCTATCTCTGCCAAGGGACTGGGATGCAGGTGGTAACATTTTTTTTTTTTCACTTGGTGCTTTATAGACAGAGAGCTGGCTGAACAAGGAGGTCCTGTGCACTATTGCTGCCTCAGCAGTGAGCATGGACAGAACATGGTTCCATTTGCCTGGAAGTGACTGTGAAGACACCATGCTGTCTTCTGAGATGGCAGTTGTTTGCATACACCACCCATGTGAAAGCAGGATGATGTGCCTTAATGGAATGTGCCCTGTGCACAGATTCAAACCCCAACTTTATTGGTTGATCTTGGCCACAGGGCCAAAATCCTCTCCTAATGAGAACATCCCTGCTATGAATGACTAGAGCCACTGCAGCCTTCTCCCTCTCATTTTCTGTGACAGTGATGAGACAGTAAAAGCAGTCCCCTCTTAAGGTTTTGACTTCATAACGTTTTGGCTTTGGAAGATTTTTGTACTCTGACTAGGCAGGAATAGAAAGAAAAGCTTCTAGAGTGGCATGCAAGGCATATGAAAATGTCCATCAGTTCCTCTGTACTTGGGTGTGTGCTTCATGGGTGAAGATGGCTGTGGTAAAAGCATAATCGATTATGAGACCTTAATTGCTTTTGAAATGACCACAATCTTTTTATTACCACAGCAAAACGTGCTTTGGACTCCACTGTGGCCAGTGTTTAGATTGAGGCAGACCACAGGATGAAAAGAGCATGACCCTGCTACTCAGTTCCCCACGCTCCTGTCTAAAAACAGATAGACAAAAAAAGAAAAAAGAAATTTTCCACATATTCTAGTCCTTGGAGCTCAGCAAGCTGCATCTAGCTGGAGGCTGCAGTATTTGAGGTCCTGTGTTACTAATTTTATAGAGCAGAGCATTTGCATTTCCTCACTCGTCCATGCAGTCTGGAGGCCGTTTGCTGGTCATTTTATGTCCTCAGAGAATATTTTTGCCCATTTCTTCAAGAGGAGGGAGCTCTTTAGCCTGTTTTAGAGGCAGCACCAAACAGTCAATGTTGAAGACCCTCTCTGGAGATTGAGTCAATGCCCAGGACATTGCACACCTGGGTGTTGAGTATCTCCAGGGATGGACCTTTCTGGTCAACCTGTTTCAGTGCTTGACCACCCTCACCAAAAAATAAAAAAAGTCTTTGGTTTCTCTTTGGGTTAAATTGAAGAGAGTGAAATGTGGACTCAGGTTTTGGCTCATGTAGCTCTGTGCTTTCTGCACTGCATACCTTGGCTTCTCTTTGTGGAGGCCAAATTGAAAGTGACAGTCTCACACTTCTGTGGCTGATGTTAATGCCTGAAATCTGGCTCCCTGGGACACAGGTTTTGACTTACCTCTGGCATTTCAGGCATCTCACATTCCTTATTCTCCAACATTTTTAGCTTCCACTGGGCCAGTTTCACAGACAGCTCCTTTACAGCAGAGAGGAATTGTTCCTGTTTCTTCTCACCTGAAGCGTGGTCCAGTTGTTTTATGAGGTTACAACAAATCTGCTTGTGCTGGAGGGAGTTTGTGGGCCCTACCCAAGCCTTTCATATTGCCTAGAAGGAATTTTCTCCTTTGCTCATTCCTTCCTCTGTCATGCTCTTGGGAATTCAGTGGGACTTGTGACAAGGAAATGGTGAGCAGAGCCTGGCTACAGAGGGTTGCACTTGTGAAATATCTCCATTTTAATCCACATGTTTGTTCCAGCTAGACTATTTTCACAGCTGCTTATGGAGGAAAAAAGGGACACTAACAAATCTTGTGAGAGACCTCTTCAGTGCTTCAGTTTCTCATTTCCAAACATCCTTGTAAAAGAAATCACATCCACTTACACAAATGCCCCAAATAGACTTTTCTGTAAACTGAGGGAGAAAAAAAATATCCAGTCTCTAGTTGGAATTTAATTCAACAAAGGGCTGAACCCTCCCAGCACTGGAGCTGTTCCACATTTGCATCCGTTGAGGATGTGACCCCCAGCCCTCAGCCCTAACTGAACTTTCTCGGTAGTTTTGTACAGCAGTAGGACACACAAGCTAAAAAATAAATGAAGAATTCAGTGGGAATCATTTACAAATCTGTATTGTTTCCTTAGTTTCACTGCAACTCTAATTTTAATCCTAATGATAAAAGCTGTAGTATTACTAAGATATAGTTCTGGGGTTTTTTTCCCTTTCTGGTCTTGGGTGGTCTAGAATGTGCAGTAATTCATGTTCTCAGCTGGGTTTCCACCACATTTCTGATTGACCTGATTACTTTCCCAATGACAGAATCCAAAATTGAAACCACATCAGAACTCGCTGGAGTTGGTTCTGTTTTTGATGTTCCTGGAGCTTCTCTGGTGGCTCAGCAGGATATATGTCTTCATGAGGGTTTTTTAACCCCTTCATTTTTTTTTTCTCTTCTTTATTTTATTTTTTTTTTCTTCTTCTCATGGTGGGCTTACATTTGGGACATTAATTATTTAGGGAAGTCCTAAAGGAGGGCAACAAGGAAGGAGAGAATTCAATAGAGATGTTACATTTTGGGACTTAATTCTGGACATTAGCACGTATGGCTTGAGGGAGCTGTGCAGAGAAAAGAGCTTTTTCTGCAGAGAAAAGGATCTCTCATGACATTTTCTTTTGTTGCACTAACCCCTTATTTCCTTCCTCCCTTCCATCTCTGGAAAGATGGACACATATTACAAAAGTCTAGAACTTCATTTTTTATCACCTTTGCTAAAAGGAAAGACTAGGACAAGCTGAGCTGAATTTATTATATTAAAGAGTGCTTGTGATGGCATTGGGAAAGCTCCTCTGAAAGCCATGGTGCTTCATTGGGAGTCCTGAATTTGAATGTAACTGACCAGGGAGCTTTGTTTGGTTCCTTTTCCTTCTTGTCACAGCTTCTTCCTGGCAGAGCAAAGTGTAATGGGCTCTTCCCTCACACTGGGACTGGTTCCCCTCCTCTTTCTCTCACTCCCAATGAGACATAAAGTCATTAGGGCAGTATGTGATGTGGGGTTGGAGCCAGTCCAACTTACACCGAGGACTTCCTCATGCCCGGCACACACATCTTTGAGCAGTTAATATCCACATTTGCATGACATGGGTAAGGTTGCACTGAGGGGAACACGTGCCATATTAGGTAGTGTTAATGGTGCTGGTACCTTCTCCTATTTCCTCTGCTCCCTAAAAGCGTTTGGAGGTGGGAAAGCGAAGCTGTGCGCGCTGTATTTCCATGTGGTCATGGAAAACGGGGATCCAGAGGACATCTAGTTTGTGCTCAGCTCAGTAGCTCCTCCTAGCAGAAAATCCTCACTCTGAGGTGTATTGTTTGCTGAGCCCTTTTCAGAAGGTGGAAAAAGCATTTTGCAAAACAATAGGAAGTGGATAGTGTTGTGAAAACACGCTCCAGCTGAGTTTTGGCACCAGCAACACAAAACTTAAAGAATCTTATCCAACCCTTCATGGCTTTCAAAATGAACATCACGATGCTGTGAGTCAAATAACATTGTCCAACCCTTTTCATCCTGTTTGTAATTCCACTAGGGACATCATTACCGTAACCAGCTGCTCTGGGATTCTCTAATGAAAACTTTGTTTCTGAATAGAATAATTAAACCTTCATATTCAATTGTCAAACAGCTCCATCTTTGCTCAGTGCATGGATGTGATTAGCCACAGCAAACCATTCTGCAGCTTAAACTCACAATTGCATCTAGTATAAAAATGATTAATTAGGCGACGTGCTGTTTGGGAAGTTTACAAGCAGATCAATGAATAATGTTTAAGTGAAAATTTTATAGAGACGTTACGGGCACTGCAGGTTTTGTGGAAGCTTTGCTGACGGCTTACGGATGCGTGTGTTCATGTTCCATAAAGAAATTCTACATCATGGAGACAGGTTCAGAAGTTGTAAGTGGGAAGGGGAACCCTGAGGTTTTTGGAGTTTTCTTTCTATTAATGTTTTTGACAGTCCTTTTCCTGCTCTCAAAGCAAAGTTTCTAGTGTGAGCAATATTTGCCCAATTCTCTTAAAAATATATTTTTTGTTCTTGTGTGCTTTCTTAATTTTTGTGCTGAATGGGAAAGATTGAATATGCCTGGGAAAATTACCTGTGAACTGCAGCTAATCCACTATTAGTGTTTGAGACATTAAGAAAAATAATTGATCAAGTGAAGTAATCCCCACCCTTAATTTTATTATGTTGTTTTGTTTTGTTTGTTTTTTTTTTGTACATGCAGAGAAATGCATAGTAATGCACAGTTGTGTTTTGGTATCACAACTACTTTTATTATGTCATTCTTAAGCTTTTCCAGCTTCTTTTGAAATGTATATTTCCTTTGTCCTTGTGGCTTACTGACTTCTTATATCAGAGATGAATCAGGGCTTTTAACTGCACTTACAGCTAAATATTATCTAAATTGTTCTCTACAGCTGTTTTGGATAATTTCTTTAGAAAAAGTTGTTAATGCTTTTAATTCAATAGGGTGGTTCCTTGTAGTGCAGGAATATCACAGTGGAGCAGTTCTTCAGATATTTTTGTCACCCTTCATTTTAGCTCCCATCAGAGTACCACAGTTTTCTGCTCCTTGCTGCAGCAGTCACTCCTTCAGCTCTGGTCATGGAGATTGTCAGGTTTGGTGTTGGGTTTTCTGAGTTTTTTCCTACAGAAAGCTCAGAAGATGTAGGATGGGGACAAAAATGAATTATCAAAGATTAATTCTGTCTTGTGTGCATGGTCCACAGATGGCCCTATGTAAAGATTTTTGATTTGCACCTTATTTGTCTTTATACTGACAGTCACAGGCTTTCCCTGAAGTTACTTCCAATATATCTTTCTCCCCGTTTGCAGCCGTAAGGATAAAGACAAATAAACAAAGGCGAGCAAGCGCATTTCTGTCCTGTACCGTATGTTGCCCAAAATAGTAGTCAGATGGAAAAGATTTTTCCAGAAGTCTTCTGCTGCATAATCTGTTTCAAATAAAGATAATAAAATAAACAACTGTTTATAAAGAGAATGTGAATGAGCAGGGCTCCCCTGCTGCCTGTTGCGAGGGCGCTCAGTGCAGACGTTGTCTGCGAGAATTCCTGATCTGGCATACAAAGTTCTGGTTTTTATCTCCGAACCCCCTGCTCTGAAGCACTAGGGACAGATTTCAGGAAACCTATGTTAAATATAGCACCCCAGGAAACTCTCAAGCTCTGGTGTGAACAGGGAAGTTTCATGATGTAGACCCCTGGATCCTCATCTCCATCATCTGCAGGCAAAGTATTTGAGTGGTCCCTCTCTGTCTGTTTGACTCAGTAGTGGGAAATGTGGATTGGGTGATTTATCAGTTATCTTTGCTAACAGGCACTGCAGAGCAGACTGTGATCCTTGTAAACACTGATCCAGCCAGAGAGGTGTCACTTTGATGGAGCTGCTGCTCAATTCCCATTTACCATGGGTGTTCATGAGCTCCTGGAGATCAGAGTATGCCCACTTTCCAGAGCTCTGTGTTTCCCCTCCAACATTGCTGTTGAAGTCTTTGAGAGTTAGCTCTGTTTGGAGATTTCCAACTCATCCTGCATTGAGAGTGGTGGCCAGAAATCCATACAGAGCGGCCTTTTACACCACGATATGTTTAAGAAAGTCTGCCCCTGATCCTGGCCACATAGCTTGAAAAGCAGAGGAGCAACAGATGAACAAACGCCAGGGCATGTGGGAAAGGAAAAAGTGACCCAGACTTGGGATTGCTTTTTTTTTTTTTTCTGGAAAGATTTGATTAAAATTTTGCTTTGGACCTATTTTCCTATTAAAAATTTAAAAACCTAAACCCTAAACCTAAGTACACAAAGAAACAGATTTCCCGTCACAGGAAAAGAGGAGAGCAGACCTACATGGCAAGCACAGGGGAGAAGAGTGCCAGAGGTGGAAATTTTCTGGGATCTGCAAGTTGGGTTCAGCTGGTTACGAGTAAGAGGGTCTAGATGTGAATATTGGATCCCTCTCTAATTTGATTCTTATGGCAGTGATTATATTTATATACAGCCTGTAGACTCCAACCAAGTGTGGTGTCTCCAGGGATGGCACAGCCACACGCAAAAGTGTTCCTACCCTAAATTGTCTGTAGTCTAAGCCAACAACAACTGAGAAGGGAAATGGAAGAAGAGAAAAAGGGGTGGTCACCAGGAAGGTTTGGACATGAGGTTTTGATTCAGGCTTCCCTCCTGCCAGAGAATCTGCCTCGATCTCTGCAAATCTCATCCCTTTTTCACCTTGCCCTTGGCTCTGTTGCCTCTGTGCTGATCCTGTTGCCTGGTCTCCAGCCTTCAAGGATTTGCTGAGATTTGGGGTAACAAGCTCTTGGTGGCATCCTGTGACTCCGTGTTATGGGAATCATGCAGGAACAGGAGGACAGACAACTGTCTTTTCCCTTGGAAACCCAAAACCTGGGCCCCTTGTCTGGATGGGGGCCTGAAAATGTGAATCTCTTTATAAACTTGGGTTATCCAGTTTATAGTACAATTCCCTGGCAATGTGTCTTTCAATGGGCTTTTTTTCCCCTCTGTTTGTCACAACTTTTCATTATTCATTGTATAGTTCTGTTCTATTAGGGTAAGTTTACATGTTGTGGACAGCGCGAGGTTGGATAAAACAGAAAGAAAGGGTTGCTATTTTTAATTAAAAAATAACTGTCTGAAACCGTGGACATGGGAAGAGCAGTATTTCAGTATTTGCAGCTTGTGCTTTTTTCTGGATTTCTTTAAGCCATTAATTTTGGAATTAGGATAGTATTTGCTCTCTCCCCTCCCTCCCTCCCTTCTCACCTCTCCTAAATGTTCTACTTATCTGCGGAGTGATTCTGTGAACTGGTTCCCCTCTCACCCATCCACTTTAACTGCATCCAAGGTTTCGTTTTAGGAACAAGGAAGGGAGACAGGCTTGGCTTTTCCTTTCCCATGCTGCCATTTCTGGGCTTTATTTAATTTTTAGCTGTTTTATTTAAACGTTCATAAACTTGGGGCCTAAGCTGGGCTTAAGAGTGCACCGGGAAAGCGTTAAAAAAACACATCTTGAGCAAGGCTGAGAAGAATTCATGGATGCCAGGGCAATGTGTGTTTGATAAACATATGGACTTGAAGGCAGATAGGAGCAAGGAGGCACTTTGCCTGCATATAGCTGTATTATTTATGGATGTCTTTGCTGTGCAGCAAGGACCAGGTTCTGTTTAGCTCCTCTCTTTGGGTGGTCCGCGAGAGATTCTGAGTAGCCTTCAGTAGCCTTCAGGCATAATTGCCAGGCATGCTCTTGTATCTGAGATAGCTTAATAAAGCATTACATATCTTACTGCTTCTATATTTTATTACCTAACCCAGTGCATGCGGTCAGTGGGTAATTAAATTCAGCTGTGTTTTTACTCTCTGTTTTAAGGTCGAAGTATGAATTTCTCCACGAATTCTTTGAAACGGACTAATACGATGCATGCATGATAAAGGCAAGGCTAATCAGAGCCAGACTGTTAGTGCAATATAAGGTTGCCCCAGGTGTAATTTATTTTCATATTATTGGTGGTTTTACTGTTGAACATATTAGAAGACGAAGAAGAAATAATAATTCTTTTCCGTGTATGGCCAGAAAGCTACAGCCTGGGTTGAGAAGCTGGGTTTTCTTTTCATTTCTATTTTATGCCACGTTTCAGCTCAACCGCTTGTGCTCCGTACTGAAGTCGGTTTCAATTAACCTATTCCTTCATTAACTCACTCTCTAAGTACAGGAGGATATTGCTAGATTGCTCCGTGCCATTATGAAAAGGATTGTGGTGCAGCCTTTATTAAAAGCAATGTCTGCAGTGGAATGTATGCTGGAAAAAGCTTAAACAAATCTTTTTCTTGGATTTGACCAGCTGGGGCTGGAGTGGCTGCATGGGCTCCAGGAGGTGGAGTATTTTCACTGGGGGTGAGAGTGTCTTGAGAGCTTGGGGTGGTTGTGGGGTGGAGAAAGGGGAAAGGGGCACTTGCCCCAGTCTTGTGGCTCAAATCAGAGAGTTTGGGCAAGACCACTTGCATTTGGGGCTCTGTAGTTGTCATGTCAGGAATGAGGGTTGGCTGGGTGAAAGGGAGAGGCAGCAGAATCATGAATGCAGGATCCAGTCCTGCTGCTCTCAGAGGATTGATTACCTGGGGGACTTATTGCAGGGGGGAAAGTAGGTGTTTGTAAAGTTCTCTGGGAATATCCAGAGTTATAATGGAGTTGCTGTGGGTTTCTTTTTGCCCTAATCAAACCTATTTTACAGCTAATGTTCTCTCTCCCTTCAAAACTGTCCCTGCTTATCTCTTTAGACCACCCCATGTGCAATCTTGCTGTTGCACAGTATACCAGTTGTCAGTGCCAGAAAATTGTTTCATAAGCAGCAAAAACAGAGACCTAAGTTCCTGGAGGCTGGTGCTCCCGGGTCAGCACACAAAAGCATCTCAGGTGCCTGCTGGTGGCTGAGCCTTAATCTCACAGAGGCTCCTTGGTGAATATTCTTTGAAAATTTACAGGAACTTGAGGTGTGATTCCTCTCTGTGCCAGAGGGGGGAAAAAAAAAGAAAAAAACAGTCAGCACCACTTTTTTTGGTAGAGAGGGATGAGCACATTCAGGATGCACTAATATCACTCAGTTTCTTTAAAACATGCCCAATACCATCTGTTTATATTAAGGGATTAAAAACAGGAGAAGGCATCACAATAGCTATCATGAACCTGTATGGTCTTCCTCCATGGGCAAAGATGTGTTTGAGATTAACCACTGGATTGAAACCCACTGGAGATGGTCCCACCTGTGCACATAAGGCTAACAGACATCATGGAAGGAAGCTCCAAAAACCTGTAACTTTTGAGGGGGTGGACTGAAGTATAAACCCCTGACCAAACATGACAACACTGTGGCAAATTTGGCAGATGAAGTGATGATGTGCTGCAATTTACCACAATGTTGCCCTTTTCCACACCTGCCTAGTGACCCAGTGCAATGGATTAAACCCTCCTCTGCTGGAGCTCTACTCCAGAGCTGGGGAAAACCATCCTGCAAGTAAAGGGCCCCCCTCCCACCACTTCCAGGGCATTTCTTTTGACATTGTCCTTTCAGACAGGTGGCTTTTGACCCTGGTCAGGACAGGGGGGTGGAAAAAGGGTGGGCACACACAGCTGATGGTGAATCTGCCCTGATCACTTAGGCAAAGCTCTGGGCACTGTAATCTGGCTTTACCCAGGTGAGGTCCAGAAGCAGCAGAAAGCCTGCTTTAACATGCAGGAACTCAGGTTGATGTTTGACCTCTGCTTCTGCTTCCCCAGCTGTGAAGCAGTGAAAGAAATGTCCCCTCTCTCACGGCTGACTTTTGCCTTTGAATTGATATTTGCAAAACACTCAGAGCTCCCAGGCTGATGGGGCTGCAAACCACACAGCTCAACTCTGCTGTCACCAATTGGAAAGAGCCATGTTGGTCTTGGGATTTAGTCTTATAGAATTAAGATTATTTTATTGTTCTACGAACTATAGGGTGGTCTGTCTGCTAAATTACAGTACTCCCTGGGCTGGGCTAGTGCTTTCCCTGCCTGTTTGGGGTCAGGATTTGGCCCTTTCTAGTTTCATGTTTTCCTACTGAACTCATGAACCTGTATCAAATGTCGAAGCAACAAGAACTTGATGGTGATTCTCTGCCAGCAAGAAAGAGTTTCCCAAAAATCAGAACTTTCCTTCCACTGAACCCAAGCCCTTTCTCCATCTCTTTCCTTGCTATCTCCCCCATCCCATCCCCATCAACCCAACACAAAACCACCCCTTGAAGCTGGTGAGCCCAAGAACTGCCTGGGATCCAGGAAAACTTGATAGTGTGCAGATGCTGTTCTGTCTCTCGGCAATATTTACTTTTCAGATGAATCTTAAGTAAGCGTGAGGCCAGGAGACGCTGGAGCGTTTCTCAACACGATGAAACGGTCATCACCTCATCCAGCTGGAGGTGGGAAGCCCTTCCCTAAATTTTCTCACCCTCCTTGGCCTTGCTTGGGGAGCGGGTGGAGCTGGACCATCACCCCTGTTCCCTGACCCCTGACTCACTCAGTGACCTGGGTGGGGAGGAGAAAAGAACTCTGCTTCTCCTCTCCAGCCCCCCCTGCCCAAGCAGAGTCTGGGATTTATTCAGGCACTGTGAGACTGGGATTAGCTTTTCTCTGTTCCTCTTCAATGTGCCAGAGGCAATTCTGGGGGCATGGAAATGCCTTCCTGCTGCTGGAGTGAGTAGAGGGGGATGCCCTCTCTGTGGAGGGCACCAAGGGGCTGCGCTTGGGGGGATGAGGAACCAAAGGGCTGCCCGAGCCTGTGCTTCCCAGGCATGGCTCTGGGGATGTGCCCAGCCCTTGATGTGCAAAGGCATGTCCCGGGGCCCCGGCGAGCTCTTCAGGGATTTGAGGTTTTCTCCAAGCCCATCTCTGATGTTGGGATCTGACTGGAACACATGCGGCAAGCTAATCGCGTGCATCTGTGTCTTTTAAAAGCGCGGTCACCTGCTGATTGGGTTTAATTCTTTATCTTATTCCTGCTAATCCGTTTTCCAATCTGGTTCCCATTTGGAGACAAATTCCCCCAAACCCCAGCCACTGGTGGGATGGATGTATAGCAGCAGAGGCAAGAGGGGGAGAGAGCAGAGCAGTGCTTTCCATGGGGCAGCTACAGGCCAAGGAGAGGACACAGTGCCCTGTTAGATGCTGGATAACAAAACCCCACCCAACTTGTGCCACAAATACACAACAGCCCCATAACTGTCTCCACTTGGGATCCCACCTCCTGCAGGCTGCTATTGCCATGAAAACATGACAGCAGTGCTCTGCCAAGCATCCAAGGAATAACGGCCTGAGGATTTTATTGCGTGGAAAGATTCCCTTCAAACACACCCCGGAGCTGGCCCGGTGGTCCAGCAGCAGCGTAACAACCTGGGCTGCTGTGGGTTTTACAGCTGGTAGGTGGCAGTGCCCTGAGTTTGCTGCAGGCCTGGGGGGTCCCTGGAGCCTGTGTTGGCCCCTTGGCAGCAGCCAGTGCTTCCCATTCAGGGAAAGATGTGCTGGATGTATCAGCTGTCCTCCTTCCTCCCCTTGCTCTCTCTCCTTGCCCTCCAGTATTTTCAAGCTCAGAAGCTGCCAATGAGGGGGGAAAAGGGCAGTTTTCCTCTGCCAAGGGAGACAGGGGAGATCTGTGGTCTTTAGGGCTGGGAAACCCTGACCCTGCCACTCCTCTGGCCTTTAAAAAATCATTAACTGTTGCACCTCTGTTTCTCCTCCTTTTTCTTCTTTGTTAACCTCTATTCTACCTCAAATCTCTGCCTCACTGCTGGTTTCTCAGATTCTCCAAGAACCAGTTTCTGGTTCTCCTCAACTGCAGGTTTTCTGGGGGCAGAAGCCTCCGTGATGTCCTTCTGTCATGGAATATTTCTCAGAACTCACAGGGCTGGTTTTCCCTAGGGAAAAGTGCATGTTGTTAATATGATAGACATAGCACCAGGTGAAATCTTTGAGACTTGGTGTTTTTTGGTACAAGCTGGTCATGAGTTCCTGTGCCTCCAGATCTTCAGCTTGTCCTGCTGCTTTGATCAAAACTCAGTTTCCTATGCTTTTAACCCAGATGTGTAAACTCCAGGGCTGTTTCTAGTACAGATCAAACCCAACCAACAGATAAAGTCCTTCCAATTTCTGAGTATTAAACATCAGCAGTAAAAATTTAGATACACAAAGAAAAAAATAATCAAATTGTTCAATCAAGGAATTGATGCCTGGTATAGAGTATTCTGGGAGCTGTGTTTCCTCAGGTTCATGTAGTAGCTCTGATTCCTTGCTTTGTGTCTAGGTATTGGCTTTGTTCTCCCAGCATCCCTAACCACCCTTGGAGTAAGAAGTATATTCTTTTGTCCTGAAAAATACACCCCCCCCTCTAAGAATACCTTGCAATTTGCAGAAGATAGAAAGGTTATGGTTGTGATGTAATGAGAAAGTAAGTACAGGAGGCAAATGAGAAAGAGCTAATTTATTCTGCTGTAATAAAGGTCCTGAAGATGTGGGTCTTGTTCCCAGATTTATCACTGGTTTGCTCTGTGGCCTTGAATAAGTAATTTCACTTCCTCCTGTCTCTGCTTCTCCTCCTGCTCTTTGGCCCTCGAGCCTATGAACTCTCCAAGGAGAGCAGGCTCTGCCTTGTGCTTGTTCAGCAGGATCAGCTCCCACAGCCCTAAGCTCCTGTTTGGGAGTTGTTGGGACCTACATGTTGGTGCTGCAACTCATGTGCATGGGACCCTCAGGAGCTAGGTAATAAATAAGGGATTTTTTCAAAAATGCAGAAATGTAGCTAAAACAAAGGAATAGAAGGAAATAACCATTTCAGAACTCTCAGAGGACTAAGAGAAAAACTAGCAAGCTTATATATTTTTCCCGATCCTGCAGCACTAGCAAATTGTGGGACTGATGGGTGATGAGTTTGAAAGGACTGTGTATTTTTAATCTGTTTCCAAGTGTACGTGTGTGCACATGGATAAAATCCACAGTGCATTTTATAGGCCAGCCAAAAGGCACATGAGTGAAGCAGCATGTGATGCGGCCGTCGAAAGAACCCGTCACCCAGCCCAGAAAAAATTATGGCTGTGGCTCTAACCATTTTTTATCATTTCCATCTCTATTGACTGACATGTATTTTCTTCCTTCCCTGACCCAGAACACCAGGACTCTAAAACTACTGAAATGTTTGCACAATCTTGAAGCATTTATTTAAAAGTTGCTTTTCCCTGAAGGGTAGGTACTACAGCCAGATTCGAAGTCAGATCAAAAAAACCAAACAAATACTATCTTTACAAGCCCTTCATATCGGTATGTACCAAAGGACCTATCAGCTTCCTTTTCTTTTTGGCATGCTGACAACAGCCCAGTGCCTCAGGCAGAGAGCTGGAGTACGTGTTTACAACCCTTTCAAATTCACAGGCCAAACAGGAAAAGAAGGAAAATGTCAAAAATTACAAATAAAACAGTTGATCTTCAAAAGCAACGAGGCCTGCAAATGAATAATTTTTAGGCATGCTGTATCGGATTTCTTAAATATTTGTCACAGCTGTGAGTTGCATAGTGCAGTGTTTGTTAACCTTAGAACTTGTCTTAAGTGCTCTCACGAATAAATTTATTTATACTGAAAAATCCGAGTGTCTTAATAACTAAAACGTTTTTCAGAGGAGCTTTTCCTTTTTTTTTTTTTTTTTTTAAATGCTGCTTCAGAGAATCCTTCCCCATGTGCTTGACATATTGCAGCTTTCCTTCAGCAGAGAGCAGGAGTGATGATAGAGATGAGAAGAGGAAAAAAACAATGGGAAAGCAAGAGGTGGAAAAATTTGGGACTTGCCCATTTCTTGGGTTTTTGGCATGGACCCAGTGTTATGTGATGTCCTTTGGGTTGCAGGTACATCATGGCCTTGGATGTGTTGATTTTCTAAATTTTCTGGTTGTTGTGGAGATTGTCTGAGGAACTGAGGCACAGAAGGGTTTGCAGTGGGAATGGTCTTGCACAGGTTTAGGGACACCTTAGTTGGAGGCGTCTGGCCCTGGTTAGTTTAGATTTCCCCTGCAGTCAGTGGGAAAAGACAGAAGCTCTACAGGGTGATCCTTCTTATGCTAAGTCCTGAAGCTGCTCTGAGAAACGTATTTTTTTCCCTTGGCTGTTGTGGGATCCCAAACGATTAGTTTGGATTAGACACCTCTGGAGTCACTGGAGATGAATCCTGCTTTTCCCAGTTTCTTAGGGAAAGTGAAAAAAAGTAGATGGTTCTCATTCCAAGTGCTTGGTCAGGTGCTGAGGGCAGTGTGTCTGAGTGTTTTGGGTTTACCCCAACCTCTCCTAAGACTGACTGCAGAGATATTATTTGGCAATCTGCTCTGTGCAGAAAGGAGCACTGATGCTTTCTGCTCAGCCTGGGCAGGCAGATGTGATTTGAACAAACCCCTTTTTAGCTCCAAGTTTTGTCATTTTGAAGGGAGAAAGAAAATGTTACAGCTTCCACAGCCTATCAGATATGGTTTGGAAAACCAGCACAGCTTGTTTGCCCAAGAAACTCTGGAAAGAGGCTGAAAGCAGAGTACAGCTAGTACTTGTCAGAATAGCTGGGGAGGAGATGGAGTGGTCGTCACTGGAAGTCTTCAAGAATTAAAGAAGCGTTCCCCCCTCCCTCTGCCCCCATGCTTTTTGATTGGGAAATGTGTTCTAAAATATCTTCCCATTTGTACTCTGTGGATCTGTAGGTCTTGGTGTACCCTACAGATGGCAATTTCAGGTCCAGCTAAAGGGGGCTATTCCAAAGAGGCATCACCATTAGTCATTTGCTGCTGTGGTCTAGCCCAGCTGCCAGTGTATCTGTGCTAGCCAGCATGGTATTGATTAAG
This sequence comes from Passer domesticus, assembly GCF_036417665.1. NCBI lineage: Eukaryota > Metazoa > Chordata > Aves > Passeriformes > Passeridae > Passer > Passer domesticus. Next base: position 54,467,227 of record NC_087480.1, read on the forward strand.
AAATCCCTACTGTGATGCACAGAGTAAAAAGAGATGTATTTAAAACCACTCTTTTGGCAGGACTTGCAAACTTTTTTGTTTTGTTTTGTTGAGAAAAGCAATCCAACGTGAATAATCTTTTCCTGTAAATGTGTAGAAAACCTTTAATCAAATACAAATTAGTTCTAGGCATGAGAAATAAATGTTTGATGAAAACGTATCTTAGTCGTGGCACATAAATAGCTCTTCACAGTCAATATATAATCTTGCATCATTATGAAAGGAAGTGATCATTAAAAATATAATTTGGAGAGCAATATTTTACCTCCTAGTTGTCAAAAGACCCCTTCCCCCCCTCTTTCTGCACACAGTTATGGTCGGGGTTAATCCCCAAATGACTTCAACCATTCTAAATCAGGAGTAACAAACCCTGACTTCAAGCAAAGGTTCTTGGTGTAAAACACTGGAGGATCTCATCCTGTTGCCTGAGAAAAAAATGAAAAAATCTTAGGAAAGTACAACTGCCCTGGCACTGCAGAGAGAGGGGAAAAAAAGCAAAATAATTTAAACTTCTAAAGTAATATTTCTTTTCAGCTTCACCTGTGCTTTTAGTCCTCTTAATCAGTAAGCTGTTATAAAGGAAAATTATATGTTCCAGTCTCCTGATGAATTGTGTACTGAGATTTTGCATTAGTAACCATGAGCATTTACACTTTCCTAAGATTAAAGGCAGTTTTCCAAAGCTGTGTCTGCTTATTAATTAGTGTCTGATGAAGACAGATTGCAGACAGAAATAGTGGTTAGAAAATGGAGCTAACCTTTAAGACTAAATTAATCTCAGTTTTAATGGGTTTTAGTATGATATACAGGTTTTGTACATTTTCTGGTAAGTTTCCAATAGAAATGAAAGTGGTTACAGGCACAAAAAAGGAGGCTGAGTAAACATGGTAAGAGCAGATCCTGAAGAATGGCAGATCCATAATAATCTGCTAGAATGGCCTTTTAAATCTTTTCAAGTGCACAATGAGGCCAGAGGTTTTGAAGGTTCAGGTCTTCAGCCCAGCACCACTTGGAGAGGGTCTGTTGCACTTCCAGGGCAGTCCCAGCTGGTACCAGTATGGACCAACCTCCCTGACAGCAACATCCTCCAAGAAGATGGGAACAGGACTAAGGCTGAATAGGGGGATATCTTTATAAGGGGAAACCTATTAGTAACAAATAACTGTTTTAGGGTTTTACTGCCTTACCCCTTGGAGATCTACATGGAGCAGTTGAGTAGATTGTCTGGGCCTGGGAGAAAGTGAAAACTGAGTTAACAGCAGTGTGACCCCACTGCTGTGTCTTAAACAGAGGCCATGAGTTTTTTTCAGAGTTCTCCTAAAATCAGCAGCTGTTTTATTTTCTAGCATTTAATTTTTATATTGTGCTGTCAGGCATCATGTGATGTTAAAAGCAATGGCAACAAAGCATGAGGGAGAGTTGGCTTTGGGGGAAAACCTGTTCTTGTACAACTAGTTAACATGTGTTTCCATAAATCTGCAAATCTACTTCTGTGGGCTTTGAACATAATCTGGGCCTAGTAAAATGCAGTCAATTATACATCTATTTTAATAGTAAACCAAGTTTCAGAATGCTTGTATTGTTACGTAAGTGCTTATAATTCTCCTACTTCTATCGTATTTCCTTGGCACCTCATTTGAATTTACATTTATCTGAGGTCATAACTGGAATGGAGGTTCTGCTTTTGGTTAACTTTGGAGCACAGATCAGCTATCATGAGTTTAATAGAAATGTTGTCATTTCAGTGGCTTGCAACAAAAAAGTCAGTGACAGTTCCCTTCTGCCAGTGCAGGACTCTGGTGTCATAACATACCATGGAACAACTGCCACTGCAGACAAGCTTCTCTGTTACCCTAAATCAGTGTGATTTCATGGGTCTGTGCCATGGTGATCTTGTTTTTGCTCTTTGAGGGTCTGGCCCAGTAGGGATGGGCAGGTGGAGTTTGCTTGTAGATGAAAGAAAAAGCAGGTGAAATTGCAATACTTAGTGAGATCAGAAACATGCATCAGCTTTGGGGTACCCAGATTCATGACTCCTTTTATACTTGGAACTAGAAAAGTGTCAAAATCCTATCAGAATCCGCTATTTTTTATTCCTAGTGAGGTCCATCTAAGTTCTGTATCAGGACAGTGGGTAAAGTCAACTCCAAACACCCCCATAGGTGGTGGCTGGAAGCATGATTTTCAGTCCATGCTTTTCCAGCCTCTGGCACCTCCAGTGATTGTGTAGACAGCACAAACTGCAAATATAAATGCTTCAAACTGCACTCTATTTCCAGCTCTGGAAGCACACTAAAACGCAAATAGCTCTGGTCTTTACCTTGATTGATATGATGTTGCTGCCAGAGGAAAAAAGCAAGCTTTTTTTTTAATTTATTAAAATAAAGTCTCCTTTAAATAATTTTAGAGTTCCGAGATAACAAACAGCAAGACAAAGATCACAGCTGAAGGCTTTTATACCATCAGAATTGTTAGTCATTGTCTTTGAGCTTTGTATAAATAAATGATTGATGCCTCAAAACAAGACCCTTGAAGGTGTTTTTATAAGGCCACAAATGTGTCAAGCAGACTTATTAGATGTGAAGGGAATGATTATTTGTACAAAGTGAAATGAACATGTGCAATAATATTGTAAAATGTTTATTAGTCTAGAGTGTGCTGAATTTTCCTAAAATATATCAGGTTCTCAGTTTGCACTTAATGTAGTGTTAGGTATGACGCTATATCCTTCCTAGGCTATTTTCAGTGAGCGTTATGCTTTTTGCAGAGTAAATCATGGGTTTGTGTCCTTTAGAACAGGGATATTATCAAACATGAGGCAATGTTACCTGTCTAAAAATGCAGCATGAAGGAAAACATGCACTGATCAAAGGAGGGCTGATCAGATCGTGTCTATTGAGTAAATCTGATTTAGTAAATCTTTGCAGAACAAGTGGGATGCAAAGCTCTGAGAATGCTGCAGCATCTTTCCCCTTAGGTGATTGTCAATGCAGCTGGGCCCCAAAGGATGAGCTCCCTTGCTGGTCCCCAGCACCACATGTTACATTGCCAGTCAAAAGAGGGGATTCTGCCCAGTGATGTTTTTGAGGTGAGCAGAGCTATAAAGAGGTGTTTAGTTACACCCTTCTGAGTCCCCTCCTTCACACTTGTGCTCTAGCATCATGGCTTGATCTGTTATTGGAGGGTTATAACAGCAATGCAATTACTTTGTCCAACCAGTTCCCCACTACTCTACAGTCCCTCTTTCTCCCTGTCTGCAGGGATGATGGGGCACCTGCATGTTGCAGTTGGGAATTAATCTCTGAGCAACTGGCTTAAATACTCAATAATGGTCTGAGACTCTCTATGCCACATCTGAACTAGAAATCTTGTGCATTGAATGTGGGGCCTCAATGATCTGTTGCACCATTCTTAGGATGGATAAATTTTGCTGGATAAATTTCGCTAAATTTTAAAATTTTTATTGCCTTGTTTTTCAATCAGGATATTGCCCCTGCAGTTGAGTTGTGTTCTGTCCCCTGACTCTTTTAGGTATTTAATGATGCACTTTGGGGAGGTGACAAATTAAGTCATGCAGATCCATTTTGTCCTCTCTTCAGAGATACACCCAGTTAATGGGCTTCAACTGGACAGGACCTGTCAGTCCTTCTTCAGGAGAGACTTTTAGGGAGTCTTTGCTAACAGACAACCTGAAACAGAGTTTCTCACATTAATGGTACAAAACCTATCTCAGATTTGGGGTTTTCTACAAAAGCCCTTCTGCAGACCATCACTGTCCTAGTGGGATTAGCTTTCAAGATGATTGATGCCTGTACTTTTTCTTCCCTTACTACACCCTGCTCAAACATACAACTTGGAGGTGCTGTTGGTTGCAGAAACTTTTACATGAAAGTCTAGCAGAAGTGTTATCCTTTTAATTTTTTCTTAAGGCATATGGTTTTGGAAAGATATGTCTTACAAATTCCTTGGGGAACTCTATGGAAAGCATCCACTTGGAGCTCGTATATTTACACAAATTTTAATGCATTTCAGATAGTTGTCACAAGGTTGAATTTTGGTTCTGTCAGTTCAAAGAACTGGTTGGATTTAACAAAGAAATTAGGGGATCACACCTAGGGAATAAAGCTTGCTGTGAAATGTTTTCTGTAAAAGCCAGAACCAGGTGAAAATCACTTAGTTTCAGGTTTCATTACAAATTTGAAAACCATATCTCAGGTTCACTGAAAGGTTGGTTAAGGGTCATGCTGCAGGGCCTGGTTTGGAATGAACGTGGCTGATTTATGTCGTTTGCAGCAGAACTTGGTTTCATTCATTACTTTGACCCAGGTTCAGGGGTCTGCTCCTGTAAGCTCTCCTTGTGTGTTGAAGTCAATGGGAATTCCCTCCACAGAGGCCTTGGAGGATCCATCTCCATGAGAAACTCAAGTTTTTGATTGCTTAAAATGCCAGTTTTATTTCAACCCCTCACCACCTCCTCTGGTGGAAGTCAGCCTGATTCCATATTTGCCAGATGAGCTGTTCTGTTGCCCCCAGGTGCAGATCCAACCTGAATTGCAGAACCCAGGAGCCAAGTAACCAGAAATTTGCACAAATCCATCTGTGCTGAAGTCCCTGACTCCCACACAGCCCTGCTAGAGGGTCCCACTGCCCTTCTGCAAGCAGTGAGACCCACAGGTTAAAAGCTAAATCAGTGTGCTGCTGGTTGAATATTAGCCACATCTTTGACTAATGAGCATCTGGTTCCCCTTACCATTAAGAATATCCATGCGACTCACAGACAAGGTCTTGCAGACCTGGCTGTTGGTACTGAAGGATCTGTCACTTAATTTCCATTTCCCAGGGTTGCTGGTCTTTCCCACTTATGCTTCCAGGCAGTTCTTCTTGTCCATACTGAAAAGGCAAGCAAAAGATGAGGAGACTGAATATCTTCTTGACACCCCAGAAGCATCCATTGGAGCCTCATCACCAACTGGAACCTTTTTGTCTTGCTCTTTTCTAGTTATTAATCACTTGCAGATGCTCCCACAGCAGCATTCCTGTGGGAGACTACCAGCGTCAGTGTGGATTCCTTGCCTCAGTGTTACCAGAGTCAAAAAAAAAGAAAAAAAGCTGCCCTGAAGTTCTGGTTAATCCCTCAAAAGCAAGAACATTTACTCATGTGACAAACCTGGATGTTAGGCTAGCAATTTGCCTGTGAGAAGCTGCAGCAATGCTGAGGATTCATCTTGAAACCAGAGACTGGGCTCGCTAAACTTGGTGCCTGAGCTGGGATCTGCAAACATCAAACTGGAAATTAACCTGGAAAGCTGACTTGATTTCTGCTTTTACCTCCCTGGGGAAGCCTTTGCTTCCCAAACCAGTGGTGTAGACTGGTTAGAACCTTCTCAGCATTGGCTGGGATATCTGTGTGATGTCTTGGCTGGAAGGTGCACCCCAAAGAACAGATTATGACTGAAACTTTGTCACTTGGGTGGGATCTATGCGAAGCTCAGACAGAAAAGTCTTGTCCTGTGGGGCTGTAACACACACTCAGTGGTCCCTGCCATAGGGCTCAGCGGAACCTTGTCTCCTGGTGGCTACCTGAGAGATAACTTTGTACATATATATTCTGGCCACTGGCAAGCATGAGACAATTCAGCTTAGCTTAAACCTCCTTCTGGGTGGGTTAAATTAATCCAAATTACCTCATGTTTGCTGCAGGCTGGGAACACACACAGGCTGTTGCTGTGGTGGTTCACATAATGTCAGGTTGGTTGTGCAAGGTAGTGCCAAAGACCTCTCTAACACAGTAACTCAGACACTGGTGGTGGTCAACAGGGTGGTCACAGAAAAACTACAGCAACAGGGCAAGCATCTGGTGACATTTTTCTAGTATCACTCTTTTGACCTTCATCATTTTAAGGCTCAAACACACATCAGACAAAGGTTGTATTTTGTATTTAAGGAAGTGGGATTTTTTCTCTGAGGAGTTTTTCTAATAATTTTTTGAACCCACATACATTTTACAGCATCCCATGCAAGGAATTCTTTAGCTACACCAAGTGCTCTGGGAAGAGATGTTTGCTTTCATTTCTTCTTGGTCTGCTCTTTGTTGTTTTCTCCACTGTTTCCCAGGATGTGCTAGAAAGGAGAGTAAACAATTCATCCCTACTCATTGTGGCCAGGATCCCACTGATCTCTGTCACATCCCATTTCAGTCATATCTTCTAATTTGAGAAGTGCTTCTATTGAGTCATGCCTCATGCAGCAGCCATTCAAGACCCTGGATCATGCTTGTAATGTGTTGGGCTAAATGTGGGTGCATATGAGTCATGTGAATCAGGGCATTTTATTCAGCTTTCTTTCCACTCATAACTTTGAAGAACAAATCATGTGAAAAAATAAAGCAGTCTGTAATAAGTCTATAATATTATAATAAATAACAAATCTAGGCCCATCAGAATCTGGTTGGTTTCATGCTGATGCCTTCTCTACCTCTTTCTCTTCTCATGAGTCAGAGCACCATCAGCAATGCTCCTTGTTATTGATATCTTCCATTCTCCATGTATCTGAGCCTTTGGAATGAAGGATAGGGTGACAAAATGTGGTATTAAGAAGTTCTCTACAAGATTAATGGAGGAAATGAGATTGTTTGTTCTTTGAGAAAATGTGGTTGGTTTCTGCCTTTTACCAGAGGTTAATTTGCTTTAAAAGCTTGGACGATTTGGCACAAGAAGGTTTCAGGTTGGGCTAGGGAAGATGTTCAGAATGTCTGTGCTGTGTTATTGAGACACACTGAGCAGTAACCCAACGCCCAGCCTCTGTGTGGCCTTTCTGTTTTACATGCTATGGACAAGTACATTACTGTTTAACAGTCGACTTCCTGGGAAAGGGAAAGCTGGATTTTTATTGATCTTGTGCTGTTTCAAATCCACCTACTCTCAGCTGCATGGTGTTCACTTGGAAAGCATCTGACGGGATGTTCCTGGAAAAGCCTCACTCTGTGGAGCAATACAATGCTTCTTTGTTTGTCGTCTGCTCGCTGAGGCCAGTCAGCCCTATTGAATGAACCTCAGATGTTTTGATTTGTTCTTTGGTGAAAGTTTATATGACTTAAGCTATCTTTTTAGCCTTCCCGCCTTCCCCTTTGGGTTTCTTCTGAAGAACAAAGCCATTTGAATTAAATTGCTCTGTATTGGGATTTCAAACATTAATGAATGTTGTTTCAAAGTGTTATCTCATTTGGGGCATGAAATGACGACGGGCCACCATTCTTGTGCCAGTAGAAGAATCTGTGTGGCTTTGGGATTGTTTGCTATTTCTTTAAACAGATCGGCTCTTTGAAAGGGTCATTTGTTTCCATACATTTCTTATTATAAAAGCAAAAATAATGAACAGCTAGAAGGCCAACATAAAGCAGCTGTATTATATGTGCTGGGAGATGCGATGTGTAGTCTAGCTATTGAAACAGGATTATCAAAAAAAGAACTCTTGCTACTATTTTTGAGACCCACAGGCATTGCAACTGTTTGTTTTATATATGTAAGAAGACAAATTCTTTGCAGTGGAGCACCTCCACTTCCCTGGAATCACAGAGATGAAGATGGCCTTCTGACATGGTGTATTAAAGACCTTCATTTAAATAATGTGTTCCTAGGTAAAAACCTTGAAGGGAGCCTTTCAGGCTTCTTCTGAAATCAGTGTGCAAAGGCTGTATGTAAAAGCAGATGTTTGCAGTATATATATTTCCAGTGGAGTTCAATGGCAACAAATATTATGTTAAAAAAGGAATTTTTTCTTTTTCTTTTTTCTTTTTTTTAAAATTAATAGAAGAAGCTGTTGAGTGGCATTCATGGTAATGGATGACTATGGTCAAGTCAGGTCCTTTATTGATAATAATCCCTGGTCCCTGTGTCATTGAGAACAGTTTCTATAGGTACAAATGAGTCAGTATAAAGGAAGCCAGGATAATACATCAGGGCTGGGTGGGAGATTACTTCATTTAACTTCCGCCTTCCTTTCTTTGAGGTCCTATTAAGCTAAATAATGGCAGTCTATAAAATGGAGGAATGATTGAAGTGTGCCTGCAAACCAATTATATCATTCTGGACGTGGTCTCCAGCGCTCTTTGTCTATGTATATGTACATGTATCTGTGTCTTGTCTCTCTTGGCTGGGATTCCAGCTCTCTTGAAACTGCTGTTTTATGTGCACCAGTTAATTGTGAGAGTTGTTGGTTTTCAGAATTGTTGCTTTTATTCTTTCCCTCCCCCCCCTCCAACTGCTGGTTGCATTTTGTGTCACAAAAGGCTTTCTGAAGGGCTGTGCTCTGACTGTTGAGTTTAGAACTGCAACTTGTATTTTGTTCCTCTAGCAAGTCCCTGTTAGCTCCATCTGAAAAGGTGGGGGAAAAAATAGATGAAAAAGATGTTTTGATGAATGTGTACCTTACTTCAATTGCCTCTCTGGGAAAGTCATGGGTGAAAGGGATATCCGAGGTCAGGCCTGGGAAGGAAAACATGAAAGGATACTTCACACCAAAGCCAAATATTGATTTCTTGCATGACAGAGGCCAGGTTGGTGAGACCCATCATATAAGATCATGACCTATTTAGTCCTTTCGTTGACTGAGACCAGCAATAGAGGTAAAGTTCAAAAATCCATAGCAGACAGTTTTGTATCAAGACATGAGAAGTAGAAATTTTGTGCTCACATACAAACATACAATAAATATTACTTTATAGAAGACTGAAGGAATTGCATCTGCCATGGAGGAGTTACTTAAAATTTCCGTAAGATGTTATCCTTTCTCATATCTAGTGCGACTCTTGGGTCGGGTGATGTCATGGCATGACTCCCAGTCCCATGGGTCAGTGGAGTAAGGAGTCGACAAGTAAAACACCTTGCAAATTTGCACACTAATCAATTGCCCTTCTTTTAAGATGTTATGGAAGAAAGGAAACACAAAGCCAGCATGTATTTTCCTTGTTCTGTCAAGTGGATGCCTGTACAAATATGAGGTGGGGAAAGTGAGGGGAAAAAAATGGATCCCCACCAAAACACTTGTAAACTCTTCCATAAATTCTGTATGTCATTCCTGGTGAGATTTAGATGAAATAAATCTATCTCTGGCCATTCATGAAACATGAAATAATCACAGGGTTATGCCATTTCTAGCCATCTAAATGAAAACAATATATAGAACAGATCAAATGAGACCAATGGGGCTGTATAAGTCATTAGAGATTTAGTGCAGAAAGACCAAAATGGTAAAAAAACTTGTCCAGATAGGTGTACTGTGACTTCCATGATCAAATACAAAAATGGGGCTATATAAGATGGGAGTTTGGCTCCTTGCTTACTTTACCATCTTCTTCCATCTACCATGGATTATTGTCTTGCACAAAATCCCAAGATTATGCATGTTTGTTGTTTTTTATGAAAATTCCACTTAGAAGTATTTGCTAAAGATTACCAGGTGATTTATAAATGTTTAAAAAAATCACAAACTGTTAGGGAAGCCAAGAAATTGTGTAGAATCACAGCTTAAAGCTGACTTTTCTAAGGGCTTTTTAATGGTCTGTGCCTCATGGTACTTGTGTTCATCACCACATTAGCACACATACTAATAATCTCTTGGCTCCTTATAAAAAGCTTCTAAGCCTAACCTTTGCAGGAAGTGAGATAGACATGTCTGTGTATCTGTCTGTTTTATAATGGGAATGTTGCTGTAGCTGTAATGATATAAAAATATATTAGAGTTAAAACCACCCTTTTGTAGTTTATGGTATTATATTATGGGAGATGTAAGATTGTTGCTGAGATGAAATAGGAACTTACATTTAAATCTCTGTTTTGATTCATTAAAAACTTGAGTTCAAAATGGTCTTTGGAGGCCATATTTTTTGTCTAATATATCTATATATGTTTCTTTAAACATCTGAGATGATCCCTTGCCCAGACATTCTTTTGGGTACATGGAGGGTTAAGTCAGTTATTTGTAGTCTTCTCATTTGGGAAAAATCCAGTGGCAAAGGTAACTTCAGGATGACAAACATCCACTATTTCAAAGTTATTGCTGTTAGGGTCTGTAGGCACTGTCAGTCTGCTGGACTAGGATGCACAGGTCTCTCTTCCTTTCTCACATCTCCTTGCCATTAGAGGTTATTCTCCCTTTGTATGTATGAAGATGCACTTTATGTGCTCAACTTTCCAGTCTTTAATTAATACCAAAGCATTTTGTACATGTCAGCTGGTCTGTTTAGGTGGGACTTTTCCTGATCATCTGTAGCCAGCTCCTTGGAGAAGTAGATTGATGATCTTTTCGTTCGTGAAGCAGCCAGGATTGACTGTTTTTATAACTTGTTTTTAACTGTCTAAACTTACTGCAAAATTGTAGTGACAGTAGAGTGCTCTGGGACGGTTTAACAGGTTATGAAGAGATTACAGTATTTATCCATGTTTACCCTTGGCTAGTTGTCTTCAATACCTTCTGCAAATGATTGCTTTCAGCAAGTCCTGTGTGCTGGGGCATCTTCAGTCTCATCATCCCCATGGTCCTGTACCTACCCTGCTTTCTTCCCTGATGCCATAAGGCTTTGTTCCTAGGTCATGCCATCCCTCTGCACCCTGACATGTGTCCAAGCTCAAGTGTTATCTCTGCTTAGAAATATTTTAAGATCTTCTGAAAGACGAGTAGGGGAAAAGCAGGCTTGCAGTCCCCCCGTGAGTTTGGGAAACATGTAGAGGAGGCTGGGGCCAAGCATCTTCCCTCAGCTTTTTCCCCCCTAAAATTGGATTAAAGAATCCCAGTACCCTCAGCTGTTCCTCATGGGACTAATGCCCCAGACCATGTATCCAGCAAACATCATCCATTCTGGACAGTGACTGAAGCAGGAATTGTGTGAAAAAACCTGATAGAGTTTGGTGTATTTAAATACTTTTGAGTCATAGACAGGAGCAATACAAAAGTTACACAGCCATTCTCAATTCCACCATTTCCTGACTTCAGATCACTTGACCTGTGCGCGTTTAATGTTCTCTCTATATAAGTTTTGAGTGCAATAGGTGCTTATATTCTTGATTGATGTATAACTCATAAAAGTTTCCATGCCAGTATCAGTATTTATATACAGAGATAACTGTTGCTATGGCTATGTGGTGTCCTGAAAATGCTTGGTCTTTTTTTTTTTTTTCCTATTTATTTTTCAAACAGGGCTTGGTCAAGTAAAGTAAATATCTTGCCTTAATTTAATTTTTATGTTTGCTGTAAAACTTGTTTAAAAAAAAAAAGAAAAGAAACATTAGCATTTCACAGCAGAAACACAAAAATTTTACATTACCAGGCAAGTCGACTTTGGCATTTTTCCTTTCAGTCAGTTTGTTTTTCTAATATAAAACTAATATGACATAATGTATAATCTAATTTGGAAATTACAATTTACTTGGAAGGATTATGCTGCCAGCCAATACCAACAAAGAAAGAAATTATTCGAGAATGTTTCTTTCCTTCTTAACGTGGTCGATAATTTATTTTTCCTTCAGAAGATTACTTTTTTCTTTACGACATTTCCTGCTGGTGTGATTTGCATTAGGATTAAATAATATATTCCATGCTTAACTTATGCACCAAAAAAAGTGAATTATTTCTCAAATTAAAAAAAAAGGTGCAAATTGGTATCTTGTTATGGACTTCGCTTTGCTTACTTCGCAGTGAAGAGTGTTGATCATTTTCAGATGGCTTGGAAGTAATTACTTTATTTGTCCTGACAGTGTTTACATGAAGGGGCAATTTGAAATGGGTAGATCTGTGTCTTTTATGAATAAAGGCCACTAAGATGGCTTAGGAACAGGAGAAGTTGAAAAATGGGTAATCCAACTGTGGTAATTCTGACTAACACCGAATTACCGTGTTGACTCTTGTTAACCACAAAAGTTTAAGTGTTCATCCAACATGTTGTGTTACAGGGCTGTGGCATTTCTTCAGGAGCTTTCCATTCACAGCAACGTGCTGGGAATGTGTTAAGTTGTATTAAATGTTCCCGTATCTCCTGTGGATGCTTCAGAGGGAGCAGCTTTGTTAGCCTTGAGCGTGTAAAGGAGCATTAGGAAAAAGTTCTACTGAGTTCTGCTGGAACAAGTTTGTGCCTGGCACAGCAACCAAAAGTGCAGCCTCTATGTTAAGCAGAGAAAATTAGACACAATGGACCCATTTAATGAAGAATTCATAGTCCTGAGCAAAATGTGCTGTGGACTAAATTAGAGTGCTGCTAAAATAAAAAAAGAAATACGTACCTACTTCTGATTTCTACATTTCAATTGGGGATGAGATCCAACTGTAACATTATTAACACTAATTTAAAGGGAAGTCTTCTACTGGATTTGGGTGGTATTGGAGTGGGATTTGGAAAATCTGGACCCAGTTATGGCTCTGCCACAGACTTTTAATTTTGGCCTCTGGCAAGTCACTTATCCTTGGCATTCCTCAGTTTCCCATCTCTAAAAGCAAGGTCATGTCAATTCCCCCCATTATTTCCTCTTGCCTGTTTAGTCTTGAGTTTCTTTAGGGTGATTTCTTGCAGTGCATTTCTAATTGTTTTTTATAACTGTCCTGCACAATGAGACCTTAGTCTCAGTTGGGATCTCTGCTGTAATACAGATAATATTATTGTTGACAGCTGTTGTTGTATCTGTGTAATGTAGTAGCATAAAGCAATAAAGCTTCCTCCCCGCCTGGTATTTAAAATGTAGAGAACGGTTTTGTTGACTCTTCTTCTTGTTTGTTCTTCAGTAAAGTTAGCTCAAAGCTATTTTCTGGAAGGCTATCTGAGTACTCATGGTAGTAAACCAGGACTTTGAATGAACTTAGGGTACTGCCATCCTGCTGTAAAGATCTTCCTTGTGTTGTATTTCCTTATCTTGAAACCTTGAAGATATGCTGATATCATTGCAGGTCATCTACTGAGTGGGTAAATGGGATCACCATTTTAGGCAGTTTTTTGAGTTTTTAAAATGTTTTTTCCTGCTGTAAATTGTTCTGTTCTTCTGAAGTTGAAAATTAAATTGTGTGAATTTTTAGTTTGTTTACCTTATTCTAGCATGTAGTCTGTCTGTCCTCATTTCCACTGACCTGTTGGATTTGGTGCAAAAACTGACACCTAGCAGAAGGTCTTTAAAAAAACCTTACCAGATTCATGAAAACCTGAAGCTGGGTGAAGGAAAGAGACTCTTAACTTCCCCTGCAAGACCTTCAGCTTGAGCTCAGCCTGAGCACTAGACACTGGAGAATCTAAAGCACAAACATCTCAGGAGAATGTGTTTCATAGGCTCTGCCTGTCATGAACAGTATATCCTAACACGGCAGGGTTTGCTATAAGTGCAGCAAGACCTGGTGTATCTTCCCAAACAGAATGGTTCTGACTGTGTCTAAGGTGCTTTGCTGTTTAACCCACCCTCTCTCCTCCTGCCCCAGGGTAGGCCACAGAGAGTTCAGGCATCATCAGGACTTGGCTGTGACCGGCACCATGCAAACCTGCCCCTTCCCCAGGGGAGCTGGTGTGTAAATAGGTGCAGGAACCGCAAACCATCTTGGAATAACTTGAATTCCAGCCAGAATAAGCACAGAAAAAACTCTTTTGTTTGGACATAAATATAATTGACCTTCTACTGTGGTTGCTGGTGTCAAGTTTAGTGCCGAAGTCCAAGGGCAGTTGATATGGCAGCAGCAGACAGCGAAGTTCAGGGCAGGCTGTAAAGATCTGTGTGCTGCTGCTGCTGTTTCCAGCACTCATTGCCAGACTTGGAGATAGAAAACAACACAGAGATAAGGCAAGTGATCTCATTTTTATTGAGTGAGTTTGGCCTTGAGGACTGTCCACTCCACAGCTTCACCTAAAAGTTGATCTTTGCTAGATTCATGAAGACTTAACAAAGCTGTGAAATGTATTTGGAAAATAAGTATGGACACACTGAAACACCCTCCAGGATATCCCACCGTAAAGGATGCATATCAGGCTCCTTGTGTGGCATTTGAAGACTATAAACATGTTGCCATGATTTGCTATGTTTCCTGAGGGTTTACAAAAAAAAGTGGCCCTTTTAGGGGATTGCCATATTGAGATTGACAATTTGATGTAAACCATAGCCCAGCATCGAATGTTCTGTTTAATGCAATTCTGTGTTTGTCAGCTGTAACCAATTACGCTTTCATTGTGCTCAGTGACACCGACATGGCTCCTTTTCACCCAGTTGTTGCTAATACCATTTTATACACCTTCCATGGCCAAGCCCTGTTGGAAGCTGTGTAATATGTATAACCTGCTGCTCCTTTCCCCTTGTGCTGGCAAAGTGTGAGATACCCAGAGCAGCTTTGAGTTCTAGGGAGTCTTTTGTGTGGCTTGGAGAATGGGGTCTTGAGGAAAGCACTGTGACCTGGAGCTGAGTAGCAATGGGATAATAACTTGTGGTTAAAAACTACAGCTGAGATGTTTCTGGAGGATTGTGCCTGTATGTTGAGGCTGCTAATCCTGGTTTGTGACTGCAGTAGGAAGCTAAACTGGAAACAAGTCAAAGCTTTAATGTCATCTGGTTTTCCCTCCAAACCATGAACTCAAAGGCCATGAAAACCTTAATCCTCATGGTCCCCAGTGTAGTCCTGCATGGTTTTGCAGTGAAGTCTAGGCCCTGAAAGGACCCTGGAGAGGCAGGCATGTGCATGTGGAGAGAGTTTTCTGGCACAGAGTGTTCCTGTGGGATGAATGTCTTTATATTTAGGGCTATTATCTTGCTGTCTTTTTCCCCCCAAAAAAGGTATTTCATCTACAGGAGAAGTTTAGTAGTTGGTAAGGTTGATTTTAAATGGCTTGTTGTTTGTGAAGCTGTCAGTCAGGAATCTGGTGGCTGGCTCTGTGCAGGTCCATGTTGTCAGAGTAGGACATGGGGCAACTCTACATCTTCAGCACACGAACTCCCATTGCCCTTCATTTGGAGTTGGGCAGCTCCTCTGGAGGTGGTGGGAGGATCTCCAGGTGTGAGGGCAGCTGGGGCCTGGGCATGCCTCCATGGAGCACCTCAGCACTTTGATCTCATACCCAGAGCTGGACACCCTGCATGTTTGTCTAATAAAGAATCTTGTCTCTGGCAGAGGCTGCAAGTGGGTACAAACAGAAAAGGAAAGGTGCAGGGCAAGCATGCAGGACACTTCCAAATACTGTGCATCCCCCAACAACCTCCTGGATTAGAGGTGGTTTAAGCTTTTTAAAGAAATCTCAGGGCTTTTTTCCTTCAAATATTTTTCCTTGAACTTGTGCTGGTCTCCATTTTCTCTTAATTGAACATTCTGGGATATACACTGGGATAGAGTGATGCAGCTTAACTCCAAGCTGTGTTTGAATCATCCAACCTATTTCTTTGTGTTTGCTTTTAACCTGCCACCTTCGAGCCTTTGAAAGTTTAATTTGATGTTCCTGCTCCAAGAACTCAAATTCTGGTGTTGGAAGATATCATGAACCACTGCATCTTGCCCAGGCCAGAATTGTGTACAAACAATTCATATTCCATCTTAGGTATCTTTTTTTCCAGCAAGAGGCCTGCTTAGTCATTCTTTGTATCAAGACCATTGGCTATTTAGCTCTCTTCTTCTTGAGAAAAATAGGCATCAGGACCTCAGATTGAGTCCCTGAGGCTCAGAAACTTTGCATGAAGCAGCAGACTGGCTCACCCAAATGGAAATGTCCTGGATGTCTCTCCTGTTTTCTTTTCCCAGTGTCAGCCAGCAGCCATGGTTTAAACTTGATTACATTGCAACCAGAGTTGGAATTACTCCACTTCTTATAGGAGGTCTTGTTGCAGTTCCCCATTTGTTCATAGTCTGTTTGAAAGTTTTACGATGCAGTGGGTTTGGAGATGCTACAGCTGAAAAAGGGATACAATTTGGAAGACATTATTAAGTTTTGACCTTGAGTTCTATCTGGACAGTGAGTGTGGATTTCCCCGTGGAGCTTGGATGGGTGTCTTCACCCTGACATTGCTGCAGAGACCCTGGGACAATGAGGCAAAGCTGCTACCAGTCCACCCAAGTAATTCTTGAAAGAGCTGGGGAGAAAACAGGTTGCCTTCACACTGCAACCAAGACTTTGCTTGTGCTTATAATAAATTAAAGGTCTTCACTTCTTCATATTGTAAATAAATCACTAAATCCAAGCTTGGAGGGAGGAAGGAGAATAGCACTTTACAAAAGTGGTGTTGTTTCCTCTGGGATTGTCTATCAACTGGCTTCAAACCCAGGATTTAGTTGCAGCACTGTTTAAAAACAGTGTCAGCCCTGCTGCAGCACCATAAACTTTCAAAAATTGGAAAGGTCCCTCATAGTATGAGGGGGATTTCTTATATCTGCTGAATTTACAGCAAACTCATGAGATGTCTGGATGAGTGACTCAATGATTGGTTTTAATTTTAATCACTTTCCCAGTAGAAAGTAATTTTTTAGCAAAGTAAATAGCAGGGGAAAAATTGTATTTGAAATTTTCATTTTCTCCCCATGAGGCTTTGGTTTTAAAAAGCTGTAAAAACATCCTTTGCTTCCTTTGCTTTTGGCAAGCAAGAACTTAAAATGGCTGGTTTCTAGATTCATGACATAACATTTTGGCCAGTATGGCATAAAATTACAAAAACCATTAAAACAAAGAGCAAATTTATTTTAATTCAGGCAAAAACCCCAAACCAAACCCCACCCATTTTCCCTTTCATCCATATTTTTCACCATGGAAGATTCTTCAGCTGAGACCCAGACCCACATTGCTGTGGCATGGAGGTTCCCACTTTCCCATCATGGACTGTGCTCTTTGAGCCATGCACTGCTGGCTGTGAAATGATATTTCAAAGCCATTAATACCAAAACGTCAGGGCTGGCTCTGCACCCCAAATGAACCAGTTGTTTCAGCCAGGCTGTTTCCCAGGGCAGCAAGCAGCCCTGGATGATGGCAGAGCCTGGCAGGAGCGTGGCCATGCCCCCCAGCACAGCCAGCTCAGCCCTCTGGGCTCTTGGGCTCCTCAGACTGGTGCTGCCCCTGCTCAGTAAAGGCACATTCTCAAAGCTGTTAAATAGTAATAGTCATCTTTGGTCTTCTTTTCTCCTTTTATTTGCTGCTGAGTTTGGCTCCCTCCTCTCTGACCAGCCCCAGTTCGATTTCTTGGCTTTGCATGCTGGTGTCAGTGAATTAGCTCTTTGTTCTTCCAGGAGAAGAGCTGGATCTCCAGGACTCACTGGGAGACCACCAGCTGACTTGTGCTTTGCTGCTCCTTCCTCAGGGGTGGCCACTGCTTGTGGTCCCTTGTCAGTGTTTGGTGGGCACAAAGCACAGCTTTGTGCCATGTGGGGAAGGTCCTCCCAGTCACTCTGTGAGCCAGGAGAGAGGAGGTGGTCACAGCAAGGAGTGGGCTTCCCTGGAGCAAAGACGCTGTGAAGTGGGGCATTTCCAGGTGATAGTGGCAAAGGGGCTGCTCCCCACAAAGGCTCAGCAGCTGGGAGGGAGGTGGGTGCTGAACTGCTGAGGCTGGAGGGAGATTCGGTGCTTTCGACTCCCGTCTGAACTTCCTGTGGCCTTCACAGAGCTCCTCATCTAGGAGAGCTCAGTCTCTGGAAAGAGAAGCAGTAAATGCATCAAGGGTGCTGGGGGACTCAGCCTAGCTAGGTGAGGTTTCATCCTCACTCCAGGCACCTGGGCTTATGCAGTTCTTCAGGGAGTCTCAAGTGAAAGAAATCTAAGTGAACACCACCTCCTGCTTTTTGCCGCCCAAATGTCCTGGTAAGGAGGTGTCTAAGACTGACCCTTCTCTCCAATACAGAGTGCCTGGCCCCAGCAAGCCCTGCAGGCCAGGTGAGATGTGGCTGGGTGAGATCTCTGCCCTGTGGAGGCATCTTGAGGGGTTTATGGTGCACAGGCTGGAGGTTCACCAGGTGTGTGATGGGAGCATGCTCCTCCTCATCTCTCCATGTCACTGTGTGCCATCAGCAGCCAGGCTCTGCTGCTCCCCTCAGGCAGCTGTCACAGGATTTCCAAGTGCTTTTAAGGGAAAAAGGGAAGAAAACGTGCATGGAGTTTTACCAAGTGTGACCTGTAACAGACTATTAGCTGAAAGCTAATTTTCCAGATAATGGATGTTGCTTTAAAGATTATTGCTGGAATCTTATGCTTGCCCATAAAAAACATAGAGATTACACTTGATGATGATAATGCTTTGTCTCTCTGAGAGTGCCCTTCTACTAGAGCTCTTCAAACACTCATTTAAGCTTTGAACAATCCTAGGAAGCAGATTTTTTTTCTTTAAGTAGCAGATTGACCCAAACTGAGGCATTCTGAAGTATGGACACTTATTTTCAAGACCTGTAAGCAAGCTTGTAGCAGAGTTGGGAGTTGAACTACCCCTTCTTCTACCCTCAGCTGTTAAAGAATGCCAGTACAGGCTTTGGATGGTGTCATTTGTGGGAGAAAGGCACTTGGTTGTCACCCATAAACAAGTCCAGTGTTTCTGTTATGGTTTATATTTATCTTCTCTCCTTTCCCACCTACTTTATTTTTTTAATCTTTATTTATCTTTTATATCTTCATTCATCTCTTACTGTCTTGAAAGAAAAAGGAAAACAGCACATAGGTAGCAGGTTATCCCACTGGGAAAGGAAGCCTTGCTCTCTGCAGTTTGGCAGCACAGCAGAGGGGATGGGGAGCTTGGATCATAACTGGAGAGACAGGGAAGAAAACCTTTGTGTGGGGAAGGTGAGTGGAACTATGGCTTCTATTACCATAGGTGGATTCTGAAAGCAGACCTGTCAGATGTCTATCACATGCTGTTTGCCTGTGCTCTGGGGGCAAGAAAAATCCAGAAAATCTTGCAAAATCTTGTATTTTTGTGATGCTGTTTGTACATGTCCAGAAGTGACCAGGTATGACCATATGGGGGAGGTGAGGCTGTATAAAATGTTACCTCTCTCCTCTGCCAGCAGGGGATGCATTTAGAGGCTGGTAGCCTGTTTTCCGAGTGGAGGGAAAAAAATTAATACAGGAGCTTCTAGGAGACCTTTGCTTTTTTGATAAGCCACAAAGCAACTGAACACAGAAGTGATGGAAACCAGCAGTCAGGGAGAAAAAACAGCAGCAAAGAACAAACTTCCTCCCAAAGCTTAGCTTGGTTTGAAGTTCTTGGTAAGCAGCTCTGCCCTGAAAGGCATGGTAGAGATTCATGAGCTTCTATCCCTGACTCTGCCCTCCCTGCATGGGGTAAATGTCTCTCCAGGAGGGAAATGCCTGGTTATTTGTTTGCCTAATGGGAATTGCTCTGAATCACCAGCTTATGGGGACAAAGTCAATTAAAATGGCTGGGTTTATCTGAAACAAAACCATATCGCCTCTGAAAATGGTGGTTCCTTTTTCTCACCCTGGGTGTATGCTCTAGTCCTCTGCCTTTATATGGATTTTTGTGTTACCCAGGTCAGGAAGCTGACCCAGCTAAAAAAAATCCCACAGAAAAGAAAAGTTAGCTTGAAGTGTCTTCAATTCTTGTAGCACATCCCATCTTCTGTCTGGCTTCTGTTTTCTTCTAGCAGTCCTGTCTGGGCTCCAATGCTCAGTGCCAGATGTTTGAGCAAAACACAGCTCTGGTGTGCTCATGAATCCCCCAAACATTAGGCCAGCAAAATACCACCTTCTCCACCTGCCTGTCACCTTCTCAGCACTGTGAATCTCAGCTGGCAAAAGGATTTAAGTGGCATGATCCCTGCTTAGAGCTTGCATAGCTGGGTTGAAATGTCCATATTTACCTAACACACTGGGCTTTCTGATCCCTATTCCAACAATTTAATCACTAAGCTACACTGAACACAGTTTTGGCCCAGCCTCACACAGCTGAAATCCCATCTGAATCCTTCTGCCAGCTGGTGTGACTCCTCTGAAGAACCAGAAGCAGCCTGTGTGAAACCTCAAGGTGCAGGAAAATCAGTGGAGTTTAGGCTTTATCAATCCAGGCCATTTATTCTTAGCCAAACAGACAGGGAAAACATAGGAAAAAAAAAAAAGACTGATTGCACCTACAACTCCTCAGTGACTTGTTAGAGGAAATGGAAAAGCTCCAGCTCTGCTTTCAGATTGGCTTCACCCCATTCCTGCTTGGGCTCGGGAGAGCACTGGACTTGGGTAGCAAAGGGGTGACATTGTTCTCTGAGCAATTTCCAGCGTGTCTGGGGTTGGTTTGTTCATAGCAGGGTAAATGTCTCCTTGATACAACTAAAATGTCCCATGCTGGCTATTAGTAATTTGAGCTGATGGCCTGGAAAAATCCACTGCAAGTGACTGGGCATGGCCATAACACAAAGACTTATGTGACGGGGTTGGCTGGGACACTCCTGCCATCAGCACCTTGTCCTCACCATTCTAGTGCAATCCAGCATTTCCTTCTGGTTTCCTTCTCAAAGCAGCCTTTGAAAGGCCTATCCTGTGGCAGGCAGGGTTGTGAAACACTCTTCTTGTCTTTTTTTTGGCAAATGCACTTTGGGTTTGAGTTTAGCCTTTGCTTTACGGAGCCTCACCTTGTACAAGTGGATGTTGGGCAAGTGGAGTTTGTGGGACTCGTGAAAAAATGTGACCTCATCCTCACTCTCTGCTTTTAAACTTTGTACAGCAGGAGGCAGAAAATGTGTGTGTGTGTGTGTGTGTGTGTATAATATGCTCTTATGAGCATAAGTAATAGACATGAGGGAATCTGTTACATTTTGTTGTATTTTGATGCCCTATAGAGCTTGAATAAGCATTGATTTCCTTTTTCCTTGTTTTCTGTTCCATCTCCTAGCAGTGGTTATATTCTTGGGAAAGTGTTTTCCATTTCCTTGATGTCTTTTATCACCCACGGTGCACATGTAAGCAAAATAGCACTAATCAGAGGAATAACCAGAGAATAGTGTAAGCCTGGCAACTGAGAAGAAACTTTGCTTATTTGTCAAAGGAATCACTTCTGTGCCTGTAAAGCTGGAACACTGTTGGAGACTGTCTGAAAATAATACATGTTAATGAAGCACGGAAATACATGGCAAAGTCTATGTTTCTCTGCAGCACCTGTGATCTATAGAGTGCATAGAACAATCTTTGTTAGCCTCTTTAAACAAACTCCTTGTTTGAGAGAAACTCTTCTTTGTTTTTACTAGGTGAGATAAATGCCTTTCTTGTTCAGACACATGGTAGAAATGATTCTTAGCAATCTTTTTTCCCTTTTTTTTTTTCTAAAAATAAGCTGTGACGCTCAAATCATCTGCCCCCAATTTACTCCTGTGTGACCCTAAGACCCTGATCTGTCAGATCTGTCCACATCTGTGCCCACCACTGAAGAATGTGGCAGATTCAACACAACATATGGCTGAAGCAGTGCATATGATATTCATGGGAAATGGAAGAAGCATCACCATTTCCTTCGTACCAAACACCTCCTTGAGCTATTTGTGCCCTGCGCTCTCAGAGATTCCAGGGTTTCGCTCTGCCGTGAATTACACTGAGCAATTGAAATTTCAGTGCAACTGTTTGCAGATGCCTTTCTAGGGATTTCTTTAAGACATACTAGTGGCTGAGTTTTCCTAGCAAATAAATGAGCTTAGGAACAAGGCATGTTTTCAAGCCATGACACCATTCCGAGGATGTGGCAAGACCCTTCTGGTTAGGGAATTCATTTTGCATGCTCTGAGGTTTAACTTATTTCCCTTTAAATCCTCACTCTCTCTTCTCCACTTCTTTGGATGAGGGGTGGGAAATCCTAGAGACTCAGGCTTTTGCAAAGCTATAGTTCAAGCCAGGATTGAAAAATAACTTAGTGTTGTGTGTTTCGAGCCCAGGGTTACCTGACCCTCAACACCAGCTGTGATTTTCAGAGTTTGGCATCACAAAAATGTCAACAGCCTTTGAAACTTGTCGGGGCTGCTCTGCTCCCCAGAGTTACCCTCATTAGGGTATCTGAGCACAGCATAAGCTGTGCCAGCCTTGGGCTAGCACTGTTTGGGGTGAGCTCTGTGGCAGGGCAGTGCATTGTCACACCTTCCCACCCGCTGCTGAGCCAGGTAATTGCTGCAGGGTCTGAGCCCACCTCAGACACAAGCCAGATCACAGCCCCAGCCTCTGCACAAAGAGCCAAGGGCAACTCATTTTGGCTCTTGCTCCTCTCCTTTGAAGGACACCCACACTGCTGTTTATTGTCATTCCATTGACACATGGTAGTCTGTTAAAATGCAGGAATTCCAATGTGTTTTTAAACAAGGCGAAAGGAAGCTCTTTGCCAGTTTCCCAAGAAGAGCTGTCCTAGTGTAGTGTAACTGTATCCACACTAAGGATTGGCACAAGTGGAAAGGTGTTGGTTAAAACCCCCTTTACCTCCAATGGAAATCAGTTTATGCTACAGAAGTTGTGTAGCCTAAACTCTACAAGAAATGGTCATGAGCCATCAGCGCTATAATCCCAGGACAGAGAATTGTTTTTGCACTTTTCTTAGGTAAGTTTGGTGTGATTCATAGTTCTCATTTATTTTCCCTGTGGGAAAAAAAGCCTTGTATAGTTGCAACAAATGCCTTAAAATAGAAAAGCATGACTTAACAATTTATTTTTTCTTTTTTTTTTCTCTTTTATTAAATTAAGAGAAAGATGGTGCTGCCAGGAGAAGTGGAATGAAATAGTGTCAAATCATTTTTCAGTTCTGCAGGCAGTCTCTTACTCAGGAAGAATGCTAATTGCTGCCTAATTGTTCACAAAACAAATGTTTTTGTGGATTTTTAGGTGGGAGAGTCTGAGAGTGTCACTCTTTCAGTCTCTCGTGGAATGGAAAAGCTCATGGGGACTCTTGTTTCCTGTGAGACACATGAATATGTTTAGTGTTGGAGTGTGCAAACTGATGGTGTTTGACAGATAAAAGCAGACTCCGCCTGCGAGGTGGATGATTTGCACAATTGAAGTCTGGACATAGGTCTGGCTCTGGATGTTTTGTGTGGCTGATACCAATCCTGAGCAGAGAAATCTGTGTGTCTGCTCCCGAGCAGGGCATTTCCACCCACGAGTGAGGGCTGTGATCATGTGCAGCTCCCAAGGCTGGTCCCCTCCCAGGAGGGCCCTGGATGGATGCTCTAAGGAAGGCTCGGCTGCATCATCTCCCTGCTTCTCTCTTCCTCAGATGAGATGGGCCCCCAGGCACAGCCTTACAGTGCCCCAGTCCTTGCTGCTTTGTTTGTACACTGCTCTTGGGGCAGAGATAATGGGACTGATCCAAAGCCAGCTCCAAAGCAATCACAAGTCTTTCCTTTGTCTTCAGTGGGGTTTGGATCAGGCCCAAAGCTCATAAGCAGTTTTCCACCAAGAGTTCCCGGCACTTATGTCAGTCACTGGCAACAAGGGAAGGGATAAATCCAGCATGGGCTGCTTCAGATGCCAGGCACATTCTGTGCGTGTGTGTGTCACAGGGTGGATATAAACTCACACAGTCCGCCTGGGCTCCTGCTGAATTGCATGACAGCTTGCAAAGGGCAGGCAGCTACAGGGCTGCTTCCAGGACCCACCTCGACAGATTTCAGTCTGAAAAGAGCTGGGGTGTTCTGTGCAGTGCCCAAGAAAACCTTTTGCAGGAGCAGCTGCCTGGGCACAGGAAGGAGCAGGGATGGCTGCCCGGTCAGGCTGGCACAGAGCGGGGAGGATTTCCTCAGCATCCCACAAGGCAAGGCAGGGGGAAGGTAAGCACAGGGGAGATGCTTCTGCTCCCACGGGGCTGCCTGTGCTCCCCCAAAGCTGTTTGCTTTCTCTCCAGAGCATTACAGCTGCTCTTGGCCTGAGGGTGGGTGGTCAGTGGGGGGCACATGAGCTCGCCCACAGCGGTGGGAGTCTCTCGACAGCCTCTGGTAGCCTTTGGATGCCATCCCGGGTGTGTTTTAGGACTGGGTGTTCATTTAGCATGAACCTCAGCCAGCCCCGACTGTGTGCAGGAGGAAGAGCCATGGGGGGACATGAGGAGGGAGAGGGGGAGGTGTTTTTCTTAGGAGAAAGGCAAGCAGAAATAGACACCCCTTGTCATTTTTTTTGGCAGGCGAGGAGAGTTTTGGGAGAGCTGGAGGTCAGAGGAGCTAGATCTTCGCCTGGGTCTCTAATTGTTTTTTTGGCAACCCAATTGTTTTAATCCCCTCCTTTTCACAGGGGTAGGGGAGCCCTCCTGCCCCCTTCCTGTGCTGGGAGCAGGGCAGGAGCTCCTTTGTCACCTGCAGAGCTGTTTTCAGAGCAAGGTGCGGGCAGCTGGGATTTCCTGATGCAAAATGCAGCAGGAAAGCTGGGCTCTCCAGGCCAAGGAATTAATGACACTGTTAGGGGGGAATTTGAGTTTCCACATCACTAAGAAAAGGAACTGGATACCCGAGGCAATAGACCAAAGTCAAGCTATAAAGTAATTACATTTCTCCCTGCGTTTCATGTGTTTGTTTAATTTTAGTGTTTAAAGGAAAAGGTTTCCTGAAAGCACTGCGCCAGCAACTCTAAAAAATAATTGTGTGTCTTTGTTTAACATATATTCTGGCAGGAATGTCCTGCCTAAATTTTTTGGCAGAGACTTTTGCTTTATCATTAGTCTTTTGACTATGGTTTTGAGTTAGACTTGAGGTTAGTAAGGTGGCAAAACCCATCATTTCTGGGTTGTCACCTCCATCTCTCACCCTTTACCTGTAGGATTCTGGGTACTTTGCTATCCTGTGCTGTGTTAATCCCGGTTCCTCCATACAGCAGGCAAGAGGAGTTTGCACAGCCATCTTTTGGCACTGCTGCCTGCCTGGCTGGATTGAGGTGTGAAAAACTGCAGACCTTTAAAACAAATCTTGCAAAGACACCAGGCCAGCACTTTGCTCTGCACTCTGACCCTGTTTTTGAGCTGAGCCAGTTCTGCACCTGCAGCTGGCTCGGGATGCTGTGGGATGGTCCCTCCTGCAGCCCCTCCCTGTGCCTGAAACACAGCGCTGGGTGTGAAGTGGGGGTATCCCTAATCCCACACAGGAGTCCCTTGAAAGGAGGGAGAGGTTTTCGCTAGGACTTGCATAATTTTGGTGCTCCTTTGTATGAATGACTTTTCAGTTTTAATAGTCTCTGAGGGGCTGTAGTGCCAGGAGAGCAACCACACTGCAGGACCTCATCTCGCCAAAGTGACACCTTTGTTAAGGGCATTTTGCAGTGACACACCTTTCTGCCTTGCCCTGCTGAAGCAGACCTGGCTGTGGTTCATGTGCCCCTTCTGGGAGTTCTTTTCTGTTAGATATTTTATAAATCCTGTCCTTCTGCCTTTTGGCAGAACTGCTCTTCACAGGGTCATGACAACCACAGCCAGATGCTGGACTTGGAAACATCAGGTGAACCACCCCAAAATTGCCATTTGGCACCTGTGAAAGAAGCCCCAGGAAGGGAATATGTGCCTGGAGCTGGGGACAGAGCAGGTTGTCTCTCACCCTGTTATAATGAGAGGTATGTCATCCCCATAGCTTGCAAGGCGAGCAATTCCTACTCTCATATGCAAAACCACGCCTAAATCCCAACCCATGGAGTGACACTGGCATGCTGTGCATGTTAACACACCCTTCAGTCAACTGGGTAGCACAGAGGAGAGGTCAATAAATGGGGAAAATAAAAATAATATGGTAGAATGTGCTCTTATGTTCACGCAAAAGTCGCTTGTTTTGGGATTTGGGTATTTTTTAGATTAGAGTTATATTTTATTTGGTGCAACAGAGAAACAAGAGAAAGCATACTCAGGCTTATAATGAAATGGAACCCTTTCAAAAGAACGTGGCTGAGTGGAATGACATGGAAAAATGGCACAGCTGTTTTCATGCACTCACTGTTAGTGTGTGTAAGCTGAAGATGT
This sequence comes from Passer domesticus, assembly GCF_036417665.1. Classification (NCBI taxonomy): domain Eukaryota; kingdom Metazoa; phylum Chordata; class Aves; order Passeriformes; family Passeridae; genus Passer; species Passer domesticus. Next base: position 54,493,149 of record NC_087480.1, read on the forward strand.
GAGTGACTGTGCAGAGCCCTGTGCAGCATGAGATCTAGCCCAAACCTTATTTATGGTAGCCTAATTTGTACTTTAAGAGAGAGTGAACTTTTTATTTCCTGGTGAATTCAGTGTGAGTGAAAATGTTCACCCCAGCATTTCTAAAGATGGAAATCCAGTACTTCTAGAGCTGCATGGTTAATTGGGGGTGTTTGGGGATATAAGGAAGCTGCTTAATTAATGCAATTGAAATAATTTGATAAGATTTAAAGCCAGTCACTTCTCACAGCTAAACTCACACACCAACACCTATGTAAAACCTCTGTGCAGCTGAGAGATGTCTAAAGGTCCCATTCAAGAATGAGATGTGATCATCTAAAACAGGGAACAGAAGTGCTTTGCAATGCCAAGTTTGCTGTCACGCCTGCTTTTGTGTAGAAGGCAGATCATCTTAAAGTGTTCTTGAGATAAGTGGGATAGACTGAACCAGAGTGTATTGCTAAAGGTATATCTTTGTATTTCTGGAGTTGCTTCAGATTTAGATGTTAAACCTTATCTGTAATGTGTTTGAGTATTCTGCACTATGCTAGTTTTTCCCCACAAAACTACTCAGTCTGTTTTCTTGGAAAGCCCGTGGTGTAGTTGTTTTTCTGTATCCAGTAGAAGTTGGCTCTGCTGTCATTCCTGGTTTGATAAAGTTAGAGAAAAACAGTTTTCTGAAGCTGTTGAGAGGATGCAATAACATTTTGATGCCTGTCATATTTTAAGATTTGCAGTTCCCTTCAATCATGTGTCCATTTGTAACTCCTGCCTGCAGACACAAAGCAGGTGTCCCGTGCAGTTACAAACCTGTCTCCTTTGAGAAGTTTTGGCACTAGGACCATACACAATAAAACACATGGGCCTTTCATGATAGGGAAGAACTGGGCTGAACTAGGAAAAAAACTTGCTGCAGTCATCCTTTAGCAGCACTGACAGGGAAATCATGTAGTTTCCCCTTGTTGGTATGATGTACCCAAAAAGAATCCTCCCTTTTTTCAATAAAGGCTTTCTCCTTTTTGTTTCTCCTTCTGCTTGGCCAATTATCACTGCTTGAAATTTAAGATAATTCCTGATCTCTTGTCTAGACAGTGGGTTTTAATTTTCTGATGTGTAAGGAGTTTTCTGGCCCTTCCTCATGCTGTTTTTCCTGCAGTCACAAGCTTTGTTGTAGTGGTAGGGGAGGTGCATTGATTTGCAGCCAAATTCTCTGAGGCTCTATCTGTGCTGGGTGATGCTGCAGGGAGCATGGGGTTTGTGTCAAATACATCCCCAAACCACAGCAGCCAAGGTGGGACTATTTCAGGGAAGGCAGTGGCTGCTTCTCCCTTGCAGGCAGGAGAGTCTTTGCACGACCCTTGGAGATGGCACCAAGCTGTGATTCCCAAGAGCTGAGGGTTGGTCATCCCAAATCCAGGCTGTGACGAAGAGCTTGGCTGTGGGCAGCCTCTCTGGAGAGTAGAACTGCCATGATGGAGAGGTCCTGGACCCAGCTGACAGCAATGGTCCTCCAGCATCCTCCAGCAATTGCACATGATACAATTTGTGCTTAGACCTCAGTGTTTACTACCTGCAGATAGAGCTCTCCTCTCCAAATGTGTCCTATTCTATCCTGGGCATATTTTTCCTCCCAGCCCCCCTGCATGCTTAAGAGTGGGTACTGCCACATTACAAAGTGTTAGTGATGCCCATTATTTTGGCAGGAGTTTCTCCAATTAGGATTTATTTTCTGAAAGCCCCAGCCTCTGAGGTGTATAATGCAATGGGAAAGTATGGATTTCAGCAACAGAAAGCTAGGAATTCTGCTACTCAAGGTTGCAAGGAATGGTGATTCTTAAGGGTTAAAAACTTCCTAGATATCATATAGTTAAAATCACATGAATATTTATGTTATAACCATGATTTTGTGGGGAAATGATTTCCAGCCAGAGGGTCTCTGGATAGCAGCTGTGTGAGAGTTTCGAGAGCAGACTTTGATTTACTGCTGCAGTTCACTACACCTCATGCATACCATCAGTATACTCAAAATTATGGTGTTTTCTAATCTGACTATCTCTGCCCTCTCATTACATCTTCCTGCCATTCTTTTTAGCCTGTCAGCTGTTTCAGTGGGTGTTTGGTGTAGCAGTGAGACGCTTTGCTGATTTTTGGTTTCCTGGTCTGTTTGGGTGGAGAGCTTGGGGTACTCTACAAATGATAACAGGCACAAGCTGTTCTATGTGAGAAATTAAAGCTGAAATTCAGAAGCTTTGAAACATGAGAATTAAGGCCTTATCTGTGGCCTTCATCACCTTCCTTGTGCTTATGTTTTATCTATGCTTTTATTATATATCATTGCCAGACTATCCTGGCTCATTTTTCTGCTGCATCCCAATTCCCTGATGTCGTATCAAGCATCCCTATGGGATCCATCTCTCCACTCAGGTGTTTGTTCCTGGCTTCTCCCTGGTCCTTGCCCCATTGCTCCTGCTTTGCTGTTCTGCAGCTTTCCTCTTTGCTTGATTTAGGCAGTGAGTGACTTGGTGGGAGTCCAGGGCCTGAGATGACAGGGATGGCTTTTTAGCTCTCTCTTCTGGTGCCCAGAGCCACAGTCATGTCCAGCAGCCAGGAAGGGAATTATAGCAAGGCAAGTCCTGAGCAATCCCCAGAAGAAGCAAGCCCTATAAGCCCCAAAATGGAGCGAGATCAAGGCAGACAGAATCTGTAGAGGTTTTTCTCCCAAAGGCTAATAAATCTTCTGTGGGACATTGTCAAAGGCTTTTCACTTTGCCAAATTTGGATGTTAAAGGCACATCCCTGTTCCCAGGGTGACACCAAATTTCCAGACTCCTTTCCAGAAGATGGAGGCGTGAGAGCGACTCCAAAAAAATAATTGTTAGAATTTTTATATCGACTAAGCACTTTTCTCTAATCTTGTGTTGGAAAACTGCCAGGCCTCCCCCTCTCCCACCCTCCTTGATTTCCTAGAAAACTCTGCTGGAGGCAGACACCTGGCAAAGGAGAATTTCAGCCCCAAAAGTTTTAATGTGGTGAAATAGGGGCTCCTGATGGCACAGGGTATCTCGACTAACACCCTTCTGGCATCTTAATTCTGTGCTGCACCACATCTCTCACCAGCTCAAACTCAGGGCCTCATGCTAGAAAATCCATTCCTTGTCACTTTGAGCGGGGTAAATGGGAGATGCAAAAGCACTTTGCAGTGTTCAGGGAGTATCAGGCTTGAGTGCAAATGGAAAGACCATGGCAAGTGCTCCCTGCCTGTGCTTCAAGGTAACCCCTGCCAGCGTGCGCCGCCTCCTTGCAAATGCCATACAACGTTTTTCACTCTCTGCTGGAGGAAAAAGCTGCCCTAAGAAAAGCAGAATGAGGGCTGATGTTTTGAAAGGTGTCCAAGAGTAACAAAACTCAACTCTCCAGGGCTGAGTTTTGCCTCTTGTGTTTCTCAACTAGGGTGGTTGAATGTGTTACAGACCTATCAGAAATTTTGCTACAAATGCACAAATATTAATCTACAGCCATTTCCTTTGCTTTCTTAAACATGAATGAGGATTTTTGTCTCTTTCTCCCTCCATAAATTGTTCATGGTCAGAGGGGGCATGTTCCGTGTCAAAGTCTTGACCGCCAGGATCAAACAAAAAACCCTTGTGAACTCAGAAGTGGAGACAAATAAATGACTATTACTTTTTTTTTTCCTTTTGCCTGGAGTTAAACCTTTTCTCTGTCAACAATATTGACTTTGTTCACTTGGAAGGAAACAGAGGGAGAGAGAGAGAGAGAGGGAGATTTCTCTAGATGCTGCACAGAAAAAAAACATTTTGGAAGGAGGAATGAAAAAAGACAGAGGTTACAGGAAATGGTAGACATTTTTTGTTGAATTAAACCATTAGGAGTGACCCAAAAACCAACGGGAAAGAAAGGAAACAACTGGATACATTTAGGTCACAAGAACCAGCCAAACGGGGAGCTGAAACCAATTATCATAAATGAATGTTTCTCTTTTATTCATGACCACCGTGTATGCTCCCATGATGCTCTTTGTCTTATTATAAAAACAGATGAAACTATTTCGTTTTGTTCTTATACTTATTAGCTAATGCAACTTTTGGGCAATTTATCAAACACTAACACATGTTGTGATTAATAAGCTCAGAGAATTAATCACAGTTAAAGCCCCTTAAAAAACAGAGGATGTCGGGTCCCTCTTAAATATATGTTTGTGCAGGATTATGTAACTTAAGCAGTGACATCTAGGTTTGATGCATATTCATGCATTTTACACGCGGAAAGATCCCTGAAACCATATGCTCAGGCAAGCTATAATTACAGTAACTTCCATTCCTGTGGGGCTTTGCCCAGCAGCACGGGCAGAGGAAACCCTGCCTGCCCTAGACGTGGGTACTCTCCTGCCATCGGGAGAGGGGAGCAGCATTTGGGGTTTGGGTTGTCACCACTGGGCTTCAAAGGGGAGATGTCACAGAAAAAACCTGTCTGCTCCTTTTTAAATTGTTTCCCAGAGGTCTTGCTGCCTCCTTGAATCCAGATACCATTTGGGGGGGAGTAAAATGCCACTAAACCTGGCCATAGCAGCTCTCAGCATCTTCCTCCCTCTCACTAATCCAGCACAGCCTCTAATGAGCCATAACTGGCTCTTAAGGGCCCCTAACCATTTCTCTGAGGTTAGAATAAATTTCTAAATGGGGAAGAGGAAAGGCAGAGGCCACCAGCACATCCTGCAGCCTCTCTGAGGTGCAGAGAAGCCGGTTCTGTGCTGTAGACACAGCTCTGGGGCCGGGGGAGCCCCCATGGGGGCAGTGGGGCAAAGAGCTGGAGCTTTGATTAAGGGTGGTCTTCTTGACAGGGAGACAACCATCATACATAGAGGGAACCAGGGGGAATACTTTTCACTGGAGCATTTGGTTTTGGGAATTTGTGTGTCCTTTACCAGATCTGAGTGTCTGCAGTGTGGAGCGATGTGGGGAAGTGGTCACCTGGCACTGGCAGAGACTGAGTTTCTTATAAATATCTCCCAAAAGAAGCATTGAAGAGGCTTGTTTGTGGTCTGGCTGAGGGACACTGTTGAAAGAGTGACATGAAGCTTTTGAGAATATTTGCTCTTCACTGAAATATACACACTTATACCTATTTTTGACTTTGCACCCCAGCTCCAGGCAAGACCAAATCTTAACATCCTTGAGTATCACAATGGATGGAAAGTCTATTGTTTGGTTGCTATAAAAATGAAGAAGTGCATCCCTGTTTCTAAGCTCCAAAGTACAGTAGTGCAGCTCCCTGAGGCTCCCCGTTAGCAGCCTGTTCTGCTCAGCGAAGTACTGGCTGTGTCAACATCCAGTTGACTTCAGCAGGAACAAAGTATTTGTTTAAGTGCTTTTATTGACTGGGGAGGGACTTAAACATGTGTTTAAATGCTTTCTAGAACTAAGGCATAAATGCTTGATTATCATAGCCCAGCAAAATAATGGGGCTGGTCTTCAGTCAAGCATAAATTCTACACTGTGCTACAGGAGTAGCTGAGTGAAATTCTATAGTATGTGTCAGACCAGATTTTCATAATGATCCTAAAATATCTGTGTCTCTCCATAGACTGCAATGGGATTTAGATCTCAGTCTTTTTTTAAAAAAAGGAAAAAAGGGGAAAGGAAAGTGAAGTTATTATCCTCTGTGGTCAAAGCATCTGAATAAACTCTTTCTTATTCATTAATGGCTGCGAAATGGAGCTTACGCAAGTTTATGCAGCTAATTTGTCAAGCATTCAAAAAAATATGCAAAAGGATGCTGCCAGGCCTGCTTGTGTGGAACAACTCTGGCATTTAAAAAGAAAGAAACATCCCTAGACAACACCTGCTGGCATTTTCCACAAGAAAAAGATCTTTGTCTGTGCCTCTCACGTGTCAGCAAATTAAATTTTTTTTTCTCCCAACTTAATCCCAGTGAAGTGTATTTTTTTTCTTTCCTAAAATAGATGCATGCCACCAAAACGTTTTTTGGTGTGTGTTAACAACATGTTGGCCCTATGGGCTACATTTCTTCTGGGGAAGATAGACGACCTTCTTTGAGTTTCCAACCGAGATTACCAGCAAAAGAAAATTAAAAAGCAGGCTTTTCGTTTTCGTCTTTCGGCAACCCTGATGTGGTTGCCGAGGCATTGCTTAGAAACACAAACATTACAGCACATATGGAAGTCTACTGTGGAGTGGAACCGAGTCCTAAAGCAACATGTTAAGTCGGAAAAATTTATGTTCATGCTAAAGCAGCAGTGTGGTAATCGGTTTCAATGGAAGTAGAAGGAATGCATCAGAGATGAAAATGGCTCACTCACTTGGAGGCAAGTGCAGGAATTCAGAGCCATGGTCTGGGATGACTGGGTGAGGAGGAAGTTGCCTTTGTTAGTCAGGGAAATCAGGCTTGCGGCAATTGTACTTCTGTCCTTGCACGTGCATCTGTCTGCACAGAAGCAGCTTTACTTTGGACAATTGTTTAGTTTTAAAAAACCTTTAAGTCCACCAAGTCGTGTATGCCCATTTATATACTCTCAAAATAGTAATTTTTCCCCCTTTATTTGGATGTAAATGAGGTAGTTTCAGGCTTCCCAAGGACGATGGAGGCACAAGTCCAAATTCTTGCTTTGCCAAGTCAAGCCATTCAACTCCTTCCAGGGGCCTTATCAGTGTTGCTTCCTTAGGTACCTTTGTATTAGGGAAAAGGCAGATGGGAATGTCCAGGAAGGGATTCATCGTGACTCTTGTAGGATGGTCTCAGTAATCTCATGTTGTGCCTTCTTCAATTGATTCAAAAGAGAGCCTGGAAAACTTGGCAAGACAAGATGTGATGCCTTAAAGCAAAATCACAGTATATGCTTCTTCTCTGGAACCAATGGTTTGCCCTCCTGTCCTTGGCATCTTGGTTGCATGTCTGGTTCAATATCTAAATATCTTCAAAAAGCTCAAATTCCTCTAGTTTCTCATAATTGTGTGCCTCTGTTTCTTGCTTGTGAACTGGAATCTCCTTACCTAATGAGAACGATATAATGGTAAATAACGATGGCTGTGAATTTTTCAGGTGTTGGGAAGAGTCATGGTTTAAAAATATTTTAGAGACAGAGCTTCTAATACCATCAGGAATAAGAAAAGGAGAACAGTGTTTATTGCTGCTTGAGTTGTGTACTTGCAGTCTCAGCATTTTCTAGTCAATGGACCAAAGCATTTTTGCAGATATAATTGCCTTGAAAATTAGTGTTTTCCTTTCTCCACTCCCAGGGAGGCTGCCTGCCTGGACACTCCTGCATTTTGGAGTCTAGTCAAGCATGGTGGTGGTGGTCAAACATGTTTTTGAGGGTAAGAGGTGTTGGGAGAAGGCACCTGCCCTGCCCTTCACCTGGTCCCATCCTTGAAGTGCCATTGTCACCACTGCAGTACCATGGGCCAGATAAAGTGCTGAGCTCCAGCTGCTGCTTTTCCTCGTGGATATCATACCCCTGGCCTCAGCAGACCTGAAAACTTGTGCTTTCTGGGTAGACATTCAGGCAGCCCAAGACTGGGCTAAGCCCAGCTCAGAGGAGCTGCTGGGGCAAAGGCCCCAAGTGTCCTGCAGGAGAGAAAGAGGGTTTGAGGACCAGGCACACAAATCCTTTGTATCCCAGTTTTATCATCTTGCCTGCTGAGGGAATAGCTTGCTTTTTAAGTTGCTTATTGTTTCAGGCCTACAGCTAATCCTCTAAGAAAGTAATTTCTGTTGCTCATGGCTAATACCCCATCCTGCATTGAGAGTTATATCAGAGCAGAATTGCTACTTAGTCACTGGCTGTTCTTCAGCCAAAGAAACATCATGCGTTCTGGATTACTGTGATGTTTTACTTTTTTCCCCTCTTTTTTTTTTTTTTTTTTTTTAACAGATTAATATTTAGATGTCATTTTCAATGTTCAATTCCTTGATTTTGCCTAGTTGAAAAAGCCACCTATCTATTTGAAAAATATTTTTGGAAGCCTGAAGATAACCACGTCGCTCCCATGGTTAAAATATTTTATATAAAACTTGTTATTACCATAGATCAATGGGATATGTACAGAATATGTTACAATGGGGCCTGTGTTAAGGATTTGTCAAGATTTCCATTATAAACCACTATTTTCGAGGGTTTATAACTTGGTCATAAAAATTCATTCCAAGCTAAAACTTGGCAAACAAAATGTCAACCCAGGAGAGATTTTCTTTTACCAGATTTACTTTAATGCTTTAAACTGATTTGTCTATTTTAAAATTATACGAGTGCCCTGTTTTACAGACTTTCTGCGTATACAGGGTGCATGTGTGCTAATATAACACACATACCAAGGAAAAAACAACGTTAAAAGCACATTAGCACAGCAAATCAGAGCTCCAAAAAAACCCACAAGGTTAAAAATGTGGTTGGATTTGCAGTTTGTGGAATCTTAAGCATGGAGATGCCAGCTTTGAGCGAAATCTTTAACTGGTGGATTCAGCTGGTTGGGGCTGATTTCCAGCAGCTGAGGTGCTGTCCTGTTATGATGCCACACAATGTGTGACATCTGAAAACGCTGCTCTTGGACATTGGTGGAAATCATGGCACTAAGGTGAGGGGTGTCTAGAGAGGACTGGGGACCTTCTCAGGGCAGCTGCTGTGACAGGGAGAGATGCTCAGCTGATTTCCCATCATGTGAGTCTGGACCTGGCTGCTCTTGATGGTCACAGGGAAGAGGTGGGTGTGACCATGAGGTGCTAAAATCAGAGGATTAAAACAAAACTCTCTGTCTCTTGCCTGTGGTTAAGGATCCAGAATCTGGCATCACCATGTAGTAAGTGGCCTGAGGTGTTCATGACTCAAACACAAATGTCATTGTCAACACCTATGTTTTTCCTAGGTGCCATGGTACCTGGTCCAAGTGTTCCTTTCCCAGTGCTCTGTCTTTGGCTGTGATAGATGAAGTGTGGCTCATCCTGCTCAAAGCCCAAAACCCTCTGCCTGGTGCAGAGGAGGACATGCAGCTGGGCTTGCAGAAACCCAACCTGAGCCCCTGAGGTTGGACAGGCAGCAGAGAAGGACAAAAGCCTCCAACAGATCTTGGGAGAGGAGTTCTTGGGCCTGAGGGAGCTGATTTCTGTCCTGAGACCACAGCAGGGGTCTTAGGTAACCCTGCTCTCAGCTTGTGGGCCTCAGCTGCCTGCCCAAAACCTTGAGGTGAATCCAAGCCTCAGTTCTTTGCAGGACTGAGCTTTAGACACACAGGGTCAGACCAGCTATTCCCTTTATGGAAGGAGATGTGCAAGACTTGGGTTTGGCCTCCTTCCCTGGTGCACTGTCTCCCTTTCTCCTGAAATCTTGGGCTGTGAACTCTTTTTTGCTGACAGGACCAGGGTGTTTGTCATCTCCAGGTATCACTAGGTCATGTTACACTCTGCTCTAGCAATCCCCTCCTGGCATCTTTTGTGGAGCTTGGTGTTGGGTACCTCTTACTCGTGGGTTTTGTTAATTGAGGGCAGAATTAGGTTCCCCTCTCTGCCATAAATCCAGGGTGCACACACACTCAGGCACTTGTAAGATATTTAGAAAAGCTCTACTCTGCGTATCTTAAATGTGTGTGTGTGGGGGGGTGGGGAGTAAAGAAAAGCAATAAAGAGCCTACATTATACCACATGTGCAAGCAAAGGGCTGTGGTTAACTCCCTTCAGATAGGTTTCAACCAGGGCCCCTTTGTAACAGCCCCCAGAAGACTACTGAAAAGTCGGCATCCATAGTTTTAAATAGGTTAATTTAAAAAATAAATTGTATTAGACACTTTTCCTCCCCCCGCCTCTGCAAACCAAATACACAAGTGGCACAGACAGGTTAAAATGCAGCTGGTTGTGGCTCATATGGAGTAGCCAGCTTCTCCTGGCATTCTGTGGACACTGACTGTGGACAGCAGGGAAGAGCACCATGAATGCCTTTACCTGGCAGTCTTTCTGTGCTGGGAGAAATGGATGGTAATTTTGTGGTCAGTGCTCTGGAGAGGGGTGATTTTGAATAGGTTGGTGAGCATTTCTTAATGCATGTGGGATGAAGAAAGCCTTGACCTAAACAAGGGAGAGGGGAGTACTACAACCCCTGTATCCTTTTTCCTCCCTGCCCTGCCTCACCTTCCCTTCTCTTAGGAATGGTGATGAGCTATTGCTTTTTCCACTGCTTATATTGCTGCTGATTATGGGGTCCTCTGTGTGACCTGATGTGCCCATGCTGCCCCCCAGCCCTACCTATCCCCATGGTGTGCCCACAGCTGTGACACAGTGACACACAACACCGGGATGGCTGAGCACACAGGAAATTAAGGGACATTAATAAAAATCAGATTGAGAATGAAGTGAGTTGAAAACTGGGCTTTGATTTTCCAAAGTGCTTTTTGGATGAAAAATGCTTCTCTCTCTCTTTTTTTTTTTTTTTTCCTGGATGTTTTTTTGCACAAAGGATGACATTATTTGCATTGGCACCTTTTCCAGATCAGCTCCCAAAACGCTTCCAATCTAGGATTGCTGATTTTTCACTTGTCAAGAAAACAAAACAAACCAGAGTAGAAATGATGGGTTTGGCTTTTGCTTTGTGTGTTGTGAAAAAACAAATAAACAAAACAAATATTTTTCCAAGTTTTTAATGGAAAATCAAATTCCCATGCTTATGAGAGTTGCTAATTAAGTGAGCCAGGAGGAGGACACTCAGGGACATGCAGCATTTCCTCATAGCTGGTCAAACTGTTTATGAGTATAAAAAATATACATTAAACATGTCTGTGCATAATTTTCTTCAACACTGATACTAAAAATTAAACTATTGGATCAGTGGAAGCAAGATCCCACTCTTCAACTGACCTCTAAGTCAGAAATAAAGCAGCTTCTCAGAGAACAATATAGCCACAGTGGAGGGAGCCGGGTCACCTTTTGGTGAATTTAAATGAGTTCTTAATGAAAAGGGGAATAAATTTTTCACACATTCCTCTGCATTAAAGAGGGGTCAGAGTCTAGCATCAAGGTGAGCCTAAAATCAGGAAAGACACAAAGGGAATTCCTGAGCTGCCGACAGAAATGTCTCTCCAGTCTGCCAGGAGCCAAAATGCTACTGCTGGAAAAACAGCAGGCAGGGTGGAAATCTGGGTCCAATGAAGGAGCAGCCAGGGAAGCTGTGGAGTGGGGTCGCAGAGCGGGGAAGATAAACAGCATCCCCCCACCACAGAGGTCAAGCTTATTACAGAGATGAGGCTGGTGGTGGGTGTGAATAGGTTCAGCCAGATGGCAGGGACAAGCAGCTCTGTCCCCCCTTAATGAAACTTTGCAGCATCCAGTCCTTATTGTAAAGATGTGATGCATTTGAACACTGGCTGTCAAGATTTATTAAAAATGTGTAACCTCAGGCAAGTTACCAAGTTCTCCATGTCTCAGTTTTGCTCTCTGTAAAACGGGCTGTTTCTCCAAGGGAATTACTGTAAGGATTAGCAATGGAGGTGCACAGGGCAACTTTTTTTCCCCTTGACAGTTAATTTACATTTATCTGTCTGATGAAAACCTTAAATGCCAATGCAATGGACTTTTAAAAAATATATGGGTCATCTCAAAATCAGTAATCCTGAGCTGTTGTTTGTGTAGTGTTTTCCTGCTCTGTGGTGGTCCTAAAAGATGCTGCCAGTCAGATTTGAGAATGATCTTCAAAAAATAGATTTCACTCATGTGACTGCCACTTTACTCAGGTGGGAAGGTTATGGGAGGACCACAGTCTCTTCCCAGGGCACACATACAGGGGTCTGCTGGGCTGTCCTGGGATTTCTGGCAGCACTGCAGTGCCCAGATTCTCTGCTGTGGGAGTGGTGCCCTTGCTGGGCGCTCCTGCTGTCTCTCTGCTCCTCTCCAGGAGTGAAGGGATGAATTGCAGTTCCATGAGTAGCCAGGAGCTGAAGCACTGTTGTCAGGAGCCCATGCTGGATTGTGGCATGATGATGTCCCTTCTCAGCTGGGCCTGTGGCAGCTCCAACCCCAGCTTCTCCATAGTGGGAAGCTCAGCCCCACTGATGGGCACAGGGGGTGGCAGAGCTGTGGGCACAGGGGGATGGGCAGCCAGCCCTCCTGGGCCTCCAGCAGGGAGTGGTGGTGGGTACAGAGTAGGGAGACATCTCCAGGAATAGGGTCTGGCTTTGCTTTGCATCTTGTTCCTAAATTAGACATGTAATTACTCGAGTCTTTCCAGCATTAATAAGGGACAGGCATCTCCAGAGGGCAATTCAGACCTGAGTTGTGGGAAGCCCTCCTCGACATGGGAAGGGGCCCATTTAGGTTCCTAATTTAAGCTTCTTGGTTGAGAACTTCACATTTGGTGCAAAGACTCTCAGTCTTTGGGATAAGCATAAGAAAATGTGTTAAATCCTGCAAATATTCCCTGTTGCTGATAGTGCTCAGGAGAGTTATCTCCTCTGGGAATGGCAACCATCCTCCTTCCCTGCATCTTCTGGGGAGAAATCAGGGGTCTCTTGGAGGTGGACAGTGCTGAACTGCCTTCCATGTCTGAGTACCCATTTCTTTTTCTATTACAACTTTATTTAAAAGGAGGGGCAGGGAGCAGTGGGGAGACAAGGAAAATATTTATGTAAGAAAACTCCACTTTAAAAGACAGCTTAAAACTGGGATTAATAAGTCTGCTTTTATGGAAGCATTTCTACATGTTGTAAAACATTTTTAAAAACATTGTAAAAACTACAGAGTTTCACATTAAATATGGCTGATTTTCTTTATAGAGCTGACCTGCTTCCCAGAGGTGATGTATACACACCATATGACACAGGGGTTGCTAGGGTAGGCAGTGTTTTTACATTGATTACTGTAGTAAATATTAATGTAAAACTGTGTATAAATAGGGAGTTCAATCCAGAGCTATCCCTGGGGTGTGCAGTTCTTTACACATGGCCCATTTTTCATCACTTCTGTGATTATTTTATTTTATTTTTTTGGAGGAAGAAGGAAGTATGCTGGGTTATATTTTTTCTTCTTTTTTTTTTTTTTTTTTTTCCTTGGTCTCAGAAGAATATCTCCTCTCTGGTCAGCTGTTGAGCAGATGCCAAAAATACTGGTCAACACTATGGGGAATTTGTTCCCTCAGCAATTCAGGAGTTCCAAAGAAAAACAACAAGGAGCTGAGGTGGCCAAAGAGGAGTGGGCAGATGAAGTGCATGCTGTAGTTTAGAGCCTGGGGAAGACATGAGAATATTATCCAGATATCCCACAGGAGCAGCAGCCAAGTGAATAACCTCTACTCCCTGCCTGGGTAAAATATGGAGTGGTGGGTTTAGACTGCAAAAAGGTGGCTTCATATCCCTTGGAAAGACTTGATAACTGCATGGATGGAGAAGTGCTGGGAGCAGGTCTATGGGTGTCTGGCTGCTCAGGGATGACCCCCACTGCTGGGATATACCCATTGCCACGAGCAGCTCTGGGCAGACAGATTTCAGCTCCCCTTTGATGGAGACACAATTAATCACCCCTTAAACACATGCTTTGATGACATTGCCCCTTAGACAGGGCTTGTCCCAGCTGGAGGAGAGTGGAGGGGAAACGAGGACCTTCCTGGCTGGTCTAATAGCCCTGGTGTCCCTGGTGAAATTATTGGCCGCCACTTAACGCAATTTGTTTCATTTTGCAATTATTCTTCAGGGGGATTTTATAAGCTCCTGTAATAAGTCACTTCTGCTGGGATCCGGAGAGGAAGTGACCTGCATTAGAGGCAGAGGCATTAGCCCAGCCTCCCCTCCACACTGCCTTGGGATCCCAGCACAGTGCTTGCCATGGTCCTGTGTGCGTGCTCTGTGTATGTGTGGATACATGTATAGTCCCATATATGACTTTTATGTCTAGATATGTGTGTGTTCTACATATGGAAGCAGGGGCCCTTAGGTTTTAGGGCCTGAGAAGCACAAAAACCAGCTGAGCTCTCTGATGTTTCTGCTACACAGAGATGTGCCAGTAGAAAACAGTTGCCTGTGGGTTTTCCTTGGCCAGGATTGGCGGTGCTCAAGAAGTCATGCTCTCAAATCCATGGTTGAGCCGCTGCTCTCCAGTCTGTGTTTTCCTCTCACGGTGTGCTGTGAGCTGGCTTTCCCAGGGGAGGCTTTCAGGTTATGGTGGTGGAGCTGGGTGATACTTCCCTCAGCTGCTCTCCTGGGCTTTTCCCGCGTGGACAGAAATGTCAGGCTCAGGCAGCTTCCCACGGATGTCAGGCAGGCACAGGCCACAAACAGCACACCATTTCCACACGAGCAAAAGCCCCACGTGTGCACACTCACCATAAACATGTCACCCTGTCCCATCCACACACAATGGGCGCCCATATAACCACACACGCAGAGACGCACACACGCTTCTCTTCCAGGATCCAGCGGGGCTGCGAGTTTTAACTACCTAAATTAAAAACAGATTCTATCCTCCAGTGGGGAGCTGCCAGGAACTGGTCTTTTCCCCCTCCCTGACTTTTCTCTCCCAAATGCATTGGGGAAAAAATACATGCAGTTCTCCAAAGGGGCAAATGGCTTCTCAGCATGCAGAGAGGTTGAGGGTGGGGGCAGGGGGACACACGGAGGAGGAAAAGGGAATGCACAGAATTACTTTCTAGTGGTAGAAGAATAAACAGCTTAAGTTAATAAAGTTGAGGCTGAGGAGAACTATTTGGAGAGTGTGGAGGAAGTCAGGGATTAATGAGAAAATGGGAGTGCAACAGCAGGAAATAGTGTGGCAGTGAAGGGAGAGTGGAGGACGGAGGGACAGTGAGACTCGGCCAGCATGGCAGGGATGAGTGGGAAACTGAAGGGCTGGCAGCTCTAAGTCACAGCCCTGCTGAAGACACGTCACCCTGTGCTCATCAAAATCTGCCTTGGGAGCCAAAACCTCTACCAAAAATGATGCAACCTATTTTTAGGAGAGGGTTTACTGATGGAGATGCCTTCTTTGTTGTGAGGCACGTGTAGCAGAAATTAAAAGGAAAAAAAACAAAGAGGAGAAAGGGGAGCTCTGGAGTGAGAGGACAATGCCAGCCCTATGGGAGGACACCAAGACTCCCAGCTCCCAGTCCCTGCCTGTCCCAAGCCCCTGTGACAGTGCTGCTGTCCCAGCACGGGCAGCCCCTTTGAGTGACAGCCCCGGGCGCCAGGCGTGTTGCTGACTCGATGACTTTTTGCAACTGTCGGAGAAGCTTAGCAGATAAGCACACAACAGTTTTTATTATTCCAAGAGGCAGAAGACTTGCCTTAGTGAGCGGTAACAAATACGGACATTCACGACCAGGATTAGAACAAACTGCACTGGTGGGCAAGGGCCAAAGGCAGCACGGAGCTGCAGTGTAACCCAAAACCTCCACAGCTGTTTTCATTTTCCTCCCTTCAACACAGTCCCTGTGTGGTACTTCAGGGAGAATTATGAAAGTGGCGTGTAATTCAGAGAAGTAATGTCTTTCTTTTTTTTTTTTTTCCCTCCCTTCTCTCTCGCTCTCTTTTTCTTGGAGTAATGAAAATTGCTGTGGTAGATCGTTTTGGATTCAAGGGAAATATCAGACTCTATTTTCTTCAGCATCTCGCTCATCCCTCATCAGTCAAAACCATAAGTTTAATGAAAAAAAAAATTAAGAAGAAAGAGGTGAACAACTTAGAAGTGCTGGACATTGTGCAAATGAATGCAGTGACTTCAGGGACCTTGGTGGCCTGAGAGAGACTTGCTGCTTTCATTCCAGTACAAAGCCTGATCTGTACAAATCCCCACTCCAGAGAAGGGGATTCTTAGCGCCGTGAAGCCCTGCTGGCTCCTGCCGGCATTTTGATGGGAATTGTTTAAAAAGCGTGAGGACGCATCCTCTGCTGTATCCTGGTGATTCACACCAGCCTGGAGGATGCTCTACCTCTGAGACAAAAAAGGTGATTTTCTTCTGGAGGACAAATCCTCACCTGATCTAATGCTCGTTGCTCTGCTGCGCTTAGGCCAGCAGAGAATTCAGCCTCCTTGCTTTTAAAGAGAAATGACCACATTGTGGTTTTTCTGTTCTGTGGCTGGCATGGTTTTCCAAGAGGTTCTGCATTTTCTCATTAAAATCTCTAATTCCCGTATGTACAAAAAATCTGAAAAAAATTTCCTCCTTTTGGTCAACTAAATATTTTGTTTAAAGCATTTTCAGGCCTTTCCTTTCAATTCTGCAACTTAAAACAAAAAAGAAAATTTAAACATATTTGTCAGAAAAAAAATACATATCTTAATTTTCTAATGCTTCAATCCAGCTTTATCAAAGACCTTACATTAAAAAAAAAAATTAATCTTCCCTTGATGCTATTCTTTAAAGAAAAACCCAACAAACTAAGCTAATATAGTAGCATTAAAAAGCCCAACAAAACAAACCAACAAAACAACTGCTCAAAGCCCTGAGTTGCACTCCAGGAAATACTTCACCTCTAGTGAATATTAGGAAGAAGTGCTGAAAAGTTATATTTCTCGCCTGAAATTGTTGGGATTGTTCAAAAACCTTAGATAGCTGTTGCATCTTGTTATCAAATTCTGTTGGTCTTTCTTTTAATGAGTTTCACATGATTTTTATTCAACAAGAAAATAACTCAGAGAGCGACTGGAAACACTTAACGTGTGTACCCTGACACATCTGCACATACCATAATAGACACATGAATTTAATGCTCAGTTGATTCAATGCAGGGAGTGGAATTTAGTGTCAAGTCAATTAAAATATCCTGTTCCCACCCTCCCAACCCCCTCCATTTTTTTTTTTTTTCTTTCCCCCCCTGAAGCATTTATCAGGGTTGCTGCATGGGAGGTATGTGGTGTGGAAGTTGTGGGAGTGCTGGGCTCGTGACGCGGTGTTTGTGCAGCACAGCAGCGAGCGTCCTCGCTCTGCTGCGGTAACCCCGCTCCAGTCACCGCAGCCGTGCCAAAGCAGAGCTCTGCTGGGCCACGGAGGAGATGGGCAGGCATGGCAAAAGGCTGCCCATGTGCAGGGGAGCCCACGCTGTCCTGGCTGGGCAGCGAGGCAGCGAATTTGGGTGCATGAGCAAACCCTGTTCTGTTGTCGCTGCCCTGTGCGAGTCTGGAAGGCTACTGGAGCTAAACATTATAAAACAAACTGTTATGAGCAGAAGATAAATACAGCGAAAAGATTAATGGTTAGGCAGCTGGGGTGTAGAAATATACTGCTTTCCATCTTGACATGAGTTGTTTTGGTTTTCCTAGAAGATTATCCGTAGGTCTGTTGCGTCCTGTCTGGGATTTCATACCCGCAGTCCAAAGACTTCAGGATCAGGGCTGTGTGTACCATGCTGTCGATGGAATGTGTGGCACTGTTCTGGCACCAGAAGGCCCTAAGCAGGGTGGGGAATATGCAGAATACACAAATTCTTTATTTGCCAGCGATTATGCCAGAGATGCTACAAAAGCAACATCATCTCTGCAGTGATTTTAGAATCAGTTTTGGTTTCAGTTTGGAAGATCAGCAGAGCTGGATTCCTGGGCTGCTGCAGTGTTCCCTTTAAGTTAATGGGTTTTCCTCCACTGATATGTGTGAATTTTGAGTACAGAAATTTATTATTAACATCTGCACCTTGTACATCAGAAAAAGCATGGGGCAAAGCCTAAGTATATCTAAAGACAAATATATTTGGATGCATACATAAATTTTTAACCAAGCAGATAAACAATTGTCCTGTTTTCTATTGTTTTATTATTTCTTCCGGTGTAGACAACCTTTGCAGAACAAAGATGTCTTTGTAAAACTAAGTCCTTCAGCATGTGAATACTTACATATGTCCCTCACTGTTTAACTGGAGGCAGAAGGAGCTTAAACCTTGGAGATAAAGCTTGTATGTGAGTCTCTGTAGAACTGGAAGTGATCCTGCACTGTGCCAGTGCAATGATCCCAGCACACCATACCGTGTCTGGTTCACGTTTGGGGCCAGTCCTGATGTATAATTCATACACAACATTTTATTAACTGGCAAATTTCCCCCTGAACCCACCCCCGCAAATTCTCCAGACTGTAAGGAAGGAATTTGTTGTGCGGTGGCCTCTTCCTCCTCTCCTTGCCCGTTTTTTTATGACTGAGGAAACCCTTTTATTGTATGCGAAATAAAAGTTTGATGTGGTCTGCCATTTTTTAATTTACCGTGGTATTAAATACAAAATGTATCCGCTTGCAGAAGGTGGCTCATGGCTTGTGGTCTGGGGTTGATCCAGGGCTTGTTGTGACTGGTTGTAGGGGGACAGGGAGAAGGTAAAACCTCCTCCAAGGTCTGAGCAGAGATCAGTGGGGTTGAAGGCATGAGAGCCTCATCCCTTCTTGCAGAGTTTATCACCCCAATAATTTTTCTTGTGTTGTGCCATGGCTGCCCTTCAGTGCTGCAGGACTAATGTCATTCCCCTGGGCTGAGGGTGACAAAGAAGCCCTGAGTACCAGCCTAGTGAAACCAGCAGGTCAAATTTTGCTTTTCCAGTGGACTGAAGTGCAAAAACCCAGATCAGCTGCAGCGGTGGGTGGTAAGAAGATGCTGTAGGTGACTGCACAGAGAGAGCACAACCAGCCTCTGGAAAATAATGAATCTGTGCTTCCTCAGAGGGAGGAAGGCTACGAGTGGCCAGGGTGCTCCTGTGGGGGTTGGGAAGGCACAGGCTCCTTTTGAGGCAGTTTGGTTGTGCTCCCTCATCTTGGTTTTGCATTTGCTAAATATTGTGGGCTTGTTGTACAGTACTAACAAAAATCGGATGAAGAGGTCTGGACAGCCTGGGTGCTGATGGCTCTGTCTCCATAAAGTGCTATAAATAATACTTGGGGCTTTGAATACAAAGATCTCTGACTCCAGAAGGCAGAATAAAAGACATGAAAGCATCTGAAACACAAAATATTAGGCCTTTTGCTTTTGAATGATCTTCCTTTATACTGCTCCATTGTCGTGAAACCTCTTTCTGACCATGGTTAGACAATGTTAGAGATGGCAAAACTGCCTTTTCTGGGAAAGGGAAGTTTTAATGAAGACAGATTGGGGCTCTTTCTGCTACTGTTATTGCTGGATTCCAATTTTCTTTCTGGAAGGAGAAAGCAAAACCTAGTCCCAAAGAAAAGCACATATGAAAAGGAAAGAGAAAAGAAGAGCAATGCCAGAGAACAGCTTCTGAAGCTGAGTCATGGCAAGATCTCCGTGGGGGAGAGAGGGCAGCTCCCTGCCTGCAGCATCAGGCAAGCTTCACCATGGACAAACTACTCAAGGAATTGCTTTTTGTTGCCTTTTTGGTTGCAGGATCACAGAAACACAGCTACATAAATAAACAGAAATAGTAATGTAATCTTGGCTGACTAGATCAGATATATGTATATATATTTTAATATATAGCAGGCTAGAGAAAGAAGGATTAAATTATAGAAGGAATAGAAGACCTGGGAGAGAAAAGAAGATCAGGAATGGGAATCAGGGCAGCGCATGGCATGTGCCCAGAGCTGATGAAGAAAAAATATCATCTGCTACTTTCCAGGGTGGGTCTGGTCAGCTTTCAGGATGCGGATGCTGCAGCAGTGGGATGTCAGGAGAAGACTTCAGGAAGCTGTAGCACTTACTCAGGACAGTCTGGGGTGTTGTCTTCAAATCTCTCTGGAGTGATGGGTTTTGCAATGGGAAGAATGAACAAATCAGATTCTTTACATTTTTCATAATATAATTCTGATTCCACTTATTTTTATCCAGCTCTGAAAATGGTTATTTATTACAGGATCAGAGGCTCAGACTCTGAAGCTTACATTGACATAATTACTCTGTGTAACTAGTCCACTACCATCATTTTCATTAAGTTCTTATGTATGGACAATTTTCAAAATAGATATTCTGGCAAGGCTACTAATAATTAAGTATCGAAAGAACTCAAGTGTCTTGTCTGGTTGATATAATATGTTTAGCACTAAACCATTGCTTTGTTAGTTAAAAATGTGTTTCAGGCAGCACAGGCAGTGTCTACTCTCTGCCCATTGAAAGTGCTCCAAAACATTCACCAAGACATTGAGATAAATGGTGAGTGCTGAGACCATCTTCTTTTTGCTGAAACTCTTTGAAGCAACAATCAGGTAAAGAAGATCAAGAGTTGATGGGAAATAATTAGAAGCTGTTACCTGGGCCCATGGATGCTCTGCTGTTCGTGTCATTTCACTTTGGAAGGTTAGACTCACCAAAATAATTGCAAGCCAATCTCAGGGGCAATTATTGTAACAAAGATTCAGGCCTGTAATTTTCTTCATGAAGGGAAAGCTAAAAACACCATTTTGACTTTTTGCTGGTAACAGCATTTAATGGCACACAGACAGTTTTTGAGGCAGTTTCTCCCTCCCTCTCCAGTCTTTCCCCACTGGGTCTCACAGACCATGAGGTCTCCTGGACTTACCCTCAGTTGGTTTACATCCATGGCAGGAGCCACCTGAAATCCATTCTTGTTCTGGTCATGGGAATAAGTGTGGCCCTTGCTCACCTAGTGTGGAATGGTCCAAATGGAGGACTCGCCCAAAATGGAGGTTTAAATGTCCATCATTCATGTTCTCTGTTCACACTACTGGAGTTTAGTCCCCCCATGGCTTGGGCTTCCTCAGGTGGGAGGAGGTGCTGGTGCTGTCAGTGCCCTTTGGTCCCTCTGGTCAGCAGTGGCTGCTGGAAGCTGGGTGAGACAGAGGGTTTGAGGTGCCCTTGTGCCCCTCCTTGAGCCCCCAGCCACCTCATCCTGAGTGGCTTCCTTGGGGACAGCCCTTGTTTGGGGATGGCTTGTCCCCTGGAGGTGACGTGGGTGAGCTCAGGTCATGGAAACAACTGCTCCATCCGTGTAACTATTGTTGTACCCCATTACCCACATCACAGGGAAAGTTTTCAAAGCTGAGCATACCCAGTGCATGGGCAGGAGCTGTTTCTAAAACATAAATAGTGTGACCATTAACTGAGGCTTTTCCTTTCTTTTGTTGTTGTTGTTGCTTAAAGACAGTTCATATTATGCGATCAATGTTTTTTCAAATTAAAACATTATTTATCCAGAGGTAGCCAAAAATGCAGCCAAAAAACCACCTCTGATTATTTTTGACCTCTCTAAGGCTAATAATCTGCTAAAACGTCTTTAAACCATCTTAAAGAAAACAGAAACACCACTGCTGACAACTCACATACCTACTTTTTAATGCAGTGTTATTTTAAATGGCTGCGTTTATAAACCTCTAAAGACTGAGGTTTGTAATAGAAATGCTGACAGATCCTTAACACTCCATCCCATAATAACAAAGTTTTGAGAAAGAATGGGAATGTGGACACCACTGTCCCTGTTATGGAGCTGGGAATTTATTCCCCTTTTATTGATTTAACTCATGTAGCCAGAAAACTGTTTTTCCTGTGGATTCAGGGTGAGGACAGAATCGAGATGGCAGCTTCCAGATGTTGTTATGGGGTGGCTGAGAAGCTCTGCCTCCACTGTGGACTGGGCCCACCAGAATTGTTCTTTCTACATTCCTATTGCAAAAAGTCCTCACAGAAATAAGTCTCAGTGCCAGGGGGGGTGGTTTGAGGGGCTCTGCACAAAAGGGACCACATTTCCAGGTGGTGCACAACAGCCTCCCCAGTTCTCTGCCTTGTAAACTGGCACAGGGAGTTTAGGGAAATTGTGTATTAATTACACAAGACTGCAGCATTTCTCAGGAATGGGTGCTTTTCAGAGTCACTGCCTACACAAGAAGCTCCTTACATGCATCCAGGTGGATATCTTTATCCTGCTCCCTGGCCTGTAAAACTCACTGAAGGGGAAGAAAAACTAAATGAGATTTATGTCCTCAGAAAGCAATATGATAATTTGTGCTGTGCAGTGGAGAGGGGATGCTACCATATCATCATTAAATTAAGCTGCTCAGACCAGATGTGAACTCTTGATAAGGACCTTTGTAGGGCAACGTGGCTCAGCTTGTGGTTGGCTTTACCAAGGAGAGCTGCAGGCAGCTCAAAATGCCTCCATATCCTCAAATCATTATCTGGCTCTGATCGTGGGCTAATTTGATCTCTGCACCCCATGATCTCACCCTTGCTCACCCAGCTCTTCCATAAAGAGCACCCATGTGCTGTGGAAAGTCCAGGCTGCTTAGAAACACACATGGTGTGGTTTTGTCCATCCCACCACTGCCAGGCTCTGTTTCTGAGGGTATTCTTTGGGAAAGAGGGCTTTTTGAATATTATTTTTCTTTCATTTTATTTTTAAATCTGGACATCTGGTTCTGTTTCTTTCCTCTGCTGAACTGATGGATGTGTGCTGAATATTTGTTGGCTTTATTGTTGAAGTTTCAGTGTCATAAACAATAAACGCAGTGCTCAGGGAATGCAGACAGGTATCTTCACCTTTTCCAGGATCCCTGGATATTTCCACTGAGGTCTGGGCTTTGATGAACAGTGTGTGGCACAAACCAGGACAGACCAAGTGAAACTGGGGGGTTTTATGCTTTTGGAGATCACAGTCTCAGCTTTCCCCCTGTGTTTTCCCATGAAAAGTGAAGCAGCCCCGAAAGCGACAAATGAGCCCTCGGGGTTGTTTGTTTCAGGCTTTACAGGGAAGGGGGTGGCAAAACATAATGAATTAATTGCCCCCCTAAAAAATGAGGGAGAAAAGAGGCACAGGAAGAGTTTATTCAATATTAACTTGAGTCATTCTCCTACCTGCCAGGAAAGCACAGCCCCCTCCGACCTTCTTGTGGAAACCACAACATTAGGCCAAGCCAGGAGCACATCTATACATCACCAGTGTTTAAATACAAGTTTTTCCTTTACCATAAGCCTTTAAGAACCAAAGAGCAGGGGGTTGCTTTTAGATTGTTTTCCTGTAAACAGTGAAACATCTCTGTTGCTGGTGTGGGATGCCAAGCTATAATATTATGGGTCTTGTTTATAATTTTGCAAAGATTTCAGCAGCAGGGTTGTATTTTTGCCTATGTCTTTGGCTTGGCTTGCCACAGTCAAACAGCTGGGATCACTGTATGTGTGTGTGGTCAAATTTACTGTGAACCGATTAGGATATTAAACAAAATGAAATAAACATGTAAATCTCAAAAACCATCTTGGAGTTGAGGTTTACTTCTATGGAAAGAATACAGATGGAAAAAGTAACATAAAATTAAAGACATTCTTAATGGCAGGCTTTTTTTCTTTTTTTTTTTTTTTTCTTTTTTTCCTGTTGCCACTATTTTATTTTCAAGGAAAATAAATAGATGGAAAATAATTTCAAGGAAAATAAATATAAATTGCACTTTTTATAGAAAAGGTCTTGCATCTCTAAGGAAAATGTTGCGGAGCGGAAAAGCTTGTTTTAAATAATTATAATGCTGTATGTATTTGTGTACTCTTCCATGTGACTGAATATATTTAGGAAGGAAAAGAAAGAGAAGGAAGCTTTTATTGATTTGGTTTTTCATATTTTTGTTACCAAAAGTCATCAGCTACAGTCCTGGCTGGACAAAAGCAATTTCAGCAGACTAACAGGGATCTGATATGATCTAATCTAATCGATCTATGGATGAGAAAAGCTTTTCTTTTCATGCCAGTTTGTTTGCTTAGCAAAAATGTGACTCCAAGAATGGCAGGGACCACCAGGAATAAAGGAAATATCCTTGAGAAGTCAAATCCATGGGGTTCTTTTTCTTTTTTGGGTGGCCTGTTAATGATTCGTATTTAATGAAGGGATTGGATTTTTAGTGGGACAGCTTAATCAGAATATTAATTATTTGTGACTCCTGCTGTTCCACAGAGGACAGATCTTCTGCCTGGCAAAAATTTCAAACCCAGTGTCTGGCTTTTTTCTGTTTCTAAAAAAGAAGTTCTCAACTTTCAAATTTGCCACTGAAGGAGGTTTCTAAATCCCTTTTGATCTTCGTTGTCATTTTTTTGCTCAAGTTTCTTTTTAAAAGAGGGAATTAGAATGTGGGGATTTAAAATTTTTGGTTTTAGCTTGTTTGGTATAGGGCATGTTATCTAATGAGTAAATATATTTTAAAAGGACAAATAGAGTTTCTCCCAAAAGAAAAATCAAAGCATTTTATTAAAAATTGCTGACATTGTTTTTAATTTTCTCACAACTTTTTCTGTTTTGTTTTCTCCAAAATAAAATTCCAGCCAGTTTAGAAGCAGACAGATACTCTCCTCCTTTCAGTTCCTATATACATGGATTAAAATTTCTCGAAATTGATAAAGATTAAAAGTTTTTCCTTTGGTACCATCTTTTTCTCTGTTATGCATCTCAGAGATCTCAAAATTCTTCCAAAATGTGGCTTTTCAAAGCAAGCTCGTTCTTTCTCTTCTGCCCTGACAGTTTTCTGGGGTGTAGATTTTCAAAGAATTTTTTTTTGGACAAATTTCTGCCTCAACTCTTCTCCCTCCTTTTTCTGCCAGATCTTGTACTTGCATCAGTGTTGTATTTTTTTTGAAGTAAGTTTTTTAGGCTTTTTTTTGGCCTAGAAACATCAATGATGGGCTCAGAAGACAATTTTGGATCTAGTCTACTGCTTTTTTCTTTTCCTCTTCTTGGAAAGCCCTCCTTTACTTCTTGCCACCCAAGGAAAGAAGGGATACCTTTAGTAATATGAAGGCATGATGGAATTAAAAAAAAAGACAAAACTGTTTTTCCCATATATGAAATAACACATTACAACTTCCTAGGGTATTTTCTTTTAGGGAAAAAAAAAATCAAATTTCTTAATTTTAAACCCATTGTTAATGTTGGATCATAAGATGCCTCTAAGAGAAGTGCAGAAAATAGTTATTAAATTTCATCTTACTGGATATGGGCTTGTTTATGTGAGTTACTTTCCACAAATCCTTTGAAGGGGAATCTACAAAACTCCATCTTCTACTCTGGCTACTTTATGTTCTTTCTGTGTTCTATCTTGTATAGAGGAGTTTGGTCAAAAGGTCAGCAATTTTGACAAATATGTACTACTAAATAAGTTGCCCTGGATTTTCTGACACATGAAAATATGCAGCCTAAAATTTTATTACAAATTTGATACAGATTTTTAAGACTAACAGTTTAAAAAAAAAGGCAGAAGATAAAATTTCTCTTTCTATTTTGGTCTGATGGAAAATAGCATGGTGTGTCAAATATGTGTGTGAATTCTCTTTGAGTTATCTTGGGCCTCATACCCAGCCTTTGGTGGTTCTTTTGCCTTTCTCATTTTCTTTAAAAAAATATTTTAACACCTGACATTTCTGTTGCTTAGCCACTGAGATAGGGGTAACTTTTGAACTTTTGATATGCCAGACAGAGGGAATTCCTTAAATTTCTTCAGTCTTCAAGTCATTTCATCGCTACTGTCTGCCCATCTCAAAAAGATTTTAGGTCACAGCTGTAGCAGGCAGAGTCCAGGAAAAGGAAAGAAGAGAAAGCCTGAACACTGGGCTTGCAGCACACCAATGTCTTACTAGATCTGAATCCTCTCTTCCCTCTGGTATTGATCCAGCCTCATTTCCATAATGTCTCTTTCACCCCGGCTTTTTCAAGGGGAATGTTTTTAATATGAATATTTACATGTGTTTGCAGTCTTCAGTAACACTTGTAAATGAAAAATCAAACTGACATAATAGAAAGAAAAGTCAGTGTCTTTTTTTCTGGAGAAAATTAGCTCCCCCTTTCTTCAGCCTCGTATATGAATTTTGTGTTCTTGTGACAATTTGGGAGTTATTTGAAATGGTCTCATTCAGTTCTTTGACTTTGTTTTCTTTCCTCTTTTTCCTCCTAATGCCTGTGCTGCTTTGTTATCTGAGAACCAATTGCACTGCATTGACTTTTTTTCAGGAGAAATCAAACACAGGTTTTAATGGGTAAAAGTGATAAAATGTATTTTAACAACCAAGGGAATCCCTTGGGGAATGTGATCTTCTGAAATTTTTGGGTTAAACTGATCTGGATACACTTGTATAAGTACCCATCCATCTCTCCAAGGAGTTGCATCCCCAGGGGAATTCTCAAGGAGTGTCTCTGCAAGCCATTTTTGCCAGAACCTGAAGCTCATTGGTGCTGTTTTGGGATTTTGTTACAAACTCCAGTGCAGGTGCCCAGGTCAGCAGATGCTGACAGACTCACTTTCCTTCACTTGATGTCAGGTTTTTCCATGGGCACGCAACAAGCAGATCTTCAATGCCTGGGTGTGGACTGGGGGGGGGACAAGAGATGAAGAACAAGGCTATTATGTCTAAAATCAGGCTTCATGTTTAGCTTGTTGGAAGCTAAAATTTATGCTGACATCCTCGGTGATTCAGGGCCACATAAATCAGAAGAGGAGCTTCCTCAGGGGCCAGGTTTATGATCTGAAAATGCCCCAGTTTTGTGCTGTTCTGTCTTGGGTTCCTCCCTTACCAGGTCTGTTCTAGGAAAGAGACTTAAAAATAAGATCTCTGAAATCATAAGCATAAAGTTTATTATTTTCTGGAATAAACCAAGTGCTGTTTCCATTCTGATTATGAGTTGATTAAGCATGTCTTCAGTACTGTCCATTACATATTCAGTATCTAGTGAACCAACCAGTGGACGAGTCAAAATAAAATATGAGAAGGCTTTCCAATGAAATATATTAGATATCTAAACAATACTGCATAGTAGTAATTTCATGTAGAGGTATGCTGGTCATTTAGATCCAGGTCCAAGCAGATAATTTGTTTTATTTTGCTGTTTATCTTCTGTCCTCCCATCTTCCAGATTTGTGTTCCTGCAGAAGATAATCCTGTGATAAAAACAAAACCTTAATATGCATAAATAAATATGTCCTTACCCCTAGAGAGATCAGGCTATCTCTAGTCTCATATAAATCTCTGTTTCCTCTTTCTCTCTCCAACTATCCATTCATGGATAGCATGGATGAAAAAGAACGTACAATTAATAAATTGCTCTGCAGGAATTACTGAGAATTGTGAAAATCACTCCTTGTAAGAAAAAAATGGTGTTTTTTTCAGCCTTTCATGTTATAGGCGTATGAACATGTGTGTCAGGTTATTTCAGGGAAGGTCAAACTCTATGAGCCAACATGGAGAGTACAAACTGTCACTTCTGCAAATCCAGAGTCACTTTTGTGTGGTGTTGGTCAGATCCAGGATAGACTTGGTCCTCATCTATTAAAAATATTATTGAAAAGAGCAGTGCCAGGTAAAACCATCGCCACAAGAAAGACCAGATCTCTGCTCTCCAGGAGGATGCCATTGTCTCCTGCAGCACAGGAGCCAGGCACATCCCCAGCAGAGGAAAAGGCATGCTGCAAATATCTGCTGTGCTCTTGTGCTCTGCACCTTGTGACCCTGCCACAGAGCAGCCCCTGTGGCCCCCATTGTCCCCTGCCCTGCTCCCCATTGTTCCCTGCAATCGGAGATGGTGCACACAGCATGGGCTGGTGGTGCTCGCCGCATGACATAATTTAGGTCAATCAGCATCAGTTACACCATCTGGAAAGGGAATGGCTTCTTAATGCTTCCTCACTGGAGGTCTCAGTTCCCTGCATACAGTGGTCTTTCTCCAACTGGGGTATAATGGGGATAGCAAACATCTAGCAGGGAGTGGTAGTCCTGCTTCAGGGTTGGTTTTGTGGCCTTAGAAGCCCCAAAGAGCCACTTTCCCCATGACCATCCCCATTTTCTGTGCTTTACATTTTCAGTGTGCTCCCCCTGCCCTGATTCTGTAAGCTCAAACTTTTCTTTCCTCTTCCACAACCCCCTTGTAGAATTTATTTGACAGCCCTTGTGTCACTTAATTTCGTTAGTAGATTGGGATGGAAAGTTTATAAGACAGCAATAAAAACAAGGAGATTATTCCTTTCAGTCAGAGCAGGACTTTAAGTGATTTAACTGAGGAGGGATCCAAGCCCTGGCTCATGTGCCTTATGCAGATGCTAAAATCATTACTGCCATGTAAAAATATACCTACAAGTTTCCACTTTTGCATTTCCTCACTGCAGTGGACTGTGGGCTGTGATGCCATTTTCCACCTATTTCTAATTCCAGCAGCTGTTTCATCTCGCCCCCCACTCCCTCCCTAGACCTTTCCACAGCTTTTTTGCTGACATTGTGGTGTCTGCAGGAGGCCAGGCTGGACTTTCCTCTCCAGCTCTGTCAGCAATTCATCATCTGGCTGAGGAATGAGTTATCCCAAGTGAGAATAATCCTGCTCATCTCTGCTTTCTTCTCACTGTCTGCATGGTGCTTTCTTAGCAGCTTAGCCAACAGACTGAGTTGAGGAGAGCTGTGCAGTGAAGGAAATGGAACCATCACCAGTTATTGGTCTCATAACATGAAAATGGCACATGGAGAGGAGAGGGTTTCTCTGCCAACCAGAGCAGGCAGAGCTGAGGGACCTGTGGGACTAATGAAACCTTGAATAACTAGTTGGAAAATGAAGATTTATTCTTTGCAGATAAGTATTTTCTTAGGGTTGCTTTGGTTATTTTTTGGATGGGAGAATTGAAAAAACTGCACTCTCTCCCTTGATTTTCCCTTCATTCTCCCTCTTTATTCCTAGAATCCATACGAGACAGAAGATGAAAAAGAATCCTTAGTCTGCTTCCCTCCTCTGCTTTTTTGTTTTCTCAAAAAAGTAAGCAGAGAAAAGACAAAAGAGTATTAAAAGAGGGAAGGGGGCATTCAGAAAATAAAAAATTGGAATGAGAAATTCAAGCAGCTTAGTAGTAATTGCTGGAACAGTAACATTAAACTCTGTCTCTGTAGTGTCCCTTAACTCTGGTCTCATAATTCTGGGTAGGAAACAAAAGGTGTAACTGCAGCCAATGGATTTTCTTTTCTGTAGCTAAGATCACTGCGAGGAAGTTCTGTTTTTCAATAACATGGCTCCTGTTTTACCTATAAAGTACCTATATATGTTTTTGGCCTTGTAAGATGCTTGCATCAGGAACAAGCCAGTGGTCCCCTGGAGGAGCCAAGATGTGTTTTGGATTGGAAAGGATGCCAGTACCTTAAAAGCCTTTGGTAAAAAAAGAAAAAAGGCAGAAAAAAAAGAGGCAGTATTGCTTGGCTTAAGTTCATTGCCTTGGAAAATTCTTATTTTGTAGCTCTCCAATGAATCTTCCTACCATAACCCATCATAGTCTATGGTAAAAAAAGCTCAAACACACAGAGTTTATCTGTCTAAGGACAGAAGTGATGCCTGGAAAGAAATTCTTTCACTGTGACTTTAAAGATGCTTTTAATTACCTGGGCAAATATCCATTCCAAGGTAGCTGGTTTATCACCCAAGAGTAACACTGAGGGAAATGCTGTCACACATCTGCAAGGTTCCTGGTGAACCATCTCGCTCATCACAGATTTGTGCTTTGTGCACATGCATAACATGCAGGGATATTCTATGAATACAGGAAGAAAAACAAGAATAATGCCTTGATACACACATTTGTGGCATGTGTATGATTCACCTCTTTGCCACACCTAACAGAGTACCTTAGGAGTTACTAAAATCAGACCTACTTTTATTTTTCGTTTACCAACCCTGTATTTCATTGAACAGAAGCTTTCTGTTAAACTGAAACAGATGATGTTTTAAACTAATACTAATTGATTCCATTCCTGGAGTTCACAGTGGTAGGAAGTAAAATAGCTCCCTGACCCTGCCAGTGAATTCAGATCTCAGACTGTGCTGCACATTTTGACTTCTCTTTTCTTTTTGCAATGTCCACACAGCCCTGTGCTGGCTCTCAGCATCACTCCCCAAAACATCATGCTGCTTAAGGAGCAGGTTGGACTGGGATGAATGGGATGTAGGCAGGTTCCCAGCACCACTGGGAACACCCCTGGAGAGTTACTTCAATATTGCTGGAGTTCCCTCTTGGTGTAGTAAGGATAAATAAGCACTGCTTTATGTAAAGGCAGGATGAAATCCACCAGTGATTATGAGGAGCTTTGTTACAGTGAGGCTTGTATGAGAGTCACCTCATATATCTCATTAATAACTGAGGTTCCCTGTTCCACAAGGAAAAGAATCAGGTGCTATTTCTTCTCTTCTTTGCTGCCAGTAAAATAAACTATATTCAATAGTCAAAAAAAAAAAATACCACCTAAGCCCTCTCAAAAATATAAATATTGGGGATACTTGCCTTGGTCTGCAGAAAGGACCTCTAATTCTTTCAGCCAACCACGTCATAAAAACATGAAAACTAATGCTGGGAACAAAATCTCCTTGTATTATTGAAGTAGGAAAGTTGAATGTCTCATGCTGAGAGCTCGGGCTTTGCAAAGTCTAAGGGCTGTGCACTTACAGTCTTTAAATCAGCATCTCTCCAGAAGCCCCTGTGCTTGGATTGGGTTGGGCAGTGTTCCACTGACCCCTCATTCCCAGCCTGGCTGTGGTCAAACAGAGGAGGAGCAGCCTGGTCACTCAGCAGTGCATTTAGGATGTCACCAGGACAGCCTGTATTAAACACCTTCTCTTTTAGGAGAGGTTAGGTGTCAACAGGAGATAATACAGAACTTCCCACTCAGCAGAAGCTGATGGTTTACTGTCTGTCTGTCTGTCTGTGCATCCCTGACCTTTCTGTTTATACCCAAACCTGCTGTGACGTCTGCCTCCTATTGCAAGGCAAATGCTCTCCAAGCTGTCAGCATGTCCAGCTCCCCAAGCTGGGCTCTTTAATGGAAATGCTGACAGCTTGCTAGCAGCTCTGATGTCAAATCATGGGGCTATGAAATTGCACTGGCTGTTTTTTTAAGTGTGTAAATGAAAACAGTTAAATGCTGGAATGGCTGCCATTGGTTCTTTGTGATAAATACCATGCAGATCTTAGCCAGGGAGATCTCTTTGAAAAGCCTCAATTTTATTACTGTTACAAATGAATCCTCAAATTATTCTTTGCTGCAAAAGGGGAAAAACCATTTTTCCTTTGTGTCTTCACTTCCACACACACACTTTTAAACTCACAACCAGTGGAACTACTTCAACTGATTTCTATACAAAGATTGAAAGTTTCAATTAGAGATGTTTGACAGAAGCAGCAAAAGGTCTGTCCTTTATTTAAAACAGGTTTGAAAGGGAAGCATGGAAATATGGGTACCACAACAGGAGCATCTGTTGTTGCAGGTGTCTGTCTGGCTTGAGTTCTTCTGCTTGAGGAGTCTTGTCTCTTCAGAATGGCTCATCTTTGGTAGTGAAGGATTTGTGTCCTGTTCATTAGAGGAACCAAGTACCTTTTCCCAGGGAAATGAGTGAATTCTGCTGCCCAAGGGATTGGCTTTCGTAAGGGGCTGGATTGGATAGTCCATCCATATGGGTCCACAGGAGTGGGATACCACTGGGCAAGGCTTGGGGGAAAGCACCACGGGGATCAGGCAAGGAAGCATCAGGACATGGTGTGACAGCACAACATGGCTTGTTTTCATGCTGCCCAACACCAGCCCCACCACTCAGAGACCTCTCCTACCCCTGAGGATGCCTCAGCTCCCACCAAAGAGAAGGGGAAGAGCCTTTCTGCTGGGTAATAAGGGAGCTTGGGTGATTACAGCCCTGCCAGTTTTGTCCACAGCTGGGTGGCACAAATCCCACTGGAAGTGTCTTAATTATATTATAAACTTACAGGCAATTAACTTTCCCTCTTTGACACACAGAGATTTAATTGACAAGCCATTACTGTATTTTTTCATGCTCCCTTGGTGTTTGCTTTTGTTCTCTTTCCAGAATGGAGCCCGGATCAGGCCCTTTGGTATTAAATATGTCTGGCTAGAAAGTCCTCAAGTGGATCAAAACAATCTTGATCAGTGGAAAGTTTTTGACGTGGAGCTGGATTTAACAGTGTGCATGTGTGCCTCCAGTGTTTCTTCTACAATGTTCAAATAGAGGGTTCATTTCACTTTAAGACCATAAAAAATGGAGTTATTTAATAGGGCCCTTGGTTGGGTAATTACGAAGCAAAGGAAAAGCAGACAATCCACCCAGGGGGTGTGTGTGTTTTTTCTTCAGTGGTGTTAAATACTATTTGGATTATTCACTGAATAAACATTAAATAATGTAATTTGGAAACCAGGTCCCATTAGGGATTTAAATGTGTAGTCTGTCACTGGTAAAGGATTAAGATATTAGTGTATTAATGTAATATCAAAAGCTGTGGATTCCTTCTGTGTTGCTTAAGTGCTTTCTGATCAAACATGTTTGAACAGTTTGTTGGTTTCTTTTTTTTTTTTTTAATTGCTTGTTTCATGGTGTAATGAAAGTGAGGATGGATATAGCACAGTGTTTGAGTTTGCCTGCTTAGGTTGAAACTCAACAACAACAAAAAAAAGAGCCCGTGGGCTCTAATCCACCACAGCCTGAGACTGGACAAACTTGGCAGACCCAAACTTCACCTTTGTTTGCAAAAAGCCCATCGTGCTTTGGCATTATAAAAACTCCCTTCCACTGCATTTCCCTCTCCATTCCTGCTCCTTTCCCCAGTGCCACACAAATAATGCTTTATGCTTGGATATTTCTGCTACATTTCATCTTAGAGGTTTCTTGGGACAAGGTGCTTCTACAAGGCATGAACAAGGATGAGTAGATATGGCTTTTCAGAGATCCAGGGGCTCTTGGGACTGATTCAATCCTGTACTGAGGCCGGGACTGGAAAGGAACTTGAGTGGCCTTGAGTGACCCTTTGGAGTTTCAGGAAGTTTTCCACCTACAGTCCCTTTTGGGTCATGTATGAATTCAATGTGTGAGGCTATTTCCATCCCTGTGCAGAAATATTCAGCAGGTTAACTGTGTTTGTGCTGTTAGAGGCAGAGAGTACAGCTTGATTTTGCAATAAGCCCTAATATTTACACCTTGGAGAGTTTGCAGATGTTGGTTTCCATTGAGCAGCAAGTCCTAGGTGTCTGCAACAGCACCACCAGAAGCATGCTCTGCTAAAATGAGCTCCTGGGTTTAAAAGTGCTTTCTCCTTTTGTGTGTTTATGAAGTCAATGTGAAATGGCCATTGCTGTTGCTAGGAAAACCTCAAGATCATATATTTTGGAGATGAGTCCAGAGACAGGAGCATATCAAGCCTTTCTTAAGCAATCCCTTAAAGATTTGAGTGCTTTGGGTTCCTTTTCAAGTGACAGACACTTTGCTGCTGGAGGAGGGTGAAACTGTGGGTTTAGTAAGTTGGATTGGCTTTCATCCACTCAGGATCCAGGCTCAAGAGTGTTTTACCAGGGCAAATATGAAAAAATAAAATTGCTTTTGTTCTGAGCTGAGCACATCCTATTGGCTTCTGAGGAAACACAAGGCTTTAAATAAAATGTGTGTGTTTGTTTAAGCTGTGACAGTGGTGAATATAAATCAACAGCTCATCAAAGTCAAAAATGGTGTGCTCCAAATCTGTAGATAATCAAGCATTTTATTTTTGATAACCAGTCACTGTTTATTGTAGTATACAGCAATGTTTTAAAAAGAACAAGTGTGTTCCTGCTCACTGGGTCAATTCCAAGTACTGTATTTCAGCAAATGAAGCAGGAACTCAAGTTGATGAAATTTGCAAACAAATCCCCGTGGAACCCTGTCCATTAAAAATTAGCACTAAATTAGATATTACAAACAACACTGGAAAATGGTCTCTGTAGTTATTGTCTTGAAAATCCTTGGTGTAATAAAAATTTCCCATTTTCTGTAAATGAGAGGAAAAAACCAGAGTTGCTGGAAAACACTTCAGTTCACCTAATTGGAAAATATAATTCAAATATTCATAATGATTCCTCTTAAAATGGACAAAAAGAACATTCTTGAATATTATTTTGGAAGCAAGTCAAAATATGCACTTGTTGTTACTATGGCAATAAGCAAAAAGCAGAGAAAAACCCCCAACAACAGCACAAAAAACCCTCAGGTTTGAAAGGAGTTTGCATGTATGATTATTTTTATGATCACAAACCCCTTGCAGCAACCAATTTGCTGAGTATAAGTGATCTAATTGAGGGCAATCGTTGTCAGAGGGACCAAAAATATACTAGGCCTCCATTTTCATATTAAAATGCCATGCCTTGGTTTAACATTTCCAAGTGGTTATTTTAGTCCTTTTTTAAAAAACAAAAGCCTGTTGAGGATGGGGTAACTCTGTTGACCAGTATATTATTGAACTTGTTTATCTCTGGGAAATGGGACCACCTGATCTCAATAGAGTTTTTCTTTTTTTTTTTTCCCCCCTCTCTCTTTCTCCATCCCCCTTAGCCCCCCTTCCCACCTCCCACCCCACCCCCCCAATTGCTGGAAACATTTCACAATTAAAGCAGAAGAGGCTTGTTCTGCGGTTCTCACCTTTTGTCCTGAATAGCCTGGAAACAGAGGGACACTTTCCCCGTTGAAGTCTGGTGTAATTTCCCCTTGAATGGGCTCTCATGATAAGAACAGGGGTCACTGGATGGGATGGTATGCAATAAAGCTTGTGATTGCATGGTTCTTCATCGTCACAAAACAGCCCAACACTCTGCTTTATGATAGCACAATTGGTGCACACAATGGCTTGGGTAGAAAGCTAGAGAAACAGAGAGACGGGTATAGATACTGAGATGGAGATATCAGTCAAGCGATTGTCCCTCTTGGTGTGTTTCAAGTGCTGAAGTGTACAAGTGGCTGAGAACAGGGTCCCCAAACATTATGCTGAAAAGCGGTGAATGAATAAAAAGGGATGGCAGGAGTGGATGAATCTTGCCTATAGAATGCACCTTTGTGGTCAAATGTATAAGATAATATATAGCAGCTGTGTTATAAGCCAGCAAAGGGAATTGAACTTACAAAGCACAGGCTTTCAATAGCTTCCCTTGTGGGAACACCAAAAGTTTAAGAGGTGGAGGAGGGCTTATTGCTGACTAACGCCCACACTTAATAAGAGTTGCCTTGCATGCCGTGGAACCTATACTTTGGGCCAGTTGCTTAAGTCCTTATTTACTGCCCCTAAGCGAGAGCTTTGATTGAGTAAAGGCTGAGTAAAACCTGGATAAAGACTCAGGAATTGGCTGGATGTGAAGTTGGTCGCCACAAGGCAGCATTTAGAGCGTCCATTTCTGGAAGGGCTGCCAGTTCCCTTGGACTTAATCGGGAGCTGCGAGGGCTTAGTGTTCGAGGAGGTTTTCACAAACACTGGAACTTTTTAATGATAATACCAAAAACCCGGAAACATTTGCTCCCGCTTCTTCTTTCCAAAAGTTTTATTAAAAGCAAACCCAAGCATCATAAAGCAGGCCGTCAGTTTTCCTGGAGAAATCTCTGCTTCTCCCCTCAGTTCCATAAATCAGTGAGAAATGTTTTTTTATGAGCTCGGTCGGTACCGCGTGCGTTTTGGCCCCACTAATAGTTAGAAATTGCTTTCTAGTGATGCAGCATGAAAATCATACCCCATTTTTGTTTTTCAGATCCCCATTCCAGCCTTTCTCTAAATCTTCTGTGGATGGTGAGGGTGGGAGTGAGGTCAAGGGAAGTGTCGGTTAGAAGAGGAGTTACAAAACTCTTAAGGGGAGCTAAAATAGTCTTTGAGTCAAGGAGTGGGATATTCATAAAGGACCAGCTGCTTTTCAACATAAACAATACAGATGAAAAATAGTAATGGAGCATACTGCTTTCCCACCAAGGTCATGGACTAAAAGAGCTTTTAAAGTATGGGGTACTAAGCAAATTTGATTGCAATAGATTTCTACAAAAATTAGCTGAAAACTCTTTAGTTTCAGAAATGAGCTGATAGAATAGGTTTGTCCTGGATTAATCTCAAGACCAAAGACAAGGTCTTATACATAAGAACAGAATGATAAAACTAGTACATCCTCCTAACAGCTGTACATAAGAAGAGATGGCAAATGTTTAAAGGTGTCATCTTTGTGTAAAATCTTGTTATATTTTAGTAAAGATGCTCCGTGCTCAGTGATCCAACAACCCATCAACATCTGGTTAAAACTCCCAGTTTGTCTTAGAGCACAGTAGCCTTTCTGCATATCTACAAATGGACACAGCTGTAACTATATCTTTCTAGTTCTTAATCCTCTATTCTGGCCTTTAGGAGAAAATATATTGCCATATATACAAATTATGGGCCACTGTTTCACGATTATAATTTTTGATTGAGTGAATGTTTCATGGACACACAGAAATTTTTGTGGGATGTTTGAACTTTGGGTCAGTTTGAATAGGTTGATTTTTCACTTGATTCTGTGGGTGCTGAGGCCCTCTGGAAATTCTTC
Source organism: Passer domesticus (assembly GCF_036417665.1). Lineage (NCBI taxonomy): Eukaryota > Metazoa > Chordata > Aves > Passeriformes > Passeridae > Passer > Passer domesticus. The sequence continues at coordinate 54,529,397 of NC_087480.1, forward strand.
ATCCTTGGGGAGAAGATCTTCATAGTCTAAATTTGGCTTCTAGGAGAGGTGGGTGTGGAGTCAGAAGAGTGCAAGGTTTGTCAAACCCAGGATTTGTCTTTCTCTGGAATACCAGGGAGAACATGGTGATAGAATTTTAAAAGATGGTCACATGATCTTGGCAATGTGTTAATGCTTTCTACTTTATAATCATAAAGGGATGTATAAATTGCAACAATTGTGCAATGTGTGCTTGGATTAATGTAACTGTAGGTGAATGTGAATATATGCATGATGGATATATGCTATAGTCTGTGTCTCTAGGAATAAATATCCCTGTCTGAAATGGGATAGGGAAATCCTTAAACAGTACAAAGGCAGATCACTGCTCTGGTTTCTGCCGGCTTCTTCTAGCAACAGCTATTTGTCTAATATAAATCAAGCAAGGAATCAAACATGTGTGGCATTAATGATTCTCACTTTTTTGGGAAAGACTTCAAATTAAGGAAATCTTCTGTGATGTAATAGTTTGCACAAGTCGCTCTTGGAAGTATTTTTTTGTGGTTATCAATTTAAAGGAAGCAGCTTTTCAAGGAAAGAATCCATTAATCTCAATTGAGTATACTTTTAAAAAAACACCTTGAATTCCCTTGGTTGAGGAGGGAATTTTTGAGGTGGTCATTGTTTGTGGGCTGTTTTGTAACTGGAGATAAGTAATTTGTTCTTCTGAAAAATAACAGGTATTTTTTAGTCTCAGTGAAAAGTGATACAGAAAACAGTTTTAGATGAGGGTAAAATTTCGTATGATACAATATAATCCTTGTCTTAGTACACAGGGGGAACCAGCCATTCACACTTTTTGCAGTCAGAGTAGCTGGAAATAGATTTCTGAAAACATACTTAGCTAAAAAGGAACCATAATGTCCCAGAGCACGTGTAGTGTCTTAGGCTGTGAAAAATCCTGAGGTCTGGAAATGTTGTGTTTTCACCTCTTTCCATGCATTTAGTCTCAGTGGGTCTGGTCCAGAGCTGAGCGGGCAAAGTTGACTCCCGCTGCACAGGTTGTGTTCCCAGCATCGTGTGAAGTCAGGGCACCTTACCCTGATCCCTGTACCTCTGAGGGGTGTTGTCAAAGCAAATTTTTACACATGCAACATTCTGAGAATGAACAGTTCTGAAAATTTTGTTTTCCAAGGCAGTCTGTGGCCAACCTAAGCCAGAAAACTTTATATTTTCTCAAAACACAGGAGGACTTTGGACCAGACTCTGACTATGATTCAGTGGAGAAATTACTACTGGACAAGGGTTGCTGCTCCTTTGTGTTTTTTAGAGATAAGTTTGACCTGTGGAAGTTGGCTTCAGACTTCAAATCTTCCAAAAAAGGAGAACATTTATACCCATTCCAAATCAGCATCTGATTCTTCTTTAGTTTTGCATAATTTTGATTGTGGTGGAATTTAATTAATACAGAAGGATTTTAGTCTTGCAGAAGACAGTCTGTGGAACAGCATCAGTGTGATCACACATCTAATTAATTGCCATGCTGCAAAGTGATGGAATAAATACAGATGCACATATATACACAAAACCAGCATATTTTGTTTCATGCAACATATATATTTTGTACCCAGAATATATGTCTCAACTTGAATCTTAGGTAGTACAAAAAGCTACAAAAATAAGTTCTTTAAAATATTTGGTTTCAATAGAGCCATTTGTCCCCAAGCAATGAAAAAAATACTCTGACCTTCCTGGGCTGAACACAAGAGGAACCATTGCTGGAGAAAGCAATTTGAATGGAAGATTTGGGGGGACGTTATAAAATAAGAGCAGAGGAATAAAATATGGAACAAACCAAATGATAATGTCCACTTGGGAGAGCAGAGTGCTTCCAGCCAGACCACACTGCTGGCCAGACATCATCCTAAATAGATTATTCAAACAAATATTAATTTGAGTTGCTAGGGTGGAATATCTGGTTTAACTGTTATAAAGCACTGTATTAATGTGCGAGCCAGTGATTAATAACAAATGTACTCCCAGAGAACAAAATGTAAGATTAAGGAATGTTGTGCAAAACGCTTGCAAGGAGTGGGATGTGCTTGCTCCAAAGAGTTTCAAAGCCAGTCCAGGACTCCAGGACTCACTGACTGTGTGGTCACACTGGGTTTGCCTCAGTGCTGGCAACATATCCAAGGCTGGGATCGCCACCAAAATAGCCATTTTAGCTGGCTCAGTGGTGAGGAAATCCAGTCCTCTCCCTTCCTACCTTGCCAGGACCTCAGCACGAAAGGAAAAATGGAAAGCAAGAGATAAAGGCATGGTGAAAGGTGGAGGTGGGGGTATGGGGGGAGAAAGTTCTGTTGTGATAGAGGGTGAGTGTGAAGGATAAAGCCAGTGCCCTTTTAGGAAGATAGTGGTTTTTCACTAAACTTCCAGGCACTGGCTCTTGGACAACAGCTTAAGCCCAGACACAGGGTTTGATTGTTGGTAGCAGCAGAGGCTTCACTCAGCCCTTGATCTCTAGGCATTGAAATTTTCTGCTGACAAAACTAGAGGTGACTCCCTCATGAGTGATGCAGACTACTTGAAGAACCTAAAATCTCCAGAGGGGTGATTGAAGTTACTGTGGTGTATCTGCTTTTGGCTCTTTCCTCCAAATTCACAGAATCATGGAATGGGTTGGATTCAAAGATCTTTGAGGTTGGACCTTAAAGATCATCTTATTCCAGCAGCCCCCACATTCTTATATCAAAGCTCACACCCTGCCCCCTGATAATGTAATATTACTGAATATTCCTTCCTAATAAGGTTAATTTTGGACAGTTAGTGGTGACATTGCAATTGGCACCTTTGGATCAATAGGAAACCCTCTCAATCACTCTGACACTCTAGTTCCTCACTGGGGAAGAGAAAAAGTGCCACTGGGCTGTTCTGACCTGGTCCTGAGACCCCAGACTGGGTGGCAGGAGATAGCAGGAACCCATCAAATCCTTCCCCAGCCTCGGGATTTGGACCCCTTCTCCTTCCTGCTCCAGATCTGGGTTTTTCTGTGTATTCTGTGAGGCACGCAGACTATCCACATGTCACTGAAGTGAAGCCATCAAACAGGCTAGTGAGAAAAAATGAAGCACCATTGGAATGACCAAGTCTGTGTGTGCAAAAACAAAGAAAAACCTCTTTCCAAACAGAAACCCCCTTTAAAAGCCAAATTCCTCAGCTGAGGCATTCAGTATGAAAAGAGCATTTTAGGTAATAGTCCTTAGTGGGGGAAAAAAGTGTCTGGTTTGAAGTTGTGCATCCCCCCAGCATTACCTTCCAATTTTTCTGCCTCCCAATAAAAGATCTGAGCAGCTTCACTTGTCAGCCTAAAAGAAGGGAGCTGATGGAATAAGCTCAAGAGACACCATGGAGTTTTTTCTATGTGATGTTTTATCTGAAGAGTCCAACAAAGATATCCAAGTATTTTTTTCTTTTTTTTTTTTTTAAGCTGGAAAGAAACCTTGATTGTATTTCAGTTCCTTTAATTATTTTGTCTAGCAGTGAGATCAAAGGCCTAGGTCTCAAAAGGAATCAATCCTGGGCCAAGCACTCCAAAGTGGGTCCTCCAAGTTCATAAAAAAATACCATATTTAGTCATCTAACTTAGTCTGCTATTCAGAAATGTTTGGGCCTGCTGTTCTCTAGCCAGACATGGTAAGCTGCCCCAAGATTATCAGATGACTTGTGCTGAATGAGCACCGAGTACTTTTGAGCCTGTTTTCTGTGGGTTTATTTGGGGTAGTCCCAGATAACCCTCAGGAGTGGGTATCCAAGTGAGTATCAACTCAGTCTCTTTCTGGTCAGGTCTCTGTTGGGGTGGCTGTGACTGAAGGACTGCAGGGAGGTGGGGGAAACAGCAATTTCCTCTGCCTCCTTTGATACAGCTTCACTTGGCTATGTAGTGATGCAGCTTTCAGATAATTCTTTTATCTGGCTCCCTTTTCCATCCCTGTCCCTGCATTTGTTACTCTTTGTGCAGACGAATAAACGTCTGGAAGGACCTTGTGGAAGGATAGCAGCATTAGGAACAGGTTAGGAAATGGAGGCTCACAGAACCGGGGCCAATTTCCCTATTTCCAAAGCAGGCCCTGTGGGTTGTAGGAGGGGTTCCAACAACCAGCTCTGGGGCTGGCCATGAGTCTGTGCACTGAACCTCAGGCTGCCACACTTGGAAGGTGGGTCTGTGCAACTCACCAAGGTTATTCAGAAAATCCACAGCAAGTCAAGAGATGAGAATCGCAGTCTCCAGACTCCCAGTCCTGTAAAACAAGCTACAAACCTAGTGCCCAAATCAGCAGCATCCATCACAAAGAGCTTTTCTCTTGAGTTGCACAAGTTATAAGGATGACTTCCCTAGAAATGCAGTAAAGGAGCTGAACTCATCTTATTTGGGATTTAGTATTCCTATCTATTCCACGTCCCAGACCTCTTCTAACTGGGCTGGGTATTTTCCAGATCCCTATTCCTTCTGTGGCCATCACCATCCTCAGTAATTTCTATTTCATATCTGTCTGTCTGTCATGCCATGGCTTCTGTAGCCCGTACTGTTCCTTCAGCACCTTCATGCCAAGCTCCTTCTGGAAACCCCGTGGGTTTTGCAATATTTCAGCATCAGCTGTCAGACCACAGTGTAATGGATCTCCTGCAGCACTTCCTTCTCTAAGCAGCTGTTTACAAATCCATCATATTTGGCCCATATTTAAAGACTTAATTTAAAGTGGAGACAGGAGGGCTGTAGTTTGTGTGCCATGATTGACACTGGTAATGCCCCATAGAGGCTGGAAGGAATCTCTCTGCACATCCTCTGTGGGCTTGTGTGGGCTGGATGAAACCTAAGTGATGAGTGTGATTGTACAAAAGCTCTCCCCTAGGAATGCTTGTTTGGCTGTGGAGAGAGGAACCATCTTTTTTGTCACCTGCAGAGCTGAGGTTACAGAGTAAGAGGGGAAACATGACTGCATAAATTCAAAACTTTTTTCAGCTTCTTTCTTGTATGCTTCAAAAAACACCACAGTATGATCATGACCTCCAGCATCTGGGAGTTGATGTTCTCTGACATCTCTGGCAGCACTAGGAGCTGCCAGCAGCCCCAGAGCCTCCAGAGGAGCTGTGGGCAGAAATCAGAACTGATTTAGGCTGCAGAAAGCCCTTGCCCAGAGGCATCCTGCAGCTGATCTGTTCTGCCTGATCTATTAATTGAAATCAGTACTGTAACATTACAGTGCCATGTGGGAAATGTTGGAGGTGTAAAAGCAAACAGGGTCCCTGTCCATCGACCTCTGCTGGAAGGAGCTCAGCTTCCAGGGAAGAGCTGGGGTCAGAGGAGCTTGGGTCTAGGTACCTGGGCAGGTACCAAAGCCCTCGGTGTGCTCTAGTAGTAGGAAGCCTTGGCACAGATCCCAAGGAAGGCAGTTTTTGTAGGTGTAAAACTTCCCAGTTTCAGTAAGAACATTCATATAACAGTTACCATGGGGTAACTAATTATAGAGGGGTGCTGGTAGCTCCTTGAGCCATGCTAATTAATCATAGCATCACAAAATGATTTTTGTTGGAAAAGACCTTGAAGATTATCATTCCAAAGTTCCTGCCAAGCACGGGGATGCCACTTTCTTGATCTGGTTGCTCAAAGTCCCATCCAGCCTGGCTTTGAACACTTCCAGGAATGTGGCACCCACAAATGTCCCCAGGCAACCACCTGTGCCAGTGCCTCACCCCTTTCTGAGCAAAGAATCTATTCCTGACATCAAATCTAAATCTCTCCCCTTTTAGCTTGAAGCCATTCCTTGTCCCATCACTCTCTGCCTGTGTAAGCACTATACCAGCCTGTTTGAGCTACTTGACACCATAATAATTCCCTTGGAGCACTTTCTTCTCAGCCCTCCTCCCTGCCATATGTTGTGCTATCAGCAAATAATGTCCTTGGGGTTTTAATACCAGGCTGGGAACAACAGGGAGCTGCTGTGTCTGGACTTTGGGAAGCTCTTCCACCATACCATGCTCTGCTAGCCCAGTGCTGAAGTTTCTTACCTCCTGGTGTATCAGGAATTGATACAGGAATTGTATCAGGAATATTGATTGAATCAATATTTTCCTGTCTTTTCTTCTCCTCTCAGCCATTTCTGCATCTGTTTAATCTGTAGACTCTTCAGGTCAGGTCTACTACTCACTAAGCCACATTTTGATCTTGCCTGGGTCACCTCAGGTCTCCTGTGTTACCCTTGATGATGATGGACTGGGGTTTGATGTATCTCCTGGGACTGGGATAATCCAGCTCCTGTGCTAAGCAGCTCTTTCTCTTCTCTGTCCTCTGGGGTGCAACAGTAAATTGGAAGTTTTTTGAGTCAAGGACAGTATTTCAAATAAACATCAGTAAAATACTCAGCACATGGGTCTCTGGTAGACATTCTTAGGCTTTAGTGGATACAAATATTTTATTAATACTGGCACTAACAATAGCATAATAACAGCCACAATCTAATACAAAACCACTTTCTGTTGCTTTGAAGTCAAGTGAAAAAATACCCTTCTAATGTTTATTTGAAATATCTTTCACTTTTGTTCATCAGCAGTTTATTTACATTTCAAGATTCTCAGGTTTTTATTTCAAAATTTTGTAGATTGATAGTTTAAAAAGAAAGAAAGTGGAGAAATGTGAATACTTTATTTTCAAAATCTAGAATTTCACTAAAATCTGAAAAGAAGATGTCCAGCTGTTCTCTGCTTGAACTTTCTTATGTGTAGGATTTGAATGCCATGTGTTTAGTGTGAGAACTAACATTTTAAACTCTAAAAAATTTCTCTTTATTACAGAATGTACATTCTCAGTCCATTTCTTTCTATAATAACTGCACCCCAGGGTTTCTTTAAGCAAAGCTAAGACCCCCAATGCACACAAATTTCACTTACTAGCAGGAGGAAAGCATGGTCATGTGCATGTGACTTTTTCAGGATGGCTGTGATTGAGTAAGTGTGTTAGAACACATTAAGTGATGCAAGAGTCAGCGCTGGTGCAATTGCTTTTCTTCAGGCACTGGGGTCGTGCTCTGTATCTCAATTTTTACCAGCATAGTGGCTTGTGTTATTGCTGTGCCGTTTTATCCCAAGCTGTAACTCATGCTTAAACTTCCCAGATGGCCCTGGGCCAGACCTCTGCTTCTTGGGTGTTTCAACCAAAGTTTGCACAACGGGGACCCAGGCTATGACTGAATCCTCTCATCACGTAAAGAAATATTGTTGTAGTTAACAAAAGAGGAAGGAGCTGTCCCAGAGAGATTTGAAACATTTACAGCAACCTATGATGCTGAATGACAAGTTATGTGGAAGTGTTGCTGCTCTGCTTGGGCACTGGTAACTTCTGAACCACTGGCATAAGTGCCACTGAAGAGTTAAAACCTAGTAAAGAGATGTTACTCTGGTGCTCATTGCTATGATAACAAGTGAACCTTCAACATCTTCCCCAAAAAATTCTTTTTCTGTGTTGTTTAATTATGAACATACAAAGCTGAGACTTCATGTTCACACACATAAGTGTTGTGCTTCCACCTATCAAGATCTTTCACTCCATTCCATTCCATTCCATTCCATTCCATTCCATTCCATTCCATTCCATTCCATTCCATTCCATTCCATTCCATTCCATTCCATTCTTGAGGGCACTGTAATAATTTATTCTCTCTGCCTTCTTCTTCTTTTTGTGTAATTATTACTCTTTAAGCTAATCACTTGCTGAAAGTAAATAAATTCCTCTCAAGGTCCTGTGCTGCAGTTTTGTCATGTGGAGGGCAATGGGTTTCCACATTACTCACTCAGAATGAGAGCACTTCTATTCAAATCTGTGACGCTGCATGTTTCCTTCAGCACCCTTTGACCAAAACTTGTTGAAATTAATTGTGCTGCACTGATTTCATGTCACGGAAATATGAAGGAGAAATATTAATCAGTTTATTAAAAATCCAGCAAATGTCAGGCTATTACCAGCCATAATTAATATGTGTTTAAATTCTCTGCCCTGGGCCCTCTAGTCTCTTATTTTGTTTAAACTGAAGCTTTGACATTTTCAGTCAGCGCATTATTGTCTAACAGCAGGAGAGTGAAAGCTATACCCCTTTCCTTAAACACACCAGGCTGTGGAATGTGCTCTGTCTCTCTCCCATTCCCCTTCCATTTGTTAGGTACTGGACATGAGACCCTGACCCTGTTTGAGAGATTTCTTTCCTTTGGATTAAAAGAGTCAAGCGTCAAACCACCCTTGTAGCCAGAGCCCAAAGGCTGTATTTCATGGCTTGAGTAACTGCAGTGGGTAAAATCTTTTAGTGCTGTCAGAAAGGATTTTTTTCTGTACCAAAACAATAATAGTGTGTATTTATTGGTTCAGAGTATTTTTAACTTACACCATAAATCACAGCTAAACAAACTGAACAAAAATTCCCAGGTCTGAAAAAAATCCCTACTGATGGTTCTGTCAATAAAAATGGACAAAAGCTAGAAGGAATATTTTCATGCCACCCACAAAATATCTCTGCTGGGAGCAATTTGACTTTCTCACTGTGGTGCCATCCTGACATCGTCTCTATTATCATGAGCTTTCTCCTTCATGTCAGTTCTTCTAATTAGTCCCAAAACCATGGACAAGTGGCCCCAGTGCTGGCATCAGGCAGAAGTTTCCCATGTTTTCATACATTTCTGTCCTAAGCTTGCTCTCAAATGATTTAGCATGACCCTGCTTTGGAGATGGGTTGGAGAGGGAAGTTTTACAAGAGTATGAAGTGACAGAATAAAGGGTAATGGCTTTAAACTGAAAGAGGGCACAGGGTTTGTTTAGATTAGATATTAGGAAGGAATTCTTTACTTGAGAATGGTGAGGAACTGGCACAGGTTGCCAGAGAAGTTGTGGGTGCCCCATTCCTGGAAGTGCTCAAGGCCAGGCTGGATGGGACTTCGAGCAATCTGGTCTAGTGGAATGTGTCCCTGCCCATGACTAGAGGAATTGGAGCTAAATGGTCTTTGAGGTCCCTTCCAATCTAAACCATTCCATGATTCTGTGTTTCTAAACCAGAACAGGGAACATCCCACCTGAGGCACTGATGAGGAGCTGTTACTGAGCCTGCACTCCTACCCTAGCTCTGCTCTGTGGTGATGTGTGTATGTGTCATTTGCCAGGGTGAAATATAAGACACATACTGAAAATAGGAAATACACTGAAAATAGAACACAGGCAAGTGGGAACATTATGTCTGTTACTTAATAGACCTCTCATTTGGCCAGTCCTCTTTTGCATCAGCAGTTTTATTTGCTCTCACCACTTTGTCAACTTACATTTTACCTTGGGTAATCATGGATTATTCCTGCCAAGCACTCCAGAGCAGCATCCTATAGCTCACCTCCCTCAACCCTATTCTTCACTTCTGCCTTCAGGCTTGTTCCAGCTGGACTAAACCATTATAGAAGGTGTATATGGATAGTTTCTTGTGATCCTGGGTCTGTGTATGAAAGTAAGTCCAGGTAAGTCCTTTCTGGTTGGGTGGGCCATGAGAATTCCACCTGTCTCTTCAGGCATTGGCTGAACCTTTCTCCCAGTCTCTCTACAGCAGGAAAACCTGGGTTTAGTCTGGCAAGTGTCCTCCCACCTGCACATATTTTGCCCCACAAGACTCATGATCTAGGCTGTTCTCTGCTTTCCAAGTCTGGTTTTCCTTGGCTTCTCTTCCTGCACTGGATGATATGGAAAGGAGTCTCCAGTGATTCCATGTAGCTGGAGATGGTGTCCATAAGCAAAATATGTTCAAGAGTCTTTCCCTTCTGAGATGGACACCTTTGACCCACTGTTACTAAACCTCCCGAAATGTTTTCCAGCTTTGTTCTAACTTTCCACAATCCATCCTTTTTGTCTAACCAGGCTCTAACATAGTGATCAAATTGTCACTGTCCTCTGTCCGTGTGCCTGTCTGGATCCCCATGGATCCCAGCTATCCAGCTTCTACCAGCACAGCACCAAGCTGACTCTGCTCTCGGAGCCTCACAGCCACATGAAAGATCTTGCTTCCAACAAAGCACAAATGTTATGGTGGAGACTGATTTTCTTGGCCGTGGGTGAACCACACAACCACAAACCCATCCTTCCTGACACTCTGCTGTGCCTCTGCTTATCACCCCACAGGCATGTGGGGATCACATCCACTGCGGCCTCGGGCAGCTCTTCCCATGTGCACCACCCCACATCAAGGGGTTCTGAGTGCAGGGGGTGGCAGCAGATGGAAAGGAAGTCCAGAACATGCAGCATCAGCCTGCTCAGTGAGCAGTGGGGCCTCAGGAGTCATCTGTCCTGCAGCTTTGTGTCTTGTGGTTGGACTTGCTGTTGTCCTAGGTTGGAGCACTGTGGGCTGCTGCTGTGCCACAGTTTTTCTGAGAAACTTTGTATTTCAGGGGGTCAGACAGATTGAAAGTCTTATTCTGTCTGTCCAGTCATTTAATGTTTTGGAACTGGTAGATGTGTTGGAACTCAACACTTAACAGTGTTCAGATAATAAGCAGCTAAAAGGTTCACTGCTGGTTTAAAGACCTCCCAGATTTCTTTGCGGATTTCTTGTTTCAGAGGAAAGGATTATTTTTCTTATGCTAATGGTCTCATCTACATAGTGTACTTGTACTTTGTGATCCCTGGAAGTCCCATACTTTATTAAGTGTCCTTAGCAATATAAGGTACCAAATAAAAAACACCCATTAATCCAAAAGCTTAGAATTTTGGGGTGCTCCAAGTCCAAATATTAATTGATCACCTTGTACTGTTTTCTAGGAACAAATCTCAAGTGCAGAAAAATTATCTTCATGGATATAGTCATCCCCTCTATCAGTTCTGCCTTTGCACATTGCTCCCTTGGATGGCAGACTTTTGGAGCACAACAAGAAATCAGTTTCTTTATTTGTGCTCAGCAGTGTTCAGCAAAGCAAGGCTGCTAACCTGAAATCAGCCTTTAAGGCTGTTAAAAAACAGAAATACCGTTTAAATATTCATATTTTCCTGAGGGTTTGACTCAGCCAGCTGTGGGGAAATCCACCTTGTTTCCTTCTCTCTGCTGATGTTGGCTTGGGTAGTTTGTCTTCCCTCCCTCTTGGATGAGGACTTCCCTTCCCCCAGAGCCTGGGATGTCCCAGGTCATGTTTCCCATTCAACATGAAGCCTGTGACACCAGAAAAGTGCTGCTTCTTGCACATCACTGCTCAGGGACAAAAAGAGAAAGTACCCACCTGTCAGTCCCACCTTCTCTGTCAGCCTGTACACAGACTAAAATATGCTTTCAGGAAACACAGTGTCATTGTTCAGATCTGTTGCTACTCTGAGTAATTAAACTGGGGATTGTAAACAAACATCACCAATGGTTTCACTGCAAAAATCCTCTTGAGAAACACACTTAACATTTGGTCAACATGGCAGAGAGAAACTCTCCCCCAAGCTTTGTAAAGGAGATGAGTCATTTCCACCACTGCCTGGGACAGAAGGAGAGTTTACTCAGCATAGTCCCATTTGATGGTTTTCTGCTGTGTGAGTCATCAGGGCTTTCTTTTCAGCTGGTCACCAACAGAGAGTGGCTTTGCTGACAAGTGGGCTGTGTACAAGGGAGAGACAGCTCTGGCCATGGGCAGCCAACTTTCTCCTCTGCCCCATTGGAGCAGGGGAGCTCCAAGCTAGAAAGCCCTGTGTGACAGTCTTGTCACACATCTGGTGGTAGATGTGGGATTTATGGAGGGATGGCAACTTGCTTATATAAGTTAACCATGGTTTTAAGACATGTAATCCCTCTGTGCTGTGATTGGTGTCCCTCCAGCTCCATCTGCCTCTACAGCACACGGACCTGAGTGGCACATGGGAATAGCCTGCAAGCCAGATGCTTAACATTTATTTTTAGTGATGAATAAACTTTGTAAGCATCTCATTATATAGTTGCCTGCCCTAATTAGTAACATTCTGACAAGCATTAATCTGCAGAAAGCTTAGCATTGCTGAGAGCTCTCAGTGGAGCTCTGAGGAGACATCTTCCCTGTGGAGGCATGGAGAGGAGGGCATTAGTAGAAACAAATGAATGCCTGGGGCTTTAGTGGGATCTAGTTAGGTGTTCCAGGAGTTTTCAGTGGATTGGGTTCTCCTGAGTGAGTTAAGTGCAACTCTTTGCTGAACTGCATCGAATGTCCTGTGGATTCCCTTAACAAAAGGGAATTTGATGTTGGCCTTGTGATTTGCATCATCATCCTGACAAGAACAGACCATCGAATGGTCTTGTATTAATCTGCAGTGACATTGGCCCTCCCTCTGCTGCCTTCATCCTGCTGCTTTGAAAGTGTGAACAGAGAGTGAAGGCAGGGCACAATTGCCTGGTCTTTGGGTTCCTGGTCCTCTCCCAAGCCCAACACTCCCTAACACCTGGATCTCATTGTATCCTGTCTTGTGCCTGTGAATGAAACCTGGGCCCTGTGAGGAGCTCTGTGCTGGCAAAGCCCTGGTGCCACCACAAAACCACTCTTCCAGGAGCATGTTCCTCTTGAATGTCCATCAAACCAGAAGTTTCCCATGCTGTTGGATAAAAGATGAACACCCTGTTGTCTCTTGCTGGAGGAAAGCCTGTATTACAGCAGACCCACAGCCCACAATGTACACAGACAGTTGTCCTGAGAGGTAAAGCAATAACTTTAATGCAAGACAGAAGACATAACAAGCAAGTGGAAATTTTTGCATAAAAGAAAATATCTGAGACTGCAACAGATATTAATGAACTGAGAAAACAGACAGATGTACCTTAGGGATTTGAGTGATACCTGGGAGCATATTTTACTTTATTTTGTTCATATTTTTACATCTGGCACTTTCACCATATTAATGATTTAAGGAATAATTATTGTAAGGTTGAGTTTCCTTTTAAAAACTTTCAGTGTTCCATCCTGGAATTCATTCCAGATGCTGGTAACTAAAACTGAAGAAACATGCTTCAAAATGATAGTCTTCTCCAAGTCAGGATGACAGCAAAATATGTAAACGACCAATGGCTCTTCTAGCTGCTTGGTTCTTTATGAGCTATCTGATTCCCCTCCAGTTTGTTTAAATTTTTTACCATGCAGATGTTCCTTTGGGTGACCAATTTTTATAGTTTTGAAAAGATTATATCAGTTTTCCATGGTATTGTGTTACTGTATTTCTTGGATTTTTTTATAGCACTTGAAAGGCTAATTTCTTAATCAGACATTACTAGTGGAATGTAGAAAGAGAGGTTAAAAAGCCAAACTGGCACTGAGAATTAAACACAGGTTCATAATAATATGAAAGGAAAACAAAAAGCATCAACTTGAGGATGTTGTTATTGAATGAAAGTTGAGAAAACTGCTAGGAACATGCATTTTTTATTATTATCAAAGGTGTTAAAATATATACATAGCATATGTTTGGCACTGAATTGTTGTTACACAGTTCTGTAGTATTCAGCTGTCTTGGATAAAAACTATCACTTTGATACTGGAAAATTATTATGAAAATGTTAGTTTTGGGCCTACTAGTAAAAAGCAAAGATTGTCTTGCATGCCAGTGTGGTTTCAGTGAAGGGTTTGCACTGTTTCCAGAAACTATCTTTGGCAGCCACCAACTTTCACCTCCATCAACAAGCCTGCATAACATTTTGTCCTTCTTTATCCTTGTCAGGAGAGCTGATGGGGAGACAAGAGATTCAACTTGGCTTCACACCCTGAAATTCAGAGACAGATTTCCACCACCACTTTAGGATTATAAGTAGCAACTGAAAGGGGATTTAAGGAATGCTGGTACAAACATTAAGAAATACCCAGAAAGAAGGAAGAAACCATTTCCCACTATAGGGTTATTCTGTTTTGTTTCAAAGTAAACATGAGTGCTGTTATATTGACACACAGCTTAAGTAGATGCATGGTTTGGGTCCAGTCCAGTGCTACCATAATTGCAACAGCCACACCAAAGGCAGGTTGGTTTTTTCCTGTTCCAAATTCCAGGTTTCTTCAGCTCAGGGCCTTGAGCTAGGCTCATCCCTCCAACAGGTATGCTGTTTCCAAATTCTTTAGAGAGTATCTTATTTCTGGAAGCCTAGGACTCAGAATGGGCCGCCTATTTCCCGCAGAGTAGTTTCCATTGAGTCATATCATGTTCATGGGAACAAAAAAACAAACCGGAGCTGTGTTAGTTTATAATGTTGTGTAAATGTTACGTAACTTGGCTTCTGAAAGTTTTCTTTACCTTCTTCTGGAGCGCTGGAAATTGGCCCCAGCCAGCGGCAGGACGCAGTGCTGGTTGTGTTGGCACTCCAGCTGGTGTTAGCATTTTCTCTGGAGCCTGTTCAGGGAGCCCTGCTCACATAACCACCACTAAATCATCAAGCTCAGGGTCAGGCATAAGTTTTTCATCAGATGACAGAGTCAGGGACCTGTCACCTCTTCTTTGCCTCCAGCCACAGCACAGAGGCCAGCCCACTGCTGAGGATCGCCCAGGAATTAGCACCTAACAAATTCCCTTGCTGCTTGCAGGAGCTCTAGGCTTCTCTCTGCCAGTTAGCTTTCCTGCTCTCCTCCTGTTTTATGTTGTAGTTTGTGGCTTTGGGTCTTTTCTGCAGCTTGTTTCAAGCTTGTTACACGTTTGGGAGAAATGTTTTGCAACTTCCTCTGTGTATGAGCAGGGAAACAGAAGCAGAAATGCTCTATATCTTACATTTCTGTCACTTTTGCAGTTGCAGAGGACTTGGTCTCATTTTGGTCCTCCATTCCTAGGTAGAGATGTACTTTGAAGCAGGAAATGTGTTAAGAGTGATAGAGAAACACTGATCTTCTCTGTGCTGGGGTTTTAATGCATGTTGTGTGTAAAAAGCCAGCCACCTGCTCTGCTCAGTGGATTAGAGATGAGTACAAGTCCTCACACATGATGATTTTTCTGAGTCATTGGGAAACAACTTTACCAACTTATTTCTGTCCCCTGCTTTTCTAAACACTCAGTGCTGAATAGCTGTGCTGCTGCCCAAAGATCCCTGCCTGCAATACTGTGAAAAGGATTTTGGAGCAGAGGTGCTGCTTGGGCCTGCAAGGAGATAGGAGGGTGATGTGAGATTTCCGGGGGGAGAGCTGCCCAGAGCAGGCCAGCTCCAGCCAAGCTTCCTAAGTGCCTCATTTCCACTGCTAGGAAATCCATGCACTCACAACGCTGCAAGCCAAACCACAGGTTGCAAATCAGATTTTATTCTAAAAATCACCAGCAACCAAGCTGGCGTTTTCTTTCTGGTGCATTTTATTTCTCAAACTCTCAAGGAAGTGGGTGGCTATTTTGCTTTCTGTTCAGTAGCCTTTGGGGTCAGAGCAGCTGCCTGACCTCAGATACACATCCCAAAGCTGTGCCTGCATAGACCTTGTACTGAGAGAGAGCAATGCTGAGAAGGCCATTAGGAGCTGAATTCTATCCAGTACAATTAGAAATAAGTCAAGAATTTCTAACTTTCCAGCAAACTTGATCAAAACATAACAAATCTCTCTCCTCAGCTGTTGTCTTCCACCCCGTTTCCTCCCGCTGCAGCCCGAATTAAGTGAAGCTGTCCATGGATTCACATGAGGAGGGGGCCTGTGCAGTTTCCACGCCAGTCATATGGACTCTCACTAGATTTACCTGGAACTGACTTCTTTGGCATGAAAAACTGTAAATATTTTGATCAGTTTTAAGTAAAACAAATAGACTTCAATGAACCATAACCTGGCACCTGTGCAGCTGGAGGATGGGAATGCTACAATCTGATATGCTGTAGGAAAAGGACAGCAAGAGAATATTTCCTCTGACCTCTCTGAATTTGAGGGGTGATGGTTCAATAAATTAGGGATGGGTCTAACTCTCTGCAAAGTGTTTACCAGAATAGTATTTCTTCTGGGACTAGGACCACATCTTAGACCTGGCACTTTTGTTCACCTATGTGCTATTAAGATTGCCATGCATTTATGACCTTATACTGTGTTCATCTCTATTCCAAGCATGCTGGAAGGGAAGAGAAATGGAGACACTTTGGGTCACATTTTGTTTCCTATACTCTGCCCACTTTAGTGAGAAATCAAGGAGCTGACTAAAGAAAATGCTGTAAAGAATAATTTAGATAATTATATAAATGTGATGTGTGTTGCAAGAAAAAAATTAATTGGGAATTAATGTAATTTTCTCAAAAATACAAAATAATTTGGATTGTGAAAGGGTTATTAAGGTTGAGAAAATAAACATTTCCTGTTGTGGTTTCTGCAAAATATCTCCGGTGGCAGTTTTAGAGTCATCTGTAATTTGTGTTCTCTGGGGAAATATTTCTGTGATTACATATAGGTCTGAAAGTTACAGTAAGTATGTCTCTCCTGGATCAATGAGCCCTGGAAATCTTTATCTTCATTAGTTATAGCCTCTGTCATTCCAGGGCTCTGAAGGATACATTTAAAGTATCAAGTCATTATAATGCAATAGGAAATAGTCTAATAAATTATCTGTCCTGTTATTGTTTCTAGGACAAATATTGGATGTAGGAAAGATTTATTAGACGGATATATTTGTGAATTTATCTTATAAATTAAACTTTTTGGAAACTGAGTCTATTATTAACACCAAGACCCCACAAGGATTTAATTAAAGGCCTATTAGTCAAACTAATTCCTGACATGACATAGGTTTGTATTACACAAACATATTTGACTTTCCAAACATGCTTGTGAGATTTGGCATTTTGCTGAGAGATACTTATTGATAAACATAACTGGGAGAAATTACTGAAAAGAAATTCTGGCTTCCACTAGGCATATAAATTACCTCCTATTACTGGTGCCTGGGAAAAATGAACATATTGCAGAATAATCCACTGTTATAAAATCACTTCTAGTAAGACAGATTCAGAATATTGGACACAACCCTATAGTGAGAGAGGAAAAGGATAAGGGCCACACACACTTTCAAACCAGACTCAAATTTTCAAGATATGAGCATAAAAACTTGGTCTGAGCTGTAAAAGAGTTAGAGCAAAAGGTCAAGAGCAGCTCAGCACCACTGGCATCAACACAGACCTGGGAGTTGGGATATCTGAGCTCCCCTCCCATCACAGAGTGGATCATAAAACCACAGAATGGTTTGGGTTGGAAGGGACCTTAAAGATCTCCTGGTTCCAACCCTCTGCCCTGGCCAAGGACACCTTCCACCAGACCAGGCTGCTCTTTCCATATGACGTTGGGATTTAAGCCAGAGTCCTGGCTGGATCTTGCTTAGGGCCTTGTGATTGCCTGTTTCCAGGGCTGTAGAGAAACCAGGCATGGTCTGAATCTTTCATCACTCTTTTAAATGCAGAAAGCATTGGCCATGGTATCTCCATGGACCAATTGATGGGGTCGTTGTGCCATTCACCTGTAGAACAGATACAACAGCATTTCCAGGTGCTTCTCTCTGTGTGGATTTTAGAACAGAGACTGGGAAAGGTGAAGTCATAATGGAGTTTTGGTCCCTGCTTTACTTCTGTCTCAATTCCAGAACCACTGGATGCAGTCAGGGATGGTAACTGGGGTCTGTGCATGAGGCCACTGATGGGAGTCAGACCTGGCAGAAGTTAATAGGAGCAAATGTGATCAAGGCTCTTCTCCTTTCAGTCAGGGGGTTTGTACAGCATGAGTGAATGCTGCTTAGCCTGGTTTAGGCTTAGGCACAGCTGATCTGCCTTGGGGTCTCTTCCAGTGCTGGCTTCTTTGACTCTATTAGATGTTTTCACACAGAGGCTTTACAGTCACTGCTGATACATCACAGCTAATTCAGCAGACACCTTGGTACAATTAGTAAGAAGATATTCCCCTATCACATCTAAAATGAAGCTTATTTTACAGCTTCTTGGCACAGAAAGTGTTTTTCTAACCTCTTACACCAGAGCCACAGAGGTAGAATTCATCAGATTAACATTTTAGCATTGTGGCTTCATCAGAAGGGTCTGTTGTGGTCTGCATCTCCTGGAAGGACAACAATCCCCTTCTAACACCCAAATATTAGCTCATCGCCCCACCAGCCAGATGTCAAAGTCAGCCTTGCTCTTACCAGAGAATAAATAAGGGAGGATTTGCACACCAGTTCCCATCTATAATCCTGTGGGGTTAAGTCATGATGTCTCAGTTTTGGTGAGTGCGACACAGGCAGAAGAAATGAACCTTGTTCTCCCACTGCTGGTGCATGGGTCGTGCTGACAGTGGGCAAAGGTGCCACATGTCACCCGTGCCATGGGTCAGGCCCACCCTGGTGACAAACTGCTCCTGGAGGAGAATGGCTCTGAGCCAGCACACTGGGCTGGGGGATTTTCAGTGAAAGTGTAATTAACGAGAAAGCTTTCTGCAGCCATCCTCAATGTTCAGTAAAAGCATGGCTTGATGTTTCCAAAATCTATCCAAAGGTGTTTTTAAAAAATTCTGCATGTTTATTCAACCCCTTTTTTTTCCTTTACCAAAATCTATATGGAAAAAAATGTGTAGTTTAGAGATTTTTGGTGGACAAAAAAACCAAAACCTGCTCTTGTCCTGTGCCCCTAAAAACAAGGTCTGTGGAATTTTGTATTTAATTTAAGGTGGGTTTTTTTCACATCAGTTAGAACAGGACTGGCTTTACAAACAAACAAATATTGTAGCCTGAATTCTTGTTTGTGCTGCAACAAGACCTATTAGTGGGACTTCAGTATGGAAAATGTAGGGGAAACAGAGTAGAAACTGAAAAAGTATCCACAGTTTAGAGAGCTACAGAGACGAATAAAGTCATTGTCCATCATCTTAGCTCTTCTCTGGACAAAATAATCCTAGTTAACTATCCCCCATCAGACAAAGATTAGCCTCATCTCTTTCAGCAGGGCCAAGTGGATGGAGGCAACTCCATATAATTTGAAAAAGGTGAGGACTGTAACATGACTATCATGAGTAGCCTGGATAGATGTGAAGACATCAAAGGAAAAATAATTGCACAGAAATTGGGAACTCAGTGGGTTTTTTAGGCCTGATTTAAGGCAGAAGAAGGAAGCAGATGATGTTGGCTCTAGTCCTGGCAGTGGTGGTAAAAGTGGAGGCTGTTTCAAGCCCTGCAATCCTCTGTGAGAAACTAAAGGAAATTTCTCTGCAAACTTTAATGGAAAATGTTCTCTGCTTTTCAGCCTCATTCTTGTTGAAAGTGGAAAAATTTTCTAGAAATTAAACTTCAATGGAAAACAGGGGTTTTGAAACTTTGAACTTGTCTGTTTTCCAGGAAACACTTCATTAATAGCCAACATTATTAGAGAGGACACATGAGTCATGAAAACCTCAAGAAATTTTCAGCATGAACTAGCATATAATGAAAAAGAAACAAATTGTCTAAGAATGTGATAGAACTTTTGTGGGTTTTTATCTTCTCTCTAAATGGCAATGATATGGAAGATTTGAGCCAATATTAATCACCTCTCCCAGCCTAGAAAATGAGACTGAATTCTGCTGCCAGCCCACTGGGTGACACTGCTTTGCAGTCACCAGCACTGAGCCAGGTCACACCAGCCTCCCATTTGGCCCTGAATCTCCTGATGAAGTAGTATTTGAATATCATCTCTCCCTGCACCCTGATCAGATTAAGAGCAGGACTTTAGAGTCATCACAAAATCAAGGCAGAATTCATACTATGTGTTTGCAATGCACTGGAAAGAAAATTAGTAAAGCTAATTAAAGCAAAAGGTCTTACTAATTTCTTTACTTTCTCTTGGCTTCAGCCTGGGGACTAGAATTAACTTGTGGCAAATGCATATAAATCTCAGACTTAACTACAAATCATCCTCCTGATCTCCTTTCTGAAGGGTTACAAAATGCTCTATGAAAAGCCTCAGAACACCACTAAATATCATTGCCAGTACAGTGCTAGGTGCTACTCTCATGTCCATCAGTTGTCAGTTCTTCAGCTCTAGACTTGAAGAGATCAAGGTGTGGCTGCAAAATGGGAGAGGCCTTTGCACCAGCAGTCCTGGAGTCTCAAAATGCTGAGGGAAATACACTGATTGCATAAGGTACTGAAGCACCTTTAAGATCACAGTAATTTTTCATCTTTAATGATCTTCATCCCTTCTTAAGGGTCGATTCATTAAAATACCTCTTTGTCCTTTGCCAGATAGTTGTGTCATAATTATTTTTTCCCCTGGATTTGCTGAATCCAAAGTCTGTGTAGTGATTTTGACTTTCCCTCCTCATTTCGACTGTCATGAGTACTGTCAAAGAATTGACTTTTCCTGCCACAGCCCAGGGTCTTGAGGGCAGTACTAATGCGAGTCAGTGTTGAAGACTGATCCATATATCCCAGAGAAAGATTGCTCCTCCCAAGCTCCTCTAGAAATACCAATCAATGTTGCCATCTGGAGGACACACAGTTTTACAGTAGACCCTGTTTCCATTTTATGCTGCTGCTGTGATACCCCAATCATGAAAGCCCAGCTCACCACAAACAGTTGTTACTCTGCTTTTCATGTCCCAGATTTTCTTCAGTTCCTTCTGCAACTGATTATATCTGTTAGTCTTTTTTGGAATGTTCTGTGAAGCCTATCATTATTGTATTACTTTTACATCTGAGAAATTGTTGCTATTATTATTATTAAATAATAACAACCATATCTGATATCTTGATTTGTCAGAAATGTGAAAAACCCAACCAAACCCCGTGTTTCCTTTACAAATGATTTCTGATGTCTTGGAAAAGCGTTTTTGCTCAAAGCAGGGGCTGTGCAGCGTGGCAGGCTAGAGCAGGCAGAGCTCTGGCTTGCTCTCCTTAGGAAAGTCAAGGAGCAAATTTCTCATGGAACTGAGTCGTGGATATAAAGTGCAGAGACAGAGAGGGCTTTTACACAGGTCAATTTAACCCCTTCATTTGAAATATTCCTAAGGACAGGATATCATCTGACAGAGCTATAGATAATAGATAATAGATAATAGATAATAGATAATAGATAATAGATTAGATAATAGATAATAGATAATATCACCTAGGCTTCTATAACCTGTATGGTGAGAGTGGTGTCTCCTTGGGATGGTTCATCTGACTTACACAGACATCTGTTGTAGAAGGAATAAAGAGCTCTGCTTTTCCCACTGATATTAGAGGGGGGTCTAGAACAATCTTTTCAAATACATGTTCAATTTTCAGATAGTTGAAGGTGACTGAACACATTTGGATGCCAAAGCTGGATTAAAACTCTTAGATATGTTGAGACACTGACTTCAATAATCTAGACCAAGGCATGTTCTCCCTGTTCCAGTCTAAGACAGTGAATCTTCTGTGATATAAAAAAATATTAACCTTTGTAAATCTAGAGCTTATGTAATTGGTTTTGTAATGATTTTATAAACAGTAAACCCTCTGGATTTTCTGCTTCTGAACTACTTTCTCATCACTCAGGCTATTTTATATTTGACATGAGGTCCATTTCTCTAAGAGAAGATTTCTTCTGACCACCAAGAACTCTGGATGTGGTTCCATTTCTTGTGCTTCAGGGGGATCTGTTGTTGGTGTGGCCATTCCAGCTCCTTGGGTCTGAATTCATTATTTCTGGGCAGCAGTTGAAGTCAGTACCTTCTAGGGAAGACACTCAACCTAAAGCACCACAGTTTACAGGAACCTTACTAGAAAGAGAAATAGTGTTGGAAATTACCTTCAGAGGTCACCTTTGCCCACTTCCTGCCCCAAACTCTGCCTGTCTCTTGGTCTGAAGTTTGTTTAACCTGTTCTTAATGGCTTTACCTTCCAGAGATCCCTCCACCTCCTCCCCAGATAGCCTGTTCCAGGGTTTCATTGTTCTTCCTGTTTAAAAGAGTTGTTCTTCTTCCTCAGTCTTTTATCCAAACTTTCCCTGCAGTGTCACACTATCACTCCCCACCTTCCTCCACCGATATAAAGTTAGGAATTGCAGAGCCGAGAAAACAGAAGAGTGATTTTTCTTTGCCAGTTGAGACTGAGACATCAAACACAGTTGTCAACGTCAATTTGGGCAGCACAGATGGCCCCTCTTCGAACATCAGTCAGATCAGAAAGTGATTTCTGGTTCTCAGTGGAAACAACATCCCCAAGTTGTCGGATCCTGTGAGCTCCCTGGGATAATAGCTTCCAGCAACATTCACCATGTACAATCTTTGGTGTGCCAAAGCTCCCGTGACCTCAGGGCAATAATTCCAGCAGACAGTGGCACAGGATGGATATTGCAAGGTTCAGCGGGAGTGGTCCCTGTAAAAATTAATTGATTTTAGGACAAATTGCATCCCAGAAGATCTTGACAGTAGGATCCCAGGAGGAAATGGGCAGCCATCTATTCTGTAACCTCCACAGTTTTTGTCAGCTTGCAAGTTAGGTTCCCTGCTCCATAGGGTGTTTATAAATGAATGTGGGAGCCTGTATGGACACATATAGAGACATATGGAGACCTCGTGTGCTCAGACCCAGGCTCCCCTATACTTCTTCTAATTTAAAGGAATGCCTCTGTTCCTAGCTGGCCTTTTAGTGATTCATGGAGTACTCCTTCAGTATTCCTGTTCTAAAGTTGGAATGCAAGTTTAGCAGGGACAGTTTTCTAAGCAAATGACATTAACTTCACAGAAATGAATTTATGAATTTATTTTAAAAGCAACATGATTTCTTACTTGATGTCCTGCCAAGTGGTCTTGTAGATTATTTTTTATTCTCTGCTCGGTAGAGTGGGGTTCAGTACAGCCCTAATTAGGTGCTTAATTTTCTACTTTGATGTATTAGCAGCCTTCTTGGTAATACCTGTTTGCAAACAGTGTGAAGTTGGAAACCATGTTATGCTCATGTATTTCCAGCAACATTGTGGTACAATATCCCTTGTAAATCTCCAGACAGGCTATTAAAGGGCATTCCCATGGCTTGCACCAGAGCACTGATGGAAACTGAGGCACTGTGCAGTGATGGGATTTGGTCCAACAGGACTCTTCAAGCCCTCCTGTGCCCCTCTCTGTGCTGGTGTCCTTACCAAAGGTGCTCAGGGGTTTAAAGATGCCTGTGCCAGTTTTGTGCCTTTGTCTCCACCACTGAATCGTGTGTTAAATTAAGTTAAAACTTCCCAGTGGCCTGGAAGGGCCTGGAGATGACCTTTGTGTGTCTCTCCAGGTAGATATCTGGACAGGCTGGTACACTGTGACTACATTAACAAAACCCCCCACTTTCTGCTGTCTTGGAAACTGCTGTGTTTAAGGGAATAATTTTGTTATCACCACTATTTTCTTTTGTATTCCTCCCCCAAAATCGAGCAATATTTCAGCCCAAATTAAATGGGCTGTCGCTTTCAGAGCAGCACGTTTGACTCCTGTGTGTGACTTTGCCATTTTTTTCTTGTTGAATACTCTCTGTCGGACTATGATGAATGATTGCAGACCAAAGAAAAAAAAATAGGCTGAAATAAAAATGTTTCAGCTTTGTTGAAAAAACACATTCCAATTGAGCCAAAGTGGGTTTTTCAAGGAAGTTTCCTAATGGGGAAATTGTAATTGTGAGCAGGGGGAATTGTAAGCTGCTCCTGGGATTTAGTAAAAATATTTATTTTTGCAAAGGATCTTGCAGGAACCTTTTCCATAAACGACCCCCCAACAGAGATGCGCTAACCCCTCTCCTCATCCTTTTGAGGATCAGAATGTTTCTTGTGACTCTGGGGATTGGGACCTGGCTTGGGAGTCTTTGGAGAGGAGCATGCAGTTCTCACTATGCCCTACCACAATATATTGCATTTATCCCACTTCAATGTGCAAAGTGTGTCTTTAATTTCCAGTGAACAAAGATTTGGTTTCTAGTTCTGCCTTGTTTTCACCATATATTTTCCAAAACCACTTTTTTTTTCCCATTAATGTTCACCTTTAACCTATTGATTTGCTATAAAAACAAGCCCTTTTGTAAAGGAAAGGTAAAAGGAAATGAGGGAAAACATAAACACATTGCAAAAGCAAGGATTTCCCAGAATAAACCCACATATAACACAAATATATGATGTAGCTTCTTTTATTAGCACTGTAAAAAAGAAGGCAGGGAAAAATGTGAAAATACATTAGGGATTTTAAAGGCAAGCAAATCAATTAGTCATTACTGACATAAATTTCCCTTTCTTGGGGACGTTCAACCTTCTCATATCCCGTGGATGAACTCTAAAGCACCTGTAGTAGATCTGTTTTCAGTAAAGAGATTTAAACTACTGTAGATGTTTTTCCAAGGAAAATACAATGTTGACAGAATAATGCGTGGAAGAAGAGGCTACTAAGGCAGCTGCTATAAATTGCCAGCCTTGTAATCCCTCTTGCAACACGCCCAGCTTCACAGGATGTGCATTTGTTGATGCTCTACATATGGTTTTGAGCAAAAAGTAATTCCCCCCGCAACATGACGAAAACTAAGCATGCCCTACAACTGCAAAGAAAGGGTCCTCCCCTCACTTCCCTCCCCTCCCCAAGCCCTGGGATAAGGATGCTCCCTTTGGAAAGCAGCACTGTGTTTTCACATATATCTCCATCGCCCAGATGGATGTCTGTGGCACTGGCAGGAGCTAGGACATGAGTGTTCCCAGATGTCCCCACAGCCCCCGGCCATGTGCAGAGGGCTCGGGTGGTCCCCTCAGGATGCCCAGCTTGGCTTGTGCTGCCAGTGAAGGTGGTCTCTGCCAGTGTCCCCCACCATGGCTGCACCATTCTTCCTGTGGCCCCTCATATCTGCCGAGGCAGGAGAGCATCTGGAAGAGATGGGGGAAGCCTCTTCCTATTTTAGCCTTGGACACAATAAGATGCTTATAGACCCTTCTTGTAGTCAAAGCTGATTCTGTGCTATTACAGGCTTTGGTTTTTATTTCTGGGTTGGTTTTTTTTCCAAGTATTACAATATAAGCACTCCCAGCCCTTTCTCCTGGTGGAGGCACCCCTAAACTCCACTCTTTGTAGCTGCATTAATTTTCTGACAATTCATTTTTCCTGTCTTCCTTGTGTGGCCGCATTGCTAGTTGAGACGAACTGCTGCTGCCCAGCAAAACCCTGCTCAGGGCTTCCTTATCTGGGATGTGTTTTGGATCCCTCAGGGATGATCTGTGCATGCTCATGCATGAATGCTCTGGATCCCTGGACTCACAAAAATATCCCTGGAGAAGAACTGTAAATCAGGCAGGGGAAAAGGTTATGTGGAAGAGCCCACACTACAGGGGTGCCTGGTCCTGAGAGAGGAAGAGTAGGAGCATGAGGAGCCAACCAGTGCATTCTCCCAGCTCTTGTCCTTTGCAGAAGCCTTGCCCTGTCTCCTCCTCAGCTATTCTGGTCTCAGCTCCAACAATTGTTTCTACCATGTCCTGTAATCCAGTAACTTTTCCATGTAAAATGCTGGAGCAGCTGCAGCAGTGATCAGCACCCAGGACCCCTCTGCAGCAGCCCTGAGCAGATGCAGTGAAGCCAAACCCCCAGTTTTGATCCCTTATTCCCACAGCTCTTGAGCTGCCTCCTACAGGACCACAGGAGAGGGCTCAGGATGCTCCCACCCTGTCCCTGCTCATGTGCCTTTGGGGCCAGGAGTCAGAGCCTCTCCAGGATGAGATATGAACTGCAAACACCATCTCCTTCTCCAGCACCTAAGCCAAGGCTGGGGTGAGAGACCCGGGCTGTGCAATGTGTGGGAGAAGTTCAGAAGCAGCTCCCACAGAAGAAATCAAATCCCAGCCATGGCAGTAAGTGAGCATCCAGGGCTGTGTGTCAGCATGGCACTGCTGAACCCCATGAGAGAGGTGAGAATAGGAGGATAAATAAACTGCCACTGGCATCAGGCATCAGGAGGGTTTCACTGCTTGGCTGGGGGATTTGCATTTTTTAAGTCAGGCAAACGTCTTTTCTGTTTGTGTTTTTTGGTTTCTTGGGGTTTTTTTAATTCACTCTAAATAAAAAGGAATGTTTCCTATAGAAATTAATTTCTATAGAAAAAGAAATAGACGCGTTCACACACACACAGAGATACAAACCACGCAGTTACTAGGAATCCCATTGTCTGTGGAAAATCAACTTAGATGGATGTTTCTGGTTGTTCACAATGAGCCCCCAGGCTGGTGGCTCTGGTCTGACCCTCCTCAGCATGAAAGTCTCAGGAGAGAAAGGTCTCCCCGCATTCTTCCATTTTGAGTTGTGCTGCATCCTGGGGAATTCCTGGGGACTGTGGGATGCCCCTGAGGAGCGACAAAAACTGGTGGGACCTGGGTGTGGGAGCTAGAGAATCAAATAATACACTTTAGGTTGGCAAATTGTGGAGAGCCACAGGGCTCCTGGGCGATGCCTTTTGGCCCAGGGTTGGATATTTACCAGTTCGCACTTGCTCTATGGGTCTGTGACCTCTTTTTGAAACTTCTTCTTTACGAGTTTATTTTGGCTGGGCTCAGGCATTCATAAAATTCCTAGGGAACGGGAGGCTTGAAGCATGGCTTGTAAAAGGAGGAGTGGGGAGGTGGGAGAATAGATTGAGGAGGAGAGTTTTCCATTACCCTGTCATAGCACAGGTCTTACGCCTCCGAGTTCCTTTGCAAAGCTGCAGGCTTCTGAAAAGGGGAGAGGGAAAAGGGGGAGGGGGGGAAACCTTCCTTCCCCATTTGGGAGGCAGGATCCATCCCTAAGTATATAGGTCTTTCTCCAGTTTCCCTTGTCAGTCATCCTTCTGCAGCTTTTGGTCTTCGCAGCAGGTCAGCAGAGTTGGTGAATAGCTCGGCAAGCACAAGGCATCTGAAACAAATTAGATCTCTTATAGCCACCCAGAGACTGATGATGGATGGAGGTCTGTATTTACAGCAAAACTAATTGGCAACATACACAGACATCCAAAAAAGTATATTATTTTGCCAGACTTTGGAGTCACTAGGCCCTTTATTTTTTATTGCAGAACATTATACAGCTAGAGATAAAAAAGAACAGTGAAAGTTTTAAATCTAATAAAAGCATTTGACTGCAGAGTAAAAATAACATACACAGAGAAGTTTGATTTGGAATCGAATTTTATTAATGGTCTTTTCTCTGCAAAATGTTTCCAATTAAAAAACAATTCTGAAGTGATGCATTAATAAACTGCTCCCCCCTCTCCTTTGGAGGGACTAAGAGTTTTAAAGGCTGAGGTGGATAAAAAAATCCAGTGGATGTTATTAAAACATAATTTAATATAACCTAAATATAGTGCTTGCATACCACAGAGAGAGAACCGGCTGTATAATTGAATTTGAAACAATGATAGTATGTTGACTTTTCAAAAAGAAATATTATCAGATTGTAAGCTGCTGTTCAAAAGAGGGGTCTTCTTTAAACACCGAGGCATGCAAGAAGCAATAAAGAGCAAAATCAACTATGTTTCCCAGGACAGCATGTGGCAGATTTAGATTTCTCAAAGGCATGAATATATGTGAAATTGGGAGCATGCAGTAGATGAGTGGTCTGGATTCCAGCAAGTCATTTGTTTGATTTTTAGATGAATGATCTCTTTGCTTAGAAAAGAGGAGAGAAAGGAAAATACAGAGAGAGACAGATAAATGGGTCTTGCAGATCTGGTCTTCCAAAAGCGTTTGAGAAAATTGTGTGTTTCTATCTGGCAATGTCATTGGGCAGAGCCTGGCTCTGAGTGATGAAAGCTCGTGTAAAGTGTTTTCCCTGGGCTGGGAGCATTGTTCCCTGATAGACATATTTGCATGAGAAATAGGTGAGCTCTAGAGAAGGTCGAATGCATGCATGATGAGGGGGCTTTGGGCTGGGGAGGGTACTCTGATTCCCCTGACCACCTACACTTCTGTAGCTTTCCTTAATTTTGTTTAGAAGTGGAAATGAGTGGAGAGTGACCAGATGATCTGCATTAACATCTTTCTGTGCTAAAAATCCAACTTTCTCTTTGCTTATGCAGAAGAAAAAATAACAAGTTCCCTTGCCTACCCCAAACACCAAAATCTCCATCATCAGGAATCCTCCTGAAGCCAGGGGCTGCAACAGACACGGTGGGATCAGGGAGCATCCACACCCTGTGGCACCCTCAGCTGGCACAGAGCCAGAGCAAAAGGGTCCTCCTTGTCTCACCAGGCAGGGTGAAGACCTCGCTACACCCAACCATATCATTTGCATCCACTTCAACGCTCCTTTTCCCAGCAGCACTGTGTGAAGGGATCTAAGTGCAAATAAGAATTAAACCCATGATCTTCCTCCAAAGGATTATCCCTGATCGCCCATTATTACTATTATTACTCTGTTTGCCTGGGCGGGTTTTCTTATTCTAAGCTTTTTTTTTTTCCACTTTTTTTTCCTTTTTTTTTTTTTGGCTGCATCTGGGAAGCCGTCCTTTGTGTAAACAGCTATCAGAGTGAGCAGGAGTATGTGATCCATTAGCTCCGCTGAAAACACAATCATTGTGTTATTCCAAGCTGATGAAAACGTCCTCTGTAGTTTTCTCTCCCAATATCCACATGCCAATCAGCATTTGTCAGTGATATAATTTTCTCGCATAAACACATCCGTTGTGCAACTTCCACCCCGAGTAAATAGACATAATTCCAAAACCAAATAACACACTTGGAGGGGAACGGGAGATTAGACAGACAAGGAGGTGGAGGGGGAGCGGAGGGGAGCGAAACTGCAAGGAGAGATCAGTTTTAATAGCAAAGGGGGAAAATGGAAAATTCTCAGGAACTGGCAACACGACTGGTTTATTTCTTCGTGGAGCAAAAAAGGCTGGGAAGGCGAATAGTTTGGGCTATTTTTTTAATGAACATTTGTGAACGAGGACCACCATGAATTGCTGAAAGAAGGATGGCTGTTGTTTATGGAATTGGGAAAACAATTTTTTTTCCCAATTTGAAAGAGAATAGACAATATGCTATAAGTGGGGAGTGTCAATTCCCCGTTTTCACCAGAAGGCCTGCTCAGACATGTTACATTTTCCCCCTCCTTGTTCAAAGCTTACATAACCTCCGGGTAATTGTATCTTTGAATCCAATATTGCAGACTTATGCAAAAGAATGTTTTCCATCCCATATGTTTCCAGTGTGTTTGGTGTGTCTGTGTTTGTGTGTAAGGAAATTTGTAAAATAAATCCTTTATTTACATGAGTCCCCAGACTTGGCAGACCATGGCTGTGCCATGTGCATTCATACAGGATTGGTCTGTGGTTCTATGTAGTGTTTATTTAAATATATCCTCTGCCTACACACTGCACAAATGGCATATGTGTACATCAGAAAATACTGTATGGCAGTAGAAAAAATGTCTGTTCTTTAGAGGAATGTCTTACGTGTGATCCTGTAGGAGAATTATGCAAGAAAATAGGCTGATGCAGGAGGAGGGGATAAAAAGTACAATTGTGTGTGTTTGTGTGCGTATACCTACATTTTGGGTGTGTGTACATGCACACTTGTGTGTCCCTCTGAGTCACAGCCCTTGTAAAATTGATGTCTGAGAGGACTCCTATAAGAAATAGGATCTACCTCTTGTCCTGAGGCAGAATTAAACCTATTAACCATTTTCCAAACCAATTCAAACTGCCAAAAATACAATTCTCTGTTCATATTTGCGTGTGCTCTTCTTTACAAAGACATGAACTTTAAATTCTGCTCTGCCTTAGGGAATGATCTGGGACAATTTCAGGGGCACCCTGAGCATGGGTGGCCAGCAGAACAGTCCCATGCCTCCCTCCCTGGGCAGTGCCTGTACTCCCAAACCACGCTGGCAAGAGATGCTTTCCATCCCTTTTCCATCCGCATGCTGGCCCCTGGTCGCGCCGTGGCAGTGCCAGCCCCATGCCACGGCTCACGGGCTGAGCATCGCCCAGGCAAGGGACTGAATCAGGGTCCCTGCTAGGCTTTACAAAGCTCCTCCACTCACCGAGAGGCAGCAACATCCCTACGTGCTTCCCAGCTACGGTGTTCTCAACCATCACCGGTCCTGCCAAGAGCGATCTCGGTTGTCGCCCTTCGCGTCCAGAGCAGCAGCTGTCCCAAAGCCACTCGTGTCCCCCACTGCTGGGGCCTGCCTGGCTTTTCTGCACAGGGATGATGACACAAACTTTTTTGTGATCCCATGGGAACCGATCTGGTTTCAAGCCCAAGCGCTGGATCACCTGATTTGCATTTTTCCCCATTTGAGGGTCCCAGGCTAGGGGAGAGGAGGGCTGAAACTCTAAACCGCTTTGTGCTTATTTGCTTTATGATCCTGTTGGGTGCAGTGTTTACTCAAATCCGGCAAGCATCTGGATTAGATAATTTGTTGGAAATTAGCAGTGTTTGATGGTTATCGGCCCTTGCGTGATTAAAACCCGGCTGTCAGCGTCGTGTTTGGGTTTCAGGGAGGCAGGGACAGCAGCTGCAGGAATCCCCATGTTCAGAGCTGTGGGGAGCAGGGGGCTCACACCACCCCAGAATGGATCCATCTAAGAGCCCCCTGCACCGATGGGGGACTTTTCAGGAGAGACAGATGGGCAAAATGCTGAAAAAAATTGTGTTCAGCTCGTACTGACACATAGATTAGAAGGGAGGGAAGGGGTGCAGGGGGCTGGAGGCTGTGTCTTCCTTCTTACAAATATTTCAGCTGCTTCTACCAGGTCTGTGCTTTGCCCTTCATATTTACACTAAAAGTGGGCACAGCAGGAATTCAGAAAAGCTTTGCTCACTTTCTACTCTGTGTTTTTGATTTTTCTGATCTAGGGAAATATTTGTGCATCCCTCTCCATCCCTGCACTCCCACATCCAAGCACAAAGAACGTTCACCCTCTTTCCTTCTCTTTCCCTCTCCTTCCTCCACCCTTCCCTTTAGGGCTGGATCTTGCTGCCTTTAAGTTACCTGGGGTTTTAAGGCTAGATTGAATGGTGACAAGCCCAAACCCTGCTGGAGGGGTTTTGTCATCATTGTATTAATATGCGCATTTTTTCACAAGGCTTCACACAGCAGTTCAGCAAAACAGTCGTGGCATAGCAGATGTTTTGCTGGTCACAGAGAAGGGAAAGTATTAAAGACATTGCTCCATCCACTTGGGGCCAGTGGGACTCAGTGAATGCAGTGCCCAAGTGATTTTTGTAGAAGAGGGTCAGGTATGTCAGAATCCTGTGCTGGGACAGAACCTGGACTGCCAGACAGGTGCTGTGTGCCTGCTCTTCCTGGTGGGATATTCACCAGCAGGAAAAGCCAGGAGATTGCTTAGGAAGTAAAATAATTGCAGTCCCTTTCTCAGCTATATCAGGTAGATAAATGATTAAGAGTAAACTGTATGAATACTTTGCAGGATGGTTAGAAATGTACATGTATAAACATATTTAAAATATAATATATAGTCCTTTAAAGTATGCTTTGTCCTATAGTGACTCTTAAGAATTCATATTTTCATCTGTGCATGTATAGATATATTAATTGTATAGGATGAACCACATGAGATTGACTCCGTTGTAGTAAATGAGCAGAGCTGAAATATAAAGCTCTTGTTGGTTCTGGTTTTTTAATATAGTGGAAGATGTTGTCTTAAGAAAGGGTACCAAATGATAAATAATCTCTGCAGTTACATTCTGAAACTGGCCCCCAACAGTGTTTGCTACAGCAGTGCCTGCCAGCTGCCCTTTACATAAGTGGGGTGGGAGGTTATTTGGTCATCTTTGCATCAGCCCAGCAGCACTGCCAGAGATGTGCCAGTGCCGTGGTGGGGATGCTGCACTGGTGAACTGATGAGGCTGGTCTCACCTGGGCTGCCAGCCTCATGCAAGCGAGATCTGAGCATTGTAAATTTATGAAGGGAAGCCCAGAAGGAGCTGCAGTATCATATAGGAATGGGTGTTATATTTCAACCCCTCATTTTCAAACTGCTGTTATGCATTTAAAAGCAATTTCTCTAGTTTTCAGTAGTCAGCTGTGGGACATGAGTCTGTCTGCAGATATCTGGGATGCCTCTAAGGTTGATCCATTCCATGTCAGTACATCCATATGGACCAATGCATGGTTCAGCAGTAGGTGCATCCAGGGCAGTTGGGATGTGGGGCACCTCTTTGTATGTGTGTGTTCTCTGCAGTCTTCTGGACTAGGGAAATTATCAAATCATCACCCTTTAAACCTTTCCAATCACTTCCCGCCCACAGCTTGATTTCTGGGGCCTTCAGATCTCCAGGCAAGTTTGCTGCCTCGCCCTAATGAATACCGCGCGCCGAGTGAAAACTCTATCTGCACATCTTTAAATTAAACCAAACCACACACACACAGAGAAACCATTTCAGCCTACCCAGTGGGTTTTTGCCTTGCTGCATGTGCAGGATTTCTCATTGATGTGGGACCTGTGCAACAGAAGAAACTCCTTAAATATGCATCAGGAGTAGTAATTTCTCCCTGTTGCCTGCAGCATGAGTTCAGACGATATGATCATGAAAAGGGAGTGATTTCCTGCCCTGTAGAATTTAATTTTATGAATGGAGCCATGTAATGCAGCATAGTAGCTTTAAAAAAACACCATAAAAGACATGAGAGGAGAAAACAAGTTATACACCACTTTGTCATATGGAAAACAAAGCTGACTTACATGGATTGACTTCCTTGTTTGCCCTTTCATTGTTCCTTGATGGTACAACTCTTGCGTTATGATTTTCAGAAGCACATAGCACTGAATGGTTTATGGTGTTTACTTAGCATATAGGACAATAGATGGAAAAGCGCCATAATTTGTGACGCTGACTGCAAAATAAACCTACCATCATTCACACAGAGTGCTGTTCCTCTGGATAAACAGCCACGTTGCTGCTTGGCAGGAACAGACCATCGTCTCCCGGGTCCTTCTTGCTGGAGCTGCACATCTTCGGGCCTCGAGCCATTGGTGTTTAAACAGAGAGGCCTTTTGACTCCAGTGGGGCAGTGCTGGCACTGCACAAGCTCTTTGTCCCTATTTAGATAAAATAAAGATCCCTGAAAGGCCTCCCGGCTCAAAAAACCCCTCATGTGTTGCTCCACAATAGCTGCTGACATGGTAAAGTTGCAGAGAGGGCCCCTGCCAACAGTTTAAATATAATATCCTGGGGCCAGGAGCAGTTCAGATGTGGAGCAGGTTCCACGTTGTAGCCCTGGTCACAGCTCTGTATTTGATTTACTAGGATAAGCAATCTTCTCATCCCCACTTTGATTTGTGAAACCATCTCCAGTGCATCAAGGTGGGTTGGAGTCCAAAGTAAATGAACTTCGGAGCTTTTTCTGTGAGGCCTTGAGTAAGGCCTTGCCTCAAGATGAGAGTCTGAATCACAAGTGTGTCTGAGCAAGTCTGTCCAGTGAATTTTATATATGCTTGAATTAACAAGTCCTAGAAGATGGAGTGGGAAAGGATCTTGAGAAGGTACTGATATTTTTCCTCCTCATCCAGGACCTAAACATCCAGCCCTAAAGCATTCCTGCCACACAAACATCAAACCTCTTCTTAAAACTCCCTAATGAGGGAAGTACCATAAACTCCATCAGCAAACTCCTCCAGTGCTGTCCTGTCTTTTGAACAACTTTCAAAACTTCTTTCAACTTCTTTCAAAACTCAAGGACAAGACTCTTCCTGTCTTTCCCATAGGAGACACAAAGGTCTACAACCTCCCTCTTCTCACTCAGGAGTTTATGGACTGTCACACTGGGGGCTCTTTGCATTTCTTAGACTGAACAAACTCACTAATTTTCAACCGTTTCTCATCTTAAGTTTTCTAGATTTCTGATCCACTTTTTATGGCTGTTGTGCTCCTCTGAATTCAAGCTGCTCTGTGCCTTCCTTAAGAATCTCCTCCAAGGTCTGACTGCTTCTGGATTTGATCAGCTCTGATCAAAAGTTGGTTACAGATCATCTCTGTGGTTTTGACTTGAACTGTATCCAAAGCAAACGAATCCCATTGCATTTTTCCCATTGGTCTCTTGGGATGTGGCAGTTTTAAAGCAGTTGCAGAAGATAAACACAAGGAAGACCTTCCTGGTAGTGAGCAATAGGACAGGCTTAGCTCATGTGTCTTGCATAAGATGCCCTGGGTTATAAATCTCAGTGTGAGGCAGAGTTTTTCTCTTTGGCATGTCCCACTGTCTTTTGATCAGCCAGGAGCAGTGGCATAGAGGAGAGGGAGAAGCTGTACAGGTGCTGAACTTTGCCCACAGCCACACTGAAACTACAGCCCTCCTGGTTTGCTTTGCCATACATCATCCAGCTCACCAACAGCAACAGCCAGAGTCCAGACTCTATAAAACCCCATTCAGTATGTCCTGTTTCACATAAGTGTCCACTCTGGAAATGTTTTTTAGCTGGCTGTAGCTTAAATAGTGTAACGGGTTATCAGCCACACTGCTTGCATGCACATGGTTGATAAGGAACAGACAGCATGGATTTATCTGATCTCATGCCACATCAGTCTAGACTTTTCTCCTGACAGAGTAATAAGTTCTTGTTTCTTGCAGGAAAGCTGCAGTTGGGGTATTTTATCTTGACTTCAGAATCAGTGACGTTCCCATAAACTTAACAGTCCAGTCAATACCAGTCAAGCCATTCTGTTGTGCTGGGTGTGGAGAGAACAGCTAAGCTGGCTGCTTTATATAAACCATTCTGAGAAAAACAGACATTGTTTGCCTTTTGAATCCTATACTACTACTACTACTACTATTATTATTATTATTATCATCATCATCATTATCATTGTCATCATCATTATTCAAGGAACGTGTCTTCTGAGGGAAAGAACTTTCTAGTTGCACTTCAGAAAAAAAAAATTATAACTCCTCTAATAAAATAACTAGGAAACTTTTCTCTAAGAGCATGCCATTATGTCAACTCTGTTCAGTGGAGAAGCATTGCATTCAGTAAATATATATTCGGGAGCTACTTGGTGATCATTGACATTTGGCACTGTTCTTACATCTCTCCCTATTAGCATGTTTATGTTTGGAGTGTACTTGACCTATTTCAGAAATATTCCTCATCTTTTCCCATTATTTACTGAGCAGCAATAACCCCAGACAGAGCTGCTGCATTTTACAGGCTGCAAAGTTTCACAGAAACAAGAGGCCCCTCTTGTGTTGCTTAAGTAGCTCATCTGTGAAGGTAAATATATTCCTGGATTTAATTAGGAGTTGTAGTATTAATATTTATGCAGATGAAGCTAGGTTGGGAGGGAGGCAAAAGAAGGGGGAGCAATGATGTGTTCATCATTGCTGAAATGAACAGACCAATTCATTCTTCATGAGGGGTCACAGACAAATATCTGAGATCTTTTGCATGAAAATAACTGTTTCACTCCTCACTCCTAATTGGACCTGGAACTGGGTCAGAGATCCAAAGGCAGAGCTTGCACCAAAACCTTGTTTTGTTTCCTATTTAAATGCTACTTTTCATGCTGACAAATTTGAAGGCCAAATAAGACAGATCCTCTAGGAAGTATGGAGAAGGGAATTTCAGAAGCTGGAGCAACAGGAGAGATCTGATCCATTTTGTATCATGTTGGATATGATTTTCATGTGCTGCAATACTTTTGGGATATTAGTGTGTTTTGAGGCATGAAATGAAAATTCAGAATTTTCCACTATTTTATGACTGACAATGGAAGATTCAGCCATAATGCTTGGCATTCATCTTTTGAAGCTGTACCATTTTAAAGTACCTCCTCACTATAGTTATCAAATACCTTTTCATTTCCAAATGTTAAGCTGGAACATACTGTCCACTGTCAAATTCTCACAACACAAAAAAACCCATTCAAGTCTGCACTGGCTGTTGAAACTCAGAGACAATTCAGGTTTTTCTGATCTTGCCTTTTCAACACAGATGAGATAGCAGAAACCTCCTGGCTTGGACCTGACTTGTTTTTTTTCACTCTTGCTCTGACCTTGCACCCCTTACAGAACTTGGTTTGAAAAAGTTTGGAGGTGCATAAAACAAGGGAACTGGAGATCCATCCTACATGAGTGGTATCACTGTGAGCTTAAATGTGAGCATGAATTGTTCAAAGGTGGCATCTTCACATTGATATAATGTGTGATGGAGAGTCCTGGCACATCAGAACTTACAAATCATGTGGGAGCACAAAGCTGTCAAAGGCAACAGGGAAAACATGCTTTTTCTTGCTCAAAGAGCAGTTCACCTCTTTGTTCTCCCTTCTGTACCCAAGCTGCACCTGCCCTCTTTGATTTTAATTACCAGGTACCGGGGGAGCGTGGGGACGACTGTGTTAGAAAGCATCACTTTCCCTTCAGGCACAGCTTCAGCTCTTTGTTCTGCTCTTATAAGGTAATAGGATGCTAATAAATCAGCTCACTGGTTCATCATATTTAAGATGCTTCTAGTGACTGGAAAAATAATCACACTCTTGTCTGTTTATTCCCTGTCTTTTGTTTGCTCTGTGCTTTTCTTCCATTCTTTCTGTCAAGACCAACACTGTTACCTCCATTCCGGAGATCAGCTTTTGCTCCTGTACAATTCAATTCCTTTTTTTGACAGTCAAGGAGAAAGGACTTCAGTCCCAGGTCTTTGCTTCTGCTTTTTGCTCGGCTGTGGAAGTCACTTATATCCAGCATGATGCCACAAGTCTGGCCCACTCCAAGGTATTACGTGGCAGATGTGGAAAGCTGGAGACAGCACCAGCTCTGCACGAGCCTGGAAGCAGTCCCAAGCCCCACATCTGCCAAGGGACAAGGGGTGTCCTTCCCTCGCGTGGCAAGACATGTTGCACAGTCCCTACCCACTTAGGGACTACAGTCTTCCAGTTGCAATACAACAGACTGTAAAGTCACCCTACCACTCTGCAAAATCTGCTGTCAACAGAGTTACCTGCCTCAGGCAGAGACTGTAACTGGGGCTGGGAAATGAAGTTGTGTCCATCCTTAAAAATAGATCAAGCCAGGATGATCCAGATCTCAGAGGGGGCAGCCTTGACTCCACGGGAATGGCAGAATCTGGCCATAAATAGTGTGCACCATGAAGACACACAGGAAAAAATAAAACAAAAAAAACAAAAACCACTTAGCAACAACAGCAACAGTTGCCACTGCAATTATTCCAGCAAATGACAATAATTTGTGCTGACCACACTGTGGTCTGCCTATACATTGCCAACTTGTTCCTGCTCCAGCCATTAATACCAGGTTATTTTGCACACAAAGAAAATAGCTCTCATTTAAAGCTCCCTGTGCACTTTGTGAGTCGTTAATGAAGTCTCATGATATCTATGGCCTAAAAAGAGCACTGCGAGCTACTTTTTCTTAAGCAAGAATCATGATCCACTGGTTGTCAGAGGAACTCATTTGTCACTTTTTGTCCCTCATATTTGTGGCCCCGTTCTTTGGAATAATAAGAGCTTGGCTTGAGGAATGGGCATGAAATGTGGTTGTGTTTAAAATTTGTTTATTTTCATTGTTTTTCTTTAGCTTTGTTCTTGGAGCTTGTACAATAAAGGCAAATAATTTAAAGGACACAGAGGGCTGGAGTTTGGTTTTGCACTGAGTGTGGGAGGCTGACAGAAAAGCCATATCCAAGTGAAGGGGCTGCATTCAGGGAAGGCAAGGTGAACTATTTGAAGACTCTGGAGGACTTGGACTTGGAGTAACTTCCATTTTCCTTCTCAGCTTGTAACTCACACCAGACTCACACCCAGGCTGAACTCACACCTGACTACTGGCAGGGAAATTGCACCTCTTAAGTCATCAGCTGCAAAACTGGCTCAAGAGGCCAAAAGGAGCTCGGCGTGGGCAAACTCACCTGTTGAATCACACAGCCAGGGAGCAACAAGGAAGAGACACTAATCTGCTATGAATCAACGCTAATTACTCTCCTGAGCTAATTGAGGCATTCCTAAAATTCCTCTTGAGGTTCTTGGCACTCTGAGCTCTACATAGGTGCTTGAGAAAGTCCTTTCTCTTTGTAAATAAACAGACACCACTGCAGTGTGTGAGGGCTCCAGGACTGGCATGACAGCAGCCTGAACCCAGAAGGATTTGTGAGACTTGAGGGTGATCCTCCACTCCCCACAGCTGCTCTTTGACCACTTGCTTGGCTCAGAAGTGGGACAGCACCCCCACCACAGGCTCTTTCCAAGCTGCTTATTAACATGGACTTTGTACCCTTACTGGCATTCAGATCAGCTCAGCTCATCTGTAGACCTGGTTAATGGGAAGATGACAACCAGCGAGTGCAAGCACTGTCCTTGTCTCAGGGTATGCAGTGTGAAACCTTTGGCTGCTGGGCAAGGAGGCCTTTTTCTCCGGTGGTTCTCAACTCCCAGCATGAAGATCCCAGAGGCTACTTTGAGGTGCTTCCTACTGCCATCTGAGAGAGGCTGGTCTATCCTCAGGAGGCTTGACATTATTGCTCTGACAATCTGCCAGTTCAAAATGTGTCAGAAACTGCTTGAGTAATGTCAAGTAGTTTTGACTCCCTCTAAAGTCAGTGAAGACAGAGCTGTCTCCTCTAGACAGAGAGAGACAAATTGAGTTTGGAGATGGTGACTTTGGCACTCATTCCTCTGGCAAAGTTCCAGTTAGGTGTCAAAATCTCCTCTGCAAAAGCTAAAGATGTCCTAAAATAAAGTTCAGTGTTGCCTGTATGCGTTCTCAGTGAGGTCTGAGAATGTGTACTACTCTAAGCACACAGGAAAAACTAATTGCTACTGACAGCTTTAAGTTGTTGTTTTCCCTTCCCTTCCCTTCCCTTCCCTTCCCTTCCCTTCCCTTCCCTTCCCTTCCCTTCCCTTCCCTTCCCTTCCCTTCCCTTCCCTTCCCTTCCCTTCCCTTCCCTTCCCTTCCCTTCCCTTCCCTTCCCTTCCCTTCCCTTCCCTTCCCTTCCCTTCCCTTCCCTTCCCTTCCCTTCCCTTCCCTTCCCAGATGCTCCCCACAGATGTATTTTAGATTGATCCTTTTCAGTCTTTACTGGCATATTTCTCTATAAATTCGTATTGGTTATTTTATTAAGATAAATTAGTTAGGAGAGATAGGAGATGGTCTAAGTGAGTTTTTAAGGAACAACTGTGGATTAAGCTCTATCTAGATTTACTGCCCTGGAGTCACACTGATAAGCTGAAAAACTGGGTAACATCAGGTGTCCTCCTCCTAAAGCAGTGGACAAATTAAAGCTGCTCTGTTCCTGTAGCTTTTCTAGCGAGATATTTCTCTCAATGAAACAATTGCTGTGGCTACATTTCAGCTGAATGAGTTCCGTATTGTCCTTCCCAAAAAGCGCTGAGCTCAGCACACAGCGCTGCAGAGTTGTTGGATTTGTTTTTGTCTCGTTTCAGTTTAGACATATGGCTAATCATGCTTGAAAACCACGTAATCTTATCCAGGCCAAAATTCGTATCATTATGTAGGAAGAGTTTAAGTGTTTCCCCCTTATTTTTAAATAATGTTAAACTGGGATTACACTGCATTATATTCATTTTGGACCTGAGATGTCCATGTGCATTCATATCAGCCGTCCGGCTGTCACATCCATGCTTGCTGCCTCAGTGAGTAACAGTGAAGGAAACCAGCATATTAGCTCCTGGAACAAATGAGGCCTTTTCTTTGTAAGAAGATAGCTTGGACATAACTTAATACAACTGCTCCCTGTTCTTCTTAATGGAAAGCTCAGTGACATGACAGATGTCATGTCAGGTGACAGATAAATGAGTATTAATGGTCTCCCAGGCTGCTGAAATTTTGGAGTACAAAAACACATCCTACCCTCTTAAGAAAATCCTCATTCATGCATTTTTGAGAGAAAATACAGTATTTTTGAGCAGCGTGATTTTTATTAGATGCAAATGTAGCCCGTATCTCACAATAATAAACATACAGCTCTCTGTGCCTGCTACACCCAGGATCAATTCTGTATTTTTGCAATTTGCACAGAACTATGTAAATAAATAACACAAACATCTAAATTTAGATTTTTTTTTTTTTTTTTTGGTCAGACATGCTGGGCTATATGTGATGCACAGACACATATTTTGTGCATGCAGCACTATTCCTGTGGCCATAAATGCACACAGTCTCTGCAGGCACCTGAGGGTAAATCTGTGTAATTATCCACACTGAGGTCTCAAGGCAGAGCTCTGAAGTTTTTTTATCCAATTCTCCGTGGGGAGAATTACTTGCAGGGATCCATTTACAGCTTGTGTGCTGTCTGTGGCAATTCTGTGCTGTACTTTGGCTATGTACACACC
This sequence comes from Passer domesticus, assembly GCF_036417665.1. Classification (NCBI taxonomy): domain Eukaryota; kingdom Metazoa; phylum Chordata; class Aves; order Passeriformes; family Passeridae; genus Passer; species Passer domesticus. Next base: position 54,569,593 of record NC_087480.1, read on the forward strand.
TATGTGTGCCACAGGGCAGGTAGGGGAATATCCATATAATATACATATCAGTGCATTCTGAGCAGCTCATTGAGCTCAGCACAGTCCTCCTTCTGCTGCTTTTGTGCAGTTCATTATAGAAACATACTCGAGTTTGCTCAGTTGCTTATCCCAAAGGCCAACTTTTGATCTTCTCTTGGGAACCTGTCGCACTGCCTTGGTCTCTAGGTACCGCGGCCAATGTGTTTACCAACTCTTTTTCTCCTTCTCGCCCTCTCTATTGTGCGTCCCCTTTTCTCTGTGGCACAAAAGCCCAGCGCGGTGCTTGTGTGTGGTCCCCCAGAGATGCGGGCGCGGCGAGGAGCCGGGTTTGGGCTGCAGGGTCTGTGAACCCCAGCAATTAGCAGTTTAGCTCCGGGACCCCACGTGTGGGAGCGGGGCCCGTGGCCGTGGGGACGGACAGCCGCCCCCCGGGCGGGCGCACCGACCCCTGGCAGAAGGGTCACGGAGCGCTCAGACAGCCCCGAGCTCAGGAAAAACGCCGGGATCACTCACAGCCACAATCTGTGCTGGGGTGTCCTCCCCCCGCCCCGAGCCCCCCGCGCAGCACATGGGCTCAGAAAGGGATCATTTGGAAAGCATTTGCAAACATATGGGTCGTTTTTAAGTCAAGATTTCTTTAATTCGCTGTGTTTCCTAGTTTTTTTGGAGGGAGGAGTTTGGTGGGGGTTTGGAGGTGGGGGGTGTTTTGTTTTGTTTGGGGGGCGGAGGGGGAATGTAGGCTCTTGCTGCAAAAAGCCTGGCTGGGAAAAAAAACAAAAAGAGGAGGGCCGAGTGGTGGAATAAAGAGCGCAGCAAAGCAGCTTGTTCCCAACTCATGTCCCTTACAGAGAGATTAAAAGAACAAACACTCTGCTCTTCTTAATGATGGCATTACCAAGTATAATTAATTAGAAGGGTAGCAAAAGGAATCAGATCCCTGATGCTAATTACTTTCCTAAAAGGATAATATGCTCTTATGTTACCAGTCTAGATCTGACAGAAATATGTCTATTACTGCTACCGCTGCTACTAATCAAGTAGTAAAATAAAATACCCAAGGGACACTCGTGCCTGGGTTTATTTATATGGATGTATGTGTGCATATAATGATACACTCACTAAGTCATATATATTTAATGCTATGTTATATGTATAGCATGATGTGTACAAATGCACATATGTTATCGCTTCATGGAATCGTAGAACCATTTAGGGTGGAAAAGACCTTTAGGATCATTGAGTCCAACTGTTAACCAGCCCTGCCAAGTCCAGGCTAAGCCATGTTTATGTATTTATAGTTAGAGTGGATTTTAGACATGTGTATTGACAGACAGCCAGGCAGAAAGACAAATATTTATGACACCACTTCTCTGCAGTGCTACCACCAAAGGAGGGGAGCGATAAACAAAAGCTCCCCCACCTTAGCCAACCTGGGCCTGTGCACTTAGGTCTGGGAAGGAGCTGTGTTTTCCTTGTCTTGGATGGAGATGTGATGGCCCATTAGGCTGGGTTGTGAAGAACTAATGTCTGGATGGCATTGATTTGCAGAGGAATTTTAGCTGCAGAAAATGATCAATGCCTTTCAGCAAAAGATTCGTCTCAGCAGGCTGGACATGTTTTGGGTGGCCTGCTCTGGTTACTGTGAAGGATTGCTAAATAAATGGTGGGTTAGCAGCTGAAAATCACAGGCTTCGGGTGTGCAGTGGGAGACTGAGTGGTGGAGTTGTTATTATCATCACTTGGAGAAGTTGGGGGGGTGTCTGACACATCCCACGTGAAATCCCAGCTCTCAGATGGCTTTACCATATCCACATACAGTGCAGGGGCTGTTGCTACAAGTTTTACTGCCTGTTTATCTACATCCTCCTTGTGTGCATGAGCCCAGAGGTGTGAGGGACCTGTGGATGTGCACATGCACATGTGGATGTGAACACACATATGCACATCCCTCCGTGAGTGTGTGTGATACCTGTGTGCACACTTGTGTCCCAGTCCGTGAGTATATTTTGGCTATTTTTGCACATTTTAAAATTTGCACATTTGTGTGCATATATATATATATGTGCATGTAGGTTCATTTTACCCACATGTGTAGAGCTGCATGTGTGTGTGTGCAGATGTGTGCCACGTGCATTAGCACAGACTTCATGTGGTGGTTTTAGTAGTTTCCCATCCTTCCAAACAACTTCCCAAAGTATCACTCTGTCTCCCCACTCCTGCCTCCCAATCCTGCCATTGCCCCAGACTGTGAATTTTCTTCAGGACTTGAGGCCTTTGCCCAGTGCTCCTCAGCGAGCAGAAAACAGTAAATGCAATTTAATGTATTATTTATGAGTGGTGGGAAAGTCTAAGGGGGTTTTAATCTCTGCTTCTCCACTTCCTTCCCAGATGAAAACCATTTCACCTCCCTTCCCAGATATTCAGCTCCAGTGTGCTCCCCCACCCCACTCCCATCTGCACCTTATTTGTACAAATGTTCCCGTGTCTTTAGAAATCATCTTCAAAAAAAAAAAAAAAGAGAAAAAGAAAAGAAAACCCCTTGGCAAACCCATATTGTACTTAAACATTTGTGAAGATTTTGTTTCTCTCAATATGGAAGCGAGAGGGGGCTCTGGGAGGGGCTTTCGTGGAGAAATGTCTCATTCAGTCTGCTGAGCCCCCTCCTTGAAGTTTCTTTTCAAGGCTGTTGGAAAGTTGGGCAAACTGAAAAGCAAAACAATAATTAGAGATAATTGCTTGTGTCCAAACACAGGCATCAAAGCCTCGGGGGTCTCATTTGTGATGGGCCTTAGTGTGTGATCCGAAAAAAAAAAATCAAAAAAAAAAAAAGGTGACCCTTATTTTATTTATTGAGTGGGGGAACAGAGAGAAAGTGCCAGATGGAAGGACCTCAGAGCAATCTCCAACGGCTCAGCCCTGCCTGCTTGGGCGAACAGGCACTGAGGCCAGGATAAAAGGGATAGAAAGCAGGGTCAGGAGAGGTTGCATAATTACTAGGGTGGAGGTAAAAGGGGTGAGGGGAGAGACAAGGGTCTCTCCGGCCCCTCTGTGGGGATCTGTGCAGTCCCCGAGCTCCATGTAGCTGGTGGCATCCCTTGTACTCAGGATAGGACCCAGGGAGGTGGCAGGATGCCACATCAGGGGTGGCACAGTTTTTCTGGTTTTCAGGGGGGCTTTCACCCCCTTTCCCTCCTCCCAAGCTGGATCCCTAGCGTGGATCCAAATGGATGCTCACCCAAGAGACTCTGCCCCAAATTCCTCCCTGGTGGGATGCATTGCCAGCAAGAACACGGCAGCCCCTGGGTCACCCATGGCACAGGAAGCCCTGAATCCCTGGTGTTTTTATGAAAAACAACCAGTCAGTGAGGGGGACTGGGAAAAGAAATGAGGGGGGAAAGTCGGAAAAAGGAGGGGTGGTATTAAAAAAAAAACAACCCAAAACCAGTGAAATGGTCTCAATCCCCTCAGCCTTATTGGGAAGATGCGTTGCTCTGGCTGCAAATGATGTAAGAAGGTCTTCAGGTTGTCAGATTTAGGGGTACTGGACCCCTTTCGATGGGACCACAGGAGTCTGAAAGAAAGCAGTGAGAGAAACATCCAGAGGGACATCCCTGTAGGAGAGGGATAACGAGGGACTCTCTGGGGAACCCTTGTTTCATTCTCTGGTTTTCAGAGGCTATGATAAGACGTGGCCATGGTTTGTCCTCACCCCGCCTGTCCCTCGGTAATGGGCTTGTAATGACCTAAACGATTTGCTGATTAGGGACAATAAATCTGCCTTTCCGTGCGGGATGAGGGGGGAGGCAGCGGCGACAGCCGGAGCCGGGGACACTCGCCAGTCCCCTAGCAGGAGGATGACAGTGTGTGTTTATTTAGCCTGTTGGGAGTTTGGCTGCAGAGCTGAAGTTATTTATCCCAACATCTGCCCCCCACCTTTCCAGAGGGACAATTCCGGGGCTCAGACGGAGAGGAAGGAGCGACTGCGGGGCTGGGTCCCGCTTCCTTTGAAGGGGCGTGGGGAAAGCGGGAGGTGGCTTTGCTCGGCTCGCTCCTGGGGACACAGGTGAAGAAGAAAAAGGTGTGTGTGTGTGTCTGTGTGTGGAATAGCAAAAAAAGCCACGAAAGGAAGCCCCGCCGGCTCATTCTCGGCCCCGCGCGGTCCCGCGGCACCCCCTGCGCCCCGCCGAGGGAAGTGCACCGGCCCCGCAGGAAAAATAAATCATTATTAAAAATTAAAAATAAAAAAAAAAAAAACAAAAAAACCCCAAAAAACCAAAACCAACCCCCCCCCCCAAAAAAAAAAAAAAAAAAAAAAGAAACCAAAGACAAAGAACCATCATCAGGGAAAACAAACATCTCACTGCATTAGCTCAAAAGAGAAAAGAGCCGGATCCTGCGGGATTTGCTCAGGAGCATCGCCCGGTTCGTGAGCAGGAGGTTTCGGAAGGCAGGAGGAGGGCTGTTTGCCGCCTTCCCCCGCCCCGGTGCAGGTGCAGGCGAGAAGGTGGCTCCCTCGGCGGCACCGAGAGATGCCCCAAACGGGGTGGTCCCCGGCGGAGCGGGTGGCCGTGCCCTCCCGGCGGAGCGCTCAGGCGCCGGCATCGCCAGGCACTTCCAATTAGCAAGAAAAGATGTTGATCATTAGCGAGCAGCAAACCTCCGAGCCGGGCGGGCTCTGCCCGGAGCCGGGCTGCGGGGCCGGGGTCTGCGCGCTGCCGCCGTCCCGAGCCGCTTCCCGGCCGCCGGGCGCTCCGGCCCCATCACCTGGCGCACAGCTGCGCCTCTCCTACGCTGCTTTCTCCCTTTACAGCTCTTTTTCTTTTCCCTGCGTTGGGCTGATGTGGTCGGGGGGAAATCCGCCTCATCCCGAAGCTGCCCTCAACACCCCGACCCTTCCCACTGCAAAATGTCGCTCTCGTAATTTCTTTTTCCCCCCCTTGCTCATTCTTTTTTAGCATCTCTCAGTTTTCCTCCATCTTTCGATTCAGCAGCACCCCCGAGTGCCGCTTGCAGCTTCTCCATCCTCCCTCCAGCGACCCCTCCTCTCCCGCTCCCGTGGGAGCGCAGAGCTGCGCAGCTCGGGATGCGGGCTGCATCCCAGGGGCTTTTCCCACAATCACACCGGCCGATGCAAAATCATCCTCGAAAAATGCAGGAAAACGCTTGTCCCGAACCAAACCAACCCAACCAAAGCAGGTTTCCCACCCCCTTCCCCCCACTGATTTTTACTAAAAACAACGAGTTTCTTTGGATCGGGCTGGCTCCGTCGGGAGAAGCTGTTTGGGTCCGTTCCGCTGAAATTTTAAATTTATTTTCTTTATTTTGTTTTGTTTGGTTTTGTTGTTGTTGTTGCACCTTAATTTAAATTTCTCTGCAGAGATTTCTGTGTAGATAGCGGCTCTTCATTCTGGGAACAAGCGGGTGAAAACACAGCGTTTTCAGTCCCGCAGCATCATCACCCGCCCCAGCGTGGGGGACTCTGGGGGGTCCCGGGACCCTCCTGCTCCGCCGGCGGGACCAGCCCGGCTGGCCCTGCTTTCGATCTGACATTTCTCCTGGTGAGCCGAGCCAGGCTCCCAAACAAAATCGGCGTGTTTGTATCCCCCGGGGTGTTTTTTTTTCTGATATATGATATATATTTATCATATTCTGATATTATATATTTTTTTCTTCTGCTTCTACCTCCTGCTTCATAGTGTTCATCCACTGACAATTTACAAATTCAGCGCACATATACACTTATACGTGTGTATATATAGATGACACATATGACAGTTTTGTAATTAATTTCATGATATCTTTGTGAAACATGTCATGAAATACACCTCATATTTATGAGGTACGTTATAGACACAATATTTGTAATTCGGAATTGTATGTACAGTTCTACATACTCCAAAACGTATTTTGAAGTAAATTTATGTACATCTTTAATGTAAACATACCTTTTCAACTAAATTTGGCGTATATATTGGGGGGGATTACGTGCTTAAATGAGAGTTGGAATTACAAAAGTGGCATATTCGTATGACAGACTGTTACAGGTATCTTAGACTGGCAGAGTAGGTGAGTATATAAATACACGGCATTTGCGAGAAACTTTATCAAATATTCGTCTGTTTGCACGTGTGCGTCCGTACAGAGAGGAGTGGCCTCTAAACGCATACATATGTCTGTTTTTTTACCTCTAAACAACCTTTGAGCCGTAGCTAAATACCGAAGCGACCATTTAGACACAGACACGCAGTCCTGAAGCGCACCGTGCGCGGGCGGGTGCGCACACACGGACACACACCGCGGGCAGCTGAGGGAGGGGCGAGGGGGCTGGGGGGGAGAGGACGGGACCCCCACACCCTCCCGCCGTCATTTCAAACCTGCCTGCATCGAAATGCGCCTCTTCCTCCTCCTCCTCCGCCCGCCGGGTTGGGCAGGGTGGGCTCCGCGCTGCCCCGGGCTCCCGGTGCTCCCTATTCCCGGTGCTCCCCATCCCCGGTGTTCCCCATCCCCGGTGCTCCCCATCCCCGGTGCTCCCTATTCCCCATCCCCGGTGCTCCCCATCCCCGGGGCACAGCCCGGCCCTGTCCCTGCTGCGGGGAGGTGCCGCTGGGAGCCCCCCGTTGGTGCCCCCCGAGCCGGGCTGCTGTGTGTCCGTCCCCCCCCGGCACCTGCCCCGGGCAGGGCGAAGGAGAGGGGGAAAACGCCAGTAAAGCCAAGTTTCCAGGTTAAATACAGCCGCGTTCAACTATTTTAGGGACGGGGATCTGCTCCAAACCCAGGGGCAGCAGCTCGCCTTGTGCTTGTCACCCAAAATGTGAGAGCAGGCGGGAGGGAGGGGAGGAAGGGGTGGCTGCACCACATCCATCTCCCGGCTGTTCCCTGGGTTTGGGCACTCACGCACCCACCTTGTGTCCCTCCTGCGGAGCAGAGGAGAGGCTAAAGTCACTTATCTCTTTTGTTTTCACACCTTGATGGGTGAAACAGAAAATTTGAAGAGTGAACTGTGTGTATCTAAGAGACTTAGCCAGAAACACTCCTTGTAACCCCACTTTCTCCTTCTGTAGCCAGGGGAAATGGTCCTGACTCCACTCAGCAGCATCGTGCCCCCTCAGGCTGCAGTGCCAGCTGTGCCTGCCCCACTGCTGGGTCTTTGCTGTGAGCAGGTGTTATCTGCTTGTCACCAGTGTGGGTTGGCACCTGGTCCTGGCTTATGCACAAATTTACACAATATGCAATGTAATGTAAAATACATCCTAGTCAATGCGCAATATATATACATATATATATAAAAGAAACACTACACAGCATAAAACACACACAACATTCTGTGTAATACTGAATTTGCAACAACAGAAGACGTAGTAATGCAGGGGATTTTTTCAAACTGCTGTGTCTTGAACATGTCTTGTATGTAAAGCTCATACTACAAGCCATTAGTTAGGTTGTTTGGTGATCCTAAGATCATTCATAGTCAATTAACCCATGGGACTAAATTATCCCACACTACTCCTGCCTCAGGTCGATATCTACATAATCTTCCAGCTCTAATACATCAGCTGCTTCTGGGTCTGAGTCACACAAAAATGCTGTATCTTATCCCTAATTTTACATAAGTGTGTGTGTGTGTATCACAATACATAATGAGTGTTTCTTTGAAAGCTGTGTTGTGTGTGTAGGACTGCATGTGTATGGACACTATTTCTTTGTAAAACTGTAGAATTTCAAGGTGTCTTTGTTAAGAACGTGCATGATTTTGTTATGCACCCAAAGCTGCCCAAGCTAAAAGCCAGGAAGGAAAGGAAAATCATTATGGGGCTGAGTCTGAGGGAGGCTGGTTTGCTGGGTGTCCTTCTGGGCTGTGATGCCCATGAAGCACAAAAAAAGCTGGAAGGTTCATTTTCCAGCTGCTTTAGTGACCCAGCCCATGTGGAGGAGCCAGCTGTGGGAGCAGAGCCAGCGAAGGGAAAAGCTGTGATCTGGGATTGCAGCTGTCCTTAGGAGCTGGGTTTTCTCTGTTGTAGCTGTTCAGGGCTGTGGGGAAAACAAAAGTCTTGTAACTATCAGCGCTAGAGTGCTGCTTGGAAGAAGGATTTTCCTCTCTGCTACTGTTTCTTATGTGATTTTTGAAGAATTCACTAAAACTTAGGGTTTGCAACAGGAACAATACCAAGTGCATATGAGCCTGCGTGTGCATGTTTAGAAGTCATGAACACCCACATGAATCCCACAGCTGCCAACAGGAAACATGTGCATGTCCACAGAAAATCAGTTTGCGTTTTGGGGAGGATATCTGTGTCAAATACAGATAGAGTAGGGGTAGACACAGACACATCAACTGCTCACAGATTAAAAAAAATTAATTTGGGAAGAGAGTAAGGGAGATTTTTCTCAAATGCTAATCTATGCAAATGGACAGAATAAAACGATAGAAGCACATGCAGAGTGGAGTTTATTTTCTGTGATAGCTACATGGTGTAATATTTTGATCTCAAACTCCAATCATTTGGTCACTAAAAAAGTCTATTACTGGGTCATTGCTGATGGAGGGGTTCAATTTTGATCTATGATATTGAAAATTATAGTTGTTTTCTGCTCATGGTAATATTGCCTAATTTTTAAAAATGCATTAATTATGTTATAATTTTTTTCCTGCCTTCTCCTCTAAATTTAAAACCAGATTTTTTTGTTGTTGTTGTTGTTAGTTTCTACTGAAAATGACTCATACTCATTAGGTCAAGTCTATTAATTTATTTGAATTGTTCTTTTTGAAAGGAAAGAAAATTGTTTCTTTAAAATACCATCAAGTGTGTTTCTCTTCCCCCTCCCTAGTGAAAAAAAGACACTTTTATTTTTTTCTCTGTGTGATCTGTGTGCAAAATAATCCGGAACAAACTGGTGAGGGGAGAGGGAAGATTTGTTCCAACCTTTGACTTTTCTGTCTTACAGAGGGGTTTTATGGTGGAGGGTTGTGCAGCACTTTTCCTGTAGCCTCACAAACATTTTTGGTTCTGTTCTGCGAGGCAGTGATCCCCAAGGGGCTCCGTTCAGCCACAGGGAGCAAAGCATTCCATGCTTATCTGTCTGATGGGCCACTTGTTGGATTGACACCTTGCAGCCAATAAAGGGCTTAAAGGAAGGTGTCAATCCAACAGCGGGATCAGGAAGCCTGATTTGTCCTACAAGCTGTTATCTATCTGCATGGAGATCTCTGTGCCAAGTGCAAGTGTCAATCTCAGCTCTGTAGATTTCTATCTGTTTCTTTTTCTAGCACCATGTAGTGAAGAAACTGATGCTTTGATCTTGAGGGAAGTATGCATATCTATTCTGTGCTAATTACCTCTCATCACTGCTCCCACTCCCTTTTTAAGGGTTAAACACCCAGGGCCATAGAGCAGACAGGATTTAGGAACATTTGCTTGCATCCAGCCTGGGGTGCAAGGGCTCAGCTCTGCCTGCAGAGGCTCAAGGTTTTGCTCCATGAGGGTGGGGAACCTCCATGGAGACAAGATGATGTGTTGGCTATATTACAATGACATCATTAATATTCCAGCATGATATAGCCTCATCTGAGCCCGAAGTTTTTCTTTAACCATTTAACCATCAGATATTACACTGCAGGTTAGTGAGCCTGTTGAAAAGCAAAGACCTGACACTGTTCAGTTGCCCTTGGTCTCGACTTACTGATCATCAGATCAGAGAGGGCACATCAGATTGGGCTGGAGTCTGATTTGGACACCAGAAACATAGTTCGCATGTCATGGCTCTACTCAACACCATTAATCACTGCCAGGGACCAGTGAATATCACAAAAATGTCCTCAGGGATAGAGCCTTTCTCGAGGGTGGTGGCACTTCCCTTGGTTGGAATTTGGACCATCCTCCAGCCCTAGCAGCATTGCTCCTGAGCTTTATCTGACATGGAAATGCCACTGGCTGATCCCTTAGGCAATCACTAATTCCAGGGAAATGCCCTGCACCTCTGTGCTGTCTGTTTAATCCAAGTGTGTGCTAAATCCCACCTGAGCAGTGTGCCTGGATAAATCAGCAGCTACTCGCCCAGCTGGGAGCTGTGCAGAGCCCTGGGGAAGCCAAGAATGAGTCAGGGAGATCTGGACTTCTGGGCTTTGCTGCTCTTTCTCAGGGAAATTACTTTTATTTCTGCATCTTGGAGCGTGGATTTCCTCAACCTTTTCTTCCTTCTTGGGCATTGTCACTGGTGAAAGCACAGTTGGCAAATATGCCCTCCTGGCCTTGGCAGCCCCTGGTTCTTCTTTGGACTAGCTAGCCCCTTGTAACCTACTGCAAAGGGGGTGTGTGCACCCCAAACTGGGATGTCCCTGGTTAAAACCTTCCCAGGCTTCCAGCAAAGCGTCCCACTGATTTTAGTGACAGTATGGGAGCAGTTTCCAAGAAATTTAGGGATCCTGCATTGCCTTGTGGCTTCTGGGAGGGATTTGAACCAATGACTGAAATTAGAAAGTTGCCTGGAGTGAGTTGGTTTCACTCCCACCCCATTCCAATTTTAGATTTTCATCTCAAATCTCCTTTTCATTGTGATTATGTATAATACATAATCATCATCTGTTTGACAAGCTAGGGTTCTGACTCCAAGCTCTGCTGCCAAAGAGCCATGGAAGGAAATAACCAAGAAACCGTGTGCACTTTGGGCACAGTGTAGTGTGCAAACACAGCACAAGCACCCCAAATCTGTTCTTCTGTCTCTGATTTTGATCGACTTGAAGAATCGTTAAGAATGATAATGAGAAGCTGATGACAGCTCAGCCTGAGGAATGCACCACTGCTAGAGAACAGATGGTGTAAAGACTTTTTTTAAAACTTTTTTTAAAACTCAGCTTGGCACCTTGGCCTTTCTTAGGCCAAGCCCTGGAGCTTGGAGCAACCACAGCACTTGGCAGATGGGATCCTTTGAAAACCATTGACTTTGCTGCAGAAGAATGCAAATTTAGCAAGTTACAGATTTCTTTCTCTGTGATCAATAATATTTCTTCTTTCATGTTTGAGAGGGCTCATCGGTTTTTTTTCTCTGTTATAACTGGAAGAATTTAATTTCACAGCCTTAAAATGTTCTGATTTTAGGGATATCCAACTGGGCTTTGAAGTGAATAAAAATTGTGAAGAGAAAGGATCATTAGTCTGTCCTTCAGCTCTGTGTTGTATCAAGTTCAGTGCTTTCTGCTCTAATTTTTTACTTAGCAGTCCCATAAGCATTTTCAAGTGGAAGATAAATCAATCTGTAGTAAATTTAGTCCTATTGATAGCACAGTGGCTTTTCTCAACCTTAATTCACTGGATTCTTATAAATAGTCACAGCCTCTTAGAAAACATTAAGTTCAACAGCTAATGTTGTTACTGCAAAATTGAACGCATCGAGATATCTAAGGAGAAAGAATTTTGTGAAGAAAAGCATCTGACCTTGGTGTGAAGACTTTTAATGGTAGAGTCCACTTTATCCTTTGATCAATGGTTCCATGTTACAAAAATCTGTGCTTTATCATGCATTCAAATTTGTCTGGCATTTATTTTCAAGCAATGAATCTTGTGTGGCATTTCTCAGCTGGAATAAAGAACCATTCCATACTGGGTATTTCCTTTTTCCATCTGTACTTGGGCATCCTGGTGAAGCCACCTCTTAATCTTCTTTGTGATAGAAAAATCAGATTGAGCTGCATAAGTCTCTCACTAGAAGGCACGGTTGGCTGTTAGTTTTTTTTACAGCCCTCAAATCATATGGATTTCCACATGGCTTGACATCAGCAGAGATTTATGCTAGCTTGGAATTTGGCTGTATATTTCAATTACTGTGAACATTTTGTGGCCTGGGGTGGAACGCGCCTCAGAGCATGACAAATTATTTGTAACATGCATATCTGTTGAACTCAGTCTAGCAATCAAATGGAGTAAAATTCAGTTGCATGCAGATGATCAGCAGAAAGCCCATGTCCCATTAAACTGTTTTCGTGGCTTTATGTTCATCTTAAGTGCAATTGAGGCCATGGGAGCAAAGATAAACATCAGCCATTGAGACAGATGCTTAACTTATGCACCTCATTTTTCATGGCCTCGGTGGAGCTGGGCTGATTTACACCAGCTGAAGACCTTGGCCCACAGTAAGCAGCACAAACTGATAAAGGAGTCCAATCCTCAGCTGGCTGCTTATATGAGAGCTTGAATGCAACCCCAGTGCTTGGTAACATCTCATTAGAGCCTGAGTCAATATGGCAAGGGGACAGAGCTGTAACAGAGCAAAGCTGCAGTGGCTTCACAGAATCCTAATTGCTGTAAGGCTTCTGAGGGGGAATCTGCTCCATCATTTTGGTTATTAGCTCCAGGAAAGAGTTTTCTCCTTAAAACAGATACAAAGACAGAGGTGAGTGAAATGCAAATGTTTGGCTATGGAGGTTCTTTGGATCCCACCCAAATGCTTTCCCTAGGCTGTGGAAACCACACAGCAAGGTCCTAAACAGCCATGGGAATCAGTGGCATGTGTTAGCACCCTTTGCAGTCCTGGTTTCCCACATATGTGCATTTTCACATGTGTATCTTGTACAAACAGATGCACACACAAACCATAGACACCAATGTTCATCTACATCTTATAAAAACGTACTTCTAAGTACAGGAATGTGCACATTTATATTTCCTGCAGAGGGCTGTGGATAGGGATGGTGGCATGGATGGGGATGCTTGTGTGCTTGTGCTGAGCTGCTGCCTGGCTGTGTACAGCAGTGTGATCAAGAGAATGTGGATAGAAGCGTGTGTGTTTATGTGTGCATGTGTGGGGAAGGGCCGCTGGGAAATAAGTGATACGAAACGTCTGTACATTCCAGGGGAATGTTCAGATCCCTGAGGTTAAGGGATGTGCTCTAGTCATAAAAATAAACACATTGGTGTAGCATGCCATTGATATGTGGATAAACTCACTAAGGACGGGTAAAGTTTCAGATTTCACCTCCTCCTGATGGTGAGCTTGCTGCTTCCCTCGCTGCCTCTTTTGACAGTTCAAAGTAAAATGACATTTTAAATAAGAGGTTAAAGAGCAGAGGAAAACAGAGGTTTTCTGCTTGAACCAGGGGAAATTTGATAAACCAGTCTTCCAGAGATGCCAGCAATTTCAAAAGGCTCCATTTCCTTTTGATAAGGTTTTGAGAGAGTAATTCAGTGTAGGATCTGTGAGCCAAAGCTCTTAGCTGCTAAAATGCCAGATCAGAGGCTGAGCTATTTCCCCAAGACTAATGGTTAGTTATTGCAATCTATAGCCTATTGTGCTGAGCCCTTTACAAGATCTTTCCACCACTTCTATCCTGCCTTTAAAATCACAATCACATTTGCAATGGGCAGAGGGGTTTAATTAGGCAAAACCTATAGAAAGGCTCATGTGCTTTAAAGCTTAACCTACTTTTTCCAACCCAGAGTGTTCTAATAAAAGATGCTACCTCCTCTTGTACACAATGCCTTGTACCTCCCTCCAGACCACGACAGCTGCACCAAGAGTCCCTCAAGAAGGGCAGGAAGCACAGAACACCCACAACTGTAGAGGGTGGAAGTTCTATCCTGTCACTATTAGCTGTGCTGGAAGTTCAACCCACTGTTTTTCAAGTTTCCATTGTGGCTAATCAGTGGGAGAGAGATGCTACACTTCTGCTCAGATGTGAGTGAGGTGTTCCATCAGTGGTCATAATCACATTCATGGGAATGGACATAGACTGCTAAATATGTAAAAAGGGAATTAAACCCATCCTACTGGTCTGTGTGAACCAAGACCATTGGTTGTACTAGCTCACATTAGTGGTTGTCAGCTCAAATTCTGCCTTAAACAAATTTGGCAGCATGGGACTGACTCAGATTTGAATCCAGGTCTGACAGTGATGTAGCACAACTGATTCAAGCCATTTTCATCTATACATTGACACCTGTAGCTCCAACCCCATGCTGGCAATGTGAACAGAACTGATGTTTCCATGAGGCCCATCACGTTGTTCTGGTGGAGAACCTGGGCTGAGGGGCAGAATCTGGACAACTTTGCTGCCAGGTAAAGAGCTTGGTTTGGAGGAAGAAAAATGCATGTCCCATGGGCTGCTGTCTCCCAGATTTCCTTCATTACACAAGCCAATGCCTTCACATCTCTCTCACCCAATTTCTCCTGGTGCACACACAACTTTACTAAGCCCCTGGGTGCTCCAGTGATGTCTGAAAAACTTGAATGCGTGGAAAAGCTGAGAAACCAGAACATCCAAAATGCTGTCATGAAAGAATCAATCAAATACAGAAGTACAAAATTAGATTGGGTAGAAACCACCCAATCTAACTTTGGCCAGTGTGACTTGCCAAAAATATTAATAGGACTGTGCTGATTCACATCAGCTGTAAATCTGGCCCACCACTCACTTGTAGGAACTGTGAGTAAGAGATATGAAGGCTGTATAAATCTGGATCCTACAGATACGCAAGTCAAAGGATAGAAGATAGAAACAGCTATCAGTCTAGGGAAAATGTGCACTTATCTTTCTGTAACAAACTGGAGTGTGACACACTTAAGGTTCCTGTTATGGGTGTGCTGTACAGCAAAACCCCTGATTTTCATTCAGGCTTTCACAATCACTGCTTTCTTAACTCCAAAGCCTTCTTAAATCGACCCTGTCTGAACTGTGGTACAATGTTACAGTGCAGATCCTCTGTTCCCCAGCGGGAAACTAACTTGGACTCAGGAGCCATCATTTAACCTTGGAGTCTCTGAATCAACAAGGCAGTTTCTGCAGAGACACCTGGCAGCACATGCATTTTATGCTTTAACATGGCTGGTAAATCCTGGGTGGTTAAGTAAACTTAACCTTCATTTATGAAACTTGCGAACCAAAGGGTAAAATGTGCCTTGTGCAAGTAATTACGTAAAGGTCTTAGAGAGTGGAGTTATCACTTAAAGACGCCGGGCATTGCTAATGAGTTGACTGAGAATTGATCTCTCTGTAATTTAGTTATTTATATGCAGTTCCTGTTTTCCATGTTCAGCTATAGGTCAAGCCCACTTTGAACTGCTCAGAGACCCCCAAGTTTGTCAAGCAAAGTCCCAAAGCCGTGGCACAATGATATTTTAGAAAAGTAAATATTGTCCTGAGGGGCTTTAAAAAGGAGGCAAAGCTGTTTGCTTTCCAGCTGGTTCTTTAAACTGGACAACTGCTTCCTGTTACTAAGGGGTCTCTCAGCAACGTGACTTTGCTTCTGTTAAATAGAAAAATGCTTCAGGAAAAATGTCAGTACCACCTTCCAGGTATTTTCATATCCTGGGCAGCTGGGCAGGAACAGCCTTGGCTTTCTGAACAGAAATACATTTGCATTATTCTGCAAAAAATGTGGCATGGGGATAACAAATCTGGGTCTGGAGGAAGCAATGAAAAACTCAGGCTGCTAAATATTACCCTCAGGACTGATTTTATTCCAAAGGGCTGTGAGCAATGTTCAAAAATCTACTTGCTGCTTTATGCATTCATGTCTGGGCATATATCAACACATCACCATGTGTGTGTGCTATCCCATATTTGTAAACTCAGGTGTGAAGTTACTGGTGCTGCTGCCTGGAGGTTAATGCAGAAGGGATTTCATTTTCATGAGGGCATCTCACAGGGAGGAATAGGGGATGCTCCAGGGACATTTTGGATGCTTGAGCTGGCATCTGTGTGCCATGACCACCACACCCACACTGGGGCAGCTGGGAGAGCACACAAACCCTCTGGTCCTTTCTGCAGCTTCAGCCACAGATTCACTCTGGGCTGGGCAGACAGAGAAGGTGCAAATTTGAGCACACCTGCCAGCATCACTGAGAAGGAGCTGTTTGCAAATAGCTGAGGCTGTGTAAGGGAATCTGGCTAAAATGGTGCAGAATTTTCATTGTAAACACTGATGATTTGCAAGAGCAGGACATTCCTGGGATCCAGTTGCTGCAAAAATGTGGCTGAAATTACTCTCCTCTAACTCAGTGCCATAGCTGCTGTGTTGGTTTATGACTCACTATTGCAGTTGAACATTTTCAAAAGTCTTGCTTGGCTCACAGCTTTGTCTCGCTTGAGTATTTTATGTGTGTGTTTGGGGCCTTTGTTTAGTTTTATTTGTTTGAGAGTGACAGGTTTGCTTAAAGCCAAGCACCCTAGATGGAGCATTGTCCTTTCTTGTACTTCCTTGGTTGTGGTTGAGAGACTTGAAGGTACCTGGGGCAGCCAGGTCTTCCAGCCTGGCAAATCGTGAGGTTTATTCAGGTCAAACAAACACAGCCTCTGTGGAAGCATTTAAATCTGGCTCTGACAAGCTTCTGCCCATGCTGTTACAATCCTGCAGCTACTGAACACCTCTGGGACAGCAGAGGAATGGTGCTGTGGAGGTGCCTACAGGTTTGTTTCAAATCAAGTGAAGGGGAGATTCTCAAACACACGACACCATCTCTTCAAGGAGAGCTGTACCATCTCCTCAGCCTTAACTCACCCTTCCTTCTCCAGGGGCTTTAGCAGCCTCCACCTCCTCGGTGGTCCAAGCCATTCCTCCATCCCTCCTTGCTGCTGTGGGAGCTTTGCAGGGAGGAAGGCGTCCTTCGCCATCTAGTGAGCAACACTCTCCATCACCGGCTCCTGCAGGAAGGGCTGGGCTGCTCCAGGGCTCTGATGGGAAATCCTTCCCTCAGCCCCGACACACGGAGCTAGAACCCGCGTTGAACTCTCCCACCCACCGCCAGCAGTGTCCTGCTGACAAGTTCTCACAGGCAGAAAAAATTCCTCTTACCTCGAGTTGAAGCGTTTCAGCTCCTGGGAGGAGCAGGGCTGCTGAAGCTCGTGTTTCCTCTCCTGCTCTGCTGGGGATTGCAGTCAGAGCAGAGGGAGCACCAAGGGAATGGGGAGACAGATCCCTGTAATGTGGTCATTTAGCTACAGACGGAGTACAAAGTCCACAGTTGGTCTGTGGCTGTATTAGAAACAAAAACTTTCTGTGTAATACAATACATGCACTGAAAAGGACTTTTTTTTCTTATATTTGTAATTTTTCCTCTTCTTTTTTATTTTTTTTTTTTTTTCCTTCTGGGATGCCTATAATTTTACAGGGTCCAAATTCCCTTTATCTCAATTTAAGAAATGTCTGATAAATGACTGCTGCTTTAGGGGGTTTCTAAAGGTTACCTGACATCTGCTGAGAGACACTAGCAAGCAGGAAGCAGTGCAGGAGCTATTGATAGATCCATTCCTGCCTTCCTGTCTCGTTTTCTACTGTCTGTCCCCTATTTTTAGCCTGGCTTCCAAAGGAAATGAGGAGTTGTGTGATTGCTCTGCCCACATTGGTCTATCAGTCCCTGCCTAATCACTCAAAACAGGGAGGTTTCAGCCAGGTGTGTGTGTGGAGTAGACTCCTATTAGAACCCTTAGTGCTTTGTGGAAATAAATAACCAAGGAACAGGGAAGAATCCCAGATCACTGCTCTGGCTGAAGGGAAGGTTGTTAAATGAGCCCAGCACTTGATATAGTCCAAGTGAAGCCACATAAAAATTGGATTCAGATAATGAGGTTTCATGCATTCAACTATAAAGTTACTTGTTATTATCATGACTAATTAGTAGATTAAATATATAAAGCATTTTATGTCATGTTATCTTATTAAAACAGCATCTTAACAACCCCTGATTAGGAAGGAGATTCAGTGTGTCAAGTGTTGTACAAGCTCATAACCCAGGGATGATCCTGGCCCCTCCACTGTGGTGTTTATTCAGCCATCCCGTGACACAGCCACTGCACATTGTTAGGGATACTGTACACTCAAATCTGTTCAGGATTTGGACACTCTTTTAGAAAAAGAGGGAAGGATTTTCTGTATTTTGTATTTAATCCAAGGGACATCATGAATTGGAGGTTTGGCAGGGGTTAGAGAAAAGCTCATTTCAGCAGAGGATGATGCTACAACACGATCCAAAGGCCTGTCACTCAGTGTCACTGAGGGTCCCCAAAATGAGCTGTTGCAAAGCAGACAGAGTGAGCTGGGCTTATCCCTCCAGCTGCTGTAAACCAGCTTTTATCACTGTGACTCTTTCCTGCATTTATTCTATTGTTTCAGGGCTCGGGGGAGAGGTCAAGGGCCATCTTGAAGGTTAGGAGATGTGCTCACAGCCAAGGGCCATTCCTGAACAGTGTCAATATTTGGTCTCACACAGAAGATATGAGATGGAGATAAGGGGGCACTGAGACACATCTGCTGGGAAGGTGAGGCCAGGCATCTGATGAGGAGGATGAAGGTGAGGGCAGCGGGGAGAGGATTTTGCACAGCCCCACGTGGCAATGGTGGCACTGCATTGCAGCTCTCTGATGTTTCTCTCTGCTGTGTGTAGATGGAGGAGCTTTGTCAGCCCTTAGAGGAAGGAACAAGCAGCTTGGCCAAGGTCAGAGTACAAATCCTTGCTAAAACCCTGAGCCCTTGAACTGCAAACCCAGTGCAACCCTTTTCCTCCCAGGGTTATAAATTTGAACCCCAAGTATCCAGCTGCACAGCACAGAGCTCTTTGGGTACAGTGTGGCAGCTGGTTGCCCATGTACCCTGAAGAGCAGAGACAGTTTGGGACCTAATCAGTCCTGTATTCCATGGTCACTGTGGGATGAGGGCAGTAGTCTGAGCAATCTCAGAAATGTTTCACTGGTAGCTGAAAGGAGAGCTCAAAGGATGTAGAGGAGGGGATGCAATCTTGAGTCTTAATATGGGATTAAAATCCTGGTAATTTTTAACTCACAGGGAGAAATGTCTTGGCTTTTCCTTTATCCCCAGGAGACTCATCCTGATGTCTATTAAATAGTAATTACATAATTATGGTATATATTGCCTACTTAAATGCCTTCTGTCATCTGATTCACATGATTGGGCTGTTCATTCTTCCCCTTTCCACCTGCTTCTTTGTGCTGCAGAGCAGCAGTAAATAGCCTGTGAGCTTCACCAGAGGAATGACTGCAGCCCACAGCAAGACAAATGACAAGTGGCTTTAGGGTTTTGGTTTTTTAGGGTTTTAGGTTTGCAGTGACCTTGGGCTTGGGGAGACCAGCTGCTCCTGAAGGCAAAGGTCAACATCCTGGAAAACCTTGCTAAGGTTTGTTGACAAAGGAATCCTGTCCCTGCACCTTGTGCTGGGCTCAGGGGGTGCTGAAGTCTGATGGGCAATGGTTTGGTCTCTGCACAAAGAAGCAGGAGGGCTGGAAAGCTCCTTTTACAGTTCAAACGGATGTTTCCCCAGGCTCGTAAAATACACAGTTTAAGTAGTAGCTATATTTCTAAGGCTGGTCCCACACCTGCAACAACCTTGTAAATGGTGCTGGGATATATGGCTTTAAGACTCCTTGTAAAAAGTAAGATCAACACAAGATTTACACGGTTTTATGGAATTGTTTTATAAGCTATTTTGACAATGAATCCTGCTATCAACATCACCTCTGGTGTTAATCATGGAGGAAGCATTTAGCAGGAGCCAACAAAGACTAGTTTAAAGCCCTTTCCTAGCTAGCTGTGGGTCTGAGCTGGTTATTTCTCAAATTCTGGGACACCACTCATGCAGCATTCATGCCTGTTTCTCCTTGTCACTCCTTAAAGGAAAGAATGAGCAGCTTGGACAAGGTCAAAGAACAAATCTTTGTAAAAATCCAGAGGCTCTGGGTGGTAGGTCAGGTCTTCCAACCCTGGAAAGTGAATGTGCATTGGGTTATTTCACCTCACACAGAAGGGGATGTCAAGGAATACAGGAGGTACTCCCAGACCTCAGCCTCCTGTCCTCCCCTGCCCAGAGATGGGGGACCTCAGGATGAGATCCAGGCAGGAAAGGGAGCAGGAGGGGATGCTCCATAGCAAGTCAAGTCTAAACAATGTTTTTGGGGTTTTGGGGATGGTGCAGTACCAGGAGTGTTTCCCTTGAGAAACTCTTCTCCCAGTTCACCCAAAACCCCGATGCTGACCCTGACCTTACCCACATTAAACTGAGAGCTGAGGCTCCCACTGCTAATGTGCTCTCACTGCTCACCTTCCACAGAGCTCCCAAAACAGGCAGTCAGGATCAAACTGCCACTGGCTCCTAGGATGCTCCCAGTTTTCTCTGGAGCTGTAGCTGTGAGTGTAAAACCCACAGAGCTGGGTCACAGCTGGGCCTGCCCTGCACTGTGTGTAGGACTCCTGTGGTAGCCATGGGCTGATGCCTTGGAGAAAGGACATTGTATTCCTGAGTGCTTTCCCAGAACTGCAGCACAGGGAATTTCCAGCACTGCTGCACCTTTTTTTGCTAGTTGTTCTCCAGTGGAGCTCTGTTTTCTTGATGTTTGTGAAATTTTTCCTTTAACCTTGGTGGACTTTAAGCATTCCCAGCCTCCTCCAGCAAGGATCCCCCCTTGGATCCTCTACTGCCCAGGAGGAATCTCTTCCTCCTCTTCCTGCTTCAGCATGGCTATCAAACCCTTCACCTGGTGGCTCTGAGTCCTGTGCTGGAAGACAGTGAGCAGCTGCTCCCTCTCTGGTTTCTCCCAGTGACTCAGTTGTAGCTCTCTGCCATCCCCTGCCAAGCTGTTTCTTTTTTATGTACTTACAAGTCTGAACAAAAAGCAGAGAGACAGAATATGCCTGCATTTCACATTTCCTCGTGCTCTGAAGGCACTCAGAGAGAAAGGCTGGAGGCTGAATCAGGTGCAGGGTATTTTGGCATCCCCTGCTGCTTGGCCCAATGCAGTCATAGCTCATCACAGGCAGCTCTTGGCCCCCTGCATGCAAAGGATGTTCCATGCACAAAATAACTCCTTTGCAGTATAAGCTGTGGCCACGAGATGTCTCTTTGACTCCAGCCTGGTGAGCAGGAGCCCCAGAGGATCACAAGCTGTGCAGAAGCTTCTGGGGCCAGAGGCTGGCACCATCCCTGGCGAACACCCCCCTGCTGCAGTTAACAGGATTGGAGAGCAAAGCCTTTTGTGCAGGCAGAGGTGATACCTGTTGTCAGGCCTGCAGGTGTGGGTGGGAGAGAAAAAAAAAAAACAACATAAGCCCCAACAGCTCAGTTTTCAAACACACAAGGTGTTTTTCACTCCAAAATAAAAATTACCATCTTCCAACTGAGTCTTAGCTGAGAACAATCTCTCTGAGTGTAATTGGATTGTGTTGGTTATTCAGATTTGTGGAGGAGAGAAGTGTGATTGATACCTGTGGAGAAAAGGCAATGGCCTTAGTGAGGAGACATTGTTGGCCAAAGGGAGAGAGGAAGAGAGGAGCAAAGGGATGGATGGTTACTGGCTGAGGGATGATGAAGGCTTCACTGGTTTTAGGGAAATGTATGTGCCACAGTAACAAGGGAGTCCATGAGCTCTAATATGCAGCAGATCTGGGGATTTAACCTTATCTTTTAACTGTGTTTTGTATGTTTCCCATGAGGCTCTGGACCAAAAAGCCAGGAATTGTGTGACTGTTTTCTGAAAATATTCTCCAGGTGGTGACTGAGTGTCTCAGATGAGGGGTAATACAATATAATTTCCAAATAATAATCTTTGGTAGATTATCTCTAGCATAAGAGACATAAATTGACAACAAATTCCCAGCACAGAACTGACCCCCATCAAGACCTTGTCCCTGTCAAATGATCATTTTCTAGATGAGAAAGTGCTGATGGCCATGCTGGGAAAAAGTTACCCACCAGCCAGCCTTCAGCTGGTTACCATCCCAGCTTGGGACCAGAAGCATTTCTGCAAATAAGTGGCAAAATGTTTGTTTGATCTGGTAGCTGGAACCCTTGGTTGGGAACTCACAATGTGTGAAAAGAGAAGAGAAGAAAAGCTCTGGCTGTAATGCAGCTGGAATGAATGCTTTCCTTGCCTGCCGATCAGAGCAGATTATAGCTCACCTGCTGAGAACTAATCTCTCAGGGAGAGGGTCAGTTGTTTGGATAGTGTTGCTAATGGAAGGCAAAACCTTTCTCCACATTCCCTCCTTCAGTGCTGGGTCTGTTTAGGAGCCGAGTCAGTCCTGGGTTATTCATTAACTTCGTTAGGAGCCATCCGCCCAAGTTCACAAGTGCCTCTAAAGCACTTTACAATTACAGGAAATTATACTCGGGAGCTAATGTTAAAACACAGCTCTCTGCTCCCTTCTGCAGCACGAGAGGCAGAGTGGCAGATCCGTGGCCTGCATTAGTTCCTTGTGCTGGAGGAATTACGTGGCAGGAATTTATTCCTTGCCACGCTCCTCTTTGTGGGTCTGAGTGCCAGTAGTGCTGGGGGATGTTTGCCCAGGGCAGGAGGCGAGGCAGAGCCTTTTGGTGGCTGCAGCAGGTCCTTGCCTTGCTGCGGAAGGTGTGAGAGCAGTGCTGTGGGCCCTGGCAGCCCCCCTGGTCACCAGGAGCTCTGTGACATCTCCTGCCAGGGCTCAGATGCCAAGGGAGAGGATGGTGACAGTGCCCCTCTGACGTGCTGTGCTTCCACTGCCTCCAGGCCCCTCACCTTCAGCCCCGGGCTCTTCACCCCCGGGGATTTAATGGGCACGTTCATTGTGCTTGTTTTATTCACAGCCCTCCTCATGAGTAGCACAGAACCATGCAATGGCTTGGGTCAGATGGGCCCTCTAAAGGTCATCTCATCCAAGGACCCTGCGATGAGCAGGAACATCTTCAGCTGGATCAGCTGGCTCAAAGCCCTTTCCAGCCTGACCTTGAAGGGACAGGGCATCCACCACCTCTCTGGGCGATTTGTGCCAGTGTGCCACCACTCTTCTTGTAAAAAACTTCTTCCTTGTGCCTAACGTGCAGGATTCATCCCAAGAAGTGCCTGTGTCAGGGCAGGAGGTGCTCTCTGTGCCCCATCAGTCCCTCTGGCCCATCTCTGGCTCATGCTCTCGATTCTCCTTGAGGGTCTCCAGCTCCTCTTCAGTTTAGGGCAGATTCAGCAGCAGCATAGGCTCTGTAGCTTTGTTGCTACTTAGGGATTGTTCTGTGTGGATCACCTGCCTGCACATGGGGAGGAATTGTTTGGTTGATTTGTTACTTTTGTAAAATTTGCAGTGTGAGTTTTGGAACGAAGTCAATGCATGTACACATGGAAGTCAATAACTCACATTTCTGTCTGAGAGACAGACCAGGCCCTCTGTTTAAACAGATACTGTTAGCCCCCATAGTCCTAAGCAAATGATAATTTAAAGTCTTCTTTACAGTCTTTGTTAGTGCTTAGTAGATGGTTTGTACTATTGAATTTTAGTGAGAGATGTTTCCAAAAGGAGTATTTGTTCAGCTACGGCTTGCAAGATGTAGTTAAAATGACAAAAATGTTGAAAAGCAGACTATTTAATACTGTTCCTTTTAGCCTTTTGTTGCTTTTCTGTGGGCTCTGCAATCCAGCATTGCCAGCCAAGGGCTCTCAGGAGGGTGATTGCCACTATCAGCCCCAGCCACCTTCAGCTGCCCAGCTTTGAATGTCCAAGATGCTCATCTACAGCAGGGTCCACCCTTGTGGGGCTCAAACATCACATCTCCAGGTGTTTATACATGTTCCATGTACTCTGACCTACAGAGGTGCACAGAATGCTGGAGCAGAGATGTGAGCCTCTTTTTGTCGCACAAGACACCAGTCCCAGAACAGCTCTCCCTCTTCCTTGGCAAACCAGCCTGTCTGGGAGATTTTGATCATGATACTGTCCTTTCTTTCCAAGTGAGCAAAAGGATATTTTCCATTGGAACCCCTACTACAAGGAAGTTTATAGCCCTGGGTAATGAGAAATCTTTTAGGGATGTACAAAAGATGCACTTTTTGCTCTCAGGCAGCCATTGAGTGAGGTCTGTATTTCATTGCCTTCTGTTTAATCCAGCTTTCTCCTGGGGACATCCAGCTGCAGTGGAATATAGATATTTTACCATCAGAGGCTACTTGCCTTATGATTAAGAAGAGGTTTTTCAGGGCTAGCAAGATGATAATCAATTTTATATCCTGTAATTTCTCTGTCCTTAGCTTTACAGCATTTCAATAATTTGCTTTGATTTAGTAGCTTAAATTTGTCTGTAAACCTGTTCTCCAGGGAGTATAAGAAAACATCATTAAATCATTCTTATGTGGAAAGACCCTTGTGATATTTTTTATTAATATTATTCGTTACTTTTGTGACAAGTGAAAGCCATGGCTGAGGTACTGAACAGCCACACAGAGATCTGACAAGAAAGAAATAAAATAAGAGAGATAAGGAGAGAGTGGAGGAGTCACTGTCAGCTTTCTGTACACCCCAGGTCCAACAGTGTCTGTGAGACAGCTGGAAATCTGGATTTAAACCTTCCTTACCAGTCCAGAGCCTTAAATGTCAGCATGCTATTTTCCCCTCCCATATGACTGAACTTTTCATTTGCGCTTCTGTGAAACCCTATTTTTCACTCCTTCAAAGTACTTAAAATCACGGAGCCATAGATTCTTGCTTTTACTCAGGTTGTCACAGGGACATGAGGATGCTGGAATACCAGAACAAGTGTTGGTGTTCTCTATCTCTGCCTACACTGGCTTTTAAGAAAAAGACAGGAGTAATTTCAACAGTGTAATGTCAATTTGGTGGTCCAGGCAGCACTGTGGTGGTCTGGACACACACAGGTGTGCGGAGCTGTTTGCTGTGTGCTGGATGCTCTGCTGGTGCTTTTATGTTAATAAAGAGCTAATCATGATGAAATCCTCCTCCTGGGGAAGTGGGACAAGACAGATCCTGGCTTGTGCAGAACCCAGCAGAAGCCTTTGCCCTGACTCCGTGGGGTTTGGTGGTGGAGCCCAAAATTATAATTAAGGGCTGCTGGAACAACGAGCAATAATCATTGCTGGGATATGGCCCCACAAACCCTCAAAGAACACGAAAAGGTTTAGGAGCAAGCCGTGTTTAGTTTCTGTAGCTGTCTCTAGATGGCACTATGGCAGTAGAGTTCTGCAGTGGCTTTGAAGGGAGCGAGGCACAGCCAGGAGGCTGCGGGCTCCTGCCCTCTGCCAGGATCTTCCTCTGCTGCAGGGGAATGAGATAGTAGCAAACCTTTTTAGTGTCCCGCAAGACATCAGTCAAAACAAGTCAACTTATTTCTTTCTCAGGGGTTAAAACTAGTTTTATGATCCAGAGGAGATTAATTTCTTACAGCATCTCTAAGTTCTTCATAGGTGGGAGTACAGAAGTGAATCCTTTTCACCTTCATCATCCTTTACAAATTTTTCATAAACTATTGCTCACAGGGAAGGATTAATTTTTGTATACTTCTCACATTACATGAAGTTTTCAGGTGTTATTTTTCTGTTGGTATCAGGTGCTTCTCTGTGACATTCCCACTTGAACCATCAAGAGCATGGATATATCACTGAAGCCTGAATTTCTTACATTAAGAATTGGCTTAATTAGAGTCCTGGTGGGAGAAAATATTCTTTAAGACAAAAATATTGCTGGCAAATCATGCTAATGAAGTATTTAAAAGCCTAAGAGACACAATACTTAAAGGGCTAACAATGGGAGGATGACAGTGGAACACAGGGTGTACAAATAGCAGGGTGGCACTGAATACTCAGTTTACATATTGTTTCATGTAATTGCAGCATTGTTATTTCATCTATCAGGGAATCACTTGTGCTCCTGCTAGGGCAATTCTAATGCTCTGTGAGTTCAAGCTAGCCTTATTGTCTTGCTTTTCAAATGCTGTTTGATTTTTCAGTAGTTAGACTCTAGGGATATTCTCCCCAGAACAATGAATTGTTTTACTTCCTTCTTAATAATTAAAATTAAAAAAAGGAAGCAGCCTTACTTCACAGCTTCTGGCTTCAGTGCTGGATAAAGAGAGAAGCTGAAGCAGAGCCCTGGCTTTGGGCAAATGAGCAGATATATCCCAGGGTGTTTGCTGCAGGGGAGGAAATAGCTTCAATTGGCAGCAGCAAGGCTGGGTCTTTGGGATGCTGAACTTTTCCCAAGGTGCTCAGCTCAGTTTTAGGAATCCACTTGAACTGTGGACATGTCTGTCCCCCACAGGTAGGTGCTTCCAGAGAGAGTGTGAAAGCAAATAAATTCAGTGGGTTTTGGTAGAAATGGTTTATCCTCCTCATGGATGGAGATCCTCACAAGTTATTTCAGTGCCTCCCATCCTTTGTACTTCCCCGGGAGCTACAGACCTGGATCTGTCTGAGGGGTGAGCCTTGGTCAGGGGAGGGTTGTGCCCATAAATTCATTTTCATCAGTCTGCCTGAAGAAGGCAGCAGCCACATGCTGAAGCTGGCATGAAAGCCATGATTACCAAAGAAAGGAAACAGGAATGTTTCTTTGTAGGGAACAGTAATGGAAGATACAGACTCAGCTAACTTCCAGGAATTACCTTTCCACCAGTTTCTTGATTTTAGATTTTAAAAGGCATTTTCTTTCCATAATGAAACACATGCAATAAGCAGGTTCCCTTTCCAGATGTGTTAGTTGAGTTTTCCAAGGAAAATGAGGTTCTCTATCCCCCTTTCAGTGGTGTTGCACTTCCAACATTCAGTTGCCCCTCCAGAGCAAGGAGGCTTCTGCTACAATGGGGACAGCTGAAGAAAATTAAGAAGACAGCCCTAAACAATTGAAGAGCATGTGCAGAGCATGTGTGGAAGTGGCTGATGCTCTGGGATGAGTGTCCTTGTAAGCCCCCAGTCTGTCCCCACCACCACCCTGCTCCGTGCCCTGCCGTGTGTCAGTCCCTGGCACTGCTGCACTGCAGGTTGTCCCTATAGAATCCCTTTGTGCACATGAGTTAGTGTTTGGGGTTCTGTCCTCATGGGGATGTCCCACAGCACCCAAATCCTCTGTTTCCCCCCACTTTACATCCATTCCCTGCTGCTGCTGCTGCTCAGCCTTTGGAGGCCATCACCCCAGGGCAGAGCTCAGCCCCTGTCAGGGTCTCTGCTGCTCTTGTCCCTCACTGTCACCTCAGTGCCCCAACCTGCTCCATGCCTGAAGCTACACGTGGTTTCTTGGAGGAATCAGTCACCCAGGAGCCAGGTCCTGGGTGCCACAAGTGCCCAGTGCAAAGCAAGAAGGGAGTGATCCAAAGGTTACTCTGTGGCACCTTTGGCACAGAGTGGCTTTGCTCTTGTGTCACCTGCAGCAGTGCTGTGCCCAGTGCAATGAGAATTTCTGCTCTGGAACTGCCCTGGGGAGCTGGGACACTCCTGTGCCCTCCTTCAGCTAAATGTGAGGAAGGGTGAAGCGTGCACTGAGCAAAAACTGATGTTGCTTTCTAACCACTGGACTTTGGGACCTGCCTGTGCAGAGTGAGCCTGCAGCAGCTTCAGGCAGCCAGCCAGCTGCAGTGAAATAACAATAAAAACATCAACAATAACAGCAACAACAATAACAGTTAGTGTTATTATTGCTATTATTAGTATTATTAAAATATATAACTCCAGGCCTATAAGACAACATGTTCTTCACTTCTGCTGAGCAGCCACTGTTTGGGATGTAAGCAGAATGTTATGGGGCCTTTCCATTAACTGATGGGCAAAACCAAAGAGAAAATTATGCTTTGTACTAAAAATCCATTTAGCCATTAGATCCCAGTATTGAAAGCATAAAGGAAGGGTTACTTTAGCTTTCAGCTGGCCAGAAAATGCCAGTTGGAAGACAACAGGAGGCTCCCTTTCACAATGTAAGAGCCCTTTCTTTCCTGGATGAAGGGAGTGTTTCTGGCTGTGGCATCATGCTGCTTGTGTGTGTTTCTTTCTTACTCTGGCCTGAAAAGCTCCTGTCAAAAGGTGGAACACAAATCTAATTGCACATGACATAAATAAAGTCTTGCTGTACATCAGCACTGTGTTTTTTGGGGGGATAATTTTGGAGTTATTTTAGTGGTTTTGCTGTAACCTAAAGCAATTTCTTTGCAACAGCTGAGTCCCATCCTTGCACAAAGCACAGGACTTTTAGGGAGAGTTAATATCATACCAACCAGTGATAGCCTAAAGGATGAATAACCTGTCAGAGGCCATGCTGCAGATCTCATCTGGGCCTGACCTGCTGCAGCCCTGGTGCCAGAGCACGTGGGAATGCAGAGCTGACATCTCTGCTGCAGCACAAGTGAAAAATGAGAGATGCAGAGGTTAAAGGGCAGTGCCCTGGGGTTTCAGCCTTATTACCTGGGCTGGGGATCCGTGTGTTTGCTGTCCCCACCGGCTCTCAGTGCTCACTTTGTGCCACAAGGACCCAAATTCCCTGGAGCCCCTGGGCAGCACCTCTGCTGCTGCTGCTGTGCCACAGCCCCTCCCAGCAGCAGCTCCTGCCCTCCTGAGCAGCACAGGATCAAAGAGCAGCACTTTGGCTGCCCTGGGGAATTAGGCTGGAGGAATGCTGTGGTTTTGGGGTGGAGAATGATCAATTTTCTGTTATTTTTGCAAAGGACAATGGGTGTTTGGGATAGCTTTTCTCACAGTGTTTGGCTCTGGACTTAGCATGAATTTCTGTCAAAGCCACCCACCTACGGAAATCTCTGATGCCAGAATGCATTTATGAGAGGATATTTAGTCTACAGGACAGAGCTGCTCAGTGCAACCCTTAATCTAGAGGCAGGATACTTTAACTGAGACTATTACATTTATTTTGGAGCTGCAATACCTGGCAGCAATTATTGACCCAGAGTAAGACCTCCAAGCAAATGCTTTCAGTGGTGTGGAAATACTTCCCAGTGTGTTTTTGAAATGTGCCATTCCTGAAGACTGCGTTGGTTGGGTGAGGTTTTCTTCACTTGCTCATCTGGTAACAGAGCTCTGGATGCCTGGCTCATGAGTCTGCCCTGAAAAATCTGAGCTCTGCTTGGTGCCAGCACCAGGATTTCTGCAGGACTGAGATGACTCACATCAGAGTCTTCTCTCAAGCTCCCTTAGTCACTAGCACTAAAAGATTTTACGTATGAAGTGTTAAATACACACTGGCACCCCCAATTCTTGCTTTAGGCTGTGTCCATCTATCCTCAGCACATTGCACTGTCTGGAGCCACCACCACATCCCTCCACTGACCGTGCTTTTGGCAGCTGGGAGACTTTTCTTTGTTTTGAAACACAGCACCTTCTTTTCTTCCTCCTACCTCTGTTCCATGGCCATCTTCTAGCTGCCAACATCAATAAGTTAAACTTCTAAATTTAATGTTAATCTGAAGTCATCCATTTAATTCAGAGAGCTGTTTGCAGAAAGAAGCTTTCAGTCATCATTCATGGGAACAGAAGGATTCCCATGGCAGTGAAAGAGAAAAACTTGGGGTCTGGCAGACTGATGATGTAGTTCCAGACAGGAATCTGCTTGCTTGTTTGTTTGTTAGTTTTTAATATAATTCCTTCCTTTTTTCCTTGCATGTATCAATAAGACAATAATCAGGTTTTGCAGCAAAACATTTCCATCTTTTATTTTTGGCCAGAATTTTGTGTGCAGCTCCAGTGTCACAGAGCATCTGTGTGACCTGTTGCCTCACAGTTGTCTGAAAATCTGGGCATTCTCTGCATTTTGCAGGATGTCCACCCCTCCAGCCTGGTCTGTATGACTTTTGCACCCTCTCAGCTTGTCCCAGCTGGCATCAGAAAGTTTTCCCAGGGGCAGGAGGTAGCATGAAACAGAGCTGACCTGCACCAGGTCATGCTTGAACTCCATTTACCCCACAAAAAAGCTAATCCACACTGGGTTTGCATAGCACCCTACGTTTTAAAGGAATCTTTTACTAATGAGTTCATTCACCTCGCTAGAAACTAACTCTGCAGAGCTGGGCACTGGCTTTTATCTGTCCTCTGAGCCCACCAGCAAAGCACACAATCTCTCCCAAAGCAAACACATTCCAGTGTGAGTACCAGCAGATGGAATAACAAGCTCTGTTGGCATGGATAAGGTTATGGCTTGAGAAAAAATTGCAGGATTGGACCCCTGAGGAGCGAAAGTCAGCAGAAGACGGGGCTGACGGGATGTTATGTGTGCTCTGCAGGGCCACCCTGTCCACTGCCTGCTCCATGGCCTGCTAACATCTCAGCCTTGCTTTTATGAAACAATCCCTATGTTTTCAGCTCAGAAATAGATCTCTTTTGAAGTTTAAAGGCAGTTATGTCATGGCTGAAGCAGCTGTTCAGCAGCCACCCAAGCAAACAACGTTCCCTGTGCTGCCTTTCCAGAGGTGAGCTGGCTTTGTGCATCTGTGTCCAGCACAGGGGAGGGGCATGAGAAGCATGACCAGCTCAGAAAGTATTTCAGGGAATGCCTGTGGATGGGTTCAAGCCCCACAAGGCACTGTCTTAGAGCATGGTGCACGTTGCCTGTCTGTCTTTCAAGCTGGAAGAACTGGCACGTTTGACCATTCCACAGATTTCAAAGTGTTGCTCTAACACAAGCATACGACCCTCTGCACCTGGGGATGCAGGGAGTTCAGGGTGAGGTTTCTTGATTCTCTAGGTGTGACCACAGACCTCTGTCATGAGAGAAATCATGGGTAAAAAGAGTACAATTAGTGGAGAAATTGCTGAAAGTGGAGATGGTGCCTCATTTCTCACAAAAAAGAGAACAGAGGATGCATACAACTCCATTTCAAATACTGGGTCCTACTCATTAACCCAATTTTTCAAAACATGTGGTCTGCACACCACATGAAGTCAATGACAGCAAGAGTAGATCCTGTCAGCCTCCTTTTGGCCATTTCTCATAATATGCCTCAGAACAGCACAGCAAACCACACTGAATATGAAATTTCCATGATTAACCAATGGATTTCAGTGCTGTGATTATGGTTTGACCAAAGATTATTGCTTTGGTTCAGTACTTCAGCATCATCATCATCAAATTATCACATTGCAATGACATTTTCCTTCACACAGTGATTTCATTCAAAGCAATGTTTGCTAAGAGAGAGAGCTGAGTTGAGGTCTTCAGCACTTCTGAAGTATGGGAGGATTGCAGGAAGTTTGATTTAAATAGAACCCATACATTATTTTTAGTAAAAGGTCTTATAAACTCAGAATGAAGGAGTACTCAAAAAGGCCTTGTTATAGAGGTCTATGCTAAAGCATGGACCTCAAAGTCCATTTGGACTAATCAAAATCCAGTTCTTGACCTCAAAACCAGGATGAGAAGAGGAATGATGCTGTTAGGAGAGAGGAGAGGTGCAGGTCAACAATGAAACTATAGTTTCAACTGTCAACACTGTAAGCAACACTTTCATTCAGAGCAGAAATATTGATTATTTCCATTCATTGACCTTTAAACATTGCTGCTGTTTATCAATGACATGTATTACTATTATTTGGGAACTTAAAATTTTAAAATTTTTTTCTTGTTTTGTACAAACCACGTGATTTAACTTTTATTTTAATTTTGAACTTGCAGTATGAAAGCACATGATAATAAGAAGTAATTTCAAGTTGAAGATAAAAAACTCCACATTTCTTTCTCATAGTGGACTATTTAGTGTTTACCTGAGATATAGCTAGCAGCTAGATATAAAAAATAGAGATGTCATCCAATGTTCAGGACATTTACTGAATGTCACAGCATCACTCAGTCCTGCAGCTCTGATCAAAATATGTTATGCAGACGATGATTATGGGCTTCAACTCTGTGAAATGGTAATTTTTGAAATGGTTAATCAGTGGAAGCATTTTAGGTGGACATTACAGCTCATTTTTCACCTTGTCCAATGCCCAGCTTGCCTGGTGAGCATCCTGCCACATGCCTGCCACATCAGAGATATTTTATGTGGTCAGACAGTGGGGGTGAGTCAGTTATTGAGTTTTGGCTTTGTTTTAAAATCATTTTTGAGCTGGTCATCCTATGTAGGAGACAAACTGAAATGCCTTTGCAAACATTGCACATATAACTGAGGGCAGGAGCTGACTGGGACCAAGCACAGGAGCCTCTGTTAGAATAGCTGGAAATATTTCCCTAAAGGTGAGTCAGTCTGGGTGGCACCACTGAAAGAGGCAAGTTTGGGTGACAGCTTTCAGACCGTGCATGGCACTTGAACTGAATCCTACCTGCATGTTTTTGAAGAGACAAAATGGGGAGACAGTGGGCTGCATGCGTTAGTTTTACACTTTTAAAATAATTTCATTTTGTGGTTGGAGAAGCCCCTAATCCTGCAACTGAGTGACAGGAACCAGGCCTGGTGGAACCACTGTGTAATTGGTATTACACAGAAAGACCATTCCAGAGCTGAACTGTCAGGTCAGGCTTGTCTAAGAAGAGATTTTTAAGATATCTATTTTTCAGTTCTAATCCTTTATGTTATTCCTAAGTTTATTCTTTTGGGCCAATTTCACATAGTCTGCTTTTATGGAAACAGCTTCTTTAAACACTAAAAAAAAAAATTATGCCCTTTGGTGCTTTTAATTCACTGTCTTTGCAGTAGTTCATGCCAAAAAAAAAGGTGGCAGGGGAGCCCTTATAAAGCTCTATTAATTGAAATAAATGAGCCATGCTTCAGAGAACAGTGTACCATAGAGGAAGGTCTGCCTTCTGAATCCTGCTCCCATAGATGTCCCTTGTGATTACAGGCATGTCATAAAATCCACTGTCCACCTCATTTTCCCACCTTATTAAGAGGGGGCTGAGGTTGTTCTTTACCAGAAACCTCTGGGTGTTGTTGAAGCCCAGCTCAGTGCTTCAGAAGTACTTGGAGGACCTGGAATTTTATTTTGCAAACCATAGAAAATGCTAGTCTTTCCCAGGGAATGGTGTTTATGAGCATGCTTTCATTAGTCCCTTAGCCTTTTCTTTTTCATTTAAGTCTGGAAAAATGTGTGGAAAATCATTTCAAGGGGGCCTCTGAGAGAAATGAAGCTTCTTGCAGAGTGGGAGCTCTAGGGGATCATGTAGTGGCAAAGTCAGCTCCCCAAATCCACCAGACAGAAATAGAAAAACTCCACTGGCCTGAGGATGGACTTAAAGCTCCCACTGGCCTTAGGCTGGACACAAACTCTTGACTTTTTCCCAGCTCTTTCATTTGAGCGTTCAGTCTCAGGGAAAGGGAAAGGTGAGCAAGGCAGGCAGAGAAGTAAATGTCTGCTCCCTTCCTCCTCTCCTTCTCCCCAAAGATCATTTCCAGCCACCTGACTTCTTTCCCAGATATGGTATCATTTGCTTCTGTGACCAATCTCTGGGTGGGAGAGAAAATTATTTTGAAAGTTCAAGAGAAACATAAGCCTGCACATTTATGAGTGTTTTTCTCCTCTTGCCTGCCTCTGAATGACCAGAGTTTTATTATTCCTCTTGACTGCATGCTGAGATAGGTACTTTCCTTTCAAGCAGGGCCTGTTCCTGGCAGCAGGCAACAGAGGCTCCAAACCTGGGATACTCTTTTAATGTCTGAGCCTTCCATTAACACCAATCCTTTAACCTTCCCCTCACCTTCCACCCCCCTTGGTGTTACTGCTTTTGGATAAAGATGGCCCAGGAAGGGTGAGGTTCCAGGGAAAGTTAGGTATTTTTAAGAGAAACCAAAGAGGGCTCAGAATTCCACTCTCTTCACAGGCATCATCATCTCACTTCACGTGTGTTTTCACAGGGCTCCTCAGCCCCAGGAGGGGCCCAGGTGCTGGTGTCATCCCTGATCCCTCAGCGATGGGAGCCAGGCTTTCCTGCAGCCCCAGGCAATGCACACAGAGATGCCTCCCAGCGACAGAGCAGTGCCAAATCAGACTCAGTGCCACAAACAGGGCCTAGAACAAATGGTTGGCTGCCCATGAACTGCTCAGAGGAAAAGGCAGCAGCAGGATAAGGTTATTATGTGGATTGGATCCTGCCCTCAAGGCCACAGCTGGCCCAGGCACAGCCAGAGAACACAGCCAGCATTGTCCATCCTTCAGTCCACAGCCACCATGCAGAACACACGTTGTCTGAACTAATGGGTCTTCACAGGATCCTTCTGGTTGAGAGATGATATCAGAGATTGTATCTGTGTCCACTTTAGGCCTGGGATGTTGCTAAGAGAAAAACAATTCTTGGCAAATTCCTGGAAGTGCTTGCCTCCTACAGTTTGGATGAAGACAGTTTGTTCAAGAACCATGGGTAGGTGTAAGTTTCTGTCTCTTTGCCTTCTGAGCATTGTTCTCGCCAGTGCAAAACTGAAGAAGATAATGCTCCCATTAAAAATGAGGTGAATGCTCAGGCTAACATGAGTGGGTGGAAAGGACTTCAAACAGGATGAATCTGGGGACAGACCTACCCTTGCCAAGACAAACAGCTGCAGAGAGCTTCAGGAAAGAAAAAAGGGCGCTGCTGTTCAAAATGATTCAGTCACACAGGGCTGATTGAGGCTGCATATCCATCAATTTATAACGAAAACCAATGGCTTTCACATGAAGAAAGAAAAGGTACATCAGGAGGGCTGCAGAGCTGATATCATTAGGACAACAGACTAATATTCCAGAGGACAATAGAGATATGGGATGAGTGCAAAGCAGAAAGCTCTCACTCTCCTTCCTACATCTGTCTTTCATTTGCTTTGCCTCTATCTTCCCGTTGTTGATGTTTTCTCACATTATCTTGGTGCCTTTGTTCAAGCTGTATTTCATTCCAGGAAGGCAGGGAGCTCCAGGTGTGAATGAGGGCTGTGAGCATGAACTCACTGTCACAGTTATTATTGTTATCATTCCTCTGAAAACCAGCCTGGTGGAGGTTTGGCTCTGTGGAATTTGTTCTGCTGTTTTAACCGTATCATTGTTAAATGTGGAAAATAGAATGAAAGTGGAATGAAAATGTGGAAAGGGGAATGAAGTGCAGTGCTTTGCACAATGGCTTGCACCCAAAGGTGCAGCCTTAGCTAATGAAGTGCTGGCATGCTGTGGAACAAGATGTTTGAGATTGCAAGATTGAGACCTGCTGCTCAAATGATTCAGGTGTTCAGGACTTGCTGATTTTCTTTGTAAGGGGAGAAACTGTATGTTAAAAAAGCCAGTACAGAATTTTCAATGCTCTATATAGTTTCAATGTTTTTTATTTTAAAACCCCAGTGATATTCAGTAATGGTATTCCCACCACCCAGCTCTTTAGCAATCTGAACACACACTATTGTTACTGTTACTATTGTTTCCATTACTGGCGGTAGACTTGTGGATGTCTGGTTATTTTTGTCTTTGGACACCCCCTGTGTACATCTCACTGGGCACAGATATTTGAATGCGTTTTTCAGTGGTTCCCTCTGCTCCAGTTGAACCCCTGGAGATGTTATGGATCCCCTTTGTGTGTGTTGGATGAACACATCTCTGGGATCAGTCTGGAGCAGACAACTGCTGCCGCATTAAGCTGAACTCCAGCTTTCCCCCATCCTGGCATGATGTGCTCAGTCCCTCCACAGATCAGGTGCAGCTCAGCCCTCATCCAGTGGGGATTCAGGGCACAAGCAATGCTGTGTTTTCCCTCTCATCTGCTGCCTCAAATACATTTGCCAGGGATAGCCCACGGCTGGACCACACAGGCTCTCCAGATGGGCTGACACTCCAAAGATAGGATGGCAAGTGGCTCTGGCAGTCTGGTTGGTATTTCAATAGATGGGCTCTTTTTAGCTTTGTTTTTCAAGAGTTGCCCTTCTATTTTGCAACAGGCCCTTCCTGTGCCATGTTTAGCTCATTCAAACCAGCTCCAGTGTTTATACCTCCCACTGCATTTCCTACAGTGGTTATTTCTAAGCCAGCTTTGCTGGTGGAGTCCTCTCCAAATGGTGTGCTAAAGACCAAATGATTTAGCACATAATTAAGAAGTAAACAATGATCAGCAAGAAGTCTGCAGTGTCAGCTACAAGACATGGCTTGGATGCAAGAAAAAGCAATATGCCAAGGAAAAATGAGTAAATCTGTGTGTCTGTATCTTGATGTGGAGAGGCAGCTTCTGCTCCATCCTCAATGGAGACGCAGTTCAATGGGTATTTTTTGTTTTGCCAGTGGCAACAACAGTGGTTCAAAGGACACCAGTGGGAGAAAAGAGCTTCTGCAGCCACCAGGAGTGAGCATGGATGCTCCACTCCAGCTCTTTGTGTGGAAAGGCTCATTTCCTGGCCCTGCTGCTCCTTGTGCCAGACAAGAGATGGTTCTGTGCTTCCCAGCACCAGTGCTTGAGCTCTAGCACCAGTGACAGGAATGGTGCTGCTGGTGTAGCTCCAGGGGCTGCAGTGCTGTTTTACCACACCCAGGCAAATGGATTTAGTAGTGGGGGAAGGGAGTAGTTAAAAAGAAGGAGCTTTGTTCTGCTTTCTCCATGTTTCATCCCATGTTGGTGTTGGGCATAAAAGAAGCAGCATGCCTATGCCCCACAAACAGAATGTTCCTTTTTTTCCAGTGATTCCCTAGCTTTTAGTGCAAAGGAAAGAAACAAGACACACAAAATTATTGTGCTATGGATTTATAATAACATTTTATTAATATATTATGCTACAAAAATATTTTGATAAAATAATATTAGAAAGCATCTTTTTATTACACTCTTCAAAACAGTTCACAAAAGCAGGAGGCGGAACAGGAAAAATATCTGAAATACATTTGAATTGAAAACTGACAAATATGCAATCTGAATTTCGGTGTGAGCATGATCTGCAGGGTGGTTAATCAGTCCTGTAGAAGGAAAGTATTGCCTACTTATTGCAAAGACCTCTCTGCCTTTAGCTAGATTAAGGTGCCTCCTGAAATGTTAGTCATATAAAAGGCTGAATTTGGGTTGGGACAGAACCCAGACAACATACACACGTAAATGTGCACACACACCCACACACACACACATCCACACACAGACCCACACCCTATGATCTCGAACTTCAGCAAATTATCTTTCTGCTTCAGTTAAGCTGAAACACGCTTAAACTGAAGCTGGGTTGTAGCACACTCCATGGAACATTGATCACTTCAGAGATATGACAAGACCACATAATTTTTGGATATAATACAGAAATACGGTACTAAGCAAAGTTTGGCATGGTAACACATGCTGAGATAATAACCTTGGCACTTTGGTTTCTCTAACATAAATATATGTTGGGAAATTCCTCCCTAACAGTGGTATATGGTAATGACTGAGTCATATCATTTGACTAATCAATGCACTAAACAGATTAAGTTCTCCCTCTTTCCATTCTCTCTTTCTCCACAATTGTATACTGAAGAATTTAGATAAATATACAACTCTGTACCTTGGGTGTTCCTAAATTACAGTGGAGCTTGGAGGAATGGGAAGGGAAGTTCAACAAAGCAGATTTTTGACACCTGTATAAAGCATAGTTATCATAAATCATGTTCATCATTTATTGCCAGAAGACTTATTGCATTATTCAACAGCTCTAGGGATTGAAGAGAAACTACTTCAGTCATAAAATATAAAATACCTTCTGTCCCAGCTTACTGACTGGCTCTCCAAGTGGCAGTGCATGTTAATATAGTATCTGTAGTTAAGCAAGAAAAGCATTAAAACACTGAAAGGGAGAGATTAGATTTGTTGCTGATGATATGAGATTATTTATTCCACCAGGGCAAGATCTTGGCAGGTACTCAGCACTTGTTGATAATGGTAGAGTTACATTTAATGTGAATTGTGTTGGTGTCCCTTGTAACAGTGTAGAGAAGATGAATCATGAGACCACTGAGCTTTGGACTCACCCAAAGTCGTGTCCTAGACTGCCAGACACTGGTGACTCTCTTGATGCTGATTCTCAGAGATAAGCAGGATCACCAGTGTTTGCTATTTTATGTGATGGGCATGACTGTTTTTGCTAAATCTCCTGCTCTTGGAATCTTGTGAAAACATGGCAATCTGAGCTTTCATTGGAAGAAAGAACAAGTCAGTTTTAATTCTGTGAGAAATACACAGAAGAAACTGAAGCCCCCTGAAGCTGGTAGTCAGTGTTGCTTCCAGAGCATGTATCAGATCTGGTCCAGGTTTTAAACTCATGGTTTAGAAAACCATGAGAAATTCAGAAATCATGATCCATTGTGACAAGGTGCGTAAGTCTGTGCTAGCCACTACTACTGTGTTTTAATTAATGCTGGGCTGCCACAGCTGATTAGTAAACAACTCATTTTATCAACCACAGTGAGGGTTCTTTATCCAGCATTGCTCTGCACACAGTATTGAAGAAAGTGACCCTAAGTTGTACTTTAGGGTAAGAGAATAAAAGGAGTGTTTGGTTAGAGACCTGTGCTAAGCCATTCACGTGGGGTTCCTGAGCTAAGATCTACAGAATCCTACTCAACCTTTAAGTCATGTCTCCTCCCTAAGCCAGAGATGACTGAGGCAGCTGCTTCCAGGTGGCAAAAATCAGGTGTGTAGACCCCAAATCCAAAAGACACCTTGTTTTCACACCTGTGCTGCACAAATGTGGGGCACCAGCACCAGGGTTTAGTAAAATTCATTAATTTCAGAGAATTACAGAGAAAATGCCAGGAAATTCAAAGATGTTAAAACATACTTTGATATCCAAGCCATTTACATCCTATGATAGCCAAACATACCACAATATCTGAGCTAATGAAAATTGAATATTACTGTCCAGTGTAGGAATGACTCAGAAAACCTCACTGGTGATAAAAGAGTGACTATTCTGTGCAGCACAATGACAGCTGGGAGTGTGGAGAGATTTGTGTGCTCCTAATATTAAAAAAAAAGGAAAAAAAAAAAGGAAAAAGAAAAAGCCCCAGAGGTTTATGGAGAAAGCCACAGATTGGGAAACTTCAGAATTGTAATTTCTAGTCTTGGTCCCATTGTTGGTTTTCCTTACAGTCTTGGACAAGCTGTTTCTGTTTTCTGCTCTTTTTTCTCTCCCTTATCTTTACATGGTCTTGTCTATTTATACTGTAGGTTTTCCAACACCTGGAATTATTCCTGGCACCACAGAATAATTCCTGGATACGATCTGGTTACAACAAATAAAATTCAATGGGTTTTGGTTTGTTGGCTGTTCACTTTTACTATGTAACTTGTCATTGCCCTTAAGATTTACCTACCTTATTTCCAGTTACAGTCTTGTAAATAAGACATTATAACTCAGTTTTCATCTCCACCTTGAACACATCAGGAGAACCAATAATCTTTTTAAAATGCATTACTGTTAAATTTGAAGGTCTCTTAAACTATAATATTCAAATGAAGGCATTTCTAGAGTAATAGCTCAAATAAAACCAAAATGAAAGTTCTCAAAATATGTTTTCAATATCCATCTCTGTGCAATAAATATTATGCAAGGTGAATGGCTTCTGTCCAAAACTAACATCTCTAATCTTCTGCTAGCCAAAATACACAATATGAAAGTATGCACAGGGTCTGTTTGAATCTCACATTTGGGGCAAAGCTCAAAGTTTTCCATTCAGCCTTATCAACTGCTGGGGGAAGCTTATAACACTCTGTGCTATTTCCCACTTAAATTGACCAGAAACCTGCAGAATCTGCTGTCAAAAATAGAGCAAAGTCTGGGGATCATGGTGTCCAGTAAGTTAAAAAGAAATTACCTGTATTGTCCTGGCCTTTGCAAGGCAATGGGCTGGGATGCACAATGGAAATGCTCAGTATTTCATCAGGAAATCCTGTGATTTTTGTGGCCTAGTTGCTTTCTAACTTACTTTCATAAAATAACTGGTATGACAACAAGCAAACTGTGAATTCTGAACTCTCTCTCACTGCAGAGTCTTGCAGATTGCATGGAATCATCTGCAGCTCCAGAGAGCAGGCTGTAGGGCTGCTGGGAAACTTACAGGGTTGTTTTCAGCCAGAATTTTACCAGTGACATTGTTAAAATTATCATCATTATCTTTCTTTTGAAAGTGAAGAAGCACTGCTTTTCTTAGTACTTCTAAAGAAAAGTTTGTATTGTATTTTTCTGATTTGGAGACTTTTAAATTAGATGTTTTCATCACACAGTTTTGATTTTTGGTTTGCAGACGACTTAGGAAAAAACCCACAATTTTAACCAAAACTCATTTTATAAACTCTTGTATCCAAAGAGATTTTTCATCCTGTTCTGGTAGTGAAAAAAACATCTCCATGCCTTTTTAAACATAATAATTTTTAAGATGGTACTGGGATTTTTCCACATAGATGATGTAAATCTCATTCCTCAACATCAGCTGTTTGGATAGGGAGCACATTTTTCAGTGAGGGTAAGGTGTCATAACTTTTCCATCTAAGTCAGATACCATAGTTTAGAAATGGAAGAATGTTCTGCATGTCTCCATAAGATGGGGGTTAGTTTGATTCCTGTGGTGTTGAGCAGATTTTGGACAAGACATAATTATTTCAGCACAGAGATATCAGCTCTGTCAGCTCATGGTAGCAAGAGAAAGAGGAATTTGTGATGTTTTTTGCCTCCAGGTTGTCCATGACCATTAATACAACTGGTACAAAGGAGTTCTATAGATTAGCAGGACACTACATCTTTATAATCTATAGGCAGACCAAGCTCTCTTCTCATTTATGCTCGAAAAGGTTGTAGGCTTATACTTATATAAAATGAGGGAGAGAAGAAAAGAATTCCAAGTAGGATTATTCCAGACTTTGAAAGCAATTTTTTATTAAGAAAAAGGTGTCTTAATATGCGTTAGCTGGTGAATTAATTTCAGGGCAAAGGGGGAAACTGGTAATTTCTGAAGAAGTTAAATAGTGTAGTTAAAGAAAACAGGGGTAATGTAGAGGATTATTGTGAATAATGACTTACTTAGTCATGTAAGAATAACTGGTATTTTAGATTGTGGCAGCTAATGAGTTAAGAATGCACTTATTTTTCTAAAGGGCACAGGCCCCAGAGAGCAGGATCTGCTTTATTCAGTGTAAGATATGCTAATGAGATAAAAGAAGTAAAATAAAGAAGTTTAGCAGAAATGTACTTATTGGACAGCTGCTGTAAAATGTAATGGTTAAAGAAACAAAGAAAGCATTCATTTGGTGTCAGTTCAGACATTTGCAGAATTGTCAGAAAACAAATATAGAAAATATTAATTTATCTGTTTCACCATCGCTACTGATTAATAGGGATGTTATTAACATATACAACAAGAAAAATAAGTTTACCAGTCGAATAAATACATTTTTCTTTTTCTTTTTTTTTCTTTATATGAACATGTATATTTTACAAAACCCCATAGCACTATGGGAAATAAAGATCCTTCTACAAAAAGAAGATGTAAGTCAGTGTTACAATAAAGCTTTAGAGTTTCAAAATGTATCTGGGCAAAGAGACAAAATCAGCTAGAAGGCACTACTGAGTCACTGAGAAGGTCCAGCTTGTAACTTGTCTTAAACTCCAATTTGTTCATAAATTATCTCTCTATTCCAAGGGACTGCATGTAATATAATGTGGTCAGGAGGGCTGCAGCAGGCTCAGGAGAAAAGAAACTACGGCCATGCAGAGAGGAAATGTTACTGATGGCCATGAAAGGCTGGCTGGGGCTGAGCTGGTGGGCTGGGGCTGGGAGGGGCGCTCGGGACGCGGCCGCTGATCCAGCTGGTTGGAAATCCAGATGGGAGGTTTGACCGTGATGTAGCCATTGGTTATCCTGATATAGGAAGGCAACGTGGTGGTGCTGGAAGAAAACACAAGAGAAGGAAATTAAACAGGAGAGCCGTTATCTCTACTCTGTGAACTGTCATCCCAAGTGGTAATTCCAATTATCATCATCATCATCATCATCATCATCATCATCATCATCATCATCATCCATTAGACAGCAGGGAGGGAGCCAGAGACTGATAACTGTGATGATGTGGAAACAGCTCTGATCCAGGATGTCCCTCAGCTTCTGGCTGCTGACAAAATACAGAGGAAGGACTGGTCTTAATGCATCTGACACACTGCACTCCATTGTAAAGCATCCATTACTGTTGGAATACTAAACACATTACTGGCCAGCATCAGAAATGGTGCTAAATGTATCCTCGTGCTGACCCAGGATGACCTTGCTCTTATTGATCTTTCTCCCCACCAAAGGTCTGAAACTCTTCCATGTCTCAGTGATGTGTCTTATGCTCCATGAACCACATACTGAGTGATCAGGAGGGTCCAGGATACATTCCTTCCCTGTTTCACAAGCCTTAAAGAACTTCCCAGGATCCCCTTACACAGCTGATAACCTTGAGCATGGGAGAATGAGCAGGTTCATTTCTTTTCCTGGCTTTAAGCCATTTTGGATCAAATCACAAAGCCAAAACCAGACTCAGTTGCTGTTAGGTTTCCCTGACTGTGGATTTGCCTCAATAGCAGTGTGATTGCTTATTGATTGTAGCTTGAGTTAGTACTTTGATTTGAATTTGCAGGTTGGAATTCATCATGACTCCCATGACACTGGGGGTCAAAAAGGTCCATTTACGATTGATTTGGAAGTTTAAACTGTAATCTCCATTTCAAAAAATGCCCCCATTGCATCCATTATTGGATGATCCATAATCCTCCAGTTGTCAGGGAGCAGCACAACCAAGCACACAAACTGCACAGGGTGGATTTTGGACTTAAACCCAAGACATTCTGCTGAGAAGTGAGGAGAAAAACGGCAAGGGCCCCTGAAAAAAAAAAAAAAAGTGACACGAATACCTGTAGATTCTCTAAATCTTCCATAAGGGAGATTTGGAGGCACTGAAAATGACCTTCATATAATTTTTTAATGGGGTAAGAAGTTATGCAGTCCTATAAATATTTAGCTACAGTATCCAGGATCTTGACCTTGGAAGGAAAAGGTTTTATCTTGCATAATATCAGATGAAAGGAATAACATGTTACTTCAGATTCCTGCACAGAAACAGAATTTAGAAGGACTAAAAGCTTTTGTCTTATTCTGTCTAAGCAATACCAAGATGGATTTTAGCTGAGATGCTTCAAATGTGCTGAGTCAATCACAAACTGAGAAGACCAGAGCCCACCCTGAAGAGGGCATTGGTCAACATCAAATCCCATGGACAATCCCTGCACATTACACTTCACCCCGAGTTTTGGGAGAAGTCACTTCATTTCTTCCCTCATCCTTTATACTGTCACCACAGCTTCTGGGTGGGACAGTTGTTCTGCAGCTAGAAGTGATCTGAACTAATGTACAATGAATTACAGTAAAAAGAGAAGGCAGTCTTCAATTAAGACATAAAAATTGCTTCATGGGAGCAGATAATCCATCTAAGCAGAATTAGGATTCTGACACTGAGGAGCAGTGCTTGTTCCAGAGCAACAAACTGCTGTGAACAGAGAACTCTGAAATCAAGGCTTGTTGGAGAAAGTTCTCTGAATTCCCACGGTGAGTGGTTGGTTTATGTATTGAAGTGATGATATAAGACACCCAGCTTTAGAGTTTCTGCTATATTGCATCAGAATTGCTGCAGTCACTTAACACAAGAGCTGATCTGCGATAAACTAATGCTGCTGCTTCCAATCTGCCCGGCAGGAATGGCACCGGATTAGCAACTGTGTGGCCAAGCTCCTGTGACATAAGTAACATCATTCCCACAGTGAACACAAAGCATCATTAAAGCAAACTTCTGACAAAAAGAGGTACTGCACGCTCTGGGTAATCCAACACAAACGCAGCCATGCTTCAGTTTCTGATCCAGCTCTCATTTATCCTGCTGAGTGATGAGGTGGTGCACAGGCCTGACAGCACTGACAGTGGGATCACAACTTGGGTTTTTCCCTATGCCTGGTTTCCCAAGGTAAGCATGGGTAGGTGTTTGTCCTCATCTTTTGGTACTGATTGTTACGGAACTACAAAATTTTGCCCTAAATTAGATTCAAAACTACAAGAAGGGACTGATTTTAAATTTTAATTTTAAAAAAATCACCAAAATGCCATTCAAACTTCCAGTTTGGGCATATCCTGCTCTTGACACATTCTGTGGGCTTGATACTCCAGTGAAGTTAAAGTTTTCCTTGCACAAACTGTCTTTCTACTCCTCAGGGATGTTCTGTGCACACAGGCTGGCCAGGGAACCTGCAAAAGCATCACAAACCCATTCATCAGCCAGCTACATCCAAGGGATTCCTAAAGCAGCCTTAAATCAACATTTTATGTCTCTGTATGATGTTTCTGCATTCTAGTCAACTTCCATAAGTGTTTTGGTTTTGTTTTCTGTGGGGATGATTTTTTTTGTTGTTGTTGATTGGTTGGATTTTGTTGATTTTCTTTTCTCCCTTATTCAAGGACCTGAGAATTGCTGACCACTTCTCCTTAGTTAATGAGGTTATTTTCTGTTTTCAAGACATTACACTTTTATAAAAGCATTCTTGTTAAGATAAATACTGTTAGGTGGGGTTGTTTGTTTTCAAAAACTCCTTGAGTGCTTTACAAGAGAAGAACAGTGTGTTTCCACTAACATCTACAAAGCATTTGCTAATAGCACATGAATCACAGCTTATCCATTAAAAACATTTTCTTAATGTACTTTTAGCTGACTGCAAAGGTGGTTTAGGGATATTTAAAGAGAATTATCCCTTTTACCAAATACTACAAGTCCTAGTTTTTAACTAGGCTGTTCTGTAGTGAATGGGGAGAGAAGCCTTTCCAGAAGCTGGTCCACCTCACTCCAGCGCAGGTTTCTAGGGGGTCTTACTCTTGCTTGGGATCTTTCACTCCCTGGGCATTACAGAGGGCCCTGGACAGCCAGGCTGGATTATAACCTGATCTCAGAGGTGGCCCTGGTGTCAGGAGATGACTTCTGCAAACTCCCTCTGAGCATGTTTGCATGTGCATGTAGGATCTCACTGACCCTCGGACATTCCCCAAGGATGAAGCAGAATCCCCTGAACTCAACCAGAAACCTTCCTTGAGGAGGATTTGAGCGTTCCTGAAATGAACATAGAGAATAATACAAATGAATCAGAGATCTGTGGGATAATAATCTAAATTATTATCACGTCTTCTCTTGCCAGACCAGGATATTCTCTATTTCAGCCTTGTGTGTCTGATA
Source organism: Passer domesticus (assembly GCF_036417665.1). Classification (NCBI taxonomy): domain Eukaryota; kingdom Metazoa; phylum Chordata; class Aves; order Passeriformes; family Passeridae; genus Passer; species Passer domesticus. Next base: position 54,614,484 of record NC_087480.1, read on the forward strand.
AAAATATCTTTAATAAAACATTCCACATGATCTGTGGTTAACAGGCAACCACCAGCTCGGCTGTTCATACCTCTCTTTTTTGCTTCTGTGTATGGGATTGTTTTAAAAACTTGGAAGACTCCAGGTACGTTTTAGCCAAATGACCTGCGGTATCATATTCATGAGCTTGTTCTTTTGATCAGATAATAGGGCACTTTTTCAAATCAGTGCATTACTCATACATTGTCTTACTATCATTAGAATGTGTAAAACTTTCCCCAAAAAATGGGGCCTCAGGCACAGGCTTTTGCACAGATTCTACTGAATGCAATTACATGATCCAAGCCCTCTAAGCTGGGGGTGTGCTGAACCACCTTGATGGTTTGGGAGTGTTTTAAAGCTGAAAAATAAAAGAAACACACAAACAACACACTGAGAGAATTTCTGCTCTGGTTTGTCTTGCGACGACTTTGAAGGGAGGTCACAAACTAATTTTTAATTGACTTGGTTCATCCATGTAAGCAGGGTTCATCTGACCACACAGGACACCACAGCAGAAGGACACAGGTCAGGACCAGGGAGTCTTTCTGGCCCATCTGCCCCAGACACAGGAACAAGATCTAAACCCCTCCTGACATTTGTCTCATCCAGTCTCAAAAAAACAGTGATAACAATAGCAATTCCAGAGTCTGTCCAGCCATCCATTCCAGCATTTCACCATTTCTGGTGCCCAGAATTACTGCCTAATGTTTCACCAAATCTCCCTTGCCACAGTGTAAGGTCATGACTTGTCCTGTCCCCATGGACAGGCTTATTCCTTTTCTCAAGACCCTTTCATGTACTTTGAACATTTAACCATATTTCACCTCAGCCTTCTCTTTTTTAAACAAACAATTCCCTCCACCTTTCTTTGCAAGTCCTCAAGTGCTTTCCCTCTATCCTTTCCTCTGCCCTGGCTCTGATCCATGTCTTCTCTGGAATGAGATGCTCCAAACTGGAAACAGGCGTGGGTCAGATCCCACCAGCCCAGTGCTTGGTGCAGTAGGTACCACTGCCTCTGTATCTGCCAAGTGCATGGAAAACAATCAGTCTCCAAGAGGACAGACAGCATTGGCATTGCTTTTTGCTTCCAAAGTCCAAACCACCATTATGCTCCCAGGAACTGTTCTGAAGCTCATGGAAAACTGCTGGTTCTCTGAGGGGGTGAGGACCAACCCAATTACTGTGATATTTCTATCAATTTTTAATCTCCTGCTGTGCCTTGGTCCCAACGTGGTTCTGTTCAGGGTGGAGGAAGTAACCCTTTCAAGTTTAACTTACAAAGTGTTTGGGGATTTTTCTGGATCAAAGGAGCTATGTAAACACAAGACAACTATTTTTAATAAACGTAAGCAAATGTTGACTCAGACAGCCTTTCTTACAATAGCATCTGATGAAAGAAGCTAGATTGAAACCTGAAAAATGCATGCTTCAATTGAAAACCTAAAAAGCTAGTAAAGTGAAAGAAAATTTTTGAGTAAATACAATAATGACTGTTTTGCATTTGTGATTTGATGTTAACCTTATGATGGCTAGGGGTTTTCTTAAGTGATATTAAGCATATGCTTCCTGTTTCTTTTCAAACAAAATTTGCCCTACTTTTTTTCCCCCCTTTTTATTTAATGAACAGATGTGAAAGGACTGATCACATTATTTTTCTGGTGATCAGAAATAATGTTCTGCAAGTGAAGACAATTATTCTTGGAACTAAGCAGGCCTATTTATGTCACCAAAATTTATTCATCAAGATTTGAAAAATACATCTGCTTAAAATGCTGGGACCAACCCGCTGCAGTCTAAATGAGCTGGCTGGCAAGAAGTCTGACCACACATTTGAAGGAAAAGAATAGGTGCTCAACCAAGAATTAACAGGAGTATGTTGGGGGGTAAAAAATTCACTAGAAAAATGTCACAAGGATTTAACTTTGAAGACAACTAGAGTAGCCTTTTAAAAGGAACATGAAATCCCCATCTTCCAAAATGTTTGCATTATTATTTCATGTGTTTCTGGAAGGAATTCATTAGATCAACACAGGCTCTGTTCCCCCCATCTATCTCTTCATCACTACCTTCCTTACAGACACTGTTCTTGCAGCCTGAGGGACAAATCCTGCAGGATGCTGAGTCTTGTGCTCCCAGATGAGCAGGACTGTGAGCACGCAAATACCAGAGCTTCCAGCACTAGTATTCACATACTTACAACTCAGCACATCCTAAAGCTCTTTGTGGGACCAAGGCCAAGAGGCTCATGCTTTCACAAGGTTCCGTTCATTAAAAAAAAAAAAAAAAATCCAACCTGGATCTGATTAGGGAATCCAGTTTTTGGTCCAGAGGAGGCCACTGCTTATTTGCAGTAGTGTAGTAAACTGCCTTAGCATGTCTGAGTGAGTAAGCACTATCACACAGTGGAATGGGCCAGCAGAGAAGACCTGGCATGAGCCAAAGAAGAGACTTCTCCCTGCTGTTTTTTGGTTGCCCCAGGTTCACTGGGAGCCTGGATCTCTGGCCATGTCCCACAGTGCCGGCACCCACCCTCCCTGTGAGCAGCACAGCCTCAGCCACATGATGGACAGAGGGGTCAGCAACAGCACCTGAGCATTTCCACAGCCCTTCACTGTCCATCTGAGCTCTCCTGATGGGACTCAAATGGGAACCATCTCCATCTGAGAGCAGTGTCAAGGTCTGAGTCTGCCTTTTCTCAGTGCTCTGGCTCCTCTGGAGACTGAGCAATTCCCTCTGTTGAAGTGGGCACCCGTGAGCCTTCCTCCTGTGCAGAGACAAAGGGCAGAGCAAATACCCTGGCAGAGATCTAATCCCCCACTCCTGCTTGTTAGGAAATCTGCCGTGGCTCATCTCTAGGACAAAGAACAGGATACCAAAGGGAAAGATGGAAAGGGAAGCACAGTTTTCAACAGGCAGTGGCTCTGAAAGCTGTGAGCAGCATGCCACGATCACGAGCCACACTGTCGCCAGGTACTGAAATGCAGCTGGAGAGCAGGACACGGCACACAAGGATGGGATACTTAAATGTGCCATCAAAGAGAATCACAGGCAGTCCTTCAGCTGACTGGCCTTTAGTAGGATTTAAAAAGTGGCCTTAATTGTGGCTATGCCATGCAGGCTTATAGCCAGAGCTATTCAGCAGTCTTCCTGGTACAGTTTATAGGGAACAAGACATCTCCAGAGGACAGCCCTTTCCCCACAAAGGCATGACTCTAAGGTTGGTCAGATGAGCTGCTTCTAAAGATCTCTATCTCTGGAATTGAGGTCTCCTGAATCCCAACCAAGCTCTGGCCCCACTGTGGTATCTGACTGGTAGGGATGGGTTCCCAAATCTGATCAGGACAGCAGGGCGGGGAAGAGGAAAAATCCTGATTCTGCAATGCAAAAAGCAGTTGCTGGTGGGACACAACTCCTCTCTGCAGTCCTGCAGCAGCTGCCCAACAACAGGCAGAGCAGGACTGCAGCTGCTGTCCCTTCCATGGGATCTTGGATCTGGAGTTCGACATGACTGAGGAAAAGGTGGCTCACTTGGATCAGGAGCTCCAGGGGGGACATGATGGTGTAAGCAGGAGGAGGCTCAATGCTGAGATGCAGCTCAGATTCCTCTGGTGCAGTTTTGGGCCCCTTTCAGGATGGGCTGTGGGCTGGAAGCCAGGAGATTTGTTTTTTATCCCCGAGTCACCCACTGAGGAACCATCAAAACCTCGTTAAATCACTTTACTGCTACGACTCCCCTGACTCTGCTCTGAGTCAGGACCTGGGAGCGTTGGTGTGACACCACCAGCATTAACACAACCTGAAGTGTTTTGCAGGCTCTCGCTCTGATTTGCAGGTCCCAGTGGCTCAGGCCACCTGCAAAACATCTCTGTGATGACAAATTCAGCCCTTGAGAGACACTGGCCTGCAGTGAGGCTGAGCAAGGGCATCCTAAAGCCACAGGTGGGTCATGTCGTTAAGGCAAAGTGGATCATCTGCTGTGGGGCCAGAGAAGGGGACAGGGATGAGAGGGGACAGGGATGGGAGGGGACAGGGATGGATGGGGCAGTGGGGACTGCTGCATCTGAGACAGGGAAAGGGAGTTTGCTGTCACAGCAGTGCAGCCTGAGGGCTGGGGAGCACAGTGAGGCAAAGGTGGACAGGAGGATGCATCCAGCAGGTAGGGAATGAGCATGTGAGAAACAACTCCAGCACAGCCCAAGGGCCCTCTTCTGAGGTGAACTTTCAGTTTGTGGGAAGGATTTCTGCCAGATTTAGCCTTCTTCACCCCCAGAGGAGACTGTGCATGGCCCTTCTCAATGTCCCACCCCAAAGTCCTTTAGGAAAACCCAGTGAATACACATCCTGCACCCACACCTGTGGCTGTGGCAGAATCAGGCCTGCTGCTCCTTTCCAGACAACTGCAGAATGGTGTAAAAACACAGAATGTTGTAAAAACCAATAACCTTTGAAGCACACCCTCTGAGTAATTACTCCATTCCCATCTAATGACTAAAAGATGTTATATTCCTCTCTGATATGGCAACAACAAAGATTTTGACCTTATTAAAACCAGCCCATCAGGAAACTACATGTCATCCTTCAAAAAAAAAAAAAAAGGTAAAAAAAGAAATTAAATTCTTTAAAATCCCTGTGAAGAGTATTCAAGATACTGTAGCTGAAGACGCATGATTTGTAGTAGTGTCTGGGTGGTCCTGAGACAGGAGATGACAACATTAGCTCTTTCCTTTGCCCTTCTAAGAAATGCTTTGATGATTCTCTAATATCCTAAGAATATCCCCTGTGATTCTGCAGTGGGACGAGGCAATCACAGAGCTGGGATAATGCATCCCAGTTTTGCCCAGGCCCTTGCTAAGAGGGGATAGCTCAGAGCCCTTTGTTCCACCAGTTCTGCACTGACATCTGAGCCAGGATGTGCTCATGATAGTCTAAATAGTGATGTGGGCTCCAAACCACTCCAAACCATCCCCAAACTCGCCCCCACCCACTGCACACATCTGGCTGTGTACCTGATTTGTGTGTGTGATTAAGGCACTCATCATCACAGCTCAAATAACCATGGACTTGCTCCACTGCTCCTTGGACAGATAATGACTGCATTATTGCAGCCAAAGTAAGCAAGAACATCAAGGGCACAAACACAGATGGGCTTAGCATTGGAAAAACCCCGCCAGTGAAGATTTTTGGGCAACCTGCTGATACACAACGCATAAGGAGTTAATTTGATGGAGCTGCAACCAGGTGGTTTTGAACCAAATCCCAAGCATGAGCAGAATATCTGTTTTTTGTCTGTATTTTCCAAACTGCCTGCTCTCACCAATACAGCCCCACATGCAAAAGAATTTATATTTTTGGGGTGGTCAAAACTGTAATCCATATTTCACATCTTGGGCTCAACTTTTCAATTAATTAGAACCAGAGCGACTCGCTCTGCCCTTTCCTCTGTGTACTCAAGTGTTTGTTTGGCATTGTGTGGGCCCTATGGCTCAAATATTTTTTGCAGATGCACAGAATTAACCATGCATGTTTAGATGTGCTTGGGGAACACATACATTCGTAGAGATGTATATACTTGACCCTGTCACTTTTTTGTTAAACACTGTAAAAGATATCGACTTTCCCCTCCAGATTTTAAAATGATTTAGAATAGGTGGTAGTGGGGAAGTACCTAACACATCCTGTCAAATTAAGTATTTTCTCGGAGACTGTTCTCTAAGATAAAATTATTTCAGCTATAGAGATGTCTGTGCAATGTATTAAGGAACAGAATGAACAAGCAAAATATAAACTAGCTTAAATGGATGTCCAATCTACTGCATTTTTCCACTTGATTTTAATTTTCTTTTTCCTTCTCCCTGTTCTTTTTCCATCTCTACATAACAGTTTTTCTCTTTGCTTAGTCTGTATCACATTTTTGTTTCTAATTCACTGGGCTCACTTTCTTGCTCTCTGCTTTGTATCTTTCCATGTCTTTCTTAGTAAGAATAATTAAGGTTGGGTCAGATCTTTGAACCTGTTATTTGGAGCACTATTGAATTCAAACCTGTACCACTGAATAGAAGCACTGGCCTCTTTTTCTTGCCAATAGACTCACATGTAAAATAAAAAAAAAAGGTTCACAGAGCACATCTACCAGGCACATTGCAGTGCTGCACTGGCCACAAGGTTTGGGTTTCTCCTGCTGCTGGCAAAGCGAATACGGTGACAGCAGTCACAGCACAAACCCCTTCTCCTCAAGCACTTCCAAACCCTCTGAAAGCCTGGAGATGCCATCAGTGGCTCATAAAAAGCTGCTTGTTGGCCTGCAGGGCTGGAAGGACTGAAAAACCCTTCCCTGCCAGGTGTCATAGCCCAGACCCTGAAGTGCCTCTGCAGATCTGAGCTTCTGACAGCGTGGTCTGCAGCACGTCTCTCCATGGTTCTGCCACATGAGGCATCCCTGGCACCCAGCAGCTCCCAGGCACTCAACTTGGCTCCCTCAGCCTGGGCTCAGGCCCCAGGTATAAAGCTCACATTGTTCAGTTAAGTTATTCAGGAATTGTGAAAAGGTGATCTGAGCGAAATCTGAATTTGGCCTGGCATTTTCATAATTGCAGGAACCCGGCTTTTACAGCATTGAAACCATATGAATTCAAATAAATCCTACTTCTCCCTCATCCCAGTGAGTAACTGGACTTAGACCAAAGCTGCCCTTTGGGATCCTGCTGGGTTTCCAGCCTGCAGCACACCCCATGGTCCTGGGAGTGTAAGGGAATCCAATTTCCTCCTGATTCACTCCACAATGAATCTGTCTTATTAGATACCACAATATAACTGTGGTTAAACCCCTCCTATAAAGCAGCTGCCCACCACAATAGTAGTGTGGCCTTACTCCCTGTCATACTTTTCCTCACTTCATTTTCCAGGCTATGAAACTCACTAGTCAGAAGGGGAATAGCAGAATTAGAAATAAATCCCATATCCCTTACCTTTTTCCTCTGACCTAGCACTGACAGTGTTGTGTGTTTGCACACAACACTGAATTTTAAAGACATTAAATTCCACTGAATTTTAAAGACATTTCTCTTTCTTTACGGTAACTCACTGGGAGATTAATTTTTTTGTATTTTATGAATTTTATATTACTTTGCTAAGAGGAACAGCAGATTTGCAATTTTCAGGCCTTAGATACTGCTAGATATGCAGGGCACTCAAATAAAAAATTCCAACTTGGGGCTGTGGTGTTTGCGCAGGTTTATTCTGGCATTTTCTTCCCTTTCCAAAGGAAAAACCTCTGTATCTAGAATTGCAATACAGGGAGTGCAGGTGCTTTACTACCCATTCATGTGTTTGAGGAATCCGACTCAGCCTGGGCATGAGCCCATTCAGCACTTTTTAGTGTCTGCAACTGCAGTCAGCCTTGAGTTAACACAAACCACACTCCTCACCCACCCTAAACTGCAGGGTAAATGTGCTACTGGGTATTGAATTTTCTCTGCCTGTTAAACCAGACAACTTATTTTTCAGCTGAGTGAACATAAAGAGTTTTGTAGAGCTGTGTTAAAATGCAGCTCAGGTTTAGAGGAATTACCTGAGGGTACTGAGTGCATTTTCCCGTGTTATCTGCTTGATAAGAGCCAGATCACTTTTATTTGTGTATGTGTGTGTGCAATAGATAATATGCCATGAGGAGTCATTGTAAAGACTCCAAGAAGGCAATGCTCAGAACATCTGGCTAGTGAAAGCCCTGGACATGGAAAATATAAATGTCAAGGCTCATATTTATAAATTGGAAGGGCCATGATGACATCTGCTAACAAGCTTTCTTCCAGAGCCCATTTGCTGTACATGGTTATTCACAGGCAACAACAAAAACGTGCATGGATCACATGCATGGCCTGCCCTTCCTTTCAGGAACACACGCTCCAATAACACACAAATGCTCTGTTCTCACAACACAGAAATACAAGTGTTTGCAAACCTCACAGCAAAGCTCTTGCATACCAGACCTCAGTGGGACACACACTGCTGGAACAGGCTAAAAATAGCTGGGGAAAAAGCCTTGCATTAACACAGAAGACAGTCAAACTCACTTAGCGTTAACTCTTCCAGTGAAATAAGCTCCTTTTCTGCCTTGCTCTACAGGAGACACTTTGTACTACAAATCTAATCCTGAAGCCTTGTTTTTATGCCTGAGCAGTTGTGGATGGGAATCTCAAGACTTTAAACAAAGTCTAACCTATTTGACCATGGTAGTATTGAACTACATTAAAACCAACTACAGGTAAAAGAAATGTGATCCTACATTTGTAACCACAGGCACCTTTTCTTCAGCTTAGTGCCAAATGAGAAATATAAAAATGTTACAATGCATGAGCATAAAGGTTTTGCTAATGACTTATTATTGTAGGTGTCTAGACCACAGTTCACCCCAATGCTCTTGGCACTGGCCCACTGCCACAGAGACTGCCCACAAGCAGAAGGAGCTTGGACTGCTTTATGATATCCATGAATTTAGCAAAGAATGAATTCCATGCTGTCTGTCCAGTCTGCAGTACAGCTGGACACACATACACCTATATGAAAATGGTAGAAAAAGCAAAGATGATGAAGTAACCTGGAGGAGATGCACCTCCTGGTCAAAAAATGAAGGAGAGAATGCCTAGTTCTGCCTCCCACTTCCTTCATTAATGTCAGGTGACAAGGATATACGAGATACAAGTGACACGTCCCCATCTCAGAGATTCTGCTGAAGGCAGCAGGCTCTAAAATACCCCACTTTAATTGTCATGGATGGACTGCAGACAAAGTGCAGTGTTTGTGTGATCACAGCCTCCTGCAAAGTGAGCTCAGAGAGTGGAGGTGAGTGCAGCAGATGGAGATGGAGGAGAGTCCCTTCCTAATCCTTTCTCCAGGGCCCAAACAAGCATGTGCAGCCAGAGTTTAAAAAGGCAGGTAGAAAGAGCACTGGAGAAAGAGAATATTTAAGCAGGAAAGTGAGAAAGATGGAACTGAAAAGTTAACAGGTTGTAGAAGTCCTGGCAGTGGATGAGGAAATGAGGCTGCACTAGCTGAGAAACAGTGGGGATCACAGAGGAAGAGATCACCTGAACTCAGCCACTGCTGCTTCTTGAATCTGAAGAAATCCTAAGAATATATTTTGTTTGTGCTGCATCAGACATATCTTAGGCAGCTTAACAAAGTTAGCAATTGTAGGGCTGTGTCCAGCCCCAGTCAGAAATACATCATGCTGGGACAGATATAAATAGATATTTATAGACTATCTTTACTCAACACATCTCAAATGAGAAGTAGAAAACAAGAAAGGAAAAGAAAGCTCTTCACAGGCTCCATAAAACATCTTGCATTGTATTTTCAATCTTAATCAGCACTGAGGAGGAAAGAACAGAAAGTGCTCTTGGATAGCCATTGCTGAAAAATACCTCATTGTTCAAAAATCCCAACTTGCGTGCTCCAATTTTGTTACTCGTTCGCCTTCAGAAATATGGATTTAATATTCATGATGGATTTAAATTTCACTAAAATAAAATACCTAATGCATTACCAATAGAGAATTTAGTTTAATGAAACAAAACTGAAATCTATACACAAATTATGTTTCCAAAAGACTTCTGTGTTCTTTAATGATTTTACTTTCAGGTATTTATAGCTTTCATTAAAACACCATTTGCATACTGCTTCATATGAATTGCTCATACTGATGCTGAGACACTTAAGTAATAGTGAAAGTAAACATTTAAGACTTTTGCTGGTTTTTGTCTAATTTTATCTGTGTTTTTGTCATCCCACAGTGGCAGCAGATTATTAAGAACAACAGAACAAAGTAAAACACATGGATCTTTTCATGTGTTTAGCAGGTAAAAGTGAGGCTGCACATCTTTTCAGGCCCATCTGGAGGATAACAAATTAACTCTTTGACTTTACAAGGGTAAAGAACTTATCAGTCACGGCCAGCTGACAGGGAAGGTCTATTAGCACGGAGATGCTACAGGTTTGGACATGAATGTCAGGACTTCCCGTCGTTACTGAGATGCATTAGAGAGCTGTGTGCTGAGGCCAGGTTCCACAGCTTTAATTAATATATTCTGTGCACTCTGACCAACCTGATAATCCAAGAAGCCTCAATAAAAACCATCTAGGGAGGGAGGATATGTCATCACCATATCATTTGTTACAGTCAGGAGATTTACCTCTTGTTTTTACTGTGCTGAGTTACACCGTGCTCCCATTTTACTTTCACTGGAGGGCTCGTGTACCCGGGGCTGTGCAAAGGGCATGATGACAGAACTGCCAGAGCCAGTGCTTGTCTAAAGCAGGCATTGAGCCATCTGCTCACCTTAAAGGAGGATCAAATGGAAACAGGAAAAACTCAAGGAGGGGAACATGCAGTGCTCCCTACGCTTGCCTCTCTGCTCAGGGGGAGCAGAGGATGCCTTCACGGAAGCAAGATGGCATGTCTGAGAGAGGCAGGCAGGACTGGGAGGAAGAAGGACCAACTATGCACTGCTGAACTGCCCAAAATGTCTTCTTCTGGACACTGTATATCCACCAGGGTTCAAAAAAATTGGGCAAACTAAGAGCAGAATTTAGGCCAGTTCAGGTTATAAAGGTTCCCCTTCCACAAAGCAACCAGGAGAGAGCATTTGCCCAGGAGGTGTTTTGGAACCACTCCATATCACAGAAAGCTCTTGTACCCAAACTGACAAACCCTGAAGTTCTTCTGCTGACTGTAGATATTTGTATGCCATGTCCTGCAAGACAGAGAAGTCCTGAAGCTGTGTCCTCATCCCTGGTTGAACACAGGGCAAATAAATGCAAAGGTGACACTGCTTCCTTGGCTGCACAGGCTGGAGGAGGCAGTGATCCCCCTCCCCATGAGCATCAGGAGGCACTCCCCGAGCAGTGTCCTGACCAGGGAGGCAGACAGGGTAATTTAAACAAACAAGGCCCCAGTGATGGAAATTTCAAGCTCAAAGGTACCATATGGAGGGAAATCATCTGACCACAATTTACCTGTTAGACTTCAAAGGTGTCTAGGTCTCCTCTAAATAAAAGCAGTCTTTTCTTTAATGAAGTTAAGTACTGTATTTCAGCACCATGTGTTGTGAAAAGGAAGCAATTTGGATTAATTTACTGAAACTTACCTTTCAGATGCAGTTAAGTGGAATTAAAAGTTTGTCTAAGTTGACAGAGTTCTGTTTTCCATCACTGCATTGTCTTGAAAGAAAGGATAACAGGCTAAGTGCTTAAATTCCATCCAAACTGATAAGGTTCACTCTGTACAGGCAAACTCAGTGTAGTTTATTACGTATTGTCTCCCTTCATCCATCACTGCTATACATTTTTTTCCTCCTAAAACAACTGCTTCTTCCAAAATGAATTGATATTTGTGATGCTATTGCATTCATCTGGGGTTGAACAGTCTGCACTGGGCTATCAGAGAGCTGCCATTTCTACTTACAGGGAGAATTAATTTCATTTCCCACTTATGGTAGCTTTTGCAGGGCTGAGCTTACATCTGGGACGAGAATTTTTTTTTTTCTCTTCTGAGAACAATTCTTTGTCCTTAATTTATTTCCTGTTGAAGCGTGTGTGTCCCTACCCTCTTTCCAAACAGCACCTTCACCCAGATTTCTTCCTTGGCAGCGGGAATTAACTTGCCCATTGCATTCTTTCTACATTTTTTCTTCCCACCACTGTACTTCTCTCTTTCACATCCCCTAGCTGCCATTGCTCCTTCCAAACCTCACCCCTCCCCTAATGCCCTCCCAGTTAATAACTCCCCTCCCTCCTTTTTCCCAGGAGCTTCCCTCCCTCCTTGCCTTAGGTTCCAGGATAACTCCCCCCAGCAGCTGGGAGAGGTTCTCTGTTCTGGACAGGTTTTGTTGGCAGCCTTGAACCATTTGCCTGCTACAGCAAAGGTGCAATCCTGACTTGCCCTTCACTGACCGCTCTGAAACCACACAGAAAGAACCTCTGTTCTTTCAATTAACTGAGCATCTCATCATGAAAAGCCAGTGAATGATCTGTAATTAATTATTTATATTACACGGGGAAGCCTAGCTAACACAGTGTCAACAGAAACAATGATACTCTGTATGCCAAACTGCAGCCCTGCAGCCTGAGGGTTTTGTCTCCCCTCCCTGCTGCCCCAGCTGGATTTTGGCTATGGGAGGTAGCCAGGGTTTGAGTCTTGTCTAAGTTCAAATTTCTCCCAAGGACAGACTTCAGATCTGCACATTTCTGCAAAATCAAGTAGTTGAAGAAAAAAAATCTTGCTACTTGAATCTCCATTCAATTTTGATTCTTGACAAGCCATTTCAAACAGAAACTGCAGTCAGGCAGGACTTTTTCAGTTTGTTTAGATTTTGGGGGAAGGAGGCAGAAGGGAGAGGAAACCACACATTTCATCAGCATTTTTTATTTTTTAATAGTCTTCAGTGCAGCCAATTACCCAGGAGATCAGCAAATCTTAGCTCTGTCAAAGACAGGGAGGAGACAGAGCAGAAGCTTTCTCATCCTCCACAGCAGTACTAAGCCTCCAACACACAAATCTAAACACTGTCCACCCAGGGGTGCCAACTCAAATGCCTCAGCTGTGAAGACAGAACAAAAAGAAAAGGACAATCTCCAAGGTACAACTGAAAGTAAATACTAATAATGATGTGTGGCATTAAATGATGACTCATTTTTCACAAGGCCATTTCAGATTGTAGCCATAACCTTGGATCAGACCCGAATGACTGTGAGAGCTGAAGTCTTAGTGGAACCATTAATTATGGATTTCCTGGCTTTTATAGGTTGGAGTCAGACCTTTGATGTTCCTTTAAGATTGTTCTCCTGTGTTCATTTCCTTTGTTTCTATGTTGGTAGCTTAAGAAAACACCCTAAGATTTCCATGGAAGTGTATGAGATCGCCTAGAAATGCGTAGTCCATAAAAGCCCTGCAATTCATGGCTCATAAAGTCCTCTAATCCATGGTCAATAAAGCTTTGGAAAAGAGCTGTATGAACCAGAGTCATTTCACAGTTCAATGAGGTTCATACAGGAATCAATAACCTGGTTTAAATTCGCCTGGATTTGTCTTCCACCTGCATATTTCTCTTTGACTTTTCAGGTTGAAAGGCAGCTCCAACAGCTGAATCCTGGGGACCTGGCATGGAAACAATGAGTTCTATGCAGCTTTCCCCCAAAAGCCGTAACAAAGACCTAAATCCCTCTACTTTGTCTCAAAGGTGAACAATTCAAGTTTCAGGTGACAAGTGGAGAGTTAGGGAACTGGAAGAACAGCCATTTGGAAATACGGGGCCATAGCTCAAGTTAATACTAAATGCAGAGACCTCAGTCCATACAGAACATGGGGGACTCCACCTGAAGTGTAGGCAAATTCACAATGGATTTTTGGGACAGGCCAGAGTGAGAACTCCCTAGTACACCAATTACCCTTCAAAAATGAGTGCTAAGTCTCAATTATTGAGGTAATGAAAAGAAGTCCATGTTTCTCTCCTGCACAGGTAACACTCTATTGCCTGTATGATCAGCCACCCTGCTTGTTTCCTCCCAAAAATGATCACCGCACAAGGTCTGGTCATAGACACACATTTCTGCTCTTTTCTTGCCAATCAGAAAGGAACCAGTTGGAGAGAACTCACTGTTTATTGCTTTGTGCAGGGTCCAGCTTGCAATTAATGCTGATGAAACCCAACTGCCAAAAGCACAATATGCAGCAGCTGGTTTATGAAAGTTGAGACCCCATCCAATTTATGGGAAAACCAGAGCTGGTTGTGAGTCCCTGATTTAGTGAACTTCTATTTTTTGTGTTTTGTTTTGCTTTGTTTCCAGGAAAACACCAGAAGTTACTCCAGAACTGTAGAAGCACTAAAACCATCTGAAAGCACTAAGGCAGGCTTCCCTTCTTCCAGCCTTTCCTCATTTCTAGGCCTGTGATCTCCCACTAATATCTCCCTGGGATCTTTCAGCAAGGCAGGCAACCCACAGTGTCTGGTTCATCACCAGCATGGTGGGAGCAGAAACTTGTGTTTCCTCACCCCAATCTCCACCCTTATGAAATGGAAATAGAGGGATAAAAGGCTTTGATTCAGGTGAAATCTCACAGGAGCACAGAGCAAATAATTTAACTCTAACCTTCAGAACTACCTCTTAAATCCTTTTCCTAGGAACATTTAATAAAACCAGCAAAAGGCTCAAAAATCATAACCACCACTTTAAGTTCCCAACTGCATATTTCCACTGCCAATATCCAATATGCTTTCTGCATAGATAGGATAGGGGTAGAAGGATTGTGCCCAAGTACCAGGCTCCCACCAGACCTATTTGAACACCTCACTTGTACAACACATGAGGAACTGGACCACAGACCCTTGTGAAATGCTGGGACATCATGGGACACCACAAGTCAGCAGCCTTCAGTCAGGACAGAAAAATCCCTTGTATTTGAGGCAATCAGCTGTGGTGAACTAAATGCCACCTAGTTCATGCTTAAACATCCTCTGTGGAGGGGATCCAAGCACTGAACACACTTTGAAAAGAAAATACATGAATCCTTCTTACAAGGCTGGCACTGACCTGAGAAACAGCCTTATTACATTAAGATTAATATGCACCACCTTAATAGCAACCCTTACATCATTCACCCTGAGAAAACAATAAACTACAAAAAATGAGGTAACTGCTCCATTAAAAAGAATGAAAAAAATTGTAATAATAATAAAAATCTGAAAACACAAATATGTGAAGCTTTTTTTCTTAGCAAAGGGAGAAATCTCTGAGAGACTTTCAAGGAATTTAAGTGCTATGAAAATGGGAATACGTAATGCTCAAAGATAATTATTATATGTGTAGGTGAGCAATCAGTTCCCAACATATTACTTAGTTCCTTTTACTTGTTAGAAGATCAATAAACATTGTGGCTGTTTGTCTGCCCATGATTTGGCCTGGATAAAGGCACTAAGAGCTTTAGAGGTGGGAGAATAAATTGCCCAGGAATCCTAAAAGCACACATTGAGAAGCCCTGGTCAAACATGAAGGTTCTTATTCAAACATTGAATGGGAGTTTTTAACCTCAGACCAAGATTGGAATAGCCATGGAAAAGTGCCTACCTCCATTCTCTTCACATAGAGGATTTAGTTAAGTACTTCATTTTGCTTCAGTTTGCTACTTTCAGGTCAGTCTGAGATGTTAAAACATTTCAGCCCCACAACATAGTTAAGAAGGTTGAAAGTTCGATTTGTCAGAAACTTTAAAAACTCTCAGGAATATTCTGTATGGTTGGAAAATAGGCAAGCCTTTGTGATGAAAACTGCTGGTACAGATAGGAAAAGAATTATTGGAAGAAAAAGGACAAGTACAGAGTATTTTCTATTGTTGTTTTTTTCTTGCTTTTCAGTCTGACAAGTCTTTGTTTCAGTGTATTTTAAATATTTTAAGCATTAACTCTTTTTTTCCTATTTATTTTTTGATCAAACATGCCTATGAACACGCTTATTTTTCTCCTAGCTCTTCATTAGGCTACAAAAATATAATCTCACTCCCTGTGTGTCCCAGTTAGCCCTTGTCCAACCCTCCCTATGGTCTAAGCAGCAAGAGCTGGGATCTGCAAAGAGCATCAAGTTAGGAGCCAGCAGGAAGAGGACAGGGACCACAGCAGTCATGACTCACCTGTCTTCTATCCGAACCCAGAGGTCATTGAACTGCCTCTGGCGATGGTGTTTGTGCTGCTTCTTGTGCCATTTCTTCTGCCTGCCAAACTCCTCCAGCTGGCTGATGCTGTCGGGCAACAAGAGGTGAGGAGACAGGCTGTCCACATTGTCCATCTGCTGTGGCTTCAGGGAAGGAGATGCCAGTGGGACCTGCTCAGAAAGCTGGACAGGGGGCAGGGCTGTCACTGAGAGTCCCTCCAAGGCTGGGCTTGTCTTTGTCGTCCTGGAACTGCAAAACACAACATTTAACTATGAGTAAATGAGGAAAGGTGCCAAAACAAAGCTGAAAGCAGAAGACTGCACTGCTTGGTAGGTGCCCCTGACTGCTGAGAAGGTGCACAAGGCTTTTGCTCTGGGGCAGCAAGTAAAGACAGCACTGGCATTTCATAGGAAGCTTTCAAGTAAACACTTAACTGAAAATCAGGGAAAAAGCAACAGATACTCTATTGCTGTTTTCTGGCATCTTAATGGCTTCTTAGAGACCTTAGTCTGTAGTAGGGGTTCCTCCCCTGCTGGACTGAAAGTCGAATAACAAAACTCTCTCCAAGATATTAAATGACTCTCTTATAGGAAAACAGATACCTGAAGAGAAGCTGATATGAAATTAATGAGATAACACAAGTTATCTCATTACCTCTTTTTGGTGGTGTTTTGTTTTTGGTTTTTTTTTAATGGCAACAAGAATTATATCTCCTCATCCAGTCAGGACTGGGGACAAGGAGGCCTAGGCTGATGACAGAAGCATGGAAGCTTGGCAGCTGGGATGGGATATGTGAGACCTGAACTCCAGCAGGTAATGAAGAAAAAAGGGGAAATGACCTGTCCAAAGCCTCCTTGAAACAATTCTGCCAGAGCCCTTCAATCCTGTCTGAAGTATTACCATCTCTTGTACATGACTGGAATGATGCAGAAAAAGGCCATTTATTTTCATCTTCTAGAGTTTCACTGATTTTAGAAGAAAGTCAATATAAACTCTCTCCTTTGGTATGCAGCCATGTGAACTTATTGTGAGCTAAGACAGCTGAAACAAAAAACTAATAAACCAGGACTGACATAAAGTTATTTTTCCCCCCTAACTTCAGTAGAAGTTCATATTGAGTCTTAATTGCAAGAAATTTTCCTGTCCCTGGGATGGGCCAATGAGTTGTACATACAGAAAATGGGAGAGAATTAATAGGCAATATGAAGCTGTGGTCTGCAAAACTATTTCTATTACATGGATGCTATGACTTTTATGACAGAAACAATTAAAGCCACGTGAAAAATTTTGCCTCCTGAGTGAAACCAGTAAGACATTTTAATGAAAAAGTAATAAAAAATCCTAAACTTCATTGGTGACAATGTACAAAATGTGCCGCAAGTGAAACCACATGTTTCATTTATGGAACATTTTGTTCTCTTCCAAAAAAGTCACATCTACTACTAATGAAAGCTTTTTTTCTTTTTGACTTTCTTTAAGTCTGTTACAATACCAGTCTTGATGGTCACCTCTATTTCCACTGCATTGTGTTTCATCCGAAAGTCTTTCCAATACCTACTGATAATTAATTATTGTTACTATGAGACTCACTGGCAGATACTACAGTCACTTTGTCACTTGCAGCCAACATCCATGAAGTTCTCCAGAGATCATACAGCGGATAGAGGAAAAAAAGAAAGTTTTCTAGAACTAATTCTAAAATTCTTCATGGTTGGTTTTATTAATAAAATACACAAGAAAATCCCTTTTCTTTTTTCTTTTCCCAATCATCCAGACTCCCAGTGAGTCCTTTCCAAACTCATTCATGCTTACTCCATGCTCTATTATATATCACAGATAGATCTGCTGGTTCTAATTTTTTTCCCCATTTTCATGTTTCGTGTTGAGGGTGAATGTTCCCCAGTGCAGCAGTTTCCTTAGAGAGCTCTTGGTGCTCTCCAAAGCCTTTAGGAATTCCTCAGCTATGGCACAGGCTCATGGCTTAAACAAAGCCATGTCCTGACTCTGTAAATGAAGAGGCGCTCACAGGTTTGCACTGGGGGGGTCTCATAGGCAACAGCAGAGATTTCTTAATTTTTATCCAACCATGATGGAGGATCAGCAAAGCATCAACATCCAAATGCAGCCATTTATCAGCTTGGAGGATAACACAGTGTGAACTTGGACAGGAGAGTTTAGACAGGTAGGATGGACCTGGACCAAGCAGCCACAGACACCATGTGGGTGCTGAGATGGCAGCAGAGACCAATGGCTGGCAGGAAGCCACTGGAACCGAGCTGTAGCCAAAATTTCTGTTTCCATTGACTTCCTTCTCTGTGCTTCGTGCTCTGATCAGTCAGCAACTCCCTGAGATGCTGCAGGCAGGAGCAGCCCCCATGTGCCAGCTCAAGGCTGGGGCTGCTCTTTGATTCCTTGAGTGGTCTTAGGGATATCTGAACACGTACTTTCCACCTTTTAACACCTACTATTTTCTTACACGTGTTTACCTTGCTCTGAGCTCCCTGTAAACTGGAACCAGTAGAGAGGTGTTTTTATGGGTTGAGATTTTACAAACCACTTAAGACGACTGGCAGCTCCCTTCTTATTAAAATTAATGACTTTGGGCATCAAAATCCCAGTGGTGGCTTTGAAAGTTTCTGCCTTAATTGTTTCCACTACCATCACATGAGCCACAGGTTGTAAACTTGATATTTCAGAACATTCTTTGGGAAGAGAATAAATAAACACTGGAGAAACATTAAAATGCTGTAACCTAAAGAGGGTTATAAACTAACCACCAGCATGTTAGAGTTGAGTCAGGGGGAACAGATCCACTGTGGCAACTGCATATTACATTGAGTTGATATTCATTCCATTATGCCTGCACAAATATTTTTTAAATTATTAGTAACTGCTAATAATCGCACCAAGACCTAAGAGGGACTTTTGAAAGCTGTATGTTGGATGCAAGCTTGCTCGTATAAAAGAAAAGAAAGATCATTTTAAACTGATTTAATAAATCAGTTACAATGATTATACTATATTATACATAAAAATAGTAATTACAATAAAACAAACAACAAATATAAAAATATTATTAATTCATTATGAAATTGTTTTTTTTCAAATAGGACTGTCATCCTACAGACATTCTGCCAGAAGGAAAATCTAAACCGAATATGGATATTTCATCCAAATATATTGCAAGAATATTTAAAAATGTTAATTTTATGTAAGAAAGATTTTGTATAAGATGATAATTTCCCCATTGATTTCAGCAAAAAAAAAAGTTAATACAAATAATAGTTAAGTGTTAGATTTTATTTATATTCTGGATTTTCCCCCTGAAAAATAAAGGCAAAAACCTGCCATCTGCAATTGGATACCTGGACAATCGAGCTCTGCATTACGTGAAGCTTTACTGTTAAATTCAACTCCTCATTTCATGGACTATTTCGTGCCTTTCCCCTGGTCTCGGTCTCTGTGCACTCTGTTAGCACAGCTGCACTGTATGAAACCATGGGGATATAATGGACTTTTTTTCCATTCCTTCATTACTGCTGAGACAGCTTTTCAAGATACATAGTTATTTTTAAAGTCAGGGAAAAAGCAAGGCTAGTATTCAGTTTGTGAGGCCACAGTGCCTTTTCTGAAGAAAGAGTGAGAAAGTACCACCCAAATATTCTGGTCCACACAAAGATCTCAGAGATTTTTCATGAATAACTTGATACAATTCCAGGCTTAGAGGTTCCACCCATTTTTAAATGTATCATTCCCACACAGGGTGGTCTTGGAAAAATGAAAATTATTTCAGGCCCTTAGGTGGGTTTTTCTCATCTCTGACCTTAATTTCCTTCCCTGGGATGTCAGTCCTGCAAAACAAGTTCTCTAAAACAACCAAGTCCAAATAAGAAAACTTTGGAGTGTCAACAAATATCCTATGTGGCTTGGGCCTAAGGTACAGAAAGCAGTGAAAACAGGAAAACATTTATTCTTGCTAGTTCTTGAAAAAGCTTAATCCACAGACAAAGACCTCTGTGGTTTTCTTTCACTTCTGGTGAAATTTGCCATCCTTTTGTAATTCTTTCCAAGAATTAAAAGAACAAAACAAAACATGTAAGTTGTTTGGACTGAGCTGGATGCTCCATTAGGCTGTCTCAGCATTTCTCTCTCTGCCTTGTGGTCTGCAGTGTCACTCTGTGCTGGCACTGACCATTGAAAATTGACTCATCACTGGGATTTGTTAGGGCTATTGAGTGGATCTGGTCAGAAAAATGACATTAACACCATGATGTCCTGCAATATATTATTTTTATAATTCCCAGGCCTAAAACTGCACAGGTCAGGCAGGGCAGACCCCAGCAACGCCTCTGCCCCTGATCTGCCAGAGTAACACCATCAGTGTTTGGACTGAGTCCCATCAACCCTCCCCATGGGCTTCTACAGGGCCAGGGAGGGACTTGCCCTTGCTGTATGCCTGTGCTGATGATACACATCATCCAGACAACAAAATCATCAACCTCACTTTTTTCAGCAATCTTGCGGTAACATCTCGGTTCCCTCAGATATGTGCAGAATCTTCTGAAATCCCAGTCTGCCAATTTGTTATTTGCATCCTGACCTTGCAGCACGAGCAATGGAAAAGTTTTGCTCAGAAGACTGCCATGCTTTGCACAGGCTTCCAAGCACAGCAACATCACTGAGGTTTTCTTGCTTCAGTTCTCAGAACTGTCAGACAAGGGGAGATTTTGTTTCATCGAGAGAGAAGCTGCGGTGATAGCAAGGAATGTGCGATGTAGCAGCTTCATCCTCATGCCACTGTTCCTGGGATGCAGCCGGCTGACGGCCAGACAGCGAGTTAAAAGCATTTTATTGCAGATGGATTCTCATAAATTCCAGTTGGGGTGTCTTTGTGAAGGCAGGAATTCGCCAGCCCCTCGCACACACCCTCGCTCCCCTCGCCACAGGCCACGGAGACATCTGCTCCTGGCTCTGCCTTCCCTACGCATCTCTCTGAGACAGTCAGGCACACCACAACATGGGCACCACAATGTCCTGTCCCACAAAAGGTTTTGCTTTTCTCCCCCTCTTCCACACTAGGATGAAGCTCAGACTTCCAAAGCTCTTGGGAGAGAAGCAAACAAAAGAACAGAAAAGCAGGCTGAAATCCTAACCCACCCCAGCACTGCTCACAGGGCCTCTTTCCAGTGATGGGAAGTGTGGATTGGGAGCACAGACTCACATAACCAGGTGACACCATGGACATAATGTTCTTCAAGATGAAAAGCATAAATATATTTTACTGCAAAAGAGAGTAACTGCAAAGCAGAGATCAGAGAGTTAGAGTCTCTCCTTACTTAAACTTTATCTGAGCTGCTTCAGGCTAAGTGCTGTAAATTACTCAGGATGAATTGGGCTCAAGAGACAGCAAAAGAGAAATCCCTGATTACTCCCGTGAAATCCCTGATTATTCACTCACCTGATCAGCTTAATTATAATGAGGTTATTTTATTTAGGATGTAGTTGCCTTAGGCCTGTACACTAAAGTTTAAACTTCTTAACAGAATTTGGAAACAAAGTTGTTTTTTCATTTTTTTGCACCATAGTCAACTACATCTCATGAGCACTTAAATTAGGTTAAGTAGTTAAATTAGATTACAGTCCACCCCAAACTTGGATGTGCTCTGAATCCATGTCAGACTATTTCTCTGGGAAGAATCACTGTTGCTCAAGAACTGTAACCTTAGTTTGAAAGCAAATTTAGTCCTCAGTATACACACGTATATACATGTACAACTCTGTGCATAAATGAAATGAAAAGTTTGTCATGTGAAGATATTCACATGGACTGTAACGTTTTCATTCCCACTTTGACAAATTATAAAGTAAGAGGAATAAGTAAAATTTTTGTTATCTGTTCTGTTTCATTAGAAGTAGAGTTGGTCTAAGGCACAGGAGAAGAAATGCAAGCTCTCTGCACTTGAGAGGCTGAATTTGCTGAAAAAAAAGAGGGCAGCTGTAACATTTGTAACGTGTCATTTCCACATTTTCATGTGAATTCTTTCAGAAAACTCAAAATGTTTCATTTCAGCATTTTCTGAACAAAGCTTCTAATTTTTTTAGTCTTCTGTTTTCAAAGACTTACATGCTACAAACTGCCCTTTTTTGTTCAGGGATTGATCTCAATTAAAAAGAAAAACCCAACTAATACATAAAAATGACAAAACCCAACAAAACCCAATTCCTGCCTTCAAAAGCATCCTCAAAATGTTCCATTTCAAATTGCTCTGAACTTATTTTCCCTTCTTGATTTTTTGGTTCAGTTCTTGAACTGAATAATCCTTTGTTTATGAATCTTTCATGGAAACTCTGAGAGCTGCACGCTCCAGCCCCAGAGGATGGGCTGTGCCCTCAGAGGAAGGATGGGTTGACCCTCCAGTCTTGTTTCCATTTTCCACATAAATAGCAAATAAGACCCTTCTCTGCTCATGGTACACAAGCCCCACCTCAGGCTCTATTCCCTAAATCTCCACAGTCTTAGAACCACCAAACCAATTTAGTGCTAAGCTATTTCTGCCTGGGTAGTTCAGTTTAAGCAAAATATTCACAATATAGACACTTCTGGTGCCTTGCTGTCTTATGGAAGTGGTACTTAAAGCTCCTTGGATAAAATCCCTATCCCATAGGTCCAGATGGGCTTTTTCCTGCTCAGGCATCCTGGTTCAGCGGGAGCACAGAGATATGCAGCTGTCCTGGGGCACCAGGAAGTCTCCTTCACAGAGGAGAGAGAGGCCTTCCCATTCAAATTACAACTCTGTATGTCCTTGCAGCACCCAAAGGCTTGCTGCATGAAGTTAACTAAAATGTTTTTTTGTCTTATGATAAAATTTTGACTGCTAAGTTTGCAATGAATTTTAAGAAGTTAACTGACAAAAAAAAAAAAGACCCCAAAAAACAACAATCAAATTGGCTGCTTGATTTGAGTCCATAGTAGAATTACAGCTAATATACAACTGTTTGTACCTTGCTCATTTACAATCCAAATTGAGTTCTGTTCTCAGATTGTCTCCACTGGGAATTAGTTTCCCTTCTTTGCTGGATCCTCCAGAGAGAACATCTATCTGCAGAAGCCCATATTCTCTATCATATCTTAAATATAAAAACTCTATAGAGACACAGCTGAGCAAGGCTTAGCTTGAGGGGCTACAACATTTTCACTGACTTCAGACTGAAACTAAGGGCATATTATTCACTGTTTGCCTGGTGCTGTTTCCTACACTTCCCTCTGATGCTCTGGAAGTTGAGTCCTGGCTGAAGTGAGGCACTGGGTGCATCACAGATCTGTGCAAGAACAGCAACTTGTGTTCCTGAAGTACCTTGCTCAGTTGAGGCTCTTACAATTGTAAGACACAGATAATGTGGGCTCCTAAGTAGCTGCTATCACCAGAAGGAGAGAGACACAGACCACTTAAATCTGGCAGCAGGCATAAGTGTGGAACCAAAGAGCCATAAGAAGACCATGTCTGCAAGAGACTCCACATTTCTGCGACACTAAATCCACCTTTCTTCTCTGTAGCCAACACTGCAAAACATCTGATCTGCTCAGCCATTGATGGCTGCTGAGCTAAAAAAAGGAACACAGAGACACTCTGACTTTCTCCAAAATGTTGTTAGAGCCCATTGGCCTTGCCCGTATCACAGTGCCTGAGTGTTTCCAAGAAAAGAACAAGATAGTTGTCAGAATCTGTATTCAGGCCACACTTCAGCCTGTCTGCAGGCATTTTCACTGCACAGCAATGGACAGAGCCCTCAAAACGTGATGAAGGCAGAAGAGTTCTCCCTCCAAACCCCACCTGGTTTAATGTCTAATGCTGTTCTGTCACCTCTAATGCCAATGGACTTCACATAACGTCTCTCTATGTATTAGCCTCATGTCACAGAGGGCTCCCTCTCTGTATCAAGAAATGCTGATGGAACTGCTTGTATCAAATGCTCCTTTCTGTCTGACAAAGCCATCCTTCCCAAAATTCTTCATTAACAAAGCATGCACATTGCTGCTGAAACCTAACGGCAGAAAAGAAGGTTTTATGAGTTTGCTAATTGAAACTTACGAGACCAGACCTTGAATATCCAGGATGCATCTGAGGCCATAGGAGAGACTGATTTTTAATGAACTCAGGTAAATCTCACTGTCTAGTTACAAAGAACAGGCTCCAGGTCTCCCTTCCTTCAAACAGGAAAACTTGAACTGACCCCAGAAAATATCTCTCCTTCACTGAAATGTCTATGATTATTATTTTTATTGGTGCACTTAAGAATCCCAGAATTAAATTATGCAGGATCATTATTTTTATTGGTACACTTACAAATCCCAGAATTAAATTACACCGTCATTAAAGAGCTCCATCTCAGCAAGCTGACAGGCAAAGGGTGTGAGACAATGACAAACCGAACAAAGGTGACAGCCCCTGCAGCCTCCCTCCCTAACTCTGTTGGAGACCTCATTGCACAGGAGCTCTATGTGGCTCACCTACCTTTATTATACATGCAAATTTGTTTGTTTGTTTGCCTTGAAATGCTTTATCTAAGTGCCAGTTGTCTGAGGGGCATCACAGCTGAGTACTTGTAGCACTGCCTAGCTATGGAAAAACATGTAATATAACAAGTGTAACAGACATCAGAGACTCGACAGAACTATGCCTGACATCTGGCACAGGTTCCAGCAGTCATGTTAGCTTCTTATCACTACACAAAGCTGAACACTGAGAGTGACCAAACCAGGACTTCTCATGAGGTGGTGCTGTAATACAGCTCAAACTGCAGGAAAGTCAATGCTGTTGAAATAATGCCCACGTGAGATGTTTTAATTAAAACTGCAGGATGACTCCTCTGGCTCTCTCTCTGCAATGAGACTGAGTGCTTGGGGCTGCCCCACAAGCCTGTCAATTCTGAATAGAAGGGGAGGCTCCTCTGTCCCTCTGTTGCCTTCCTTTTCTAGTAAGAATTCATCTGACAGGCAGTCAGAACTGAATATCCCAAGTAGCATACAGATCAAAAAAGGATAAAGATCAAAAAAGAGTGTATGCCCTAATTTAAGTGAAAATAAGCGTGATGGAGTCAGGCTTCATGAGGAAAGCCTTTTTCTATACACCACAGTTGAACCTATAGGACTCCTAGACCTCATCAGGTCTGTTGTTCGCAGACTGACCAGGGCTTCTTGGAAAGGCAGGAAAGGTAAAGAAGGAAGCAAGTGGAACAGTGCACCCCAGTAGTGAAAGAAAGAAAAAAAATCAGTCTCCAGATACATCACCTCATTTAAACCACTTCTGGTTGTCTGTGGATTTCAATTGATGCCTTTCTCTGACATGAGTCATTCAGCAATGACTGCAATCAGTATGAATGCTTAAATACATAGAAATTGCCCTAAATTCATGGCTGCATTTGTGAAACAAACAAATGAAACCCTTGTTACCTCTGCTTTCTTTCAAGTCTATGTCCTTTCTCCTTAAGGGAAATGTTTCTAAAATTGCCTCAGCGATTTAAAACCTCAGTGCCTGGTAAATGTCAGTGCAAGCTGCAATCCCCACCTAAAACTTAATCTACATACAAATTTGATACAAGTGCAAAATCACCATTTAACATTAGCAAGAAACCCCATTCCTCTAGGGAAGAAAGATGATTCCTTTGTCACAAACTCAAAGCAAGGTTTGTTTTGATAAAAAGGTGGCAAAAAGTGAATCTGTATCTACTGCATTCACTGACTGTAGGTCAACAAGTGGAACCACATGCTGCTTGTGGGAAAAGGTCTTCAGCCTAAGGGCACCATGGAGGAAGGATGGAGGCACGCTGCAAAACAAAACTGGAGTCAGGTCCTTCAGACCTCCCAGGACAAGAGAAAGCAGAGTGAGAACCACCCATGGACTTGGACCAAGCCACCACCAGTATTATCCCAAGGTGTTATACAGCCTTGGTTCTTAGCATGCCGATTTCAAAAATTAGCTTTTTCTCTCCAAAGTTCATGGAGGGACTTCTGGATCTTCCTTGTGATGGAATATGATGCCTTGACTCTGTGGGTGTCAGGAATAATTCCTTAAAATTACTTAAAATGCCACAAATGCAGGCAATGTTTCAACCTAAACCCTCTACAGCAGCAGAGATTTACTGCTCTCTTTGTGGAATCACAGAATTGTTTAGGTTGGAAAAGACCTTTGAGATTATTGAGTCCAACTATTAACCCAGCACAGCAATGTTCACCTCTAAACCATGTCCCCAAGTGCCACATGTACATGCCCTTTAAATCCCTTTAGGGATGGTGACTCTACCACTTCCCTGGTATGCTGTTCCAATGCATGGCAACCTCTTCTGTGAAGAAATTTTTCCTAATATCCAATCTAAACCTCCCTGGCACAACTTGAGGTCCTTTCTTGTTCTCCTACTGCTTGTTGTTTGGGATAACAGACCAACTCTCACCTCAGTAAAACCCTTTCAGGTAGCTGTAGAAAGCGATAAGTTCCCCCCTGAGCCTCCTCTTCTCTAGGCTAAACAACTCCAGTGAGTTTATTTCCAGCGATGTTTTCTTTCCCTTTCAGAAATCAGGAGAAGACAATACCACAAAAGTATTTGAGATCCATGTTTATCCACTGTGGATTGGGATTTACATTCCAGGGGTATAATGAACCCAGAGACACAAAGATGTGGGCGCAAAACATTATTAAATCCTTGAAGATTATCCCAGTTTCACTCAATAATGGAACCTTTCCTTAATGACTCTGGCATGGATATAAACTATAGCCTTTAACAGAGCTCAATGCCAACAGAAACCAGCAACTCTGCCGAGGCTTTATAGTTTTTCTTCAGTGGAGGGGAAAAGTGTTTATCTGGGAAGTGTTTCACATCACGGACAATAGGAAACTGTTCAGCTTTCCACAAATAGGTTGGTGTGCAACTTCCAAGCACTCTCCAAGGAAAACTTTGGAACGCTAGCCACGTCTTTCCAGCAAGGATTTAATGTAAAGTAGGTAATGCCCCACATCCTTCATCCTGATTTATTCCTGCCTCATCCTTGTTTCCAAGTGCTGTGCTCACTTCAAACACAACATGAGGCTCATCTCTGAACGTGCACTTTGATCACTGGGGACTCCAGATTGGTAACGGCCCTTCAAACATAAACAGGGATGGGCTGTCCCGACAGAGGAATTTCTGGGACTGCCTTCATTTTTGCATGAGTAATTTGGAAATGCGAAGCTGGGGTCATATGACAGCAGATGCAAATCTAGTTGCCAGACAGGGCACTGGGTACTAAAGCACTTGGAGCCTGTCTATGACTTTGCTGCTGAAGTGCTACAGGTCAGCAGGAAAATGTTACTATTCCTGAGCTGGAAATCAATGGAGAAAGACTTCAGTGTGCTCTTTCTCACAAATGAGAGCACCAAATTGGGTCTTTTCCTCTGCAAGCTGCCACCAACAGAGAGGGGCACTATGGAATTGTGAGTTGCTCTGATGTCCCATAAAGCAGTAAGAACAGACAATATCTCAAATTTAGTCCTTCTGTCAACTCTGGCTCCCACTAGGACCAAATGTTTTCTTGCTGAAGTGACAACCAATTGTTTTCTTGCTGAAGTGACAAAAGTTACTAACATGGTGGGTGTAAATTTACAATTAATTCTTGTTGCTGATAAAAAGTTCTGTACTATGGGCAGACAGATGGGCATAGCTGGGTCCATAGTGGCCATGAGGAGCTGAATCTTCCAGGTGCTTCTCCTGAGCAACAAGAGCCTCAGACAGTGGCAGAAGATCCAGGTTTCAGAAGCAGAACAACTGCATCACGTGTAGCTGTCCACCTAAGCAAGAGGTCAGTGCACAGGTGCATACAGTTCAGTTTCTGCCAGACACTCCCTGTGCCCCAAACTTTCCAAATTTGCACCTATCAATCCCAAAACTGGATTACTGTGGTGGTGTGTTCTCAGCAATAACAACTGCAAGAAACTGTCTTTATTCTGGAAGTTCTTCCACCATATCACTTGACAGCAATTGTACCTCCATCCATCTACAGCATCTGATCCATTTTTCCTCCCTCCTGTTTCTGTTCACAGGTCCATTTTTCATTCTTCCTGGAATGTAGAGCATTTGGGAGTATGGGTGGGAAACCAAAATCTTTCAACACTCACTAATAGAAATTTTTTTTATTAATTAACTTTGTGGGAAGAAAAGACAGAGAACTGATCTTCTGCTCTGAAATCATGAATCACTGTGGAAGAGAAAACATGTCCTCTGAGGTACCTGAGGCCACTTCAGACAGAATGAGTGACTGAGCTGCTTCCTTGGAAAGTCCTGAGTCATCAAACACAGCAGTTTAATCCCCAGGAAATGGGAAACACATTGGCATGATGTTCACTTGCATGGAGCATGAGGTCCAGAGAAGGGTGAAACTCCTAAGACTTTGGAGATCAGTTTAGCTTGAGGTAGGATTTTAAAACCTAAATGCTTCTCTGAAGTATATCTGATCTGGATCTGGGTACTGTATTCTCAACACATGATTTCCTGGATGAATTAAACTCTTTACAAACTTTACAGATTGCATATGAATTTACTTTGACTTCTCATAAAAATGATTCAATGATCATGACACAAAAATGCATTCTGGCTTCTAAGGCATTTACTGTGACAAGTGCTTTATAAATTTACCATCTTTAATTTACTGCTGTAAGAACTTATTCCTTTTGGCATTCCTGCTCCTTCTACTAGCACCTAACTAGGCCAGGAGGGGCTGACATACATGGATCTCAGCCTGACTCTTCACCATATTCTCCCAAAGGGACACCCACACAGTCATTCAGGAACCAAAGCTGGGTTGTGGCCAGCATGAAGTCACCTGGTGTGGCTGAGATACCATGAGTTATTAAAAGTGAGACTATTTAGCATCAAAATGGGCAAGAAATTACACAAAATCATCCCACCCTCATATGTACATTAGAGTGACTTTCTACTTGTGGGGGCAATTCAAAAAGGTTTCAGTAAATTTCACAGCTTGCCACAAAAAGATCCACCCACAGGGAGTCATTTGGTCATGCTGTCACATCATAGTGTTCTGGAGGGCTTCTAAGCCCATTTGAAGTCCAAAGAATGTCCTTATGAGCACCTGATCACTAATGAAAGATGAAATGCATACTTCTCAGCAAAATTCTCTGTAGTACACTGTATCTTTGACTGTTTTTTTCTAAGGAACTGTTATTGAAGGAACCTTAGGTAAAAGTGTCAGTGAGAAAAGTCATTGACTTCCTTTCTTTCTGTTCCTTTTTTAGGAACTTATGCATTGTAAAGAGCTTCCTGAAAGCTAAATTACTATACTCATGCTGAATCAAGCAGCTCTATCGATTGCAGCACAGCCCACAGACCTCTTGCTGAAGGAAAAGAAGTCAGCTCTGGATGTGGAAAAGCTCTCTGTCCTAATGTGTGAGGTCTCTTTGCCTGACAACGTGATAGTGAAGGTAAGGGAAGTCGGCACTGCAAAGACAGAGTGACAGCAAACAGACCACAAACTTCCTCAGATAAACGACATCTTTCCAAGCACACAATACCACTTGATACCTTTGTGCCCCTTGAGCTGTTACAAAGTGCAGCTGCACTTCAGCCCAGATTGATGTCACCCGGGTGGAGGCCATCAATCCACAGGACAAGTGCAGGCTGAAAACACAAACAAAGTCACACAACCTCACTGTTTCAATACAGTGATGGGGAGATGATGGTGCAGTTTTTCCAAAGGCTTAAATGAGCTTAGTGACACATCTCACAGAAAGACTAACCATCTAAAACTTGATTAGCCACCTAAAACCAGCCAGACACCTCCTGCAAGCGAGCTGGGCCAGTTGTCTGAAGATGCCCATGAGCACTGCTCTGGAAAAGCCAGTCTTTTTACTTGGACTATAGAAGGCATCTGCACAACTGTGTGAACATACTCTGAGTTTTCCACCAGTTCCCTCATGGCTCCTCACAACCGAAGATGGGAGAGGATCAGCAACCATCTCATATTAACAATAACCTCTAAAAAAGCTACTGGCACTGATGGAAGCCAACAACTTCAGCGCAAGTTGGATCAGCTTTATCTCTAATAACTATAAACCAAAATTTTCATCTCATACTCATGACCTGAGGTGAAAAGATCTGCGTTAGAGTTGGCTAGAAGCAGAAAAAGGATGAAAAATCAGCTTCTCCTGTGGAAACAAGAACGCTGAAATTTGGCTAGGAAATAAGGTAAGAACTAACTCTGAACTTTTGAAGTCTCCAAGGCTCTGTAAGTTTACTATTAGAGAGTTTATGGAGTATGAGATACAGATCTCCTAAAACTGATAGGCTGCAGATCAGCAAAAAACCCTAGAAACCTTAGCACTGGCTTCAGGACAGCTCAGCAAGCAAGCTGCCCTGGAGCAAAAAGAAGCAAGCCCAGGTTTCTCCAGAGGCCCCCTTCCCAAGGAACAGAATTATATGGAATATGAAACAATTTTTTCAAAAGAAACCAGAAATTTTACTGTGGATAAAATCTGATTATACAGCAAAGTGAATGTCCCACTGGGAGAACTAGTCAAGCATGAAATTCCTGAGAAGTTCTGTTCTGTATTCTTACTCCAACACCATGGACTATCTTGTTCTTTCCCAGACTTTTTTTTTTGTGGCAAGTTGCTAAATTCCATTCTCTCAGAAGGTGTTCAGTGTCTAAAGGTGGCCTAAAGGACACGCAGAGACACTGTCCCTAAGTAATGTGTTGCTCAGGAAGTGACAGGATAATTAAATTTCTATGGCTGAGAATTTGTAAATTGACTTTGCTTCTCTACCATGTTTTGGAGACCTTCTTCCATGTTTTTCCCCCTAAGAGTTACTTTGGCTGGCTTAGGCTTTGTGGCTGTAAGGTAGACACAGTGACAATTAAATTGCAAAGGAGGATATTTTAAAGGCACACAGGAACATGAAAATGTAATGTGCCTATTTTCATGGCTAAGTATTTTAAGCAATGAATAGTCATATTCTCCAATGTTAGATGAGGCAATAAATTCACCAATGCATGCAGATGAACCCCATTTAATCCCTATGCACCTCTTACTGTAAATTATGCTGTCAGAGAACCCCCCTAAATAATGAATTCACTTTTCTTCTCAGGGAGGGGATGGGAGTATGATCCTCAGGCTCAGATCGAGTGAAAGATCCAAAGGTTTACAAGAGGTTTAAGAAGAACTGCCACATCCCAAAAGGGAGATTATTCCACTCACATAAAAAAAAGGGTGCATTTTTCCCTGTATCAGAAGAGATGGGATCCAGAGTCTACCTTTCTCAGTTCTTTTTTTCTCAATTAATTTGGTTATTTCCAATTAAAGTGTCACAGCTCTTGTAGTATTTTTTCCCACTTGCATATTTTCTAAATGAACTTCTACTTACTTCACACCAACTTTAAAATTCTCCCTAACACATCCCAAATATTAAGAGCTATGCAGTGTGGAGCAACCCTGACCAGCAGGCACCAGAAAGCTGGAGCTCTGTAGGCATCCCAAGGAACTTGGCAAGTACTGGGAGATTCCTGAGAGTTATGAGGGCATCTGTAATTTTCTGAGATCTCCTAAACTGGGTTTACCAAACTGGGGCTGAGGGAAATGTCATGTCAAACATTTTTCCCAATTCTGTCCATCACCTTGAGAGGATTTGGAATCTTGATGGAGTGAAATGGCTGCATCACTGTGTGGAGGGCGTGTGCTTTCAGCCCACGGGGAAGGAGAGAGCATTCCCTGGGGAGCAGAGACTTTCACCCTGAGACAACGATGAGGAGCAGAGCCAGGGCCACACCTGTAGGATGCTATTGAGAAGGGAGGGAGGAAGCTCTTTGCTTCAGACAGAAGGACAGGAGTAAGTTACAACAGCAAAGACACATTGCTTCAACTGGGACAGGAAGTGCAAACAGAAAGAGCAAGGGTAATTAATCTGTCCAGCAGAGCTCTGAGAGTTTACAATAAACTCTCAAACTTTCAGATAAGCAGACATAAAAACTTGTGCAGAATTCTTTGATTCATCCTGAATTCCCTGATTCTGAAAGAAGGCAGCACTGATCCCATCCTTGGAGAGAGCCTGATAAAAATGAGCACTGCTGCATGTTCTTCTGGCCAAGAGGATGGTGTGCAGCACATCAGGGCTTGGCACATGGCAAAAGGTCAGAGCTGATTCTGAGAACCCAGCAACAGTAGAGTCATCATGGACACAGGTGCTTCCTGGATTGATCTTGCAGTTTGGCTGTTTCCAGTTAAATGTGAAGCAGCTGTGGCCTTTTATCTACTCAAGCCACTGGAATCCATCTAAGGGGGGACTTTCTCCCATCTCCTCCTCTCTCCCAAGCCCAAGCATGCAGCTCTGTTTTCTGAAGACAGAGAGGAGCAGGGACAGCCAGTTGGCAGAACTCCACAAAAACCCCCCAACAAAACAAACTTGCCTTTCTTATCTCATGGCAAAGCAATGAGATATTGATTCAGTCACTAATTTTCCAATGCCTGTATCTGGGGACAAGGATGACAGCCAGCAAAACAAGAAGCAAATATGAACACTGCTGAAGGCTGTCACGCAAACAGATTCAGGACACTTCCCTCAGGCAACAAAATGAACAAATTAAGCCAATGTGAGAATAAGTTCTCAAGTGTTTATGGCATTGTTCTGCATGATGAATAGAACAGGGATTCTTTTACAGAAAGGGATTGAGCTTTACAGAAGGTGTTTTCAATAGTCAGCTTGGTGGAATTCTGGAAGAGGCACAGGAAGGTCAACACTGGGCCATCAGGCAGATCAACAGGAGGAGCCAGAAGATTTCAGAAATCCAGTCAGTAAGAGTTCCCAAATAGCTCCACACCAGCTAAATATACTTTATATAAACTTTTCTTTGCTAGTTCACTGATTCTGGAGCCATCAGACCCCTCTATGTCTTGGCTATCTCTTCCAGCCAGACAAGATCTCACTATATTTTTCCCCACTACCTTAGGAAAGGGAGGATTTGGCTCAAATTTGTGCTTGTCACTAGACAACAGAAATGTGAGACTCTAGGTATTCAGTTTGGTTGGCTTAAAGAGCAGCCATTTCACAACCCAAGCTTAGCATTTTGGACAGAGGAAGCCAACAATCTTCTGGCTTTACCCAGCCAATATGCAACTGAAAGCATAAACAGGTTTGGTCTTTGTCCTCTTTCACACTTCCCAAGGCTTTTCTTTTTCTGATACATAGGAACAGTGCTAGTTATTTTCTACAAAAGGGATTCTCTTGTCCTTTCTAAAACCAAAATGGATAGCAGAATTTAAATATATCAGACTATACTCCACCTATTTATGGTAATGCTGCTGAATTATTATTGAACAAGAAAGATCAGACTACTAATCATGTCAATAATAGTAATAATCATACTGTTTTGGGAACAGAGAGATTAAAGAAAATGACCATTTGCTTTTTTGGCAAAACAGTACTGGTAGTAAGGAGGACATAGCATGAGTGTTTCACTGAAGTTACTTTCATATAATGGGGCTTCTTACTTAACCTGAGAAAAATTGTCCTGCAAATCACTGTCAAGGAATCATTGATATTAATCCAAAATCACCCTCAAATTCAATCTGATATACTTTCAAACATTCCTATGTGCCAGCTCAAACTGTTCCTCTTCATTCTTCTGCATAAAGTCTGTCCACAACACTTTTTTTGAATTCCCTTTGCTAAAACATAAGCATGCAGCTGCTTCAGTTTTTTTTCCCAGCCCTTGCATTTTTTCCATGTGCTGTCCACCCCCCAAACTCCACATTAGAATCCAGCTGATCTTCCTTGAACACTATCCAATTTTTCAATTGTCAATGCCAGAATGCAATGAAGTGGGCTTGACTCCCTTATACAACTTATTTGGAAGTAAAGCAGAAACGTCACTTTTGGGCTTGAGCACAAAGAAATACCTCTTCATGTATGGCTCCACAAGAATCAAGATGAAAACACCTGCACCTCTGCAACCTCTGTAACCCGCAAAACAATTTCTGATTGCAAGCAGCTCAAAATTTGTTGAGCCTCTATTTGTTTATTCGATGTATATATTTTGTTACTACAGTCACTATAGCAAAATGGTTCCTCTTCTGGGCCTTTCAATTGTGTTTATTAAATCTTTTTAAAAGGAAAGAGAAGAGTAAAAAAAAGAAGGCTAGACAAAAATGCAAGGTTCCTCAAGACTCTCAATTACAGCAACATGACAATATAACATAAACACAAACAACACAATAACTATTAAGTTGTCGTGCTATTGCGATGCTGTACTCTGTTTGGCTAGACTGCCTTTTGGAGCTCACCCAGAAATCATAAAATACAAGCTATTCCATAAAAAAAAGAGACAAAATGGCTTGCAGCAGCCTCCTCATTTCTAAGGGGGAGCCCCAAGCACTTCTGATAGCTACAGTCCCAGTTACAGAAAAATGACAATACAGTCCCTGATGTGCAGTTTTGAAAGTCTTTTTTTCTTCTAAAGCTGTTCCTTGTGAATATATTTAAATGCTCTTTATTCACAATTTCTATAGTTTTCTGCACCTCGAGTAATTCAGTCTAGTGGCAACTCTGGACTTTTTTGCCATGCAATTTATTTTTCTTTCTTTATTCTCGTCTAGAACTGGCAGATCTACCTTATCATCAGACCACAGGAAAACTCACAGAGCATCTAATCCTTATGGGGGGGCAAACCATGTGTTCTCTCTTGACTCCACCCAGTATTCCTGCACAACCATTTACACTTTAATGAAGTTTTGTATGTTCAGTGTTCAGAGCAGACCCTGCTGGAATAAAGGTTCTAGTCCAGGCAAACCTGCCCAACATGAAAGTTACAGAACAGAACAGAACAAAAGTTACGCAGTGTGGGACCATTCAGCTGAGGACACACACATTGATCTAGGCAGAGTCCAAACCCTCTTGCTTTCACGGGCATTTCCCCCAGGAATTGAGAATTTTAGGGAAGACATCATGAACAGGAGACACTGCCGCCAAGGTAGGGGAATGTGCACATAGAGGTGCCCCACTCTGCAAATAAGTCAACATTAAGCACTGGCTATGAGTCAAGTTTCCTGCCCCATCCTTTATTTCAAGTCTGTGATGATGTGTACAGACATAGCCTAACACCAGAGAGCAGAGACTATTCTTGGACTTCTCTCACACTACTGCATCTTTAGTTCTTCTCAAAGGCTTGCAGCAGCCAATAAATTAATAGTTTCACAATTTCCAGTTGAAACACTTTTCATGGGAAGATGATACTTTGAACTAAATGAAAATTGCTGAAGAAAGTGTCTGCTTCCCTGAGTGGAAAATTTCTTTGTCAGAAGCCTAGGAATGGTACACCTTGGCTGTTCTGCTTTAGTTTGCTTGGTTTTTCTGTTTTGCTTTTTTTTTTTTTGGTTGGTTTTAGTAAAAAAAATTCCAGCTCCAGACTGCTATAGTGTTTACTGCTCTTCCCTGCACCATGTTGACTTTTCTAGCCCTGCCAAAGTGCTTCTTAAATCTCTTCTGAATATATGCTCTTACTGGTGGTGTTTAACAGCCTTTTCTTCCTCTTTCCCCCATTGTTATTTAAGACGATGCTTTTATGGCTCAACAGACTCCAAGAAGCATTTTGGATAAATGCTCTGTCAAAGAACACTTATGTACAGTTGAGCCATATTATATTCTATATGAATCACTGCGGATGTTTCCCAAACAAGGTTAGATCAGCCAGATTTTCCAACTAGATTACACACAGCTTTTTCAGACATGGTCTACTACCTCTGCCATTAATCCTCCTCACTGAGACTCACCTCGGTTTTGGACCATGTCATGCCTGCCCACCAGGGACAGGAGCATGCTGCTAACACTTTCTCCTAATGAGGATAACAATCCTATGACAGAGTAGCCTTGGCCAAATTTTATCTGCAGAATGTAGGGGAAAGGCTGATTTTGCAAAGCTAGATGGTCTCTTACCAGCCCTCACGGTTTTGTTGTCTGTGATTTCTTCAGACAGAGACCTCATTTAAATGGCCAGGAAAAAGAAAATCTGCAGGATGAAGGAAGTCTGTTTCACCAGCTAAGGACAATTTTGTGCCATGTTTTATTTTACACTAATGAAGATTGCCAAGAGCCTATTGATCAGTCCTTCTTCCCTGCTTTACCTGACCAGATATATGGAGACGCTCAGGGAATACTGAATTGCTCTCTACCTGCCCAACACATTTTCAATGATGCCTCTGCTACATTAAATGTGGTCCTTCAGGAAAAAACTGAAATTCCACCTGAAGAACAGCAGCCTGACACAGAGGTCTGCAATGGAGAAGCAACGAAAACCCCACGGAGAGCGAAAGGAAAAACAGCTCTGAGGGAAAATGAGCTGAATGAAATGTTTCTTTAAAGAAACCATGGCACTTCTGAGCTGGTATAATGAAGCAGCTGTGATATAAATAATGTCCCCAAGTGGAAAAAACCCACAAAAACACCAGCCATTCAGGCTCCATATGTTTCCAAACTCACACAATGGATGCTTTACAATGCACTTTTTGTCTGGAAATTGGGTGGGAAAGGGAGGTTCCTCACCCACCTCCTATACTAATGCAATAATCTTGCTTAGTCACAGAAAAAGGGAGAGAAAAAAGGAGAGAAAGTGATTAATATACTGTGGGCAGCTGCTTACTTTCCAATTGGTTGTCCAGGAGGGGTGTGCTCCACTTCAAATCCTGCTTGTCTCAGTACATCAATCACAGTGTTGTTACCCAGGAAGTGACCTAAAATACAGGTAGAAAATAGCACTGTCAATCAAACTACTACTCTCACTCACTTGAGTTTCTCCTGTTGGAACAGCAGCTTTGGGAATCAAGGGTACCAAAAACTAGACCAGAGGGACAGCATACAGCCCAAACACTTTCTTTTCCCATCTCATTTATCCTTCCCTCCCCTCACATGGCCAAGGGACTGGGTGTATAATAGGAACCTAGATGGATTGCTAGTCTTGCCTTGCACTGTGACCATTTTTAGGATGCACACTGATTAAATAAATTTCCAACATGGAGATCAGAATGACCCTGCAGTGGCAAAAGGATATTTTGAGGGCTTTGATGTTTGAAATGGAACAACTTACAACCCTGACCATCACTGCTCATGAACATCTGCTAATGAAGAGACTCAAGCTGCTGTAATGCATGTTTAGCACTTGTCTGACTGAAACCACAGTGATTCAGGAACTGCCTCATCAGCCATTCAGCCACCTGCACAGTGGGGCTGGGAGGAGCTGGGACGGTAACCTTATCTCTCCCAAAACATGAAGATTTAGTCCTGTAATTCAGGGCTCTTTGTTAGAAGTGTAAAGGTCACATTCCTATTCACAGAAGTAACAAGGAGCTCAGTAAGTATTGCAGTGTGTACAGGCCTTGAAAGAGTTTACTTAAGGGGGTGCCATATACTTGAAATCTGAACCAAATCCCACCGGAGTCAATGGGAGCCCTCAGAGGGCTTTGGGCACAGACTCAATAAGAGAGTGTAATCCAGCCAAAGCTTTCAAATTATTGTCAGAGTCCCACACTGTTTGCAGGATGGGTTGGATATATAAAGTAAGGGAGCAAAAAGTCCACAAACAGATTTATTAAAATCCACATGGCACTGCAATCTGTCTCCAACTACAGCCATGAGTGACATGGAGGAAGAACAGAACAATTCTCCTCCATTATATCCATTAACTCCCAGCTCTGCAGGGCTGGGTGACCCCCATTTACACCCAGGTCATTGCACCTCACTGCCAGCTCTGAACAGACCAATTCACCAGGAATGTGCCCAAGCCTCCACGTGCCTGTGGCATCCTGGAGAAGGGAGTTCCACTATGCTGTGGGGTGTAAGAACACACTCTGGTTTGCTGCTGCTGCTTGGAGAGCATGTGCTTGCCTGAAGCACAGTGAAAGTGTTTGCAGGAGATGTTTTTGACTGCCTGGCTCCACAGCAGAACCAAATGGTTTGCACTGAAAAAACCAAGGCAGGCAAGAGGTGCCTGAGCCCCGCTCCGAGGAGACCGCCATGCAAGGAGAGCTGGTGCAGCCACCAGCAGAGTCACCCCTGTGATTCTTCACCCATCCTGCACAAAGTCCTGATGAATTTGAGAGCATTCATCCCCCAGGATCTGCTCAGCCTGCATCCCTCTGCTCCCTCTGCCAACCAGGGCGCTAACTCGCCTCAGTTGTTGGAACGATGTAGCTGTATGGCTTTGAGTGCAACTTGCAAGCACTGGTAAGAGCTTTTAGCCAAAAGACATTTCTTTAAATGATTAAACGTACATTTGCAGAGCCCTAGTGTGTTCCAGGATTCCTCCACTTCCTTTTAAGAAAACTCAAAATTTGATTTTCCCCTTTCTAACTCACTTATAACAAAAGCCAAAGCAGCAAAGAACAGTCCCAAAAATGTGTTATACACCCTCAGAGATTCAAGAAATGAGACATTTGTGAATGATTAACTGGATTTGATCATATCCTGTTTTTTTATGCAGTGGCCAAAGCAAACAAAGGTCCCTATTCTGTCACTGGCAAAGTGACACTGAGGAGCCAAAATCAAAGGTATCAGAGTCCGAGACGTTTCCGAGTCCACTTTATTTTCCCTGAGCCAGAATCTTAAATGCCAAAAGATTTCTTAATGTAAATAATTGTCCTGAATCCAGCAAATCTTTGACAAGATGACAGCATAAGAGAAACCATTTTAACTCTTTTAAACTCAGGGAAAAAAGTAACTATGCAAAAGCTCTGACTCCTCATCCACACAGTGGTAGATCTGTCAACAATGGCAGCTCTTCAGTAGAGCCTGCAAGTCCCTTCAAGTGATGGATGAAGACCAAAAGATGACACTTCCTGGACTTCCCATTCCTGCCCTCTGTGTGGATACCATGCTGAAAGCTGCCAGCTGCTGGGACTGGTGATCTGCTGGGCAGCATGGCAACAGGGATTGTTCTTCTAATTTTGCCTTTCCTAACTAGAAGGAATGCCAGCTTCCATTAAAAAACCCTCAACTTCAGATTCACAAATAAATTAAAATCTTAATTACAAATATCCATGCAAACATCACAGTTATTTCATTGTACATTCACAATCCAACACATACTAAAATATTTTCAATGCTCCAGTTCAACCAAGAGAACAGAAATAAAAAGAAATAAAAAAATCAAAACCAAAATCCAACTTTGAGCTGGCCCTCAAATAATTCTCCATTCCACATACGTCAACAGAGCCCAAAACTTTAACAACTACTAGGAGATGGCATGAGCAAGTCTTTGCAAAACTTAATCTTTAGACTCTGCTTAAAATTTACCTGCTTGTATTATCCCATGTACATCCGGGTAAGTTATCACCCATCTCATCACCAGCTTGCCCTGTAAATGCATCCTCTCCACCTGATTGAAGATTTCTGACTTCTATTTGTCTTAACTTCTC
Source organism: Passer domesticus (assembly GCF_036417665.1). Taxonomy (NCBI): domain Eukaryota; kingdom Metazoa; phylum Chordata; class Aves; order Passeriformes; family Passeridae; genus Passer; species Passer domesticus. Next base: position 54,653,640 of record NC_087480.1, read on the forward strand.
TCTCCAGTCAGAATTCACATATCAAGGTTGTTTTTGTATCCACCTGTTCATTTTACATCATGGTAATGCTGTTGTAGCCAACTCATGCACACCACAAGCAACCTGAAATCATGTTCTCCTTTAGTGACTGAAAACATGAAGTTTTGCATGCTCCGACCAGGAGTCACAGACATTTGCCAACAGTGATCCATGTTATCCCATGGCAAGGACTTCTTCAGGATTAGAGACGTGGAAGAGGAAGGTTTAAGGAAAAAGGTGGCACTGGAGAGGTCCAGTGTAGGTAGGTAACATGAAACATGAAAGGTTAAAAAATCCCTGGAAGAATTTTCTTGACCTGCCTCCTGTTACGAAGTCCATCATAATTATCCTTTCCAGTTTTAAAATCCAGGAAAATCTTCTATGTGCGAAATATCTTGCATAAAATAACTCTCCCTAGTCACCCAAAACTTGAGATAAGGACTCACTTGTTATATATTAACAACAGAATACTCACTTGTTATATATTAACAACAGAATACTCTGACAGCCTATGTGATGAAAACAAAATAACCTGCATATTAGAGACAATTAGGCTCAGCATCAGTGAAAAACATCAGATTACTGCCTCTGGCTGCTCATATGTGCAAACAGAGTATGCAGTAACTGTCATATTCTTTATAAAATCAGTGGATTTAATTTTTTATAGACATGAAGTAAATGAGCTTCATATATATGTGTGTGTGTGTGTGTGTGTGTGTGTATGCATGTATGCTTCTGCTTAAATATTTTAAAAATTTCTCTTCCTGGCCTGGGAAAAACCTCAAGAGTGTATAACTACTAAAAATTTAGTGCATCTAGAGATATATCAGACAGGTTAGAGAGGCAAGGGAATGATCTTGCATTTCCATCACTATTCCCTCTTCAGTCTAAACCTGAATAAACCATTCCTACAGTATTAACCAAATTTATCTTGACAGCTGATGAAAAGTGGATCCGAGGGGTCAGAACATCAGCTGCCTTGGGAAATCCATGGAAGTGGAAAAGGAGAGAAAGCAGACATAAAAGATTTTCTACATAGGGACCTGAAGAGAAAGTCTGTACTTGGGCATGGAAATATGCAAAGCAGCCACCCCTAACAGTTTAAGATTAAAAATGCCCAGGTGTGGATGCAATTCTTCCACCCTCTGAGGATAAGGAGATACTCATGGGATTTGCTTGAGGACAAGACCCAATGCTAAACACAGTAATTTTGTAGTTTGAACACTAACACAAACACAGTGCAATGGTCAGTGTGGCTGTTGCACTTAAGAGGGGGTTTCTTACTAAATTTGATGAGGCCAAGATTATTCTCCTTTCACTCACATTTTGTTTTTTCGAGACAAGGATCTGGAGACAGTGGAGGAACACATTATACAGCATGGCTGCTAACATTAATCACAGATCTTCCATTTCTGGTTTGCTTTTTTATTTTTAATTGGACTACAGAAAGCAGATCCATGTAATGTGTTTCCTTATCTCCCCACAGTTTCATTTTTCACTGGAAGAAAGAAAGAATAAACCATCAATTAGGGTTTTTTTAAACTAAAAAACATGTAAAAAATATGTGAAATACACGTGGTTTCCTTAAAGCACGTCCATGCACAAACACACTGCTGAAAGAATGCACTTTCTTCCTTTCTTAGTGGAATATCCTGAGGCAGAGAGAAAGACACTTCTCAGCCAACTCCTGACAGCCATGTATTTTCTAATTGACCACATAAACTAAAGCTCTCCTTTTCCATTTCAGACATCCTAGTGACCCTCATCAATAACCTAAGCATCAGGTTGCATCCCTCAAAAGTTACATGAACTTGGGTGTTCCTACACAGAAAAATTATAACCACGTTTTGATGACAGAAGCAGAAAAAATGTTTTTAAGCAAATGTTATATACTTTATCTAGGTTTAGAGATCTACTACAAATTACTTTGTCTATTCTTTTTGCAATTCTTTGTTCCATGGCTTAGAAGGATAACGGGGTACAAAGGAGCAGGAGATAATTCCCTCACAAAGGACCTCCATTGCCAGAGCCTTTGAAGTTGTGCTAAAAAAGCCTTGCTAGCCATTAGCTGACACACAGCAGAAATCTGAACTGTTTCCATGCACACTACAAGCAGAGCTATTTTCTGCACAATTAGTCATAAAAAGGGCCAATGTAAACTGTGTCGGGAGGTCTCAATTCTTTACATTCTCCACGCAGTGAATCAGACATTATGTATAACGTTTTGTTGCCATTTAGACCTTGGGCTGCTCTGCAATCAGGAGGCGGCAGCCTCTATTCCTCCTTCTCCCTCGATGCTGATTCTCAAGCCCCTTGGCAGCACCGCAGTGTTTATGGTAGGAAGGCTTCGCAAGAATTAGTGTAGGGAAAAAGGCAAAGGGCTGAGAGCTGCCCCTTCACAGTCAGGGTAAATACTTTGTGGTCCCTTTGCCTGCTGCCTCTAAAACTGCATCTCCATTCCTCTTATTCTACAATGGTCAAAGCTCAGTATTTTGGAAGCTGAAAGATGAATTTGTCAAGGTGCGGCTGTAGTAAGGAGCTACAGCAAACACTCCAGGCAATGACTTTTATTTGAACTTGATGATTTCTCCACTATAGCATCCTAGTCTGACCCAGAGGTCTCTGGTAACAGCAGGAATTTAGTGGGAACAACATGCCATCCCACATTACTCTCTTTGGACATGACACAGGTTCCAGAGACCCATGGTGGCGAATCAGTGTTGTGGATAAACCCTCCACATTTTTAATTCCCTTTCACTCCTTGTCCAACGTATTTCTTTGCTAATGAATAACATGCTTTAAAAATTGGAGGTTCTTCAGCATTCCTCATGATGACCCTCACTGCCAGACAATTGCCGCTCTTTGTTCTTGAACCACTTCCTTAAAATCTCACTCTAGTGGTAAGGATGGTCTCGAAAAAGTATCTTGAACGCACTTTGACAAGAAGCCAATGCTGGATTTGAGCAGATATTGCTTTTGCAAGTTGTATCTAGATGCACCTGAAGGATTCCCCCAGCCTGAGTAACCCTCTGATGTGAAGTGTCTTATCAAGGAATGACATCAGGTAATGGATTAGGTGGGTGATCTGCATCTAGGCATGAGTATGATGTCAGGACAGCCTGAATATTTGGATTTTAAAGTTTACTGATAATATGAACGAAACTGATGCTTGTGGGGATCTAACAGGGGAAGGAATTTTCCCGAAATGGCTTGAAGGAACCCAGCCTAGCTCAGTTAGTATGAAATGTGAGCCATACCACACCAGAGGATGAGACATGCAGCCCTACCACACCAGACTAGATGTAACAAAAGCTTCCTAGAGGCTGGTGTTCAGGTTTGAATCAAGAGCTCTGTGGGTTTTCCAAAGAGAAAGGGACTATCAAAGGCCCCACCTTCCAGAAAAGTCTGTCACCCCAGGTTGCTGGCTTTTGCTCTGCTTCAGGACACGCTTTTGCACTTGGAAATTGCAGCATTATGCAAAAAGCTGTGAAGGAGAGCTGGAGATGCAGGGAATGAGCTTTCCTCTTCCCCTATTTGGCAGGAGTGTCCAAGCCCAAAGCATGCCTTAAAAATTACTTTGCACAAGCCACGTGCAATGGTCCTGTAAAGCAGGCTTTCATCATAGACTCCTTACATCATGCCACCCATTCTCCAAGCAGATGGAGAAATCATTTTTCCTCTCGTTTGATGTTGTTATTCTATGCAGTTGTGAGGAACTGACTCATAGCCACTTTTGGACAGTCACAGGAACCAGAGCAATAACACATAAGAAGCCAAAGCGTGCAGCATTTCCAACGTCCAGCAATCCTCCCATGGGCTCCCCTTCATTCTTTTCTTGCATGTAATCACCTCTCTTCCCTCTCACCCGAGTGCACTTAGAGAACAAGCTCTGGAGAAAGGCCACACCGTAGCCAGAGGGAGAATGGAGAGATGAGGGGCCAAAAGTTGAGGGGGTTATTCCAGATTGACGCCAGGCTAATAGAGCACAGATTTGTGTGTCCCTGGGGTGTCTCGGAGATCTGCAGTGCAATTCTATACTTGGAGCATCTCAATCTGAAGGACAGACAGATTCCCACAGACTTCTATTTCCTTGCTGCCCCCAAGTATAATAAACTCCCCCAATGTCTCTCCATTTCTGATCTTCCTTTCTGAGCAGCCCTTCTGTTAAGGGTATGGAGCTATTGTTGAGGTACTCACATTCACACCATGGAAATCCTTCTCCAGAAGCACCCTGCAGTGCAATGCACACTCCTCAACAGAGGGACAGAGTTTACCAGTTTGGAGCTGGCTCCTTGCTAGTACAGCCCTCTGTTTCCAGTTTCAATGCACTGCCATAATGTGAGCTCAGCAACTCAGTTCTCTGCTGTCTTCGAAGTCTTGGAGCACTTTCCCTAGCAGACTTGCCCTAAACATATGTGGTAAACAATAAAATGATTTTTCTGGGGAGGAAAAAAAAAAGCTCCATTTTCTTCCAAGTCCAAACCAGCTGTTTCACTTGGGTTCAGAAAAACAACACAGGCAAGAGCTAAAGTGAGGTCACCTCCTAAGAATCTCCTCTGAAGCAGCAGTTTGTAGCTGCTTCAGACATTTCCAAATGAAGTGACTGGTCTGTGCTAGTGAGTCTCACTGGAGAGGATGGCACCTCCACAGAGCAATTAATTCCAACATCTCAAACTCTAGGTTTGGGAAGAACATGAGCTCTCTGTGCAAGTCTTTTTCCATTGACCATGTGAGCTTAAGGAGCTCCTTTAGCCTCAGTCTCTATCAGGCATGGTGACCCACCAAGCCACCCTGCTATTGCCCAGAAGCTCCTGAGCACGGCACACAGCCCGTCCTTCTTCCCCATCATTCCCTTTCCTGTCCTGTCCCCCACCTCTCTTGTCATGCCAGAGTTTGCACGGTACAGGGAGCTGTGTTGATTGGGGCTTGGGTTGATTATAGGGCCACTTGGGGTATTTCATATTCTTGCTTCACTTATGTGGCATTAGAGGAGTTTTCCACAGAGAGAAGGTCCAACACAGGATGACAATTTCAGCATATATTCTTAAAGAAAACACAGGATCCCTTGAGAGTCAAACAACAAAGCCTGAGTATTTGAAGAGTTTATTCTGTAAAATGTATTGGTTGTGTTTGCTGGTACAAGCTGCATCAACTTACCAGGGAAAAAAATATGGAGGAGGAAAATTATTTCAGCAGGGCTGAAACAGAAGTTTGATTGACTTTGTCCCCCGGTTTTACTATGAGCAAAGGCAGGGCTTACTCAGTCTGAGATACTGCATGGAGAATGGTTATTGGCATTTTCCCCTTTAGCAGAATGCCACGGCTAGATGTGATTTTATTTTTTCATTGTTTTTGGTTTATTTTATTTTTTTAAGGTGCATGCTCCTCACTGAACTATATTGTTGGGAATATACCTTTCTACACAAGGGTGTGACTGGAGGTGTCCCTCCATGGGACCCTCCCCAATGGACAAGGTCAATGTACAAAAACTTGGAACTTCACCATCCCTAACACTGCAGTAGAAGAAAAGGAGATGAGTGTGAGGAAAATCTTAGAGAAAACCCAGCATCTCTAAGAGTCTTCCAGGGTGCTGGAGGCATCTCTGGGACCATCAGATGCCCCAAGTGCAGGCAGTCTGGTGTGAAATGCACTCTATTAACATTCTCTGCCAGCTGCCACCAATGCCTCAAGCAATGAGGAAACTGGTGAGGAAATGCAGCCTCTTTTTGCACCCAAGGTGCCTTATTAGTGCATGCACAGCCTTGCTGAAGTAGGCACCCCTCTCCCACCTGAACCACAGTTATCAGCTCTTTCCACGGAAGCTGCTGCCGGCCCCTGGACAGCCAGTGCAGGGCAAGCAGCCTCTGAGAAAAGTGTTTCATATCCCATTGCAAATCCCCTGAGCCATCCCCAAACAGTCTGGAATGCACATGGACCTGCTTGCCAAAGCCAGGCACAGCTCAGGGTAGGGGGGAGAAACTAGATTCCCTAGCTTCTGCCGTCTTTGCAAAGGTGGTAACTGTGAACACAGCACTAAAACACCTCAAGGACTTGGTGGAGGCAGAGCTCAGGGCAACTTCAGGCCTTGGAAAGGTCCTCAGCCAGGAAGACAGTTTTTTGCAAGCAGAGTATCTCACTGAACTTGTGAAGGCATCTCTAAGGCCCAGCAAGGACCAGACCATGTGGGACCTCATCTGCTTCCAGCACACAGCCAGTGTTATGAAATGCAGCACCTTTGCTTGACTTTGACAAAGGCTCCTAGCAGGTAATAAGGATGAGGGCCATGGTCTGTCTGCAGGCTCAGGAGTGAGATGACTCTTGAGTCCATCCTTTTTTGGCCTCATGGATGCATTTGACTCCTACAATATACTGTGTCCACAATGTAATCAAGGCTGGTGTGAAACTGAACTTCACTGTGTTTGCTTTGAACCTGCTTCTCCCAGTTCCTCTAGTTTGCACAAGGCAGCTCTAAACTGAATTAAACAGAACTTTATTCTGCTCTAGTGTGAGATCAAACCATTCCAGGAAAGTTATTTGGGGGCAATGTCTGCCGAATCTGCAAAACTTATTCAAAAGACTACAAGATGAGCTGTCATTTTCTGTTTGAAAAGCAGTTTGAAAACCACAAATCAAAGCTCCCAGTTGGCAGGACACGGATCCTTGCTTGTTCTTTCTGGTTTTGACCTCTCAGTCAATTATTCTACAGACTACACTGCTTTCTTCATCTATTCCAGGAGCCCCTTCCTGGTGGTTTATTTGGATTGTGGATGTCTCATAAGTGAAAAACATGGTGATGCCTTAGCATCAAACAAAACAGAGTGATTCCTCAGCAAATTGCCAGCCCCCTGGAGTTAATGGACACAGGACAAAACTCCTTGCTGGAGCAGAGTATTAATGCTTTCTATCCCATGGACATAGAAAAACAGAAACCATTTCACCAGACTCTTTTTAAAAAGAAAACTGCTCAAGGAAACCAAAACTGAGCTTCCTTACTCAGGATTTTCTTTATCTATAAAAAAACTTCACATTGTTAAGACTGACTGTGGTTCGTTCTTTTCACAGAAAAATCCAGCTGGCCACTGGATGTCACTGTTGTTGCAGAAAAACACCCCTAAAAGTTCACAAATGCGGCTGCGAATAAGGTGAGGTGTCACCCCAACCTGGAAATGGCCTTTTCTTCCAGGTTAATTAGTGCAGCACTGGTGGCATCTGGAGGCTGCCCAGCCAGTGCAACACCTGGAGGCAGGATGGTCTCCATCAGCAGCTGAGGGCAAGTCCTCCAGGGAGCTCATGGACCCTGATTCACCTGTGCCCAGGTATGCGTCCCCTCCTCCTGCTTGATGCCCTCTGCTTTTGCTGAGACATCCCTGCTGAGCACAAGAGATATGACCTGGTCTCCAGTTTGGACTCAACCCTTTCTCTTCTGCCATGCAGAGGAGCACACCGCAGCAGGCATGATTCCAAGCCTGTCCTTGATCATGGATTAAAGGCAATTACACGTAGTGCTGCTCTGTGGTTTGAGCTGGCGCTGCTCTAAAGGCAGCTTGGTGCAGCTGCACGACTTGCAAGGCTTGAGCTAATTGCTCCATCAAAAACTGCTCTCTGCTATGTCGATCATTTGCCACCTCACAAGCTACACCAGCCATCTCCAAATCCATTCAACCACACAGCTGAAACCTGCCTTAAAAGACCATCCTCAGCCTTATAATTCAGCTAAGGATTCCTTTGCAGCACCATAATGCCAGTGCAGGCAAGGGGCTTTTTCAAGGAGTGCTTTGAGGCCCTAGGCTGAGGTCCTTCCCACAGAGGGAAAGCAGGAGAAATAAGACCCAAGAGTCCACAGAATGCTCTCAGACTGTGGTGAGATGATGCTTCTGTGGCATTCCAGGAGGTGTAAACTCGGACTTGTTTCCCACCTTACACTCCACGCCCAAGGCTTACTGCTTGATTCATGCCTGTCCTGACATTGGGAAGTAAACCCCCAAAACAGGGCAGATCACACCAACAAACTCTTGCCTCTGAGGAGAAAAGGAAGGCGGAAACACACTATAGATATTTGTGAAGCTGCTGAATATGGTATTACAAGACCCTATTACAGATCTCTTCCAATACCACATGAGATACATGTGGTGTTGGAAGAGATCTGGAGCATCTACATCTGGAGCTCTGTCTCCTTGGAAATGCAAAGCATGCCAAAGGTGTGGAATAATATAAAACTGGGCTAGAAAGTACCCATTTTAATGCATCTAAATGTCATAAACCAGGATCAACTCTGCCTGGGTATGATGGATCAGATCAGCTTTGACACTAAGGATGTTGGTATAAATTAGAATAAGAACTTCCAGAGGACACTGACACCATTAGGAGAGTCCATGGCCGTGTATTTTCTTAATTATTTTTTATTTCTTTAAAAGCAAAACTGAAGAAAGAAATGCTTTGTGAAGGACAGACAGTCCTTTGGCTAAACGTCCTGTGGTGGAAGGATGGGGAGTTTCCAGCCAGCAATGGCAAATGCTCTACCAGAAGGGTCAGTAAATCTTATCTGTCAGAGAGACCATCTGTGTAGTGGGAAAAGAACGGAACATAGTCCTGCAGGAATTAGAGATTCTCAGCTGCAAAGGTGCTGTATGAATACCTATCCCAACCCAGCAGAGATGAGCTTCATCCTACAAATGCTTCCATTTGTGAGCTACTCTGGGCATGCAAACAGTTGTATCAAGCCCCCACATCCCTGTGGACAAAGGATATCTTTCTCACAAATTTAAAATTTAATTGACTAAAAGTCTTGGAAAGCTGTATTCCTCAAGTACTAATTCATATATGCTATGTCTATGGGGAAGTTCTTCTAATTACAAACTTATTCCCTATTAGACTATCAAATGTGTCTACATTCCACTCATTACTAGTTATTTTTGTGAGTTTCACCCACACAGATCTATTCTCAGCCACACGGCCAAACATCCTGACCAGTTTCAATTTAGGGTTTTTTTCTATATAAATATACAGAATTTCTATATACATCCATGTTTTGAGCAAGCAGAAATATTTGATTTGAGTCCCCACTGCAGTACTCTGGTTTTGCACTGGTATAAACAGTAGTGGTTTCCACTGTTATCTCCTGCTGCCCAGCTGTTAACACCAGGGAAAAGGAGCAACAATGAAGGCAAGCACAATTTATCTGAACATCCCCTCATAATATTGGCCCAGGGAGCAGACTTCTAGTGAAACCAAAAAAAAGGAGATTCAGTGCTCCTGTGAAGTCCTCCTGATACAGCTGTCCACTCTGACACATGGTCACATTCAAAAGCTGACTAAGTTATTATGGAAGTTCAGAAACCTCAAAATATACACAACAGCTTTTGAAAAACATTGTGGTTGTGTGGGTTCGAGCGTGCTTGAGGAACATGTCAAAATCCAAACAAACAATCCTTGCCTTCACCCCTTTCTGTTAACACACGAGCGTGTGAGCACATCACCAAGATTGCAATTCGTAGCCCTGTTATTCACAGCCCTCATTAAAGAATAACAGCCCCTGTCTGAGTATCACGAGGCAAAATTGTTCGCACATGTGGACCAAACAGACACACCAAGGCTGCACCCTTATGGTTTGTGAGTGACAGGCTTAATAAGATTACGCTTGATCTTTCTCTTAATAAAGCTGGATGACATTCAAGCAAAGCCTGGGGTTTTTTTTAATGGTAAGTTAAGGGAACCCAGAGTTTGGCACAGCTGGAGGCCTGAACCATCGAACAAAACTTGGCACTGCCAGCACTCCCTTACGATCTCAGACCTCACATAATGAATATTTATATCTATATATACAGACACGCACATGTATTAAATACCTATCATTAGCTGGTCAAGGTCAATGCTCTGGGTAACAGAGCTGGATGTAATACCAAGAATGATGATGGCTCTTTTTTTTTTTCCTGTGTTATGAATCACACAAATTAAGCAACCCACAGTTTATAGAGTCTGCAACATGATGGACTGTTTTTAAACCACACATACCGAAGGGAAGGAGAACAACTCCAAAAAGTTACAAAAGCAAAACAGAAGTGTCATCACCTTACTGTTTAAACTTGAACACAGCAGAACATGGAGACTCCTGCTTAACTTTAATAACACCAGCAGCCTCACCCGGCTCCAGGGAAGCAGTCATTTGCTTGAGATAAGTCAGGGATGGTGTGCTTTGAAGCTTTATGGGTTAGAAGCTAAATAGTGTTAGCTGAGTCACACTGATTTAAACCATCACTGCAACCGGCCCAAAGATTACCAAAGGCAGTTAATAAAGAAATCACTCAGAGGAAGAGAAATTACCGAATTTTTATTAGGTAAAAAAAAAAAAAAAAAAAAAAAGATATGGATATATAGATAGAAAAGAAAAGTAATCCCTCCCCAGCTAAGTCTTTACTTTTGAAAAAGGAAAGCTTCTATAAGGAGAAACTGAACATTCCCATCTTTACCTCATCTCCAGTGGCTATGCTCTCAAGCTGAGTGTCATTGTTTTAAGTACCAGTTCTACAGATAAATCAGTGGGTCTCAGGATTAAACAGAGTTCATGATGTACATGGGGTGGGGAAGTCTAGTTCATCTATCAAAAAATATTTTTTGATAGTCAAAATAGTTCCCAAATTACATTAGGAATACTGATCAGGAATTTAAGAGTACTGGAATACTGTCTCTTGCTCTTTCCAAAACAAACCAAATTTTTTTTTAAAATCAGTTTTATTTCAAAGCACACAGCAATGATTTACTGAAATGGAATATGCGTACTTCTAATTTCAAAAAGAACACAAACACGGACATTAAATTAAACACTTTGCAGAGCCTGAATTTTCTTCCAGGCTTTTGTTTTGGTGAGAAAATGAAAATGTTTTTGTTCAGCATTGACCCAATATAACTTTTCCTTCAATCATCTGGTTCAGCCAACAAAATAAGACATAAATAATTTCCACTGCTCTAGACTGAGCCCAGATCTTGCTAATGTGGATGAATTCCTGATCCTTGGCATCTCTCTTTTTCTTGAGATCTACTTGCAGTACCTTAAAGCCTGAACATAGTGGTGGGAGGTTCAGAGCCAAAATACCACTTTGCAGAGTCCCATCTACATCCCTTAAAGTCAGGAACGAGACTCCAATTGAATCCAATGGAGCTGATCAGAGATTCATGCTACAGAAAAGCACATGAGGAAACTGTGCTTCCCTCTGTCTTCAACGCACAGCACTCAATTTGCTTCTGGGGCTGCAAACCTGTCCAGTCTAGCTCTTCACTTTCATTTACAATGCTTTAAAGTTTCTCCTTGTGTGCAACCTGATCAGAAGCTCACTGAATTCAACGAAAAATGCCTAGAAGGCATTTCCCGAGCAATGTGGGGTCCTTACTTCCAGCTGGTTTGAAGACACCAGAGCTCCAGAGCACTGGGCACATACACAGTTACAGGTGAGCAGAGTGTGAACAGCAGACAAGATCCTCTTGCCTAAAGAGTGGCCCCTTGCCACTTGCCTCTTGTGGCAAAATTATGCCTTCTTGAAGGAATCCAGCCCATAATTACCCAGTTAAATAATTATCTGCTCCTTTAAGTGGATGAGACTGAGATAATCATGACTGAAGTAAGAAATTAACTGCTGGCCCTATTGGCATTTCTGTGCCCAAACCCTGCAGAACTTTTCATTCAACTCTATTCCACCTATGATGCTCTCACACTATATTCCGGCTGACTATTCCAGGCTATTATATAAGCCCTTTGACACTGGTCTATCCCAAATTTCTCCCAACTTCCACACTTTTTGTCACAGCCAAGTTTCTGCAGGAAACAAACAACTTTTTCATTGAGGCCAATTAGCTCAAGAATGTCAAAAGAAAAAAAAAAAAATCAAAAGGCTTTGGGGCAGTGACAAGAGCAATAGAGAGGCCAACAAAATGAAAGGGACTCGTTCTGAACATGCTTTTGACTACGTCAGAGACAATTCCCAACGGAATGAAACAAGAAAAACATTCCTTGAGAGATTCGAGGTCTGTCATGAATTCCCAAGGCACATTAAGAAGTCTCACTCTCCCCTCTGTCTCTCATTCCTTTCTGAGGTACATCATGAGCTCCAGAAGGAGGATGATAAGTCTGTACATCACCCACCCATTATCATACAGAGGATGATAAGAGATCTGTACAGTGGCCCCAGACACTCGAAGTCACAATGTACCAAGGGTTAGGGAACCCTACAATTATGCTCCATATTTGCTCATATTTTTGGGGGAAAAACAACAGAAATCAAAATTTTATTTGATAATATTTTCTTTGTGGATGAGATACTGGGACTCCTTCTCTCAAGAAACACTCACTTGGATTCCTTGCAAAGTAACTGGTTTGTGCCCCTGCTGCTCCATCCTTACAAGAAGCATAATCTGTTTTCCTCCCAGAAGGACACATTTGTCCCATTACGTGCCTATATGTTGATAAATTTGCTGATGACTGAACTTTGGAATGAACTTCAGGATACTGCAATCTCTGTTTTTCCCACCACCACAATGCTCATCACTGACTTCATGTCCAGGGTGAGGAGCCCCACCAGAACAACAGACACCTCTTTTTTCCAGACTTGGAGACATCAGACTCACAGACTTGTCAGTATTAGAACCAAAGCTCACCTTTCAAGTTGTTTGAAGTATGAATTCAAAGGATTACTAAATATCAGTCTTAGAAGGAATAAGGCTTCTATAGGGAAAAAAAAAACATCACTGGTTTCCAGCTGAGCTTTTTTTAATGACAGACTTTGCACTTCCTAATCTGTTTGGGAAATAAATGCCACATGGCATGTTAATATACTGAGCAAGGGACAGTCAGGCTTCCAGCAAATAATTCATAATGACATCTTTTGGGTTAGATTTTATGATGCTCTTTGTAGGACAATGCCACGAGTTGGTCTTGAGTATTTCACCATGAGAACAAAATATTCCTCCTGACATCTAGCTCTGTGTTCATGGGCTCATTTTTTCTGATGATTAATTCTGAGTTCATGTAGAGTGTGTTCAAGATTACACGGATTCATATTCAGTTGACCATATCTGAGAGGATTATTTTAGTGTGCCCCAGTTTATGGCCCATGAAACATGATCCCTCTTGTCTCTCCATGTCTCTCCCTCTGCCAGCAGTATTATTCTACACAACCAGTGCTGAGAACTTGTATTATCAGCATAAAAGCAGAAAACAGCTATTCTTTTCTATGAAAACCAGCTCTCATTCAGTGCCTTAAACTTGCTTTGCTCTCAGAGCCAACAGCCAAGCAGAAGACATCAAAATATCAAAACGTTTTGAAGGAAACGGCCTTAAGAAAAAAATCTGCATTTCAGGTTTGCCACAGTCTTGATCACTTTTGGTGTATCTAGCACGTATTTCTGCTGTTACTAGGGATACTAATCTGAACAAGATTAAACACAGTGGAAATACCCTGATACCACCTGAAGCCATTGTTTGTGTCTCTGAAGAGCTGTGACACATGGATTACACTGGAAGGTGTTTCCATCTCTACCCAAGAGACTGGTGCTGGCAGCTCCGTGCTGATCCTGGCAGCCAGCAGGCAGATGTGCTGTCTAATAGTTTTGGCAACTTCTGACTATCTTTCCTATCATGGCATCATTATCTTGAGCTGACTGCCAGCTGGCCTGGACGGTGCTGGATACATGAAATGCAGAGAAGCTTTCAACTGACAACACCCTGTAAATTATACATAGCACCGTTATTTCATGTGCAGCCCCCTAAGATCTCAGAGCAATTTAAGGACAGAAATCAGGTCCAAAGCTGTGACCCTTACTTAACAAGCGTTAGCTAATTAGAAACTGTCCCATTGAAATAAGCAGAGTTCCTCGAAGAAGTCTGTTTAACGCGCAGCTGCACAATTTAAAAAATGAAAATAAAAGTATTACTTACACTGGGGTTGTTTCTCAAAGCCACAGTTCTACTATATCCCCTTGGTGCTGTACCAAAGTAACAGAAATATGGAGTATTCCTATTATAAAAAAACCCATTCCTGGTCACTAACACAGTTACTTTGGAACCGACAAATAATCGTTTCTCCAGATCTTCAGGCAACCTACAACACACTTATGTTTTGGTAAGTTCCTCAGTTCCCACAACTCAACAGCTGAACCAGAACTTCTGCTGCACACAATTGCCTGAACCAACAGGCAGCGCAACGTGCTCGTGAGAAAGAGATGGATTTGAACTCAAACCTTTAAAGTAAAATCCCTCCAGCAATGAGCCGTAGTAAGCTACTGTTGCTCAGTATCATTACTGCTGTGACCAGAGCTGCTGGGATTTTCTGTTGGTATTATCACGCATCCCTTCCCTCACGTGTCACTGCGACTGCTCACAGAAAGCAGAGGTTATATGCACTGTTCTATTGGAACAGAGAGCGCCTTTCACAGCCCCTCAGCAATTTTATTTTCCTTTGACTGATGCTGTCAACACATTATCTGAAGTCTGCCTGCAGAGCAAGGGCTCGGTGAGAGTGTTTGCATTGCACTTGTGCGTTACACTGCACCCTGCTCGGGCACCCTCTGCCCATCACTCACCGAGCCCACTTTCTGATCACTTGACTGCCATTTGGACAAAGCCCAACTCCAGCCCTCTCTGAGCACACAACACAGCCAAAGAAGGAAAGATAGTCTTTTTCAGTTCAGTTTTCAGCTGCAAGTCAATGAATTGTGTGGTTATTGGTCCTTTTTTGAAAATAGAGCTTTTCTATAAATACTACACTTGCAGAAAAGATCAGAACCACTTTTTTATTCACTCATTTCGGGGAAATTCAATATGCAGCCTGCAGAATGCTTCTTTTGCAGATAGGAGTTAGACTAGCTTTCAGTAACTAATAAATACAACACATACACTTCATCAAAAGATCCTAAGTACAGTACTGCTGTGCAGTAGCAAATCAAGCTTCTTTTTTGTTGTTGTCTCTGAGCATTATTACCGTAGTTGATGTATTCATGGAATTCCTTAGCTGGTCACAGAAAAGAAAGCACACCTTAATGTTGACTAGCTGACATTACACTGTGACAGTGAACAGCAAGGAATACTCTGTGCATCTGGAATCACAGTGGAAATGCATCTTATCCAATTTTCCAGGAAAGAATTTGGCCAGGACATCAGAGTACAGAGTCTCTTTGCTAAGTGTGCTACTGGAGCATTACTCACAGCAACTCCTGCCCAAGGCTTGTGAGTCACCACCAAAGAGAGGAGGGACCTCACCGTCCCCTGACAGCGAATGGGGGGACGGCCAGTGCAGATGTACAAGGTAAAGAATTACTTCTCAGCTGCCAACAGCTCCACCAGCACTTGGTTTTCCCTGCCATGGCTTTCTTCCATCTGTGGCTTGTGACAACTGAGAGCAGTTAATGGACAGCATGAAAGAGATTTGCCAGTCCATGGCACTGGAGTGGCAGAAGTGAGAGGCAAGTACAGGACTGCCACAACAAGGATTTGTTTCCTTTCCATTGCTGAGCTCCTTTTCCCTAACACTGCTTTGCTTTATTCAGCATCCAATACCTGGGTTCTGCAAACTAATAATACAATTCCACACAAATGCAGATGTACAATACACAGAGATACAAAAAGCATGTATATATTTTTCTGTAGAGGAAATATGGTATTTATGCTTTATAAGATGAACAAGGAGAAGAGAAAACCAAGAATTCTGGGCTATTGCCCAAACCACACAGCTTTGAAATCAGCGGTATATTGAAAAAAAACCCACACAACAAAAAACCCCCTATACTTCCTTCCAAGAAAAGTGTCTAAGTTTTCCAATTTGTTTACGACTGATGTCTACCCACAAGAGACTAAATTCTGGGCTGGATGAGACTGGACTGGCATACAACACCAAAAAGCTCTCCTTCCTGAACTGGGGAACAATATCTTAAGTGTTTGTACATGGAGGCAGACCTGGTGTTGCAGAACTTTTTCCCAAAACTGCTCTGCTTTTAATTTCCAATGAATCACCAAACACATCTGTAGGCTACTACTCTTCCAGACCAATGTTCTCATTTTTTTTATTCTCAGAACTCATCTCTCTTTTCCTGACACCTGCTCACTGCTCCCTCTGAAATACAGTCCAAAAGTATTCAAGTACTTAGAAGTATTCAAGTTTCTTTCTCTGGAAGTCTCTTCTTAGCTCTGACTTTAATTAAATTGTATTGTATGTGATGTAGAAACAAGTGAAGTTAGAAATACAGTAATTAAGGTAACTTGACTCTCTAACAGAGAAAGACAGGATCTCTAAATGCTTAAGCTAGGCGAGGAATCTGATACAGTTCTGCACAGGAACAATATCCAGATGATACAAATACAACTGCAATATATCCCTAATTGCCCCAATCTTTAAGTAGTATTTAACTCTAAGAGTCTGTGCTAATATTAGCATCATTTCTCTGGAAAGCTCTGTTATTGTCTACCACAATGGAAACAATCCTTAGTATCAGCTACATCTTTGCTCAGCTTTGAGCCAAGGAATCACTTTGGTGAATCCTCCCTTAAGACCCTAAGTCCCAGATCTGTCAAGATACTGAAAGTAAACCTAAATTGCAAACACTATCACTTCCCACTTCCAGACTGCAGGCGCCAGCCCAGAAGCTGGGTTTGGAAAGAAGCCTGGTCTGTACCCCAGGAGCTCTGAGGGAACATCACCTACTCCTCACATGCCACTACTGTTTTCATCTTAAAGCTATCAGGGAGTTGTTTTTCCTCTGAGACAACACCAGAGGTGTGCTGGGGTGTCAGGCCAGAGACCAACTCCCGCTAATGGCTTGTTCTTCACCTGGGTTTGGCGATGATGCTACTGCAAACTCTTTGGTCAGGAAGCCAGGGCCAGGCTGCATCTAAAGAAATGACTTAGCCTTTCACCTGCCAGTCATTGCTGGGGTCATTGCCCAAGACCTTGCAACCTCCAGATTAGAGGTGGGACTTGCTGGTGGGGAGGTCTCCATAGCAGGACAGCAGCATAATGCAGCTCCCTGCCACCCTCCTTAATGCAGTCTCCAGACATTACGGTGCCATTCATGTTTTTGGTGTTTGGTTTTGTTTTTTTCACAGCAGAGGAGGGAATTGAACTATCTTCATTTACTCAAAGCAAAAAGAAGCTAAAAACTTGGCCCAGGACCAACAGGTGGCCAGTAGCAGAGTAGGAATAGGAATACAGCTCTCCTGAGACTGATGTCCTGAGCTCTCAGAGGATGCTCTGCACGCTCAGATGAAGCACAGCCTGATAACATTATGTATGACCATTTCCCTGCTTATGCTGGGGCCTTTCATCTCTGAGACTTCACAGCTCTTGCTGTCCTGTGTTTAACCTTGAGCTAAGCAGATAATTTATGGCCATACCAATTCCAAAAAAGAAAAGGAAAAGCTGCAGTGCTATATTTGAAGTGAAGTCTGGCAAGACGTCCTGCTCTCTCTCCACAAGTACTTTATGGCAAAGCCTGAAACGGTTTCCCGGGATGTCGTATATCTGGCATGAATCCCTGCCAGGCAAAAATCTTGTCTTGTTTAATTAGCTCTCACAAATTTTCACCATCCAGCTTTCTCACTGAGGTCTGAACCACAGCTCCTGCTGTCCAGAGACCATGGGGAGCGAGACACCACGTCCAAGGCCACTGCTGGTGGCCCGGCTGTGAAAACGCCTGATGGAAACTCATCTCATTAAACTTTCGAAGATGGATGCTCTGGCATCGGACCAGCTCTGAGCTCTCAGCTGGAGTTTCTGCTGGCCTCCAACTCTCTCTTTGTAATATTTTAGCATTTGCCTGCTGGAAAATGACTTGTAAGAATGCTCTCTAGTGCCAGTGTTTGGAACCAGAGCTGTTTCCAGCATTCCCAAATCCTGGGATGCTCAGAGCTGATGTGCTGACTCAGATCACTTGAGACAAGCAAGTTAGTGAAAAGTTCAATCCAGTGGTAATGAGATCTGGTGGAATTAGACATCTGTATGATTTATTCTGTGTTTTGTAATCAGTGCAGAGTGTTAATGTCATCCATTTGCTCCCAAACCCCGGCTTAGAAAAGAGCAAGGCTAGTCAAAGCAAATGGCTCCAAACCTTCTGATGTCAGCCTCTTTTCTTTGTGAAAGGAGTGATTCCAGATCTCTGCAGAGTTGCCTGGCAATTTAATCCTATCTCTCAATAAGTATTTATTTATATTGATTATTAATTAGTTCAGCCACATGATGTTTCCCAGCTCCCTGCTAGAGAGACTGACATTTTTTATCAAGCATATCAGTCAAACTTAACCCAACAGGTGTTGAGATGAAAGCTGTGATCAGGAAATACAGACATTTTGTGAATGAAAATTCACTACATTCAAAGGGTTTTGAAGATTCACTGACAGTAAATGATATGGTTTGCTGAATCCAAAAATCATCAGGGTTTTCCAGGGCCCCCTGCCTTCTCAGTTGCCTTCTGCACACCACAGAATCTTTACCAATAATTCCTGGAAAACACATTCTTGTCTCCTGAGCTCTGTGGTCTCCATTACATAGGTTTTTCAAGGCCCAATCTGTCATATAACATAATCTGTTTATAACCTAGAGAGAATATGTGATGGAACAAGAAAGCTTATGGCTCTGGTAATCTGGAAAGCCCTCTAGCACACAGCAAAACATCAGGGGAGCAACACAACACCAGGGCTTGCCACAAGCATACAAGGAACTGGATGTGTCCGTGCATCACGGAGCAGAGACCTTACTTTGTTTCCTGTAACTCAAGTGGGACAAGAGCCCTTCACAGCACATCTTCTTTTTCTTCAGTTTTCATTGCAAGGCAAAGTTAACACTGAATGACAATCACTCCAATTACTCAACAGGCTTGTCTTCTCCATCAAGGAAAACAAAGAGTTGGTGCTTTTGAGGTGATGTATCATATTTCCTTAACTGAATCCTATATGTCGTTCCCCAGTTTTTGATACAAATACTTCTATTTTTCCCCCATACTGCTTGTGATCAAGTGAGAATCTTTCCTTATTCCTGCCTGTACTGTTGGATATTTCCCTTGGATTTTTTTTTAACCGCATCTAGCACTTTCATAGGAAAAGAACGACTGCTAAAAATCCATTACCATGGTTTGGCCAGAGTCCAAAATTTTAGCTACCAAGAATGTTAAATCCTCCATCTGTTTGCTAGTTAGATAATGTTACCTTTGAGCTTTCCTTTGGCTGCTAAAGACACTTTATCTGCCTTAAATGTTGCAGAAAATTACACTTCAGGTCAAAGCCTGTGTGCCATTAAATAAGGTGGGGGAGGGAAAGGTTCTTGCTATAAATTTCCACCCTTAGTTCCTCCCAGCTCTTGGTACATTCAAACACAGAAGAGTCCCGAGCTGAGTGTAATCATACTAGTGACCTGGGTAATTGATGGTGAATGATGGATATGTTGAGCTAGACTCTAATCCACTCTTAAATATTTGCTTGACTTTTTAAAAATCAAGGGAATACCCCAAAGGGAAGGAAGTTCTTTTGCACAGGAGAGGCTAAGCAGCCACGGTGTGCTCAAGCGAACATTTGGCTAAGACATTACTTCGTGCCTCAGCTGGGGATGCAGCCTGGGCAGCGAGGCCCAGCTCGCTCCTCAGTGCCAAGTCCTGGCTGCAACATCCATCAGACACCTCCAGGGAGAGGTGACTCAACTGCTTTCACTGACGTGATCCCACTGAGGGCAGGCCAGGAGGTGAGCTTGCACAACTCCTGCCTCCACCATTTATCTCCTCACTTCTCATTACAGCTGATGGGACACACAGCCAGCCACCTTCTCCCTGAGGAGCGTGCTGGATGTGGAACTCGCACGACTGACATGCATAGGAGTTTTCCTTATGGCTTCAACCACAACCTCTTTCCACCCACTATCTCACCAGAGAACAGGGGCTGCTCCCAAATCACATCATAACTTTCCTTCTGTCCATGACCCCACTACGGCTCTCTGGCCTGGCGCATCAGGTGCCTTCCACACGAGTGCTGGACATTGTCCAAGCTGCCTCCTGTGCTCCCCAAGGAGGCAGCAGCCCCTGCTGAGAAAAGCTAACAAGGAACCACTAAGCACAACTGCATGTGACACTGACAGCTAGTTATCAGGAAGGATTAAACCATGACCCCAAACCCACAGAAATTCAGGCACTGCCTGTAGCAGATCCAGCACATATCTGCCTCTGGTTAGGTCTCCACACTCTCCAGGGCTGCGTGGCTGGACAGGATTGGTCAAAACCAGGAAACAATGGTTGACCAGAACATAAAATCTGAGATGCAATTGGTCAAGACCAGAGACAACTGTTTTAGGTCAGTATGAGGATCCCTGCACTCCACACTTGGGACGACATTAGTGTGAGGCTGGCCTTGCCAGTCAGTAACTCTTCCTGGGTAGGAAGAGCGGCAGGGATGCAACTCCATGCCTGAAACAGGAGGTACAGACCAGCCTGCTGCCTCTCTGCAGTTGGGAGAAAGGTTTCCATCCAGCCCTGACAGGAGTTTCCCACCATCCAGCCAAGTTTCCTTTGCAGCAGCTGTGGGACTTAACTTTTAGGGCTAGAAAGAGATTTCTAGGCACAGAGCCCCATCTGCAGCAAAGTCAAAGTGACCCTGACAGCCACTGTGGGAGGTCAAGAGAAAAATGCCTGGAATACATGGAGTTGTCACTCCGTCTTCTCCATCAAAGAACGAGTTGGCAGGCAAGAAGACTGGCCTGGCTGAACAGAGAGCACTGGCTGGAATTCAGGAAAAAAAAATAAGAGTTTATGACCTTTAGAAGAAGGGACAGGCAACTCAGGCAAGCTACAAGAATATTGTGAGGTTATGCAGAGAGAAAATTAGAAGTGCCAAAGCCTAACTAGAAATTAATCTGGCTACTGCAATAAAAGACAATTAAAAAAGCTTTCTATAAATACATTTACAGCCTTTATTGGATGTGAGGGGAAATGTAGTGACTAAGAAAAAAGCTGATGTACTCAATGCCTTCTTTGCTTCAGTCTTTAATGGCAAGATCAATTGCTCTGTAGGTACCCAGACCCGTGAGCTGGAAGACAGGGATGGGGAACAGAATGAAGCCTCCCTATACAAGGGGAATGGTCAGTGACCTGCTACACCACTTCCAGACACACAAGTGCTGAAATGACCTTATCACTCTACAGCTCCCTGTAAGAAGGTTGAAGTCTGGTGGAGAACAAACCCTTCTCCCAGGTAGCAAGGGATAGAACAAGAACAAATGGCCTCAAATGGTGCCAGGGGAGGTTTAGATTGGATATTGGAAAAAAATTCTTCTTCACCAAAAGAATAAAGCCCTGGCACGGGCTGCCCAGGGCAGTGATGGAGTTACCATCCTGAAGGTATTTAAAAGACGTGTATAGATGTGGCCTTTGGGGACATGGTTTAGTGGTGGACTTGGCACTGATGGATTAACAGGTATACTGGTTGATCTCAAAGGTCTTTTCCAACCAAAACAATTCTAAGATTCATTAAGAGCTAAAGAAAGCACCAGTATAAGCACGAAAGACATAGAGGTGGGAGACACTAAAAAGGTCATCCTGCAGCTCGAAATCACAGCTCCAAATCTGGCCTTATACAGAGCAACCACAATTCATTAGACATTGCTGTAGTTGTGAGTGCCTTAGGGAAAAGTCCCTGAAAAATATGTAATGGAGAAACATCTGCAGAACAGTTGTGCAAGAAAGGCAGCTCCCCAGTCTGCATGATTTCCAGGTATACACAGGGTATCAAGGGTCACCAGTTCTCTTGAGCATATCAAATGCATGAAAAGACAAGCAAAGATAACATGTGCCTGGATTGTGCAAATCCCTTCTTCAGTACTACACCAGCATTGTGTAAATGACCACGACCAGTCCTGCTCCTTCCACAGAGAAACCAAGCCTGGTTGCCACCACTGACCTAGGAAGTGTGAATGAACCGTTTGTTTGGAGAGAGATGAAAGGAAGCGTGCAAATGAAGCTTGTCTCCATCACCACGACAGATTTACTTCTTCAAGTGGCCTCAAGTAGCCTTGGAAAGGAAATCTGGAATGTTGTAACATTCATAAATATTTGACTGTTCTGTCTTACCTTGAAAACAGGCAGAAACTCTATCCTAAAGAAAGCACTCCCAGATTGAACAGTCATTTTGTTAAGCAGGCCATGACCTGGGGAACTAGGTATTGGTGACATTTAATCTGTATCTATATCTATGCACATGTACAAACACACAATAAAATGCAGTGGTTGTCCCAAGGAAAGCCTGGCAAGCATTTAAAAACAGAGCTTAATCTAAGCTTGGCTACTTAGACTTACAAATGAAGTCTTGTAAGTTTTAGAAACAAATCAGAAATATTTTAAACCTGTTAGAGGCAATAAATCATTAGTTCTTCTTTATTTTAGTTAGCCCCAGAAATCTAAAACATTTTATTATTTTCATTAGAGCACAATATCCAGTGTTTTAGGTGCCTCCTATCTGATTTAACACCGATCAGTTATGGCAAACTCCCACCTTTCATTCAGACTTCCCACCTTGCCACCACAGTTGAATTTGAGAAGAAACAAACAAGAAGTGCTTGTGGAGAGAATAGTGAATGGGTATTTTAAGATGCACCATGTAACGTGATATGCAATTTAAAATTTCCACCACTGAGCAGATCCAACACAAACCCCTTCTGCTCCTGTTGAGATGGAGTAATTCAGTACCTGTGGTGCTGCTGGCAGCTACAGAGAAGGAGAAAAAATAAATAAACTCAAGGAGTTTCCTTCTTGAGATACTAAAGAATCTGAACACACTCACCCAACACAAGCCCCCCTACTTTCAATGGGTATGAACTACATTTAAAACAGTTTGGTTGCTCAGCTAATGAAAGATGCTGGCTCTTTAACTGAAAAAGATGTAATTTGGATCCACAGGAGATTTCCTCCACCAGCTGGTTTTGAATGCTGTGGTACTCTCTCCACTGGGTATAATTAGGTTGCTGTAACCTAAACAGCCCTTCCACTCCCATCACTTTAATGTCCCCCAAGATGATAAACAGCATTAAGGCCTCATTTCTGCAGCCTCTAGATCAAGAAATATGTATGATTATATGTATATCTTAAATGCTTTTCCTTGTGACCACAGAATGAGCAACAATTATTTCACTGAAATGAATTGCAAAATCTGACACACTCTGCTTTAAGTCTTTCAAAACCATATTAACCACTGGTTTAATGATGTGGCAGGAGCCACATCTTATTCAACATAGTGTGATATCAAGCTCAGTGGAGCCAGGAACCAGTCTAGCCTTCATGTCAATCAATAAGAATAATAAAGAGGAATGCCAAAAAGGAAAAGCATTTGTCATATCTCAATTGCTTCTTTTACAAGAAAATATACTGTGCATTGAGTACCATGATAGATGTACACAGATATTGAGTCTGCTTTTTCCCATTCACAAACATTTCAGTAAATCAATTAAAAAAGGAAATAAAACAGAAAACTGGTTTTGTTTGTCCAGGACAAATGTTTTGAAATGTATTTGCAAAATTATTTTTCATCAGTTAAATTATAGATTAAGTATTCTGTTCTTGGGTTTCTATATTCTTCTGTATGCTATAGAATACTCACTGAGTACAGAAGACCCTTAGGAAAGGAGTTAGATAATTTGTGGTGGTCAGTATGACGTGAGAAAAAATAAGTCAAAAAAGAGTTGTTTTCTTTCTGACATTATTCATCATTAGTTGGTAAAATGACTGTTTACAGTAGTAAGCCAAGGGAGATTAAGTTCCTGCTTATAGAACTAGAAATACGTAATATTAATAGAAAACACCTCAGTTTGAAAATTGACTACACTGAAAGATGTCAAAAAGTAGCTGTAAAAATAGAGAACCATCTGTGGTGGGAGCCTTTTCTAGCAAAAAAAAAAATAAAAATTACAGGGATTGGTAACAAGCCCAACACCAGTCAACATTTTCATCCATGATTTGGAAGTTCTTGAAATGCTGCCAATAAAATCCACATGCACGAGACAGACTGTCAGCATGACAACTCTGAAGACATGGAGCCATCTGAACAGATTTGCCTCTTGAAACGAAGCAGGCAGGAAGACACCAACACCCAGAGAGACTTTTTCAGATGGGAAGACCAGGCAGGGCTCCTGGAAGGTGAACCTTGATGCTCACTGCTGACCACTGACCCCACTCTCGTCACGCTGCTCTCCTGGACTGGATGTACAGGATACCTGGCTCAGTATCACAGCATGGTGAGACTGAGCTGAGACCATCATGCACGGCTCCAGGGATGTGCCTTCAAAAAAAGCATCTGCAGGTGCAATGTGACTCATGAAAACTTGTGGCAGGTCGCTTCAGTGTGGATTTTTTGATGTCTAATAGCAACTGAGCACACACACTTCTGCTTTTCCTTCGTTAGGGCACTACCAAGATTTCCCTTCTCTTCCTGGCTGTGTGTTCAGGTAAAGTACAGCTTAAAGATCTTTAAAACTCTTCCTGTCTTTACGAAATTGAGGGAGAGGAGGGTGATCAGGCAGACACACAAATGCAGTTTCAGTACATAAGACTTGTTTTCTCAAGAAACCACAAATAGAAAGAAGAGCAACAGGGTAATTCAAGGATCAGGAAACAAGCCTTGCAGTAGGAGATTTAAGTAGGTTGGTCAATGTAGTGTGAGATGGAGATGGACTGACTGCAGTTATGCACATCTTTGCTAGGAAAACTTGTGGAAATGGACAGATTCCTAAGCTCAGCACAGAAAGGCACAGCTCAGTCAGGAGTGAGATGAAACACATGGCAAACAGAAAGAAGGTACTTCATTGATTTATTTATTTAGTCAGTTGCAAGTAAAAACTACTGGAAGAGCCCATCAAAAGGGAGGTGGAGAGAGATCCCTCCATGTCCTTAAGATGACTCCAGATGCCATGAAGATGATTTTAATAGACTCCATATTACTGGTTATCTGCAGGACAGGAGCGGATGACACTGTCCCACCTGGTTCTGGAATTCTTTGTGACATCTGTTTGCCTTAGGGCCACACTGACTCACACAGGATGAAACCCCACAGGGGCTCGCATTGGCTCTTACAGTCTCCTGGTTGTGGACTGGGACAGGGGGTGAAGAAAGTGGGACAATCTCTACAGTGCCTCTCTGAATACAGCAGCTCAAGGTAGTTCAGTGGGAGAGGTGGATCTTCTGTGGACCTGAAGGCACCCAGCACCCTCCAACATTTGGTCTTTGACATCTTCCTAAGGCTTTCTATCCTTCCCCGTTCATCCTCAAGACAACCTGACCAGTGAAGCATTAGCCTAGGGATGGAGGGCAGCTGCAAAGCATTGTCACTCCCATATACAATGCCCTGCTAATACTCAGTGCTGCTTCTGTCAATACCATTACCTCTTTTTCTGATGTTTCAGAAGGAGGAAGATTGAGTTTTATCCAGAGTAACATAGCAGAAATACCACTCTGCTAAAGAATGGCTCTGATTTGTTGCAGAAAAGGCCTCACAAACTGACAGTTTTTGTCTGATTTTCTCTGGGCAGTGGGGGAAGGAACATATTTTCTCCTCCAAAAGCATTCAGCAAATTTGTACTGCGGTCAGCTAATTTTATTACTTCTCATAAATGTCTGTTCCTGTAATGCTCTCAAGGTATTTTCATAATTCTACCCTGGGAATTACAAATCAACTTTCTCTTTGATAAAGTAACCTGCAGTATTTTATTTTATTTTTTATGTTATGAACAGCTGAAAATGTATGACATCCCATAAAATGTCTGGGTTAGGCCTTTGAATATTGCTTCTTTTAAGGAGTCTTTTAGCATTGAAGCAGAGAAATACAGTCCAAGGATTGGGGTCTATTAAGCAAAAAGAGGAAAGGAAATCCTTAAAGCCCATGTCTAGAGTGTCTTTAAAGTTGCTTTTCTGTATTCCAAAGGGATCTAACTTCCATTTAATTAAATTCTTGTTTAAGAAAAAGGAACCTGGATTATTTTATTTATTTATACCTTTTTGCAGAAGTTTATGATGAAGTATATTAGGGAGGGGAGAGGAGAGACGTGCTCCCCAAAGACAATACATATTTAAGTAATGAAGTATTTTACTAGAGAGCCTAAAAATTGGCCTCATGGCCTCAGAGGCAGAGCCACAGCGTCTCTCACATAGCAACAACTGCAAGCAGAGGAAAGAGCCCTCTACACTTAAACAAGCCAGGCTGCATTTTCATTTAATTACCTCTGAAATCACAGGCTGGGGAGCATTGCTGAGGTACTTGGCCAGTTTTCTGTCATGCAATTGTTATGAGAATTTTACAAGGCTAATTTTGACCTTTTTTGATCATTTTATATCTAATTCTGACTTCAGGCAGTACCACATCTGTTTGTAAACAGGAGAGGCTGTATACAGTTAGCCAGCATTTCTTTTACTACATTTAGGGATATAAATGACACCCAAAGGATTTTATATTTTAAACTCAACAAGCAAACCATATTCCCCAGTAGTAACTCTGGCTCATGACTGACTCAGTATCTCTGCACTTGGAGAAATAATAGGAAAAAAAGACATGTGTCCCAGAGGAGCATTTCTTAGCATATCCTTCCACTCTCCCTGCTTCAGGGAATTCTTGAACCAGGGGTTACACTTCAATCATAACTTTAATGAGCCACTGGTGAGCTTATCTTCTGTGCATGTGTCAGAACTTTCTGTGGAACCACTAGAAAGAGCTATTAACAGAAGAGGATTCACCAGCTCCCTCCTTTCTTGACACAGCAGTCCCAAAGCAGCAATGGTCTGTGACTGCATGTTCTCCTCTTTCGCTGAAGTTTGCATAAAGAGTGTAAGAGGTAAAACTTCTTCAGATTCCCATAAAAGATTATTCTCTTCTGTTTAAGACTCAAGATGTTTCATGATATCAGATCTAGCAATAGCTCCCTCTGTTACCGATTTTTAGGGGGATGGTGGTCACCTGGTTCCTCACAACACAGTCCCACAACTACAGTGAAGTCCAAGGATGCTTCACCACCCCGACCCCTTGCCCAGCCCTAATGAATGTACTACAGACACAGTTTTTCAAATATAAATACCTTAATCATATAATTTCTGGTACTGGACTTACTTAAAGGTTCGCAACTCCATGAGAATAATTTCCTTTAAAAATGCCACAGATCCAGCCAAGCCTCCTTGGTTTGCCATTATCACCATCAGATGCATTGACCATATCAGAAGAGAAAAAAAATGCCCATTTTTCAAATGCTGAGAGTGGAGACACTCTGCAATCAAGCAAATCTTTAACTGAGGGATGACTGGAAAATTTCTAAAAGCTTTTGGACTAAAAGGAAAACTAAGGATACACACACACTGAGTTTTGAGAAAAGACAGGGAATGCTTTCAACACCCCTGTTTGGAGGCTTCCTCTCTGAGGCTGCAGACACGCCTGCACATGCCAGGCAGGTTAACAGGGCAGTTAACAGAACATCAGGTACTCAGCACCACAACCTGCTCAGGGAGACCTCAGGGAGACTGAGAAGCCAACATGCTCTCCACTGCTCTCAGCTTGCTTTTTAAGAGTGATGTAGACATTTCCCATAAATCTGAGTTAACCCTATAAGCCTGGGGAGCCAGAGTCCCAAACTCAGCTCGGGACTAAGAAGGTCTTTGCAGCATTAGCTCATTCTAAACAATCAAACCTGTTTCTTGAAACATTTGTGGAAATTTATGAGGCTCTGGTGGGTGGGAACCTGAAATAGACACCGTGCTCTTCTTTTCAGTGCAAGGATGATTTATGCTGCCAGGCAGCTCCTTGGCATGAAGCCAGAACAGATCGATCAGATGCGAATAACAAATGTTGTAAAACTGAGTAAACCAACTGCAATGTGAGCATTGGCTCCCCGAGCACGTGGGCCCTAATGGGGAGCAACAGGTGCATAACATAATTACAAGCAAGGAGGAAAACAAGAGGTATGTACACAGACAAACCTCCCAAAGATCGCACTCATTCCCATAAATCACTGTGACAACTACAATACCAACCAGGAATAAGAAGAAAAAAAAAAAAAAAGAAAAAGAAAAATAAAAAAAGAGGGAGATACATGCATGGAAAAAATGTCACAACAGATCGAACAACAGAACAACAGAATTGGAAGCAGCCGTGTTAATCCCTCATGGACTATCTCACCATAATGATTATTTATTCCTTACAAATGGGAATTCTAATCTGCTGATTTTGTGGTTGCATTTTTGTGGCTTAACATTCCACATGTCAGAAGAAACATCGGCCTCCACACCCTGCCTAAATCCTCCCCTGGTTAAATTGATCACATGTGTGACACACAAACTGAATGGCCACATGCAAACATCTCATCTCTGATGGGCTGAATCCTGTTTATCCTTAAAATAAAGGGGAGTCTAATCATCCTATCCTCACTTCTGCAATGTGAATTTCTTTCTAAAATGCCATTGTAATAATTTTGTCCACCACAAAAAAATCCAACAGAAAAAAACCCCAAAGAAAACACCATAACATTATCTTGGATCCCAGCAGCTATTTACTAAACATTTCTTTATCTAACCAACCAAAAAACCCCAAAAACCACTCCCTCCCTGAATATACACATGTAAAAGATTTGCATGTGATTTGAGTGGTGTTCTACTGCCCATTGGTTTGTAGCCAGGATAGCACCCTGGAGCTCAATCTTTCAATGAATCCAGAATTTGCCTGTCTACAATTAGACAACTGGCTTATTTGATTCCAAAATGATGAGAACCAGAGGATCAGCACCATTCAAAACCTTTCTTGCAAACTCATGATATCAAGCCCCACCAACCTCACCAAGACCTACAACATGACAGATTATTCCTTGGTAATTTCTCCTACCAGGAGTAGCCAGGCTTGTCTCAGCATAGACTGGAGGATGCTCAGAGTCCTTAGAGGAACATTACACATAAATTAACTTTCCGTGGAGCTTGTTTGGGTGGGGAAGGCTTTCAAACATTTTGTTGTTGATGATGCAGATCAAAGCTTATTTAGATATCCTGCTGACGGACAGTGTCTTGCCCTTCTGGGATGAGCAATGCAATGCCTGGCTCTGCTTTCTCACACCCTCTGGAGCATGAAAAAAAAAATCGCTATTGCTCTCAGGTTTGGCAGTGTAGCATAATAAAAACCATTTTAATAGAAAGCAGCCTCCCAAAAATCACAGAAGATCTATGAACTGATTTCCCCACACGCGCTGTTTGCACTTCTGGTCTTTACCACACAGTCTGGTGGCTTTTCCTGAGCTTTGAGCCACATCAACTGCACAAAAGCCACAGAAAAGCTCCAGCTCTGTACTTCCCTGGTGTTGTCCTGTGAATCTGTCTTCCCCAAAACAAAAAGCTGCCAAACTGATGGAGAGGTCTGACAAAATTGACACCAGGTGCCTCCTCTGCCCAGGCTGATGGGATCACTATCCTGTGAGCTCTTAAAGCTGGAGGCTCTGTCAGCATGTGATACTAAAGCACAACTGATGGTGCAGAAGGGTGTGCCAAATAGCTGAATTGTAGCCTTCCTCTAACATACCAAATAACAAGGCAAACTCAAACTAAATTAGAAGGCAAATGGTGGATTAAGTAATATAACAATCGTCATATGTATTAAATTTGGTATTTTACTACACCAGGATGTTAGTAATGAAAACAATCCTTTCACTGCTCAGCCTCGTAAACCCACAAAAGAAAGTGTGTTCGTCAGATCCCTCTGTCCTGTCATCCAGGGGATGGTTTGTAGCAGCAGGCCACATGAAAATGAGAGTAAAGATAAAGACAAGTGCAAAGTAGGTTAAAACACTCCCAAATTAGCTGTCTGCATCCAGTTACATCAATGAGAGCATTTCCAGCCCAGCTGGTACTCAGCTGCTGGAGGACGTGGAGAAAGATGGTGAATCAGAATAACAGCAATTTATTGATTAGAAGTTGCACTTCATTAGAACAATTTGCTATTAAATTCCACAGTGCTTTTCTCTTGCAGATCTAAACAGTTATTAATTTTCACAATGCACATTGAATCTGCCTAATTAAATAATTATTAAAGTGATATTTTTCTTCTGGGAACTGCTGTCACAGCTCCAAAACATTTTGCAGATGATGTTGGTTTTGACAAAATTATTGAAAGGGAAAATTCTATTTCAATCAGTTGGACACCATAATGGCACTGTTAGAATTCTCATAATTTCTAATAGCATTAATTTACTTTTTGAATAGCACTCACTTTTGAATGACATGTTATTTCAAAATATTAATATCAATATTAAAATGATCCCACAGGTCACACTGTTGGATGATGGCCAATCTGCTACCTTCAGTGCTTGGCAGTGTTTGGTCATCCTCGAGAGGGAAACAAAGTCAGGTTTCCACTGAGGTTCATTGTGAAGCAGGCTGGAATGTCTGTTCCAAAACCTTTTAAGCATTGCTTTTTTGATTAATCTTAGAGTACAAACACATTTCTTTCCTGGGAAAAAGCAGAAAGACAAATCCTGCTTTTCAACATCCTGTGTGTGGGATGATGATAACAGCATTCATTTCCACTGATTTTCAACCACTGTTTTCGCAAGGAGTTGGAAAAAACCCACAAGGAGAATTCTCCTCTGGTGCCACAGCCATTGAGATTCCTGCAGAATACACAGCACAGTAGTGGACACCTGCAGTTTTACCTCCTTTAAGAGGCATGGCCTGGGGGTTTGCCAAAAACTCAGGAGCCCTTTCTACATCTGTTGACTAAAACAATCTCTCCATGGAGAAGCAGCCTCTTTAGGTCGTGCTTCTGCAGTTGGGCACAGGGATTCTAGCACCAGGGATGTGGGAATTATGGCTGCTTCTTCGCACTGAATTTTTGCTTCATGTCTTAGATGTTTCAAAGTGACATTCCTCAGGCTTTGCAGCCCCTGAAGGAGAGTTCAACCATGGGCAGCCCTGGCAGGCAAGGACAGCTACAGGTAGTGAAGAAGAAACACACAGAAGAATGAGCAGTTTCCCTTCATGTACTATTGATAGCCACCAGATCATGAACTCTCTTTACTTTCAATGCAGAGGAAAGCACAGTGGCCATCTCAAAGCTGGGGACAATATAGAGAAAATGAACATGGGCAGCACTTACTCTTAATTCAGACAGTGATGAAACTACACAACTATCCAACCAAGACAGAGCTTACCAATTTCTTTATTTGCCCTGACACTCTCTTCTACAACTTCATGTGGTAGAGCTGTTCCACAAATGTAAAGAAAGGGTTTGTGTGTGAATCTGAAAGCTGCCACCCTGAGTGTCAGAAGGAAAGTAAACTCCAGAGCAGCTCCAAGAAAACTTCCTGTAATGTTACCTTCATATTGCAAATGCATCAGTTGTAGAAATTATGCTGTAACATGTCACCTGCTTTATTGTCTTTATCGTGCTTCTCTTTTCAATAATTTGTATCATTAGTGGGAAAGAAATGCCACTGAACAACCTACCCGCTGCAAAAATCACACTGCCTGACTATGCAGGAGGAAAACACCTGTGATGAATACAGCAAAACTAAGGACCCATTTACAAATGGCCCCTTTGAGAGGTAAAAAGGTGATAAAATTTCTTATCAGCCATAGCACCACAGGAAAAAAACTCAGTATAATGCCTGTGTTTCAAAATGGGAACTGTGGAAAGGGAACTGGTGAAGAATCAGTACTGAACAAATTATGAAGCTGGGTTACAAATGAAGACTAGATACTTGCAGAGGGTAATTTAATACAGCTACAGTCAGATATTTGCCAGAGACTCAAAGCTCAATAAACAACCCTATCTGGTTTATTGTTAACTTATTTTCTTTTTTTTTTCCCCAGGTGTTTTTGTTCACCCGCTCAGCCTCCAGCATCAGGCAAGAAAACACTTTAAAAAAAGAACTAGTCAAAATCCCATCTAAAATTGAAAAAAAAAAAAGAAAAAAAATAGGCCATGGAGTTCACTGGGTTCGTGGGAAAAAGGTGAAACACATCTACATGTGGAGACACCGTGGAGATCTGCAGGAGTAAACTGGCCATCACCCTACAAAATTAGATCCAGGCAGCTCCCACTGCAGCCCCTTTTGTCAGAGTGTGGAGCAGATGTTGGGAGGAACTCCACTGGTGTGGTGCGGCAGTGAGGGAGAAGCTGCAGAAAGGAAAATAAGTCTACAGCAAAGAAACAACAAGGCTCTGAGGAAAAACCACAAACAACTAAACCCCAAATCCCAACCTTTAATCCATAGCTGGCCTGAAAATGATTTTTCCAACCATTCTTTAAACAAATAAATATTCGGTTTAGATCCAGGCACAGGTGTTACAGAGTCGGCCACATTTTAGGAAAAGATTTTAAGAGATATTCCCTGTCCCCTCATGAAAGCTTCCCCAAGAATCTCCCCCTCAGTTTCTGTGTAATGAGTTATTGGACTTTTCATTTTCAGAAAGGGAAGTGGGGGGAAAAAAATCTAAATTATTTGTAAAAAGAGGTTTTTGTTACTCATTTAGAAAATAATATTTTTGTTTAAAAAAGTAAATTTAAAAAACACCTCTTTCTCTTCTCATTTCCTGACATAGGTTCAAAACATCAACTGACAGGACACAAAAGCTGCTTTATGATTTCCAGAGAAAGCTTTGGTTTTATACTAGTGGGGCCACAGGATCTGGAAGAGCAGAAGCAGGAATCCCAGAGCAAGACAAGGTATCTGCTCAGTGTCTTACATTCCCATGATGGGCTGCCTCGCAGCTAAGTGGCTTCTTTAAGCAAATTGTGCACAAACACCTGTTAGCAAGAAAACCAACCACGGCAAAGGATCTGCATGAGGCCTGAAAAAAATTGCTTTAAAGCTCTTCTTTTTTAGGATTACCAAGCACTTGTCTATTGCATATTAGACTGTGAGAGGGTGGAGACCCTTATGGCACGCTCCATTAAAGGCCATCAAGGCAGACTAACTGGTTTGGGCCAGGGACTGTCAGTGCAAAGGCAGTAACACAGGCTGGAATTTTGTGGCTAAGTCATAAAATGTGAACTGTAATCACTGTTCAGGATGTGACCCTGCCCCTGATCCGGCCATCAGTGTGGTGATGGGAACTGGGAGGTTTTAGGAAGCCCTGCCAAGCCCAGAGCATTCTGCTGCAGACCACTGCAGGGCTTCCCATTCCCCCTAGGAGGAGGTTCCAAACACACTCCAAGAAATCCCTGTGGCCCCGGGATGCCTGTGCCCAGCAGAGCTGTGGTTATTCCCTCCATCACACCACAGCCTGTTGAAAAGGGAGCCCTCAACTGCTGCCAGAGATAAGAACATAATCCATGTTCAAGTGTGGTTAAGACAATTCTTCCTGGCAGGATTTCTTCCTCGATTTTCACACAACAGGACAGACCAACACAGAAAGGCTTGAGTTATTGGTGATGTGCACAATGAAGGTAAAAAACCCAAATGTGATGAACGTCACTGTCCTTACAAAGACATTGGGACATCTTCCCCTCTGGCAAAGGCTCATACAGCGGGGCCTGCTCCCTGGGGAGAGGAAACACCTTCCTGCACCACTACACCTGGGGTCAGGGTCCACAAACAGAAGACAGCACAGCAGGTCCAATATGAAGCCTAGAAAGTTTTCAGCCACACAGCCCAAATCCCTGATTTTCACCAAACACTCATTTTCAATGGTAAGAAAGGAAGGGAGGATTAAAAACAAGCAAGAACTCTATTAACACATGCAAATGTCAGTAAACTAATGAGATTCCAAAACTACCTCGCTCTCAGAAAGAAATTACCCAAATCAGGTCAATCTGAATAATAATGAGATGACATTTTCTCCTCATGGGAGGCCAAGCCTACGCACATGAAGCCGTTTACAGCCCTCTTGTCTGAATGACCACATCAACCGAATAAACTTCTGTTACACCAATATTGTTCCTGTCACTGCACTTAGCATAATTAATGCAGATGCAATCAGGATGGAGAGCAAAACACTCTCTGCAAGCGCCCCCCCAGTGCTGCAGTCAGGCTGGCATTTTAAAAGTGGATTTAATCAAATGTTAATCAGGACAGAAAAAGTTCAGGCAGGTGCAGCCGCAAATAATCCAACAGGATTAAGGATGTCTGGGTGGCTGATTACCCTGCAGCACAGGAAATGCACATCGTGAGGAGGATGACAATATGTTTCCATCTCCTCCTTTAACAAGGGGCATTGTAATTACTTGAATATTTATTTTTCCAATGGGAAGCATTTGAAATATTTTGCAACATGTGACCTACCACCTCTCTTCTCCTTGTCTGTGCAAAACAACCTGAAGTTGGAGCGACCCGGTCAAAATGAATTTGTATGAGTGTTTTCTCCTGCAGTCACCTGTTTGCATTATCGTTTAATGAAATTCTATTATTAAATGTATGTTATTTTCCCCTTCAGTAACTTAATATGTGGTACAGCCACATTCAAGCCACTTCCCTGCAAGTTTGGTGCTCCAGGGAACATCGTGGATGCTGCCATAGTTTTGCTAGCACCTAGGGAGGAGTTTTTAACAAGTCTGAGCTCCTACAGAGACCAGGGTGAGTGGAGTGGTATGTGCAAAGCCCAACATGCAGGTTGGAGCAGCCCCTGGGTCCCTGCCCAGTGTTTATCTGCTGCACAAAACAGGGCTTGGGGACCTTTTAGCTCCTGGACACCACTGGGGCTGGTCTATGTCACCAGCTTTACAGCCTGCTCCTTCGGCTCGTTATCAGTCCAGGAGGGAAATGCCAATGGAATAACTCTGGCTGGAGCTGAAACTGAGCAAGAAAAGCTCATTTAGCAAAAGCGCCAAGGGAGGGAGGGAGAGGGCTGATGGGGGCACACGGACAAGTGTTCCCATTCAGATGCCAAAACACATGTGAACAGACAATTTATTTACATTAGCCATTTTTTGGAAGAAGAAATGGGAAGGGGGAGGGCTGGCTCCACTGTGCATTCTCATGTCCTGTCTCAGCAGATGGAAGCTGCTGGGCCCTGTGCTGTATCCCCTTGGCATCACACCACTGCCTGATGGCGAGGGACCAGAGCATCCTGAACAGAACATCCCAGCTCCATGGAGCCCTTCCTATCCCAGCCCTTGCTCCAACCAGTCCCATCCATCTCCTCTCACTTCCAGTCCCACCACTGGCCTCTCCATGGCCAGGCAGGCTCCTGCTGGAGAACCAGCTCCACCTTCAGCTCAGGTGGAGCTTGGCTTGCAGCCTCTGGTTGCAGGGTGGGATGCAAAGCTACCAGGCTTCATCCCAGAAGGCTTCCAGTGCATCTCTCCAGGCCATCAACAAGGAGAGATGAAAGGAAGCCCTGCAACTGGAGGCTGTAGCACTTACTGAATGGGAAGTCACAGACCTGTGAGGGCGTCAGCAATTCCCACAGCCACACAGCCTGAATGAGCACCTGCAAATAGCCTCAAAATCACACCTGGGATTCAATGTCAGACACTTGTCCCAGGGCAAGGATGCACTGTACAATAAAGTTACAACCTGGAGTACTCATTGCATCCCTCAAGGACCTCCTATGAAAACAGGACTTGGCTCTAGAGCTCAGCTTCAAGCTTCTTTCAGCTTGAGGGTGCTCAGGTTTGCAGCACCAAGCTTAGGACTGTCTGTGCTATCTAAAGCAAAGAAAGGTAAGGCACAGATCACCCTATTAGAGCTCATACCAGTGGGATGCAGATGAGTCTTTAAAAGGGAAAAAAGAGCC
Source organism: Passer domesticus (assembly GCF_036417665.1). Classification (NCBI taxonomy): domain Eukaryota; kingdom Metazoa; phylum Chordata; class Aves; order Passeriformes; family Passeridae; genus Passer; species Passer domesticus. Next base: position 54,689,349 of record NC_087480.1, read on the forward strand.
AGAAAGCTCTCTGTGGGATTTGGATAAACATGCAGTGGCTACACTTATGGAAAAAACTCCTTATGCAAACTTTGAGGACACTGTCCAGTAGACCCAAGACAAGTTCAGACTAAAAGAACAAGCTACATTTCAGAGATGGTGGGAATTCATGCTATTTCACCTCTCCAGGGCACGAGCGTATCTTGGATGTATCACAGAAGGGAACAGCTAAACAGTGCCATGTGGCTGATAATGAAGAGCCAAGAAACCAGACTGACATCTGGATGCTAAGCATCTCAGAGGCCCAAAAGGATGAAAAATAGCTTTTAATGTGGACTTGTAACTAATTTTTTACATGTGATATTGTAAAATTGAAGTTTAAGATAAAAACAATTATAAACTAGGCCTGCTCATGTTGGTATTCCAGTAAAGGAATGTAAAACTTTTAGCTGAACTTCCTTCACAAAATACATTTTTTACCTATAAGTAATTCTAATTTTAAACAAATGAAATTTTCCTAGAGAAAATTATTACCTGAAATTTTATGCATTGGGTCTTGTTTTCAGTTTGCAAAAAATAATTTTTTAGAGGAAAAAAAAATAAAGCAACAGAAAAATCCCAAGTTCCCCATTAGACTTTAAATTTAGTATCTGAAACAAATTCAGGACTTAGTGCTCCCTGTCTGATCTCACAAACTGCTGAACTCAGCACCATAAAAACCAGGATGTCTATTCCTGGGAGAACTCCTTGTAAATCCTTAAACCTACTGGGGACTGGACAGGTGAGGTAAGTAATGAGCATGGGGTTTTTCCATGTAATTTGTCTCCATGTTTCCCAGACTCAAAATACCTTAGGGTTCCCAATCTTCTTAGTTAGCTCAGACACACACGAAGGTGCAGAAACAGCTGACTGGAGAGAATGGGAACCAGAACAAACTGAACTGGAAACTGATGCCATGAGAAGTCCCATGATCCATGGCTGTGGTGAACCCTGTGAGCATTCCCTGGGCTGATTCTGGCTCACACCAAGCTGCCCCATAGAGCCAACAGCACAGGTACTGGCTCAGAACCTGGTCCCTGGCAATAATACACAGCATAAGTGTGAAATATTTACTAGGGTGACGAGGCTGAGAAGGGGCTAAACTTCCAGCACACTCAGCCCCTTACAAAATCAAGATCAGGAAGTCTGATAGCAGCAGTTCTCTCACCAATCTTACAGAAAACCATTAAAATTGCAATTTAAGGAAGTTTTAGGTGCACACCTATGTCCATCCCTGGAAGTGGCCAAGGCCAGTTTGGATGGGGCCCTGAACAACCTGGTCTATTGAAAGGTATCCCTGCCCATGGCAGGGGAGCTTGGAACAAGATGATCTTCAAGGTTCCTTTCAACCTAAACCACCCTGTGATCCTATGATCCACCTTATCCAGCAAAGCCCATAAGTACATGTTAAACTTTAAGCAATGTTTATGTCAAAATGAAGCCCAAGTTGAAGGTAAGCATATGTGCAGCAGGTGCTGAGGAGAGTCAGCAAAGAGGACATCTGTCTTGAGAGTGGAATTTTTCTCAGGTTATAGTCCCTCCCAACATCCAGAATTGTAGGTCTTGCCTCTGATTTCAGCTACTCCTCTACACTACATAGCTACAGTTTATAAATGAGTAATTGCTACTAAAACAGAACTGCTGATTTTTTATTTTTTTTTTTGCTACAGCTGCATCTATTACCCAAGTGTACAAACATTGTGCTAACAAGACCACCTGACTCAGGTCTGCTTTTTATCACAGCAAACATGTTACAGATCTATAATCACAACCATGCCTCTCAACATGATTTGTGGGAACTCTGTTAACTGTTCATACTAAAAATAGTCTTATTCTTTTAAATTTAGCAGCATCACAATATCCTATGAGATTGTCAGTGCTGGATTCTTGAGCATTCAGGGCACTGCAGTTACTGGGAAGTTGAATAGAAATTGGGGTTCACATTCCTTGATACACTGCAAGAGCCCACCCCAGTTCTTCTCTCTCTTTCTGGGCCATGTTGTCAGCTTGTGGCTGATTTTGGGTGCATGGGAAGGGTCCACCAGGAACAGGCAGAGCCCACCAGATGAACACCAGGGGAGCTCTGTAGGGATCCTTTCCCTTGATCCCCTCCCAGCCTCCAGCCTTTTGCAACTCAGTGACTTCCTGAGCCAAGTGAAATCTTTGGATGCAATAATTCTCAGAGGATTTACTTCCAATACAACACCAGCCAGAGCTGTGTTGGACCTAAGAGCCTTTTTTTTTTAATGAGAAATTTTACAGTTCAATAACCCCTGGTAACTGTGGCATTAGGAAATGCAGGCGTTATCTTAATTTTTATATAGATATGTACACACACACACACAGAAATATCATACAATATGTTAGAAATATGTGTTTTGTTTGGAGGGGTGCAATCCTCAGCTGTGAGCAGCAGCAATGGCACGGAAACAGTTAAGGCCATAACCGGACTTCAGAACACCCACGATCAGTTCCTAAATCTGCCACAGATTTTCTGGTTTGCTTTGGGCATATTAATTGAGTCTCTTATCTGTCAACTAGGAAAAATTATGCTGGGTTTTTCCCCTTATAAGGTCCATAGGGTGTACCAATTCCCAGCCCAGATTTTGCCTAAGTTTAGGCATTTAACCACAGCACTTTACCAAAGGCTGCATTAAAGTCAATGCAGAGAGACAGATGCTGTGAGAGTGAGACCAATCTCCTAAGACAGATGTAGTTTTCTCTGGAGAGGTTTACTTCCTACCTGACATAGTCAGGAGAAATCCTGTAATGACTGAATAACTAATATAATTTGCTGAAGTACCTGGAGTCAGCTACCACGAATATCCAGGTCTTAGCATTTAAAACAATGAGCTGATATAAAGAAAATTTCCAGTAACAGCATGGAACAACTGCATCCCACCTGCTGAGCCACAGCCCAGGGTAACTATCACTCGGATATGCTTTCATGGTTGTGCCTGAGGATAGCAGATGTGAAACCCACAGGCCAAATGCATCCAGATGCAAAGCACTGGCCTTTCCAGCATCACACTGACTTTTCCATTGACAGTCCCATCAAACTTTTACCCTGCATGGAGGTTATAACCTGCAGCTTGTACATCAGTTATATTTATATTACAATAACTCACCTTCTGAATGATTTTTGTTTGTTTAATAAAACTTCTAAATAAGCACTTTGCTGCAGTTTAAGTTCATTCCAGCTTACGTATACAGTCAATACCTATACATACAATCGAAGTGTTTATTTCATTAAAATTTTCTTACACATTCACACACATACTTGCACACCCTTGCACACTTTTACAGACTCTTGCACACTTATACATACTCCTGCACAGTCTCTTGCTCTAACAAGAACCCAGCTAGTTTCTGTGAAGCCCATGACTAAGGTACAGATTGATATTACTTTCTCTGGTCTGCTGTTCATCTGTAGCATAGCTTGTTTATCTCCCAGAGTATGTTTTGCAACAGCCATAAACCTACCTCAGCAAGAAGCATCTGAGCAATGCTTGGATGGGGAATTGTAAGCAGCCATGGCAAACAGCAGCCACCTGGCTCATGTCCCAGTGCTCTTCCATTCGAGCAGCTCAGTTCTTTGGTGGCCACTTAGAGTTGTATTTTATTTATATAGTGCTGCTAAACCTCATCTTTATTTGTTCATGTAAATTGCCTGAGTAGCCCTGGACTTGGAAGGGAAACACATTTTCTTCCCTGACAAAGAAACAGATGATCTCACTGGCAAATGGGACACATACGGCATTGTGTTTGCTTTAGAGTAAGCTCGCTTACCAATCAAGCCACTTGACTTATCAAGCTTTTTTGCCCCCTTCTCTATTATGGGTAAGTCTCCTGTCAATGAGAAGAGGATGTCCCTTCTCCACCTCGTGCCATTTCCCATTCCTCTGCCATAGGGTTGCTGCCCTGGTTGCCATGGCAGAGCTTTTAAGTGTGGTGCTGACAGGTCACACATTGAAGAGGTCTGATCCTGCCACAATGCTCATGGAAATCAATAGGATTCAGTTCCTCCTAATGAAGGCATGAACTTACTAGACAGACTGTCCCTTTGTGCTCAACAAACATATAAAAGGTCTCTAAAGCCAGGTTTGCACTGAAATTCAGCCAGGTTTTCAAAACTGCTGTCTAAGGGCTCAGGCCTATTGAAAATCCAGCCCTCAGCCTCTGGTTATGGAGCACTTAACATCTATTTGATCAAAGAGTCAAACTGTCTCAAGATTTGGGTTACATGGAAATCTGTCCCTTGGTACTTCATGTACTCAATCCTAAGAGAAAAGTCCTCCAATTAAATTTGCTGCAATAGATAATGCACAGTAATCTGCTATTGGAGAATGCTTCTGGAATAACTCTTCCTGGGCATGCTCCAGCCATCACCAGTCTCCTGCAGAAAGTACTCAAAAAGGAAATCATAAACTCAATTCCCTGTGTTAACCTGGGAATCAGAAATGGACATAAGCTTCTGTTTTCCACATCCCAAATGAATCTAGCCACCACCAGGCAAATAGCTATTTACAACGGAAAAAGTGTGAAGTCTCACAGCATAAAATACTGATACTACTGGCACTGGAGGGGGCTGCCCTGGGAGTCTGTGGAGTCGCTGTCTCTGGAAAATGACTTAAGGAAAGACTGCATGTGGCACTCAGTGCCATGGTCAGGTTGTGTGGTGGTGTTAGGTCATAGCTCAGACTCGATGATCTCAAAGGTCCAACATAGTTAATTCTGCGATTTTGTGGAGTTTTTTTGTTTGGGTTTTTTTTTGTGGTTTTTTTTTTTTTTTTTTTTTTTCCCCTGGGGAACCTGTCCCTTATATTCCTACAAAAACACACCATGGATTGGCATTCTGGAGTGAAGGACCATCTTGTCACAAGGTTGTCTTTCAGCTCTTCCCAGGAGACTCTGGTCCTTAATGGACAAATGGCCACTCATGACTTCCCAAACTGTGGAAGACTCATTCTGCCTTTTAACTCCACAACTTTTCTCAGCAACTCTTTTTAAGTTTGGACAATCTTTTCAGTGCACAGAACATAAGGTAACCTTAGAAGACCTCTTAGCTGAATTTTCTCTGTTGCAGCTGATATCCGTCTGACTTAAGGACAGTAAGTCAATTGAATGACAGAGTGGAAGAAATCATGGAATCATCACTAGCTTGAGCCCTGATTGTCCAAAAGGCACAATCACACATAGGGAATAATTTCAAATACAGTTCTCTGTTTACAGAACATGTGATCACAAGTGCTCCTCTCCTAATTCATGACCTGTTGCTGTGACACTCCACACAACCTCTGTTCCTTGCTGTTATTAATTAGCAGGACAGTTTTCAGCCCAGGGACTGCTGCCATGAGTGTTACCACAGCTATGAGCTAACACATTTGGAGACTCATAGTTAAATGAATTGCACATGCTACCTGGTAGTACCATTAGAATCCGAGGCTTTTTACAGCTTTTTCTCCTTTTTATTTCCTCTTCTCAAGAACAGAATTTCTGGCAGTTGTAGACCTGTTGATAAAACCATGCAAAGTCTGTTCATGTGGAGGAGTGCAGAAAGGAACCTTTTGTAAGAGCTTGCACAGTTGAGTACACAGTGTTATCTCTATCCATGTGCTGATTCACTTGTTTATCCGGGTTATCCCAGCCATAAAAATATCTATGAACACACAGGAATCTTGTGCTTGTTTAAATGACAGCATGAAAAACCTACTAGAGAGGGGACAGGACCAACAGATCCCCAAAGCACAATGTGTGTGCCAGCTCTCCTGAAGGTACTGAAAGTCATTCTGCAGATCTAAACAAACCCCAGCACAAAATGTCCACTGCAGCTGTTCTTCCACAACACTGGGAAGCGTCACCCCCAAATATCTTTCTGACAGGCAACATTATGGTCCCTGAAATTCACCCCGCTGTCCTTTTTTTATGCTGCAGTATTCACCAGAAAAGGTAAAGAGCAAAGCTCCCCACTCTTCTGCACATGAGTTATTGTGCAATGACTCGGAGGCAGAGCTCGTAACATTCCTTTTATACATCCGCCTCAGCGTAAACCTGTTCCTGGGGTTATCTGTGCAATGCAGGGAGGAGCAGTGTGAAAACAGCTGTGGGATATGGTTGGGTGCAGAGGGATGAAGGGTTTCCTTCCCTTGGAATCATGACCAGTTGTGCTGTCCATGCATGTGAGCCCTGGACAAAGCCAACTGAAGCCAACAGCCAAGTCTTCTCAGGCACACAGTTCACCCACAATATCAAAAGAGCAATCGACTGAGAACACATTCTGCTGCACTATTTCAGCTGTGTGCTTCAGCAATCCTGACTGATCATCCACCCAGGGGAAAAGGAAGGAAAAAAATGGAGTAAGAAATTCCTATAACATCTGAACTGAATATATAGCTGTTGGCAGCTTTTGGTTTTGTGTTTTATCCCGAGCTTTCACTGGCAAGAGACAGTAAATTCACAAGCTTTTTCCAAGGAACCCAAGAGAGGAGGAGTCTGCTTGACAGAGTTATATCTCTGGCAAGGAGCAGTACTGATAATCACTTTCACTGGAGATGCTGTAAAGTGGCTCATAACTCATTTCTTTTGTACAATAAATGCAGGACAATTAAATCCAGCACTCTTCGATACTGTGCACAGAACTGTGGGACAATCCATCACTGCCTGCTTATACACAACAGCATAGAATGAACCCACCCAAAACAAAGAACAAAAAAGCAAATGTGCTTGGGTAAAGTGTCTCATCACATTTTCCCACAGTCACTGTAATGCAAGGCTGTAACTAGACTGCACTTAGCACAGCTCCTTCCCTTTTAAGACTCAGATTTTATTTGCATGTGTTCATTTCCCTTTCTCACCCAGCAGGAAGAGATTTTGAACACAAGTGTGTATTTCATTAATACAAGACCTGTGCCCGTGCCACACTGGACTGGCACCCAGCCTCCTCCCTGCTGGGACCCAATCAGCAATCTCCTTCATTTCAGCCTAATTTTGGCAAAACCTCCTTGTTTTGTCCTCCATATCCAGTGGAAGGAGATGAGGAGCTGAGAACCTGCCAGGCCTGAGAATCCTAAACATTCCATTTTAGTAGAAAATATCACTAAAATCCAAGTCTTTTTTTCTTGATCAATGTAACTAGCAAAGTGTGTTTTTCCTACAGATCCATGCTTGGAGAATGAGCTCCTTTTCCAATACCCAGGAAAGAGTGAGTTTCAGTTTATATCATAGTATTTTCCTGAATGGCAACATTACCAGAAGTTTTCTCCTCTTGCCAAAGCCACCTCTTTCCAAAGTAGGAACATAACCACAGGAACTTCCACCTTCAATCAAAATTCCAGGGAAACCAGCCTATGGGTTGCAGAGTTCCTAGCAGAGATGAGTAGAGCTAAGCTATTTCTTCTGATGGAAACTGGAACCAAGTTTCCTCCCTGACTACACCAAGTTTGAGGGCTTTCATCCCCCTGCTGTTACACCCCAGCCTGACATCACTGACCTCCCCTGAAGCTGCCCAGGGCACTTTGGTACCCAGATCTGTGCAAGAAAGCTCTCAAAATTAACACATGGTCCTTAATGGCTTTGTGAGGAAACCACAGATTTTAACAAAAAGTCAGTCTAAGGCAGCAGTCCTTAAGAGCTTGTCGAGACCTCAGCCAACATTGCCATAGGCAATGGTCTTCAAACAGATCTCAAACATGACCTTTTCAAGTGAGACGTTTTTGTCAGATGCAAAGAGGAGAAATAAATGATTCAGTGCCACACACGGCTCTGTCACACAGGTCTGAAACCAGGCTGACAGGACATGATAACCTGGGGATAAAAAGAGTAATGGGAAACTTAATGCTTGCAAGCATTAAAAAAAGAGGAAAAAAAGAAGTTTATGCAAATGTATTTCAGTCTGCCTTGTTTGTGAGCTGTTTGCTTTCTGCTGTTTGCCATTCTTGGGCTGCAATTAGACATCAGCATCCCTTGGCCTGTTCATACAGTGACTAAGATTGAGAACAAAATAAAAAAGAATAACAAATAGGACAGCAACTAATGAGCAATAAAAACACATCCACAAGCCAGTATCTTTGTGTTCATCAGAACACTGATACAGAAGAAAATTGCTTTCTGCCAAAGTGACATAATCACACTCTCTTTATGGATGGCAAGGATCAAAAGAAGAAAAAATAATTTTAATGTTATTTCTTATACAAAAGAAATTCTTCAAGACGTGTTTACATGTCTAATCTATAAAAATGAAAAAAAGAAAACATTTGAGGAAGTCAGATTTGTTTAATTAAATATTCTACAGGAAGAAATTACTAAAGAAATGATCGAAACCATTTGGTATCCTCAAGTTGTGCAATATTTACACTGCATAAATATGGCAATTTCATTTTAAACTTGCTTCCAAAAACCACGATGCTTACAGGATCCTGCTGTCTCTTTGTGTCTATGTTTTTGTTTTTATGATCTCCCTTGAAATATTCTGAACCCATGGGCAAATTTCAAATCTATTAGACAGAAGAGCAGCTGTCTCCAAGAGAGCCCTTTCTTATATATTTTATGAATACAAATGGCTGGATAGAGACTCATTGATCTCTCCCATGGAAAGAAAAGTTGCAGAGTGAGACTTTTTAGGGACATCAGAGACCCATAAAGATAATACAAATGCCCCAATTAATAGAAATGACTCAGCTACAGTTCAAACCTTATTAGACTGCTGGGAATCCAAGCAAATTACCTAAATCCATAGGAAACCAGGCTTCATTAATGTTGCTCCTCGCAGTAAGTGTTTGAGGATCAGAGGTTTAAGTCCAAGTGGCTTCATGTGAACCCAAGTTTAGGTAGTTAACACTCTCAGCCTGGGATCTCACTTAATCTGTGCATCTGCTGTGTCCAACCCAGCTAAGTCCTACCTCGGGGTCCCTCTTGGGGCTTCTCCACCTGATGTGTGTCACCACCCTGACTAAGTGCAACCATGGGTGAGTTGTATGAAAGTTCTGAGTCCCCATGGGCAGTACAGCAGCACTTATTTCATGAAATTTATTAGGACTGTCCTGCAAACTGAGCTTTAAAATAAATGTTCAAGGCAAAAATTGGGGCTTTCCTGCAAGGGGAAAAATGGATTCCTCTGGCCATCTTCAGCCTTCAGTAAAACCCAACCTACACAAGTAAAATCTACTCTTTTATTATTTAACTTTTTACTATTTCAACTTCCAATTCTTTATTTCTTATGCCCACACTTGATACTGAAGGAGTTAAAAATTAGTACTTGTGGCCCACAGTTTGAAGTTCACAGTTAAACACATGGTGTTAGGGTCGAAAAAAGAACAGAATGAAATTCCAAGAGACCAAACCAATTAATCTAACAGTCTCTTCTGGCATTAAAAGTTCTGAGGGTATCTCTTGAGGGTTTTTAATTGATTGTTTCAATTTTTCAAATACTTATAACCATCTGAAATATTATTAATTTTTCTCCTTTCCTTAAATAAAAAAGCAAGTGAATATAGGAATAAGGAAATTAATCCTGGATTCCACTAAAATATCAACAGGAATTTTACCAAATGTCAGTCTCCTCAAGCTGCGTGTATTTATTTAAACCATTTTGGTTAACAGCAGACTGAGGGGGTAGCTTTCAGGCAAGGAGTTTTGCAAATATTTTAAGTAGAGTTTTAATTGACCCAGTTTGACATTAAAAGCACTTTTTAAACTCTTGATATTGTTAGCCATTTAAGATAAGTGGCAATAAATACAGATTAATTGTAGCACATGAAATGAAATCTTGGGGCTGCGGTGGGCCGGTGAAAAGGCCCTTTGTGAGGCAGGGAGGTGGAGGATCGTGTGCTGGGGTTAGGCTGACAGAATCCCCCGTCAGGCTCAGCCAGGCTTTTGGTAGCTCACGCTGGGACCAACTGCAAAGACAACAAACTTTGGGCAAAGGCAAGTGGGGTGATTGGCAGGTCTGAAGGAAAACAAAAGCACCAGGACCAAGGGCTCCCTTTGACGGGAGCGCTGTGCGGAGCAGGACTTAAAACGAAGCCAACACTGGGGCTTTTATTGTGTGGGAGATGATTGAACTGGGAATGTAAATTCAGGAAGACAACTTCTAAGATGCTGGTGTTTCAGAGAAATGCTGAGTAAATACTCCAGACCTGGTGAGTGACCCCACAGGGGAGACTATCTGGTGAGTCTCTCCATAATGCTAAAATAATAAAACAGAAAACCCACCCACACACCTTCTTATTTATCTCTAAGGCTTGTATGCAAAAAACTAAGAGCTATCAAAAGGCTTTTTCAAAGGGTCTCCAGGTCTGAAACACTCCTCACTGACAGCATTTGCACAGATTTGACCTGGCTGTAAGAGAACAGCAAAAAATCAGAAACATAGCATGCCAAATATGGGGGTATTATGACTGCTTGTTTCTTCCCTTGCAGAAGGGATAACCATGCCTGATGAACAGAAATGAGGGCTTGCTCTCTGGTCTGCAGCTCTGTCTCCAAGCAGACCAGGCTGTGAATGACTGTGCTGGCACTGAAATGGCTTTTGTTCCCTCAAGCCAAGAGGAGAGGGAAGATGGAAACTGTTTAGACTTCTGCATTCCAAATGCACCTCTTTCATGCAACCACAGAGCTGGAGAGTTTGGTTTGAGCACTGTTGTTCAAAGGGACATCTGCACAGTGGATGTTTGGTGAACCTTGGGCTCCATGCATATCACATGACAGGATGCCAAAGTTGCATATGGTTGGGTGTTACAGCTCCTTCTCCCACCCCAAAGAAACCTAGCCCTGGATGAGTTTTCCAGAGCTGGTGGCAGAGGAATTTCTTCTCCCCTTGTGGCCATGCCAAGATGCTCTCCAAAGCATGATAAAAAGTAATCCTGTGTCAATCTTCTGCATGCAAATTTGCCTCAGGACTAACAATGTTCTACCATTGGCAGCAATGCAAAATGTTGCTCAGGGAGCACTCAGCACACCAAGCGGCTTGTTCAAGGTCAGGTAGAGGTAAGGACAGAACACCCTGAATTCTTGACTTCTGCTCTCAGGGTTCAATAAATCCCACTCATCTGAAAGTCAGGCATCTGTTGGAGGCCAGTTTTTTAGGTTTCCTCTGTGGTCAGTGGAAAGATATCTCCAGAGGGCAATTCCTTCCATCTTAAAATATGCATCTGAGGTAAGTGGGAGGATTTGTCCTCTGAGGGTTTCAAAGGAACTGATGGTCTTATACAGAGCACACACTGAACTTTCAGACACCTTAAGTTCAAGAGGGAGAGTCCCACCCCAACAGCTGCCACTGTTACCAAGATACTAAACACATAAATTTCAATTTCAAGCAAAAAAGAGTAAAATTAAGCACTAACCCTGGCTTGCCTTTTGTGATCCCCATCTGTATTTTTTTTTTGGAAATGTTTCAAGAATTCTCCTCATCACAATGTTTTTGGAGCATCTTCTCCAACTGCTATGTGACAACCATCCCCTAGTCTGATAAGCTAAAGTTGAAAACCACTTTCCTCCTGGTCAGTCTTTACTTTTTCCTTTGTTTCTTAGTTTTGTTCCCCACTGCCAGTGAGCTGCTTCAGCTCTCAAGGGAATGACCTTGGTTCTGGGGAAGGTGTTCCTGAACTCTGCACACAGGAATGCTGCCCCAGGCTGCCTCCTGGACTCACAGGAGTTTCTGATGCTCTTTTCACCCCTTGTCCACTTAAGAACATTTTTGGGCATGGTTGATGGCACACTTGGCCAATTAGCAGTAGTGAGGCTGCACAGTTTGAGTGCCCACGACTCATTAGGTTTATAGAGTCCTGGAGCTATGCCTCGGTCACATTTATTAACTTGCTCCCTGCTATTGCTCTGGCCTTGAGAATGAGCACCTCATTAGAGGGCAGCCCAGTGGTAATGTGGATCCTCAGATACTCTAAATAATAACTTTGCTGTAAACATCATCATTACATTTAAACCATGCCATGTCTCATCTATTTACTAAACACCAACCCTCCCCCATGCAGAGGAACCAGAAAAATGCTGTTGTCTTTGGGGATGTGGCTCACCTCCCTCTCCCATTGGGACTTTCTGAGCTCTAATAACAGTTGAGCTCATGCTGTGCCCTTTCAGTGGATGCACACTATGAATGTCTTTTTCTTCTATCCAATCACGTATTTTCATAAAGCATGCAAGAACTTATTATCTTGGAGACTCAGCCATCTGTCAGGTTTGGTTATAATCAGCCAACAGATGAAAAATTTACGAGGGTGAAGGACATAGTCACACACACCTATATATACACACACACACACACTCACACTCACAAACACTGCCATTGCCTAAGCCTCATTTCCTTAGGAAACCAGATTAAAAATAGCATTGATGTCAATAATGAAGTCTTTATTTCTTTGGCAGATCTCTGTTCCTTTTAAACCAATCCTCCCAGTGAGAGGTACTGCAGAATTTTCAACTGGAACCAGACCAGATCGCTAAGTGATAAGAACCTCACAGCAGTTTCACTGTACCTCAAACACCTCAAGGAAAAACACAAAGTGAATGTGAATTCTGTATAAATACTGAAAACTGGTGCTGAATTTCATATCGAGTGAACCCAGTGGTGGCATTTGATTTTTCTCTCCATTTACCTCCAGTGTATAAATACTATTTTAAAAAGTTTGCAAACCTCAGTATTCAAGGTATTTCCCATAATAAAGTACAGAAAAATACTCAAAAAGACTTAAGTTATTAATTTAAATACAAGTCACATAGGTTTCACTCCTGCAACATTATTCCAGGAAAATGATGGGAGATTTCACTTTTCTGACAGAGAGTTCCAAACCTGAACTCCACCAAAATGTTGTGTTTAGATTAAAAAAGTGTTTGGAAGTTCTCTGGCAGAGTAATTGTCAGGCAATGAGCAAAATTGCATCTAAATCTTAGCATTTGATAGGTCTCATTGATTATCTCTTGCAAACTAGAAGTTCCAAGGTAGATCCATCTGGCTTTTTGTTTGTTCACCTACCTCTTCATTCCCACTGCCTGCCTGGAGGTTGACTGGGAGTAAAGCCTGGTAAATCTGAAACCAAATTTTGCCATATTTCAGTTCCCAACTCTTTAGCAAACTTTTCTAGGAAGAAGGGTTTGTCTACATCCAAGTCAGTCCATTTTTGCCAAGAGTTACCATATTTTCCAGTTTTGTGAGTAATCTCTCCAAAAACCAATTTGAAACAGGAACACTTTTCCCAGATTGAAGTTTCTTCTCACTCCACATCAGTTCAGTCCAGATTCAGGTTTTCTACTGAAGAGAGCAGAAAGGGAGCTGAGATTCAGGCACGTTTTCCAGTTTCGGATGGCAGCTCAGCTATTGGACTTGGGCTTCAGCCCAGTTTCAGTTGCCACCAGAGCAATTTTGTCCAAGAGACCTCTGTTGCTTTCTGCAGGCCTCTATAAAATGCCTGAACGGTGGCAGAGTTTGTGTTTTGAATGTCTAAGAGAGGTGAATAACTGAAGTTTACGACATCTCGTCTTGCCGGCTGGAGCTTTAATTATTTCCCTTCTGCCCCTCTAAGTAACTCTACCTTCACTTTACATTTCTGATGTTTAAATATTGTTTTTGGGCAGAGGTATACTGCGCATACATTTTCTTTTCCTTGACACATCTCTTCTGATCTACCAGAGAAAATAACAATGGAACTGGTATTTAATAGGCTTATAAAGAGGGTATTGATGTGAAACTAGCAGCCTAGATTAAAGACCTGGAATGACAAATAAATAACGTCTCATCCAGGTGCACATGCCTGTCACCTTGATGTCAGTTGCAGAGCTACCATTAATTCTGTGAGAATAGGATCTGATCCCAAATCCATAAATCCTTTCTCAGCAAGTTTTCTCTGATGATATTCCTGGCACAACCATGACTAAGAAAACCTGAAACTCTCACAAGAACGCCCAGTTTAATGAGATTTCCAGTCCCAGTTTCCATACCAGTAAAAATCCTCAAGAAATCCACATAAATTACAGCCAGGCTTTCTAAAGCTTTCAGCTTCAAATCCACTTTTGCACAACAACTGACTCCAGCCAACAGTTGTGCCCTGCCTTTCCAGGACACCAAGACTACCACTGGTTCTTCTCCTTATGCAGTTCTCCTGCAACTTGGCTCTAAAACTGGTCAGAAATGGCGTGAACCTCTAAGAGACCAACACCACAAGCAGTACAAACTGGTTCCTAAATTCCTGGCTTTACTAAATTCCCTTTCCAGCTTCTGCTCCAACAGCTGGAGGCTCCAAGAGTGGAGCTGCAGGGAATTCAGCTATGGTGGTCCAGGATGCCTTGGGACATCCCTGCTCCTCCTCCGGAGTACGCACCCAGGCAGGAGGGGCAGAAGAAAGGAACGTGAACTCAGGCCAACCCCATCAACTTGCATTAATTTGAAACACCACTGAAGGATCTTTGCTTGCACTCCAGGCTCTGAATTCAAGGAGTAACCAGATTTTCTTCTGCTCTGGGACAACACCAGACTGCAGGGCGACTAACACTTGGGTGCAGAGACATTTTAATCAGGGCAGGCAGCACACTAAGGTATCCCAGCTGAGACAAGATCCTTGGGCCCTTTGCAATCTGCTTGCCTTTAACAGAGCATCCCACAGAAACCTCAGTGTTAGAGGAAGGTTACCAGTCCTTGGGTTCACCTCACTGTTCTTTTAAAATCTTCCCAACAGCACTGCTAGAGCTGGATGGGAATTTTCAGCTGAGTTTTGGGATGGGAAGTGATGAATTGTCTGGCATCCATATATTGATTTCAACACTCCCATTATGAAACCTAGAGTTATATGGGAGCTCTGCCTGGTCTCCTGAGAGCTTACAGGGTGGCCTGTGGATCCACAGCAAGCTCTTGCGTGTGTGTGTGGGTGAAAAAGTATTTCATCCCATGCTTAAGCCCATTCCTGTTCAGCAGAGTACTTAAGCCTCTCATGCTTCTTCAGTTATGAAGAGTAAATTTCCCAAATTATGTCTACATTTTTTACATTTCAGATGTTGAAGAGAAATACAGTAAGGATATAACCAAAATCCTTATATTATAGGGCAGGAGGGGCCAATAGAGTTTTCTTTCCTTTGAGAACAGAGAGACAGAATTAGATTTACACAGTAGAACTTGGCACAGGCATAATAATAAATATGATATGAAAATGTCAGGGACCCAGAGGAGCTGACATTAATGTATGTGCTTCTTTAAACCCAAATCCTGCAGTGCACAGGCAACTTTCCCTATTCATCACGGGCAAAATTACACCAGAGCTGGTGAACATCCACACTGCAGTTTGCAAGGCTCATTTTAGTTGTTTTCAGCATTTGTTTGAATATCTGCAACTGGCAAAAAAAAAGACCAGGATTTGGGGTTGCACACACTTTCAGTGGAGAACGGTGAAAGCAAAGGTGGGCAGTGGCCGGGCAGGACTCCCTGTTGAACACAATGAATTCTCCACCAGACCACCAAACACAGTCCAGGGCTTGTCCAGCTTACCTCAACAGTTTAGGTGATGACATACATGGGAAAAAACAAATTGAAACCTCAAATATTGGAGGTTTTTCTTTCACCTGCTACGTGTTTTGCCTTCCTCGGTTGGTACAGGTGACAGAGGCCTCAAGACAGCTCTCACCATTGTGTAGGCTATGCTGTGTTTCTACAATTAGTATCTTGTTAAACAACAGGAATTTTTCAAATCAGAATTACAGGAATCAGCCTTCAGAACAGAAGTTCCCTTTTCACAAAAAGGTGGTGCAAGCAGGTTTATTTTGGCTTCCTTAACTGAGGTGCTCTTTGCTGATTTAAGCTTCAGGTGAAAAGCAAATATTCAGGGATTTCAAAACCCCTGTGTTATACAAGATCAGTGTACATTAAAAAGTTCCCTTGAATTTTTTTTTAAAGACTGCAGGCTGGATTTGCACTTGGAACAAGCTTTTCCCTAGTGGAGTATCTCCTGATTTACAAAAGAGTGTCTGAAAAGAGAATCAGGCATTGCCTGTTTAATGAAGACTTTTAAATGAATCAGTTGTATGGTTTTGTCAAAATTAGCATGCAAGCCTATTTCTAAAAGCAAAGTGATACTGTGCCTTAAAAACTAACAGTAAAAGAAATCCATACACAAAACCAGGCTGACCTCACTACAAGCATCTGGATGCCCAAATAAACACGAGCAGAGGGAATTCTAGCATCTGCAAACTGTTAATTCACCCTTTTCTTCTCTTTTGTAGGCTGGCCAAGTTCAATCTCCTGGTCGCCAACTTCTTGCTCCACTGAGACAACCCCATTGATGAACTGTGCTGGTGATGTCAGTAGCACCACTAATCAGCATTGGATCAGGACTCCTGACCTGGGGGATAAAGTCTCTTTATATTCCAGCCTGCAAATGCTTTCGTTTTTCTTTTTATCCCCTCCTTTTTTTCCTTTTGTGTTCCACACAGGATCTGAGATGATGAGTGAAAATTGTAAAGAGCTCCACAATTCCGGTGGAGAGAGGACCAGACTTCCAATGAGTTGGTTCCCAGTGACACAACAGTGGTGCTGGTGCCTGATTTGCACTGAATAGTGCCTCAGTTGGGAGTGCAAAGCAGCTATTTGCATATTCAACATCTGTAAATCCCCATCCCTCAGTGTGCAGTTGGACAGCGGCCTCAAAGGCGCTTTCCTCCTGAAAAAACACTTCCAAGTAACACGTGTGAACCCCAGTGCCAGATCCCATGGCAGGTGCTAATGGCTTTCACAAAGACTCTCAGGATTTTAATTAGTTGAGTTGCAGTTGTTCATAGTATCCATCACTTCCTTTCCTTTTCCAAACTACTGAGCAGAAATATGGTTCTCAAACAAAACTCACTGCCACCTCTCCTCTGGCCCCTTCCCCCAAAATTCAACATCCATAACCTTCCAGCTCAGTTGTGGTCAGCTCACTACCTGCTGATGAAGCATGTTCAAGCTACATCATCTGGATATCTCCTCAGGAATGCTTTAGTTTTCAGAGAAAAATAAGAACATCTCTGTAGTGATCAAGACCACTGAAGACTTGAGTCACCTTGGAGATGTAACTCCTGCTCATTGCAGAAGGAGAAGGCTGAGCCTGCCTCTGTCTTTGGTAAACCAAGTATCTAAAATGATGTGTGCTGAAATTCCCTTGGGAATCCTCTGCAGAGAGGACAAAAGGGAAAGAGTTGCAGCTGAAGACTACAATGAGATGTTATATTCTTGTGTTCTCATACCAGTCCCACCCTATAGAAAAGTTGCACAATTCTCCCTTTCCCTACTGAAAACAGAGTGCACCCCACTCCTGAGCCCCATTATGAAGAACCACCAGAGAACATTTACTTTGGAAACAAGTAACTGCTGTTTGAGAGCTTGGATTAGTTGACCTTTAAAGGTTTTTTTTCAGCCCAAACTATTCAATAATTCCTGCTAACAGTCTAATTTATGATGACCAGAATAATTCCTGATGATGCTGCCCATCCAGTGATGACTGAGAGAACTCTTGAACAATGGGCACGGAACTCACCAGTTCTGAGCATAGAAATGATCAAATTCTATTTTTGCTGTTGCTACTCTGGTGGGATGGATTCTTCTGCTTTCATGGCAGCACACAGACATCTACAGCAAAGCCTGCATTTATTTTCTTGCAGAACACCTCAGAAATACCTAATCCATCAACAAATATAAACTCAGCCACCTAAGCCCACAGATGAGCAAGAGTGCTCTGGCTGTCACAGAAACAGATCTCTGTTATCACCAGCTTCATCAGGAGCTGTGGGCAATCTGGCTTCCACCACACCACAGACAACGGCTGAGTCCTCTCTGACCTCTCAGATGTTGTGGAGGCTGGTGGGATGGTGTAACGTCTGCTCTCCACCACTCCAGAACTGTGGTCCAGAGACAACTTGCTTCTCCTCTTGCTGTGGGAGATGCTACGGTACTTGCATTTCAACTCTGCCTAAGTAAAAGAATATTCTTTATGATATATTTATTATTTTAAGCAACAAAACCCACTGCCTTAAAGCCTACTGATTTGGCTGCTAATAAACATTGTGAACTGGAGCAGCATCTGAATTTCTGAAACAGTAAATCCAGCTCTCAGCTACAAAACTGACAGCTCTCATAAAAGAAAGAAAGAAAAAAATGCAAGTAAAACATCCTAAGGAAATTACCGTTCAAATTAACTGCAGACATAAATTTATCCATCTGTTATCATAAGTGTTACTTGAAAATTATTTGCCCATAAAAATGAAATAAGCCAGAGTGGGTTTTTTTCTTAAACATTGACTTCATGTGTATAGTCTTAGCTGCCAAAATATTAACTCTTTTTAACAGCCTGTGTGCTCTTGGCTGTGTGTCTCTTTCTTGACTGTAAATGGACCTTTATAAATTGTCTGTATAAATGATGTCTAAGGCACTTCACTGTTATTACAGATTAATAATTCCAAGTAAACCATCATGATTTTCAAAACACAAAACCCAAGTAAGTGTCCAAATTTTATTTGGAAGTGCTCTATTTAGCTACCTTTATTCATTCAAAGGGAAAAGTTACCTTGTCCATTAAATGAAAAATATCATTTAACCGCACAAACAATAACTGCTGTTTCATTCCTGGGGTACAGTTACTGTGAATACAGATATGGTGAGATTTTCACATTAAGTTTGAACATGGTAAACACTGGCAGGAGTGGAACAAAGTCCACAGAACTGGATACAGAACTGGGTCTCTTACCTAGAGCCTGTATTTTTCTTGGAGAAGAGAAAGAAATGAAAGTAGAAAGAAAAAATTGCTATTTTCACTTCTACGTGTTTTATAAAGGAATAAATTAAAAGTCTGAATTACTTCAACACATTTAAATAATAAGTAAAGTCATGGAAGACGGAAAAGGCAGAAATCTATTGAAAAGTCTATTTTTTATTTTTAAGAATGACAGAAAACTGAAAAGTTCCTTTTAGAATTGTGTAATTTTTTTGGTTTGTTTTAATACTTTTGACTGGAACAAAATCCCCCATCTTTCAACAGCATAAAAAAACTTTGGTTCACTTTATGAAAAACTGTTTTATCTCAGCTTGCTTGGATATTCAAATGTCTGTCCCCTGCCTACTCCTTTGTCCCCAGCATTTGTCTGTAGGATGTTTCACAGCCTCGTGCTGTTACAGGCCAGACTCAGAACCAGCTCTCCTAGGATGCACCACAAGGTCTTTACAGCACAGCTCTAAGTGGCACATAGTGAAATTTTAGTGGGAATCCCAGTTTACAGGAGAGCAATGACACCCAAGCACCTGGGATTTTGACTGACAGCTGCACAAATGGACTTGTTTTTCCAGAAGAAAACAGAAAAATTTTGTTTTCCTCAAATGCCCTTTTTTTTTACCAAAAAACCAGATACCTGCATCCTCCAGCTCGGTGGCACCAGGCTCCTGCACCACCAGGCTGCCAGGATATAATCATCTTGTTTTTCATTTGAAGCCACTCACTGGATTTGTTTGGGGTTTTTTGTGGGTTTTTTTTGGTTCTACAATCAGGGAGCAGGATGCACTGACCCAAACCTGACTGCAATGTGCAAAGGCACCTGCGTGGTGCCTTCTGCCTTAGTCAAGCTTATTATACTAATTAATTATTAGATGCTACAGAACTACCCATCCACGGCACTGAAATCTTACCATAAACTGAGGATGATGTCCCAAGAGAGCAACAGAGCCCCAGGAGCTGCATGCAGCTGTGCAAAACCAGGTAAAACTTCACTACAGCAGCATCCTCAAGGTACAGCTCCCTGCAGGGAGG
This sequence comes from Passer domesticus, assembly GCF_036417665.1. Lineage (NCBI taxonomy): Eukaryota > Metazoa > Chordata > Aves > Passeriformes > Passeridae > Passer > Passer domesticus. The sequence continues at coordinate 54,709,127 of NC_087480.1, forward strand.
CCACCAGAGGAACAGGCAGGGCTCAGCCTCAGGAGGGCTGTTTTCTGGGAGAGATCCTATTTCCCAGCCCCTTGGCTCCAGTTATACCTGGGAGTAACAGGATACTTCTGAGTCCATATGAATCATCCTGCAGGGCTCAGGGCTCCCTCCTAGAGCAGCCCTGGTCTGTAAAACTGCATTTGTTGAAGTATTTCCAAGGTGCTTTTCTCATAACAGGCTTATTTTCTTACTTAGGAAAATACTTATTTTCCTAATTTTGTTTGGCAGCACAGTTTTATCTGATTCTTCCCTTCCCAGAAACTATGATGGAAATGATGAAATTTGGGAACCAATTCATAATGCACATATATAATTACTATTTAATTACTATTCATTCATTAGTTCCAATATCCTCAGAATTAAGGGATTAATGCAGACATGATGCTTGGCATAAAAGGCACTATCTTCTGAAGCATATTGTCCAGAATATTTTTTTTAAATTATTTCCCCTTCATCATGTCAGTCTTAGAGATGCAGAATCTTAAATTGCATTGCTCTGGGAGCAAATAAACTCCCACAGACTCTATCATGCCTATCCTAACTGGAAGTGCATTTTGCACTAAAATTTTGCACTTCAGAATTCATGGGAATATGTAAAAGCCTCAACTTTCATCAAAAACATCCTTTACTTTTATAAAAGGCAAAACCAAACCCTCAAAGTTTTATAAAACAATTTGAATTCATGACCCAAGCACATACCAAAGAAATCCCTCAAAATAAAAGAACTCGATATAAGGATGCAAAATAAAAGATTCATCAGCAAAACCCACTCTTCAAATTCAGTGCATGGGGGGAAAAGAGGAAACAAAAATACTTCAGGAAAAAAAATGCATTTGCATCATAAGAGGAAATGAACTTGCCTTCACTTTGGTCACATAGAAGTTTTGGCATTGAAATAAATTAATATTCTTAGTGTTCGCTGCATGAAGAAAAAAACACCCTAGAGAAGAAAGCAGGCATTAATTGTATTTAAAGCAGGGATAGCCTGCAGGGATGGCCCAATTTGGTGAGAAAAGCCAAAGGGACGCTGGAACAAAGAACCCAAAACAAAAAGCTTCCCTTGGCATCTCCCACACCCCAGTTTTCAATAAACCCGTGTGTCTGTTCTGTCCTGCCACGCTCAGTGCCGGGAAAACAAAACATCCCAGCAACAAAGGCAGTTTTCAACATCACCAGAAATGGGCCTAAAACACAAAATGAGCCTTGCTCTTTCTGAGCCAGCCTTCCCAAGGGATGCTCCCTGGGAGTTTCAGGTAGGTGCCCTCTGATGGGGACAGGGAATGAAAGTTAAATCCTCCTGTAAGTTAGAAGTGCCTTTCTAAAGAATGTAACATGGAATTAGCATCCATTGGCTTAATTTCACCTCTGTTATTTGAACAAATAGCTGCAGTGGGTTGGATCCATGACTCAGTCCATGGTCTGTGGACTAGGTGTAGAGCACGACAAGTGGGCAGCGATGCCCAGTTTATCCTCTCAGCTCCATTTATGTACTGGTTAAGGGATTTCCAAAACTGGAAGCAGTTATCTAAGCCATCGTGTTCCATAATCTCTGATAAACCTCGCTCCTTGGGTTAGACAGGCTGGTTTTTATGAATGCCTGCCCAATTATGAGCCATCATGATATATTTTCCTACTGTAAAAACAGTTAAGCAAAACTTCTTGGCCAGAAATATCAGCCAAGCCTGAGATTAAATAAGCTTGGGAAAATTCAGTCCGGATACACTCAAAAAATAAATACATCAAAATGCACGTGTCTCTGCTAAAACCCACAGTCTTTAATCAAAATTCCCACTGAAGTGAGTAGCGAGAGGTGAGTTGTTGCCAAAGTTCATAGCGAGAGCCATGGGATGAGAAGCAAAGTTCTGTCAAAAATGAGAAATTGCCAAGGAGAGGGAGCAGGAGGAGCAGATTGATTCTCGACACAGCAATTTCAGCCTGCCTGAAGTTGAGGGAGCTCAAAGAGATGCTTAAGCTGGTACTCAGTACTCTGCTGAGCTGGGGCCTGAATGGTTATTATTTATACTCTTATCACACAGAAATATGAATTCCACTGGACAAGGGAAAAGAAATAAAAAAGGGGAGAGGGGACAGTAGCATGTACTATCACAGGCTCACAGAAGTACTGCAGACATCTTTGTTCTGCAGACTTCAAGGAGAGCACTTAAACAGGAAGAGAGACAATTGGGATTTTTACTTAATGGTTTAAAATGCTGGTATTTAGCTACACACACAACTCATGCACTTGTGCAAAGCCCCAAGCCAGCCAGTCTGTACAGACACAGCACCAAAGCAGCTCAGTCACCCATTGAGAAGGTTTAACAGCAGCAACCCCAGAAGGTTTGAAATCCTGGGCCAGCACCTGCAGCCACACACACAAGCCTGTGCCACTAAAGGGTTTGTGCTCTGCCACTCACTGCTGTCAGCACCTGGGCTTACAAATTCAAAGGCACTTGAAGCATCTTCTACACCTGCGGCCAAGCAGCCCACAGGTCTGGGAAGGGAACAAACACAACAGCATGAAAAGTGCTTACAGCTTCACATTTCCACAGCCAGATGGAAAACAAAGCAAGTGCAGCCTGTGTGCAGCCTGTCTGGACCTAGACCCACCTCCTGCAACAACTCACTCCATTTTAGAAGTAGGTCTGAACAAACAAAAGTCTTTCAAAAGAAAGCCTTGTAAGAAATTTTCCCACAGGCTGAGACCTGAATCATTCCAAACACTTTACTTCCAATCATAGTAACAGAGTAAAACAGAAAAAAAATCATGCCATACCTGCTCCAAAGGCAAAGAAGAAGCTCTTGTCTCTGTTCTCCCTTAACAGTGACATCACTCTTCTCCCCATCCTCTCATTCCTCTTGTAGATGAGCTCCTGTCTGAAGTAGCTGTCTATTTCTTGAGCTGTCACCTGCTCATGGGGTGGGAGTGTTGTGTTGATGAAGTTTGGCACCTGAAACAGAGAGAGAGGCCACAGCCCAGGTGGCATTGGTTAAGGAACCCACAAAACACTGCATGTTTTAATCCAGCCTTCTTGAAGCCACCTGAGCACCACTTTTGCACAAAAACCCACTAGAGGATCAGAATATAGGAAGTACTTAGGAACTCTCAAAAAAAAATCAATTCCCAATTAATATACTCTCTTTTAAAAAAAGTGAAACTAGTATTTTACTAAAGGAAACTAGCTAGTTTTGATTTTTCTCTGTCCTTTCGTGAAAATGTAGTTTCAAGTGTTACATTTGGGTGAGTTACTTGGACCTTTATTCTCTGGTTGTTCAAAAAAAATCATTGGCCGTTTAATAACAAATTCCTGTGATCTTTTCTCAGGTGAGATCACCATGAACTAAGTAAGGACTGTAAGATTTGGCTTGTATATGTGTTTTTTCAAGAACATAACAGTTTAAAAAGAGGAAAGGATAGCAAATGCAGACACAGGAAGATGCACACAGGGTAAACCCCCTTATCCTTCCATGCTATTAGGTCTCAACAGAGAAGATCATGCATTGAAACACATAAATCCCTGGAACATTCCTGATATATCTGAGGAAGGGACTTCCACAAGAACTGCTCCTTCAGTCCCTGCTTTTGTGAGGAGAGATGTTCACAGACACAGCAGAAAGGCTGAAATCTCAAGGACTTTGGTCAGGGCAGCAAACCCAGGAATGACCCAAGCTGTAATGGACAGATAAGCCAAAAGCCTCTGATTATTAGGACAACAACTTGTTCTGAAGCAGTGAAAGTCCCAGGTCTGCCACAAGGGTTTGGGAGCCCACGTGCCCTGCAGAGAGAAGAGCTCTAAGGGGGCAGTCTTTGATGATTGCTAACAGGACCCAAGCACTTTCTGGTGAATTTCTGTGCCTCACCACTGGAAAGCAGCTTAAGCTGCAAACCCCAGGTTCAGATTTCGGAGTCCCTAGGTACATGTAAAGCTGCCAGGATTTCCAGTGTTAATCTGAGCCAGTGGTAATGACATTGCATGCACAGCCCATGAGGGGAACATCCCTCACTCACTGTGCCGAAACACTTGGTACAGTGACTCTGTTACTTGGGTTAATTCCATCTCTGGTTTTCTACTATACAAAATTCCTGTACTAATTTTCTAAAACTTGCCTTTTGTTTTTGTTTTTTAGCCCACCTCTTCCCATTCCATTTGGTCACATGGTTTTATCACAACAATTTTTGTCTGTTCCCACCCTCTTTGCTTATACTGCGACTCCAAAAGTTTTCAGCAAGTCTCAGGGGGAAAAACTGATTTCCATCTTCCCAGTGACTCTCCTTAAAAAATTTTCATGGCAGCCCCATCTGCATCACTCCTAATATACGTGAGGGACCAAGCAGCAGAGATTTCTCACCATGCATTATGCAGGATGAGTCTACACCTCACTCTGGATTCACACTAAAGGCTGTTCCCAGTTGACTGAGACAGAAAAGGGGACCACATCTCCTGAACCAGGGGATCCTAAGGGAATGGAGGCAACACTCCATGTAACAGACCCTGCCCCAGCCTATTGGGTCTCACAGACCAGCTGGACCTTTGATTTTCCAAACTGCTTCTCAACCTGCTTTGCCAAATCACCCTGCCCCTCACAGCATGTCCTTCTTTAAGGGTTCAGTCACATTACCCTGAGTCATTCCTTCCTCCAGGCTTTACAGCACGGCTTGGCATGCCCAGTGTAACCTGTGAACTCCTCAGAGTATGCAAGTACTTTGCACCTTGTTCTCAGTCTAGCCCTGAGCCAGCACTCGACGAGCAATAAGTCCCATTAAGTCAGACCTCTTGGAGACATCAGTTTCCTGTGAAAGCCCAAGGAAGTTACCTCCGTGTCTGGCAAGAATTTGTGTTTGTCTCAAAGGGATGGAGGAGCAGACTGACGGTGTCAAAGAGATAAAATGCTGCTGGCTACAGCAGCAAAGGACATAGTGGCTTCCATTCCTGGTGAAAAACAGGGAGAGATTTATATTGTAGGAATAAAGCCTGAGGAACGAGTAGCCATTTTACACTTGCAGTAATCTCTGTAATGCAAAGCTGCAAATCAGTTTGTCCATGGAGATATCACAAACCTTTGCATCCCCTCTATACTGGGGCTCTCAGGCAGGAGTCAGGGAAGCCTTTAGGCACTGAAGTGGAAGGTGACATTTTGTGGAAGCATCTCAACACCCACATAAGAGAAGTCTCTTCTTCCCTGCTTCTGGCTGAAGGGAAGTGAAGGCTGGGACCTGGTTTTGAATCACTTGAGCTGCTTTGGGGAATGCAAGGTACAGCCTTGCCTGTGAGCACAACCTGCTCCTACACACAGCAGGAGCAGCAATGCTGGGGGACCAAGCAGCTTTGTGCATCTCACTGGTGATGAAGGTCTAGATACCCAAAAAAAAGATGTTGTATCAGGTCTTTGCCAAGAAGGGAAGCACCTTTCACTGCCTTGTGAACTCCAACTTCCATCACTTCCAACTCCATCACTTCCAACTCTATCACTTCCAATCCTACATCCACATTTAACCAAGTTTGTTCCTTCTCTCTATCTAACGTAAAATACAGTACACAAAACAGAAACATTTACTTGCCTCTCCCCGGCCCCTGGCCTTTCCTTTTTTTCCTTCTCTTCTGTGGGGAAAGTTTGTCAATGGCAGAGAGATAAACTTAAAACCAAGAACTGGGTTTTGTCAATCTTTCTTTTGCTTGCCCAAGGAACAAGACAAAAGAAGGCATCACTTAGAGAGGCACAGCATCAGCTACAGGTCCTGCTGCACTGTGTGCATTCCTGCATTTCTGATGCCTGGCAAAAACAAAATCTGCACGTGTGTTTCAGTGTGTGTGTGGCAGAGGAGAGAAGATAAATGACTGCAGTAAGTATGCCCCTACACAGTAGTGCAACCACACTCTGAGCTGTGACACTTGCCCCATTAATCACCTCCGCTCCTCCCTGTATCCAGGTCCTTTCCACAGTCAGTGACACACACCATGCCTGGCTTCAGGGAGACAGCTGCTCCTGTTGATTTAAGAAACCCTTAAACCAGACAGGGATCAGGAAGTCAAGAAACAGTCACACACAATTAGAAAACTCTTAACTGGAGCCAGAATTTAAGTTGGGGGGGGGGGGTTTTGGAAAAGAGAAGATCTGTTGTTTTAAAAGAATGGTCTAAATATGCACCAAAAGGATGTACCTTCCCCCTTCTACTTTTATTTTATTGTCATTTTGTGAAAAAATTAATTTTAACATTTTAATGATATGAATATGTTGGTTTTGAGCTGAGAGTGAATGACTGAGACATTTGCTGTGCCCCTGGGTGATGGACTGCTCTAATATACCTGAATATTGCTACCAGTATTTAAATGTACAGTAGAGTGGATCATGTGTCCATTGAAAAATCCAAACTCCTAATTTTGCTGTTCACGTAGGAGAGTAACAGCTGGATCAGGAGAAAAATGCATCACCTGGGGTGTGCTCACTTCTAGTGGATACACATGATAAGAGATAAATAGATTCTTTACATCCAGTCTCTGCAAGCTGTGCAGTTTTCTGAGAACCCAACCAAGTCATATTTATATACAATTCTAGTGGAAACTCAATATTGTATCTCACTGAGGCATTCAAAATAAAGAATATTTTGTTTTACTTAGTAAGGTAACACTCCTTTATTCTATTCCTATTTCCTTTAGGTTACAGCTCTCCTACAGACAGTACAGATGGACCACAAACTCAGTTATTAGGTACACCCTGCATTTCTCTGTTAAACTTTTATGGTTAAAGAAAGGGACTATGAGAATAAAAAAGAAATCCCAGCCTTGCAAACATTTCTTTCCCTCCCCACTGTCTGTGTAGTTTTACTTGAGTCAGTGTCCCTGATGGAATATATGTGTGGATAAAGCTCTGTACACACGTCTGAGCTCACAGTGCTGTGGGATGTGGGCCATAATTCTTCACCTTTGAAGTCAGTGGGAGCTTTAGGGAGAAGAAAGAGGAAGGATTGTGCAGTGGTTATGACACTACCCTGAAAAAATGGTTCTGCTCCCATGGGTGATACAAATCTCTTACATGATCACAAGCATGTCATTTGGGTTTAAACCTTCAAAGGAAACTCAGCACTTAACCTCCACTAAGTGTCTTTGAAGCATTTGGCTTTATTCCTCCTGTGTCTCAAAAGTCCATCTGTAAAATGGGGACAGAGACTTTCTAAAAAGACTTTCCACCTTGATGTTACATACAAGGCACTGGCTAAGTCCAGCTCTGGAGGGACCCAAAGGAAGATCCGAAGTCCAACACAATGCTCAGCAGTAACCTCTCTTCCCATAAATTTCCACAGAGGCTTGGATTCTGCTGCAATCATTAGCATAAGAGCTAAGAAGATACTTTAGCTTAGAAAAATACACCAGCCATAACTCAAGATCTATGCTATGCTTTCAGCTTTGTCTGTAGAGACAGAGAGAAAGAAAAGACAAAAAAAAAAACAAAAAGAGAGACAAGCAAAATGTAATGGTGCAGAGTCTCTTATCATATTTAGGGCTTACTGCCAAAGTTCAGCTGAAAATTCATGGACACAGGACTACATTAAAAGTCCATTTTTAAAATTTACTATTTTTTAATATTTGGACAAATATTCTGGGTAGAGGCACAATGCCAGAGTTGTGAACATCTATCTGCAAATAAATTTTTTTTGGACACACATAAGCACCATCATCTTTGATTACATTTTTTTTTTTTACTTTGGATTTATTATCTACAGTGGAACTGCTCTAGACTCAGTCCAGTATCAAATCATTATCATATGTGGAGTAACAGTGTTATCATTCCTACTCCTATGCACTGCATTTCCCAATCCTCTGATAACCTTGTTTAGCCTCGTTCTGTTCCAGTGATGAGACTATTTCTGGAATGTGCATTCAAATCGTAATATTATGTCAATCAAAAAAGAACATTACCAACAATGGAATAAAGAGCTGTGTGCCTTTCCTCACCTGCTTGTGGGCAGAGGTGATCTTCAACCATAATTCTACTTGCAGATGGAGAAGAGGAAGTTGAGATAGGGAAATGGGAAGCCAGCCCCTGCCATGAAACACAGTGATCCTAAAACCTCTTCAACAAATATCTTCCTGTATCCTGATCAATCCTCTAGGCTTTTGAGACTCCTCTCTCCCACTGTACTAATGAGGAGTTGACTCAAGGATTTCCAGTCTCATCTCCTGAGAAATATCCAAACTCCAGACTGCTGCATGTATAGCATCATTACCGACAGTTGTAGGAGAATCTCTTAATAAAACAAATGGCTTATTTCCTTATTTCTCCTTCTCTCCTCAGAGGGTTCATAGCTAAGAAGAAAAAACAGAAGGCAGCACACCCAGGGTCAAAAGGGACAGCTGTGGCAGGACAGGGAGCTGGCCATCAGCTTCCAGAATTCCAGTCCAGCACCTCAATACAATCCCCATCCATCCCTCCCTGACAAGAAGGCTCTGCCTCCACACTTGTAATCCTTATCTCCAGTTGTGAGCAGGGAGTTGTTCCCACATCACGACAGCTACATTAATTTTTTTAAAATGTGATAAAGATTGGGTTCTCTTTATTAGTCTTCTGGTTTATGAGCTTTATGCGGGCAGAGGCCAGAAGACAAGTAAGGGATCCCACTTTGAAGGATTTTCCCTGCACCATACAGGTCAGGAACCTTTACACAGTTGACAGCACTACGAAAGATAAGGATCTCATGAGCTGACAGGCAGCTTATGGAGGCTGCCAGGGAGCCAGAACAGCATCCCAACACCCACTGGCTCCTGCAGCAAACCAAACGGCCCTAAATTCACACCAGCCCTTCTTGGGTCACAGGCTGACATCTGAGATCTAGTTATCATTCCTTTATGAAGGGAGGATACCCTCCTGTTAACCAGCCTTGACAAGGCATTGTGGCTTTTACTGCAGAGCTGCAAAATATACTGCTCTGGACTTGGAAGACACCTGTTTTCCTCTGATTTATGGACCCTTCTGGCATCTGTGAGAGAAATATCCTCTTACTGCAGCCTCTGATAGGAAGGACTGAAATAGTGCGAAGTGAATGGGCTGTGAGAACAAGTATCTCCACAAGGAGGACGTGGCTGCCACAAAAGCAAAAGATGCTGCCAACTCAACTGGTTTTCCTCCAGCACTCCCAAGCTTCCTTCATGAGGGAGACCAGTAATGGCCAAGGAGGGAGTGTCAGGTTAATGTGATTTAACAGAAAGGCCAAAGCTGGCAGCTGCCAAGAAGATAAGCTTCCAGCTTGTTATGGAAAAGGGAAACCAGGAAGGAGCAGTCTCCAGTTTGAGCATGTGATTAAGCCATTATGGCTTTCTCTTAAGCACCAAAATTTAAAGTAATATATTAGAAGTCTCAGTGGACTGTAAAAGGAGACTTTCATGTTTGAAGTAAAGTTCAGTTCAATCCCTTCTTTCCCTTTTCCAGAGTTAGAGGAGGGGGAAAAGGCAAAAATACTTTTTGCTTGAAGGGAAGTGAAGAACATAAGCAAGAACATTTCTTGGGACCAACTCTGGGGAGCCACTTCTGGCCATGAGCTAATCCCTGCCCAGCTCCCATCAGTGATCATGGTCCATAGATGTTGCAGCTACATCACAGTTCAGGTGAGTAAGATTTCTGTAACTGGCCTCTCTGACTTAAAGCTGGTGGGATACCCCTCAGCATGCCATGGCAACTTGAGTGTGAAAACAGAGTTTCAAACTGGCTACCTCAGATCTAGGGGCCACTGGAGCATCTAAACTTGTAAATGCAGGAAAATTACAAATAGAAGACGTGGAGGGGAAGAGCAGGCTGGATGCCAGTGAAGTCTCTACAGACAGTGAAGAATACTTTTAAAAACAACCTCTGCAGGTGACAAAAAAGCTGCAGGAGTCATTGCTGGCCTGAGTGTAAAGCTGCCTGCAGGCAGGGTGGGCTGCAGCCCTTGGACACTCCTGTATCTGCAGTTTCAGCCCTTGCTGCACCTGCATGGACACCCTCCCTGGGAGCACCAAACCCATCCTCCCAGGGCTCTTCTTCCAGGTGGCCAAACAACAGATGTGTGTCCTGCCTAGTTCTATCTTCTCTGCCCATTTGGGCCGAAAGAAACTGTGTTAAAACAAAAGCAAAAAAAAAAGGCAGAAAGGCCACAAGGATGGGCTGTGCATCTCACACACTCACAGCTTGGGGGGGTGATATTTCTATCCCTGTTAAAAAATACTTTCAACAAATCCTTGAGAAGTCATGACCCCCATGTATGTTTTCTATTTGTTTTTCCACACCAGTTAAATAGCTGCTTTCCAAGCACTTGGGAAAAAAAAAGGAAAAGAAGAAGCAAGCACCACCAACCCCTCCTCCAAGGCCTCCCTCCCCACCCCAACCCTGTCCCTGCTCCCCTTGGTTGCAATGCCAAAATATGCAGCCGGCCTCTCTATCTGAATGAATGTTTTGATTAAAGAAGTCTTAACAAAACACAGTCAGAACAATGATCCCGGCCCCCTTTCTGCAAGCTTCACCCAACTATGTGGAGTATATTTAGGACCAGATTACAGGGACCTGCTCATTAATTTACTAAGGATGACAAGCCTGCAGTGTATGCAAATAAAAGTTTGGGTTTCAGAGGGGAGGGTAAATCTTAACAACCTAATGATACTCCTGCCACACTTAAAACCCTTTTAACATTGGGATTTTTTTGAGGCCAGCTTTCATGAGCTTGCAAACATATGGAAAAGTTCAAGTTTTTCTATTTCCCTTCCAAATGCTTTCTTTTCTTTGACAAAGAATATTTTTTTTCTGTTCAGACACTAAAACCATCACCTATTATATTGCCATGACACCCAAGTAAAGACACTGATCAAAGGGCAAAGCAGGGCAATAAAGTGAAAAAAACTGGGTCCAGAAGGTTTGGGTTTGGGGTTGGTTTATTAAAGAACTGTAATTCTTTTTCCAAAGGTATTTTTCATTTTGTCTTCTGTTACACAGTGGGAAAACAGTTGGTTAGTAGTGGGTACAAACTCAGGTTTAGTTGTCTTGGATATATATTGTTCAAGGCTCTTCAATGACTTTCCTTCCATCCCTGCTTAGTGAGATTCTAGGAAAAGCTCAAATGTGTATATGAAATCTGCAATATTATTTTAACCTAATAATATTTATTACTAGGTTAATATAATAATATATATATATTTATTATTATATTAACCTAATAATATATAGGCAAGTCTGATCCAAAATATATGATTTGCACAGTATCACATAACTTAGCAAGGAGAAGAAATCTGGTTCATAACACCACAGCAGGTGGGCTGGACAATGGACCTCTGGAGCTGACCCTCAAGGAGTGCACTGCAGAGGCGGCTCTGCCTTCCTGTTTGGTCCTGGAGAAAGTTCAGCTTCTCCCAGCCCAACCAGCTTTCAAGTTATGCTGGCATCTGAAACAAACTGCTTATAGCTTTTGAACTGATTTTAACTTTCTTTAAGATGGGGTTACTTGAGAGGTCTAGCACCAGATGAAAAGATGGAGAACATCTCCAAGAAAGTCTTTAGAAGTGGAACAAGAACCAGTGAGAAGAAAAATAAGGAATAATTCAAATTAAGTTACCTCTGAAATGGATTTCTTTGCTTACAAGCTGGTAGAACTCTACAAGCCTTTGGGTTTAGAAGGTCTATGTCTATGTCTGAAGTCACCATCATAGAGCTTAACCAGTTTACACTGGAGATATCTAATCTGTGGCATTCACAATTTGGTAATGCACACTAATAGTGTCAGATGAGGAAATGTTGTGTCCAGGCGTACCCAAAAACACAGTCTTTTCAATAATGTCTAACACATTCCTGCCAAGGAATCCTGCCAAGCCCTGCAAACCAACCAAGTTGTCCCTTTGTTCCCCTTTTCTCCCCCTCACAGTCATAATGAGGAGCAAATATAACTTCTAGATACAACAAGAAGAAAAAGCACTTTGTACATTCAACTAAGAAGATATTATTTAAAATACTAACAAGTCTTTTTCATTTCTCTTTAACAAGTATTTCCAAAAAACACTTCGTAAACCAGCTCTTTAAAAAGAAGGGAAAGTAAATGCTTTACAGCAAACATACAGCACTGCACAGAAAGCAACACCTTCAACTCCAAATATTTTTTACCAGTCACTCCTTCATACTCATTTATAGTCTATTCCTGTACTAATAAATACAGATAGTCAACAATCCCTAAATGTTTTAATGTAAATCTGCCCTTTTCTGTAGGTGAATGTGTTCTTTTTCTTATAATGCAGCAATCTGAAAGAAAAATCTTAGCTTTTAAATGTCTTGTTCCAGTTTTTCCATGGCTCTCTCTTTCTCTCACATTGCTTTCTTCATGGAAAGAGGAGGGAAAGAACTTCCAAGGTAAAACAACTCCAAATGCAAAGATGTCATGAAAATTTTCAAGCAAGAATAACCTATTTTCAAAACCTGTAGCATGAAAATTATCTGGGCATGTTCCAGATTACTAATAAAAAAAAACAATCTCTGCAATGTTTTCCCCAGCACTGTCATCAACAAGTAGACTTCACTCTCAATCTGGATCTGCAACCAATTTTCTGAAACACATAAGCCAAAATACAATATTGCTCCAATCTGGAATCCTGTTCTGACATAATATGAAAATTAGACTCTGAAAATTTTGGCTACACTCCTGTTTTTTCGTTCACTTCCAAATGCTCCCAGTGTACCAAAACACGGAGCTGTAACTCAGGTGCAAGTGGAAAGAAATTATGATCCCACTACAGCAGAGCAAGAGCTCTTCTGAGCTATGGGAAGGCAGCTCCTCTGCAGCAGCATCTCCAGAGAGCAGAACGGGGGGCAGGCTCTGCTGGCTGTGGGCACAGGCAGCACTGAGCACTCGTGGCACCTGGCACCAGGACTTGTCAGCTGGCACCAGGACTGCCGTCAGCATCCTCCTGACAAACGCTCCTGGAGTGTGACTGACCCTCTGCCTGGACCCGCAACGGGAAACTCATGGGATGGCTCCCCTGGGGCTGGAGACAGCCTCGCACTGGCCTTTCTGGAAAGCCCACAATCATTTTCCCTGGAAGAACAAGAGGCTGTGCCAGTTCGCCTGCACTTTGTTACGGCTGAGAACGATAAGATGCTTCCAGAGCGTTGCGTTACAATAGATGTGCCTTCAGTTCATGGATTTATCTTCCTCTGCCCTAGATAAAACTCCATTCCTTGGACAAATTAGGTCTGCTTGTCATTCAACACTCTACCTAATGGTCTCAGCTGTGTGTTTCTGCAGTTACTGAAGCTGGAGCATTCCACAGATAGTTCTCATTGATTTGAGAAGTGAGCCAGAATTCCAGTTGTATTTTATCCAAAATGACAATGGGGCAAGTTAATGATGTAATTAGAATTATCAGGACCCTTAAATTTTAAAGGACAGGTTTCAGTGAAGAATGATAACATTTTTAAAGGGGTATGTAACATAACCTGGTGATTTATAAACAGCAAGTGACTTGTGAAGTGAGGCACTAAACATTTTCTTCTTTAGTTTAGGGAGGCTGATACTGACATGGGCTTAGTTTATGAATCTCTAATGTCATGTTATCAAGATCATCATAGGCTTTCCAGAAGGCAACACTCCCTATCTAAATCCACCCATGGTATTTCAAACTGCAGAGACAACTTGAGATACGGATGGCATCATTCGATAAGGTATCCAAAAAGCTTGGTTGTTTCTGATGGACAGCTTGAAGGAGGAGACACAGCACCTGAAAGGGATTGAGAGCTGTCTGTAAGCTGTGGTGACCACCAAACAACTTCACTGCACAGCTTGTTTAACCTTGTGAGATGAAGTCAAGACCTTACACCTGCTGTCAGTGAGAAGATCTTTATGCTGAGCTGGGCACAAAGCCTGTAAAATGGGTTAGTCACTCACTTGATTGATTCACTTTGATATCCAGTGATGGCTGGGCTGCTGGATGAATGCAAACCCTGCTGAAGGCAGGGAAATATTCTCCTTTACTTCAGTGGGCTCTCGATACACTCTAACACACAAACCATAAAGGCTCCCTGGATGAAAGATGCTTTGGAAGTGTCAGGTATGACTCTTGTCCCATGCTGTTTACCCTAAATGAGACAGGCAAATAATAAATATGAAACCTGGGTAGTTGGGCCAGTAGAAACTATCTACAAAGTGATCAGCAAAGCTCACGTCACTGACAGACCAGATCAGCACTGAGAAAGGAAAAACCATCTTCTCCTGGGAGAGGAGCCTCTCCTCAGGTCAGGAGAATGGCTGGGGACAGAAGATGAGAGACAAAAGCTGGAGACCACAGCCACAGTTTTTGGGAAAGGCTGAAGGACAAAAATCCAAGCCTTGGATTTTCAATTTTCTTCTTAATAAAGAGTACATAGGGTACAAAGAAACATAGAACAAGCTAATTCAGTGCTGGCAAAGATGAATTTGCTTTACAGAACTATCCTTTAAAACTGAATAGCTCAAAACTGACCACAGGAAGTAACTGGTGTGAAAAACCCCACACAATAAATTGCTCTGCACCCTACTATTTCTTCATGGAGGCTTCGGGTCATTAGGCAATTTCTCAGCTGTCTCAGGTGAACAAAGTTTCATCTGGAGACAGATAATTTTCTAATTCTGAACTAACAGATTTTTTGCATTTTAATACTTGTGAACACACTGACCTCAATTCCCTACTGAGAGCTTCAGACAGAATACAGAAGTTAAAGCTACTGATATAATCCAATCCAATCCAATCCATTTTTGCTTTTAGGGAACATTTACAAAAGCAGAGAAAAAAGCTGAGCAGACAATACACCCATCCTATCTTTAGCTTAGAATACTTTCTCTTTGGTATCATTTTGACTCTCTGCCCAGAAGCCTCAACATAAGCCTCTTGATTGCAAAAGTCACAAGAGAATCAAGTGTTTGAAGAAGGCTATTGAAAAAAGAGAGATGTTTCCTACTGCACTTTTGGGTCACAGTCTAACTTATTAAACTCACCCCCATAAAATTTTACTAAGTTTAAATACGGATTTTTACATTTGGAAAAATGCTGCTTGCAAACAAAGTTAAAAAAACAGAGGGAGAGGAATGATGAATGTAGTATAACCACAGGAAAGCAGAGGTGTTTCCTCTTTCACTGTTCTTAATTAAAATAAAATTTTAAAAACCCACTGAAACTGAGAAGGATTTGTTTATTCCTCTGCTCTCATCAGGGCTGATGGCTCTGGGAAAGGAAAGAGTCAGGGACATGGGGCCCTGCTCACACCCCTTTATTCTGGGCACCCTGGCTAAGCTGCACTTCCCAAGCCCAATGTGAGCAGCATCTCCCTGGGGTGGTCCAGTCCCTACCCATGGGTGACAAAGGAGCTGTCCTCTGACCTAAAACCTGCTTTGGACTAGGAAGTACCTTTCCTTGCACCTTTCCTCCCAGCACCATCCTGTCTGTGCACCCCCTTGGCACAGTCTTGGTCCCAGAAGGACTCTGCCCTCTCCTCCCAAATGCTGCAGACTCAGGGATGTGCAGGAAACCTCACACCTCCCAAACTCTCTTGGGGTGGCTGAAGAGGCTCAAGGAACTTATCTGTAACACGTCAGGTCAACAGTGCTGGTATTTCCTCTTCTGGTCCTTTCTGCTCCAAGATGATTTTTGCATTAAAGGCACCTCAGCATCTTGCAGACAGCTACTGAAGCTGCTTCATCTCTGAAGAGTCACACTAGAGGCATTTAGGAAGTTACTGCACCCACAAAAATACTCTCCCTCTCCCTGCCACTGTTCCCACAGTGACCTTGGGCTGTGTCACCTCCTTCCCAGTCCATCACAGCCACCTCAACCATCAGCTCTGAACTGAGCCAACTGATGGACAGTTTACCTTTATTCTGCAGCTCCTGATAACCTTCAAGGGACAAGCAGACATGAATAACCTTAAACAGCATCCCAAATTAGTTCTCAAAGAGTGAGTCCCATCCTTCTGCAGTTCTCCTGAGCTGCCCCAGATGGAGCTGAATTCCCTGGCCTCCAGCATTCACATGGGTGTTGATTCTTGCAGTCCCATTTCTGATCTTTTTCTCCATTCTATGGGGTATTTCAAGGATGTGGTAACACTATCAGCTTCAATTCTTATCAGCCCTCTAAACAGCTGGGCCTGCAGCAGGATATCATGGAAGAAGGGACACCCTCTAAAATCACTGTGGCACTCCTGTCCCAAGACTGGCATGGGTACCTGCCCTGAACTGCAACAGACTCAGCAAATGATAAATCCCTGTGCCTACATTTAATGTCTCCAGAGAGAGATCCCATGGGGAATCTTTCATGTGTAATATCTGAGTCAGGCTAATCTAATTTGGTAACCAAATAGCAAAAACTCTCCATGACAGACAGTCTTTCATCCTTGCAAAAAACCACAGAGAACAAACTCTGGAATGACCCCAACTGGCAAAACCTGACTTGAATAGGGAGTTTATTTTACATTTTAATTTTCTATTTTGTTCTGCTTGCAGTTAAAATAAATGGCATAGAGCTGGTTTATAAAAACACTACCAAACAAAAAAACTCTTTACCCAACAGTACTGCACAATATTTAGAGTTCTGCAGGGACCAGTATACAGAGAGGGATTTTAATTTTCCATGGCCTGTAAGCGTTATAATCTCCATCAACTGTGTGCACTCTGGGACCATGACTAACACCAGTGCTTGAACTCTGGTTGTTGGCTTCTTTCTTCTGTCTTTAACACTGTTTTGAAACTCACACTTAATCCAATAATTTGCAGGAATAAAGAAGTTTTTACACCAAACGGTTCCTCTCAAGTCTAGCCCACAGGTCTGTTATAGGACAATGTGTCAATAAATCAGAGGTGTCTGTGAGTCCATGCAACTGCTATGAAGGACCACAACATCTTAGGGATAAAGGCTTTACTTATTAGGAGAAATTACACTGGTGGAGAGTAAAAGGTGACACAGGACATTCAGACACCAGGACTGTCTTCATGGGTTTGACTACTAGCAGTCCTTTCACAGCATCCACAGCAAATATTCCACTGTATCTTGCTTTTTTATTCCTTGTTTACTGTGTGTGCTGTGCCTCAAAATTTCAGGAATAGCTACAACCACTGACTTCTTCAGCTCCTCTAAAGTCATGAGCTCTCTACCTTTTCCAACTCATATTCTCCATCTTTAAAGACATATTCCTACTCAAGTTGCTTTCTCCCCTTACTTTTCAGTGCAAGGCTGACCAGAATGAACAGCTCTGGCAGCTTTTGTATGACACACTTTTGTGTTTCAGTGCTGCCACGTTAACCACCCTGGTATGTCCTGCTCAGTCATGCTAAAACATTGCTTCATTTTCTAGGACTGAGTTAACTGGGACACCAAAGGGGTTTTATCCCATGTTGGGGCCCCACTTGCCTGCCCAGGTATTCTGCTGAGAAAAAAGTGACCCACAGAGCCCTGTGCAACCCAAGACAGTGATGGCAAGATAAAAATGTCTGCCCCAATCCACAGACTGACCTTACCTCGTCTCAGCTCTCTCTGGAAGTCACACAGCTCTCCTTGATTTCCATTTGCTAATGGTGGACTGCTATCATGATTTAATTCTTTCACTGCCAAGACACATACAACACTGTGGCTGTCAAATTTACACAGGTTTGCCCCAAGTGCCCTGAAACTGGAATCTGAGAATATTGATCCCAAAAAGAGGAGATGGAGATGACATCCAAAGACCAAGTTTTCATAGAATTAACTAGAAAGGAGAAAGAGGAATCTCAGTTTGACATGAAGCATCAAACTGCTCTGGAAAGCAGATTTCTGCTCCCTTGAGAGTTTTTAATAGCTTTGGACAACTAAGATAAACAGAGACTGAAGGGCTGTCTGAGACACACACAAAATTATTGAATTATGACATGTTTGAGAGGTTATTTACTTTATAGAGTATTTACATAAGGTCTACTTCCTCTTCATATATAAGCTCAAACATTACAAAGATTCCCCCTCCACCCTTAATGAGGAGTCTGCATTCAACAGTCCCAAACATCCAGAATTAACCTTTTTTCAAGAACATCCCTTGGAAAGTTTTCCAGGCAGTCCATTCCTTGCTCCTAGTAACAAGCAATAGGACAAGAGGAAACAGCCTCAAGTGGCGCTAGGGGAGGTTTGGATTGGACATAGGAAAAATTTATTAATCCAAAGGGCTGTCAAGCATTGGAACAGGCTGCTCAGAGAAGTGTTGGAGTCACCATCCCAGGAGGTATTTAAAAGATGTGTGGATGTGGTGCTTGGGCACACGGTTTAGCTGTGGACTTGGCAGTGCTGGCTTAGCAGTTAACTCAATGATCTTGGAGGTCTTTTTGAACCTAAACCATTCTATGATTCCCCAGAGCCTGAGCAAAACCAGGGAAATTCCACTCTCTCATCAGGAAAATGAGGCACGTGTGGAAAGAAAACACAGGGCATTAAAAGGAAGAGGGGAAAGAGGGATCAGAATATGAAGTGATGACTGGGATATTGCTATTAAAGCAGCTGATTTTTCCTCAATTCTCTGGCCCATCTGGAACAATTCTGCTCACCTGAGAAGTGTCATGGTTGAATATCACAGCATTCAGGTCTCCACAGTTGTAGTGCTTGATGAGATCCTCAGTGGTGTAAGGGGCCTGCAAACTCCCTGCTCGAAGGCTTTCGTGTTGGAGCAGAGTTTGGTTTAGAGCAAACAGCACCTGCAGAAACACAGCCAGGAAAAGGAAGTTAAAGATAGTAGGAATCAAAACAACAAGGACTAAAGGACAAAACTTTGAAAGACCTTCCTGCACCTGAAGGCTATTCCTTTATCCCAGCAACAAGGCCCACAGCAACAAGGGATGGTCTTTAGGCATTCCCAAACGGAAAAGCATTCAGGTGCAAGACCCTATAATATTCTCCACAGAGTATAACTTTACACAGATACATATTGCTCAGAGGTCACAGTCTCAGAACTCTGGGGCTCTCTGTGCTGGTTAATTTGCTTCATGACAGACACTGGAATGGAAACTCCCCTAAATGAGGAAAGGTCTAGTGCTTCTGAGTGTACTTCCTTTACCCTAGTTTAAATCCAAACCCCAAACTCAGTTGACAGATTTTTGAGAAAAAAATCAAAATCTTCTGAACTTCTGAAGTCAAAGGTGTTGTATGGGAACTTTGTGCATGCTTGTAATAACAGAAACTTTAGGAAATTTATTACTAGTCTCCCTCCTTTTGTCTTTCCTCCTTCACCCACCCATTTGCAAAGTGAGAACAGAGAAAGAGATCTGTAACACTGTCCCAAAAGACTGGTCCAGTATCCCCATCCCAAACCTGAAAAAAACCCCAAAAAAGCAGAAGCACTATTTACTGTCTAATTTTGGGTAACAAAAAAAAAAAAAAAGTCCTTAAATATTTTTTTAAAGTCCTTAATTTTTTTCCCCTTGAATTAGCAAACAAAGCCTAAAAAACCCCAAGCAAACAAAGAAAAAGACCCCCACCACAAAAAACCCTCCACACCTCCTCAACAACAACAACAACAAAAAAAAACAAATTAAAAAAGGACCACTAAATTTCACATGAACTACCAAAAATCTTTTTAGATTTGTGACAGACCGTGGGAGTAATATATATCAGTTATTGAACCACCAAGTCTGGGCTTTACATGTTCTGCTTTCCAAGAACCTTCTGAAGAAATTCGATAAAAAGTAGATTAATAAATCAGAAAAACAGCAGTGAAGACTTTTGTAATGAATTATATAAATAAATAAACACACTTTTCCTAAAACTAAGTGGAATGTGGTGACAAAGAGTGAATGCATAGAATGGTGACAAAAGTCTGTGAATGCAGACTTCTGAAAAATTATATTGGTGTGTCATTTTTCACGAAAAGACTCCTGCACCCCTCAGTCTCATATTTCACCACTCTTTAAGCTTTCCTCATTTATAACAGCAGTGCCCCATCCTTCCCAGAGAATAACAATAATCTCAAAATCTAGGCAAGGTAACTCCTGCTGAGTTTCAGTCTGGGACCTGAATTCTTACCTTCTTAAATTTTAGCAACTGAACCCACTTCAAGGAGTGAACCCAAGAGGAGTTTAAATCAGCAATTTACATATGTATTTGCAGGATGAAAGTTTCTCTTATTTTAAAATTATGATTCCCATTGAAGTTTATCTGAAGGTGAAGGAGAGGAAGTTGCAAAATCTCATGTATATAAAAAAGGGTATTGGATATTTAATTATCAATAATAACATCGACAATGTTAGTAATTTTAATAATAACAAAGGATCATTATTAATTGAGGCATTATTTTATTGAGGCACTAACAGCCTCAATAAAAAGCTGTTACATGCTAACTAACATACACAAACTGGGTTGAGGAAAAGCAAATGCTAGTTTTTAATTTACATTTTAAAAAAAAGATGGTCTTTCAACTGAACCTGTTATACCTCAATTTGGCGATCAGTTCCCCATTAAGAGCCAAGCCTAAAAGATTTCCTTGCCTAGATCTAAGGGTCTCTTCAGGCTTTTCTACAAAGAGATCAAGCTTTCCCAGGACCACGACTTGAAGTTAGGCATCTTCCTAACTTGGTTTTTCTCTAATTTAAAAAATATGCAAAAGACACAGTTTGAAAAATTTCTAACGTTTGAAAGAATCTGAGCTTTTTCTTTTTCCCCTAAGGGCTACAGCTCAAAGAGGAAATGGTTCATCCCAGGATTTCCTGGGGATTCCAAACATTTTGACTAATAAAAATAAAAGCTTAGAAAAACATTGACAGGAAAAATGAGAGCAGAGGTTTTCCCAAAATGCTTTTAGCAAAATCCTTCTCATTTTTGATTTTTTAAACAATGGATATTACTGGATTTTTATATACAAAAATATGTATACACACAGGCACACACATATACAAACCACCAACAAGCCCTGAGGCAAGACCGTGTGTTTTATGATAAAATATTAAGAAGGCAATAAACAAATCCTTACTTACTTTAACTTTACTCCCAATGCTCTCCCCCACCCCCTTTTTTTTTTTTTTTTTTTTTTTTAATTCTAGGGAAACCAGTCCTGTGCATTAATGCTGTGTCTTTCTTCTGTGAATAAGTTTGGAACCTATTACATTATTTCAGTCACATTTACAGTGGGCTAAAGATCTTGAATAAAATTGCCTATGTATTCCTCAAAAATCATCCTGCAGAGTAGTTTACTGTATGAGTTCACATCTTATAAGACACCAAAGACTCCAAATGAGAGAGAATGAATTATTTTGCAGTTTTTGGCAGATGGCCCCCCATGATTTCATTGGTGCCAGGACATTAATTTCTCTGCTTGCTGCCTCAGAGCAGCTTTAGGACCTGGAGGCCACCAGCTGAACCCATCCACCATGCTGCTGTCATTGTTGGGAGCTCAGCACTGCCCCAAAAGCTACTCCAGAGACTTTATTTCAGAAGGAAAGTTAAAATCAGAAACTTGAACACTTGAATATGTAATTAACTGATTTCTAGAAGAATTTCTAGAATTTTCTGATTTCTTGCTTAATCAAGCCATAACAACCACGGATTTTGGTCGGGTGGCTCAAAACAAATTTAAAGAGAATTGGGGTCTCATCACAGTTGTCTGCTTCCTGGCTGGATTTGTAGACCATTTCTTTCAGAGTCAGGTTAAAGCCAGCTTACAACCCAAATTTATTTTTCCTTACTGTTCAGATAATGCCACAAAACCAACTCTGTTTCCTTCCCTTCTCTCTATCTTAATATCACTGACCCCACGACCCCCAGCCTAATCCTCTATCTGAGTTAAATCTCCCAGAGCTGCCTGAGATTACTGAACTGATGAGTTCAAAATAAACACACTTAGAGTGACTGCCTATACACAGTCCCACCTAATAAACAGAGCAGACGGGATTTGTTCTGGGAAGCAATGGGAAGTTATGACTTTGGCTCTTGGGAAGTGCATTTTTATTCGCACAATTTACGGTCCTCACCCTGGTGTGCTTTGAAGACATTTTTGCATGTCTGTCTCTGGCCCCACCGCTTTGACTGACCAGCCTTTTAATCTGGGTGGTGTCATTCTCCCAACACAGATTTTATTTGGAGACAACAGTTCAGCCCTCAGGGCAGTCCTGTTTTACTGTCAGTGGGAGTGGGTCCCACTAGTCCTACACAGTCCCAGACCTTTTTGGAGTTGTTTTCCACAGCCTTTCGACCTCTCAAGGAAAATGAGCTGGGCCAGTGAAGGCCTTTGGTAACAGCTTTACTGATCACCTTGACACTCAAACAGGTATTGCCCCTCTCTGTACTTCTGGATTACAGAGCCAGGAGTCACACAAGAACAGAAGGAATGGGTTACAAAAGCAAACCTCCCATATAAATCAACTTGAATGTTTATGGTGTTTAACTTTCACCGTCAAAAAGATAAAGGATTATAAAACTTCCAAACCACACATAAAAGAAGCAGGCACAACTGCAGTGGGTCCTAAGATGTTGAGGCTGGCACTGCCCAGAAGTGTTGCTATCAGCAGTTGTCCTTGGGACAGTTTGAATATTGTTCTGCAAACACATTGGTGAGGTTGGAGGTTTGATATTATGTGATAATTTAATGAGATGGATTTTAGGGAAGTAAACCTAAACTACAGAAACAGACCTAGAGAACCACTGCCACCTTTTTAAAGAGGGAGGAGAAGTGAATAAATGTGTATTTGAAATGGATTTAGGAACACTTCAGCCTTTCCATTAGAAATAATTTTCTTCATTGAACTTGGGAATAAAGCTGGATGAAAATGCCATTTGTTCCAAGGTACTCCCACACCCATTCACATATTGTGTTTTATTGTGCCAGGCCAGAAGCTTCAAACGGCATTTGAAGGCTCCTGAAGGCCAGCACCATGCTAGTGCTGTATGTGATAGCTAAGGAGGAGAAATCACAGCCTCTGAGCCAGAGATTTCACCTTACCCATATTCTGTACATTTGTCTCTAGCTGAAGAGCATAAGAAGGTCCAGAAAACAAAAACCAAGCTAACCCTCATTAAATACATTATAATGCCTGGTTATGTCAGCGGTGAACAGGTGGACTTGTCCACCTGTGGAATCAAGTGGAAAGGTTGCCAGGTCCACCTCTTCTATTTTACTAACTAAAGCCCCAAATAATGCCACAATTGGGAAAAAAAGCTCTGTGGGAACATCTAATAAGCAGCTGTAAAATAAGACAAGTAAACCTTATTCACAGATAAAATGCTTGAGTGGTCCCAAACCTTCCTATGAAATATATTGCTAATAAAACAGACAACAAATTCAGGAATTACAATACAAGAAACACATTTTTTGTTAAGCTTAAGACAAATTGGAACAGTGTTCTTCTGGTGTGTTTGCTATACAGGAGACTTGAAGATGAAAGGCAGCTCTAGGAAAACTCTCAGGCCAAGCTTTGCATTCACAGGACTCCAGTAGCTGGAATTACAGGATGACCCCTGCACAGACCCATGATTAATAACAATACCACAAAAACAAGTACTTAAATTTCACACTATGATGTCAGCTCTTGAGCAGGCAACTTATTGTTTCCCTTTGCTCTTTCTTTTGGACACGTGCCACCACAATGCAAACACTAAATAAGCATTACTGGAAGTGTTTGAGTGACTATATCCTGTCAATGCCAAGATTGCAATTCCAGAAAAGAAATACCCACTCTCCTACTTGGTTCAAAACAAACTGCAACATAAATATTGAGATATATACAGTTCTGCAGGGGTTCTCCTTTCTTAGTTATCCTAATCTGTGATCAAACAGAAAATCAAATATACAGTTTCAGGTCAAAATAGCTACTTGGGGAAAAAAAATAGAAGAAAGAAAAATGCAAGTCCTTGATTTTCCAGATTAATGAAAAGCAATAAAAGTGCTTGCCCAAATCTGTTCAGTTCCATTGGTTTCCAGAAGACGGGTTTCCCCTTTCCTTGAATCTCTTGTGCTATTGCTAGGAATTAGTGAGCTGTGAAACTCACCTAATGAGGTCAGCATCAGGAAATAGCTCTGGAAAAACAGGTCCTGGGGGATCTACTAAAGGACTCCCCCAGTGTCCAAACGAAATCCTGGATGCATTGGCACATTGTACAGTCAGGGCTGTGGGAGGAACGTGCCCAGCTTTGTTGTTGTTTTTCCTATAAAGGGACAGCTAAGGAAAGTGAAACTATTAACTCATCCACTGGAATTTCTACTCACAAACCGTGCTCCCTGTTAAAGCTGCTCATAAAAGCCTTTCGGCTAGTTAGTTCCATATGTTCCCCAAATCCGCAGTTATTGCTTCTGAAAGGCAGGAGTAGTTAACAGTCTGCGGCTTGGCACTGACCAGGGAGACCTAGGGACCTTGCTTTCCCCCTCCCTTTCAAACTGCCAATTAACCAGCTTAATAAACCAGTTTGAATCTGGCTGAGTGCTTGGGGAAAACCAAACCACCACCCATCCTAGGGCTCACCCATGACAGTGACACGGGGGTACAGCCCAGGGCAGAGCAGTCACGCTACTGATGCCCAGCCACTGGACTGAGATTGGTTTTCTTGATGCTGGGAAAGCTGCAGGGACATTGAGGCCCCAGTTTTCAGCCCTATATGCCCAAAGCTCCAGCTGAAGTTGACTCCAACAGCTTGACTTTAGCCTCCTGACTTTTCTCCTTATGCAGACATCCCATGATGAACTTGCACAGGTGAAAGTAATTTTATTTTTTATTTTATTTTTGCTGTGTTTTGATTGAATCAATAACCAACAGAAAATTTCTATACATTAAATACTGCAGAGTGCATGAGAACCCCATTCTCTCAGCCTTAAGTTCCCCAAGACAGAAAAGGAGTCCCCTAGTTGATGACATTCCCTGGGCTGACCCTCCTACACTATTGCTTCTGCTCCAAGTTCCTGTCTTCAGTAGGGCTGGGGCAGGCACAGGGTTCAGTGAGACCCTGGAGAGCAGCAGTTTGGGGGTCTGGTGGGTTATGTGTTAGGACAGGCAAGACAACAACAGTTTGGGTTCTTGATGCATGTCTTCTCTTGCACAAGGCCATTAAGACAACAAAGACATGGAATTAATTTCTGTCCTGAAAGCACTTTTAAAACTTATACTATAATACACTATAAATACCACATGCACTCTAAATAGGTCAATAAAACCCAAATAAAGATCTTAAATATGTAACCTGAAGTCAGCAGCAGCTGCAGCAAAGGCAGTATTGGAATGAGGGTAAGATCTGAAAACTTTTCTTCTAGTGGCAGTGACCTCTTTTACTTGCTAAAGGTACTTAGAGTTCCAGATTAACATAGAAGAAGGGGTGAGGGGAAAGAGCTTTGATATGGAATTTCCATCCTTTCCCCTTTTGTGAACCAGCACACTGATGGAAGGATGTTTCAATGCCCTCTCCACATCATCAGCAGGGTCTCTTTTGCCAGTACTCAGCTTGATGTCCAACCAGTCACTGTGTGAGTGAGCAGTGACTCTGTAGGATAACTCTGCTTTGGTCAATGCCCACGTTCAAGCTTAGGGAAATAAATTAAGGAACAACAGGAAGACAGATTTGCATTTTAATCAGAACTGAAACTCTGGAAGTGACAGAATTACTTGTGTTAAATTTGCAATCTAAATAAAGGACTTGTGTGGATTTTGTGTGCAGGATTACTTGCATCCAGTACTTCTGCATTGGTCTCGTTTCTCAGCTGTGCTAAGCTCAGAATATTAACTTTCATGCGCAAACCTATCTAAAAGGCTAAATATTTTCACCAAATGAGTTACACTCTGAGCAGTCTAGTTCTGCAAATGGTTTTACAAAGAAGTGCAATAAATTCCAGTAACCAACACCTGCCCAGCAGTGATGGCTTGCAGGTCCGAGTGTCACTGTTTAGACTTCTGCACTGAAGTCTTAGATCATGTAAATAAAAAAGTAAACAGTAAGATCAGTTCATTCTTCTGGCATGAGAGAGCACTCTCCCTTCTTGAAGGAAGGTTGAACTCGGAACGGCTCTAAAGCATATTCCTCCTTCCTAGAACTCACCCCAGCTATTCAGTTATGTGACTTAAAGAAAGGACATACTAGACAACAAAATACTGCATATGAAATGTTGACCGGTAACCTAAAAATCCCATCAATTTTAATCAAGTCAGACATGATGGAGTAACTTGCTTCAGCTTCTTTCTTTACACCCTTCATGTTAATTTATGACAAAGCAGTAACGGGGCTTCCAGGGCTGAGTAGCTGGCAACTGGGTTTGATTTTAAACAACCCATAAAATATATCAGAAAGACCACTGTGAGGGCAAAAGGCTGGAGTGCTCAACTGGTGTGAATGGACCCAACTCCAAGAATGGAAAGGAGATGGACTGTGTGACACTGGATATCTAAAGCAGCACCTGGATCACGTGAAACCCACAGGCACAGAGGAAGGCAGAGACATTTCTCACCCAGACAAAGCAGGCAGTGTTCCAGTGGGACAAAGTGGACAGGGCCCTGCTGCCTATCTGGTGCTGCCCATCTGGTGCTGCCCTGGGCTGGCTGCCAGCCTGGCTCCTGCACACCTCTGGGTCCCCACAATTTCTCCCTGTGCCACCACCCCAGCAGCCTTGTTTGGCCTCCAGCTCCACTTTACCATTCCTGTTCTCGGGGTATCTCATCACTTGCAAGTCAAGAGCAAACCCCCTGTATTCAGAAAGCCCAAATGCTGCCTCAGTGTTAGGGAAGCCCACCGCACACACCCCCCATGTAACACAAGAGCTCTGTGGGCACTGGAAGTTTGTGAGGAGGTTTCTGGAGAAGAGCAGTGTTCCAGCAGAGGTGCCGCAGCGTCTGCTGCACGTTGCTCAAAGGTGTCATTGAAACAAGAACAGTCAGCTCAGATAAGCCCAACATCGCAAAAAGTGTCTGGTAGCAGATACTTTGGGAAAGCATGTAAGAAATGAGGTGAGCAGAGCATGAACTTTTCTCAGACAACACTTCCCATCTTCTGGAAATCTGCCAGTTGGGGACCTTGTGGATGAAAATACCTCTTCTCCTATCACTCCTTCCCAGCCACCTCCCTGCTCCCCATACCTTCACCTCAAAATTATCCCCGTGCTTGGCTGCACCACTCTTCTGAAGAGCAGCCATCTGCCTGCTCTGCGCAGAGAGGAGCTCTCAGCCTGCTGC
The DNA here is from genome assembly GCF_036417665.1 of Passer domesticus. NCBI lineage: Eukaryota > Metazoa > Chordata > Aves > Passeriformes > Passeridae > Passer > Passer domesticus. The sequence continues at coordinate 54,736,281 of NC_087480.1, forward strand.
TTTGCTCAGCAATTTCACTCCCAAATGGAAGCTGGCAGGATGCCTGAAGGGCAGAACCCACGATCACTTTCCTCCACCTTAAATGGGCACATTGTCCCTTCACCTTCAGAGGGGGCACATGAAATCCTTCCCAAGAACCTGAAACCATGTTTGCGCCTGGCTCACAAGTAAAATTGTTACCGGGCCCTTCTGGGGTTTCGATTTTTCTTTTTTTGTCTCCACTGTAACAGAAGGAATGTGGGAACATGCCCTGAGTGGAGCGGACCAGTTGGCCCCGGTGACGAGTGAGCTGCAATGAAAGGGGCACCCTCATGGAAAAAACCAAAGCTCTGGGGTGGTTTGGGGAACTCCCAGCTTTAGACACCCAGCCTGAGACATTTTTTTTTAAAAGTCTACTTTCATGATATGCTAAGCATCCACCCACTGAAAAATGCAACCTGTCCTGGGTATATTTAATTTGGGGTTTATTCATATTACTGCTTAATTTTGAACTGTTGCTTTTTAATTACCAGCTGAAGCTACATAGTAAAATGGACTAGCCCCACAGGCATGTTTTTCTTTCTATTATATTACAGTGAGGCAGCAGATTAACTCCTTCAGCCATCCCAGCTTAACACCTCACGATGCCAGCACGGCCCCTTTCCAAACTGCTGCTCCTGCAGCAGGAATGGCTGGAGGGGACACAGATCTTTCTGTCCTGAATTTTCAACTCCCAGCCTGGGGTATCAGCACAAGCAGGTGCCAATTTCAATATACATCTATCCTGGAGAGTAAATCACAGCCCGTCAGGAAGGGGAGCACTTTCCAGGGAGCCAGATGGAGCTGCAACTTCTGGCCAAGGACAAGCACTTTGGGGCAACAACTGTCTCAGCTTTCTAGTCTCCACACGAGCACCACTGAGTTAACAGCTGTACAAAAGGGAATGTTTTCTACGTCTGAAGGAGGCTGAATCTTCATGAGGTCCAGCAGGGAAAGGGGAAAAAAATAGAAATGACAATTTAAAACAGCATAAGTAAAGAAAAACTTCAAGAGGAAGCAGGGGCTGAACTCATCAGGGATAAGCACTTGTTTTGAACTGTTGTTTTTTCCTTTAGCTTAGCATTATCTCAAGATGAGATAATTTTATTATGCAAGATGTTTCTGCCATAGTGACCAGGGGTACATAGTGACCAGGCATGGAGTACCCCATGTCTCTTAAGAAACACAGGACTTGATCTGGCAGCCACCTGGAGCAAACCTATGCCCTTAGCCAGGACAGATGATGGGACACCATCGGTGCCAGCTGTTACAGGGCACAGAGGTCCCTGGGTGGCCTTACCAGGACAGCCCCTCTTTCCTCCTGGGAATCCACAGTTATATCCTCAGGGTTCCAGTGCAGACCTTGTAAAGCACAGGTGATGGGCACTGCTTACCCCTCGTGCTGCCTCCCACCCCCAGAGCTGCTGCATCGAAGCAAGGCAATGGCTGAAGCTGGTGCTCCCCTCCAGAGCGTGGCAGCCCTGGTGCAGTCTACATTAAAATTACTCAAAATTCAGTTAGCCAGGGAAGGGAGGTGACCTACCCATCAAATCACAGCAGCTCAAATTTCTAATATCATCTACTTGCAGCCAAGCACTTGCCTTCAAATTAAGCAGAGGCCAAGAATAATTACTTACTATTCACTGAGATATTTACATCAATTATTCAGCAAATAAATTCAGTTAACAAATAGCTTCAAGGAAACCGCAATCTATTCACAGTCAAGTTTCCAAGCCAGAAAAAAAAAAATTATAAAATTAATTATTTGCAACAAACTTCTCTGTTAGCTTTCAAAGTCAGAATGATAAATTCAGACACTTTATTTTCTACTATATATTGGTTCCCTCAATCTAATGCTCCTGTTTATGAATTATGGGAGGTTATAGCTGTCTCTTGAAAGATAACTATAATTATATTTTTATTATCATTGGAACTAAAAGATCTTTTTGCTTGAAGGTTTTTTAAGCCTAGCCTAAACAGTCTCCACTCCAGTCAGAGAACACCTATGAAATCAGCTACCAGTGAGGATATGCTGCTAAATAACCAAGAAGAGTGTTCTCAGATTCTTCCTCTCCTGGATAGTGCCAGGAACCAGATGCTGCTGCAAAACATTTATTTAAATTGGCAAATTCTGAAGAAAACACTTCATTCAAGTAACACTTCAATTTTCTTTTTTTTTCTTCCAACTAAGAAAGGATGTAGAAGAATATTCTTAGCACAGATTCATATATTATTGAAGGTGGAATATTTCCTCACATAAACAAATACCAAAAAGAGTAACAAATACTGTTTTCAGGAACCATTCTTGTCTATGCACATAAACAGCAAAGAGAATACCTGATAGAGATCTGCCTCAGGTTTACCTTCTGCCCCTCTAGCTGTATCTCCTCACTCCTTACATGCACTCACAGAATTTGAGCCAAATAAACTCCTTCTTTCCCTCCTCCTCTTCTTCCTTGCCTGTTTAATACTGATGCTCTGTAAATACACCCACAACTAAGCAATTAAATGCTGCCAACCCCTGAAACACTCCATAAATGTCCAGCAGGTTTTTCCCTCTCCAGCTGCGCTTCACCGGGAAGATTCCCAGAAATCCTACAGCCACCAAAGGCATTGAACATGAAGACACAGCTCAGACAAGTGCTAAAGACCCCAAAGGGAGAAAAAGCAACTCCCAAAAGCAAATGTCTTTTCTCTTGCCCTGGAATAATATGGATGGATAATAGCCTTTTGCACAATCATGACAGTGGGGCCAGAGATCAGAGGCTTCAGTCCACTCTTCAACCTCAGGACAGAAGGGAAGATGTCCAAGGAGAAATCCCAAAGCAGTGGTGTGGGTACTGAGCAGAGCACAGAGGATTAGTTCCAGGTTTGACTTCACTTCCTAAGGCTGACTCCAATGAATACAAGGAGGCTCATCTGGTGTAATTTAGCATTGTCCTGATGATTGACACCCATTGAAATCCTGCCCACACATCCCACAGGAGGAGATGGGGATGGTGCAGGGGGTAGGAAATGAACATCCTCCACATCCTGTGGGGGATCAGCTCATTTTGAGGATAATATCTAATGTGAATTTGTCCCCTGCTCTGAGTCTTTTTACCTTCCATAAACCAGGTAGGATGGGAAGTAGGTTCAGGTGGCTTTATAGGCTAATTTCCTTGCAGATGGGAGTTTATCAGATTAACATGCCCCAACTATCCTTTACTAATTCACTTGGCAGGGAATTTTGCTCTGGGTTTATACTTGTGCGTGGGCAGCTATGCTTTTCATTTAATTGTTCCTCAAATTTAAAATATAACTATAAAATTCTAAGAAACTTAGCTTGGATTTTGAGTAGCAAATGTTCTGGACCATTTAAGAGATGAGGTGAAGCTCTGGAATTATTCAGTGTAGATACAAACAATGAACACATCTGAGAAAAATGTCAGAGAGTTTATATAGGGAGGCAAAAATTGAATAGATTGCAAAAGAAGTTGCTCAGGAAACATGGCTTTACTGAGCTCTGGTAACTAGAACTTACTGGATTCAAAGCATTAGGACACAAGCACTACTAAAACAAAGACTTTGTGAAGTCTTGTTTAAATTGCAAATTCTGACTCTTTTTTCTGATGGAGTGACCTCTCCTCTTTGCTTTTAGGAAGCTAAATTACACTTTAGTTTGCCTGTTTTCATCACATTTTGCTTTGGGCACAAATGGCCGAGAGCTCTGCTCTTTCTAAGCTGATAGAAACTGAAAAGGGATTAACCAAAAAGCAATAAACTATTCCCTCCGAATTGTTAGCCCTACATTTTCTTATTAGTGTCTACCCACACTAACTTGAAACTTAGCAATGCTGGTTTTCTCCAGAGCTGTCAGCTGAAATAAGCTGGTTCTGTTCCTTGCAGACTGCATTTGCCAACAATCTTTCTGCTTTCAAAACACGCCCCCTCCACCAAACACAGCAAGACTGTTGCCCTTTCCAGAATTTCCCACAGGTACACTGCAATGTGAAAGAGTGAACAAAACCAGCATGGCATTTTTCAAGCTATTATCTTGGGAATGCTTTGTACACAAGAATGTCAGAGTGAAGCCAAGCCTGGTGCAGAGCTCTGAAGGTAGATGGATGAGTGTACGAGCCAGTGACTTGCAGAGATTGCAGACCAGAGCCATTAAAGTCTTGAGAGGAGGGGAAGGACTCCTGATGCAAGAAGATAGTAGGATCTGAAAAGATCCACAAAATCCCTTTCAATTACAATGGAAGTTGCTCAAGAAAAGCAATCCATTGTCTTCTCTGGACTTTTCTTAAGAGCATTGGGAATGGCAGAGCAGATGTGCTGTAGCACGGAATGAAGGCTCCAGCCCAGCCCTAGACTTCTTAAGGCCCTTTTGCCAGCCTCTTCTCTAAGAAATTCAGATGCTCTGGCACCTGAAAGTTTCCAGATGATACTGCAAGCCAACTATAGAGGATTGACTTAAGTGTCCTTGCCTCTGTTACACTGCCTGACCAAGAGACCAACTCCTAGCTGGCACTGGAATTCTTCAGAGCTGGGCCTGCTGCGTACTCTGCAATCTTGGGCAGAGTTTGACCCTTTGTATTCACAACTAAATGCTACCAGATGGATGCATCAGTTCAAAGGCTGGTGGAAACAATTAAGATTACAGGAAGCCACGTTTATCCTTCCACCTATGGCACTGAATTAATCATGGCTGATAGGGATCTAAGCAGAGCCCACTCAAGGCTCTGATTTATATCACTACCTGTCAAGAGATGGCAGAAGATTGCCCAGTAGCTGCTGAATGCTTTTCTCCCACCCTCTGCCTCTCCTGGGGAGACAAATATAAGCCAGGACATTCCTGCTTTGCTCAGGATGCCATGAAACCTAACCTCCTGTTGACACAAGCATTAGGCCCCAGGACTGTATAACAGGGCACTGACAGGAAGATGTAAGATAGAGCTTCCAAATTTGGCTGGCCACACACAGGCAGGCACTGGGATATGCATGTTCCCGGCTCCCAGGGCCTGCATACCTGTGAGAGAGACTCGGAGGCTGATGGAAATCACCAAACCATTTTCAGTCGTGTCTTCTGGCAAATCCAGTGGCTGATGCTGCCTGAGATTCCTATGAATCCTGTTTCCTTCCTAGGTAGCAAAGGCTGGATTTGGTTCTAAACACAGGGAAGATCCAGTAGTAATGGACAGCTGTGTCCCTATAGTTGCTATTAAAAGGATGACAAAGAAGGAGTGCCAGAACCATCCATACTGGGTGGGACTGGAAGTCTGAGTACCCCCATGTGAATCTGAGTATTTGTGCTTAAATAAATTAAACCCGCAGTGCTCATCTGCCTGTCAGAAGTCCAGTGTCAAGACTGAGAGGGGACTCTCAGTAACTGTGAGCTCAGTGCTTTCTTTGGAAGCAAATCTCCTTAAGTCTGAGTGCTCCCTTTCCCAGGGACTCACTGATGAGCACATTTCATGTCAAGCATGAAATGGGAATGCATCTGTTACCATATGCTAAGCTTTTCTCCATCCGTGGGAGGCAAAACAAAGACAAACAGGGAGGCTTGAGTCAACACAAGGGTTAATTTAAGCACTGAGCTTGCTTAAAATAAAAGTTGTCACCAACCAAAAAGAACAAGTAGCCATTGAAGAGAAAACTGTTGAGATTTATGGGCCCCATTCTAGAGACATAAAAGGGGAGTCAATCATCATTTGAAGTTTATTTTTTTAATAAGAGCTCCTCAAATATTCCCCCCACTTTTCATTGCCAGAAATGTAAGCTTGTGGCTGTGAAAAAGTTAAAAATTAGGGGTTTCTTAAGTGGGAGCAGAATGCATGGTCGCTCTGTGTGACCCCAGCTACTCTAACAGCTACTGCTAATTCCCTGTGGAAGCATCAATAGCTTGTGAAATAGACTCCTTTCTTTTCTTGTACAAATTATTCCTTTATATTTTTGAACTTCTGAACCTCCTGGCTTAATAACAACTCCACAAGAAAGAAGGAAAATAATTGAGTGTTTATAACAGCACGCATCCTTTTTTATTATCATCCCAGGCTGTGGCACTTTCAGCTCAGCAAAGCTTTAGTCAAAGCTGCTCTGCAAAACTATTCAGAAATGGGAGGGGGAGAAGGATGGGAAGGACATCTCCTCCTACATAGGAACTGTGGTCAGTGGACATTTTTTAGATTTCTCAAACATACAGTTTCAATATCTTCCACCTACTCCCTAAATTATAACCTACCCACTTCCTACCTGTTTCAGTTACAAACAGAAATTAAAACATTGCTCCAGCCTCACAGGCTGTGAGCTGCAGTACATCAGAATGTGGGTCATAAAAAACTGCAAAACAAAGCAAGACAAAAACCTTAACCCACCCACACATGCAAAGAAAGAAACAAACAAATCAGGGGAAAATAACAGGAATAAACTGTCTTTGGCCTCATTCTTTTTCCAGTTTTAAATGGAAAGCAATGTGACAGTGCTGCAACAGATTACAGTCTATTTATTTTCTCTAACAGATCTACAGTTGGTGGATTCCACTCTACCTCCCAAAAGAGTTACATGGCTTGAATTGAAAAAGGCTAACAGTAGAAAGTATATTTACTCAAGAGGAAATGGCCATGCCAGGCTCAGGAAGTCCTCCAGTGGGCCATGCTCAGGCTCATCTTCCTCCAGCAGTTGGTTTAACAAGCACTAAATCACTGAGTCTTACATTCTAGATAATTTGCTGCCCAGTATCATCGCTTTGTTGATTAATATGTTAACTCATAATAATGACAGATTCGTAATAGTACACTTGGCTATTCGTATTCTGAACTAGACACTCAGCCAGGGAACAATGCTGTGCCCTTCCAGGTCAGTGGTGCAGCACAACCCAAGCCTTTTATGACAAGATTATGACAAGGCCAGATGAGCATTGTAAGGACTTGGCACATAAAACTGAGCAGCAGTTTCTTGAAGAGGCTCAAGAAATGCCACCACCCACACTTCAGCAGAGCCCACTGCTCAGAGACACATCTTCACTCTGCTGTCAGCGAGGACAATTGAAACCTGCTTCACTGGAGCAGCTTCCTGTCAATAAAACTCACCTCAGACCAATACTGGCTTGGCTGAAATGGAAATGTGCAAGTAAGAGCTCAGTATCCTTGAGGTTTTCAAACATTTGCCTTCCCAGTAGTTATTTACAGGTGATATTATTTTGGGTTTTCACTGGTATAATCCAGTAGTAACTCTTTCAAGCTGATGAATTTGTACAAAGCTCCTCCACTCAATTGATTACACCATGAAATAAGGAGCTCCTACCTTCTTTGCTATATACTACAAAGATCAAAGGACAAAATGAGAGCTAATATTAACAGTTTCATAATGGATGTTGGAGGTATTTCCTTTGGTCATGTTTACCTAGACATCTTTCCTTTCTCCTTAGTGAGGATTCTTAAATGTAGCTTCTGAGCCCAGGCTAAACCCTCACTAAATTTTCTCCATAAAATGAGGTCCCCTGCAGCTGGAACATGTGGATGGTGTAGGATTCGAGTGGCAGCCACTGCCTGCTGCTCTCCCTACCACTGGCATTTCAATTGAAGTCCATTTATCACAGGCTTACGGTCAGATCTAACTGAGCCATTCCATGACTGTGATCTAAATTATTTATTACTTCTGAGTAAGTACATTGAGATGGAAAATAAAAATCCAAACCCTAAACCCAAACCAAGAAACAACACTAGAGGGAGGAAGGGAGGAAGGGAGGGAAGAAGGGAGGGAGGGACTGTGATGCACAGGGATGGGAAGGGCCCATCTCAGAGGGGAGCTGACTTCAATTAGCGTGGCATTTTCTGTCACAGCATTGCTGCTTTCTGGGCTAAAACCTCAGTCACTGAACAGGAATGGGTCTTTAAATGGTGGACACCTCATTTCTTCCAAGTACTCAAGTGGTGCAACCTTCATACTAATCTTTCCACTTTCTAGTTGAATGAGAAAACTTCCTTTAGCAAATATTTGAATAACTTTTCCTCCTTGTGACACATTAAAACTAAAAAAATAATAGCTATCATTTGTCAGTAACAGTAAGGAAAGAATGTTAAGCAAAAAAAATCCAAACACAAATAAAAACACAACAAAAGCAGATTGTTCCTCATGATATAAATTATTCTTTTAAATTCAGTGGGCTAAAATCCACATAAATGGGATTTTGCATTTTGGTCCAATTTCTGTGTAAGTATATGGCAATCCTAAGACTGATTTCTATGGATCTTGGATCAAGCCCCACATGGAATTCAGCACTCTCTACGTTAGAACAGAAGCTCTACAAAAACACCTTCCCATAGTTCATACTAGGTTTAGGTTTCAGAAGTGTGACTGAGAAGGTTTCCAGCAATACTGAAATTCCCTTCCTGAAGGCCAAAGGGGAAAACCAAACAATTCCAAGTGAAAAAGCTACCAAAGCTGCTGAATCAGCTCTCTATAGACCTCTCCTAGATGCTCCAGCCTAGATCTATACAAGAGTTGTGTCCATAAAACCAACCTCTATTTCCAGCAGCCCACAACAGAAATTGAGATCCCTCATTTATTTTCAATATTGCCTTCTCTCCTGGGTCTATTCCCCTTAGACACTGTCTTCCTCTCTGACCCTTTTTCCAGCTCCCTTTGGGCAGCTAAATAAAAACCTCATTTTATTGATGCAAGGATGCCTCCCAGCTCCTGAGGTTTTGTTCTTGGAGAGCTCCCATTCTTTCTAAGTTCACTTCTGTGCAAGTTTTAATTCCTCTTCTGTGCTGGTTTTGGGGCTATGACTGAACATGTCAAGAGAGTGACCCACAGGCTTTTAGACATTTCTGTCTCTTTGGGTGGGATTTTTGAGGAGTACTAAGAGCTGGCCTCACAAAGAGCTGAAATCATCCTGAGCTGGTTGAGAAGAATCTGTTTGGGTAAAACCCCAGAGACATCTTTGGGACACTCTACTCACCTTGTTTCTCAATTATAAGCTTGTATAAAAGGCACTACAAAACCCCTGATCCACATAAACCCCACAAGTTGGGATTACCACCACCACCACTCCCAAACAGTATGAAGATGAAACTTTGAAGGCAACTTCTAAAAAACTTGTCAGCTTTGTGCTGCTCTTTTCCTACTTTCAAACTCAACCCCAGTGAAGTCTCCACCCAGGCTTTCAAACACCAGGAGACATCTCGAACTCCTTGAGTTTCAATCTGCATCACTGGTTAAGTCTGGCTGTCTCCAGAGCCACGGTGTCTGGCCATGAGCAGGGCAGAATTAATCCATCCCTGGCTGCTTGCAGAATCCTCCTTTGCTCCCTTCACCTCCTGCTCCTTCCAAGCACCACTTTTCCTTGACCTCATCCCAGCCAAGCCCGGCTGACTGAGGGCTTGTCATGCAGCACAGGGAGAGCAGCTCCAGCCAGCCCTGCTCGCCGGGCTTTTCCTGACTCCCTGACACTTCTGATCTGATGGATTTTGTAGTGGTCTTGTAAATGGGAATTAGTCATGCCTGGAGGGTCAAGGTTGCCAGACCTCATGCTGAAGTGCACATGTATTCCTCATAGGAAAACTAACAAAAGCAGGTTCTGTGCCAGGCTAGGCGGGAAAGAAGATATCAACAAATTGACAGAAAACAGCTTCTGTGACTTTTCAGCTCAGCAAGGACCAGGCAGGAGGGCTAGGGAGGAAAGAAAGAAAAGGGGGGAAAAGAGCAAGTAAGGAAGGGGAAAGTATAAAAAGGAAAGGGAGGAAAGGGAAAATTAAGGGGAAGGTGGAGGAGAAGGAGAAAGGCGAGGGAAAGGGCAAGGACAACAGCAAGGGCAAGGGAAAGGAAAGGAAAAAGGGAAGAAAAAAGATAAAGGAAAAAGCTCTACCACCCCTCAGTGTACCAAATAACATCAGAGAAAGAACTCTTACTTTGGCCACAGCAACTGCATTCTAGCTAATCACTTACGATCCTTTACTAATGAGGAAGGAATTAAAAGCATTGCAAGATGTGATGAATTCAGACAGCCTGGATAATATAATCCCTTGGCCTTACAATAATGCTGTTAGGACAAAACATACTGATAAATAAATAGGAGTGAACACAAAAATACAGCTAATGAAATTACCATAGGCTCAGCTGGTACAAGTCAGCCTAGGTCAGCTAAGAACAGTCAAAAGAGTCAACAATGACAATTTTCCATAGCTCACAGTCCAACTTCCTAGCTTCTAATCAAGATAATAAATCCCATCCCTGTAAGTTGCACCAATTCACATGGACTACAGTGAAACTGAGTGAAAAGGGCTTCTTGTAAGGAGTGAGATGGAGGAGGGGTTGGGGAAAAATGCTAAAAACATCAAAGTCTGAATAGGCTAAATTGGCAAGTAGTGTGGCCTGACAGGAATGGATCAGGGGAGAGGTAGGGCCTGACATAAACATTACATACATTTCAGGAGGTTTATTTTGGCTTAGTACTACGCTGGTCTCATGGACTGAATGTCTGTTGAATCCACAATAAGCACCAAGGTGCAACAGTGGTAACACTGAGGGATATATTTCAAAAGCAAGTTCCTAATCCACACTAAATGCTGATGTGGACAACTCCAAATTTATTTTCATGTGGGGACTACATTAAATCCTGCTATCATTTATAGGCATTTTGGGGAGGAATGGGGTAAAATTCTTGTGCTAAACATGCAAACTACAGTTGAAATTACTGTGATGCAGCAAGTTTGATGTCAGATAAAATATAAATAGCTGTCCACATGCCAACCCTTGGCCTGCCACAATGGCACAGGGAGGTAACTTGACTTAATCATCATTTAAGAGCATTTGTGCAGCCTGTTAGGGAGCTCTGCAGGCAGGCAGGAATTCAGTGACCTCCCAAAGGTCCCATATACCTGAACTCCTAAATGTTACTTTTGGGTGGGTTGCCAATGCTGAAGGAAAGATTAATACGAGAGATCCTGACCCTGCAATAAACACTCAACAATACTTCTTCCTAAAATGACTTACTTAAACTTCTGCTGGTTTATCTGCTGAACCACCTCATTTGGTGGGTCATCTCTGAGAAGACCAAGTCTGATCATGATAAAAGATACAAGAAGGGAAAGGAATGGATGCAAGTTACTCACTTGCACAGACAGCGAGTTGGAGACTGCTAACACTGGAGAACTGTCCCACCTGGAGATCTTCTTCAGCCTTTGGGGAGGCTGCAAAACCCTCCCTGTACAAATGGTGCAGAATGTCAGGGCTGACACAAAGCGCCAAGGACACAGCAACAGGGCACAAGCTCTTATCTAGTGAAGATACAGAACAAAACCAACACTGCAGAAGCTCAGGCTGTCAGCTTTGTTTGTCTACAGTGCTTACATGACCTTCACTATCAGAGTTTCTCTCAGTGCCTGGCTGATACTGCCCTGAGGGCTTCACTGGCTCTGCCCAATGCACTCCTTGTGATCTGCAGGAACCAGCCCATTGACACTTCATTTGTCCCATACACCTTTCTGGTGACAGCATGAGGCTGAAAACATGATCTTGGGGTCCCTTCTCACAGAAGAGAGACATACTGCAACTCACTTACCCAGAACCACACAGAAAGTCCATGACAAGACATAAATCCTTCAGGACAGAACTGGAAAATTATTTTCACAGCATTCAGGCTAGAGTCTCAAAGTATCTGATTATTAATTTACTCTTTGTTTTCCTTGCTCAGGAGGATCTATCAACTTCATCCTTGGAGAGGCTCCCACTCCAATGGGAGAGATGCTGCATTTTATCTACAGAATGGGAGAATAGGGCCTGTTCTGGGCAGAAAGGGTTTTCAAGGAGGAGCCAAAGCTATGCAGGAGCTTGATGCTTCTGTGATAACAGCAGGATACTCAGCTGAGTTTGCTTTGAATGCCTTCCTAGTCATGAACCACCAAAAGAGCTGTCAGAAAAAAGGTGTTGTGTCCTGAGAGAAATCCCAGTCCTCTGACACTTGCTTTCATGTTGATATGAGCCCAAAAAGTTGAAAGAGCAGATTTTTCAACTCTCAAGTGTGACAAAACAGAGAACATCACTTTCTTTGGTGCCAACAAAAGGGAAAAATTCAAAACAGTCTCCTGACAGCTCTCACAGATTTTCCCTGGACAAGCAGCATCCTGGATTACTACTTTTAGTCTGGAAAACGTTCAACCTAATCTAAAGCCAGCCCCAACAAGAAGACACAACAGACTGAAAGAGTGAGATGGAGACACACATGGAAGCCCCTCAATCTGAACAACAACCAGCTGTGATCCACTACCCCAGAAAGCACCACCCTGCCCTGCTGAGCTGCCACCCTCCCCTCAGCTCACAGCCAGACAGAAAGGACTCCATGAGCTGTGCAATAATCCCAGGCAGAGAGACATGAAATTAAAGGGTCCACCTGTGCCTGTAAAGCTCACTGAGGCAAAGTCACTTGTGCTTATCAGTGGTGATAGTCAGAAGTGTGAGAGTCGTCCCTGAATGGCACAAGTGTTCCTGCTGCAGTCACAAAGACATCATTTCCCTGTATTTTTTTATAGGTATGCTTTTATTTAAACAGCCCTTTTTTTAAGACTGTAGGCTAAGATGGCCTTGTTTCCCCAGGGGTCTCACTAAAAGCCAAACTGCACCCGACCCACCAGTGTAACTTAAAAACTTAAGCAGTGGTTAGGGACAAGCCACCTCATTCTTTCCAGCCCTGGAATCTTAGTGCATATGAATTTTGGATACTGCTGCAAAAGTGGCACATTACAAATTAGCAACAGTTTAGTTTATTAGTCCCCAAGTGGATTTATTTATGGCACAGAATATATTGCTGTAGGTTCCCTGAGACCGAGACTGTGACGTTACTGAAATTAAAGGGGATTTCATGTGGAAGACTGTGCCAAAATGGACTTACTCCTATTGTGATTTCAACATGTGGTATTGTTTTACCATACACTTCTTGAGCTTGATGCCTTCACACCTTACAAAGATCTCCTGTTGCAGCAGCTGATGGTGCATTCTGCTGAGCTCACTGCCACAGCATGGAGAGAGCCAAGCACAACAGGAACCTGGATCCTGCAGCCCTTGGTCCGCTTCTTCAGGGAACAGCAGCACCATCTGCTACTCACAGCACGAATTCAGGACTGCTTGTGCCCTTGGCTGCTCAATCAATAGGGACACACAGGTTTGTAGTGGTGATAGAGAGGGAAAGATGTTTCCCTCTAGGGACGTAGCTTAGGCAATGTCTAAGCTACGATAATTCATCCCTTCTCATTAGAGCAATGAAAAAAATACCCTCACTTTTACAGCTGGGGAAACTGAGGCACAAAACTCAGCATATGCAGCCCTTCTCATCATCTCAAGGAAACCATGTCTCTGATTGAGCAGGATGTCCAGAGGCTGTCTCAACAAAGTTTAGTTTCCCTGGATTTTCTGAGTGAAGGAGCAGACAGATTCCAATAACATTTTCCCCAACACTACAATGTGCAGCTCCAACATCCAAGGGTCCTTCACCATCACGATGCACAGCCCCAGTACCAAACCAGCTCTGGACAGAGTTAGGAGCCCCTCAAGCAGGTTAGGTTAACCCTTGAGCACAGCTCTGAGCATTGCAGGGACAGGAAGGGGAAGCCAAGGAGCTTCATCCCCTTTGTTCTCACACTGTATTAATGTAATTCTTTTCTGTGAGCTGGATCAGCCCTATGCCTGCCCTGAAAGAAATATGCCAATATATGAGCTTTCAGTGGCTGGTGCAATTTGATGGTACACCTTCTTTTCAAAGAACTGGCAAAGAACAACTCCATCTTTGTGCCTGGGATAGAAAGTAACTGCTACAGAATTAACATTATTATTCACTTTATTTTATAGTGTCTTCCCACTTAGCTGCCAGTGTAAGAGGTTCTACTTCCTAGCAGGATGCTGCTGTTTATCCCAGCTGCAGCTTGGCAGGTGTCACTTCCCCGTCCAATAGAAGGAAAAACTGCTGAGCTGCAGAACAAAGTGAGTCTTCCAAGGCCACACACCAAGCAAACAGCAGCTCCAGGACTAGAAATCAGGAATCCCAAGTGCCTCACCACAAACACAATCCACTGAGACCACAGTTGCCTGAGAGCCAATGCCCACTCTCATGTACTGGAACATAGGAAATGAAAAAGCAGAGTTTGGTTTTAGTGCTGGCTAGCCTCACTGGAGCAGCTCTCAGCTCCTGGGGAGGGAGTGGGGAGGACATCAGTGCTACAGGGGGTGGAGGGACAATGCCATCCCTGGGTGACAGCAGTTTTCCCCACAGCCATCACTGCCTGTGCAGACTGAGACCGTGCTGTGAGCCTCTGCATGAATCCAGCAGCAGGAGAAATACAGGGAGACCATCAAATTTGGGTCCCTTTGTAGGCTTTCCTCCAGGGGTTATACATGTATGAGGCTGGCTAGTGTCAATTCCTCTTGCTGAAGATGTTTTGGGGCTGATTCCTTGTCCCTGTTTCCTCTTCAAGAAAGGAGAAAATGTTGAACAGGATGGGAAAGTGGGGCTTGTACTTCTTCCTCCACTCTCCTCAGTGAGGGGAATCTAATGACAATCAGACTTTCTCCCCAAGGAAACAAAATCTCCTCAGCACTTCCTCACCCAGTGCTGAAGTGCAGATGAGTTAAATGAAAAGTGACTTTACCAGCAGAAGGTGGCTTGCACTGTGTGTGGCTTGGTGGCTGGGTTCATCTCCATGGACAGATTGCAGGGACAGGACCCTGATCAGAAGGTGTTACTCATACGATTTTAGGCCAAGTCACGACAAAGTTCACACAACCTGTTACCTTCTGCCAGGGACAACAGGTGACAAGAACTGACTGAAATGTTTGGCTTCATCCCCTCCCACGTGTCAACTGGATGCACTGAATTCAGCAGAGCTGCCTCAGCACAGCTCCTCATATCAACCTCCTTTGGCTTGAAACAACTTTTGGCATTATTTAGTACATCTGTTTCTAGTGCCCAAGGCCAAGATACTGATTACCAGATTGCTAATTCTAATTACTACCTAGCATGTAGAAAACAAAACCAGCTACATGTGCCATTTACCCCAAGGAGAAGAAAAAAGTAAAAGGTCAAAACTAACCAACAAAATACAGAACACTGCATTGGAAGAGAAACCCAACCTCCTTCTAACAAAATACAGAACACTGCACTGGAACAGAAACCCAATCTCCTTCTAACAAAACAGTTTCTGCGGCATTCCTCCCTTCCTGTGTTTGTGTTTCTCTTTTTCCTAAGGGCTATAAAATTTAGCATACTAGGAATTGTGGGTTGCTTTATAGACCAAGCGGTTGGGTTTGTTAGAAGTTGGCTTGAAAGGGGTACTTCTTTCTGTCGGCTACCTGGCTGCCCTGACTAGTTTGACACCTGCAAATTATTCCTCTTTTTCTTCCCAGAACACATGCCAGTCAAAAGCAGCAAACCTAATTCCTCTGAAAATTTGTGCCTGAACACGCAGTTCTCTACTGAAAGCAACATGAAAATAAAACTCTGCAACCTTCAGCACCTGCCAAAGAACATCAAATCGACCTTTTCTGAATTTCTTTGACCAACACTTTTTTTCTTACCTGTCTCTAGATCTTGACTTCTTCATTGACCTGTGCTAATCCTTGGCATAAAGGGCAGTTTGATCTCTAGCGCTGGACTTTGACAACCGTGCAATAACAATGTCCTATAGCACCCTATGTCACTATTCCATAGAGATTATGAATTTATTATTCCTCTGAATGGGAAGACATAATTAGTTACATATGAAGTAGTACCTCAGCAGTTCAAACCTTGCAGTTCTAACCAAGGTGCTGACTGAGGTTCATCACACTGCAGTCAGTCAACACCACTGCTCATTATCCACAACACTGGGATTCATTCTGCCTCCTTTCCCAGACATGAGTTCCACCAGAGAGAGACTGGGGATGTTAGTTAAGCAGTTGTATTGAGCTGAACGGGTCTACTTGGATGATGGAGGAATGACAGAATCAGTCATCAAACAGGCAGAATTCCCACTGGTGGCATAAACATGTCAGGGCTATATCATACTGTAAATGTCACCCGTTTCTGCCGACAAATTTTTATTTGCATTGTTTCTATATAAATATTATTTTCTAAAAATGTCAGGGAGAAATGCCAGTTAGTTTTTGACAATGATGACAAAGAGAAGATACATGGGAAGCTAAGTACCAGAGTTTCCCAGAAAATCGTAGGGGATTTTTCTAATGGAAAATATTGCACTTTTGTTGAAAAATCCCTAATCCTTTGGCCACTGGCCAAAGTCTCTTGGAATTAATAATATTAGGTTTGGCCAGTGGGGGTTCAATATGGATCCACAGCAAACAGATTTGGTTAAAGAAAGAAAACCCCAACAATTTATACTGTCAAGCATGGAGCTGATCACTAGAAAAGTTCTGATAGCATTTTTTAAATGAGCTGTATTGAGTATGTCACTGGTATTGACACTAAAGTCAATGAACTCACTCCACCATAAAGCATTTAGCACAGAGAAGACCAGGGATCTTTCCTGATCTATAATTCAGCCTGGCATTCTGTTGATGAGGATTTTCCAGAGAATGCTGCAACCCATACTGCTTTGCTGTAATGTTGCTGATTTCCATATATACACATACATAAATATACATACATATACTCTTTGAATATACATATACATATATATTACATTTCTTTATATACTTTGATGTGTTGGATTCAATTGATTAATTATAAATAAATGTTCTAGAATTTGTTTAATGTAGTTATAAATTTTAACTGAGGATTTCCCTGTTTTTATAAGCAACTATATATGAGATTAGCTTTAGAGACTAAAAGACAGCTTTATGAAGAGCTGGATCATCCCTGGTCACTGCAAAGTCTGAATTATGAAGCTTCTAGTATTTCCTGCCTGTGGTAATTAAAGATGAAAACCTAAATTTACAGAACTTTCAAAAATTCTTGAAGACATAACTTTTCCTTTTAGAAGAGATATACACTAAAATGGCATCAAAATGGGGAGAAAAGGGCTTTTAACTGCATTTATATAGTACTTTAAGATGTTTCTTTTTGCCCTTTTCCATCAGGCTGAGAGCAGCTGACAGTAATAAGCCTAAAGATCAGGTGGCAGAAGAAGAGTCAGAAGAAGACCTTCATGGCCACAGAAGCCCCGCTGGATTCACCATTACAAGTCTTGGCACCATGTAAGAAGCTGCTCTGGAAACAAGGTATAAACCAATGTGTGAACGTGTCTAAGCCCCCATGAGAAAAACAACTGCTCCTAGATTTTACCCAAGCATGGATCTAAAAGCCCACAGACAGGGATTATACGTGAAAACCCTCTCAGCTCCTCCAAAGCTCCAGTATTGTCTTTGAAAATTCTTCCATTTCTTTGGAAGAATGCCTACAATTCTGTTCAGCTCAGTCTCAGCAGCACCTCCTAAAGTACCCTAGCTCCTAGAAAAAACATGCTTCAGTGTTCTACACTATTTCAGGCTCTGAATGTGGCAAAAGAAGGATGCCTACACTTCCAATGGCAAAGGGGAGGCACCACTGCGCTGTTGTGCATGGGGAAACCTCCAGTGCTTGGGATCACTCCGCAGACTGAGGTTCCTCTGGAGCTGACCCCACATGAAAACAACTCAGAGCTGAACTTCCCACTGGAGAAAGGTAACTCCGACAAGGTGAGAGCTGAAATTCCCCCTCCTGGTGAAGCCGTGCTGTCCACACCTGCCGATTAGGCTGGGAGTCTGCGGCGGTGCCATATTCCCCCGACGTGCACGCCTGCCAGGCTTTGACACCACCGTGCTCCAAAACCAACTCTTCATCAAAGATGTCTTAGATTCTGCTGAAATCAAAGAGCCTGAACAGATGTCTCTAAATATATTTCCTCCTTGTAATGATGGCAAATAAAAGCACTGTCCTCTAACACGTTCTGCACAGCATCTGTAACACAAGTGCCGCAAAGGGAAATCAAAAGGAGCAGGGTAGGATGTTATGTATGCTGTGTGCTCCCAGAGTATTTTAAACTCCCTTAGCCTCTGTAATGAAAACCACACTGTCTGAAAGTGAAACACTGCTGATTGTTAACTGTAGGTCTGTTGGAAATAAAGTGAGGGACACAGAGAAAGGGAATTTCACGTAAATCTAATTTCTTCTGTGTCAAACAGCGCTACTGTATTTCCTCCCATCTGCAAGGATACCCTGTGAAATGTGGACGAATGTTATTACAGTTTGCAATAAGCAGAGTTCAAAGCAGGGAAAATTTGGTTCAGATTTGGATTCGGCAGTTCAGAAGTTTCTTCACACTTTCTTCAAACGACCGAGAAAAAAAAAGTCTCAAGCTCTGACTTGCCAATCTTATATAAAAACTTTTACATGAATCAGGTTGCTATGCAAAGTAGGTAGATTTAAGCAAATATTTAAATATTTTGCTTTTTCAGCAGAACTAAACTAGATTATTTTGCGGGTAGGATGCTGACTGGGATGAAAGAGAGAGCTACATCACAGTTCCCAGTTCTGTCTGTGGCTCCCTGCATGACTTTGGGCAAGTTATTGCTTCTCTTTGTGTTTCATGCCCTTTCTGTAAAACAAAGAGCCTGCTTTGCCTCCAGTTTACCTTAACTAGATAGAAGTAGCCTGTGATACATGAGCAGTCAGAGGAAACCAGATGGGGACGGAGAGCTGAGGGGCTCTGATGGCAGTGAGACCTCTTGGTGCCATTGTGATAGACATTCGTAACAGAAGCTGTGTAAGAAGAGCTCTTTGAAACAATTTCCACCCAATTCTGACTCTCTGAGGAGCCAGATGACAGCTAATGTTCACTGTGCCTAACTGAACATCCAAGTTAAAGGTGGGCTGTTATTTCCTGAGATATTTTGATGGGGTGGGCTTTTCTGTCTACCTCTACCAGACTGTGCTGCAGTTCAGATGCTGTCAGATGCTCTGGACAGCAAGGCTGCCCCCACACCCCACAGCTCTAGGCTCTTTGTCTCCCTTGGCTCATCTCCTCCCTGGATGCCCAGTGGCAAAGCCCATACAAACACCCCAAAAAGTGCATTGGCAAAACTCACCACCAAACCCTGATGTACCTCCTGGAGTTTCCTTCCTCTTAATGTCCCCACCGGTATTCCAGATTCCTTATCACAACACAGCTCTGGCACAGAGGTTTCACCACCAAGGAGAAACTGCTGACTCCTCTATCTTCCTGAGCAAGCTTGGCTGACAGAACAGAGGGTTTTGGAGCCAGCTTCCTGTCCTTGCTCCCTGACTCACAGCCCTGCTGCTGTGGCTCCCAAGAGACCTCTTCTCCCCCACACCCCAAAGCCCTCACCGTGGATGTTGGACCTACTCACCTCCTGAGTTCACCTCCAGGGAACATTAACCTTTCTTTCAGTTATTACTTTCTTTGTCAGCTGGGTGGAATAAAGCCCCCTAACATATACACAGATCTGTTCACTCCTGAAGGGATTTGGAGCTCCCTGCTCAGTCTTGAAGGGACCAACATATCCCATTACAAAGTCCCAGACTAAATTCACTACGAACAAAATGTCATCTCCCTTTGGACGGGTAAAGTCTACCTTTTGAAATGTCCACATGTTGTCTCAGCAACTCTCCTTTATGGCTGTTTACATTGGATAAGAAGTGCAACACAAAGCAACATTCAGATGAAGAAAGCACTCAGAAGTAGTAAAATACAGTGTTATCTATTTTTTTAGCTGAATAAATTGAGCTTGCTTTGCATTATTGCTGGCTGTCTTAGCCCAGCTCTGAAAGTGAGAAAGAGAAAGGGAATCTTGAAAGGCAGCTCCCGAGAGGACACTAATATTTTTAATAGTTTGTGGGTTATGAAACAAATCTGTGTTAGCAGTATTATATATCTCAGCCTGAACCACTGGGGTGTTTCCAGGCTCTTTAATGAAACTAAAGCACTCACAGAGCATTGCCAAGAAAGTAGATTTATTCACAAAGAAATGTTTGCTAGCAGAAATGAAAGCGTAGGCATGAGCGGGGCTGTAGCATACTAATGCATGGTCTTGTCACTCACATTGCCCCTTATCTCACCAGCTGAACTTTGCTGTTGCTGCTGGATCACAGGTCAAACATTTTCCCCCTTTTTCTGCCATCCAGTCTTGCCTCTTCCCTGATTTTTGGGGCCCACAGCAAAGCAACACATCAGCATAGGCCAAAACCTGTGCTAGGAGCAAAACTTGATCTATAGCCGAGGAGAGCTGAACATAAAAAGAAAAAAACATACACAAACACTAGGGACTTTTTTTTTTTCATTTTACAGTGTGAAATAGGACCCAAACTAATCAATGGAGCTCAGTGGGAGTGCATAATTATTAATAGGCCCTACATGGGGCCTCAGAAAATATGCAGCTCTCTTGGAAGTTTAAAAGGTCACTGTGAATAACTAAAACATACTTTTCTTGGTAGTTATTTTGCAGTAAAAAAAATAATTCATAAGGAAATCAGTTTAGGAAAAAAAATTTCTCATGTTCTAGCAGGGTGGTTTAGGAGCCATTCCTATGTCTTCCATGTATCTTTTCTGGCAGGTTAATGGGCCATGTTTAATTCTCTGCCTTACTTCCTAAAGCTCAAAAAGCCCAGTCCTTTTTCATTATTTGTTATTCCAGAACTTGCATGCATGCTGCCCAGCCAAGAGAAGGAATGAAAAATGGGAGTGCCCTGGAACAACCCACACTGGTGGGGGGCAAGGCCAGGTGAACACCCCTGTGTGGTGCTAGTGGTCAGCATCAGATACTGATTACACAGCAGCCTGAGGGGCTGGGCATGCACGTGCTGCTCACCAGGCTGAATCCTGGTGGGTTCAGACCTTTGAAGGAGCTCTGCACCATGTCTGGGCATCAGCAGACATTTCAGTGAGGAATGCTGAACAACCCCCCAAAAATGCTGAACAACTCCTCAAGTCCTCCTCCTAACAGTGGGTGTTTAGTGCTGGCACCAAAGAAGTCGTGCTCCTTCAAGAAACCCTGGGAGGTTGTAATGAAGCAGCAGGAGAGCCTGGTAGCTCCTGGGACACACTTCAGGCACACAAGTGACCAGTATGAGAAGTCCCCAGCATGGAAATTCCTCCTGACAGGATGGATGATGCCACTCGAGCAGAGATCTCACACTGAATGCTTTAAACATGCAGCAAGGTAGTGACTATGGCAAGGATCCTGATGGAAGCAATAGCTGCTGGCAAGAGGCAGAGCCCAGGCAAGAATCACCTTCAGGCATCCTCCCACCATCTTCTGCAACATCTGCTTGAGTGATGTTGGAATACAGCATACAGAGTTCAGCACGAGTGAATTATGAAATTGTATTCATTTCAAACAGCAGCAGAAACTGCAACTGAGGATGTGTGAGATGGACAAACTAAGTTTGCCCTTACCTCATACCAGGGAATGACAGCTGAGCTGTGTGATGTGCCAGAGGGCTGCCACCACTGCTGGACATGGAACACGTGGACAGCAGAACAAAACACCACAATGCAGTGGTGGAGCACAGTTCCAGTGTGGGAGGCTGAGCAAGCAGATATCTTAACTCTCAGATCTCAGAAAAAAGCCATCCAGCCTTATTTAATACAAGCATGGCCTTCATCTGAGGTAGCTGCACAGCATCAGAGGGTGGGTGGGGATGTGGACAATGTCTGTGTATCTGCCTAGATATGTGCTTCTGGCCACTGGGAGCTGAACCAGCCAGGTCCTTGCCCAGACCTGTTTTATCCTGTATTTACGCTGTCATCAGTTCTGCCCAACAGCACCCAGAGGTGCACACAGCAAATGCTGTCAAATATCTGTGGGGTAGAAATACCCACGAACTGGCCAGGTTTCAGTACAAGCTCTTTTCTCAGCAGTGAAGTCATTTTATTACTATGCTCTACCCAGGCATGTGCAGCATCTGGTTAATATATTTCTGGGTAGTTCCTAGCTCTCCAAACACTCCATACTGCCATACTGCAACACACACAAAAGGCAAACTTTCCAACAGTTTGCTTGGGTACCTGTTCCAGGCACTTACAGACCTGGTTAGGAAAATTTTCCAAGGAGCTAGCCTGCATTTTCCCATGCTTAATTTAGTTATTGGAATGTCTGCCATTTATATGTGTTCTCCTTGGCTCCTGCACAGGTCAGCTACTATAAATCAGACCTGTATCAGTGACTGTAATGGAGCTACAGTAACTTACAACAGCTGAGTATCTGGTTTATGAATGCAGTTCCCAGAGCTTCATGTTAAATACAGCCCAAGGCTGGGGCATTTAAAGAAAATGAAGAGGTTATGAAAGGTACATGTGCCAGTTCCAGTTCAATATTGTTTGTCCTAGATACTTACTAGGTGATGAAGGGATAAATAAACAGACCCCAGGCACAGTGATGTCAGACACTGCTTATGCCAGTGATATTCTCTCTGCAAAAGGAGTGCACGTGAAACAAATGAAGAAGCAGGTGAGAGCAAATGTTTGGCTGCCAAACTTGGCCACAGATAAAACATGATGAAGATATTAAGCCTGTGGACTGGAATGTGACTGAAAGAATACCTGGGGAGGGAAAGGAAATCACCATGGCCATTGAGAGCCCTGCCTAAGTACCTGATGGCAGCTAATGAGGAGGTGTGCAAGGAAATTCACTTCTGAAGCCACATCAAGCATGATCCTTAAAGCTCTGATCCCATCTGGTGAGGCAGAGAATTTACTTCACAAATTCAGTTTACTATGCTCTTCCCTGATCCTGCTTTTCTCCAATTCTGTGTAGACACATCCAAGTCAGGCTGCACATTATGGGAGCTCCATATTCTTCATTCAAACCCTTTTTTTGCCAGCAGCAACAAAAAGTAAAAAAGAACAGATTACTTCCCACTGAAATGGAAATTGTGTGGAAAGCATCTCCATCTGATAGTGCTTTGGTATAGTTTGGTTTTCCTTTGGGGGAAGGTGTGGTTTTAAAACAGTGGGAACAATCATTCTGGATTTCTTGAAACTGAATAATTCTGCCCAAACCAAAACCTCTTTCCAGTTTGGGCCAAGGTCTGGTACAAGGCCCCACTGAAAATTTGTAAGCCAGCTTTGCTCCCCTACCCAGGAAAGCACCAGGACCTCCTCCCTCTGCCAGAGACCTTCACACCCTCACCAAGCCTGACCCGACACCACCATTCCAGGGAGCTTCCTCTGAAAAACAGGAAAAAAGCATCAACCCCATGAGCTGTGCCAGCAGACTGTGATCAGCTGCAGGATTTGACACAGCTAACCTGAGCCAGGAGAGACCCCAGCTGGCAGCTCTGCCCATCCTCTCGCTGCAGCATGAGCTTTCTGCTCCCTCTCCCCAGCCACGCGTTAGGGAGGGGAAGCAAATGAGCAGCGCAGCCGAGATGTCTCTGCAGAGAGCAGGGCAGCTCCCATGGGAACTGGAAATTCTGTGTGAACTTGCATCAAACACACCGAGGAACGGTTTCTCTCTGCAGAATTTACTATATATTAATTAGAGAGCAACTTGACATATCTCTGGCTAGCACACATTAAAACAACTCCTCAAGTATTTACCAGCTGAGGTCTATGAAGACAGGGGCCAGAAAGAAACGCAGAAGATTAAAAAGAAATTCAGCTAAGAGGGGCCATGGCAAATTGCCCTGCCGAGCTCTCTGAGAAGAAGCTCCTTCTCCCTTCTTCCCCGTGCACAGTTCTCCACCACTCACAAATGTGCAAAGGGCAACCCGTGCCAGGCTAGAGTGATGCCAAATAGGGAGAACAGACCCTTATACTTGTGATCAAGAAAGAAAATGTAGATACATGTGGCTAAAACACTCTGGTACCTGACATTTTGGGAATAAAAGAAGGTAGCAGGGCAGAATTCTCAGTGGAATCGAACATTAATGAAACAAACTATTTCTTCTCTATTAAAGTAATATCACCAATGATTTCACTTCCTAATTTACTGCTTCTGTCACTGTCATAATATAGACAGCATTCAGCAGCTCAGAAGTTTCTCAGAAAAGAAAATGCCAAAGCCACTTTAGCAAATTCAACTACAAAGATTCTTGTATGTTTTCATATGGATAAGAATAAAAGGCTCTTTTCTAAATTCAGTGATTTTACTTCAAAAGACAAGCACAAGTCTAATTAAAGCTGTTTTCTGGCATCAAGCAAAACTTCTACAATAATCTTATTATTTACGTTACATCATTTACATTACAATGCGGGATATTATTTGCAGTCTTCTCTCCCCCCTTTCTTGATTCCAGAAATGGCTTTAATGATGGTGAAAAAGCTGAAGTATTTACTGACAGATTATAGGCACAACAGGCACAGAAGATGCTGTCTCTGAGTTTACGTTCTTGGCAAAGGAACTCTGTTTTTGCATGGTTTGGACCCACTACCTAGGGATGCATTTTCTGCTGGGTTTCCCAGCTGTCCTGGAGTCACCAGTCTCATTTACAGCACATCCCTAGCATGGGCAGGACAGGATGAGATGGGAACAATGCTCCCATGGCACACGTGGAGAGGGCAGAGACGCCGGCAGCCAGCACATGGTCACAGCCTGACCTCCTCCATCGCCATTCCCAGGGCATTTTAAAGCTTTTTCCCTTGATACATTTGAACAGTTACTCATTATTTTTGCACAGGGGGTGATAAATTACAACGGCTGATTGATTTACTACATCAAGGTAGCAGCAAGTGATTTCCCCCAGAGCAGCTGCTCTGCTGAAATGCCAGCAGAGCCCCAGAAAGGCACATGCCTTTGGAAGGCACAGCACCAGAGGCTCCTTTTCCAGAGCTATTTCAGTCTCCTGATGACTGTATAATAGAGGGAGAACCAAAGTCATCTGCTTTCCTATTTTACGCAAGGTGACTAAGAAAGTCTTATTTGGTTTGAATAGATTTCAAAAGTGTGCATATATATATATATATATATATGTATATATATATATACACATGAATAAGCCTCTTTCATAAGAAAGGCTTCATGAATATTTCATGGCTTGCCCCTCGGGTTTGTAGGTATCTGGTTTGCAGGCTTTGCTAAGTACAATTTACTGCCACCTGAGCTCAGGAACAGAAGATTTCCCCTGGATTCTGCCATGTTCATCAGTGGCACAAGGTCGGGGTACCTCAATTCCAAAAAGCCCGAGCATCCTCTCCAATCAGAGCCACCTTCAGTTGTTGTTGAAGCAATCAGATGACAAAATAACCTCTTCAAGTTTTGCAGCCCAGTTAGCCACAAGCCAGTGTTGCCCAGTGAGTCTTTCTTTCCTGACTGATTTTTAAATAATGTTTTCTTTAACCCTGGTGTTTGCAAGATGCTGTTCAAAGGGAAAGAAAAGTACAGGGTCACCAATGGAATTCATCTCTCATCACATCCCACCACTTTCCACATATTTTTTAAAAATGTAAGCTTGGATAGCCAGGCCAGTTTGCTGTCATGTCTCCCCCTTGCAACTGCTGACAGTCAGATGTTCTTGCTTATTTTAGGGTTTGATTTATTGTCTGCAATTAGGCTAAAAATGGATATTTTTAAAAATACAAAGGAAATCTATGATTAGTTGCAAATTGGAAGCAAAAATAGAGATAGAAAGAATGATTTCTTTATCCAACTTGCCAGGCATGAACTCATTTGTGTTTTCATCTCTGTAAACCTATCAGAGAGCTCTCTGCACTCATGTAAGGGGTACTCGTCTTACTGAGCTTCTCACCAAGATGAATGAATTTCATTCCAAACCACCATGAACTGAACTTTCTGCTGCCTTCCCTGGAAACACCTTCAAATCCAAGCACCACATTCAAAATGCTGGCACAATTTTGGTGGTTTTGACAGGGCTTGGAATCTGCAGAAATCCAGGTCTTGAGTTCAATGCTGACAAGATCAGCCCAAAAAGTGTGGCATGGACCACTGTGGAAATGAAATTCAGCATCAGAGAGCCATCCGCTAAGAAATGCCATGACTGAACAACACAGCTCAGGAACACAAATCCAAACCAAAACCTGGGATGAGATTCCTCCAGCTTCCACCAGCTCATCAACTCTATTTCAATCAACACCTGAGCTTTTCATCCCATTCCACTCTTTCCCACAAGAACAGGACATCATACGTGAGCCAAAGGATGGTTTAGTGCAAGCAGTGTCTGCTTTATTTTGAGAAAGCAGATGAATCTAACACAGCCACCTTCTTTGGGCTTCTTTTGAGCACATTCCAGCAGAGCAAAAATGAGGACAGGCACTGTCTGGTGTAAGGCAGCCCGTGGCCTTCACATGCTCCACCTGCCCAAGTGCTTGGCAAAGGCTGAGGCTCAAACACTGAAGGGTTTCAGTGCATAAAGGCCTTCTAAAAATGAGGCTGGGTTTAAGTAGCCAGGCAAAACCTTTGCATATAATAAGGGGCATGAGAAAGGTTATGCCTACTTCATGGAGCAGATTCCAGCGCACAGATCCCTTTTCTTGGCCACCAAAGATGCAGAACTCTCTGCAATTTGGTGTTTATTTATACAAAAATAGCCTTCATTTTTGTTCCATGCCTTGAGGCTGTGCAAACCATGATAGGAGAGGCATGTTTCCAGCAGTGATAAGCAGCAGTATTCTGTCCAGCAACTGTTATCACACCCTTCCCAACCTGAACAGAGCAAATTAAAATTAGCAAGATATTAAAGAATTAACACTATAAGCATTTACGACCAGTGTCAATCATTCACTCTCTCCTGGACCATGCAGCAGAGGGTGAACAAGGAATGCTGTGCTCCAGGGATTAATGGTACATGACTGAAACCCTCATTGCTGTGGGCTGTTTAGTGGTGAAGCACATTTGCCCTCAGCCAGGCAAAAGGAAGTAATGAGCTGAAATAAAGAAATGGGAAATATGAGTTGGGTAGGAGAAGAAAACATCCTAACAAGCTGCCAGGGGAAGTGCTGGTTCACCGCTTGGGTCATTTCAAATTGGACTGGATAATGCACTGGAAAGCATCCTGGTTTCTGGGAGGTTGTGCACTGAATGTGAAGGATGAAGGAGTGCAGCACATTTCTGCCTCTTTGACTGGGTATCTTCCATGACCTGCTCTTCAAATAGGTCATGGTTCAAATGAAGCCCAGGCTTATCTTCCACCTGCAGCACAGGGCAATTACTGGAGAAAATAAATATCCTCATTGTCCATACCTGCATTAACCATCCACAGCTCCCTGGTAGCCTTCACTCCCTCCCTTTGGCTGCAGTATTTCACAGCCCTCCACAGCAGCTCCAACCAACCCATTTTGATCCCCACTTACCACAGAGTGGCAATGACTGTCACTGGTCACTGACTCAGTCACTGGTGTCCACTATAAATGAGACAACACAAAACACTTCGAGTTTCTTCATAGGCTCAGCTGCCTCTAGGATTTTCTTCTCGACATGGCTCAATCCATTATTTAGGGTCAGCAATACCCAAACTAAAGCTCAGACCCCATGGGGGGCAAGCACAGTTATTAATGGACTTATGAGCCCCACAGAAATTTAATTACTTGGACATGTATTCAGGGATAACATATATTTTCTACGTGGAGGTCGTCTGGCAATCAGGAAAAAAAATGGGGGGGTTGTCTGCTGTTTTATAACCCTTTTTTCCCCACAGAGAACAAGGAGGTAATATCTAGCAAGGTATGGCCACCCCAGCCTCCACAGGCAATGAGAACTCATTTACTTCAATGCTGATAGAGGGAATGGTGGTGATTTGGGAATGAAACTCAGCCAGCTTGTTACATTACATGCCCCTTTCAAACAGGAGCGATACTGCTTTCACATCTGACATGCATCGTTAAAAAGCAATCACTTTGAGCAGGGCTCTTTTTATTTATCATGAAAAGAAATGGAATGGGAAAAAGTGAGAGATAATCATCACTCAACCCTTTCCCTGCTGAAAAGCAAAAGCCTGTGTCCAACAAGGCAAGACCACCCATCTTGAAAGGTTTTGGTAAGATTTACATTTGGCCAGTGCTTTAAGAAGCAGTGATTCCTACGCCTTGTGCACACATTCAGGGTGATAGTCCTGGGAGCCCCATGTACTAACCCAGAGAGTAATAAAAGTCAGATGCTTCTGCATAATAGATATTGATGGAACAATGTGTCTGCTGAGAGTGCTCTGTCCTACCTGCAGACAGTTCGGATTTGGCTCGTGTCCTGGACAAAGTGTTTATACCACTTGCAAACGTTTACTCAACGTCATGGAAGCGAGCAGAGCCGTGTAAGTGTCCAACTTCCCTCACATCTTCCTGTGCTCTCAGAGTGCACTTTTGATGGTATCTTGTAGACATAGCTTGGAAATGCCAAAGCCATTAGCAATATTCACCTTTCTGGCAATGTTTGGCAGCTTTGGCAGAAGAAGGAAGTTTGGAGGCTGGCAATGTGGTGGGAGTTCTGGGGGGAGAAAATCTTGGCTACCTCAGAAAATTATCTTTATGTTGAGATGTAAATTCTATTTCTGCTCATTTGAAAGGGGTAAGTTAATACTGTATCAGGAAAAAAAAATCCCATACATAAGAAACTGAAAATAATCTTTCCATGATCATTTGGGAGTTTTGATCTAATCTGCCTTCACAGACAGAGCAAGTATCTTGACAGCAGTGCAAGTGTTGCAAATTGGGGTGCAGGGAATGAAAAGATACCTCCTCATTGATTTCCATGGCTTCTCCCTCTTTTTAATGCCAGAAGCCTGGAACTTGTGTCCCATGAATCCTAAGCCATCTACACCACATGAAAAGGCAAAGCAGGATAGCAATGACTGGAGGTGACCCAAGCAGCTTCCCAAGGACTTCAGCAATTGATTTCCGTTTGTTTCCAGGCGTGGAACTAGAGAGTCAAAGATGGGAAACGATTTCCTAGGTGCTGTGTGAATGAATTTCACAAGCCATGTGAACTTCTTTTTATCACAGAGAGACAACTGAACAAACTGGAAATCATGGCAATAGGCTGATCTTGACTAGCAGACTGAGAACATCCTCCCTAGTGTTGCTCTCATAAAAAACTTCAGTGCTACCTTGCACACTGAATTAGCTCTGAATTAAGTCCACCATCTCTGCTAGAGAGATTCCTGGTCTGAAGGTGAAAGCAAACAGTGGAGAAGGAGGGTGACACACCCAGGTCTGGTGCTGCTCTCAGCAGGAACAGTAGCAGGGTCCTAAATTCAGTGGCTTAGTCTGACCTATTCAAATAGCATTTTCTCTGCCCAAATAACTGATCCTTAATGAAGCTATTTATGTAAGGAAATTAAATTAAAAAGGAATGTTAGTCACCTGGGTGTTGCCACATGGCTGTAATGTGTGTCTGGGAGACCTGAGACTCATAAATTGTATACAAAACACTGAATGGAGGTCTTTAGCCTGTAGAATTAAGTGGCAACTAGTTTCATATTAAAGATATTACACATACACAGAGGCACAAACAAAATGTCATATTCTCCATTTCCTGTGTATAAATCTCTGCTCACAGAAAAGTCAAAGAGTGTGGGGTAGGAGCAAAGGAGTTATGATATCAAAGAACAAGGTTTCAGACTAAAAAGGGACCCTTAACTCTGCACCCATGGCTTTTGGGGTGGAGGTAAGAGGCACACACCAACCCAGACACTGCTGTGGCCACAGTTACAGCCTTCAGACACTCGAGATGAAGCAGAGTGCACAGGATCTCTGAAAAATTAATCATCAATTGTCCAGTGCTAAACAGTACAGGCCACCACATCACATAAACAGAGTAGGCAGAGTTCAAGGCCAGGTTATGCCCTTTTTCAAATACCTGTGGCAAAGATGCAGGATGAGAAGGTCAAGAACTACTGACTGTCAAGCCATGTTTGACACCGAACTGGCTGCTACAGCCAGAGCTCAAGGTGTGCACAGCTTGCCTGGGACCATAAAATGCAGAACATAAATCTTCATATCAGGGCAGCTCAGGTAACTGAAAAAACCTGTGTCCTACAGACATTCACTGTGGCTCTGAAAATGCATTTTGACTGAGGACCAGGACAGCTATGAAGTACATAAACCCACACAGTCAGTTCCTGAGCACTCCTACAGAGTCAGGCTGGAGGGCTTCTGAATTTCTGAATCACGGCACACAACCCTAGCATGGCTCTGCCTAAACACAATGTAGACACACAGGATTAGCTCTCCAGACCCCACCTGTGCTCAGCAAAGAGCAACTGTACCCTCAAGCCTGAGCTACAGCAAGGTTTCCAGGCACTTATTGGACCAGCAAACCTTGAACCCAGGGCTTTCCCTCCTTCAGCACACTGGGGGACCTGCTCTTCATCCTGGAAACAGCCACAGCTATTGCTCATCCCCAAGGGATACATCCTCACTCAGCAGCCAGTCCTGAGCCTGCACAGGATCCCAGTTCAGCCCCAGCAAACACAGCAGTGCCGGGCTCCAAGTGCCCCAGGAAAGGAGGTTCTGGTGTGAAAGGGTTTGTAAGACACAGGACTGCATCAACCCATTTGCCTTCCCAGCACTCTGCTGGCACGAGGAGCTAATGCTTAATTATCCTGAGTGATTTATTAACATATAAAGTCAGATTAAATGGGTATTTAGAGCTGAGTGGCTGAGAGGCTTTGAAAGGGAAAAGTGATTCACGCTATTTATCCAGCTGAGACAGAAGCCACGTGGCGTGAACCCGCAATACTGATTTCTCCAGATAAAAAGAAATACATTTCTAGGGAAAGAACCTCATTAGCATCCAGCAGATGTGTCAATTAGGAGGAATTCCTGATTTAGACAGGGACACTGTTCACACCTCTGAATAGAGCAGAGAACATTTCTTAGGACCCCGTACTTTCTGTAAGGCATTTGTGCTTTTACTCACCCACCACACAGGGTATGTTGGGGCTCCAGATCTGCTCAGGCACAACTGGAGCTCCAGAGACATAACCATCACTGTGTGATCACATCCATGCCTAAAAGGTGGCTCTTAGCAACATGTAGTTTCTCCTTCACTGAATAAAAAACCTCAGAGTTAGAATCTGGATTAAAGTCTTCTCTCTTCCAAAGGAAACTTTGGAAACAAAAAATGGAGACAGCAACAGGAAGCACTATTTACGTGTACTTGTCTGCCACAATCTTAACTTGTTTTCTGTGATACTTGCTGGTGTGGGCAAAAACTAGAATCATCTGATGTGTTAAATGGACGGTTTCTTAACTTCAACCTGTGACATGATCAGATTGCAGTCCTGGCAGGGTATGCTTTTGATATACAGTCACTAGGACCTGGGGAGTTGTACAGACTTCAAATAACTTGTACAGAAAAGTAACTTCAAACTTTTTTTTTTTTTTCAGCCTAACTGTATGTAGGGATGCTTGTCAAGTAAAGAGAGAAGAAGAGTAAACTCTCAAGCTGACATTGGTGGAAGATATGCAAAGATGTGAAGGACAGAGATCAAAGAATGTAATGTTACAGTTTTATAAAACTGCTGTTTCTTAGGCCAGGTGTTCCCTATTCCCCATCTGCCTCTACCCTCTTCCACTTAATTCCTCAGCATCCTCCTGCATAAGGATGGAGAGATCAGGCAAATGACCTGCATCAGGCCAATCAAGAAGCTGCAAAGGAACTAAGACAGAAGGAAAATTTTTACTGGGGTTAAACGACACTTTTTGTTCAAGCCTAAAATGAAGTACTTCAGTGTTGAAAGTTTTCCTTTTAAAAATTTGCTTAAATCAAAAGTCCACCTAAACTGGAGACAAAAACTGGAAGTATTTCGTCTTGAAATGGCCGAGATGAAAATTTTGAAGTTCACCCCTTCTTTTCTCTTCCTATATTTTTCTCTCCACAGATAAAACGATGCCCTCTGACAAGCAGGTGAGCTTCCATAGCTAAATTGTCTCACCAGTCTAAAACTGGTGGGTTTGTACCCACCAACCCCAAGATGTTCACAAAGTGATCTGGAACAGAGAACAGGGGCAGATACCCTCACCTCCCACCCATCCCAGGCACTTGTGCAGCACAAAAAAGACAATCTGGCTCCTGTATTAACAGCACCCAGCAAAGCTACAGAGCAAACAGCACCTCCAACCCCGTTTTAAGACTCAGCTGCTTTTACAGCTTATTTTTATCTCTGACAGGAGATGGAGTCCAGCTGAAGAGCAGGGCACGTACTCTCACTTCTGGCTCCGCACTGAGCTTTCCCAGCCACTTCATCAACACAGCCTCAGATTGGCTTAAAGCGGGAGTAAATTTCTATCCCTCCCTGTTGGCCAGTGAATGAGCAGAGGTAGCCAAGATCCCCCTTTCCTGCAGGCCCAGCAGTCCCCGCTTGCCCATGTCCTGCCTGCAATCACCTGGTGTGAAAGGCTGGCGGTGTGAAGGCAGTTGGGAATGCAGGTTGCTGGTTCCTGGCATGGCCCAAAACCCAAGGCACAATCAAACCCACAGAGAGCCACTAGCAAATCACTCGAGCTACTTTTTTATGAGACACTTTAGCCAGCCCTCTTTTCATATCCTTTACGAGGCTGCCTTCAGCCGTGCTTGTAGTAAAAAACTCCCGAGTTATGGAAATCATAAGAAAGAAATTATGTATGGAAAAATCATTACATTATAAATTGGTTCCACTGTTCAGAACATGTAGGAAATGGGGCATATAAAACTCAGATGGTGTTGCAGGCTTTGATACAAGGTTCATTATTACACCACGACACAAGTGAAATATGTGCTAACACACTGCCAGTTAATTTGCCTTTACTCACAATGCAGACTCATCGCTGGGCAGCTTCACAGATTTCATCAGCCTGGGTGATTTCTCTGACGGGATGTGGCAGCCCCCATGGAAACACCACAGGAAAGAGCAGATCTTGTATCTTCAGGGCTGGGAACATGTTCCCCCACCTCATTCAAAAATAACAGCCATCTCCCTGTTTTCTCCTAATCTTTTTCAGATTTTACCCACGTATTAGACTATTGAAATGCTGTTATCCAGTTATACAGGTGTTGTGTCTCTGGTTTTTAATGACCTAATCGAGGTAGGAGGCAGGAAAACCGGACAAGAACAGCTCGGACAAAATGTTCTTTGTTAGAAAATACCAATTGGCTAAAATTGGAAAATTTCCATGAAAATGCATCAGTTTTCATTAAACTTTCATCACAAAATATTCTGAAGCCAACCAGGGAACTTCAACAGTCACAGGCGGATGCCTGAAACTGTCTCCCAGAAAAAGGGAAAACTAAGGAGATATTTGAGATGGATGCAAGATGCTTCCCTGGGAAAAACAAAAAAAAAAAAAAAAAAAAAGGAAAACCATGGGATTGCACTTAGCCATGGTTAATTGAATAACATGGGGAACAGCCTGAGAAGTCAAGAAATCCACAGAGCTTACACCAGGTATCCACTGGATTTCTAGTTTTCTTTAGAAAAGCTCTTGTTTTAATAAAACAGTTTAAAAATAAAATCATAGTCATTATGAAAATATTTCTTCACTGGAAAAATTCAGGGCAATATTTTTTTTAAGATTCAAATGGTCTGTTTCCATACATCCACTGAGAAGTTTGGTTTCTTCCTGCAAAATTACTTTCTTTAAAATAGACTCTACTTTCTATTACATTATAAGGGGTTGAAATCTGAATGAAGTGCTTTGAATATATTGAAAATGTTTCAAATGACCCAAAAACAATTTTACTTTTTTTTTGTTCCAACACGGAACAAAATTTATTTTGCTTGCTTCCCAAAACCTCAACAAATTGGAAAATCCATTTGCCATGTAGCTCTAGTCAGAGCAAGAATGTCAAGAGGTCCAATTTTTAATGCCTAGATGGTGTCTGAATTGAAGGAGTGTCATCAAAATGTAAAGCATTATGAACCTCTTCAAATTTCCTGCTGGTTTTGCAGAAGGAGGGAGCCTGATTTGGGTTCAGATCTCAATGCTGCCATCATCAGGGAGCGTGCCTGTTAATAAAACCCTGGATCACCATCCAAGGTTCTCTCTGCATACCGAAGCTAACCCCTAATTTAGAAGATACTGAATTTGCCGACTCTCAGGTTACATCCCTCCTGCCCGTGGGGGGTTGGATTTTTTTCCCTGAGGCATGCTGACAGACTGGAGGGGTTTACATCTTGCTGTGTGTATCTCCTTTCACATCTTTCACCATGGATTTAAATGAAACCACGTACGGAGTGAGAGGGAGGAGGGGAGGCAGCACAGGGCAGCCGAGGAAACCCGTGCAGGCTCAGGAGATGCTTGGGGTGTACGTCGGGCCTGTTTGTGAAATGTGTTTTTTCACTGAGGTCCCACAGCCAAGGACTTACAAAACCATTACTTAAAGTCTGCAAATTGGTGTGGAAAGTCTTTAAAACCCACAGGCTCACATGGACCAATGGCCTTCCACATGAGATTAATATTACAAGAAGGCCACTTGAGGTGGGTGGAATGAGAGCTTGGGAGCGTTTGCTCACCACAGGGACTTGAGGCCCCACTCCCACTTCAAGAAGCCCACATGCCTGGCTACTACAGAGGTAAGAATAAAGCATCCTTCACTGCTAACACAACATCAAGGACTGCCTAAAGGAAAGGTGCTTCTCGCCACCTCTGCTCATCCACTTACAGTCTTGTCATGGCCAGGGGCTCAAGGCAGCTCACTCAGCTGTGAGTGAGTAGTGCCTGCCTTCCGTGTGGGATGGAGAGCTGTGGTTGGAATTTACAGAGGAAAACCAGCCAGGCACAACAGCTCCCGTGCCATTAGTGCTCAGCACAGTTCCACTGGTAACCACTCCTCTCCCAAACCCATCCTGGTACCCGTCTGCTGCTGCCTGAGGTTTAATAAGGTAAATAATGAGGTAAATACCTGAGGTATTTTTCATGGGGCACATTTCACTATATCAGCAATTCTCTGGGGGGAGGTGATCAATTCACTGCAATTCAGGTAATGGTGAAGGCCTTGCAATAGATGCAAAATGACAGCTCTGGAGCTGCTCAAGTTCAGCAATTTTTGCACTGAGCACATAACCTGAATTCATGAGATTCCCCTTTATTTTTTCCTTAGATTTTATAGCACCATTTAAGTTACAACTTTTTTTGTTTTTTCAAATAAGGAAATTGCATATTTAACGGAAATTAATCTCACAGTCCCTCTCAATAAACCTTTTGAAGGTCTGTATGACTATGACAGGGGTAGGTATTTTTAGAAGGACCATGCAGTAATTTTCTCTTCTGCATTCAATAATTTACAATATCATAGCCAAAGGTAAAGATTTCCCCTAAGTATAATTTGGCATTAACTGGGCCTTCATTGCAGACAGGACACCAGCCTAAAACACAGCTTTACCCTAAGGATGCTGGGGAACTGCCAGGCTGAATACCCCAGCCTAATGCAAATTCACAGCCATGTAAAGGCTGGACAAAAGCCCCACCTCAGACACAGGGATCTGTCACCACTGGCCAGCACCTCTCTCCAGCTGTGCCCAGGCAGCACAGGGAGATGTGTGCAAGCAGGGAAGAGGCACACCCTCACCCAGGCTGGCATTATCACCAGATGGAGCCTTCCTGGGAGAGGAAGGCACAGGAGGAGCTGGCCACAGCACAGCAGCTGCAGCTGATGGATAGTGAGCCCAAATGATCCACAATGCACAGATTTATGAGGTTCTTCATGACGGCTCTGTGCTCCTTCCTTTCTTTTCCCAAATTATTACCATGGGTGATGTTTTGCAGCAAGACTGGGAGGGCTTAAGCATAAGCACTGCAAGGCTGTGTACTGGGTCGTGGCAAGAACAGAATGCTATATAGGGTATGAAAGAAATGCAAGGCAGAAGACGTCTGATTTACAGACTGCTCCTAAAATGTGTGTGCTGTGCACAATTGCATACTCTTCTTCACCAGAATGGCTCTGTCTCAAGCTCCTCTCAGTGCTTTAAAGCCATCTGACAACACTACACCCACAAGGGAATAACTATTTTATTACTTGGGCACTAGGTCATGGCAGCTTTTTTAAAAAACAAAGTTGAATTCAATACAGATATACACAAGCAATGTATAGAATATGGGTTTTTTTCCCTATGTCTTCCCCTCACTACAGTATCTGGAGCTTCTTATTTGAATATTAAAGAAATCATTTTTTTTTACAAGTTATAGAATATCTTGCTAAAGAATAGCACCAAAAAGTCTGACTAAGGGACAAAAATCCAAGAAACTTCCTTATTTAATGAACCACTGAATATCACTGTGAAGAGAGGAGGTCGAAGCTGGCTCTTACCACCTTATCACCTATTCCCAAGCACCCCATTAGCAGATCTGCACGCAGTGGTGGCTATCACTAGAACTGCCAGAACAGCAAATTGTGTGGGAAATGTCAACATCTCGAGGCCTGCATTCCCAGCAACCAAAATTTCTCAAGAACGGCAGTTCTAGAAGGTTTTTCTGCTACAAACGTGTATAGAATTACGGGCTGTTAAAACACACAATAAAATATTACTAGTAGAGATATAGAAGAAAAAATCTAGACAAGAAACATAGAAAATAATTTTTAAAGGAATAA
This sequence comes from Passer domesticus, assembly GCF_036417665.1. Lineage (NCBI taxonomy): Eukaryota > Metazoa > Chordata > Aves > Passeriformes > Passeridae > Passer > Passer domesticus. The sequence goes on from NC_087480.1 coordinate 54,772,719, forward strand.
TTTGTTAAACCTGATATTTTTCAATTAACTTTTTTTTCCTTGAGAACCAACTCTAACAACTGCTCTGCAATGAAAGTTTCCCAACTTGCTTATTTCCTTCTGACAAATCTTGTCAAAATGAGCGTGATGTGGAGGGAAAAACCTGGGTTTAAAACAAGAAATAAAACCAGATAAACATTAAATAATACTTAGTGTTTGGCTCCATTCAAGCTGCTGGGAGACATGCTGCTGTTTATTACGGACACACACAGATCTGCAGAGCTGGAATCCCACGTTCCCCCATGCACTCAGCCCTTTTCCAACCACAGAGAGCATCTTAAACCATCCAATATCCTCCTGCTTTCATTTTACATATGTATAACTTAATATCTGATTACACTGGCGTTTAAACTAATGACTTGTGGACCCACAAGGCCTTGGATGGTGGCTGGCAAGCATCCAGGCAGAAAACATGGAAACAGAGGGCTCCTAAACCTGCGAGGGTGGGTGCCTGTGTGGTGGAAACACTCCCAGCTCTCCTGCCCCCATCTGCTCAGGATCTCATCACAAAGACTGTCGTTATAATAACTTTATTATGGACCTTCTGGGGAAAGCCAGCTCCCAGCGAGGGGTTTGCTGCGGCAGACAGGAAACTCGTTTGCTCCCCGCTAGAGTAAAGCCCTTTATAATTAATGCTGGGTAAATAAAGCGCTCATCTGTAAACACTTTTAATTAGAAATTGGTTAAAGCTAAACCCCCGTGACCACACCAGCCAGGGGGATTAGACACACGTCAAGCTTTGCGTGATCAGCAAATAAGAGGCCCTTTAGTATCTTCAGTTCCTGTGCTGTGGGACCTTTTTCAGCTCCAATCACACATCACTGAGCTGCTCCAGCCTGCTCTCCAGGCTCAATAGAGGATCAATATTTGTCTGTACTCTCTGAGAAAAAGCCTCCTTGACACAGGCAGCATCTGTGTTTGAACAGTCACTTGCTAACACACAGCAGACTTTAACCAAAGACATCTCGAGCTGCCTGGTCAAGCACAGCCAGGGTCACCCAGCAGTGCTGGTGGTTTCTGGGTTCGCTCAGGGCACTGCTTGCAGCACAGCCATCAGAAAGGGCTGCTGTGAACACTGCTCACTGCTCCCAGGGCAGAAAAGGCATTGCAGAAAAACAGTACATGGACAGAGAAAAATAAAGAAATCCCCGAAACACCTGTATTTCCATTTTTTAATCCCTGTAGGTGACCTGTGCCTGATGTCTCTACTCTTGTGGTAATATTGAAGGTTTTCCATCAGTGGGGCTGGAAATATGTTATCAGATTTCAGGGAGAAGGGACTTTCCCTTCTGATCGTTGCCACCCGTCCTAGTTCCAGGTGTCACCTGTGCATAAGGAGAACAACAAAAGCATTTAGGGATGAGGGAAGTGCTTCCAGCAGAGAGAGTGCAAGTCAACACCAACACCAAGATTTGTTAGATTCTCCTCTGCCTCTGCTGCCCAGGGCCAACAGAGGGACTGCAGGGGAGCTGAGGGATCCTGAATGCCTTAAAATGTAAGGCCCTGGCACAGCGTGAGTGAATCTGAACACACCTGGGTGGTACTTTCAGAATGGGGAAACTGAGGCACAGGAGGTGAAGCCAATGTGACCATGCCTGGCCAGAGTCAGAACCGCTTCTGCTGAGCCCAGCCAGAGCTGCTCCAGATAATGTTCTCCCATGCCTCCCATCTTTTTTGGTCAATCTTGTCAGCCTCTTCCTAAAGAAAAGGAAGACTCTTCTGGAGCACAAGATGGGATATCTGCAGCAGAAGTGCCTCCCTTTTCCCTGGAGGCCCACTGACTGAAGCCATCCAGCAGTGTGTTGAAATGCAGCTGGGCATGGGCAGCCTGATCACCAGGGCAGGGCTCATGCAGAACACCATGGCCAGAACATGCCACACCGCAGAGACAACCTTGCCAACTGGAAAATTCCTGGCCCATAACTCCAAACTCCTGGTTTTCTTCTATTCCTGTCTCTCCTGTGGATTTTTTGCATGTTAACTTGACTTCTTTTTCCCCTTCCACATTTTCTGTCTGTGTTGGAGTCCCTGGAGGGCGCTGTGCTCAGTTATTCCCTTCCAGCTGCAGCTGCTCCAGCCCAGTGACCCCGCAGATGCACAGCCATGCTGCTGGACAGTGCTGGGCCTGGCCAGCCCTGCCACACCTTCCAGCACTCCCCAAGCCATTGTTCTCCAAGTACACGGAGCCAGCACACATCCACAGCTCACTTGGCCTGCAAGGAGCTCAGACACTCCTGGGAGCACGTCGAGGGGTTGTAACATCAAAGCTGTCCCGTTCTCACCAATGGACTGGACTACAGACCTCTGGAAATGCCTTCCAAGCTGAACTGAGCTGGGATGCAGAGGGGATTTCCACCTTTGTCTTACAGATGGATCATCTCCAGCCAGCCTGGCTGCAGCCTGAGCTTAGACTTCCATCCCAAGCCTCTGTTGCAACAGTAGCTGACCAGCAGCTTTTCTCCCCTGACACATTTCAGGGAGACAAGTTGCTCCAAGTCTGTCCTGAATTAACTTCTGTCTTGCCACCACCATCACCTGTGCTTTCCTTTCTCCCACATCCAGCTGGAGGCAAGGTCCAGTTCTAGCACTAGGCAGACCTTTTGTAAATGATGCCTCAGAAAAGAAAGCCAAAACTACTCTATAGATCCCCAGCTGGCTCCTGATCAGAAGGCACTTGGTGGCAGCACATCAAATACACCCACGTGCAGCATAGCTGTCTGGACAGACATCCCTCCCACCCAGAGACCCATCAGGAGTCAGGAAGTGGTGTTGGCTAAGGGCATCTTGTGGGATGGAAAGATTTTTTGAGACGTGGAATATGCCAGTCTTCCATCAGTTACTCCATCACAGTTCCCAAGAAATTTTTGGAAGAGAAGAAGCCTGGCTACCAGTGCAAAGGAGCCTGAAATGTCAATCCCACTGCACTCCCCATCTACACTGAGATGAGGTCTCCTCCAGTGTCTAAGCCCTGTCTTTGAAACAACTGAATTTCCTGAAACATTACTTTCAGACATTTCCAAATTCAGCCTAGCATAATCTGTCATCCCCAAGTGGCCTGAATGTAAATGGGCACATGTGATGTGTGGCTGCCGGAGTGACCTTCATTTGGGAGGTGAAGCCCATCACCACGTGTAGGAACAACAAATGATCCAAGAACAACACTTCCAGCTTCTTATGGAACTCCAGTAATGCAGGATTTGGGTCTTCATTCAGACATGCCCTCAAGCAACCTCCTTAGTGGGGGTGGTAGCATGGATGTCTCCTTCTCCAGGGATGGCTTTAAGTCCTCCTCCCAGCCCCAAGTGAGATTTGAGGTTTTAAGAGACAACCACCTATTGCTGCAGTGAAGGGAAGGATGAGTTGCTGGGATTCTTGTGGTTTCTGCACTCCTCTTTCCTAGCAGGAAGCATTTTAATTTTTATTTCAAATGCATAAACTATCCTTCAAAAAAAGAAAGGCAACAGAGAAATTTTCACATGGCCAAGAGTCCCACTCAAAAGGCATTCAGTCTCTTAAATCATGACAGAGCGTCCAGATGTATTATTAGTATATCTATTATTAGTTCTTTTTAAACCCTGTCCAATAAAATAATTGAGCTTTGGCCTCCTCTAGCCTGTTGGTGAACAAAAGGGAATGGTGCCCATTTGGATTACCTACACCCAGAGAGAAAGCTTTGATTCCACACCCCAGGCCTGGAGCTCCCAGCTGCCACTCCGCTGCCCCGGGAAACGGTGTCACCACTGCTCCCTGCTAGAGGGATCAGGGGCTTAATGGGATTTAGGGTGGAAAATCCAAGCTCAGCCAGAGGTGTCTGCAACACAGGATTTTGCAGAGAAAGGGGAAGAGAGCCAGGTCTGTTCTTTCCCTCCTCTCTCATCCAGGACCTGCCTCATTTCTCTCAACCAGGCATGGAAGGGGAGATGGCAGAGTTACAGTGTCTGTTATTAATGCCATTACTATCCTAATTGCATAATTATATATCACACATGCTTAAATGATAATAATAACAACTTCAATAGCCATTATGAAAAAAAAATAATTAAGCTGCTGGCTGAAGAAAGCAGGAGTCTGAATGCAGTGATGGAGCAAATCTCTGCCAGTCCTGGATGTCATGGTCCTGCCCCAGAAAGAGGGACAGGGAACAGGAGGTAAAACTTTCTTCAGAAAGAGGAATGCAGGAAGGCAGGAAGGAAGGAAGGAAGGATTAACTGTTCCCCATCCTTGTTTCATGAGCACAAGTGAAACCATTGCATATAAATGGGAGTAAAATGTGGAGGGGAGAAGCTGTTGCTTTTACTCCTCATTATTCTGATGTGTCATATTCAAGGAGGATATATTGCACAGAGCACACCCCACATGTGCTGTCTTCAGCGTCTATCCAAAGGCAAATGCTTTTGATCTGACCATATTTTTACAGTTCTGCAAATACACAGGGGTGCTTGTATTAAAATTAATTACCATTAAAGCCCCACAAATTCACAGGATTATTCCCAGACAAACCTCCCTTATAAAACAGGTTCAGGATGTCAGGCATCCTTCCCAAAGACACAGAAGAGACATCTGGGTGGTAGAAAGATGATGCTTTAAGACCTCTGCTGACAACACTTCCAAAACTCAGTGATTGCCCCACATTGCAAAATTCTGCTCCCATTTGTGCTATCCAAAGTAGGAACTCCGTGTACATGACAGACACAAAAGCCAAACCAAATTCTTCACAGGAATGATTTTGGGTTATTCCAGTTAAAGACAGGATGACTCACGGACTACACAGACAAACACTTTGGGAGAAAATGTCTCAAGTCTGCATTATTCATGAAACATGCAGCTAATCTGAATGGTCAGGGAGTTACTGTCTTGTGTATTTAACATAAAAAAATAATCTGGGAGCAGGTACCTTCTCAAGAAAGCACATGTTAAACCATCTCCAGTGCATGGGGCTGGATAATCGTCATGGCCACCCTTGCAAATGAGTGCCCCTGTTTTCCTTTCATGGGGCTGAGGAGAATGGGGTTATTTACTCTGACACACTGTCTCTTATTCCTGAACCTGATTGCAAGGAATGGAAATAATAAACTCTTCTGTTTCAGGACTTCAGATGTGTTCAGGATGAGGAAGAATTTCACCTTCTGTGCATATACACACAAAGGTCTAGAGGTTATTTTCACTCCAGACTTCCTGCAGCAACAACAAAAGCTGTAACAGTGGCAGAGAAGAGTTTGAGCAGCGTAGATCAGTGCTACAGGCTAAGTATAGAAAATCCGTGTCTGACTGGTGTGCACAGTGTAAGTGTGTGGATACAGTGACCTCCCTCCACCCCATCCCAGAGAAACCCTCTAGGATGGCAGAGAATGGTCCCTCATGATTGTTTAGGAGTGTATCACCTGAACAGTCTCCTGCTACTGTGGGAGCCATGCCCATGATGTGTACTGGCAGCTGAGTTTGGTCTCCTGGGATCCATAATGCACAGGTATCTTTACATCTAATGTGGAAACACAGAAAGAAGCCAGTCCTTGACAGATGCCTGCCTAACCTCTACTGAAAAATCTCTCATGGTGGAAGCATCACGTCTTGCCCAATCTATTCCCACTCGAGTGCTAGAAAAGACCTCGCCAAGGTCAAACCTGGCTGTTCTTGGCTGTGTGCTTAAGACATAGCACTTCAGGTGCTGTACAGGGGACAATTTACAATTTGCCTCCTGTCTGCATTTTGTTTGGGGTTTTTGTTTGTTTGTTTGAGTTTTTGGAGAGACTTTCACATTGACTAATAGATATACGTGGAATGAGGTTTATAAAGAGGTTTATCTGGGCAAAATACTCCGTGAAGTGACTGCTGACTTCTCCCTGCTCTGTGCCTCTCTTGTCATCTCAGGGCATGAATTGGAGGCTTGAAGGAGCTCATCTGTACACCACACCTACATGTCTCCATCTTCCCTCATGGCATGCTGCTCCTGACCTGAAGCTTTTTTTGGTTCTCCCAAATCCCCATCCTCTTTTGCGCTTTCCTCCTCACCAGACCTGTGCTGCAGTATTACAGCAACAGTGTGATGAGCTGCCAAGAGCAGTAACAAAGGACTCATAAACTTTCCCTCTCAGCCAGGAATAATACCCGAGGACTAGGAGTCCTAAATTGCAGACAGGAGTGGGGAACCTATTCGCTTGTTTTGCTGTTTAAACAAAAATGTGTTCTCCGAGCTATATCCACACAGTGCTTGGCAAGCACAGGAATATTAACTGGCTTTGTTGGAAATGCTGACAGCACAACCCTGAAAGACATTCCTGAATATGTGAAGCGTGCAAGACAGGGATCTGGAAATCTGCATGTGTGTCTTTGTGTCTGTAACTGAAGAGATGCCCTTTGGGAAATTTTGGGAAGACACAAGTGCAGCTTTGGATTCCCTCCCATTTCCTCCTGAGAAGAGCTCAAGGTGAAAGGGGCGGCTCAGCAGCATCCAGAGAGAAAAAGAGGTTCATGCCTCTCTTCGAGCCTTATGATATTTCCATCTTGCCTTCCCTGTTTGTGCTCACTTCCCTCCTTTCCCTGTCTCTCTCTCCAGGACGGAGCATTTTGGAGGCTCTGTTCCAGCTGGAACAGCGTTCATCTGAGCTCCGCGGTTTCTCAACCAGGCAGAAGCCAGGTCCAAGAGGACTTAGGGCTTTCCTCTAAGCCATTACCCAAGTGTTAATATTACCACCCAGAAGCTCAGATCCGTGTTCTGCTGCTGGATGCTCGTTAGGCCTGTAACCTTCTCTCTGTGGGGAAGCAATGGCTTCACACCAGCACACCACCTGGCTGCCCCATTAACTTCAGCTTCCCCAGAGGAGAAGATGGAGGGCATCAGCATCTTGTTCAGGCAGTTTAATGTATCAACATTTCATGGTGGTCATGAGAGCAGGGAATCTGCAGGATCATTACTATTCCACAGACTGAGACATGTGGAAACAGAGAACCATATAAATATATACAAATAAATATATACATGCTCAAACCCCAAATCTCAAGTGTCCTAGAATCTTGGCATTCCTTTAAAAAGATTTATTTCATCCATAAAATTCCCTGCAAGCTTGTGTTCTTGTAAATCTGTACTACAGACTGTCAAATCCCTTCTATGTGATTAAGGGAAGGAAATCTGCCAATGTCATCTAAGGGCAATCATTAGAGGCAGGCTGAACCTCACCAGTCCACCTGGCTTTCTCCAAGAGGAAAAGCCTCTGGTGTGGCTGAGGGTGCAGTGATGCTCCTCCTGGCCATGGCACAACCTGTCAGAACACGAAGCTGGGAGAAGAAGAGGCATGTTCCCTTCCTTGCAATAAACAAAGGAAATCACAGTATGCCACCCTTCGAGGAAAGTCCCAATGTAACCAACTTCAGTAGGTTTCAACTAGAGATCTCAATTTACTGAGGAAAACAAAGGAAAAACCATCAGGCTTTTTATTAGGTGGGGAAACTGAGGCAGAAATTTGCACATAGCTTAGAACCATAAAATCACAAAACAGTTTGGGTTGGAAGGGACCTTAAAGGTCATCCAGTTCCAACACCCCATACCATGGGCAGGGACACCTTCCAGTAAAACCAGCTCCTCAAAGCCCCATCTAACCTGGTTTTGAACACTCCCAGGGATGAAGCTATCCACAACTTGTCTCGACAAATCACAAGCAATGGGAAATCCTCTCTCTGGCTTCATGGTCCTGGTAATTTGTGCACTGGAACTCACATTGCACCATTTATCTGCTACCCATGCAAACCCCTCTGGGATGCTCTTCATTAAAACCACTTTGTGTGTGTGTGTGACACAAAGGTGGTCTTGGCTCCTCTGCCTGTGACTGGGTAAGGCTGCCAAGTTCTTAATTCTGGCTGTGCCACTCATTTCCTGTGTGACCAACTCTTGCTACAACTGCCTGCACAGCCAAGAATGAAAGTCATCACTGACACACAGGCTTAGTTTCACAAGACAGAAACACAGAGTAGTAAGCACAATATTCAGGAGTAGAAAAGCCTCCTGTTCTTGATCATAGCAGGATTTGGTCCAGTAGGGTTATTGTCCTGCTTCCAGCAGCTGCTGCTTCCAGATGCTACAGGAGAAGGTGTCAAAGCATCCATCTGCTGTGAGTGGTGTGATTCCTTCCTGACCTCAGCTCTTGTGAACTTACGCCTGGAGCAGGGGAACTGATGGGCCATGTGATTTTATTTTCCCCGGCGTAACTGCAGATGGTATTCGCCTTGCTAAAATATAATTGACCACAATATGAGAGATGTGTTGAAAACTAAAGGTTAGCATGGCTAAAATGTGTCAAATTCAATTACTTGGGACAGAAAGAACTATTGCTACAGGAAGAAAAGGTGAGGTGCTTATGAAAGCTATGGATAGTGGTTTTCTGCTCTCTCTCCATTCTTTCCTTTCGGGTTTCATTGCTTTCAGGTGGTGTAATTTTGCTAGCAGCTGCTGAGAAAGCCGACCTGGGCTACTCAGAGACTCCTCAGGATGAAGTTGTCTCGTTTTTGTACTGAGAGTTGGGAGTGGCCTGACCTTTCTGTTGCAGATGCAGCCTCCAACTCAGGAAGTTCTCACAATGCCTGTCTGCCCCGAACCAGCCAGAAACACGTGGGAAAAGGTCACTGCACTTGCAGGCTGAATATTCACCACCAACCCTGTCTGATGGCTGGGTGGGATCTGAACCAGCTCTTATGGACTAACACGGTGACAGTGGTGACATTCCCATTTCTGGAAAGCAGCTGTGGTATAATGAGGGATGTGATTTGCCCATGGGGAAGGGTGGGTGCAGGATGGACCATGGCTAGAGAAGATTAAGGCTGAACGGTGAATATGTGGGGCATAGCACTTGTGTTTTGTGGCAGTCTCACCTGCTTCTCTCCTAGAATGTCAGAAAGGTGCATTGAGATAGGAACACAACAGGAGAACCATCACACTCCCTGGAACAGGCTGCCTCATAATTCATGACCTACTTCTCAGTGTGATGAATGTTAAAAGAAGAAAATGGGAATGCTTCAGGAGCTCACCAAGGAAACAAAGAGAGGAAAAAAAAAGATCAAATAGAAAAACACAGTCCATGCAAACTTCAAATTCTATAATGCACTATCTAAGCCAAATTCAATCTGGGCTGGTTCACTGGCATTGAGGATTTGTATGGCCTAATAACAGCGCCTGTAATCAATCCATCTCACCATAAAATTCATCCCAAATGCTGCAAAATACCTGGTGTCATTCCCTTTGAGTTCCTTTGTCTGCCACTTCATAATTTCCCCTGCTCTTAGAAGAGTAGGGTTCCCCTTCAAGCCCATTAGCCCTGTGGTGAGGGTGGCTGGCTGGGTCTGTGCTGCAGCATTTGTATATGTATTGGCTGATGTCGAGGGGCTGCATTTCTGTTTCTTCAGCTACATGAACCATACCCAGAATCAAATGCTCCATCAAAATCTTAAATTCACTTCAAACCATTAGGAATTTCTTTCCTGGCCTTGTTAGTGGTGGCCTTGTTTCAACCCAAAAAGCAGATTTTTGATGGAAACAAAGACGGCACTTATGCAACTTCAGCATTGTGGGGAGCATTCCTCAGCGAATACCAGCACTCTCTTTTTTTTCTTTTTTTTTTCCCCCCTCTATTTTGTTTTCACTTCAAACATGTCTTTCTCCTTCTTTCCCACTTCATACAGGAGAGGCTCACGAGGTCTGCAGAGACGTAACACGCTGGAAACCACTGCAGCCCTCCTGGTTACAAAACAACAATAACAATAAAAATAAAACATAGTAAAATAAACTCTGGAATGGATGTGGGTAACCAGCTGTTGAAACCTGAGGTTGTGCTTGACTGAGCCATGATAGGAGAGAGAGCTCCAGCTACTGAGCACACTAAACAGCACCATATCCACCCTGCTTTTCCCCAGCATCCTCATCCCACATCCCCATTCACAAAACAGGAGCAGCAGATCGTCAGCCCGAGGGCTGTTTGTTTTCACTGGGGTTTTATTTTGCTTGTAAAGCCCCAGCCCATTAAGAAGATCTCTGCAGTGCTGTGGTTACTCCCCTCACAGCCATCTGGGGATGATGGAACGATGCTTTCCCAGCCTGCACGCACATGCACACACAGATCATTAGCACGTTCCCATCCTGGCTGTGGATGATGTTCATATTCCACTGGTTTCAAGCTGAAAGAAAAGTGCTCCCTGAATGTCTGAAGGATGCACTGGATATGGACATGCCTTGTTCAAACCTCCAAAGGGCCACCCCAGTGAGTCTATACATGGAGGGATAAAACCTATAAGCAGCTATGTCCTCAGCACCTTTTCTTCTGGAATGGAGTAACTCCTTGACTCCAGTTAACCTGCAAAATTAAAGAACAATTACGTGTGGCTGAAAGCACCTCTGTGTAAGGAGAGGAAAGGCCTTTGGACTTCCAGGCTAAAGTCTCAGCTTAGGGAGGTGCTGAACATCCTCACCTCCTGCAGACTCACTGCACCAGTGAACTCTAAGCACGTGGAACAAGGTCCAGGGACCACTGGCACCACTTGACTGCCCACTTCACTCAGGTTTCATGAGCTTTTGCATCATTTCCATGGACTATGAACATGTACAGTGATCCCGGAGAGACTTCAGCACTCCAGACTTCCCTGGCTTTAACATTTACTACCAAGGACAGCAAAGCACTGATCCTGAGAGTCATAAGATTCATCTTGAGATCCAGCGCAATTCCTACCAGCACACAGGACCCCCTCAGCACCTTTCAGCTCTCCAGTCAAGTTCACATTTGCCAAGTCTGGGTTTCCACACAAGGGCCTGCAGATCCCATGGTGACCTGTTTCAGGACAGATCTCCAGCCATACTCTTGCCCCTATCACTGTAACTGGGAAAAAAGACCACAGCAACAGCGTCTCCCTCTCTACCCAAGATGGATTTCATTAAAACCCTTCTACTGGCCATGGGTCTTGTAAGTCCCCTTGAATTACAGAAAAGAGATGTTTCAGCAGACAGTAAGTGAAAGTGAACCAGATTTGGAGAGGAAAATGCATTTTTTGAGAGTGTAATAAAACACATATTGACTGGGGATTTCATTTATAAGGGGAACCATTGTGCCTTGGGTTGGAAGCCTTGTGAACACTCACTAGGGCCTGCAGGGCATTGCTGACATGTCATAAACCTCAGCTCTCCTCAATAAACAGCACATGCACACGTGTAGCCATGTAAATAACTGTACACGGAGCTGCACCGAGTGTGGGTCACACACTTCAACATGGCCTTGGAAGCCCTGGAACAATAGGCTGAGCCAGATGGTGGAGCAGTCCCACAGGAGAACCTCATGCACTAATGCAGAACTTCTGGCAGAATCAGCACAGTTCTAAGAGAAGGATAAATCTCTTACATTTAGGCATGATGCCTAGGCATTAACTTTCCTTTCTTAAGTCAATAGCCTAAGTAATATTTATTTTCTGAGGTAATCTTCTTGTTTCCTCTCACAGATGTAGGACCAGGGCTGCTATTGTCATCACATTCTCCCAGACGGCTTTCTCCAGTGTGTTGTCCTCCTTCATTCAGAGGCCCTGGACATGGCAGTGCCCTGCACAGCTCTGTAGTAATCACCTGCAAAATTTGCACTGCTTGACCTCACAGAGGCTGAAGTTGCCCCTTCCATAACATCAATTTGTTGTCTTCTTGCTAACTCCTGTTGAGAACTTGTGAGAAGAAACTCAAATCTCCTTGCAGCCAACTTCAGGCATCTCAGGAACATTTCCTTTTGCAATCATAATTTCAGCTTATTTATGCCTTTCCCTTGATCACTTATATGAGGGGAAAGATCTCAGTGTGCTGCAACCACCTCAGCTGCAATAAGGGTGTACAATATGTAGACGGTGTGGATGTCTTCCACTTCATAGTCTCTGGGCTTTCAGAGTCCATGGACTTTATTGAAGCCTCTTTTATGTTATGTCCTGTCCAAATCTACTAAATGAATTTTGTCATCCTTTCATACAGTTTCTAGTAAATAAGGAAAAATGTTGTGTTTCCTTTGCTGACTAGAAATTTGAGAAACCATGTTGTATGTTCTATGGATCTACTTATATTATCTTTGTTTAAATTATTAACACCTGAAAGATGAATAAATTTAGAATATTTGTTAAGGCATTTCCATGAAAAAAGTAAATTATTTAAAATATTTTAATACAAAGGTTTCAGAATAAATAATTATAAATTTTTCTTTCCTAAAATGGCACAACTTTAGAACATGTTGAGTTTCCGATAAGATAATTTTGATTAAAGTAATCCACAGTATAAATAAATTTTCCTTTGGAATTCACCCCTAAATGACTTAATTTTTAGCACTGGTAGCAATACCACAATAAATTCCTTGTTTTGATTCCAGCTAATTCAACCCCTGGGAAGGAGTACTAAAGAGATCAAATTCTAGTTCTAAGTTTGGGACTGACAATAACTTTCTCCAGCTCTTCAGAGATCCTAAGGAAAAAAAACTATTATGCATTTTAAATATAAAGATTTCCCAAGGCAGAGAAATAATCAAGCATTGTATCTGCCATCAACCCTGTTAGTGCAGCTAACCAGACTCAGACATGCTTAGAGAATCTCAGCATCTGCTTAAGAGTCATAAAACTGAAGCAAATGAGGATATTACCTTTTTTTAATGCCTTATGCATATCTGCAGCCAGGCTCTGGCCTTCAAGGCTTTTATGGCCAACAGTATCCACACGGGATGCTGGTGGATCACAGACCAGCGAGAGACACAGCACAGTGAAGGTGTTGCACACATATTAAAATTGCTAAACCTTTCCCCCAAAGCATTTCATGAAGCATATCCTATGACATAATTGGCGAGCTAATAATAAAACCTGTGGCAAGTTCTGGACAGTGTTTTAGACAACACGATGCGTTTTCTCGTGCTGGCCCCACAGAGGGGAACCCCGGGATGTGATAGTGCTGCAGCCTCACCCAGCTCACTTTGTAAGGACCACAATGCTGTTTTACTGGGGTTTAGTGATCCCTTGTGCAGATCTGGGATCAGACTGAACTCCATAAACTTCCCTTCTGGTGCAGCTCAGTGCTACACCATGCTATGCTCAGGAAAATGAATCCCTTATTCCTTGATACGTGGCTGCTGGGAGGTATTTCGGCACTGGTAAGGGTTGGAAACACATGTGCCCTAATAGACTCTCTGCGGCCCTGTTCAGCAGCCACAAAGCTGCTGAATTTCACATCACTTTATTTGCAAACACGGAAAAAGGGGATCCTGCCAACCTTCCCAGTGTTCCCTGTAAAACATGTCTGATTTCCACTCACGGCATCACGGCCTGACAATAATCAACACCTCTGCCACAGTGCAAGGGAGCGCTTGTGAGAACGTGCATCAGGCCCCCAGGCTTTGCTAAACCCAACCAAGGGGCTGTTCTGTCCTTCCAGACATGGTATTGTCATAACTTTCCTCACAGAAGCAAACTGTGCCTGGACTTATTCCAGCCCTGCTGAACAGCACAAGGGCCTTAGGTCATTCTTTGCTGCTTAAAACATTTAAATCCATTGCAATTCCTTAACCAAAATTAATTGTAGGTTTCCAGTTCTTAAAACCTTGTAACCTCCAGACTGTCCCACACCTTCTCCCAGTGCTATACTGAAGTACGTAATAAACTAAACACATCTACGCAGAGAGAAACTGGAGGGGAGAAAAGCTCACAATGCAGTTGAGCTCTGGCATTTTCACTGTTCAGACTGCTTTCCCAGTACTGGGTATATTAGTAACTCCTGATGACTCCTGGAAGGGATTCCCAACATTTGAGAAGAATAGATACACACTACCTCTCTCTGCACTTGCTCCACTAATCTCCTCCTCCTTGAACATCTCAGTCACTGATGGTACCTACTCTGGACCAAATTTACAGCCAGTGTCCTCAGGACTAGCAGAAATAAGGCTGGGGAGTTATGCCAACAAACAGAGCATCTGACCCTTCTCTGCATTTTATTTCAATTGATTTTGGAAGTAAAAAGTGATTTAAAAGAAAATGAAGGATTACAAGGTGAGCTTTGGAAGGGGCTGGTACATTTGCCATGCCAAATACCACATAGTCACCTAAATGGAATCTTTTCACAGACAAATTTAACAAGCTGTCTGTCCTCAGTCTGTCCCTGAAAGCAAGTGCAATTCATAATGCCCATGCACACTTCAGGCTTTGTTTAGGCCTTGACATCTGCTTGCTCAGAAATCGCTTTGGCACAGACTTACTCAACAGCAAATCTACTTACACTAGGAAAACATGTTGTTTGTTGTTATGGTGCATTACAAGTATAATTCAGAAATATTCACAGGGAGAAAAAGAGAATGATTTAGGTCTGGTTTTCTGGCATCAGTCTCTCTTTCCTCCTTTTTTTTTTAACCACAACATTTTTCTAAGCAGGTTTTATCTTGATGGAAAACCATATATACACACACAGAGCCTGCAGATGGGAGACATGCAAAAGTAGTTAATAACTGCAGCATCTTTTAAAGTTTTTTTTCCTGTAACCCCTGCACAAAAAGCATACATCAGCAAACAGGAAAAGTTAACATCAAGGAGTAAAACAAGAAAGGCCAGACAAACTCTGCAGTAATTTTCTTTTGACATTTATGCTTTAATAGATTCCAGAACCTCATAATTTCTAGGAAGTCTGAAATGGCCATTTGACAGATTTTCACCCTGATGAAAAAGTCATATACTTCAGAGTAAAAATGCAAAATAAAAACAAACAACCTTCCCCACACACAACAGTGTCCCTGAAGTTTGCACAATAAAGACTGAATACCCCAAATCCAATTCACCATCACTTTCATCTATCTGCAGGCTGTTATGTGTAGAGGAATATTTGGGCAATGGGCTGCATGCTCTGCTCTTAATACTATGAATTCCCTGACTCCCTGTGGGTGTGTAGTGCTGCACATGCACCACACCCATATCCACAGAGGTGCAAAGACATCACTCTGGACATCCATCCATTTCTATTTCACTGAATTGGTGACTTAAATTACTTCTCGTTTTGGCCTTCTCCCTCTCTCCCTTACTCCCTGCTCCCCTCGGCAGGGTGGTTTGGCAATGAGAGTGGCACAGAGAAATGCAAACACACCAGTGAGCTCTGAGCTCTCCAGTTCTAGCCAGAACTTGTGCTCTCTGAAATCCCCCTGGATGAGGGCTGGGGCAGAGAGCCCGTCCCTGCCAAACTACTTGCAATGATTCCTTTGGATCTCAGGGAGGCATTCTGCATTAATCCTGACTGTGCCACATCTGCATGCTGGATTAAGAGAGGCTTTCATTTTCCAGAGTTGTCAATCTGGTATTTTTCCATGCTCAATAAATTCACTTTTTCTATAAACAAAAAAATAACAAAGGAAGAAGATGAACTACAAGGCAATTTAATCCTGAAATTTCTGGCTGCTTTTCCTTTCCTAGTGAGGGATCAAGACATACTGCTACAGCTTCATTCAGGGAAGTCTTATGGAAATCTCATTTTGATACTAAAATGATGTTTCCAAATGTATGTTTTACTCATTGAAAAATCCACCCTTATTTATCTCTCCTATTGGACAGAAAAGGAACAATAAATTATTCCAGCTCAGAAAGCAAATAGCCAGTGACAAAAAAAAAAAAAAAAAGGAAAGAAGAGAAGTTTGCCACTTGCTTTTAACTTATCTGCCTAAACATTTCAAAATATCTTTGTATTATGTAAAATATGTCTGGCTCAGCTTTGGATGGGGGCTTACTGTGGCTGCATCTATATGACAGTAGTAATTAGAGATGGCAGCCAGACCTGTACAACCTCAAATCTTCCTTCTTTTCTTGTGATTTCACTGATCTTCTTGCCACAAGACTTGATAACAGAGTGGTATTAGGTAACCTGTTCTGTTTTTCAAGAGCTGGTTAAAGCTGGAGTTGCCTTTCTTTTGGATGAAGCTGGTAAGCAAGGCTTCACATGAAATTCTAGAGGTACTTCAAGACTTCACTACAAGTAAAGCTGGCATGAGCAATGCAACTGGGGACTAAAAAAGCTTTTTTCTGGCTATTGGCCAGGAAATTCACTTGCAGATGATGATGCAATCACCACAAAAAAGCCCATGGCTTTTGTTTTGCAAATATTTCTTCACCAAGATACTCTTCAGGTCAGTGTACTGGCTGACAAACCCTGCCAGGGAGTATGATGTGATTTGGCAGCGCAGATGAAAAAAGACACCAGCAGAAGGGAAATCAGGACAAGGGATTTGTAATGGAGACTGGCAAGTTCCAGGGACTCAATTTTTAATGACATAATTTTAAGGAAATTCCACACTGGATATCATAAGATCACAGAAATACTGGTTGGAAGTGATCTCTGAAAGTCTCCAGTCCAACCCTCCACTCATAGCAGGACTATTGCTGACAGCAAGTCGGGGCAGCCAAGGCTTTGTCTAGCCAAGCCTTGAAAGCCTCCAAGGACAGAGATACCATGGCAGCCTGGCTAAGCAGAAGTGCTTCCAGTGCTGCTCCACCTTCCTCATGAAAAGTTTTTCCTCATGTCTAATTCAAACCTCCCAAGCTGCAATTTGTTATTGCTCATGGGTCACTGCTTTATTCTGTGGCTTTCCTCAGATTCATGCTGACATCTTTGTGATGACCTTCAAACAGCCTTAGGAGGCTACTCCAACACCCCTGCACCTCCTCCTCCCAGTCTGGGACAGGCTGCACCTCTCATCCCTCTCCAAAAATTGTGCTCAATGCTCTTGCAGCCCTGGCTGCAAATGCAGAGAGCTCTGCGCAGCACTGCAGTGTGACAGCCCTTGGGTACAGCCTGGTGTGGCCACGCTGATCTCTGCAACCCCCCTGGGCACCAAGCTCATGCCATGTCCCAGGTGCCCTCCTACAGCAATGAGTCTGCTGCTTTATGATGATATTCCACATACAAAGGCAACTCTCCATTACTTTTCATTCCAGTCTTGCTTTCCCTGAATATTCCTATGGCTTAGAGTAAAGAGACTGAGCAGACCTACAGCAGCCCTCACCCCAGCATACATATTTCACTGTATTTCATCATGGCTTCCCTTGCTCATCTAAGATACCTATCAGTAAACCAAACATTTATTTAAGACCGAGGTCTGCTTTTTGGTTTTGTTTTTTGTTTTGGTTTTAATTCACTGCATCTTTTTGATATTAAGCAGAAACAGCAGATTACTCATGGCCACGGAGGAAAATGTGCCACCCCCAAAAACAGGGCTTAGTGGCTCTGCACTGACTCAGGGAGAAAACCCTCCTGGGAAGCCTCACCATTCCAACCTCTGGCACCCTGTATTCTCCCTGGCAATTCCCAAGGGCTGATCCTGCCTGAGCCTGATGAGCTGGTGAGATAAGGTGAGCACACACCCGAGCATCAATGGCGTCAGGCCAAGCTGGCAAAACCAGCGCAAGGGATTTCAAGAGAAAAGAAAGAGTAGCAAAATGTGTTACCCCTTACCAAAAACACAAAGAATGTCTACTGCAAAAACAACTCTTAAGTTGCTCCTCAAAGCTGTGTAACTATTTCAAGTAATTATTTCAGTTTGGGTTGAAATCTGTGTTCTTGACTTGTACAGCAGGTAGGAGAAGAGAACAGCAACAAGGAGTTCAGGGTCGTGGTCTGGGCTCTCTCACTCACTAATACAGCAAACTTCTGTGACCCCCTAACTTTGGTTTCTCCTTACACTAGCTCTTTATTTATCAGTGTTCAAATCCTTGAAAGGATTACTGTGTCCTCTGCAGAGTCCTGATCTCATCTCAAACTTGATACTGTTGCTAATCAAAGTAGTTCTTGGGATAGCAGTACTCCCAGACTATTTGAAAATGCTAAAGATGTGTCTGTGTCCTGTCCTCCTCCTCATGTGTGTGGGGCTAGCTGCTTTTTGGATGAATAGAGGAAATACTGCATTAATATTTTTTTCTATTATACTTTAAATTATTTAAACTAAAGTTCTGGTTTTGATTCCCCATTTATACTCTCAATGCCCTTCAAGTGCCAAGTAGTTAATCTGAGTCTTTCATGCACTGAGAATACCGTAAATTACCTGTACAGGGATCAAAAGAGGTAGGACTGATTTGATCTGATTTTAGCTGATAGTTGGCTGTCTCATCTCTCCAGTTCAGCTCCTTCCATCCTACTGAGCCAAAGGAGATGGGAGGTGCTCTCCAAAGGTGTCCCTGTTAGCCTCTGATAAAAAAGTGATCCTAGATGATCAGATACCAACCCTGAGATTGTTAACACAGGATGAGTATCACCACATCGGTCTGATTCAAAGCCTAGAGAAATAAATTGGGAAATTCCTGCTGAATGCCAGGAATCAGGTTCCACCCTGTAGTAGGATTATTAACTAGTACACGAAACTGTCTCTGGGTCTGCTCCAAAGCCCACAGGAGTCAACAGTGTCTCACTAACCCATGTTAAGAGGCACTGGATTAGGGCTTTTCTGGCAGATCAATGGCAAATTAGTGCAGTATCTTTTACATTAGACATGTCTGGGTTTGCTTGTTCCAAGCTCAAGATCCAGTGAAAAAAATAACTTTACCCTTTAGAAAATGAACCCAAAAGCCCAAAGCCTGAGCAGTGTTTGGCTCTTTACTTTTTTATTTTTTTATTCTCTTTTACCAAATAGTCACTATCAACACTGTGGAACAGAATTTATTTGGACAATTGCTCAAAATCAAATTAATTATTCCTTCTCTCTTTACTTGCAAATGCAAAAGCTTAAATGTAACTCCAAGCAGTCTGGATTTCAGTAGTGATGGAGAGCCACTGGAAAGTGAGGACTCTTTTCTGGTATATTGTTACATATGAAATGTGATTGATTCCTTTGCAATCATATTTTAATATAATAGTGTTTTTCTTGGGAAGGCATCTTTTTCTTTTCATTAACAGATAATAAAGCATAAACCTCTATCTTTAATGTGGTGTAGAATTGTTTGACTTAAACAATAGACTCTTTTCCTGGCATTCAGGAAATATTTACTGGGAAAATGACAGTAAGTTATAGAGGCCATAGCTGAGCTGAAGATGAGCTGATAGCTTTTCCTACTGGCAAAAACCAAGTGGATAATGTCACTTTTGTCATACTGCTTTCCCAGTCCCCATGTTTATCTTACACATGATCCCACATTCAGAACAGAATGGGCTTTCACCACTAAAGCAATTGCGGGCTGTCAGCTGAGCTGCCATAGCAGACTTGTGCATGCTCTTAGCACATTGGGAAATGGCCTGTGTTGGTTCAAAACCATTTCTGGTGCTCAGACCTCCCTGGTGCTAACAAGGGTACCACAGAATATTGGTGGCTCAGGGGTCCTTTTCAGCTGCATCCAGTGGTCTGCTGGGCTTCTCCAGCAGAGCTCTGTAAGCATGGAGGACAGTTCTTAGGAGAAACAGTTGAGGGAACTGTTTATCCTGGAGAAAAGGAGGCCTGGGCAACCTTAGAGTTTTCTACAATTTCCCGAAAGGAGGTTGTAGTGAGGTGTGGGTTGGTCTCTTCACCCAGGTAACAAGCCATAGGACAGGAGGAAATGGCCTCAAGGTGCACCAGTGAGGTTTTGATTAGATATTAGGAAAAATTTATTCACCAAAGAGTGGATGAGGCTGTTCAGGGAAGTGTCAGAGTCACCCACCCTTGAAGTGTTAAAAAAACTTGATGTGGAGCTTAGAAACATGGTTAGGTGATGTGCCTGGCAGTATTAGGTTAACTGGTGGATTCTTGGAGGTCTTTTCAGACCCTAATAATTCTCTGATTCTGTAATCAGGCTTCAGCAGACATCCCAGTGACTCCCATTCCTTTGTGTAACATGCCTACTTACATTCCAAGACTTCCAGGACTCCCAACTTCCCAGCAGTTAAAAGAACCTGTTGGGCCCAGCCACACAAACCTGCCCTGATCCTGCCAGGCAGCAGGAACCACAGCAGCCTGCAGTGGGGGAGAGGAGAACAACAAGCTCGAGCTCCTGCAGTGCCAGCCAGCCACCCACACCCTCCAAATGTTCAACAAAAACTGTCACCTCTCCCACACAGAGGGATGTGGGGGAATTTAGTGGCTGTTACTGGCTGATCAAAGACCCTCAGTGAGACTGACTCAGTGCCCAGTAAAGTCAATGGAAAGCCCTCCCATAGACTTCAGTGGGCTGTGGATGAGACACTGTGTTCATAGACTATTATGGCTATAATTGATTTATATGAATGCCATGTGTGCTGAAACAATACAGAAGAGCAGAGCATTCAGAAAATAAATAAATCTTAATTACGTCTCTTCCAAGTAACATGTCACAAATTTCTGTTAATCTGAAAAAATGATAGTCCAGATGTCCTCTCCCTCTCCCTTGTGTCAGTCTCATTCCATACAATATCTGGGGTGCAACTAGAGGGAAATTGCTGCATTATTCACCATCCCTCTCCACAAATGTATCTTTCTCCCTTTACTTCCCTTTTCTCTCAGTGCTATTTTTTTTCCTGAATTGCTGGAATAATTTAAGCAAAGAAGCCAGATGTTTCTGTTGTAAAGACAAGCTCAGTACCTGTAAGTCATGGAGGGGGCTTAATAAACATGAAGTGCCTATTCTTTAAAACGTTCCAGAGTTTTGCATTCCATTTTCATTTCTAAATCCACCAGAGCTCTTCAAAGCTTTTGCTACTTTTCAACATCATGATGTTCCTATCAAAGAAGGAACTCATCAAATCTATTCAGTAACAAAGCTACTAATCCCAGTTTTTTATTCCAAGACTTTTTTTCCCCATGTAATTTCATAGCATCAGGATGTCCTGCCACAGTTAAATAAAGCAAGCCAAAAATTCCATGGGATATAGCTTTTTCTAAGTATGCTTTACCCCAGCCTGCCAGTTACAGAAAGATCAATTGATTTCTAGCCATTGAAAAATAGAATAAAATTAAATTTTAAAAAAAGAGGAGGAGCAGAAACAACACATAATTCTAAACAGTCACCTTTTGAGGGATCTGTAAGAACTTTGCCAGACCAGCATATTGATAAAATGGCAAAAACACATGGAACATTATATAATAAAGATGAATAAATAGCAGTTTCATGACAGATACTGTTGAATGGCTCAAACCTTCTCCTGCCAACCAGCAAATACTGGGAATATTTTGCTGTATGTGCTGCTTTGGATGTGCATTGCTCAACTAAAGAACACAATTGCTGTTTCCTAATCAAGTTGAATTTCTTAGGATAAATATCTATATTTTCATTACAGGCACTGCAAGATTTATATCCACCGTGATCCCACATCCTTATACACAAGATGAAGGAAAGTTGCAAAGTCAGAAAACCTTCACATTTGCCTTCACACCTGCACATTCTGCACGACAAATCAGCCTCAAGCTAAGCATTGCCTGGGAGGACATCACCAGCTTTAGTTTTCTGGTATTTGTAACAAAACTGACCCTGTACCACCACCCTCTCTGAATTCTCAGCCTGAACTCTCCCTTAATCATTGAGATACCTCTAAGTGATGTTATTCAACACTCTTTTTCTCTCCCTCCCTGCCCCTCCTTCTATTTCCTTCCACCTCGTTACCACACATTTGTTGTTGAATAAAATCTGTACTGGTGACTTCAGCATTTGGTCTTGTTTGCACCATAGTTCAGGCAGAGTCATCGCCAATAATGGGATCATAACAGGTATCAAAGGGTTAATTTACATTTCCAGCTGCCCCACCATGCCTTCCACACCCCTGGCTACATTTTCACTCTCTCAGTCTTTCCTGTCCCCTCCTTCACCTCATTGCCTTTGGTAACCCTGTCTTAAACTCCCCTTCACCTAGAATAAAACTGGACAGAGGTTTGACTGACAGGACACCAAGGGCACTACAGTGGTGGCAAAATCCATTTTCTTTATCCTTTTCTGCATGGACTCATCATCTCAGCAGATAATCTGCTGGAAGGCCTTTGGGGCAAGGACTGCCCTTCTCATTTACAAATGCTTCTATGCATTTGTGAAGGATGCTGCTGCACCACAAATTTGAATTTACAACTCATTATTCTTCTATTCATCACACTTCTGTTGTCCAATCAAAAAAAAAAAAAACAAACAAAAAAAACAGAGTTAAAAGCAGATTATTCAAGCAACAAATTGCACATTAATCAATAATGAAAAGTATGTCCTAGCAGTTTATAAATTAACCTGTGGCATGGCCTACAGTGCCATAAATTGTCCACTGAACAGGTATGAGGAGAATTAATGTTATTGCAAAACAGTATTTTTTGTAATTAATAATTTCACCAGCTTAAGTCAACAGTTACATCTGGGCACTTGTTACATCAAATACACTCATTTAGAAAGCAGACATCCAAAAAGACTTCATAATTTGCAATATGGCAGAGAGGAACTGGTGATTATCTCTGCAACCAAATCCTTTTCTTTTACAAAGGAGGGAATTTCTTAGAAAGGAGAATTGGAGAGCTCTTATGAACTGATAACGTATATTGGCTTCATATTTCCTAAATACGTAAAGTGAAAAAATATGACCATATACTAAAAAAACCTGCCATTAGTCCTATGCAATGTATTTCAGAAAATGAGGTATCTGGTTTTTAAAGACACAATCCGGATATTTGAGGATTTTGTTAACTTAGACTGTCAACTCCAATACTTGATTATGGACAAGAAAAGTTTTGCATGACCTCTGCCTATCTGTAGATTTCAATATATATCTTAAATCCTTTTTTGATGTACATCAAAAAAATCTTCAAGCATATTACAATGATATTAAGTTGATTTGAACCATAAAACAAGAATGTTTACTGCCCATCTGCCAACCCCACCATTGTGTCTTCAAAAGAAAAACTCAAAAAAAGCAAAAAAACAGTAAGAAAATACTACCAGAAAGTGATAAGTGCCTGGCATTTTAACTTGCTTGTCTGTGAAGCATGATAAAAGCAAGAGGGTACCAGCTGGAAGGAAGTACTGAAGTGGCAGTAGAATGAAACTGAATGAGTTAGAATAGAAACAGATTTTCCGGACTTGGTCTGAGAAACACCACATGGGCGATAAGATAAATATGCAAAAAGGCTGCCAATTTTCTAAGAAGCAGAACTAGCAAAAATGTTTAAAATATTAACATCCTGCATGTTGTTGCATTTTTTAAAAGCAGGTGTTATCAGTTCTCAGAAACAAGGGTAAATATTTCTGCTATTTTTCCTCAAAAAAATTTTGTTTAATCACTTCTAGGAATTTTTTAAAAAAACAAAATCTTGAAGAAATCTGCTCAGGAGGAAGCAAAGAGGCTATTCAACAACTGTTCTGTAAGCTTTTCAGGAACCCATCCTTCTGTACTCCCAGATTGCCATAAAATGTTATGAGAAGTGTGTCTTGAATTTTTGGGAGGACCTAGATAGTAACATAAAGTTCCATCAGTGGGAATATCTACTTAGGATCCCAAGAGTGTTCATATTTTAATTACTAACCCGAATTTTCCCTGCAAATGTCAACCATGAGGTGTTCTGAATCTCACAGTAACTTCAGTGAAACATCATGAAGGGTAGGACAGCTCTCATGGGCAACAAGGGTGGACATATCTTGCTGAAAGACTGTGCACTCCCCAAGCAGGGCTTATTTTTGGGGTTTTAGCTTGGATGACATCTAAGCCATTTGGTTCCCGGCCCATGATTGTTAACATAAATAAATGGCAGTAGTCAGGTAACACAGCCAGAACTTCAATAAGCACCCTGTGAGCTTGCTAGCTGAAATCTGGTCACCAATGGCAGATTTTAGAAATGGTGATGCCACTTCCTACACGATGTAGCTTCCACAAGCACAGTAACCTGCCCTTCCATTCTTTCAAACCCACACCATCCTTTAGCCCTGCACCCTTGTGCAGGTCTAGGGGAGTTTTTTTACCTTATCTTGCTTCACCTGGATCAGGCCTCAGCTTGGCAAGGGAAACACTCTAAGCACACACTAAAAATGTACATTTGGGAAGAATCCCGAGTTGTTTTCCTAAAGAAGAAAATTCTGCAGAGCACAGAACAGGAAATAATGTACTCATGGGTGGTTTCCTCCCCCAGTGCCGCTCATACGCCGCAGCTGAGACAACACACGTGGTGGCACGGGAGTGGAGTTTGCCCAGATCCCTCAAATGGGGTTTCACAGCACTACAAGAAAGCTACAGATGGAGGTAAAGATGGTTTTTCAACATGTGTCTACAGAAGGTGGAAGAATTCAGTCATCTTCTTCATGAGGCGGAGCTGTTTTTCTCAATGGGATGTGCTAGTGCTTGCTCTCTGCTGTGAGCAGTGATAAGTCTGCCTTCCAGTCAACTCTGACACATTCCCATTCTCTGTGGTTTCCTCACAGAAACCATGATGGATAGCCCACGCCAGAAGGACATTTCAGCAGTGATGCCATACAGAGAGGAGGATGCTCGGCCCATGAAGTCAAACACAGCGCTGAAGATTGATCTCTTCTGGAATTCCTGTCTGATGCACTGACCATTAAGTTATGCAAACATGCTAATTTGCAACGCAGAATAAAGCAACTGCCTCCTGCCTTCCCAGGAATGTTTCATTTGGGGCCCAGCAGGGAGAAGACATTCTGTTAAAATGAACATTTTGTTAGTTTTAGCAACAGGGAATGTAAACTACAATGGAGAAGTAATGAATGAGTATTGAGAAAGAAGCTCAAGGTTAAAATTTGTGTCCTCCAATAAATTAAAATGTGTCTGAGGGGTTAGAAATTCAAGCAAGTAGGTTTTTAGAACTATTTTATTCTTTTGAAAAACTATGAAATGTGTCAAGAGTGTTATTTGTGAACCACTGCATGCTAAGCCAAATCTCTGGAGTAAGCAGGAGCTCTTCCTGTACAGAAATTTGGCACCAAAGTATCTTCTAAGATCAGAGCCTCTGCTCACAACTTGCATTGCACTTACTGGCAGATACTCTACAAACTCATATAGAAAACAATGCCTGCTCAGAAGACCATTTAAATAAAGAGTGGATGAAAGGAAGGATTAGCACTTCTTTGGGGCTGCACCCAGACCCCTGAAGGTGGGCCAAGATGATGAAGGAATTTCCAGAGGTGGTATGGAGAGTCTGTGGCAGACCATGGAAAAACTCCTAAATGTTTAATTATCTTTTTCCTTGCACTCATTCCTTTCCCTAACTCAGTGTCTGTAGTGCTGTGTCCATTTATAAAGGTCTTGTTCCTAAAACTATTTGCCATATTGTATGAACACAGCTCTTATCCTGGAACCTAATCTGAGCTCCAAGAGAAACAGGCAGAGGGAAGACAGAAAGAGAAGAGACACTGGTGTCCATGTAAAACAGCTACAGGACATCCATCACACCTTCAGGCTTCAGTGAGAGCAACTCACTCCCAGCCCCTGTGCTCCCCAAATCTACTCTGCCATGAACTCTGCAGCCACACAATGATTTTCCAGCATGTCTCCAGTGCCCTTCAAATCCTTCAATTTCCTAGAACCAAACTGCAGCCTAGAGCTCATCCTTCACACTCCCTGGATTAGCACCCCACCTTTTTCTCCATCTGCAGAGGCCAAATGCTGATCCATGCCTGAGCAGATGGACTCAGGCCTGTTCCTTACCTCCCTCTGCCTGCACCAGCAGCACGATGCCAGCACAGCTCATGGCACTCAGCTTACACAACACAGCTGAGCTGAGAGAGGTTTTCCTGTCTTCCCTCTTCCAAAAGTGTCAAGTGCTTTCTGCTATATCAAAGGAGAGGCAAATTAGTCAATCACACCCCTAATGCAGCAGTGGCATGTCAGCTTCCCAGAACGGCAGTGTGCATGCTGCCAGCAAACTGCAGGTGTAGTCTATTCCTACAAGCACAGCTATCCATCATCCCTGGAGTATAACATCAAGATTCAGCAAAGAGGCCCCTCTAGGCCAGCCCTGCAGTCTCCAAGCAGAAAAACTGCAGCAGAAGTGACACCCCAAGACCACATTTGTTGGCTCAGTCCTGTCTGGGACCTGGAGCACAGGGTGGAGCATACAGCAGGTGCCCAGCAAAGTTTGGACACCTCATGCTGCAGAAACATGGATAGAAAGCATGGCAGCCCTGCAGCATGATGTTATCACAAAATACCTTGGCAACCCTGCCATATCTGGACTTCTGGCTTCACTGGGAGTGCTGGGAGCCCTCTGGGGCAGCTGCTCTGGGAAATGGTGCAGCTGATGAGTCCTGGCACTGCTGCTGCTGTCTAAGCCCCATGACCACATAAACAGCCAGGGCACAAATTCCACACACCTGCGTACACCTCTCCAGCCAAAAATACCTTCCTCCTTCTCCCCTTGTCTTCCTCTAAAGCTTCATGGGCTTGATGATTCGATTTTGATTAAACTTTATAAATATTTTTTTTATTTCTCTAGCATGTGTGTGTGTGAGGAGCAGGAAATTCTTTTGGTTTACATCTTCGGTGCTCAGCTGGATGTGCAGAGTGGGTGACAAGGAACTTAATCATGGTGGTTTTGAGGTTTTGAGACTATGGGGAACAGAGTAAACTGCTTCCCAACCTTGATTTACATTGAGTTGAATCTAATGGAACAAGTGTTTCTATAATGATGAACCCCCTCTGAAGCTACACCAACAACCAGTTTGGCATCATCTCCTCTCCTTTCCCCAACTGCTTTTACAGCAAGGAATCAGTAACAAAATAGACATCTTTTTTTAATAAACAGCCCTTGTTACTACACGACAACCAGCCCCAGGATGTTAGCAAAACAGACAACACGCCTTGCTAGCAGCAGGCACACCACCTCCAGCCCTGCGCTCTAGCACCACCAAACTCCCTTCTTTGGAGGTAGCAAAGAGCACAAAACCACTCCTGACCAGCCCATGTCCCCAGCTCACACTGACAAGCCTAAAAATAAACAAGTTGCAGCCTGAGGAGTAATTACATCTCGTTGGCACCCAGCACTGTTCTCACAGGGAGGGGAGGGCAGGAAGCCAAGGCGAGGGGATCAGCTACCAGTCCATCCTCCTGCAGCTCCCCAGCACAGATGGAAGCAGTGGTGAGGAGGGGAATCCATGTACTGCCAATATCAAGCACGAATTCTTAGCTCTCTGCTTGTTCAGGATGAGTTTAAACAACTCTTTGTCATCAAGATGGAAGAGATCGCTGAGGCCAAATGAGCCTCTGAAATTGCACTCTGGTGCTTAAAACAGCAATGCAAGAAAAATAAATCCCCCATGGCCCCTGGTTTCCTTACAAGCAGTCCAGGACACTGCTCCTGCATGGATGCTCAGGCGGTAGAGTTTGTGCCTCAAGAGCACAGCAGAATAAAAAATGTGAAGTGTCCTACAAGCAGGCCTCTGCTGCATGACACCAATTGCTGTTGGCCAAGAGTTACTGTAAGTGGAAAACTCAAGTGAAGTTTGGTTCAGGCTTAATGAATTATGTTCATTTTCCAGCACATTGTTTTGGCTGATAAATCACAGCTTCATGCACCATTAGCATGTCATGATTGGAATATTTAATCAAAGGCCAGCTTTTTGTATCATTTACCTTTGAGAAACTAGATTTGCTCTCTGGACCAGCTTTGAACCATTACGCATGCTTATCAGCAAAAATCTTTGCTTTATGTCAAGTGTTGCAATATTTAAAGCCCTTGCAGGCAAGGAAGGATTGGGAAAAATGAGTGGCTCACTTAGCTTGACAAATGCAAATGGTTTTGTGATGTTATTTGAAAGAATTGCAGGAAAAGAAAAGAAAAATTAGAAGGAGAACAAACAATTCTGCATTTATAATCAATTATTATAAACGCTCCTTTGTTTTGGGTTTGGATCTCCAAGCAAAATGAGGACTCTTTTGTTCTGGATGATGTAAGATCTTGTTTGGAAGACGGAACATCATTGTTTTTGCTGTTTGTTTTTCTTTCTCAGAGGATGCTTCTCTGAGAGCAGCCGCCTCTCCACCCAAGAGTCACCCCCGAAGTCCACACAAGGCTGCCCTTGAGGCAAATAAGAGCTCCCTAGGGAACATGTTTTGGTGCCAGATGAGAAATCCAGTCCTTGCCTGAGTGATCAGGATTGTTCATCAGCATGGTCCATCAGCAGGGACCCAAAACTCAGCCCTGCCTGAGAGTGGCAAAGGACAGAGACCATCTTTTCATGCCCTTTACCTCACCACAGAGCTGCCATGAAACAGCTGAAGAGGAAGTTTTCTGCACTTCAACATACTTTTCTCATCTATCTATATAAAATTGAAAAGGGGGAGACAAAGACCTCACTTGTTTCTGCCGAAAACTCTTGGGAAATGGTTTGTCCAAAAAACTACAGAGCTATCAAATGCTTAAAATTAAAAACGCCTCCTACAGAAGGGTGAATCAAAGGTATGCAAAACTGAATACAAATCTGAGCTTAAACAGGGTTTCACAACTCCCTCCTGAGTACAATTTGTGCTCCTGGATGGGAATGAAGTCTTGCATTTTCCAGAGCAGTGGGTGCTTTTGTTTGCTTCTTGAAATGCTTGGTTGAACAACAGTGCAGAGCTGTAAAAATAGGTTTATTTTTATGTGCTTTATGGGTCTGATTGTTAACAGAAAAGGCCCGAGGGCTGTGTGAGTCTGTGCTTGTGCACTTCTGCACTAGACTTTTATGTGCGTGATCTCCCACACTGTGTAAGTGGTGTCTGTGGCCACATGAGCCACTTGTTCTGCCCCAAACAAGCTTCTGTTCAGGCACAGCGACAGCAGCCACAGTGTCAGTGTGGTGGCCACCAGCTCCCACGTGCTAGTCATTTCCACCTCCCAAATCCCAAGAACTAGGGATTGGGATCACGGGGAGGATGTACATGTGTGGGATATACAGGCACAATTGGAACAGCACTGCACAAAGAAGGAGTGTGAATCTTTCTACCTGTGACTCTCCTTCTAAGTTGTACTTTCCTTAATCTTGTCTTCCCCCACTTGCTGAGCAGGCCCTTCTCTTCAATTTTTCCATAGTTTCCAACCTATGCTGAGAACTCCAGATGTGAATTCCCAAACTTCTGGGGTTTCCAAATCCATGTGCAGATCCAGTCTGGATCAAATTAAGTCAGATCTTCTGCTGTGAGTCAGAACAAGAATGACAGTACGCAGCTCTCTGATGACAGCAGTGCTGTTAACCTGGCCCTGGACCTGATTTCTCTGCTTCAGTCCACTCTGCTTATAAACATTTGCCTTCCAAGGCAGATGCAAAGACATTTCTTCCCAAATGAAGAAAAGGAAGTGAAGCCCACTTGAAACAGCAGAAATTGCCACACCAACCATAAACCTTCAGCCAACAGTTGCATGTTACAAATGTGCCACTAAAAGGCCTTTGTCACCGGTGGGTCTGTAGGTCTCAAAAGTGCCACTTGTGGCTCCAGAGATATCCAGAGAATAGCCAAAACCCAGCATCTATCTCATGCTTTCTTGATCCTTTACATCAGCCAAACTGTGCTCAAAACAGTAAACAGATTTGTTTGAAATGAATGGTGCTTGGCACACAGAGAGAAATAAAAATATAATGAATTTCATTTTTTCCATGGTGACAGTTCTCCAGCTCACCCAAGTTGCATTTTCCAGAAAGCTCAGTACTTTCTACCATAACTAGACTAGAAGATGGCAATGCCTTTCTTTTCTTATTAAAAAAAAAAAAAAAAAAAGAATGGAATTAGCTTGCTAAAGCCTTCCAATTCCTAAAGGGCAGGCATGCTGATATGCTTTCCAGATCTTGGTGCAGTTTCCTCATGCTTTTCTTGGAAAATGCTTTCCCCCTGACAAAATCTTTCGGTTTTGTACCCTTGCAGCAAGGTTTGACCAGAACCCAGAAGCCACCTACAGACTAGAGACCTCTGTGACAGTGGCCTGACTTGCGCTCCACACTCAAAGAGCTGAGGAAATAACAAACATCCACGTCCTATGCCTCCACAGTTTCTGATCACAGACCTAGTATTCACTCTCCAAATTGTCCTCCCTGTCCTCCTGAGGGGCCAACCATCACCTCTGCCTATCTAATCAGTTTGTCCTTTCTTCCAAATCCCCTATCAAGGACACCACAGACAGAAGTTTAGGCAGAAAGCCAATGGTGACACAGTCTCACATGTGAGACAGTCAATGACAGTTAATATGAGGGTCACATCTTACTGAGTCAGGCAATCTCTCTATTTGTTTTGACAACAATTTATTGAGAATCTTCCTCAGGGCCAGGACAAGGGTTTTCTTCACAGTCAGAGATAAGGGAACTCATTCTTCAGGATCACCAGCAAATCAGACACCTTAGTTTAAATATGTGTGGATCACAGGAGGTGTTAGAAGAGCCCTGCAAGTTTTGTGTTTCCCTTTGGTCTTGTGCAGAGTGGTCAAGTCTCTCCTTCCAACTCATCAAAAATTTTGTCCTGAACCAGAGCAGTTTTTTCAGAGTTTTATCAAAACCAACATACTTCTCCCAAAAGTTTCTCTGTCAAAGAATGAGGAATTTCCAGAAACATCAATGAAAACATTTTTCAGTGAGGTCCTTTCCATCCCTCATGATGAGTGCATTTCTCCCATATTCCTATGAGAGAAGCAGAGGTTTGTGTCTCATTTTGTGGGATGACTGGTGAGCTCAGGCAGATTGCTCTGTGACCCACTTGGTGGCAATGGCCAAGAACTTGTGTCCTCACCTTACTCGCTCTGCGTCCTTGAATGTACTCGTTCCCTAGGGAATTTTAGCCTGAAATGTCTAACCACAGACCTGGAAATGATTTCAAATATATGTAACGACTGTTGTTAATCACACCCACTCTCTTATAGCATGGCCTGTAAAATAAGAATAGTGAGGAGGTCTTCCTGCTGCCCATACCCTGGCAGCAGATGCATTTCCTGTGTTTCAGAGCTATACATTTCACTGGGAAGGGATGCTCTCTAGTGGTTACATTATGAGACGGGAAAATTAGATCCTAAAAGTTTCACTTCCTGTCTCTCCCCTCAGTATCCTGTGTATGATGAGGCAACTCATCCCATCCCACTGTGCCCTGGTGTGTCCCTTCATGCCTGTGGGTGACAACAATCCCTCTGCTATGTGGGAAGGCTTAAATGACACATCCAAATGTTTGGAGGGGAGGTTTTAGGGCAGAGACAAGCACTGTGGCCAAGTTGCATTAGGTTGGAGTGAAGATAGGAAAAAGTGAAAAGTGGTATAAAGAAAGGCAGAAGCGTCTGAAACAATCTGTCAGATCTTCCCCCCTTTTTATTTTAAGTCACGGAAACTGCTCTTTAACTTGACTGCTCCTTATCTTTACCTAAGGCATCACAGAATTTTATATAATTAAAATTTCCTTGACAATTGCCAAGGATTTACAATGTGAAATGTTTCAATTTTTCTTACATTATGTCTTGGCATCAAAGAATCTGCACTCATTTCCTAAGTATGGGATAAAGATGATTTCTAGTGGGAGACAAATGAATCAAGACCTTGACACCCCCATTTTTTTTCTTTCTCTCTCCTTTTCTTTTCCTTTCCTTCTTCTTCTTCTTTTTTTTTTTTTAATACATCTGGTTATTATTGAACAGAGGCTTTCATGTTTTAATGATAAATTGTCTTCTCCCGCTGTAACAATGTCCCCAGACGGCTTGTCTTGGCTGAAATGTCTTCTAAGAGCATCTGCTTTTGATCTATAGGGGTTTTAAATCTTTGGATCTAATCTCTAGCCTGGCTGACTTGAAAGCTGATTTCCACAAAAGCAGAGTGTGAAACTTGTAGAAACCCTTTAGTGGAATCACTTGAAATTGTTTAAAAGACTGTATTGACAATACTCAGTATGTCCTTGTGACTTTTTCCCTTCATATTTACATATACACACATGGATATAAAAATACAAGAAAGAGACATAAGAAAGGAATTTCTTTTAACAAATGCTCCAGTGGTATTTCCATGTAATCTGCATGTGTTGTGGCTTAATGCTCTAATAAAGAAGGACTGGAAGCTTTCCAGAGCACAGTATTTATGCCATGTATATCAATTAAGATAATTGCCAATTATAATGATATGTCAATTAAAGTCAAGTGACTTTTAAAAGAGTTATGCCTGCTATTAATTTAGTTCTACACACACACTGTAAGTGTATTTATAAGGGTTGGTCTTAAAATTTCTCAATGTTGTTCCCATCCAGTACATCCAGCACATGATCCCTGTGTTCATTTTGCTCTTTCTGGTCCTCTTCAGGCTGCAGGATAACCCAGCAGAGAGCTGTCTTCCTTGGTGGCATGGTGTTGGCACACTGTCTGCTGTCATTTGAAGCATGCCAAGTCAATTTTGATTTCACCCCAACACAAATGAAAATAGGAGCTGGCTTGTGAACTCATGGGATTTCTGTGGCTAAGGAGAAACCACTGTGGTCAAACTAAAGAGAACCTCGTGATGCTACAATATATATATGGACATATACACATTTGTGTGTATTTGGTTGATGATAAATACCCTCTCATAGAGTTCATTTGTCTACCAAACCCCACACAGAACATTGTAACACATTAACAACAGCGACAGACAGACCCTAAAGACTAAGAGTTTAGGTTTTGCTGTGATTAAACTGAATTTAGAACAAATTCAGGAGAGTTTTGAGCACAAAAGCTCTTCTGCATGAACTTTCTGGTTAGGATATAATGGAAGCCAGACCCAGCTTTCCTGGTTGGAGGTTTGCAAAACCAAATCATAACAACTGATGAGGTTTTGCTAAACCAAAGCACCCTCTGTTTTCTCATCACTAAGATGAGGCAAAAGAGGAATCTTTTTTCAACCATTTACTCCTTGCACCTTAGCAGCAGTGCTGAAATATAACCTACAAGATATTTTGCCATTATCTCCCACTATCTCCAAAGTAATAATTTTGCTAGTCAGCTTTTAAAGCCTCAGAATGCAGCCTCTCCCAAGCCATCCATAGATTTCCCCCAAAGTTCATGGCTGAAGATTAATTTTCAAGGCTCCACCAAAACTTTAAACTATTTCTGTGGCTGACTGGGCCAGAGACACGACGGAAACAACCATTTCATAACCTTTCAGCACTGCTACTCCTATCCAAACCCAAACTCCAAAGCTGGGATGGGATGTGAGAAGCAATCAAAAACAACACTGGAAAAGCACGAATCCATCGTAGTAGTAAGGCTCAGCTTGGCTTTGGGTTTGATCCCAGGCATGAGGAAATATTCAGGGAAAGTGGAGTTATTTCCTTAGATTCATTTGCCCATTTCTCATTAGCAAAGCATTTTGACATTTCTGTAAGAAAGAAAATAGAGTGAATTATTCCTAGTTTGTTATAAAACTGGACTGATAGAATAAATATCTGGGCAAGAAGCCTCAAACTGAGCCAAGAGGCTCATTCACCCCCAGAAATGAGCACTGTGTAGCACAGAATTCTTCTCTTTCTTGCAAGATGATCAGCAAGCGATAAGATTCTCCCTGGATTTGAGTGTTAACTGAAGCATCTTGCCTTAAGTGAATGTTTTATGGGGAACTTACTACGCTGAGCCATTATCTACAAGTTCTTCTGTTGTCACAATTGTTGTTGCTTTGACCTCAAAAATGTATGAGCTAACTGGGGAGCCAAGAGTTCAGTCTAGGCTCCCCTCCCCAGGCACACTTTCTATCAGTTTTGCTACAGCTACTGAAGGGTTTGGTTTGTGGGGTGATAAAGGAATCAGTATGAAGAAACCCCAGCTGCCAACCAGAAATGATAACACGGTCCAGTGTTCCCAGGCTGGTTTCTGGCAGAAACATTAGGAACTGTAACTTGCTGTTGCTTTGCTCCAGCCAGCCCTTTTCAAAGGGGAAATTCAACTGCATGTGGTCCTAAACTTCCTCTAAATTCAATTTGAGCCACTGAGCTGTCAGTTTAATTGCTCTGCTGTGGATGCCGCTATTTTATCTGAGTGTAAATCTCTCTGTCACTCAGAGTATCATGTAAAGTATTTTTGATGAGGCATGCAGAGTGTCTGCTCTTAAATGCTACAGCAGGGAAGAGGCCCGAGTGTCTCAGATTACCCCAGGGACAGACAGCTCACACAGAGATAAAGAAGGAGACAGGATGCAAAGGGGCTCCCTGGGATGCAGGGACAGCAGAGGATGACACACTTGGTATTTCCCCACTGCAAAGAAATGCCTGCAAAGCCCGTCCATGATGACAGGGAAGAGCCAAGTGCCTTCCTGACTCTGCCAGGTGAGTTTAGGACCCTTTGACACCTAAGGATAGGTCAGCTAGAGTGGGTATCCACAGCCACAGAACACAGGAGGTGTCTGGGTGCAGCACTGGGTCAGCACAGGGCACCAACGGCTTGGGCAGGAGAAAGGAGCTGAACATCTGGCCACAGCTGGCAGCAGGCTTATCCCCTCTGCGCTGCAGTATCACTCTGCAGATTTGCTAACTCTCCTGTTGAGTGCAGTTACGCATTAGAACTGCTAATATGCAGTGATTTTGCCTTAAGCTTGAAAGCACCAGAGGTTAAACAGATTTTGATATAAGAGCCTACAAGGAACACTCTATTTAAAAAGCCTATGCATCACTGGCTCCGACTGAAAGGATGATGAGTGGTAGGAGGAGATGAAAGGTGGTTCAGACATGGGTATGATGACAACAGTAAGGGGAAATTAAATACACTGCAGGGAAATAGAAGTCATAATCATCTTGGGTTTGCAGCTCATGAACACTGAAAAGCTTATGTGATGAAACAGCAGGTAGAAGTGCCTTGAGACTCAAGTTTAAGGCCCCAAGAGTTTAAGCTTGACATTCAAGCCTTTTAAAGTTTTATGAGGGCATCCAATAATTCCTCCTGCTCGGCCCCCACCCCCTGCCTGATGTGCTGGTTGTTTGATTTACACACCTTCCTGAATGTACAATGAATTCCAGGGAAAGCATGCAGAAACCATTGCAGGTCTGTAATTAAATAGCCTTCATGCAGTTTAACCTCTCCAGTAACAAATGTCCAAACCAATGCAAAAGGTCACCACACCTTTGGCTGGTGAAAACTGACACAGTCCCACGAAAGATTCCAGGATCCAGGACAACTTTTACCCAGGGAAGTACAGTATGGCCATTCTCAAAATGTGCCTCATCTCTGCTGGATGCAGGCAGGAAAATCTTGCTAATCCACACAGGGCTAATTTATATGCTTGAGCATCCTCCCATAAAAATTATTAGCCGGACAACACAGTCTCCATCAGCAAAGGATTCCCAGCAGAGAACTTCAGCTGTATCAATTCCTCTGCCATGCAAGTGCATGAACCACCCACCAGAAATCACCTGAAATGCAGAGTGACAACAGCTGTACTGACCAGGCCAGGTAAGTACATTTAAAATACTTTTGTGCTAATTTTATACATGTTCTAATTATACTAATGATGTTTCTAACTACAGCATGCTAATTATACTGAAATTAGACACGATTATGTTAATTATCTAGCTCTGCACTAATGCCACTTCTATTAGATACAAATCTCTTTTGTTAGTCTTAAGCAAAACTGATGATTGCTTAAAAATTATTGAAAGCAATGAGTGCCCTTTCTTTCCCTTTTCCCACTTTAACCATTGTTTCCTTTGCTCTAACTTCGGAAATGTCAGGGCTTTCAATCGTGGCCATTAAATTGAGATCCTCAGTCTGACAGAGGGCTCTGGAGAGTGTGTCCATGATCACAAAAGACAAAATCTGTTCTCCAGAGAAGACACAGGAGAGCTGCTGAGTGCCTCAAATCATGCACACAAACCCAAGAGCCCATATTGTGCTGGAGGCATTATGGAAAAAAGAAGCTGTCTTTGTCAAGATCCCAATCATTCAGCAAAAAATTTTGTTCCTGATATGCAAAGGATAGCTCAGGACTACCCATCCTTTGGAGCATGTTTGACATTTGGATGGACACAAGGATAGGCAGCACATCTCTTCCATTATGGGTTAGGAGCACATGGGGTTAGGGAGAGAAACCTGAGCTCCAGAGTGGGACAAAGAAGGAACATTTTGTTACAGATCATTTTTGAAAAATGGGAACATTTGAAACAGTACATATGGATTATTAGGTAGAAGGAGAGATGAAGTGCATGTTGGGCCTGAATTTCTAACACGCTTCCACAGATGTTGCATCAGCCCACAGTCAACAGTCAACACTGTCAGACACGTCCCAGCATAAGACCTCAATCGTGTTTTGGCAACGCTCTGCCAGCTTTTAGCAAATCATAATGCAATTTTTTTTGTGCAAGATTTTTTTTCCCAGGCAACTTGAACTTCTGATTCAATGCTCTTTATAGCCCAATTTCCTTTGCCCTATCTAACTGTGCTTCCTTTGGATCTACCTGTCACAGTAGCTCTCCATTACCTTTTAACTCCCTAGGCCCATTTCCATCAAAATGATGGGAACATAAGGCCACTAACTCCTACATCTTTCATGAAGAGAAATAACCAAACACAGGACAAAAAAATCTGCTTATAATCACTAAAGAAACAGCATGGCTTCAGCACAAAATCAACTCTTACTAGCACTGAGAATCCAGCCAAAAATAACTTCCAGTAAAAATTTGGTTCCTGTGGGTCAAACCTTCAAAGAATAACAACTTGATACAGAAGAAAAAGGGTGATAAGGATTCTGTTCAGCATCTACAAACATAGTCCTGGATGGCTGTCTGTAGATACACCATGCCCAGGGGAGAAATCTTAACAACTTGTCATAGCCACATGGCTCTGAGTATCAGCTCTGATTCTGTACAATTCATTGAAAATACATTTTTCTGGGGTTTTTTGTTGTTTGTTTGGTTTAGTTTGGTTTTTTTCTTTTTTTTCTTTTTTTCTTTTTTTTTTTTTTAAGATGTATCCTCGTCATGGCTCCAGGTACTCAGGATGTCCCAATAAACCTATTCCTGACATCTCAGCTGCCTACGAGGCTCATTGCACCCATGAGACATAGGTTGTGCCTTACAGTGTCAACACACCCTTACCATGCCCATGAGCTTTCAAGCACACAAACTGGGAGAAAATCAACAAACAATATGGGCCACACTTGTGCTCTTCAAAGTGTGAGCCAATGCTGCCTTTGATGCTACACACAAA
This sequence comes from Passer domesticus, assembly GCF_036417665.1. Classification (NCBI taxonomy): domain Eukaryota; kingdom Metazoa; phylum Chordata; class Aves; order Passeriformes; family Passeridae; genus Passer; species Passer domesticus. The sequence continues at coordinate 54,809,771 of NC_087480.1, forward strand.
GCTTCCTTGTTCTTGTTTTCCTAATTCCTGCACATCTGATTGCAACATATGGCCAGGTTCAGCAAATGACAAAGTATTTCCTTTCTATTCTGTTTGCGTCACAGCTTTCTGGAGCCACGGATTGCCATGACTTGGCAAATGACAACTGAGAAACAGTGGCATGCCCTCTGTGTTTGAAAACAAACCACAACAGCAGCAGCAGCAGCTCAGCTTCTCTCACCCACAGACTCCCATCCCTTCATGCTGGATGGCTGCTGTGTTGTTTTACTCCAATTTTGATGATCACCTTTTCACTCGTGATCTGTCCAAGATTTAGACGGATTCTGAGAGTATCTGGGACTGAACACATTGCTGCTCTACAAGAGGCTCCAGGTAACTGACAGACAGGCCAGAGGAAAGGGGCTGCAAAGATACACACTCATTAACAGCTTGAATATTCATATGGTTGTATATTTAAACCACATAGTGTTAAAATTTGGCATTCACTCCCCAGCTGACCTATCCTAAAACTCCCCAATGAGAGGTCCAACCTAAACTCCTACTGCAATCATTATCATCACTTTCTAACTCTGATAATGTATTTTCCTCAGTAGAACTCAGTAAGAAAGTTGTTTTTTTCCGCATTGTAGACGTGATTTGCCCAGGGCCACTATGTGGCAGGACTGCAAACGCAACCCAGATCTACTGGGGCAGTACTAACGTGACCTGGACATCTCACATAAGAATGACCTTCACTTGTTGGTTGGTGACCATAAATAGATGCTTTGTCTACACACACACACACACACACACACAAACAAACACACACACACACACACGTCACACATCAGTGGGATCACCAGCAGCAGAGACTCCAGCAGGATAATGTGGAAACTTGAGGGACAATTTGCAAGCACAGGATTGAAGAGTCTTCCTGTTAAAAAACCAGCAAGTCCCCATTGGCCTTAATTTCATGTCCCGTCAAACAAAAGGCCAAACACAGTTGTAGTGGCCTGAGGATGAATCAGAGGAACAGAATGTTAATTCCACATAGAGTTAAATGGAAATGAAAAACTCTTCCAGTAAAATTAACAATGAAAAATTTTAAAAAATAATCCTAGTGAAATGATTGTTTGGGTGTGTTCTATTCCCTTTTTCTCCAGAGACTAAATTTCCTCCTTAAATCCTTCCCAAAGCACCAGGGTGGTGGTTGTTTCCTGAGGCTCCCCAGGCAGCGAGCCTGAGGAGAGGTTTCTGTAGCCGGGAGCTCGACCCACAGAGGTTAACCAAACTACAGCTCCAGAGGGGATATTACACAAATGTACCCAAATTGAAACATAACCCTTTTTTTCCCCTTCCTTTTTCCTGAAACATCTTCTTTTCCAAGATTTTGAAGACAAACAAACCTCCCCCATGCCTTCCAGAAGCAGACCCTTTCCCACAATAAAAAAAGTTTAAAAAGGCACTTTTAGTTGTGCCATTTTCAGGGTCGCTTGCTGGTTCTTGGGAGAGGGGCAGCCCCCTTGCTGGGTCCTGACTCACCCATCTCCAGAAAAGAGGGAGAAAAGAACCCAGGCTGGGGGAGCCAAAGCTGCTGCTCCTCTTCCCCTTCACTTCTTTTCCCATCAGGACTCGGTGAGGAATGCAGCAGCTCTGGACTCAGTGTGGGTTGCCCACATTAATCTGGCAGAGTATTTGGGCAGCATACATATTTAAAAAAAAAAAAAAGAAGTCCTTTTTTTAACCTTTTTCCATTCAGGAAAAAATATAGAAAATTTTATTTGACAGACCAGCAAGCCTTAACACTGCAGAGGCTTTATTTTTCTTACTCCCATAATTTTCCCCTGCTGTGGCAGTACGTGGGGATAAAGGAAGAAGAAAGTCACTTTTCAAAATTGCAGCAAGATCTGTCCAGAATCCATCACTCCATTTATTCCCTTGGCATCCTGAAAATGAGAGCCTGTGCAAAAGGTTTGCATTGCAGGAAAGACTTCAATTGGATTTGCTAATGAAAGCCATGGAAGTTTCTTAGATGGGGGAAAAAAGTGATTTTTCAATTGTCCTTGACTTTTTGTTTTTCTCTTCAGGCTGGAATACAAAAACTTACTCATTCTCAAGACATTCACTGGAACTTTTTGAGATTTAAAAGACTATGACAAGCACTAGGCCTCTCTTCACAAAGCAGGAAAAGAAATGAGCGGAAATTAGTTGGAAAAATCTACTGGAATAATGTCATTCCAAAATCCTGGGGACTCTTCTCCCCAAGCGACAGCACCTGTGGTTTTGTTTTCTGTTTGGAGAGCACCATGTCCAGGCATTTTCCAGATCCAGTTCCAGGGAAGCAGATTTTTTCAGGGAAGTCTAGAATTCAGTGGAGTTTTAGGAGCTGCCAATGATTTCTTGCCAGAATCTTTTAAATTTTTTGTGATTTTTTTTTTTGCTTGCTTTTCTATCAGATGGAATTTCCTACTTTTTCCTCCCACTGTTTTTTCCTTTCCACTGAAAACACAGATGTATTTTTTCACAATATCTTATTTGAAATGCATTTCTCTCTTCCAAAGAAACACTAATAGTCTGTATTTTCCTACCATCTGTAATAAAGACAGACCACATCAAACATTCAGAGTTCAAATATCAGCTGACATTGTTGAAATCCAAAGCCATTTTTCAACTGGATAAATCTCCCCTGATTTTTGATATGAAGCCATATCACGAAACTTGCTGCCTTTAAGGTCCTGTTGTTCAAAATAGTAGTTCTGCATCACTAAAAAGCAAAGAAACTACTTGATCTATGTTTTGGGGCGCTTTTTAAAAATTTTTCATGGGCAGCACATAACACAGTATTACATAAACTCACTATTCCCTTCACCTTGGATGACTTTATATTTTGGCTGAGGCTTGTTCCAGGTAACCAATGCTGCTGAGTACTTGGGTATTAAATCTGAGGGGGACATCTGTGTTCTTCCCAGGTTCAGTGGAGAGAGACAGACCTTGCCAGAAATAATTCAGACCAAGGGTGGTCTCAGCCTCTCATCTTTGAATGAAAGGAACTCCACCAGGACTTGTATTTTTCTCCTTTGATTACAAGAGGAAGAAAAAAATTCTGTGACTGGAGAGACTCCACCTTTCTGTAGCTCAAGATGGGTGTTCTACGTGTGTCAGTCTCTCTGAAGCTGCTGGAAATTCCCCATGGAGGAACGGACAGAGCAGTGGCCAAGTTCCTGCCCCTGGAGATTTTCAGAGCTGAACTGGGCAAGTCCCTTGCACAATCTGACTGACTTTGAAGCCAGCCCTGCCTGGAGTGGGGTGTTGGACTGAGATCTGCAGAGCGCCCTGCCAACCTAAATGATTCCATGCATTTATGAAAGAAGCTTTACAGGAGCTGGCATTACAGAGGGAAGTGCCCCAGCAGAACGTTTTCCAAACCACATAAAACAGGTACCATTACAGAATTCGCAGAAGAGCACACAAGCTCCCAAATCAGACCCTTCCAGGTAGTCAATCAAATTCATCATGCTCTTCCTGCAGTGGCCAGTGGCAGAGGCTTCAGGGAGAAGTGTGTGGAGCCCACAATAAACGGCTTTAGAACAACACAAAGGAGAAATTCCTCCCTAATCCCATGCAGCCAGTAATGGGTTGGTGCCCTGGAGCACAAGGGTTATTATCCTCATTAGATTTGCACCTATGCAGCATCACCGGGGATGTTCTCATTGCTCATGCCAAGAACATGTTTTCTTGGCACACATCTGAGGTGATACAGAGCTTGCTCAGGCCTTTGCTACTCAAGCTAAGCTACTGCATGCCAATAAAATCTTTACACCGCACCAACTTGCATTAGGCAATATATATTTACACAGTCTGTGTGGTAACAGTAAGGGTTGTTGGTTTTTTTTAAAGGCAGAAGTATGTAATAAATGACATCCCTTCAAACACACACAGACTTTACATTTCAGCACCTTCTGCCTTGCAGTCCTCCTACAACCTCAGCTCCTATATTTTGTTATGAAATTTATAGGTTTATGCATACCAAAATTGTGTGTGTGTGTGTGGACTGTTACTGCCAGGGTGGTCTTTGAGAAAAGAAGCAAGTAAGATGCTCAAATTTGATTACAGGATATAATAAAAGTCAAAGACTTCTTCCTGCTCATTCTTATATAGTCCCTTGAAAGAAGAAGAAGAAAAAAAGTCTTTCCTTTTTTCCCTTCTTCTATAAAAGAACTTTTTTCTCCCCACCCAACAGAGCCCGCAGTGATAGCCAATTTTCCTGTGTTTGAACCTTTGAGTATGCACTTGAGAACCTCACGTGGTGAAAACTAACCCCAGAATACCCAGGAGACAGCTGAAAAACCCATTTCAAGGGCAAGGCTTTGATTTCTTCACATACACAAAATTTGACTTCATTTTTTTTTTTCTTTTTTTCTTTTTTTTTCAGTCAGGAAAATTCTCCAGTCTCTGAGTGAAGGGAAAACTGCAGTGATTACTCCTGCCTTTAGATGGCTGGATAAATATTTACCCTATAAGACTGTATATTAAGGAATGAATTTTTTTCTTTTTTTTCCTCCCCAAAATACTGTTTCACTGTCTCAGCAACTATGAATGGTGCTGGTGTCTCTCCTAGCGTGGGCAGCCATTTTGCTGATGTATCATCTCACCTTTGCTGGAAAAGGATTAGAGATCAACACCATTAGCATCAGTGGCAGAATTCCCAGGCGTTGCTTCACCGTGCCCCACATCTTGTGTTGTTGCTCATGTCAGGGCAAAATAAACACACGGTGGTCTAAATGCACCACCAGAACAAAATTAGATCTTTCTGTAGCCACCTTGCACTTATTTTTGAAAGTAATAAATGAGTAACCAAGGGGCCAGGCTGTGATGGCTGAGAACTGTCCAATTTTGCTTGTGTAGGACCACCACTCTCCCTCCTGCATCAGCCTCGGAGTTAGTCCAGGAAACTTCACTCCCCATTCAAAACAACAACATTTATATAGGAAAAAAACATTTTAAAGTCATTATTTAGCAGATACTCTAATTTTCTGAGTTCCTAGAGGAGTGAGCTTTTAATAACTCTTTGCACAGGAAGAGCCAGATAGATTGTAAAAACTTCACTGATGTTGTACACTATTTTACCCACAAAATGTCCCACTGGAAGGAGTGAGTAAGGTATAGGGAGAACAAAAGCAAGAAGAATGGAGCTGCTGAATCACACCAGTTGGCTTCCCACAGAATTTTTCCCAAACCCTCCAAAAAGTCATCCATAATGACAAAATTCCTTTACAACAGTATTGTCTGGCTGTTGCTGAAATAAATATTGTGATAAATACAAGCAAAATTTTTAAGAAAAATACAAAGCTGTGAATTAAGCATTATTGTCTTGGGGAAGATAGCTGTGTGGAACAAAAAAAAAAAAATCCAATATGCTTATGTATTGGTGACAGCTTGAACTGATTTAGATAAAAATTAAAAGTTTTGAAAAGCAAAATCCAAAGAGGAAATAATAATTTGCAAGAGAAAATATACAGTGATGCTGCCATTTCTGCATGCTTATTAAAAAAAACCCAAAACAACAAACTGAAGTTTAGTTGAAATGTTGTACAACTAATTTTGTGGAATTTGCTTCTTCCATAAGAAATTCCCTGGCAGCAGTGGATACAGCATCACACAGCACTGATCTGAGAAATCATTTCCACAGCAACCTTTACTGGTAAGAACCATGGCTGGAGCATAATATATGATCAATCACAGAAATAATGAAAACCTGAAAAAAATAATGTATTGTTTCATTATGGAACTGTCACTACAATGCTAAAGTAGTGCCAATGACAGCATTTACTGATGATGAAATTATTATTTGTATTACAGGCGAAATTTTATATTGTGCATGAAAAATTCTTCCATTTCTCAGGGTTTTATCCTGAGATTCGAATTACGTTTTCCTATATTATAAACCTTATTTAGAAAGCACTATGGATTTCAGCAGTGTCCTCCTTTTGCACCCATTCAAGCAGCAGTGACACCACGTGACAGAATGACACTATCCAGGTTACTGGAATAACAGAGAGGGAATTTTACCTAAGCTTGCTTTCAGTTTTCTCCAATACACTTTGCATTCAGCAGTATGGCACTGTGAGACAGACAGAGCATTCTTCCTTCTTTTGGCCAACAAAGTCCCAGAAATACTTGTTGTTCCCAGCATAACATCTTTCACTCATTAAGGAAACCTGGGTTTTCTCAAGGTGAATTTTCCTCGTCTCCTTACTTCCACTCCCACTGCCCGCCTCAACTCCAGCTTCATTCATCAAGTGAGAGAAAAATGAAGCAACGTTGGTTCACCATTAAGTACCACAGGTCTCCAGGAAGAACATAGTATAGCTACTATGTTCAGCAGGAGGGAGGGAGAGAGAGAGACGACAGAGCCATCCAGTTCCTTCCAAGCACAACAAACATGACGTTGAGAAATGCGGTTGGAATAACTCTGGATAAGCCTCACCTCAGCTTGGCAGCCAGCTCTCCAGAATTTCTGGATAACAAATACAGCACTGGATGAATAGATAAGGCAGGAGGTCTCTCATTCCTTTTGTCCAAATTCTTCCCTCCAGCAGCTAAGCCAATGTTTTGGCCTCTAGACCTTGCATCAGAAACACTCATCCATTAGCTCAAAACAACATCCGGAAAGAATTAAATCAAACACAAACATGTGCCCATCTTGAAAATGGGCTGTCGCCCACAACATGCTGGGAACACATCTTCAAACTGAGGGAATTTAATTTTTTTTTTTTTTTTTTTTTTGCTATCAATCATCTTGGACTCCTACATGTTTGGGACTGATGGCGAGACAAAACTGCTGAGTGAAACAAGAATTGCAGACGACCATTAACCTGCACTCTCCTATGCCAACAGAGATGCAATTCCCATAAACTGGCCATGTGTACCACTCACACCTCGCCTGATGCCAGTTCCCAGCATGTTCACTACAACTAAACAAAGAGAAGGTTATGTCTGTACCTCAGGACCCTTCCCCATTTGCTATCAGCACCCTTCCACATAATACCATGCTTTTCACTGCACTCTATAGCATTTAAAAGTAAAATAAAATTATTAGGTGGCTACAGTTATACCACAGAATTGGTTTTCAGGGAAGACATCTAAAGCCCCATGCAGCATAATGCAGGAAACACAGAACAGCTTTATAGGCCTTCCCCTACCCTCATAGGGGCTGAGGATCTTGGAGCGTCCCTGCATCTGTCAAGTGTGATGTTTATTTCCTCCGTGGAACAAGCTATCTTTATGGAATGAAATGACTGCCCTTCATATATTAAAATAACACCTCCTTAGGAGAGGCTTCCATGGGCACTGGCTATAGCTTACTTCATAAAGGGAACATTTACACTGCAGAAAACTTAAAAGTATCTCAGGATTGGAGCAAGACCAATTGGGAAGCACTGGGACGTGGACATTTCATCTTTGCTATGAAATTACGGACCAAGCAAAGGCTGGGGTTTGGTTGTTTATTGTTGGGGATTTTTTAACTGACTTTTCCATCTTTCCAAGCCTCATTGCTAGAAACAAAGAAAGCTTAAATGTGGATTTTTAATAGTACTGTTAAATTTAACAGACATTTTGTGCAGCTTTGTGCTGAAATTGTTTAATGGTTTATATATATGGCCGGCTTCATACCCTGGTGCTTTTACTTCATGCTAAACTATGTAAACCTTCTGCTGGGAACACAACTACTTTTGTATCCAGGAAGCAGGGCTTTGAGGCATAATGTGTAAAAGTGAGTGGGATTTCAACATACGATACTTAAATGCCATTCTTCGCCCCATATGGACAAGGTATTTGTTGTCAGTGCAACAAGGTTTGCAGAGAAAACAAGCAGACAGCATCTTTAGATATTAGTCAGTTAGTAAAACCTGACATTTTGGAGCTCTGCATTAGGTATAAAATGCTGTATAAAATAAAAGCATTTGGGTGCCTTTCTTAAACCTTCAGTTGTGCATCACAAACGTTTTCCTGAAAGCATTCTGAGAGAAATGCCCATTTTTCCATACAACTTTTCCAGCACTCAGTCTTTAAACTCTGGTTTCCTACCATGGAATGCTCCTTTTGTCCATGTACAGATGATGTTACCAACTCATAAACTATGTTACATTGGCCTGGTTTTTGAACCTTTTACGCCTTATAACCATGGGATCACTTCCATACTACCAATAAAAGCCAAGGGTTAGGACTTGTAAAATAATTCTTCATTTCCTAGCATGAAACATGGGGAAAACTAGCATTGTAATGCTATAGTTTATAGAGAACACTGAATCTAAGAGGTTCAGGGAGCACAGAACTTGCAAACCCATAAATCAGGACTTTTTAGTTAATTAATTCCTAGAAATTCCAAAAGCAAGCATAAAAGAAAAAGTATATCTCTAAGAAGGGGCTTTCAGGAAAATTTGCTTTATCAGAATGTAAACATCTCCTAGGAAACAGAGATGCAGAACAAGTCCACATCCTTCTTCTCAGGTCTCCCACTCATGATGCTCACTCTACATCTCACCTGGCCGATGATGCAAGCATGCACTCCCTTTGTATTTTACTTAATGCACAAATTTAAGGCAAGAATCTCCTTTTCACTGAATACTGTGAAACCTGTGTCTTGCCTAGAAACTTCTGCATTCCCATGCCTGAAAGATTTAACCAATTCCCCTGTGATTCCTATCTTACATTCCTATCATACACCTAGATGTCTGCCTGTTTCCATCCATCGAACAGAATACACCATTCTTCTCTTAAATCATTGCTGGAAATCTGATTTCTTTCTGAAATCCATTACAGCCACTTTGGCAAGGAGAATCGAAGCTGGATTTCACAGATTGCCCATGTGCATTCAAGGGTTTCAAAGCTTCAGTTCCCTGGTCACAGAAGAAACATTTTCTTTTTAACTCCTTCTCAAGAATGCTGGAGAAAGCCAGGGGTATCTGACATATTTTGGCTTGCTGTAACTAATACTTCATGGTCTGATGATGAATATAATCGGCCGTAAGCTGGGTATTGTGCCGAAATTGTATGTCAGGCATTAATTGTTGGGAGCTGGAATCTAAATCAGATGGCCCATTTTGGACTGGCAAAACGCAATGGGCTGCTCTTCACACCTGAGTGACAAATAAATCAGTGTTGGCCTGAGAGCACGTGACATTACACTGTTTATTACAGCACCAGTGCAAACAGATTGGGAAAGAAAGATACACACATGTGAGCACGCACATCCATAAATACATGGAAATTATTCAGGCTCCGTGTTGCTGCAGCAAATACATGAAAATTACTCAGGCTCTGTGTTGCTGCAGCTGCTAAGCTTTTACATTAGGGACTATTTTAAAGCTCTTTAAAAAGAAACATTTTGTCTCAGCTTTAATGTGACCGAGCAATTGCACTTTCCTTGTGTGCCAATTCTCTTCTCCTTTCTCATGATGTCTCCCTGAGTCAAGAAGAGCATTTCCAAACCCTGTTGTACAACTGAGAAGTTCTACTAACACAACCAGAACAATCCCACCCTGTCAAAGGCCGGAGCCTTTATGCAAGTGCTTCACCAGGACAGCTGAGGAAATTAGTCCTGCCTGGAGCCAACTGGTCTGTGCATAGCTTGGGGAGGAAGGCAGCAAAAGTTACAGGACTCAAAGGGAGCAGGGGGAGAGAGAATTGCTGCTGGAAAATTATTTTTTGTAGAAACAGCATTGCTACAACAGAGTTCTAGTGTTTAAAAAGGCATCATGAAGCAGAGCATACTTTTGAAAGCAAAGAAAGTCGGGCAATTAAGATGGTTGTATTAGCTCAAATGTTGTGTGGGAGGAGGTATCATTTGATTGACATTAATTGCTTCTATTAGGGCTGTGTGTACTATACTTCAGCCAGGCACCAATAGAGATACAATCCACGGATTAAGCAGAGGACAGTGGCTCTTTTGTAGCTCCTGGAGTGCATTTGGAGCTGAATGACAGTTTCTGAAGCATGGAGTCGGACTGCCAAGAAATCCCAGTGGAGCTTAACATCACAGGTGGAAATAGTCTCCTGAAAGGTCTTGTCACCTGCTCTAATTGCTGAGCTTAAAAGTTTCAAGGCTTTTGCATCTGTAAGCAACCTCTCTCCTCAATGCGCCCATAGGGAAAGGCCCATCTGAGCCTCTCTGGCCTACTGGCCACCTTAGCAAATGCCTCCCAGCCAGAAAGGTTCCCAAAGATGGTAACTTGAGGCTGGCTTCCCTTCCAGCACTCATTCTCCCCAGCCTCATTAGCCACACATCCACTGAAAGCAGATGGCCAGAGAAGCAGCATTTCTCACAGCTGCAGCATGAAGTCCAAATTCTCATCTCAGAAGGCACTTGGAGCACGACACCACCATACTAGAAACAAATCAATTCCTTTCTTTTCTTCCTCCCCTGCTATTATGGCTCAGAAATCTCCTAAAGGCAGAAACAGCCTCCCTGCCCACATTCCACAGTCCTGATGAGAAGATCTAACAGTGGGAGAAAATCAACTACAATGTGGCTTTAGACAAGCAGTTTAGCTGAGATGTTTCATTTTTAGATAACTAGAATTATATGAGATAAATCAGTCTCTCATCATTTTCCCATTGAAAAAATAGAGCTATTAGCACTTCCCTATGAGCACACTCTGATGAAAACATTGTGAAATGCTTAAATGCTTTGTCATAGTAAAAGACGAAAGGATCTTCAGAGATGCTCTTCAGGGAACAGATCTGTAATTGCACTTGAAGAAAGAGCTTGACAAAGATACACAAGATCTCATCCCAAGGTGGGCGAATAGTTGACTTTTTTTTTAACTCATTGTCAGCACGAATGAGAAGTATTGCTTCAGGTTGCCTTGAGCAGACTTTTATTCTTCCCTTTTAGTTTTCTTAGTTTTAGTCCAGTAAAAGTTTTTGTTTCAAAATTCTCAAACTCACGTCTCACTTCATCTCTCAGAAATTTTCCATCCCCTAAACAAAGCCCTTTTAAAGACAAGTATGTATACATAACTTCAACAAATTTCAAAATTAATTTTGTGTTGAAATAAGAAATCTAAACGTTTCTTTCATAAATTATCAAAACAGACCTTTGCCCAGGAACGGAGTATGCAAGGGGAGGGCAGGGATGTCACCACTCAGCACAGATTTCCAAACACTCTCAATTAACTCAAAAATTACTTTTCCCAGGAAAGAATCCATTTGTTCCCATACATCTGACCTCTGTCGCTGGGCAGGGGGAACCCAGGCCTGATCCTGCTCTTCTCTGGAACAAAAACTCTGTGCTGGACCTGTCATCAAACCATCACAGAGATGGTTTTAACTGCCTGTTCTGTAAGGCTTACCGACAGTCATAAAAACAGAATTGTAATTCTTGCAATTACATTTTACGAATAGTTTTAATGAATATTAAACAGCTGTAAACATCAAAGTATTGACTGAAGTGGAAAAATGGTATCTTTACTAGCAGCCCTTTCCTCTTGCTCAAAGAAGACATGGAGAGGAAGGGAGAGCATGGATTTTATCAGGGATGTCAGGAACAATTTATAGGAGCTCAGTGACCTGCACTTTGAACTGGGCTCTTCACCTACAACCTGTATCATCCTATAAAAAGATAGGCTGTTATCTCCTTTGCTGCAGCCAGCCATCCCAACAGGAAGGGCGGGCAGCCTGCAATGCCTGAGGAAAGACTTGGACTATTAAAGGCAGACAAAGGTCCTCCTTTTTATTTTTTATTTTATGTGCACTGTTTGCTACACAGGATTTCTTTACAGTATCTCAAGAATAGCAATTTGGGCCTTTTGAAAGTCAGCTCTGGCCATAAAAGCTATCTAGGAGAAAAATCTCAACAGGACCGTCAGCACTGATGCTGCTGTGATTTATTCTGGACTTTGTGGATGGGAGCAGAAAGCAGCCACGTTAAAGTCTCCACAGCTGTACCCTGCCTCAGGCCAGGGTGCCCAGAGAAACTCTGCCTCTCCTGCTGCCAGCCCAGCAGCCACTCCTTCCCTCAGCTCCCTCAGATACCAATCCATCCTGTGGCTCATGGGGAAAATGTGGGGATCCTGCAGGACTGACCACTGGTAGCTCTAACCCTTTCTAAGCCATGTGCACTGGCAATCAGTGACAGGGTCAGCAGTTCAGCTGGCAGCACATCATCATTGTGGCTAAATCGTGACACACCCCGTGAGATCAAGGCTTCTTCTGCACATGAATATTATTTATGTATACCACGTGATAAAAATTCACAGTATCACAGGGAAGCTAAAACTGAGACCAGCATAGGAACTGTAAAAAGATTTTATCACTGAGAATAGTCAGTTTTGCATAAGAAACAGTTTTATATGAGAAAATACCAATACAAGAGCATTTCTCAGAAGTATGCTGATATTGGCAAAATTTCTAGAAGGGAAAATTACCAAAATCTTTGATTTCAGCAAAGCCAAAGTACTTCATTTCAGCTGTCTTAGGGACAAGAAGAGAATGGGACACTGCAAGAAGTGAGTCAGTCTTGAAATACAGAAACAGACCTGACAAGTTCACTTCTCAACTTCCTGAATACATTCTTCCTTATTTTTTATTTTTCACTGAAAATTTAGCCATTTCAGTTTTCACTGCGAGTACCGAGGAAAAGCCTGGCTCCACTGTGTTCCCAGTGGGAGAGTGGTCAGAGCCCTTGACAAGTTTCATCTACAATGCCCAGGGATGAGTGAGACTGACAGCAGGGAGCAGATCAAACCATTTCACCCACTCAAGTCCAGCCTTTCCACCCACACCAGCCTCTCTCCAGGGCTTGATGGCAACCTCCAGACAAAGAGAATGTGCCAGGTGAGCTCAGCAAGCAGGCTGCACCTCTCTGCACTGTGATGGCAGGAGGTGAAGCACTGGCCATGGGCTGAACACCCTAAACTGCACATGTGCTCTCACCAGCATCTCCTTGCCTACAGTAAATGTATGCTTGGCTCAAGGATGAAATCATTCAGCATGTTTCATATGGTTTCTGCTGTTTAGTTCCCCAGTCCCACCATAAAATCCATGATAAAAGGACATAAATAACCAAGCTGGAAACAGCTTCTCTAGGAATCATCCAGAATATTTCTGAGCCATAAATATTCTGTCACTGCTGATTTAATTTCTAGTACTCAGAAAAATGCAATTACAAGAGACAAATGGTGATGAATGCTGAAACCAAGGGTATGTTTTTGACAATGGGTGGCAGGACTGGCTCTCTGTGAGCTGAAGTCAGAGGAATGCCAATAGCCATCCATGTTTTAACTCTGCCAGCTTTTGAAATGCCTCGCTTGCACTGAATCCCCTACAAGACATAAATTTATGCAACTGTTTCACTCAGTCATTGCATTGCCCATTTGAATGGGTGGATGTCAGAAACCCAAATGCTGGGACAACATTTATGAAGAAACTTGTCAATTAAATTGGTAAGAATAAAAGTAGGCAGAGTAGCTCTGATTCACAAAAGCACCCAAGAGGGGTTTCCTTTGAACTCAGCACACCCTAAATACCACACTGAATAAAGACAACTATCTCACACCTCCTGAACAGCTCACAGGACCCAGACTGTCATTTACTTGCCCCAGCTGAGAGAAACTGCTGACCATGAGGGACCCAACGCTATCCTTCTCCCTGAGGCCCAGCTCCAGTGACAGGAATGCTGTCATCCTTCATGGTGAAGGATGTTAGCAAGAGCTTGAGGGCTTTGCATAGCCATGGCACAGCACCCTCACTGCCCATGTTCTGTGTAAATCATTACATTTGTATGACACTATATTTTGGGTTTTAGATCAGCAAAATGAGTCTCTAAGGAAAATATGAAAGGGTGGGAAATAAATGCTGATATTTCAAAGTGAGTCTTTAAGCTGAAAAGCTTTCTCTTAGCATTTCTCCCTTGAAGGTATCTCACTGAGTATTTATCATACCATTTCTTTGCTGTCAGGTAACTTCAACTTTAGGAAGTGTATTTAGCATTTAGGCCATGCAAACACCTTGCTATGGTGAACATAATCCCAGGGCTCTGGGTTTGCCCAGACACTGTGCTCCTCACCTCACTGAGAGCTTCCTGCACAGTAAATACTCCTTCATGCTGCATGGCACTGATAAAATCCCTCGTTCCCACAACACCTGGCTGCTGTGTGGTAGCTGCGGGGTAATGTCAGGCACTTTGGTTAGAGACTCATCCCAGAACTGATCCATCTCCCCTTAGGGGACAACGCTGCTAATTATTGAGCAAATAACCAGACTCTGCTCTTTTATGTTCTTGTGTGCTGAAATACAATACAAATCCTTTATGGGGTCTGATCCAAAACCAATCTGATTTTGTGGGCTGTGAATCAGGCTCGCTGGAAGTAATTCCACACACACCTCCAATAAGACAACTGCATGAAAGGCAGGTAACCCCAGGGAGAGCCTTCCTGCACAGCTTCAGAGAGCTGGGACCACAGAAAGAAAACCTCCGTGTGCAGATTTTAAGTATTGTGGGTGTCTTCTCTCCTGGGGCTGAGCCAGTGCCGTGGCCTGTCCCCTGGCACAGGATCTGCCTGATGTACTGCCAGGAAGGACAAGGGCTGCTCTTGGACAATGTCTTTTTCTGAGTGGCGACCACCCAGAGGATGATCCTTCATCTCGTCTCCTAATTCCAGTTTCTGGTGGGAAGGAGACTAAGAAACCAGAGCTGTGGAGCTTCTGAGAGAGCTTGAGGTGGGAGAGTGCTGGGAAGCATTGTGATCATGTCCAGCTTCAGGCAGAGGAGCTGGCTGAGATCGCAGCCTCAGGACCACCCCAGGGGATGGAGCCCACGCTGAGCTCCCTCAGGAGGACTCACTCACACTGCAGATGTCCTCACTGTGCAGCAGAGATTGGATCAGCTACCCTGAGCTGTGCTGCAACATCCTGCAACAAGAACCCATACACCCCCTTTTCTTCAGCCTTCACTGACAACCCTCAGGCTGGCCCACAACAGAAACCCCAGGGAGGCCAGAGGACCCCAGGAAACTTGGGGGAAAATGTTCTGCCGGGACCCCACACACTCCGTTTTCCCCTAGATTAATTCAATCTGCCTCAGCTTCCAGCCAAATCAAGACAGGGGCTCATCTTGCTTAATATAGCTCTCAAGTAATTTCCTGCATATTGGGACCGAGTCATTTGGCAACTGCCAGATCATGTGTAACAAAAACATGGGGCAGCGGCGGACGCCTGTGGCTGCCCATAAACCATTAGCGGCAAGGTCAGCAGCCTCCGACCTGATTGTGTAACCCCGGGCATTACCATTCCTCCGTTTGTTTGCTCTTCCTCTCAGGAGGATGGTGGAAACTTTAGGAACAGGGGAAGGGCATCCAGCACTAGTTGCCTGTCATTTCCCAGCAATCTTCTTAATCCCATTCTGTTCTATATTCTGTCCTATTTTGCTCTTTTCTCAAGCCCTCCCTAAAAAGAGAGATGGAGGTGTCCCTTGAACTTAGAACATATCGCCTTAAAGTACCATCTTGACTTAGTGTAATGTCTTTACATTGCCTGCCATTACCCAGTAACTTATTCCATATGGTTAAGTACTCCTTGAGCATAATATGTCTGCCTTATTCCCATCTAGCTTCCCAGGGTTTTCAGACTATCCCCCAATTTCTGAACCCCTTGCCAATGTGATTCATCTGCCCTTTAGGAATTTCTAAGTCCTTTTAAGTAATAAAGACAGAAACAAATGACAAATCAGAGCCTACATCTGTCTAGTTAAATATTCCGTCTTCCAAGCTGACTGAAAAGAGAAGAACATAAAAGAAAAGGTCACATGGAAAATGGTCACTTTCCATGGCACATCCTCCTGGTGTCTGGAAATCATCACTTCAAGGACTGCCCGGAGGTCACACCAGGACCAGGAGCTACTCATGGACTTACCTTGCATGAACATTGCCTACTCCCCTCTCAAATCCATCTGTACTCTTGGCCTTCACAGTATCCTGTAGCAATGAGCTATTTAATTATGTGGTATGTGCCACAGTTCTGCAGTCCCTCCTCACTAGGTGAGATTAACATCCTTTAAGCATTTCTCATGGAGACTGTCTATCACCTCATTATCCCAGAAAACCTCTTCCAAAAGCAATAATGTTTGTCTGTGGTCCAGCGGCCCCCAGTCAGAACAATGTTCCTGATGAGGACAGAACGAGAGCCAGACACCTTAAAAGCATTGCCCAGGGATACTGCAGCACCTCAGCACTCAGCCATGTCCCCTGCTCTGTGCCTGGCTCCTGGTGATGCCAGCACTTCCAGAGAAATGCTGTGAGCAGTAAGCAGTTCCAGTATCCTTTTCAGAGGAACAGAGTATTAACCCCGACGAGTCAGAGATGAATTTATGTACTGAAGCAGAACTGTTGACAAAACTGGATATTCTTGTTATCCATGGAAATATCTCATATTTGGGGTTTAGTGTTTGTTTATTTTTAATTTCTGCTAGGTTCTTGATCTCAAGGCATCTTGAAGCAACGAGCTCTCCTTTTTAATTATGTACCCTGAGAAGAAGTACTCTTTTATCAGCATTGCTTTCATCACCTTTCTATTTTAATCAGATGTCCCCTTCTCCTTTCATTATGAGGCAGAGCAAATATGTTTCTGGTCTCCAAACTGGGCATTTTCTTCCATTTACTCATTCCATCTCTTACAATTTACCCTAGGAGGTCAGCAGCCATTTCTGTTCTGCAGTTTTGCCCTGGGCTGTTTCAACAATAATTTCCGGATTCATTTCCTGAGGACTGTTGCTTTTAGCCCACATTCCCTGTGCTGGCTCCACCATAGCCTTAGCCCTGCTGCCATTACTCTGCATGTTTACCACCTGCAGCTTCCCTTATCTCAGTGATCTGTGACACCTTGAAGTTGGTCACACTGACCATGGGCTCTGTCTCCACTTGGAGAGGCAGATGGGCTTTTGTTCCATTCACAGATAATCCCATGGATATTATGCACAGGGCCAGAAGGGATCCAGTGGTGCAACACTGCATAAGCATAAATCCACACTTAATGACTTCCACCATGGGCACGTCAGGTCTACACACTCTCACCAGAATCCTGAGCTGGGGAACTCTACATATGGGATCACCCATTCTTCTAATTTATCACTGTAACTTCCAAGGGAGTTTAACTCTGGTAAAATTCAGTCATATTAATCAAACTGACTTGTACTAACTCAAATTGTATCAAATGATATCAAACTGAACCTCTGTTCTTCATTAAGGACACTAATTTATGCCACTAAGAGTTGTTACACCTAAACAGAGATGGATGAGCTTCAGGAAGCACTGGAAGGTGGTATGGAGGAAACATTTGCATCTTCAGGCGCTGATTTCAGATGCAACACCCCTGCTGGGATTAAGGTCATATCTAGAGACATATGAAACCATCACACTTTGCATGGTTCCCACATGGAGACACTAACTCATTCCAGGCCAACTGCAGGTCAAGCTCGTTCCAGCGTTCATACTTCTAAATGGATGCAGGTTTACTGAGAGGTTCATGGGACCCTGAGGAACCTCACCTGAATTCATGTTAGCAAGAGAGGATTTCCCTGCTACAATGCACCTAAAATACTCTATTAACTTGTGAAATGACAAATTATTGTCTCCTCATTTCCTGACCAAGCATATTTTTATTTTCCTGCAGTTGTCTCTGGTCTAATTTTGGACTGGGAAGCCCTCTTTGTGTAACATAAGCACCTTTCCAGTAGAACTAAATCACGGCTACATCTCTCTCCCACCAAGTGTCAAAACAAAGTCCAAGGAAGCTGGTGTTTATACTTCTCAAAATCCACATTTTTCTCATTAATTTCACAGAACTTGAGTAACAAACTCCTCTAGTAGCTTTAAAAAAAAAACCACACCCCACTTATCTATCAAAAAAATCTCATGATCATTAAATTACATATTAAATTAAATGGAACAAACATGGATGAGCCAAGAAGGAACTAGGCAACGTATTTTTACTGAAGTATTTCTGTGAAAAGAGGCAGTTTCTCACTAAAAACTCATACATTGTGAAAAAGTTACTGTGACAATTAAAATCAGTAATGAAAAAACCTTCTAAAAATGAGGTTCAGGTTTTCATTATTGTAAATCAAACTATTCTAAAATAAAAGAAAGCAGAAGGTCCTTTTTAAGTGAAAAGACAAACTGAAAACTAGAAGAATTTAAATAGCAACATTTTAGACTAAATAAAAATTATACTGTATTTTCCACAATAAGTAAATGAGCATGTTTTGGTTGCCTGTACTCCCACCAAAGATGGCATCAGCTTCAAGATTAAGTAGAGAAATTCTCCCTTCTGCTTCCCCTCTAACTGCTTCTTGACATGCACAAGATACAGTTTCTCAAGTGCTGTATAATAATTACAGCTTTTCCCACAATATCGGATAAAAATTTCACCCCTTCAACAGATTATGATGCTGTATTAAGGTACTTTGAGATTTTTAATAGATAATAAATATCTCTGAAACACCCTAACCTAAGACCAGGCAGTTTGTCATCTTCCCCTATGAGATGATGAGATCAGTTCTCTGAGCATCCCTGTCTGATCTCAGGGAGTTGCACTGCTGCAACAACAAACTGCTGGTTTTTTGTTGCACATAACTACAATGTGTGAGTTACCATGAGTGAAAATACAGCCCACAATGCAGTGAAAAAGTACTGTCATACCACTTTTAGGGTGAGAAACTAGGAAGGGCTGAGAAAACTGAGTTTGCAACCCCACCCTCAAACACTTGGAAAGAGTTCAGATACTACAAAGATGGGGCCAGACAGATTTTCCTTCGATATTTCAATAAACAAAATTCCCAAGCCAAATCCCTGGTCTTAAATAAATGAAAAGAGAATAAAACTTCCCCTTCAGTGTTTTGGTGGAACATTGTTTTTCAATGAACACTGTGTTTCAGTGAATGGCAAAACTCTTCAGTAACCTTGGAGGGATTCCTCTCCAGATACACAGCCCAGACCAGACCTCAGGCTTGGCTTGAAACGACTTCTTATGCTCCTCTTGCTGGGAGGGATTTGGGAGTTGGACACTACTAATGCAGGACCACAAGGTCTGAGGAGCTTGAGGATCTGAAGACAACTTTAAGCAGAAAAGGACTCTGGAAAGGTATTGCTAAGCAGTTCTGGGGTGCGATAAAACTTCCCATAGGAATTGCACAAAAATTATTCACAGGCTTTTCTGCTGAATTCCTCTTTGTTGCTTAAGTCAATGTGAAGATACCAGGCACTCTTTTCCATTTCCAGCAGTACTGCAAACCTCTTCTTCTACAGTTTGTGGTAAGCTCACTCTTCAGGAACTTCTGCCACTGCTGTATAGTGTTTATTTAGCATTTTGAGAAAGGAGATTTCAAGACATGGCAGCAAAAGAAATAAAGGGCAAGGCAACAGCTCCAAATTTTACACTAGCAATGAAGTCATGATAGCAGAGCAGGTGAATGTCTTTCTCACAAATAATGTCCCAAGAGAGGCTATGGATCTGGGAGCTGGTCCTCCAGGATTCCTTTGGGATGCCTAAAATTAATGCCCAGTTTGTGGAACTGCTGGTCCAAGTCCCCCAGTGCAGGATTTACGTGACAGCCCGTCGATCCTGCCTGAATGACTGGCAGAGACCCATCAGAGGCAGCAGAAGTCAATTAAGTCTCTGCTTACACACAGCCTTTCTGAGCCAAGCTAAATTTTTATAACCCCAAACGTTCTGTTTCAAATTCTAAACTCACACTTTCACATCCCTTCCAGTAGAAAATATGTGAATTAAACACATGTGTAACAGTCAGACAGACACACTCAGAGCACCTTAGGAGACCCTGACAGTAACTGAGGGGGAAAAGAGGGGCTGATTTTTGGGCAGGGGGAGGAAGCATATTTTGTTTTTTACAGTAAGGAAGCAGGACTTGGTGTGATGGGCCATGGGGCAGCTGAAAGCCCAGTGGGAAAGGAAGAAGTCGCTGTCCTTTAAAACAGAGGTGAAATCAATGCAAGGGCTCTTCATAGCCCCAGGAGTTAAGCAGGGGTGGTGAGTATCTCCCACAGTTCTCCAGGGCCACATCCTGAAGAGCTACCTTCACTCACGTTTCACCATTTTTAGGCATTGCTTCACACTGTTTCCAAAGCACTGTGTTCCCCAGCACAGAAATGGGGGGATCCACATGGTAACAGCTACCCTCAGAAAAAATCAGGCTCCAGGCTCTTTTCCATAAGCAGGCAAATGTTCAAACACTTATCCAAAAATACAGGTACAATCTGGCAGTACAGCTCACAGGAAACATCCCTCACGTGGGAGTTTCAGCACTTGCTGTTTCTAGAGGTGCCAGAAATACTAGGGGCGGAGGGAGTGCTTTTCTAATAGTATTTGGAATATTTCTCACATCATTATGAGTGTAGCTGGGAGAATAATTTATAATGAATCATTTTATTTTAATTAATTTCCCTGTTTATTCTTTGGGTGACTAACACACTCCCCTTACAAGTACTTAAAACTTCTTCCTTCGTAACTATGGCCAGGAATAATGGCAGGGGGAGGCTTGATTACATGTGATTTTGGGGTTCATTTTATCTTTGAGAGCTGAGATTTTTTGATGGGTACTTCTTGTGACTTATGTACTGTGATTCTGTACCGTGATGTTTGTCACATTTTGGCTCGAATTTCAGCACCAGCAGGTGCCACTTCAAATCTGGAAGTGGTTATCCACAAGCATCTTTTAGCTGTCACAAACTTTGCTATTTTAACAAAGAGACTTGCTGGTAATCAGAGTGAACCCAAAAGTGGTTCACACATTCAGAAGAGCTTATCTTCAGCTCTAACAAGAGGGCATATACTATTTAAGTCTCACAAAAACAATGCATTAAAGAAAAAATATTTCCTCGTGGATGTGGTTTATTTTGTTGCATGTGTTTATGAAGGAGGCAGTTTCACACCAAGAAACATGGACACAAAGACATCTGTGGCCAATTCTTCCTTCACGGAACTCAGAGAAAAACAAGCATTTTTCAATAAGCTGAAATACCTGCCCTATATCTATGTGGACAAATCCTTTATGGGTGAGAGGTCCAAGGGCTCTAATTACAATCTGTTTTCCTTAAAAAAAAAAAATCAGCTCTGTCCATCTGTTGTCATCAGAGCTTGGCTCTGCTTTCTGCTCCAAGAGAACAGACTCAGCCCTGCTGCAGCCTTCTGAATGTTTCACTGGGGTGGTGACAAGCCTTTGTGCTGTTTCCTCAGAAGAGGACCATGATACTTGAACCAGATGTCATCACTTGAAGCCCACATGAGTTGTAGGACTTCCTCTCTGTGTTAAGTGGAAGATATATTCTTTAGCAAAGTCTTTTATCTGCCTGAATGCAATTCAGCCAGCCTGAGTTTCTTCTAAATTCCTTCCATCTGCTTTTGATTTGACTCGAGCAGGCTTCCAAGATAGGTACATTCCTCTGTTTTGTTTAATTACCTCATCACAGAGATACCTTGCTGTCCCAGGTTTCCTCTGCCTGCTCTTCATTTCAGATATAAGCCGAGTGCCCACTCTTCTGAATTTCATTACTTCTGAGTAGTCTCTACCCCTTTAACTGTGTTCCACAGATGCTGATGTGCACTGCATACCCTGTCTCTGTAAAGCTGACTCCTGTAAGACAGCATTTCAGCAAGACACAAAGAACAATGTAGAGGCACCGCATTCTGCCAGAAGGTAATTATTTCTGAATCTGCACACACTGTAGGAGAGAACTGCGGTTTTTGGTTTTTCCTAACCTGTGGAATTGACAAGTATACCACAACAGTGGTGCCTCTAAACGCAGTATCCTGTCACCAGCAGTATCAGCTGTTTCAGAGAAAAAAGCAGGGATTTCCGTAGTGCTCAGCTAACATAGAGTATTATCTGAACCAAAACTATAATTCTCCAACAGTCTACTGACTGCCATGCTCCAAACCCAGGCAGAGGTGTGATGCCACAAAAGCCAAAGGGTACCTTGGTCAAGCAGAGGAGGAGATAGAATTTTCTCCCAAAAATATTGTAAATTGAAGTTTGATGCCTCAATGTCATCTTTAAAATCCTATCCCAACACTGTGGATTTAAAGGTTTTCCATGAATTAGGACAATCTTTTTGTTCAAGTTATCTGCCCATTTCCCAAATGCAAAAGAATCCATTCTCCTTTTCCATCATTATTGTCCTACCTATGACATTTTGCTGTGCTGGGTATTTGGCTCAATTTCTCACATTTTCCCTCACTAAATCCAATCTGCCAGCTGCTATAAATGGAAAACACACTGGAACCCTTGGATTTGTGCCCACACATATTAGTGGCTTGGATTGTTTTTAATTTGGGAGGAAGACTTGATGAGACCTTGACATCATAAAGGGTGCACTGTGTGAAAGAGTTCCTCGAAACAAAGTTTTTGCAGGAAAATAGATGAGATCACTTAATGTGGAAGAAAAAGGATCTCATGGTCAAGAGATGTCTTACATAACAGAAAGATTCCTGTGAGGCTGAAGCTCAAGAAAGATGGAGAACAGTTTTCATGGATGAACAGTGATTGTTAAAGAAAATGTGCCTTTCTCACAGGTATATATGGGCAACATCTGCTCATAAGCACTGGAGAAGAGCTAGCCAAAAAAGATGCCCCAAAATCAGAGATTATCACTAAACAACACAGGCATCAGAAATCCAGCCTGTCAAGGGGGACTAAGAAAAAAACAAACCAATTTCTTAATCAGCATTTTTTTTTCCTGCCAGAAAATGTAAGGCAATCTATTTAGTTAGAAAAACATGGCTTATTGCAATCTAAGTAATTTTTATTTCTTTCTATACCACAAGATGTAAACTAATCTAGTTAAGGAAACATGGTTTCACTGCATAGTGAGCCCCTGCTTTTCTACACTCTGATATGTTTTGTGCTGCTTTTACCACTTTCTCTGCAGGCCTAATGGGTTTCATAACGCCTTGAAAACTCTTGGCCACTCCCTTCTGGAGTCCACTTGGATTTCAGAGCATATGTTAGGGGTGGCATGAAAAACCCTCAATGCACTGCAGTGGAAAAACAATTTGTAACAACATTTCCTGAAGCAATAGGTTCCAACCCATTGAAAGTCTATTTACCATATGCTTGAAAGACTCCAGGAACAACAGAAAGTCGTGCATGGATGCCTCTGTGCAAACACACGGCAAGTAAAAATAGATCCTTCTGACCACCATCCAGCTGCACTTGATGAAGCCATTTTTAGCTTCTCTGACTACCTCAGCACTCCTCAATGCTCATCATTTTATATCTAGGAAACACTTGCTCTTGCCCCATGGAAAGCCAGTGGAAAACATGAGGGGGATTTCCTGTCCGATTTCCTTGGGACGCACAGGCACATTTGCTACAGGAGGAACTGCTCCTGAGAGCACAAGGTAAAGTCTGCCTGGAGAAAAGACACACATGAACATGCAACACACTGCAGTGCTGCATGCCAGGAGGGTAAACATCCCCACCCAGCAACCTCCCACATCTGCGCAAGCGTCTGGCTGCCCTGGCTGGGGCAATCTCACGAGCACGGAGTGCCATACATGTTTTCCATACACAGACCCAAATGTGTGTTTGGTTTCTGTAAGTTTGTCCCAGAAGAAGGGGAAGGTTGACCACCAAAAGCTCGTATTTTGTTGTCATTTGTAAGACAGCAAGTCAAGCAAGTTTCCCAAAACCAAAACTGTCCAACAGAGAGTTGTGGCCAATGTCTGCACAGCAGCTGACCACTAACGTTTACCAACACCTCACATCTCTGGTCAGACAGCTTTGTTTTGCAAATATTGACCTTAGAGGTCACAGCTTAAAGAGGTCAGAACTTCTGTTTGGTTAGGATGAGTATTAGGGAGCATTTAATCTTTTTTGGTTTGGAAAGAGCACTAAAAACATGAAGGAAAGGACTCATGAAAGGATTTACTATTGGGCTAACTCTGCTCTCCTGGAAATTACTGATAAAACTGCCAGCGCTGTTTAGTAAGTTGTGTTTGGTTTTGTTTTTTGCTGGTTTTTGGGGTTTTTTTTAAACCAACACAAGGTGCTTCAGTCAGATTTTTTTTTTCTCAGCCAAGTACCCAGGAGTAAAGGCAAAGGGAGAGAACTAAATACTGTCTAGAAAGGAGTTACAGAGAAGATGGAATTGAGCCCTTTTCAGAGGTGCCTGGAAAAAAATTACAAAAGCCAATGGACACAAAGAACACAAGATAAGCTGAAACTGGGTATTATGAAACAAAACTGTTCAGAGGGAGAATGGTCCAGCACTGAAGCCAGGATGCAGAAAGAACCTGTCAATTACCTTCCTGCAGATTTCCAAACTTCAACTGGATCAGCTTGGAGCAACCAGACCTGACTTTGAGGACTTTTCTGAGGAAAAGCAAACCACAACACAATTGCACTCTGCATCACTACTTTCAAGGTGTTTGTCCAAGACTCTCATATTCATATGTACTTCAGGACATTGTGCCAGTGAAGAGTTTTCACTTAATCAGATAACTGTTTCAATGTTTTAAAAGGAAATATAGCCAAACTTGAATACCTCACAGGATATGGACCCATGGGTTCTAGATACCATGGTCAAATGCAGGTTACATCACTACTGCTCCAAAGTTTTTCCATCTGATGCCTGCTCAAAGAATTCCAGGAAATAATCTGCTGTGTATATACATGCTATGATTTTTACCAGTTAGTATTTTGTACCTGGAGTCCTGACAGTACAGATATCTGAAATGTTTTAAACAAAATTCAGTATTAGGAAAAGTTTGTTCGTTGAAAATCAGGTACTGAACAAGCTGCCAAGGGAAGTGGTGGAGTCACCATCCCTGGAGGTATTTAAAGGACATGTAAATGTGGCATTCAGGGACAGGTTTTGTGGTGGACTTGGCAGTGCTGGATTAATGGCTGGATTCAGTCTAGAGGGCTTTTCAAACCTGAATCATTCTGTGATTCTGCTTGATGAAGAGTGAGGGGATTGTAAAAAATTAAGAGTTCATGGGATTAAAGTGTTCTGGTTTTTTTTTTAATCATAATTGTCCCATCCATCAAAAAAGGGGCTGAAACCAAAATATTTATTCTAAAGAAAAAGGCAGGAGGAGGGTACAGAATGGAAACCTCTTAGTACTTACAATATAATATGTATATATGAACACAGAACACATACAACATATTTTTTAATTCTTAATAAATAAAACTATTTTTTTTCCAAGAGTATAAATACTTTTATTTTAGTTTTCTGTGAAAAAAAAAATCATGTTCTTGGCCCAGTTCTCCCTAATGGAAAGGCTGAGGGAAGAGATACATGGGAAAAGAAAGGCTTCTTTTCAGAGGTGACCTTCCAGGTAAGAACTGAAGCTTCTTATAACGTTGCCAATGAGTTGCTTGACCCATTAATAAGGAATGAGAGAGCACGAATGTCTAAGGCTGCCTGGTGAGTTAGCACCTCTGGACAGTTTGAATTCCCCATAAATATAAAGATTAAGGCAGTTTTTGAAAGAAAGTGCAGTAACATTTACTTGCATGTGCCCAAATGAATGGAGAATCCCTGGACTCAAACACAAATCTCTGGTTCATCACATGCAGCCAATGTATAACAACATTTATTCAGAAAGGTCTACCAAACTTGACTCCACATAACTTGACACACCACAAGCCACAGAACACTTCCACATAATCTATAACAACTTAAAATCTCTAATTTGAAAAACCAAAAGCCACAAAAAATTACAATGCACTACAAGCAGAAAGAAGAAACCCTGATCCTTGCAAGAACAGGTAATTTGTTAGGTGATAATGCCTACTGGTCAGAGAAGAGTGGCCCATACCCAATCCTGCTTAGCAAACACAAAAAATGAAGGAAATGAAGGCCTTCTGTTATTCCTAGGAATTTTTCCCTAAGTCGAACTCTGGTTTTACTCTGAGTGCATGAGCAAGACAGCCACAAGGCACCTGAGCCTTTTTAATACACCAAAGGGAGCAGTGGATGGGTCACGTCTATTCTCTCCTCTCCAGGGAATAAAGAGAAAGAGAACAAACAAAAACCATTTAAATTTAAAAGGGAATAACAATCAACAAATAAATCCTGCCCCTTGTAGGCAGCTAATAGAACTATTTCACATCAAATGAGGACAAGTGATGATGGTGAGGCCCCACAAGCCCTCCCCATTCTGGTAGAGCCAGGGAGCACTTCCCTTCACAAGAAGCTGCCCAACACTCCTACCTGAATTTGTGGTTTCTCAGGTACACTACAATGAGAAATGAATACATAATCAGACTAGTTTCTGAAAAAGGAAGAAGAAAGGTGTGGGAACCTAAAAGCCTAAGGTGTTTTACTTGTCTTCAAGTAGGTTCTTGCTCCTCCGCTGACAGTAGTGGAGAAGAAAGTGGGTGTAGTCTCTGTTGCTAAGGGCAAAGTCATGTACAGTCAAGGTGGATAAATGTTGAAAGTTTTGGTTTGGATAAGTGCTTGGGAGTTGCGGTGCTTATCTACATCTCAGCTTATCTGGAGCACTTCGATCAGCAACACTGAGTCAGGAATCATGCCACATCTTTGGGCTCTTCCCAGAAAGTTCCCAGCACTGGCTCTCACTATCCTGGTGAAGTCAGGGATGTCCAGAGGTAGGTCACTCTGACAGCATCCCACAGCTACAGCAACTCCATCCCTGTGTGAAACAAGAAGGCAGCCTGCCGGGCAGAACCAGACTTACACCTAGGTTGTGGAGTGAAGGGGATTTTCAACAAATCCAAAAGCAGATTCTGTTCAAGTTTGGGCAGGAAATTCAGAAATGCTCAGATTTTTATCTAATTGATTTGCATGCCCCTGTTTACAAGGAGATTCCAGACATGGAACCATAAGACTGTTTATTATTGCTTGCACAACTGTCATTTTCAGACAGCTTAAATTCCACCCCAAGTTCCCGGGGGTGAAATTCACCTCCCATACCATCGGCTGCCTAAACTTAGGTGCCGGTTCTAAACTCCTTGGCTAAGCTCCACTGAGAGCCACTGGAGAGGGTCTGGCACCTCCAGGGAGTGATTCCTGCCCCGTGTCTCAGACATCTTTGCTCTGTGGAGATGAGTCACCCACCAGAAGGGCCTGTCCCTCCGCAGCGCTGCACAGAGGAGCTGGGTGACTTGCCAAGACCAGCCTTGCTGTCTGGAGCCCCAGACAAATGCACTCCTGCTCCCACCAAAGCAGGCAAACGCTGTACTCCATCTCCCAATAAGCCAAGGGAAGAATGAGGCGGGAAATGCTTTACCGTAAAGACCTTTAGATGTGTAACTCCAAAGGGAGCACAGGGCACCTAAGCAGCAATAAGAGGCTTAAATCAACTTGTGGATTTAGGCCTAAGTGACTTCCCTCAAGCTTTCACACTAATTTAAAACACTACTTTTCCAGTCATGCCTATGATTTTCCCCTGGCTGTGGACCCCTTTGAAGATTCTCTCATGAATCCTTTACTGAAAACATCTCCAAACTCCTGGATAACCAGAGGGAAAAAAAAAAAGTAAAGACAGAAACAGAAATTAGCATGAAGGAAAGTCTCCAGCAGCACTCACAAGGCATCCTGCTGCACAACGTTTTGCCAACAAAGCAAACAAAAGCTGTGAGGCCTTTTCTCAGCCCCAGGCTGGAGAAGTGAACACTCACACCAACTTTCTGTGCACTGCCCTGAGTCTGAGAGTCCCACCAAGTGACCCCAAAAACCACCCCTGCCCTCCACACCAACCCCCTGCCGTGCCCCTCCCCATCACATCCCGTTTAACTCAGCACAGTAGCCCCTAAGAATTGCTAGGTTCATTCTTAAGTTCCTTGCTGAGAATGAAACATTTTTATTGACATGGAAAGATTGCGCCATGTGCATAATTGCTGCATACAACAAGATGGAAACCACAAGCAATAAAACACTCCATGGGCGATGACTCGTGTTTACAGTAAATAGGAACGATGCTGCCAGATGTCAGCAGCACCAAATCATGTGTTGCTATCCCAGGTCTCCAGAAGAAGGAAATAAAACCCCACCACAGATATTTTTATTTCTGGCGAGAGGATGACTGCTGGGTTGATTGCATCTCTGAGGCTCTGGGTAAGTGGCAGAGACAGGATCTTATTTTTGTTTCAAGAATTCTTGTACATTGTAGTGGGAAAACAGACTGTTATAGTTTTTTGAGACTCAAAATTTAGAAATACCATGTTCCCTTGTCTAGATCTGCTAGTGTGATGAGCCTGCATTGAAGCCCAGGGGAGCAATTGAATGCAGAACATTTGTTCCATATGCCACCCCTCCCCCAGGCCACAAAACAGATCTCAAAATCCTACAGTTTGAGCCTCTGGTGATAGACCAAATGTCACAATTGCAACTTGCCAGGAGAAGGAAGTAGGGGAGATTAAATGTGTCACTGTCATCACTGGAACCAGGGTACATCCTCCTTCTAGCCAAGTCTTTCAAATCAAGTCTTTCCAAACGCTGCTAAATCTCAAGAAAAAAGTAATGAGCTAAATTCCTGAGTAAAGCACACTAGTTATGTATAAGGCTGGACCAGAGAGTTCTTTGTGGATTATAAAACTATGCATTTGTGCAGCTCCAGCCACTCATTCAGGACCCATGGGATGGCTTTTAGGACTACTTTCCTGAAAAGAGTTTAGCCATTTTGAAGTGCTCCCTTTAGGATACCTCAGAAGTTCTGACCTGAAAGAAGTGCCAGAATTCAGCCATTTAAGAAAAAAAAAAAAAATCAGGACTTCTCTAAAAAGGATTCAAGTTGTCTATTACAGCTGTAACAGTCAGTTCAACTGGCAGGTTTTGCTTCAACTGCATAGAGCTTGGACATCAAATTTTCAGTCTCCTTGCTCCCAATTCCCAAACCCTTCTTTTCAGACTGCAGTGTCACAGTCTAAAAGGCACAATTGTCTCTGGGTATGTCCAGATGGAACCTGCCAGCAGATATGGTCTTGCACTTCCTTTATGCTCAAAGTTGTCTAGAAATGAGCCAGCTCCAGAATAAATGCTGGCTGTGAGGGTAGTTCTAGGTAGCATGCTGAAAACCACCATGTGCTGCCTCGAGATCACAGAGAAGCCTCTACAGTGTCTCTTGGTGGATACAGGCAGAGGACCAAGACTGACTTAAATGAACAGCATGCAATTAAACCATTAGATTTGATTCTTAATGTCAGTATCAGAGATAGCTGCATTTGGACATCAGGCCATTAAGGGAAGAAGATACAGGAAATATCCTAGAAATGGGATGTCTGTAGACTATCATTTTTAGCTAGACTGATAGCCCACTGACTGCAAAATCTCTGCCTGTCCATCACAAGGTTCAAACTGTCCTCTGAGCCTCCTTGTCAATTCACATAACTCCTGGTAATGGTCTCTTGGCAGCTTCACCATGGAAAGTAATAAGCCAACAATTACACAGTCTTGGACTTATTTCAGAAATACAAGTACCTGATCTAATTCAATAATGCATGATGCTAACAGTCCTTCTTGCAGATGTGATTATCCTGTTAATGATGTATTGTGGAGACCACAATCTGGCATATGACCTCATCCTTATCTGCAGCTGCAAAGCACTACTGGATTCAAGATTTAGGCTGCAAGTGGCCTCAATTCAAATATGTCCAGTGCTCTGAGGCTTTCAGTCCTAAACACCCCCTAAGTCCAGACATGACCTGTTGTCTGAGCCAAATTCTCACCTAGTGTAAGTAAGCAGGAAAGATGTACAATTTCCAAATGGCTGGGGTTCTTTTCTAATTTATTTTTTCTATCCACAGCTCTGAAACTAAAATAGTTCCAAATCTGCTAGTCCTAGAAGACTGACATGTTTCATTAGAAATTGTTGTTCGTTTAAGAATAGTGTCCTGTCAAATCTAAGTGTTTTACTTAGGTTGAATATACTCAGAACAATTTTTCTAACTCAAAACTCTCCTGAAATTTTCATTTCACTGCATCTTCCACCTCCTTGGCAACTATTCTGACTTCCTGTGCTTATTAGGGGAGTTATTTAGGAATACTGATATTCCCTATTCCCTATGCAAGGAAAAAAAAAGTTGTGAAGCTGAGCATAAAGCACCCATAACTAGCCAAAATTTGGTATGTAAGACACAGCACACTAGAAGAGTCATGACCCTGTTGTTCACACCCAGAGATGACCCTCTCAACTTTCTTGCTCTGCAGCTTTTTTCCAGGTCAAGATCAGATCTGTGTCCATTTCACAACTCCTGCACATGTGCTCCCACTGCATGACCCCTGGATAAATACCCCACATGTCATGGCTGAACCCTCGGCTTATTTCAGTGCAGTAATCTGTTTTCCTGCTGCATCCTACAGACCTAGAAACTTGTTTGTCTTCTCTTAGATCACAATGTGCAGATAAAAACATCCTCCCAGTTGTGGTTTTCTCTGCTCAGGTC
This sequence comes from Passer domesticus, assembly GCF_036417665.1. Taxonomy (NCBI): domain Eukaryota; kingdom Metazoa; phylum Chordata; class Aves; order Passeriformes; family Passeridae; genus Passer; species Passer domesticus. The sequence continues at coordinate 54,840,177 of NC_087480.1, forward strand.
TGAGGAGCACCTGTTATACATCACAAAAGCTTCTCATACCACTGGCAGCCTTTCCCTGCTTGGAAATGGCTCTCCATAAAAAAAACACCCTGGTCTAGGTTTCATACTGCCAGAAAACATGGATTTTTTTCCCCTAAGCACAATATTTGCCTTGTATTCCACTGACCTTCACTGACTGTCTTGTCTAACCGCGATCTTGGTACAATGGGGTTTTCTCCACATGTCTGTGGCTTCAGGGTGACGTTTCAGCCCATTAGGAGCTCCAAGTTGGTTACAGCAAAACCTCAGTCACCCCACATCTCAAATACCTACAGCACTCTGCTACTCTAAATGGGCTTGTGTTCCCTCAAGGTCAGCAAACAACACCGAGCATTGCCTCAGTTAGCCCAGACCTTGGCAGAGCAGCCTATTTATTGGTCCTAATCCACACAGCTGGAGTTCACAGGGATGGCAGCACCTGAGTTTACCTTTAGTAAAGGAAAATTTCTCCTTGAAAGTCAGCTGCCTGTATTTTTCCACCTTCAAGGAAATTCTGCCATGAGCTGCTCTCAACCTGCCTCTCTCTGCCTGAGGTTCCCTGAAGAAGCCCCCCCATAGCTTCTAATGCCTGTAAAATCCAAACAGGCATCAGAGGGGCAAATCTGAAAAGGAGGCCGCAATTAACCATTCAGTGCACAAGAGAAAAGGTGGGTCATCTTTTTCTCTCTTCAGAGAGACACTGGCCAATCCTCTGGAAAATGTGCCTCAGCTACCCAGCCAATATGGGTTTCTCTGCTGGAATAATAAATTGCGCTCCTCCATGACCTGTGATAAACAAGGGATTGGATATGTCAATTAATGGTCCTTTGAGCTGAATATAAAAACCTTCCCACACACAAAAAGACCTGTAATCAGAACTCCTCACACCTCCCAACATCCTTGCCAAGTGAGGAGTAGTAGAAATGTTTTAACGGCAAAACCTTTACTGCAAATTCCAGCTGATGTACATCTCATTCACCTGCATTCCCATCAGTTCCTTTTAGCACTGATTAATACAGTCCTGAACATCAGTCAGTGCCACAGCAAGTGCTTTCCCCAACATCTTCTCCTATTTATCTTGATTTCCTTAATTCCCCATTCTTCTCATCTCACTGTACATTTTATGTCTGGTCATCCAGATATTGTAGTTTCCCTTCTTTCTGTCAGGATGGATGTGCATCTAGAGCCAAACCAGTCCAGTTTAGCCTTTCAACCATTCAGGAGGAGCCATTTACTTGAAGGAAATTCCCATGATAATGCAAGAACCAACTCCTTTAGTGCTTTGATTTCCTTGCCTAAGCGAACCACAGTAAGATTTTCATACCCTCTCCTCTATCTATAATGGCATGTTTATTGTTCATGATGGGGAAGATAAATTGCCAGGACACACAGGGTTCTTCTGGGGGGTTTTCCAAGAATAAAAATCCAAATCCTCACCTAAATTACAATTAAATGAACAACAGCACTCTCTGGCTGTATTTCCAGGGCACAGCATGCACCAGGGACATGCTGCATCCATGGCTGGCTGGGGTCCCTGGAACAGGCTCAGCCTGTACACCAAATCAGCACATTGTGGATGAGCCATTTTCTGCCTTGTGCCTGAGCTGAACTTGTAAATCCACACCCATCCTTCCTAACCAGCAACAGCATCAGCCAAGAGAAAGCAGCCTTAACATTCACACTGGCTGTGGACATTGTCTGGAGGCTGGATGTGTTCCGTAAGGTCAGCCCAGACAGAAATACACTTACTTTTGAGCACTAGAGCAGCTGGCTTTGAGGACAATTCAAAAGCAGGACCTTGAGGAAAATGCCCCTAATTCAATAGCTGTAGCCTTCCCAAAATGTCTGTCTGTCCCCTGAAGGCAGATTGTCAGCCAGAGGATCCTGCATTTCTGTCCTCTTGCCAGCTCCCCAAGGAGGATCCATCCCTCCACAAGGAGTCTGTCTGCACAAAATCCCAGTGAACAAGGGGACAGCCTGTTCTGGCCGTCACTCGGAGCCGGCAGGGAAGCCCGGAGTCACCGCCGAGCCTTGTGTCAATAAGCACCGGCAGAAAGTGCTCTCTGTTTCTCTTTAGCACAATAAACTGTGCCTCCCCCTTCCCTCAGCTCCTTCCTCCGCATCCAGACGTGCACCACAGGGATGGACTCCTGCTCCCTCTCATCACCACCAATCCCTCCCCCATTTTCCTGTCTCCACTCCTGAGGAAGTGTCTCTTACAGACAAGGGCAGGAGGCAAGTAGTTTTGACTAATTTTGCATGGACTACAGATAACGGAGGTATGAAATTCCAGCAATGTCCCAGAGGGCAAGCAAAGGACCCCTTCAACTGCTGAAGTGGAAGAAGTTGTGCACCCTGTTTACAGACCCCAAAGCTAGCTAAAGAAATGGGGGAGGGACAACACATTACCCCAGAAATCCTGGTTTCACATCCAGGAAAACATCTGATAAAAATAGAATGAAAATGAAACATCTTAAGTCTAGGAGTAGGGATTTGTATAGTACTAGAAAGAAATCTGGTTTTAGACCAGGATGTGAAAGTATTTCATCACGGAGGAAGTAGCTGTGAGAAGAGATTGCAGAGCTGTCCCTTTGGCTTCCTCCTTGTCCTGCACTCTAGATACAACCTCCTTCCCTACTGGACTTCAAAACTGGATGAAAGCTGGGGATGAAGTTTGACAAAGCTGACATTTGCCTTGATCTCAAACCAAATGGAACTGGGATTTTCTTTTTTTGTGGCAAGCAAACAGCTTGTTAGCATGCAACAAATGGGGATATTCAAGGCTTTCCCAGCCAAAGTGACACAGTTGCTGTACTTTCACTATTCTTGGAGTCTAAGGCTACCTCTTAACACTGAATCACAAATCCTTGCTCTCCATGTGCTTTCTTCTCAAAGGGAAATAACAGGATGAGAAAGGGTCTTGATCCTTGGTCTTGAGTTTCCTTATACAAACCTGCAGGGTTGGTTTTTTTCCCCAGTACATTCAGCATGCCTAGGCCTCTTTGTGTCTTTCCCAAATGAAAGGCACCTTGCAGTACGATGCTGACCCCCAGGCTGAGGAGCTGTGCCAGCACTGAAGAAGAGATGAATAGGGAATTCCTGCTACTGTGGCCACATCCCAGCAGGAAGAGAGAGACTACGGCACCTGTGGCTTCCTGAGTAATCACTCCCTACATGACTCTTCTCCAGCCCACCAGTGAGGCATCCCAGCAGAGCCTCACCCTAGTCTGGTCAGGGCTGCTGGAACTCAGGCTGGCTCCACATAGTCTCTGCTGGACCATGACTCTTCCTCCCCAGCTCTGGGCTTGTCTGACCACCGTGGGCTCACAGGAGGTGACCCTGTGGTGGCCCTGGGAGCCAGGCTGCTCTCCCCACTGGGCATCTCTGTTGTTTGGTCACACAAGAAAACGCTTGCTGGTAGGACATGCCTTGATGGAGAGCTTTGGCTGATGGAGCTGCAACTTACCACTACTGAGGACAAGACCTTGCTCCTCACTACAAACCTGTGAGGCTCTTTAAAATGGTGACCCTTGTGGAAGCTACAGCCTTTCCCAGTGATCCCTGACAATCTATTCATAAGGGTTTTTTTACATGCCTCTATACACTATATATACCTTTTATACAATAGAATGTCTCCTGAATAAAATCGTATTTTGTAGCTGACCTCAGGTGTCAGACAGCTTGAGACCAGAAAGGAATAGTAAACTAAGGCTTCTACCTTCCTGTTTGGTGTCTTCCTTGAAGGATTTTTCAGTGAGCTACTGAAGCCTGTAACAAAAACAGACTTAAAAGAAAAAAAAAATCTGAAGTTTCTTCCAAGATTTGAATAATAAGCACACGAATAATTTAGTTCTCTAAAGCCAAGGGAGATCTAAAGTAAAACCTGAAATATCAAACATGGAAGCAAATGGTACTGGACAAGTAGGATAGGTAACACTAACAAATTGAGAAGAGCATTTTGCCAGTAAATATAAAATAAAAATAACATAATAAATATCAATGGAAACTAGAACATATATAAAGCTTAAATATTAAATTAGATTTTAGATAGGCTGTCCAAAATTTGCATTTGCTTTCTGAAGTGTAACCTTTTGACCACTGGAAGTTTTATAACATTCTACAGTAAGAAATAAAAGAAGATATTTTGATTTGTGGCACAGTGTCTGGAACTAAAATCTCAAGTAACAGCCCTGATCATTTACAGTGCATTTTTTTAAAATCCATGGATCACAAAGCATTTTAATGTTCCTAACTAACACCACGTGCATCAACACAGAGTAGCACAACTTGCCTCTGATGTAGGCGGTATTATTCCCATCAGACAGGTGAGTAAACAAAGTCACAAAGAATGAAGTGTTAGGGTCCGAAAGGAAGTCTGTGGCTGAGCTGGGAACAGAACTTGTCCCTTGATACCATCCTCTTCCTTAACCGCAGGGTAATCCTTCCCTGACCTATGCATGCAACAGTAGATCACAACTGGGATATTTTTTCCTATCCAAAACATGACAGTTTTCAATTCTTCCTCTTCTCCCACATCTGCCCATGATGGCAAGCCGAGCCCTTCCTTCAACAAGCAACTGTCTTGTACCATATGGTTAAAGCCTGACAAGGTGAAAAAGGAAACCAAGCACAACTGTCCCAAGGTTACGTGGCCTATTCAGGGCAGACAGCAACTGGATTTCTTCCCTCAGAATAATATGTCACCCACTGGCTTGCAGAGCAGTGACTGTCCCAAGACAGATGGATTTAGACAGTGCCTCACTACAACAGGAATCTTAATTTTCTATAATGGTATATAGCATGTTACAACATGCAAGGAAAAAATCCCTAATGCCTAATCCTAGTGAAGAAATGCCTTTCAAGCTTTCTGAAACCTTAGGAACAGCAGCATGAGGTGTCCTTCAGCCTATGTGTGACACCTCATTTTAGCTTCATCTCTGGAAAATTCAGGGAGCATCTGTGAAACTGATGGACATGGAAATGGAGCTCAAAGCCTTTGCACTGATGAAGTTCATAGTCTCTGTTTTCACTGCAGATTACTCAGAATACAAGACCCTATTGTTTCTGGCAGTTACTATGCATGTTTGTGATCCACAAATTGCTTTTCAGACCTTGAATTTTTCTTTCCCATTACTCTTACCTTCAAAGAAAGTGGATTCATGATAAGAAAAAATTATACATCAAATCTCCTGTCCTGCTTACCTGGCCAGAGGACAGCTTTTCAGTACAAAGCCTCTCTGGAGCCTACCTGCTTCCTCTCAGCCTTTCCCAACCAGCAGCAGTGCAGCCTTGACAACACCAGGAAGGGGATGCCCACACCAGGCTGCCATGGTCAGAATGAGGGATGGGAGGATGGAGGCTTTCAACCCTTCAGGACAGCCCTGCCTTCACCCAGCTGTACTACACACAAGCTGATTCTCGAGCTGAGCCAAGTCATCACTGGCAGATAGAGGGTAGTGGATTTATAAGGATAAGTGATTTGATCCGTTACAACAAACCTTTATGTTCTTTGGCAAATCTTGTGAGAAGACTTCTTTAAAAAAAAAATTGAAATAAATGCGGGTATTAAAAAACAAACCCCAGTAAATTGTACTTAGGAGCAATTCTCAGCTAGGAAGCTCACTCATCCCTCAGATTACTGGGAGATTTAAGAAAGTGAAACAGTTGTTATCACTTGGTCTGTGGGATTTTGTTGGCTTTTGCAGGCTGATTGCTGTGTTTAAGGTAGAGCTGTTGTGTCAGACTCCCCGTGGGCCAAGAACAATATATTCCAATTATTGACGTCCCAAATGTGTCTTTTTTGAGGGACAGGATATTTTGACAAGTTTCAAATACAGAAGAGGCATGGTACCTTCAAGAGCTTAGCAAATATGGCAGGCACAGTGCAGCAGAGGCACTTGGGTGGAAGTGGTTTGAAGATGTGATCTTGTCCACAATCTCCCCACAGAGAGGGGATATAATTACCATCCATCACCATTCAGAGTGTCCTTCAGTAAACAAAATCTGGAGGGGCTGAAGTGACTTGCTCTGGGTCACTCAGCACACCAAGGACAATGAAAAACCACTGCTGAAAAGCTGAAGCCCCAACTAGCACTTGTTCCAAGCCAACTCATACCTCCATCTAAGACAAGACATCCAAGAAGGATTCTCAGATTCTTGGAAGCAGATACATTCTGAGTTGTCTTACAGGATAATCAGCCGATCTTGTAGCTGTAACTCATTAGGTTTTGTATAGTCTCCACCTCATTGGAAGTTTTCTTTCCAAACTAGAGTATTATTCCTAATGGTTGCAGAAATCAGCTGTGATAACAAAACAACTTCTAACTTTGTCCCCTTTTAGAAGCTACACTCCAAGACCTAGTTGGCCTAAATAGGTTCCTTACAACCACTGCTCTTCATTGCTTAACAGCTGGCAGTGACCTTTCTTCTTAGCACAAAATAATGAAGAAAACAAACTCCAGCCCCAAATTCATCCCAGTAATGCCCAGAAGCTCTTAAAATACATCTCAGAACACGAAGCCAAGCCAAATATTGGGCTCCCCATCCCAGACATGCTTTTAAATTGTACAGAACAAAAGCCTTTAATTTATATTTGAGTTTAAAATTCTAAGAGCAACAATAAATTAGGCAAATAAACCTGTTGCCCAGGATCAAAAAAACTCTGAGAGTGCCTAACTGGGAACATGACCAGCAGTTAATCTTCTAATGATCAGTGGAAAATAGACCACTGAAATACCCCCTGCTCAGAAGAAGTTTTCTTTAGTTTCTTTCCTTCTACCATTTTTTTCCTAGCCAAATCACTTACTGAGAGCCTCGTTTTCTCATGGTGTGAGGTCAGTGCAGCTCTGCTCCTCACACTGAGCTACCTCTGTGGAGGAGTCATGCTCCAAACTCCACTCAGAGGAGGCTCTGCATGAGCTGCCTGCCCCTTGGAAAGCCCTAGCCGAGCACGAATCCCAGCTGTGCTCACACGCGGCAGGAGGAAAACAAAGAAACAGATAAATAACTCCTTTCGTAGAGCTTTATTTTTCTGCTTTCCCTCTGCATGTGTGTTTCTGTGTGTACATATGCAATCAAGCTGTGACTGTTAGCGACTGACTTCTGAATTTCCTGTCACCCAAAGCTGAAACCTGGCACAGCCTGACTTACCTTAGGGATAGGAAACCAGGAATGCTGACAGAACCTGCACATTTGAAGCAACCCATCTAGGGTTGCCACAAATCTACCATGTAGACTATTGCTAAAATACATCAGGAGCAAACCTCGAGTCAGGATTATACTTCTACTCACACTCCCGTGATGATCTAACATCTTAAAAGTAGCTGCCACTCTGATACGGACAGCCAGTAACTGAAATGCTGAGAAGCACCTGCCCAGTGCCACAGCAGCTTTGTTTCCCAAGGGTAAGTTATCAGAAAAAGCATGGTAAGAAAAGCAGAGGAAAAGACAATATTGACCTAAAAGCAAGTAGGTTTCCCATGAAAAGAACTGGAGTAACTGTAACTGCATTTCAATGTTCAGATGCTGCTCTGAGATTGTTTCAGATGCTAAAAGGTCACCAATGAGAGGACACCCAAGAACAGCAATATTCCCCAGCCTATATAAGGGCTTAGTGGAAACACTGTTCAAACACATGCAAACAATATCTGTCATTCACTGTTGGTCTTTCTATCCCTTTTTAGGAATGGCTCACTAAGCAGACTGAAGGTGCTGCCCATGTGACTGCTTACCAATTACAATTACACACCACTAATAACATTCCCTGAATGAGCTCTAATGCTGTAGATTATACATAGGAGTTTATACCTGCACTTGAGAAGACACACAGAAATATGTGGCATTGTAAACTCTTTGCCCCTGATGTGACATGGACAAGGTGGGGCTAAGAGCATGCAACCCACAATGAGAACACACAAATTACTGTCCTGAAAACATCAGCTATGGCTGTCCATTTTGAAGAGAAGTATTCTGTTTCCTTCACAACCTCTGTCCTGCCCCATTCGGAAGCTCCACATCAAACAGAGTGGGTTTCAATGCATTTCTCCCCAATGGCATAGATAAAAAGCATCATCATTAGAAAATGATAGTTCATGTGCTTCACGAATGTCTCTCTCTCTGTCAGGACTTGGTGGAACAGGACATGTCAAAGGTCAACCAGTCAAGTGCAGGGAAGACAAAATCATCATCCTGCAGTGTTGGCTATTCTCTGCTTCAGGTCTGTAGTGAGCAGTGGGCAGTATCTAAATCAGGGCATCCCTGCAGGAGCTCCAAGCAGTGACAGGGACCCTCACAAGGACCCAGGTAGCTGCAGATCACAGAAATTACACTTTCTGCTCAACTAGAGAATTGGTCTTTGCTGTCCCAAAACCCAGTGTAAAGCCCTAAGAACAACACCATTCTTTCCCCCCGATGTGCCTGCTTTCTAGCTAGCTGGAAAGAAGGGGATTTTTGTCCTGCACAACTCCAAGAAGCCCCTCGGAGCCCTTGCTCCAGCTTCCCCATGTGTAGTCAATGTACTCAAGCCTTGCAGGTCGGCTCCTGAGTTTGGCCCTTCATGAATAGATCACTATGCTGGCTGCTCCCAGACGTACACAGCCAGTTGTATGTGGTGGAGAATCATAAGCAAGGGCAGGAATGCTTATTTGGCAGCCTTTCCCAGCCTCTGAGCGTCTACTGACTTCTTTTTTTCTTTCTTTCTTTTTTTTTATGTCTCTGTCACCTAATTTTTAAGCTGGGTTTTGATCTTCTCTGCCAACATAAATCAGAGAGAGAGTCACTCCAGACTGACATCAAGTGGGCATGTGCAAGATTCAGAGTGCTGTGTCCAACCATCTGCACATCTTGCAGCAGATGGGAGCTGGGATAAGTGACCACACATTTCAACCTGCTGCCTCACCCCTTGGGATCAGCTGGGGGCTGCTCCCTGTCTGTTAAGTCAGCAGCCAGGTGAGAGAAGACAGGTCACTGGTGAAGAAAAGAAACAACTAAGAAGCTCTGCTATTTATATACAACCTGCATGCTTTCACCCATTCTTTCCATATATATATATATATATATATATATATAATCTTGCTTCTGCAATTAAAACACATTACTTAAGGAGAATATAATATTTCATGCTGAAGAGTAAATTGGAAAGCTGTGGTTTTCATTTACATGAGTTAAACCCACAAGGGACAGCTGGAATGGCAGTTACAATTAGGCTACCCATTAGGATGCATTAGATGACATTAACCCAAGACCTCTCAGGTCCACCACAAAGCCGTCAGGCTGAAGGCAGTTTAAGAGTAACCTAGAGCTTTCTGGTGACACTCATGTTCAATGCAAACATTGGAAGGGAGTTATTTTCCCTCTCCGTGACATGGCACATGGTCAGTGTTGCTGCTTCCAGACTACAGGGGCTTGGCACTTCTTTTAAAGCCTTTATAAGGCTGAAATCAAATGCTGCAACAACTCTTTCACTTCAACAGAAAAGTATTCCAGAAATGCTATGCAAAATGCACCAGCAAGCATAGCCAGACAAGGGTGTAACCAATCAGACTCCATTCCCAAATACTGCTTATTCATCCTTCCCATGCGTGGTTGTTAAGATTGGAAATTATCCATCTTCCTGGTAAAGAAAGAAATAAAAATATACTGAGGCATCAAGCCACTGAAGTGCCAAACAAGCACTACTGCTTTTGCAGTATCTACCATGGCTGCTTATCTAGGCTGTGATTTTTCTCCTGGGATCCAGCTTCATGAGTTGTCAAAGACAGACCATGAAACTCCATTCAAGTATTAAAAGACTCATAGGAAACTTGAAATGAACTTAAACGGCAGAGTGCCTGTAACTCGGAGTACCTCCTGAGATTTCACTCACATAATAACTGAATTATTAACTAAAGAAAGAGTAGCGTGTGGAAAAATGAAGCCACTTGCTTGTATGTGGCTAGAGTTCTACTGGGATTAGGAAGATATTTAAAAATACCAACTTTTTTCCAAATGTCTCCTTAGTTATGAGAGGAGACTTGCCAATTGGAGATCATGAATGCTTTAAGGGAAAACAATCACCCACAACTAGATGCACTGCTGAGACATGTTTGAAGTCCCAGAGACCTGACCCAGTCTCACTTGCATCACACTACCTGATCCTCTTGAAATCACCAGCAAGCTCCTGTTTGTAAAGCTGCAGAAAATCAGTCATAGCTTTTCACAAAAATGCTGAGTTGTCCATGTCAAGAAAATTATAGAAAGTCAGACTATGAGCAGGAGGGGGAGAGGGTCAGAAAAAGAGAGCATTGTTTATGGAACATGAAAAGCTCCAGCGACACAATATATGGAATTCGGAGGGAAACAGGCCCTCCTTTCTTTCTGTACAATTCAAATAATTCCAATGGCAGACTGGATATTCCCCAAAACGAGTTAAAAAAGCACAGGGCTGTCAAAGCAATTTAGAAAGGGAAAGCTGAAGTAAACATGGTGACTTTTTTTTAAGCCTTAATGTTTGGAAGACCTGAATGTTACCCTACCTAATGTATGCTTTCCATAGAATAGAAAGAAGTAATAGCTGGATACGCAGCCCAGTGCAAGGAGACTGCTTGGGCATTTACAGAAAATGTGTGAGAGTATCCGTAGAAAAAATCTCAGCTCAAGCATGACAACACACACACCTAACTCTAACCCTATCTAGGTGGTTCTAGATTCTGATTACGGAAAAAAAAATCTTTATGAAGTCCTATTCCTGACTTGGAGTTGTTGTCTTCAGTAGTGAGACTCCTACTCAACCAGGATATTTTAAAAATCAGCAAAGCAGACAAACAGTTTTTATTGCTTTCATGCTTCTGCATTCATGAAAATGGGGATTTATCATTAAAAGTCATATTTTCCATAACTCTATTCTTCTTGCTACTGCTTTACCTCTTTATTCCTGCTCCAAGTAGGAACTAACCCCTGAATCTGAGGGATTCTTTGGACCTTCTAATTTTTAGCAAAGCCTTGTGCAAAGCATACGTAGGACACTATTCTCCTTTGCTATGGAAAGATGGTTTCTAGCGTTTTTCATTATTTGGTTTTCACTGAGAAAAGGAGAGGTAACACTATTTCCACCTACCTATAATTTTTATTTATATGTATATACATGAAATTGTGATTACATTATGGTGAGTATAATCTTGAATAATTGGATCTAAACACATAAGATTAATGCAATCACAAGACCTCTATTCAGGTGGGTCTAGAGCAATTATACCCAGTAAAACTGCTTGGTTTATATATAAACTTTATTTCTCTAAAGGCTTCTGTTCTTTAAAATATCATTTTCACAGAGTTTGTATCAAACACAAGAAAGGCTGCACACTTTGCTAATTCTGAGAGAGAGTGAATTCTAGGTCTTGCTCACTCACCATTAGAAAGACTTACTGCCTGGTGAGCAATCTCACCAGGATTCAACTTGTTTAAATTTCTACATTAATGGATGACCTGAAACCGAAAAACGTCAGTCTGTCTTTCTCTTGCGCAAAGCTTATCATCTAACCCACTCTGGACTGGTGTGTTTGAAGGAATGGGGTTTGCTTTGTTACTTTTCTGAACTGACTAGTGTGGTTTTGACTGAGAAGCTAAGAATCCCAACAACAAACTGCATCAATGTAGTCTGAACTGCCTGCTGTACTTCTTACAGAATGGGAGTATAAACTAGAGTATGGGAATCTAGGAACTAACCAACAATTCCTTTCATCTTGGAATAGAAAATTTCCTTCGATAGTTTTAATTATATTCAGGCAGACAACATGTTGCTGTTGGGTTTGGGGGTAATTCCACTTTAGAACAGATTTGCTTAATTGTTTCCATCAGAGGAGAACTTAAAAATATTTCTAGCTTTTAATTAGCAGGTTGGCAGCCTCACTCTTAACTCTTTCTCAAATAACTCGGGATGTTGAGGCTTAGAATAAATTAATTTGACATGAGCACAATGCGCTCTGTAGAGCTCCTGACAGCCACGAGGTGTCTCTAGGAACTGTCCCAGAAGGGGTGTGAATCCTGGTTAACCACAAGACAAAACCTGAAATTCATTCTCTGCAGAAGCCTGTTTTTCGTCTGCAGTTGTAAAAACTTTCTTTAATAAATGACTCCTAAAAGAGAGAGCATGATCTTGTCTATCAAATAACTGCACAGTACTAGCACCAGAGAAAATACATTTACAGAGTTGAAGAATGGTAAAACAAGGGTCTACATCTGGAAGCAGTAAAGGAAAACCTTAAATATGTTAGGAAAAAGTTCCAACAGTGGAAGTCACTTAGACAAAGGAATACGTTGCTAGTTGAGAATGCATGAGGCAACACTAGAAAGAGGTGCTTCAGAGATGAATTTTGAATTTTATCATAACAACACTATTTGGCTGTGTCATCAAGAGCATTAAAACCCATGCTCATTCTCAGAACTTGAAATCTCATAATCCAAAACCTACATCTGCATTCGAGCAGCAGGAAAGCACACAGCAAATGCTCTCTGCACAGAGCAAGTCGTCAGGACCTAGAATACTGCTGAATTAGAGGAAACAGAGCCTTTGTCAGGGAGAGGTCATTGTCCTGATAGTCACTGTGTCCAAGGAATTAGCCAACATGGACTTTACTGACTGAATCTCTTAAACATTACTCTGCACTGACCAGTCAAACAGAAATAGGCATAATAGAATGGGAATGGATACAGAAATTGTTTAGAACAAAACACCAAAGCCAAACAAGAATTGCAAGCAGGAGGTTAAACTTTTGACTCGAAAGCTGAACTAGGCAGCTCCTCAGGAGATCCTTAGTGAAAGAAAGAGGACATTTCTTAGGAGAAAAGAAAAAGATGAAGCCTCAAAATCTAAACCATGACCACCTCTTCTGACTGTCTCGTCAAGTGAAAAGGTAAGTTGGTTGTCTGGTGAGGTTTGAGCTACAAAGAATGAAGTCTTGGAGCTGCAAGAGATGTAAACCCAGTATTTATATGACAGCTTATGTGGCCTCCGTGTATGTGATTTTTATTTCTATATGAACTTCAAGATAAGACAATCCAAGAGAGATCTCCTTGATGAAATGCTGAGGTGAAACTGCCATGTCCTGCCTCCCATGTCATTCAACTGTACTTCAAGAACTTCAATGACCATGCACAGCATGACATTACTGATATGAGCAAAGACCTGACCTGCTGCAAATCAGGTGTAATTACACATTAAGTAAGCTATTACTCTCCTGACATCTCTAAAGAATTTTTTATATTCCAGTCAGGCATCCTGGAGCTGTTAGAGAGCTCTCACCAAGGAGGCACAGGAGGACTTTCTTCTCCCTTGGCAAGTATATCCAAAGCTGCTACAAGATTTATATTTCTGTTGCTATCTACAGTTCAGTGAGGAAAAACAATAATATCTCAATAAACAGTTACAAATTCAGCCTTTTCTGTTATTAATGTGTTGTTACGCACCAACAGCGCAAAAATTTCCAATTGGGTCACTCACCAGATTGTTCTTTTACTGATGAGACTGATGGGTTTTCCTAGCTTCTCTTTAAATTTGAAATTAAGACATTTCAAGGAATGTTTCTTTCCTCAAATACAAAAAAAAAAAAATTACATGAGCACTGTTTCTGTTTAAAAAAAAAAGGCATTTTCCAAAAATATATAGCTCTAATATCTTGCACACAGAGAACTGAAACACAAAAGGCTACGTCAGGATTGTCTCTGAGAGCTCAGAAAACTCCTGCCTCCTCCTAATAGAGCTCTCCTGATAAGCTCGGGATAGTGCACGTAGAGCTCATGGAGTCCAGCTGGCGTAGAATGCTTCATGGATCATGGACAGGTATATCCCACATACGGAGAATGAGCACAAGAAATAGTGAGGGGCTGCAGCTATTTCAGAGCCTCATATACCCACCAAAGCTTTGTCTCATCCCACAGAATCTTCAGACACTTCAAGTTTATTCTCCCTGGACTCTGCGTACTTCAGGCTGCATCCAGTTGCTGCTGAAGGGGCTGTGCAGTGTGTACTGCACACCAGGCAGAGCAGCCACAGGAGGTGACAGGAGTCTGGCACAATTGTCCCTGTTTTCCATTCCCTCTGCCCTGCAGTGTTGTCCCTTGCACCGCACCCCTACTTGAGAACTGCCACTTGAGCTGGCTGCTCTCCACTGCAGCAGATCCCAGTGGTAATGGTCCCATTGTGCCGTGGATGGTTGGAGGCACCATGGGATGAGAGACACCAGCACTGTGGAAGGCACAGCCCAAAAGGAACCTCAGTGGGACTCACTGGCCACACCAAATGCCAGCCTCTGCCTAGTGCAGAAGGCTCCCAAGAAAGGACTAAAGTTTGAGCAAACACAACGGCACCTCTTATATTTGGACAAGCTGAGGTAGCCCAAGTCAGCCTAAAACACCTCATTCACTTCAGTCCTCTGTTTTAGACTTGGGCAACCCTTTGCTCTTCACAGACTCCTTAGAAAGCATCATGAGTTACACATCAAATGCACAAGGCACATGGGGGTCAACATTACTGTCTTCTCTCAAACCAGGGGTCCTATTCAGGGCTGCCTGCTGGATGAACCTGGTCACTTATATTACAAGAGTAATATAAGCTCTTGTGAAAAGGAGGAGAACTGGACAAAGACAACCAAGGACATACTCTTCCATTGATCCCAAATGTGGTGGGGAATTCAGAGGGCTTCAGACAGGAGGAAAGGTGCATTTGATGAAATAAAAACAGTATTTTTACTGTTTTGATAAGCACGATGGATGATAAAAGATCTTGGAAAGCATTAACTCTACTTCACACTGGAGTGCTGTTAAAACCAGCATGGCAAGAGACTATAACCCTGTAAACATATGTTGTGTATTAGATTTTGATCTGGCAGCTTGCCTTAATTTTGTTTTTTTAAGACTGCAGCTAGTTCCAAATACACTTCCATGTTTGTGTTCCAGCAAATGAGCAAAAGGCAGAATGCTTGAGCGACAGCGACAAAAGAATACACTGGACTATTAAGTTCATTTTTAAAAAAAAAAGGCTCCATTAGTATTAGAGGCACATTAGAAAGAGGATGACAAAAATATCAGCAAGTTCTTTTTTCTATCCCTTTCTCCAAGCTTTTTGTTTTTTTTTTCTGGTGTACACTTCACAGCTGCTGAGAACTGTAACGATTTTAGTCTCTTCTGTCTGAACTATCACTATGGACAGAAGTGACAAAAGGACACCTTTCCAGACAATTTTGTGACTCCCAACTCAACACCAGAAAAGCATCCTCTGAATAGAAATTAGCCTGGGTCCCTGTAGGTGCAGACGAAGAAATTCTTCCGAGAGGCATTTCAGTCTGCTCTGGAGAGTTCCAGCTCATATAAACAAACACTGTTACAAGAGGCAAAGTTGATATGGATTTATGCAAGGAATGCATAAACTGAATAAGCAATTTGATAATTAATGGAGTTGACAGGCACTTTCGAATAGTACTCAAGTATGTGCAGACTGAATGGTTTCATATACAAGCTGAACCAAAGACAGTATTAATTTTTAACCCATTTTATACCTAATCACTCAGATGAAGGAAACACACGCATTTTTTTCCTCTAGGGTATTAGTTTTGACCTCCCAAAGCATGACTATTGGGACATAAATCCTTTGCACTTAGTAGTATTGCACACAACAGACCCGTAGATGTCATGTACAAGATGATTTTTTTCTTAAAGACTGTTTGAAGAATGAACTTTCCGGATATTGATTACTTCTTTTATGTCCCACAGCTTAAATGCAGCAGTTTTACTCTTAACAAAGAGCTGAGAGCTTAGTTGCATGAGTTCAGGGAATTTCTGAAGAGCCCCTCATGACTAAAAGAAAATTTCTTTTATTACTGGCTTCCCAGCAAGCCAAACCACTGCTCCTACAAGCCCAGCTGCAGAAACTAAAGATGCTTAGTAAAGTCTCAAGCAAAGCACTGTCCCACCTGGCAGGAGATGATGATAATTTATTGTGCATGGAAGACATTGTGACATTTTGAACTGCACAGGGAGAATGGAGCAGTAATATAACTGCTCCCACACAGGAATGAGATACTCAATGTTTTCTCAGTCTGGAAGAAGTTCAGGGATGATGCCTTGATCTGTTTCACAACTTCACCCCTCTCAGGATCAGGAAGAAAGCTTCTAATACATTTGGTTTATGTTCTCATACCCTAGACAACAGAATGATCTTCTAAAGGTTGTATCCACAGAAAGCACCAATGGAAAGAGGATTTGGTCAGTCCTTCCTTACCCCACACTCTCCTTTTCCTTTAGTGACAAAATCAAAAGGAGGATGTGGTGGTTTCAGTTGAAAACTGGGCAGAAAGACAACCAAGACAACCACTTTCTAGGGCCTCCATAAAGGCATTGAAAGATCAGAAGGGACTACTTGGAAACACATTGTCTCTAGTCATTGAAGCTGTAGGTAATTGGAAAATACCTATTGAATGACCCCAGTTGTCCGCCAAAAGGTACATGAACTGTCAAATGGAGTTAGATTTGAGGTGCTTCAGGCCCATTATTCTGTCCAGCTCAACAGCAGACACCTAGGAAAGCATATATTAAATATACCCTCTATTAAAAGCCTTGTAGATGGGGCAGAATTCTGGCAGCCTGCTGGGAACCCAGCAGCAAGTCAACTTGCTACAACTGCTCAAACATCAAATGGCACAGTGCTGCCTGCTAAGTGCCCCCCACTCCAACTCCGGCTGCAGCTGCCTTTGAAGAAAGGTGCAATGCCTTCTGCATAGATGTACATGCCGAATAAAGTCTTTTAAAGCATGTGAGAAAGAAAACTGTCATCAAAATGTACCGAGCAATTACGGGTTGAAGGTTGAACTATTATTGCTTCATGCCCTCCCATTCCCCTCCCCTCCAGGGCGGGAAGAAAGGGGGAGGATTATTCATTTGTATTCAGGCACTTCATTAATGTTTATAAGAGAATCCAAACACGCAAGCAAAACAAGGACGAAACACTCGCGCCAGACGTGTGATGCGATAAATGTCACTGGAGCAAATATTTAGATCTGTTTACAGAGAGGCCTATTAAGTCCTTTTTGAAAAGCTGTGCAGTGTTGTGGCTTGGTTTCTGCCTAGCAGCTCCAGCGTAAACACATGGAAGATGGCTAAGTCTCTCTCTCTCATTTTGTTATGACATTTGGAAACCTAAGGAGGTTGGGAGAAGCCAACTGGCTGCCCTACTGCAATGTCTAGCTAGAGGGTCTGCCTGTTGAATGATGGCAGGACATGCAAAGTGGAACTGCTGAGTTGTCCAGCTTGTGCCAAAATCAGTGGATTTTCAACACAACAATCCCTCAACAAAGGTTGTTGCAACACACAAGCCCTTGGTTCACTGCTAATGATGCAAGTCTATGCTCTCTGCCATTTTTCAAGACCATTTGCATTTGAGAAAATCAATTCCTTTAGGGGCTAAAATAGCAAAGAGGGGTGGAGCCACTCTCTTCACCAGGGATGAAGATGTGCCCCATAGTCCCTTGACCAAAGAGTTATAGGTTCTGGAGTTCACATCAGCCTGGATTTCTCCAGATGTCCCCTTCACATCACCATCTCATCAACTCTAGCCCCTCCACGTACAAATACTTATTTTTCTAAGAGTACTAAATAAGTTGAAAGGTGTAAGAGAAATTTATAGATGGAAAAATTATTGTCTTAGCCCCAGATGCAGTAATGTAATTGTGCCTCTGAAGTGATGCCTCAGTTTCCAACACGTAAGGGCTACAGGTATAAAATTGTCTGTGTTATGTTTACAAGGACTCAGGGTTCTTTATCCACATGCCCTTGCTTCCCTTCTGTTTGGAAGGAATGGTGCTCAGGCCACACAGATGTACAGGACTCTGCAGAATGACCTCAAGTGGTACTGGCTGAATCGAAACACTTTCAGTTTTCCTTCTGACATAGTGAGTTTAGTTCACTTTTTTTTCATGGCATCAAAAAATCAACATGAAATCACAAGTAACTGTACTCAGTCTGGTTTTTAAGCCTATCAAAATCACAAATAAATTAGAAGAATATTGATTAACATTTCTTTCCTCCCTCATTCTCTTAATAAATTATTTGTCTACATGAAACTCCTTTCTGCATAAACCAGCAGGAAAGACACCTTGCCTGGTTTCAAGAGATACAGTTTTGGGTTCCCAGTACAAGAACTGCCAACTAGTTTGATTTGATTTAGTGGGAACTACACTGAGCTTTGCCTAAGAGAACAGAGGAACAGGTGCCAAGTCTTTTGGGATTCTCCCATAGTTATATCCCAAGCTTTACCCTCAGGTCTAAGCACTCTTGGGAAAACACACCTCTTCCTTCGCTGACTGATAATGATGGATTATTGATGTGACACTTGCTAAACTTCTTGTTCTCTTAAAAAGTGTAAGAAAGTTGTGATACTTCATGTTTTAGAAGAACAGAAAAATTCATGCGACCACTCAGCTGAACAATAAATAAACATTGGTTGTCCCTACTGTGTAACAGGGATTAATCTTTTCAGACTTAAGCATCCAACAGAATTTTTTTTACTGCTGAAGTTTTTCTTTCTAATTAGTGTCCCTGATTAATTCTTGCAGAAAATGTGCGACAGCTTAGTGGCTTGGTCTCAAACCGTGGTCCCTTCCATAATGCTACATTCAGCTGTTGTTCTCTGCTTTTGCTCTGTTATACTGTTCTTAATACACCAGACTCATCAGGAGTGCCAGGCCTCAAAACATTGTCAGTAGTATGCCAAACATCCACAGGGAAAAGAGAGGAATCCTTTCCCCTACTCTTGTTCAGCTCTACCTCCTGCTTTGGAGCTAACCCTTGGGTTATTTACGTTGTGTGACCTTGAGATAAATGGCATTTGGCAGGCCGCTGGATGACTTTGTGTTTCAAATCAAACATTCTCAGTTTCTCCCACACTGACAATGGGAATAATTCCTGAATGCTTTTTCTGGGGTGGTTCTTCCCATCTCACTGCTTGCCATGGAGCTCTTTGGTAGCTATGTCAGGGTTGGTGAACTTTAGCTTTACTTTCTTGTTAGACTCAAGTACCAAATGGTGTGTGTGGTTTTCTTCTGTGGTTTGGTGTGTGTGTGTCTATGTATTTTCTCTTTGTCCCAGAGTGTCTGCACTGCTGGGATTAGAGCTACAATTGTTCTATATATATAGCAAAGATCCCTTGAATGATCTGCCAAAGGCTTTATCTGTGAACAATCTTTGTCTGTACTTGCTTTGCCGTTAACCAGTTTTGACTGTACTCCATAATGGCTGGAGTTGCTTTGCTTTAACTGATATGTATCAAAGAGAACTGCTAAAATTAACTGCTCATGAACTGTGTCCAGGATGTTAGATTAACTCATGTGGAATCCTTCAGTGAACAAACTGATTTATGATGTGTTATGACATTGTTATTTGATGTGTTGCACAACAACTCAATTTTAAAAAATGAAGAGTACTCCATTAATAAGAGATAAATCTTTCCAGTGTAATTCAAATGAATCTGCAACAACTTTAGAGAGAGTGTGATAAGGGATCTTGTGTGGGTTCAGTGATTGTGTTTTGCATTCTTAGGAATATCTTCCACTGAGATCTCTTTGTCAGTAATGACAAAACCCATCCAAAATATGCCAAAATACAACACCTTTTGGGAGATTTTAGCTCTTTGTACTTCCTAAAATACAAAAGGATACTACTACAAGTGATTCCCAACAACTAATACTTCCAGCTTTGAGAACGTACAAGTGCATCAGTGATGCTTGCTTACCACTTCAGAGCCATAATATGCTGCAGTCCCTACAGGGTGCATCCATTCCAAGCATATCCAGCCACAGTTAACACACAGCAAGTGCTCAGAGCAGTCAGTTTCATTTTCAGGAAAAAAGCCCATCTTTATACATTTAGATATAAATTGAGTATGTTTTTAAAGCAAGCACTATTTCATTACTGGAACATGAACCAGTGCAAATGCTGACCTTAAATTACAAAGTTCCTAGAGTGTGTTTCAGATGACTACATGTTAAAGGCTCAGATATCTCTAGATACCCAGCTTCAACAAAAATTCCTTTGAAAGCGAGCTTGAGTTATACACTGTACAGTATGTCTCATTTCACAGCCAAGCCACTCAAGTTAATGAAGAAAATCCTCTCTGGCCTCACACAATTAGCTGGGTAAAAATCCAGTGTCAGTCTACAGGCAGGGACAAGCTGATCCATAAAGCTGGACAGTGTTTCATGCCTGCAAAGGCCTGTTGCCTTGAGCCTCTCAACTTCAACCTGGTCTCATGGACTGAGGAGGTATTTTCTCATTGGTATTCTAGTACTGGAAAGGTGAAATGCTGAAGGAGCTGAACTGCATTCCAGCTGTTTGAAGGGTAAGCCACTTAAAAATTGATTTGTAACTTTGTATTAGAAAACTTGACTTTGCTCACTTCTGGGTGTTAGTGAGTTATCTGCTCCAACAGGCAGACAATGAGTTTTTTTGAGAAAGTTATTTCTAGCTTTTTCCTGTCTTAATCAGGAAATTCATTATTAAAAAGAAGGGCTTTTCGTATCATTAACTCTTATGAAAACAACATTTAAGGCCCTTTTTGCACGCTTGCACCTCCCCTGCCTCTGTGATATCCCAAAAATAAAGAATTACCTCAGCTTGAAAGCAAACTACAAGTTAGCATCCCATTTGACTCCCAGTATGTCAGGACCAGTTCCTCTCATAGTGTAGGGCTTAGCATTTTCACAATTAATAGTGCTGTGATGATTTCTGATTTAGTGTGTTTTAGAATCAACAAGACACATTGGGACGTCCCATCACACTTTCTTCTGGCATAACATTTATCTCAGCGATCATTTCTAAAACTGTAAATCAATCACATGCCAGGAATACAAAGACCTTCAAAAATTCAGGCATGTTTCTCAAATCACCCTTTTGCCCTCTCCCTCTCTGCTGACTCTGCAAACTCCTGCACTGTGAGTATTTGGTCTCACATTTAAATAAATATACTCCATCGCTATTATGCTGTCACCTGTAATAGGAAAAGGCTGCAAGAAATCAAAGGAGAGCTAAATTTGTGCAGTGGCAGAAAGCGTACAGAGAATAATCAGTCTTCATTGTGATTGTTAACAAAAGTGAGGGAGCCTAATGGAGACCTTGGATTTAGTACAGTCTCTAAAATATTGAGGGGATACTTTCAAGACACAGAACCGCGTACTTGAAAGAAATACTTTTCCTGTGTTCCTCATAACTTGACTTTTATTAAAATGGAAAGAGGTTAGAAAATAACGGTAAGATTTGTTTCCTTTTTCTCATTCCTTGGCTCACTAAGGAAGTCTGATGAATATTGCTTTGCTCTATGAAGGCAGCTTCTTCTCTGTTTTATGTATTGGAGATATCTGTGTCTCCCAACAAATGCCCCAATGGAAGAGTTAGGGTAGCAGCAGCAAGTAAGTTCAATTAAATCTGGGAAAAATATAAAGCATTTATTGCTATTTCCTTAATTATGTTGATACAGCGAACAGTTAACTGCCTATGACTGAATTCCTATCTTTTTGCCCCATCTTAGCTAACTCCCATTTTGCAGGCATACCTAAGCATAAAGAACCTCTGGACTGGAATTCATGTGGAAGGCTCCATAACTTCCACACTAACTGAGCCTAGTAAAAGAAGACATCAGATTTGTTTCTTTTTCTTTTTTTACAATCCTTTCTCTGTGCACTACTAGGAGTTTCTGGGGGTGGTTCCATGTTTTCCCTGGCTTCAAGGGACTCTGGAATGGGTACAACACACAGGATTCAGTCTGTCTCTTCAAATACTACTACCCACTGGCATGGGCTGCAAAATCCTGTTTTTGAGGAAGTCAGGAATAAAACTCACTTTTGATATCTTCAAGACTATTCAACCCCTCAGCATTGTTGCAGTGCCTGGACAGAGGTGATCACCAGTGGTCCACTGATGATAAATCTAATTACAATATTTCAGGGATGATGATTTCTTCAGGCCTATGGGAGTCTATGCATGATGAGAAATGGGGTGTTCAGGACTATGCTAAATGGCCCTCAGAGTGGAAAATCTTGAGTCTTTGATCTCATTCAAACTAAAAATACTTTTTCTAATGAGCCTCCTGAAGCCATACAACATCCATTTCAAAATGCTGAGCACATGGTTTTAATTTGAAGTTTTTACCAACTTTCATTTATATTGTGCTAGAAGTCCTGAAATGACTTGCACCAGAAGCTCTAAAATATTGGAAATCTAAATGTGAATGACTGGTGTTGGAAAAACTAGTGATAAAAGCAGCAGACATGAGTGTGAATTCCTGCTTGAGCTTCTGACAGGTATTAACCAGGTCACTTTTCATTCTCTATGCCTTTAAATGACAATTAGATCCAATAAACAGCAACAATTGTACAAGGTAGCTGTATTGTTCACTTGAGCACCAGAAAAAGCAAATTCATGGAGGTGTTGAGACACGGTAACTACCAGCAGTTGTGATGGATACAGCCAGTCTTACAGTTTAGTTACATGTCTGTTCGCACTCTGCACAGGGCATAGTTTTGCTCCAATTCCAGCCCAAGATCTGAGGTATTAAGTTCAAATACTGAAATCTGCAGTTTTAAGCTCTGCAGGCACCAGTTTAATTTCTGGTGTCTCAAGTGAGATGGAAACTATAATGCTTTTGGGGTTTCAGAAGGAGTATTAAGTTCAAAAATTGTTGCAATGTTCAGAAAAAAATGTCTTAGTAATTGCTACCTAGAAATAATTTGAGAGCTTCACAAAGAAAATTTTGTCATCAACTCACAGTGCTTTCTGTAGATTTTAAGTATAGTGGCATCGAGCATCTGTGCTGGTTGTCTACTTGGAAGAGGGATTTGGGAAAGTGTGAGAACACAAGGTAGATATGTTTCCTTTCAAAATGGGGCTCTTCTAACACTGACCCTTGAAAGTTAAAACCAGTAAAGTCTCTAAAACACAAGTCATTGCTGAAAATCTCCATTTTTGTGCTATAGCCTCTGTGGATGCCAGCTTACAGTCATTCATCCAAGCAGGGAACCTCACTAATAAGACCAAAGGATGAAAGAAAACACACAAAGTTCCCATGGCTCAAGCAGTAACACTGTGATTTCTTCTGCCTTTTACCTGTCTCATCAACTCCTAATGACAGTGAAAAGATGAATAAGGGTTTGCAGTGTAAAGCACAGCACAGGGGAAACCTGTTATTTTACAGTATGTCCCTCTGAAGTCCCTAAATATGCTTTGCCAGGAGCCCTGCCACTGATCTCCTCTCTGCAGGAGTGCAAGGTGGGTGAGTGCCCTTGTTTAAGATCACTTCTGGCCTTTGCAATCCAGGAACCTCTGACTCGCCCGAATGATGTGGGCTGACTTTATAACGTGGATTGCTACTCACTAGGGAGCTGAGGGGAGGCTGTTAAAGACTTTCTGAGGACTGTAGGTTGCACTATACTTCAAGTGGAGGATTTTAAGGTCAATGGTTCATTCTGTTTATAAGCAAAGCACTCTGGGCCTGGAGGAGGATCCTGACTGCTGCTGCAACAGCATCACAAAGTGACAGCAAGTAACGAACAGATTGAAAATCATCAGTGTGAAAATACCATTTACTAAACAGGGGCTAACCCAGTACCTATGGGGTTAGCAGCTCTGAGGTGGCAAACACACACAGGAAAAAATGGCACAATTCTGCTATTTGACTTCTATACACCAGTAAAGTTAAGTTGCCCCAGGTACAGTAGGGACTCCCTTGAGTGTCTGTCAGACTGTTTTCCAGGGATTTTTCCCTTTCAAGGTCCATCTTAAAAATATGTAATTCTAACCTAATACCAATCACAGGCAGCACACAAATTCTGCAAACAAATCAACGACCAGAATCCTCCAGACCTGCTCGTGGGATGCAGGTACACCTTCCTTGGGCTTGGATGTTACCAAGGAGGGTGTGAAGGATCAGAGGGAAAGGAAGGGCTCACACCTGACCTGTTGTACAAACACTCCTGGCAGTTATATACCCAATAAGTAAAACAGATAAATTGCCAGCTGCCCCTTGAGCCATCATTAGTGACTGGCTGTTGTCTTAATAGGCATCAAATGCCTGGGTGAGCCTTCCAAGGGGCTGTGGGGCAGGAGCACACGGTCACTGGCTGTACAGAGCAACACCTACATGTGGGTACGGCTATAAAACATCAGCTGCTGATCCTTTCAGGTGCTACAGCCACTACTGTAGTTTTAATACTTGCATTGTTTCATCCTCAACAGCTCCCGTGGTGAAGACATAAAGCAGTTCCCACTAGTATTTAAAGGGAATTAAATGGAAATATTTCTATTTTCGCTGTATGAATTTCCACCCCGAGGTTAATTTTGCTGGGGGATTTTTTTTACCCTGGGGCATAAGAGGGTGAAGGGAGTGATAGTTTAACAAAAGACAGCAAGCTGAAAACTATGTGCACTATGTATAGCTATGTGAAATCAAACCCTTTAACAGCATTTCTTTCAAAACATTCAGCAATCAAAACAGGTAATGCTGTTTTTGATGACTCCTGCTCTCTTCACAAAGCCTGAAATTCTACAAAAGCAAGAAGATGCCGTTTCTACTAGACAAAATGCACTTTTATTTCAAATATTAAAAAAAATCAGTAATACTCTTTCATATAAACTATACAGACTATCAAAAGTCAGCTAGCTCTGAAACTGAGCCCTTTAATTCAGTTCAGAAAACTTTGAGCCCAAATTTTTCATTAGGACAAATAAGTAAATTTCTCTTGAAGTCAGTTACACTGGTCCTGTCAGCTTGGAGAATCCCAGCTTTGTGATCACAGAAATGTTTAGTTTTTCAAGGGGACAGGGCAGATTGAATAGAGATTCCAGGATGTGGCCCTACCTGCATATTACTGTGTATATTACAGTTTTGGCACTGAAGGTCCAGCTTTGAGGCTGCAGAGCTGTCAGTGACCAAACATGATGGACCACCCATCGGCCTTTTATTAACCAGCACTTGTTCCCCCCTCTAATCCTATCACCAGAGTAATCAAAGCTGCCATGTCCCAGGGTCTGATGGAACAGCAGGACCTGGGAAATGAAGACTGATTTTGTTAACAAAGTAATTCCTGCCCCATGAATGCTGCCTCATTGGTAGAAAGCGGGGAGATGAGGTTTATTTGTGCAGAGAATGAGGCGGCAAAGAAATGAAAGGGGGAGAATGGTGAAGTGTGAAGTTTAATCTGGCACAGTCTGAGGTTTCTTTCTTTGAGGCCGTCTCTGATCCAATCAACACTGGTTTGATATTTAACATCTCCCCCTGCAGTTGGAAATGATACCAGCCGGAGGAGACCAGAGTCGGGGCTTCCCAAACAGCCAAAGGGGAGAGAAGGGAGTGCTGGCAGCTCCTCTCCAGCCTGACAGCTTCCCCACCAACAGGCTGGCAGGAAGCTGGACCCTGATACAAAATTTCCCCTACTAACCATGGGATTTAGGGCATCTGTCATGAGCTGAATGCAGACTGTCCCTGAGGAGAGCAAGTTTGGGATGGGATGGGAAAGGGATTTTAGTTCTAGTGGGGAGGAAGAGCTATGAACACCGTCTGGGACAGCGGATCCTGCTGAGGAACAGGATCAAACACAAGCAAGAGATGCCACCCACCCCAGGGAATGGCAGTGTGGGTACAAAAGTAAGACCTTCCCCTTGCTGACTGTACAGATCTTCAGTGGGGACACACTGCCATCACTCCAGGGTGATGGGGGTCCCACAGCAACCCTGGGCCATCAGGGAAGATGCACCAGACCTGAGCAGCTGCATCACAATTCTCCTTACTCCAACAACAGCCTGGGAAAGCTTCCCATCACAGGCTCACATGAGGGTCCCAAAGAGGAGAGAGAGAGCTTAGCCCTATTCCCAGCTGGCCCACAAAAAACACAGGGATGAGTCCTGCAGTGGCTGCAGTGCCTCTGCCAGGTTTCCACAAGAAGGCCTGGAATGTCATCTGCCCCTCACCAGGTCTCAGCCCTGTCCAACTTGATTTTGCCCTTTTCTGGCCACTCTCTACACAAACATCAGTGCTGTCAGACAGACTTGTCTGCTTCCTCTTCTTCACTTGCCTCAGCTCTTCCTGTCCCACCTTCCATGAAAACCCTGAAACTTCAAATACTAAGGAGCAATACAATTTCAACCTGACCCAAACCTGCTACGAACTCCCCTGCACCCAGGCTCCCAACACTGCCTTCTGCTGGGATTCAGACGCCTTGACACCAGCTCAGCCACACCCAGGGCCTGGACTTTGAGTGACCAGCAGCTGCCAGAATCCCAGGAGGTGGGATAATACTTCCCCCCAGGATCCAAGCAGGAGAGGGGCCGGTCAGCAGGAGGCAGAAGGCAGGGACTGATGTGGAAAAGCAGCAGGAATCACTGTGCAAGGGTTTCAGGGGGAGCAGAGCATCAAACTACAAAGTTTCAGGGTTTACAATAGAAAACAATGCTCCCTGCCCTACCTGCAGGAGCTGGCTCTCCAGGAAGCAGCTAATTATATGAGCCACCTTAATCTTTTTATCCGGCTAAGACAATCAACATTTCAAAGCCACGAACAGAACGTTTCAAAGATCGTTCCTGGTCAAAAATGCAAGTGTATCCACTTTCTTTCAGAGCAGATCAAAACCAAGTACCACACCGGGACCACTCCTAGATTTCCTCCTCCTCACAGTATCAGATTAACAGATTTGGTGTATGTAGTCAGATTAAATATTTGCAGTAGCACAAAGCTGCCTTTGAGGAGAAGAAGTAGGGGGAAAAAGCTTTTTTTGTCTTTTTCTTTTTAATTTGCTTAGGGCAAAAATACTGGACTTTGGGGATGTGGGAAACAAAAGCATTGACATGATTCAGCAAGGCACAGTCCTAAAACCTGAATTCTGAATGCAGAAATAACGTGCAGTGTTCCTGTAGCAGTAATGCTGAAAACAGGTAAAAAACCGCTGATGCCCTTAGCAGATTTGGGACTATAATTTATCACAGATGTTCTCATCAAACTGTGCAAACACCCTGCGAGACAAAAGCTGCTCAATTTCTGATTTCCATTTTAGTGGGTTTTAATTACGTGTTGCTTAAGGAAGGCTTCAAGACCTGGAATTGGGAGGTAAAACCTTGCAATAGTAATCCACTCCACTAAATTAGCACAGTAATACACCAAGCAGTAGGACTGCCAGACGGTGTGATAACATTACAAATTACTATTGTTAAACAACTAGCCAGGTGTCAGGATGCATGGAAATCTAGAGGAAGCAAGAAAATAAATATCTGGTTTGTTTTGTTTAATTTTGTCTCCTGTTGTTCTGGTGGCCTTGTTCCCAGAAAAAGCTTCAATCTAGGAAAATTCCTCCTGAACACTGATCTATTTCAGCAACTTTGTCAGTTCTCTCTAACAATTAAAATGGAATGTATTCTTTTAATTAGCACAAATGTTTTGCATAAATGACTGTCCTTTGCTTGCCAATAGCACTAATACCTTTACTGTTCTTTTTTAGATTATTTTTGGAGCAAAATGAATGGGAAATTTTTGTTTCTATTTAAAAGTTGGACAGAGAAACAATTATGGTTAAGGGCAGCAGTGAGTTTTGTACTCTGTCCCTTTTCCTTTCTCTGCTGCTAACTCTCTCTGAAAAGAAAAAAAATGTATGATTCACATTTAAAAGGCTTCCAAGTGGTACATTTTTAACCAGGTGCTTTCATGTGCTTGATTCTAACTGCCATTTATGATCTAATACAACCAAACACTATAGGATGTCTGGAATAGTTAATTATTTTTACTTCACCTTAAAGAAGGGGCTGAACAGAGAGGATAGGCACTTAAACCTTTCAGACAGAATAGTGTAAAACGAATTCCTTTATTTCTATGTGTGTTAAACAATGCAAAGGTCCCGAGAGGCTTTCTTTTAATTATTTTTGTTGATAAACAAGAAAATACATTCAAAAGTGTATGGAACAAATCTTCTCTGAAGGCTGTATGCAGAGTTAAGGCTCCTAGCTGAAATATCGGATGAACCAAATGTTAGTGAAAGCCAGACTTTTCCCCTTCAAATAGCTCCTACTGGACTTCATGGGAGCAGGGGGTGAAGGCACTCTAAGGACATTTTAATCACACCTAAGATTAGTCCTTTAATCCTTATTCCCCCACATCACCAAGAGTTTTTTTGGTCAAAGTAGGACAGTGAGATAAGGCTGGAAATAGACCAGTCCAAAACTAATGACGAAAAGCAGGTTAAAAATGAAATATCATAGCAGTAACTGAGACCATCTTAAATCTCCCCCGGATTATTTGTTTTCTTCCACACACATTCATTTCCTCAATTTCTAGTAAATCTCATTTCACATAAACAGTTCTGCAAGGCAAAGTCAATAGCTGTTACTGTGCTCCTCATTAATCCACTGAAATGAAATAGATCCCATGGCTTAGTATTTGGCTGTTTAAAGCTAAAGCTATTGAAAGAATCCCGGACTCCAGTTACACCAATAACTTTTGTTTCTTAACCTACATCCTTTACTCTTTCCTGAAATTTACCTACTCCAAAGTGAAATAAACCCATGCATATTGCACTCAATTTCCCCCAGTACAAGGGCAACATGAGCCACTTTGTTTTGACCACTAAAAAGACAACTGACAGTTTGCATGTACTTAAATCAATCTGAACAATGTGGAAATTTCTATTTTCATTGTTCATGCTTCATCCTCTTCCTGACAAGTACCACAGAGCTGCTTTACTTCAAAACAAACAAACAAACAAAAACAAAATCACTTTTTACCCAGCTCCGGGACAGGATGGGAAGCATGTAAGTTTCCCTCACAAGTGGCAGGCAAGCAGACACACACATTCACACCCTCAAATAAATTATACACGTGATACACACGCACTCGCCACGCACATCACGGGGTTTCTGCAGGCAGCACGGATTGGCATGATGGAGAACAGGCAGCCCAACACAAAAGCTGCTGAGGCCCATGAGTGACCACCCCGCTGCAGAAGCTTGGGCATCACCCCCATCAGCTGATGGAAGTGCAAGGGGAATACCCCCCACATGCTGGGATAAGACACGAGGTCCAGAAGCCTCCTTACCTGGGAGAAGTTGAGCCCATTCAGAGGGTGACACTGCTCCTCCACCCGCTCCACCGCACCCGTCTTCTTCTTCATCCTCTCGGCCTCCTGGGCGAGGTAGAGATCGAGCACCGGCACTCCTCTGGAGCGGATGTCCGTCTCCGTCAAGGAGTTCACCATGAGCATCACCCAGACGGGCCTCTTGCGCTCCCAGTTCCCGGCGATGGCGTTGAAGAGGTAGTCGGCATAGAGCCCTTTGCCCCGCTGGTCCGGGGTCATCCAGTGGGGCAGCATCAGCTTGATGTAGTCCAGGTGGCGCTTGAGGCGGCGGTACAGCTCCCGGGGCAGCACGTCCTGCAGGTTCTCCCCGTGGGGCAGCATCTGGCAGCTGGCCAGCCCCGAGATGGTGTAGGGGTCCGTGAGGTCCAGCTCGAAGTAGACGCTGGAGCTGGCGTGGAAGGCGGCCTTGGAGTTGTCAGGGATGAAGTCCCAAACTCGCGTGTAGGGCACGTGGATGGTGCCGAAGAGATAAGCGGGGGGGTCACGGCGAATGGTCCAGAGGAAGGAGTTGAGCTCTCCTTGCTGCGGGGAAGACAAGAGGGGCTGGTCAGTGATGGAGGGGCACAAAGGAAGGAGAGACAGTGATGCCACCCTCAGGGCTGCCCGCAGGGCAGGAGGAGCGGGCTTCCCGCTTCCCCATCTCCTCGCACCAGCCCCACGCGGGCTCGCAGCGAGCAAAGCCCACGGGCACCATGAGGCCCGCGTGGGGCTGGGTCCCGCCGTGACCCGCCGCTGGCCGCGGGGGACACAGCCCCGGGCCCGTCCGCGGGGGACGCGGGGCAGCGCCGCCACACCTGTGGGGGCCGCGCGCGCCCGCCTGCGCGGGGCTGGGGGGGTGGGGGTCCCTCCGCGCGCCCCCGTCCCGCCCGCGGCCCCCGCGCGCCCCGCGGACACGCGCGCATCCCCCGCGGGCCGGCGCGCCCCCGGCCCGGCCCGGCCCGGCTCACCGAGCGGGGCAGGTCGCACTGCCCCGTGTCCATCTGCTCCCGCCGGGCCGCGGCGTCGGGCAGGAACCCCCCGAAGACGAAGCAGATCAGCGTCAGGTTGAGTTGCATCCCGCTTCCTCTCGGTCTCCTCTCTCTCCTTCCCAGATGAGCCTTTTTGGATTTCTAGGATCTTTTTTTTTTTTCTCCCCCCTCCTCCTGCTCTTCCCCCTTTTTTTTTTTAGCCTTTTTTTTTTTTTTTTATTCAAACAAACTTTGCCAGTCCCATCTGCATCTGACAAGTGCAGGGGGAAGGACTGGCTGCCCCCTCCCTCCCATGCTCTCCCCCCTCCCGCCCTTTCCCACCCCCACCCCCTCTGGCTCCGGGCTTGTCAGAGGCGCTGGATGCTTTGGGGAGGACGGTTCTCATCGCCAGCCTCCGCCATGCTTTGGTGTTGCAGACCGGAGACGCTCCTTCCCGCCCCGCCGCTTCGGGAGGAGGTTGGGAGGAGAGGGGCGGGGGGGGAGAAGAGGGGGGGAAGCGGGGGGGGGGGGGGGGGAGAGCAGCCAGAAAGTAAAAAAGTTTAAAACCAAGATTTTTTGGACTGTTTTTTTTCTTTAATTCGGCGGTGGAGAAGGGGGTCCCGCGGCGCCCTGCGGAAGGCGCACGGCGCTCGGCAGGGCGGCGGCGGCCCCCGCGCCCCGGCCCCGCTCCGCGCTCCCCGCGCCGGAGGCCGGACCCGCGCGCCGGCGGAAAGTTCCGCGCAGCCGCCCCGGCCCGCCCGCGCCTCCCGCCGCCCGCGGCCGCCGCCAGGGGGCGATGGCGCCCCAGCGGCTGAGGGGCGGCGGCGCTTCCCCGGCGCCCGCCCGTCCCGCGGCACCTGCGCGGCGCGTCCCTCGCGTTAAACGCCAACAACGCGAAACCCAGAAGTGCCGACATCCCCAAAGTCGATCAGTTGTCAGAGTCAGTCCGACGGGGCTTGTCACGGGCAGGAACCGAGGGCAGCCGGCTCCCCGGGGCGCCCCCGCTCAGCCCTCGCCGGCTGCGCTGACCCGCGCGGTCAGGACATGTCCGGCTCTCCCCGGCCCCTCCGAGCCCGGCGGGGAGGGCAGGACAAGGACGTGGCCCCTGCATGGCTCCGGCAGCGCCGTACCTCAGCTGTCCTCACCGGGACCCCTGCCTCCTGAGCTTCACAGGAGAATGGAAGGAAGGAAAAGTGTGTCGTTTTCAAACATGCACCATTAGCGATCCAGCTTCCACTTGGACCGAAAAGCCTCAGCAGCACGACCTGAGGTGATTTTGGTGACGGGAGCGCTTCCAGGATCCCTGGGCGTCTGGAGCCCTCTGTGGAGGTCGTTGCAGAAGGCGTTTGAGTTCAGCAGCTCCAACTCACAAACTTACCCTGTGTTTAAAGAGTTTCAGAGCAGAAGACAGGCTGACAGTGCCTGTCACCGTCACATGCCAGAACTCCTGCCTTTCAGATCCGTTCCAGGGATGGGAGTCAGGGTGCTGGACATAGCCCATTCTCCCTGCAGGACACTGTCCAGCCCCAGGTATTACCCTCATCCTGCTGTGTGCAGCAATGCCAATCTGTATCCTGGCTTGCCCATCACTTCCCTGAATGTAAACCCTGTCCAAAAGTGGCAAGTTCCTCACTGTATTGACAATTATCAAAACTACCAAAATTTACATGACGAAACCCAGTCATTACTATTATGATGCACGGAGCCAGCAGAGTTTTGCCAAGGACAGTGACAGACTCAAGCCCACCTGGGTGTAAATGTGGCTTCCTGAGAGACCCGTGGAGACTGTGAGGGACACCCGGTTGCTGTAGTGACTGATGGACCAAAGCAGCCACAAAGGCTGCTGGAAGGCACTTTGGAACCACTGTGTGTGCATCCCCTGCACACTGCTCCTGGAAGGAGAGCATCCTCCTCGCCACAGTGTTGGAACCAGCAGCTCCTTTCTAAGTAATGCCACTCATCCTCTTCTCTCTCCTCCCAGATCTCCCAAACAGGTAAAAATCAGGCAGAGTAAGGGACTGGTTTTTCCTCATTGTGTTTCTAGTTCTTTAATATTTCAAATAAGTATTCAATTTTCTGGTTCCACCCTGAGAGATATGGTTCAGATAAGGGAAAAATAGAGAAGAGCAGAGAGGCAGAAGGCTTTTTAGCACAGAGGGTGTCCCATCGCTGCAGCACAGGATGCTCCAGTGAGACAACCAAGTCATGGCTGGTATTGGAGTCACCTGTGGCTCCGTGGGATATCTGTTGGGATATGGAATGGCAGTAGCTGTGTGTGTTGCTTCGTAGGCAGTGATTGCTCTTGTGCCCTCCCCACCAACTCACTTCCCTGGCATTGCTGATGTGATGGCACAATCCCACAAGGATGGGGAGGGCAGGGCCTTGCTTCATGTGCCCACAGCATCTTTCTCTGTGCAGCAGCCCCACCTTTCTCCCAAGTGTGCCTCAGCACGCACTGCCAGCCTGCCCACCCCAAATGTGCTGCTGGTCACTGTAGCTGTGCCCAGATCTGAAATTAAGGTCCAGAGCAGGAAAGCTGTGCAGTCCATGTCCCAGCAGATGTCACACAACAAGGGCTGAGTCACAGCGAACTCTCCTTGCATTCAGCAAGTGCCACGTCCAAAGTGGCATGGCTGCACTTGCCTGGCTTAATGGCTTTGACTTGATCCACCCAAATCTCTTCCAAAGCCGTGAAAGAACAGAGGGGCCTCGTCAGGAGGCTGGTAGGGACATCAGGAGTGATGTGACCCAGAATCTCACGCCCTGGAGAAGACGCCTGGGAGGTCTGTGAGGATGTGAGGCCCTGCTCGGTGCCGGGTGCTGCGCTGTGAGGGAGGCGATTGCCCTCATCGATAGCGTACATATCAAAGCACCCAGGGCAAGAATAAACAAACATCTTTGGCACTGTGCTTGTCTTCCATGAGCCAAAAGGCAGGTGTGTGTGTGTGTGTGTGTGTGGATAGCAAGTTTTCCAGCCATTTCCCTGAACTCAGCCCTGATGTTGCAAGAACTGTCTAGCTGTGAAAACACGGCCTCGCCTTGATTTATGCCGCTTGTGGGTAAGATGACTAAGAAGAAGGGGGGGAAAAAAAAAAGAACGGAACAGGAACAGAAATCCCAGTGGGAGCACGATGAGAGTGTGTACAGATTTGGTGGGACAGTCAGGTTGGGGAAACTGCAGCCAGAGCTTCAGGCAGTGGGAAGAGGAGACCACAAAACCACATGTAATGTGTCATGATGTTCCACCTAAGATACAAAAGCATGCCACAAGTTTTATAAAGGCAACTTTTTGGTAACAGTAAAGAAATTAATTCTTTTGTGAAATTGTAACTTTTTTTTCTCCTTCAGATGAGTTCCATATGTCCTCGTGATTTTTACTTTTAAACACAGCAGTTTAGAACAAATCTTAAGTAACATTTAGCCTTCGTCTAAAGTAAATATTTACAAAAACACCAAATAATGGTGCTGATCTTTGGAAAATGTGTATTGCTCCCTACCTGCTACTGTTTTGTGCCTATCTCGACTAACAGAGAGGCTTTGTAATAAAGCCCAAGGCTGTAAAAGCAGTATAACAATGTGATTAGAAGTAATCAGGTGGAAAATACTGACTGTTAAAAACTGTGAAGAGAAAGGAGGGCTAAGCTGCAAATGGAAGATTATGTTAGTTTGGTTTTAACAAATTTTAAAGAAAATTAATGGGAGTATTGGCTTTTAATCTTACAAAAGCTGTATTATTTTTGTGGAAGCATAATAAATAATTATAGCTGTTATTTATGTCATGTATCATTTTCAAAGAACCTTACTAAATAAATATTAATCATTTCACCAACCACTTAAAGGCAACCACTTTAGGGGTGCGGTGAGGCAACAACTTACCAAGTGAGTTGTGCTTAAACAGGAAGTGAAGACAGCCAGATTCAATAGGGAGTCCGTGTGGGTATAAAAAATATTTGTGGAGGCTTTAACAATATGTTTAATGAGGTAAAACAAAACTCCATGGAATAGAGGGTAGAGTTCTTTGTTAATGAGAAGCATGCGTTGAAACTTGTAATTACAGTGAGTTTCCAACAGGTAAAGAAGATTATTAGATCTGAGGGAAAACAGTTTGTGAGGGATCAGTGTTTGCATGCAGGGAAGTGTAACATTTTTTTTTAAAGAATGTACTCCTCTCTGCTCACCTTCCTCACAGGAAAAACACCATATTGTTGGCCTGTGCTGTAGCAGTATTTCACTGTCTCCGCCTTTCATTTGAAGGCACCCAGTGGATTTCATGTGAAGGCACCCGGTGAATTTCAGTCTTTGCATTTCTTAAAACCTTCCTCCAGTAAAGAACTCCACTGGCCAATGGCTCTCCCCAAACCTCTCCTGTGTCAAACCTGGAAGAGTAAGAACTCAGCTTTTCCTTTTTCTATGAATGAAGCTGAAAGTGTCTTCTGCTCCTGCCAGAGATGGTAGATGAGATTCAGTCTTCTTGTATGCTGCATATCACAGAACAATTTAGACTGGAAGGAACTTCTTGAGGTTTCTGGTCCAACCACTCTGAGCAGGGTTTATTTCAATGTTCGATCATGCTGCTGAAGTTCAATTAAAGATGCTAATTAGATTCCTTTACTCTTATACACAGGTGGCATTCTCTGTAGCTGTCCTGGACTCAAAAAAGTATTATGCCTATAGCAGTTGCACCGCTAGCTGTCATGCCATGACTTATTATTTGCTGTGACACCTGTGCTGTGATGTGTCTGGCAAATAGATTTTCCTGCAGAAGATTGATTTTGATGTTGTAGTCACATAAAACATCATTGCTCAGCCGTGCAATTCATGATTTGAAACATGCAGTTGTCAGATGAACAAGCCTCCATTACTTAAAGCTGTCATGCCGAAACTGCTGAATCACCACAACTCTTTCAATGTTTCACATATTTTTTTTTTTTATGTGTGTTGCAAGCAATACAATGTAGTCACTGTAGTCGATCTTACATTTTCTTGTCTGTTTGTCCTTCTGTGTCCAATTCAGCGTCTTTTGTCTCAGTGTAGCAAAAACAACCAATCTAGTTCTTGAAGAAAATCCCCCCTCAATCCTGGCATCCTCCCTTCTAAGAAGGAGGTATGAATTTTGCAGACCAACCAGCATTAATAGCTTGTATTACATTTTGCAAAGTCTCACCTTGTGCTGTGGCCTCTGCAATGACAGACCACATCCTGCCTGAGACTAGGCGTGTAAATAGCTGAAGAAAACCTTTCCCAGTGTCAGACTCTGGAATGCATTCTCCCTCTGTATAAAGTTTAGTCTGTGCTTGTGTATGTCTATATTGTTACCTATGCACACCTCTAAGAAGGTGTATGTAGCTATGTGTGTATGTTTATATATATTAGTGCATTCATATATACACATATATATATCTATAGATATATATATATACACACAAGATGATGGGATAGGTGAGTGCTATTAATGCTCCTTTATATGCTTTTCAATCCTTTTTCCCATCCTCTCAAAAATATTCTGAATTTTAGCTTATGGAGAAGAAAGAAGCCTCTCCTTCTCTGATGTCCTACCTCAAATATGATGGAGACTGTGTTTTCAAGATCTTCTGTCTGTATGTGAAGCAGAACACTACTGTTCCATTCCTAAAGCATATTAAATAGAGAGATTGTGAAAAAAAAAGATCTGAAAGCAGCTCATCCACCTGAACAGAAGTAATCTCCCTGCTGTATAGAAAAGGCCGTAGCTGTTTCCATAGCACTGCAGATTATCTCCTTGAGGCCTAATAAGCAAAGAGATTTCTTCCTGTTCAACATAGTTCAGTATGCAGTTCCAAAAGCTCCACTTAATTTCATAAACAGTTGAAGCCTCTTTCATGTTTGGAGAATGATTGTGAGTTCAGCTGCTCAAGAGTCCTCTAAATGCTCCACTCCTTATTGTTATTCACTCTATTTTCTTTTCCTGGTTTCTAGATTGCCATTGATTTATACAACCTGGGTATCATATTATGTTCATTGGCATTTATTAATGAGAAGCCTCGGAGGGTTTTTTAAGTGGGATGAGTCTTTATTATAAGGCAGCTAAACTGGCCCTCCAAGACAGTGCTTTTGAAAGAGAGTCTCTGCATCTTTGGCCTAAACCTGGAGCAGAATATTCCAAGGAAATCCAATAATGTTTTGTGTGTGTCTGATGTAGCTCATTTGCCAACAGCATTCCTATTTCAGTGGCTTGGAACATGTAATAGACATGCAAAATGTGCCAATATTTTGGCAATTTGGTGTAAAAAGTGCTGTTTTTTTCCTTTTGGCAGAATATGGCTCACATTCATTGCGTGTGTGTGGGCCTGCTCCTTATTAAACTCCTCATGGTCCTTTTTTCCAGTAACCACTTCAGTGCTGTGAATCAACATAACCAGTTCAGAAAAACACCATCTGTCGATTGGATAACCAAAAGTCTAGTTAGCTGGAAGTTTTATAGATCACAAAGTCTCACTGAGTCCATTTTTATGTTAATAAATTCCACCATGAAATATTTTCTGATGTCACATGGTAAAAGTGCCCCAAATAAATAGCAGCTGAAGCATTTTCCATTATTTATCGCAGTGTTTTGTGAGCTTAACAATAGAAATTGGCCAGGATCTAAACTTCCCCAATCTCAGAATGCCATACGAGTCTGTCTATTTGGTTTTGTGAATCTTAGACAAGTAGGTTTGGAAGGGATCTAATCTAACCCAGCTAGAGCCTGGACCTCCACTATCCCAACCAGATGTTCATCTCACTTTTGAGTGGAGGCTGGGCATAGCCCTCTGTGATAGCTACTGACCTCATTTCATCCATCCTGTGCCATCCATTCTTTTGGTTCAGTCACCTGCATTCCTGCTTTTTAATAGTGGTCCAGCACAACGCTATTGCTCCTCCAGACCAGTGTGCAAATTCTTGGTGTTAAGTTATGCTTCAAGTTATAAAATTACTTCTAAGTAAGGCTAAGGAGGAGGGCTCTGCCTTAGTGCTAGTGGTGCTGAGAGACCATGAGGCTCAAAGTTCAATGCCAGCACTTCAGCAATGATTTTGCAGGTTCATCGTGGCGATGGTCTTCTCTCTGGATTTCAACACCTGCATTTCAGCCTGTGATGGTGTTTCCTGATAGATGGGCTGCTGGGGATGCTACAGCCAGTATGTGCTACCTGCTCATGGGTTTCTAGGGCACCTGCTGCAGGAGAAATCTGGCTGCCTCCTTTTATGAGAAATCTGGTTGTGGTTGTTAGAAGGGAATCCTAACCATCTCTATGCTGTATCCCTTGTCCTCTTCCCCAGGGGGAAAATGACAGGGAGCCTTTTTCAATACCTGTCATTTTCTTGTAGCATTACCAGTTCTCTTTCCAAATCATGCTTTTTTCCTGTTTTTAGGAACTCTCAGGTCAGAAACAGTGCATATGTGTGTTGTACAGCCACATACCTAATGTGGAGTCCTACTCATTTCTTTCTGTTGCCTGGAAACAACTTCTGCTGGTTTGAGTAGAACATGTAAATGCACTTAATCGTGTGGAAGGAGCTTTGACATTTCAGATCGTAGTAATCTTCCCCTTTCCTTCATCATGTGCAAGTCAAAGTGGCTTATACATTTGAGATCCAGCTGTGCATGCTTGGATCTGTGATACTCAGCCCATACTTTGAAGCTACTCCTGCCCTGAAATCACACTGTGTTTATCCATTCCAAGCTGTAGGGAAGAATTAATCAAATAAAACCTGATGCTCTGCTGTGCTAAAGCACCTCACAACTTAACTATCTCTTCTTACATATCTTCTGATTATTGCAGAACTATAAAGCTCTTCTATTTTTTCTTTGAAACAAATTTTAAATAGTCCCAGTAATCCTTTTGGACTTGATTAAAAATAAACATTTCACACTCTGGCAAGTCCCTGAAATGCCTATAAGGGCTCCTCTGCTGAGCTGTCCTAGGGATATCAAGTTTGCTGAGATCTGGGAGGCTATGGCCAGATCATCTCTTATTTATTTGGTAGGATCCCATTAGCAGTATTTCACAAAAAATTACTGTTTTCAGGGCTTTTTTCAGTGCACTCTTTTCCAAACAGTTTGAGCAGACAAAGAGAAAAAACTGTCTGTTTTGGAAGGGTGTCTTTAGTGCGTGTTGATCAGTCCCAGTTTGTGTCTAATCATTTTTAGTCTGCCTGCATGGGGAGTTAAGGACTAGTCTCTCCTCATGTTAGCACTGGTCATGTAGAAAGCACCAAAAAAGCAGGGAAAAAACATCAAACAAAAGAAATGTCATAATTTGGCAAGAAGAATGAGCTCTCCCCCCTTGTTAGAAACTAGCTTTGTTTTCATGTGCAAATAGATCTTGAAGGCACTGTGCTTTCTGAGCACATCTTCTTGTTGCATCTCTCTCTATACATGCTTAGCCCTGTGATGATAACTAGTTTCTAAACATGAAACAGAAGGATGAATTATGTCTGTATTTCTGTCAAGAGCAGAGAAATATAGCCACAATAAACCTAGAAGTTTGTAGGGTGAAGTAAAAAGGGAGACTTTCTTTTGAGAAGCAAAAAGTTATGACTATTTAATTCTCATTGAGATGATGTTCATTGGCATCATCAGTCACACTTTTTTGTTGTTGTTGCTAACTTACACATGCACATAGAAACTGCCTTTCATGGGTGAAAAATGTCTTGCTTATTCACAACCCCTGTAGAAATAAACATTATTTTATATATATCTGTACTGCTGGCAGCGAGGATTTTATTTGTCATGCCATGTGCCAAGCTTTCATTAGTCAAAGTGTGAAAAATCCCATTTGCTGTGTTTTGGAGAGTTCCCACTGGAAGCATTTCGAGAGCAATTCACTGATCTTTCAAGCCCTGGAAAGGAGAAGGGATCCCCCTGGGCACTGGCCAAAAACTTGGGACTCAGGGGTTCTGCTTTAGTCCTCAACTTTGTAACTCATCCTGTTTTTGACTCTGAGCAAATTGCTTCATCTGTCCACATCTTGAATCCCCAGTGACAAGGATCAGGCTTTCAAGTCATAAATTTGTTCAGTAGCATAAACTTAATATCTGAGATGCTAATATGGTGGTAACCACATGGTCAGACTCTTCAAGCTAAGTAAGTTTGATAAATGGAGGCAAGTCTGGCTCTGAACATAAGTTTTGGAGAAGCTCCAGAGTCCAAACAGCGCGACTCTTTGATTTCACTCTACACTGTCACAAAAAAACCAAGCACACTTTTCTGCACACTTGGATCTCTGCCACTGCTGAAGTCCAGGTCCTGCTCTCTGAATCCCAAGCCTACCTCATTTGGGGGCTGATACAGGGAGGTAAGATCCCTGCAGTGTCCCCTCTGAATGAGGTCACTCTGAAGATAATAAAGAGTCATGGAATAAGTAGAACTGCCAAGCAAATGGCTTTAGCTTGATGGATTTGACTTTGTGAAGCTGTACATATACCCACAAATCTGCAAACTGAAGAGTTTGAGGTCCTGTGGAGGTTCACAGTTTGTGGTAATTGCGAGTGGGGCTCAGCCTCATCCCTAATGGGTTATAGCTGTGTAGGTCAGGTGAACAGTACTGAAGGTAATGAGACATTACCTGGAGTGCCCAGATGTACTGACCAAGCCCAGAAGGGTACAGAGGGCACACAGGTGCAATGCATGTACAATAAGGGTATAAAGGGTTGTGCTGAAGAACAAGAATGTGGATGTTTGAAGTCTTCTGATGGTCTGGGATGTTACTCTGTATGGCTGTACTGTGTCTACAGGCCCTATTCCTCTTTTTAGAAAACACCTAAAGGCCAACACGAGTAAGATCAAACTCTGCTTATTCAGATGAAAAGTATTGCTCTAGTCCCCAGGCAGTTTGTTTTCTTTTTTTAGAAATGGTGTTGCCAAGTTCTGGACAGAATTTACAGAACAAATTTCTTGGCATTGTAATTCATTGCAAAGGAGATCTGAGTTTATCAACTGAATTATAGCTGATGGAGCCTTATATCAATTCTTTAAGTGCCCTTTTGGCTTCTTTTTATGTTCCTTCTCTGCCCTCATCAAGATGGTCAATGAAAGACTTAAATCTATTTTCACCTTATTTAGAGGCACCGACGATAAAACAAATGAAATATTATTCTTTCTGAGTAGTAAATTTATAGCAGGCAATAACAAATCCATGAGAATTTATATGGCCTTTTGCCAAAGAAACAAGGATTTGAATCCATACACTGAAAAATATATGTATCTCTATTCTGGTGTTTAAAGAGCTGTGAGAAGTCCTTTTCTTAAGTGAAATGAGAGAAAAGTCTCCCAAATCACCTATGACCCTCCTTTTAAAGCCTGAGTGTTGTCAGAAGTTTAAAACTTTATTAAGACTTTCTCATGCTTTTAGCTCCATGACTTATCTTAAGAGGATGAAGGTATGAGAAGACTGAAGGCATTGTAGGATCAAACAGCGGAGCTTCCATTATCCATGCATGGGACAATGTGACTCAAGGCTCAGTGTCCATGTCTGCCCATGGAGATAAGGACTAGAAGCCTGACCAGATCTTCCCCTGAAGGAGCCACAGCAGATGGCAAGATACTCCCTTTGAACTGGAACAGCACCATCATTCCTAAAACTGAACTGTTCCTGATCTCCTGCAGCCTCTGTTCATTATCTGTTGGTACCTGTTTCCTTGCTGCTGTTCTCTCAGTCAGCTTCCCACACAAGGCACTGTGCTCTCCTCCCAGGAAGCTCTGTGTTCACTGGCTAAACACTCTGTTGGAGTTATTTTGCTCTTTCTGTTCTCCTCTGTTGCTTCTCTTGTGACTTGGTCATGTTGGAGAATAAATGAGGTATCGGTATCAAACCAGGCTGGACCCCACTGAAGTTTCTTCCTCTAGTTTTGGATTTGAACTCTCTGTTCTGAGAAGCCTCCCAAGAATGACTGACCATCACAGTGTCTTGCTTGCTTGGACAGCTCAGGTCTTTGTGGCTCAGTAGTTAAGGGAATCCACTGCATCTCTAGATGGGCATTTCCCGGGCTGCCTGCTAGGGCACGGTTGGGGATCATGTGCCTGCAGAGCTTGCTTTAATATTGCTGGCAAATCCCACCATGCCTTCACCAGTCCTCATTTGACTACGCATGTGGAAGTCTTCAGACATGTCTGCAGTCAGATGCTTGCCGTGTTTTCAATCAACACAATTCCGTTTTAAATTATAGCTCTAAGAGCTTTTCAGGCTGTGCCGACAAGCCTGGTCCTAAAAAAATAAAAAACAAACAACAAACAACCAAGCTCCAAACCAGTGTGCTTTGAGGAGAAGAACGGAGGGAAAGTGACATCCATTCCGGGAAGGAAGAAGCAAGAATAACAAAATCTGGCACCCTGGCCTGTGTTTGCTCTAATGATGCATCTCCATGTGCTTCGTGTCCTTTGGTAACACTGCCCTTTCCGTGCCACGTTGTGGATCGTCAGATGAGGAAGCTTGGCCCAAAATAAACGCCAGGCTGCTTTTCATCTCGGGGATTTGTTTGTGCCAAGCGAACAAAGTAACTTCTTTGTGGCTGTTTGCATTTGTCGTTCCAAGTTGTCTGAGCACTGGGTTATAAATACACACCACCGATTGATAGCCTCAATATGTCCAGTCGGACGAGCTTTGCGTGCTGGCAAGGAAAGGATTTGGCTTGCCTTAATTATTTTTGTTTTAATACTTTTTAAAAATGTTTGATATAAATCAAAGATACTGTAAATATAACACAGGAGGAGCGGGTTCCTTCCTTACCCGTATTTTAGACTGGGTTTCTGTCCAAAGATTTTAGGTAAATTTTGTTTCTTATGTGTATTCTTTACAGTCATGTTTGTAAAGAGGTGATGTCAAGCTACGTGTGTAATTTAATGTTATTGACATTTTTAATGCAGAAATAAAATGAAGTCAGGATTTTATCAATTTACCTCCTGTTAGAGGAGATGCGAGGTATGAGAGGAACGTGAAAGGCTGAGTTGTTCTGAGCTCTGCCTTAGGAGTGCTCATGGTAAGCCAAGACTTGCTGTCCTGGGCCTGTGACAACAAAGCCTGTTAATCACCGGTGACTCTGAGCAGCCTGAGCTAAACCCTGAGTCTGGGGGACTCTCAGCCAAATCCTGACTCCTTCATCAAGGAATGTTCAGCCTTCTAGACTTGCTTTAGTTCTGCACCCACCCCCAGCCCCTACCACTGAAAAACAATGCTGGTGAAAAATGCCTCTTTGGGAATTTAATTTGTATGGAAAACATTTTATTTTTGTACCCAAATATTCCAGTCTGTAGGGTTTTCCATTCGCTTTCAGCAAAGACACTTTTTCACTGTTTTTCTCATCCAAAATTCTTATTAAGAAACTGGATGCTTTTACCAAAAATGGGCATCTTTTCCTTCTGCTTTACCCCCTTCTCCGTTCACTACATCCCCTGAAAGCAAGTTAAAGTAAAGAAAGCACATTTCTTTTAAAAAAATTCCCATGGAATTGATTTTGTTGTGGTTAATGTCTGCTTTGTCTGTCTTCTGTCTGGAAGAAAATTCCTTGAAACATTATCAGACAGTGCATCTCTACAGCCCAAATGAGGTTCTAAACATCTCATTTATTCACTTATATGATACTCCAGTAACCATAATTGCGGTCACTGGCTTATTTGCAATTGCTGTATCGAAACAGTTGTGCAGAGTAGTTTAAAAACTGGATCCCTTTCCAAAGGTCTCAGCCTCAGACACATTTCAGGAAGAATGTGCTTACTGCATGCAGTGAGATGCCATGTGTTGTTAGGTATACATGCACATGTATTTTTTTATTAATGTATCCATATCTATTTATAAAATATGTACATGTGGTTGGAAGTGAAAAAATCACAATATCTTGTGCCTGATTTTAGTTTTGCTTTGAACCAAACTTTTCCAGGGTGACCTGGAAACAATGCCCACGCAGAGCAGGAGACAGATAGACCCAAGGCAATTTTACATGGTGATGACTCAGTTTTGCTTTCAGGTTCTGGTGCAGAAGGAGAATGTGGGACCATGTCCATGTGTGGCAGCGTGGGAATGTATGTGCTGGATCTGTGTGGATTGAACTGGCCAACCTCATTCTGTTCCAGACAGTCTAATAGTGAGTGAGCCTTCACAGGGTGAGGTTCACACTGAAAAAGCATGAAAGAAAATAGACCTGTGGGTCTGTGTTCCTTCGTAAATCCATTTTGCAGAAGTGGGCTTCTTACTTGCACTTACTCCTGTGTGTGTAAGTTAAGGGGCGAGTAATATAAATTGAAGCCTAATTTTTTCTTTGAAGCCATTAACACCCACCCACAAGCAACAGGAAACAGACTTCAACTTTAATTAGTACCAACACATTCAAAATTCACCATATATTTGCCTTCAAGAACAGCAAAGCATCTTCAAAGCTAAAAGCTTCTTCACTTTCTAAGTAATAATGAGGTATTAATGAGGCAATTAGGGGCTTGTAAACATGGTGTCAAAGAGATATGAACTAATCACCAGCAACAGGAAAAAGACAGATCCCTCTGACTTCAGTGCTCTGCTCTCTCCCTAGGCCCCTGAGGCATTCTGTGCTTGTAAACTAATCCACAAAAATGTTCTAGATTAATTCAAAACACTATCCTCTTTTTAATTCCCTGACTGTCTTCAGGCTTGTTTCTGAATAGATGCTCTGTGTGAAGGCTTTTAAATACGTACTTTTGTTATTGCAATAAAACCCAGATTGAAGTTCTCTTGCACTAAGCTGTCAATTTATATTTGGCTCTTTTCTTAGATACATATGAAATTCTTCTAAATAATTTGTTAGAGTATTTCTTGCAGTTTATTTCCTTTTAGGCTATTTAATTAAAAAAGTAAAGCATGTAATTTAATTAAAACAGACAAACACCAGGAATTTGCCCCTAGAATTTGAAATGTTTGCATTGAAAATGAAGGATTAAACACACCAGTTATATCTTGGAGTGATGCAGAGGGCAGGGACAAACATTTCCCCTCACAGATTTGTTAGTTTGAATGTTGGACTGGGATTAGTGCAATGTGATTTTATGAGAGTAGAGTCTCTTTTTCGATTCTCATTTCCTTGTAGCAATAGAGTTCAGATCTCATCTAGCTAATGCTGAATTCAACCTGTCATGCTGCTAA
The DNA here is from genome assembly GCF_036417665.1 of Passer domesticus. Taxonomy (NCBI): domain Eukaryota; kingdom Metazoa; phylum Chordata; class Aves; order Passeriformes; family Passeridae; genus Passer; species Passer domesticus. Next base: position 54,884,388 of record NC_087480.1, read on the forward strand.
AGGAAAACTCACAGCAGGTTTATCCACAGTAAGATATCAAATGTTGTTCTGCTGTCATGGTAGATTTTGGTTACCCCTATTAGAAAACCATAGGAGCCTTAAAGACCATCTTGTTCCAACTTCACTGCCATGGGCAGGGACACCTTCCACTGGACTGGGTTCCTCAGAGTCCCATCCTTGGCCTTGTGCACTTCCTGAGATGGGGCATCTCTGGACAACCTGTGTCAGTGTCTCACCACTCTCACAGTAAAGACTTTTTTTCCTAATGATTTGAAAGAATTTTGTATTTTTTAAGTGCAAGTAGAGAAAAAAAAAAGGAAAAAAAAAAAACTTACAATATAAAAAATGTCACAGGTATTGACAAGAGAGTGAAGCTTTAGGTAAAGCATAGACTGAAGAATTTCATAAGCTGGGAGCAAACACATCCTCACAATATCCCTGATATGTACACTCCAAATCTTCACACGACAGTTGAAATTCTGACCTCTCTGCTTCCTTCAAGTTATCTCCACAGATGGTATTTCTCCACAACTGGAAGTACTACTGATTTGAGAGAGGATTTTTGGATATGGCATGTTGTCTCCTGGAGATTAGTGTGAAACTCCATATCCTTTCTCTGTGTGATCTCATTACAGTCAGCTCTCTAGGGGTGAAAAGTGAGTTCACTAAATCAACTTATTGTGAAAAAATATTTTGAAACATAACACATTGTGGTTTGATCCTGCATTCTCACAGGTATATGTTGGAAATCACTTGGTTGAAGTCAGTAACATGTGTGTTAAGCTCTCAGAAGTAAAAACAGAATGGAGGCTCTAATAGTTTTTCCTACATCAGGAATGTGATCTAATCCACAGGAAAATTGTACATGAGTTCAACAGTCCAGCACTTTGCCTAGCAGTGTGCAGCTGGTTATAACTCTGGACTTGTCCCTCCACAGACCAGTCAAAAATAGTCTCCAAACATTTCTGAGAAGAATTCTTATAAAGATGATGACGGTGAATCATGTCTACAAATGGGAAAGCCAGTACTGGCGCCTCCAGAAATTCAGTTTATTGTTTGAATTTTCAGCAGCATTTTCTTCTGGACATTACTCACCTCTCATAGCAGCTGGTTATTGTTGCAGAAGAGATTCATGAGTGTTCAATACTGTTACAATTGGCTCTTCGAGAGGTTAGCTTGTAGAACTTGGTTGTCTCCTGCACTTAAGTCCATCTAATTTATGCCTGATTTAGAAAATTTCAGTATTTATTAAAACATTTGTACATTGAAGAATCAGCCTCCCCCTGTGGTCCTGTGCAGTCTAATAATGGCTCTCCCCTCAGTACTGATTCTTGCAAAGCTTTAGCTTCTGCTTGGATATGACCAATTTTTTTTCTGGATATGAAATTTTGTTGCAGCATCCCTGGTCAAACAAAGCAGCCCTCGGGTATCCCATTGTGTTTGTGGCAGGTTTTGGGAAAGACCCCACCCCTTCCATGCTGCATGTAAATTCCCAGACCACAAGCACACACACTCCTGGCTTTCACCCAGAGCTTTGTGCCTGGGAGCTCATAGTCATGTGAAGATTTTGGTGTGTGGTTGTAGGGCCAGGAAGGTTGACACTTGGGTGAAGATTTCATCAGCTCTCATGAAGCAAACACACATAGGCCAGTGTCACAGCCTTTCTGGTATTTCTTTCCTCAAGCACAAGAGCCATCAGTATCTGTGATGCTGTTAAGAAGAGACCACAGCTACAGACATCAGCTGCAAACACATCTTGGGTGTTTCCTCCCAAGCAGACAAAGTGCCTGAAGCCTCTGCCTCCTGCTGCAAGTTGAAAGGAGTTTGGGACTGGTGACCCTAAATGCAGCTGGTCATTAGTGCAGTCCCAGAGAGGAGGGAATCTCCAGCATCCTGCAGTGAGTGCAGAGGCTGAGGTGTGGAAGGGGGGCAGCCACAGGATCCCCATTTCAATGTGTGAGACAGCAGAGCTGCCTTGATAGCTCAGAGCTGTAGTGTTGGGACATTACCTTTCCTTCACCTCTTTCCTTCCTCTCCTCCTCCTGTGTTAATCCTACATAACTCTCTCTGCTCTTTCCATCTGGGCAGGGATCTTAAAAGACCCCTACAGTTCTGCAGGGCCTCTCCTGTTTGTGTGTAATAATACAGGATGGCTGGACCATTAACACCTTCTCTGAGCACAGCATGTTGGAGCTGCAACATTTTCCAGCTTGGGCTCCTTTGCCAAAGAGTATTGTGTGTGCATGCTCAACTTTTCTTTTAAAATCCCAAATAGGGTTTTCTTTTCTCTCCTCCTTCCAGGTTGTGTGTGTTTTTGCTATTGGTTTCTATGGGACTTTTCCCCTTGTGTTTCCTTTAGAGGTAACAGTCTAGGGTTGGGGTTTTTTTGTTTCTTCTCCTTCTCCCCACCAAACCACAGTTTCTGGGAGGGTGGTAACTGAGAAGGAGAGGCCGAGTGAGTCTGCAGAGTCATAAGCAGAGCACTTTGCTTTGAGATCATTAGTTCAAAAAGAAGTGACATCTGCAGTTTTCCACCATCTGAGAGCTGGTAGATAGGTTTCCATCACAAAAACATGATGCAGGCAGGTTACTAGGGATTTATGACCGAGTTGGGTTCCCTGGAATATAATAAAGAGAGTCACCACTGAAACCTTTTTCAAACTTGAGGCATTCCTAGTAGCTGTGACAGGTACATACTTTTGAGGATCTAAGAAGGGCCAGTTCAAATCCCAGCTGTGCCTCCTGGCAACCTTGGCAACTCAAGGGTAAAGGGAGAGGAGCTTTGTAAAGAAGGCAAGGCAAGTAAAGAAAATGAGTTTTCTCTCCAAGGACACAGCTTCCTGCATTGACACAAAGGTATTGCAAGCATATAAACAAAGCCTTGTGTCCCAGAGATACATGGCAAAGAATGACTTGTAAGTGCATGTGAGGTTGGTCTGAAATGCAGGTAAGCAGTGAGCAAAAAGCATTCTGAGGGCAAGGGATCTCCACAACTACAGAGGTGTCTGCTCCCTGCCTTCACATTAAACCCTTGCCAGCAAAACTGAGGGCAGGAACTTCAGATGGACCAGGATGTGTCTTGTGGTTAGTGACAACCCAGCTTTGTTTCTAATTGGATAGACACATCTTTCTAAGAATTGAAATTTTACTGTCTGCATGTAGCTTTCTGAGGTGAAATCTTCCTCCATCAAAACTGAGGGTCATCCTTCTCAGCTGGATGGGTACAGTTCTGTCTCCTGCCTTGAATAAGAGAGATGATACAAGTAACTGGGATAGGCCAAAAGCATCTGTAATATAACACTAGCAAGAGAGAGCAGTTGCCATGAGTGATTTTGTTACCTGCGCTGCAGAGTGCTGGAGATGATGTGACCAGAAATTGGTCAGGCCAGGGACCCTCCACCTGAGCTGGGACCTGCCCTAAATCACACAAATTGCTGAGGGAGCTGTAAAGCTGGAGCAGTGTTTGGCTGTGAGGTGAGCCATGAGCTAAGTGTGGGACACCATGGATGGCTCTCCTGTGAGTGGAGTCTTGAGGATCTCCTTGTGTCAGAATGGTGACCTGAGACACAGCAAGAATGACCAGTGCCAGTGGAGATCTTTGTTCCCTCTCTGTCCTGGGCTCTGCAGGAGCTGTTGCTGAGCTGCTGGCATTTTCCATGTTGCAGTTCCCTGGCATGGGAATGTGTTAACAGTCTGTTTAGCTGGTCTTTGTAGACTACAAGCTTTGTGTATGCATATGCTGTGAGAGACTTGTCAGAGCCTTTCCTGGAATGGGGTGCTGATTAGCCAGGGCCTCCTGAGAGCTCGTAATGGAAATCAATATAATGGTTGTAATAACTAATGATAACAAAGTCAAGAATGGCAACAAAAAGCTTCAGAGCACAGTGTCCTTTGATTTTGAGGCTTTTGAAGGGGAGCAGAAAAGAATTATTTGAGGACATAATAAAGGAACCCCCTCCCTTTCATAGAACTCCTCCTGGGAAAAATATTTTATTGAAAGAGGGTATGTTAGCCAAAGCAAGACATAAATATTTTACTTATTAGAGCACAGGCTGTTTCTCTTCTTGTTGGCTTCTTTGCCAAGGCTGGCTTCAGACAGAAATTTTCAGTGTCCATTTCTGTACTGTGGCGGGGGGGGGGGCGGGGGGGGCAATTGGGGGCATGGAGACCCAGGCCATGAACTGAAAGCCTGCCAAAAAAAGGGGAAAAAAAAAAAGCCCTTCTTAGAGAAATTATCTTGCTCATAAAATGTGATATTTGCATGGCATTCATTGTTTTTTCTTCATAAACAGGGCTTTGGAGTAAAGATGTGGAAAGCCCACAGTGGATCAAATTGGGCAAAGGTATCAGATCTCAGCAGCCAACTTGACAACAAAACTAATTACCCTGTGAGGGCAGAACAGATACTGCCACCTTTCCAATACACACTGCCCTGTGTGAGTTCTCTGATGTATAATAGGGCTTAGGCTGAGCACAATTTCTCTCCCTGGGAGAGCTAATAAGATTTTATTCCCTTTTACCTATTTCCACTAGATGTGGAGAAATGTGGGATCACTGAGCTCACCATCATCATTGCACTTCATTGTGTCAGATAATCTTAAAACAGCAGATAGACAGGAAGGCAGAAATGCTCAGGCAGCTCAACTCATGTAATGAGTGAAATCATAGGTGCATTTCCTTCCCATTAGAGCTGTTCAATCACTTTTAAAAGCTGTCAAGGAAGACACCTGTAAGTCTCCATCTCAGAGTGTCCTTACAAAGGAGGTTTTGAGACCCTGAGTGTAGGGGGCACTTGCTCAGAGAAGCAGACCTCTCTTTCTTTCATATGCTCCCTTCCTGAAGCATGAGTGTCTGGTTTTGAGCACAGATGGATCCAGACAGTTCTTATCTTCTTATACCCAGTTTTTTAAAGGTGATGTCTGCACTGGTAGTTTGTGGCAGATGTCCAGATAATATCCATAGTTCCCCAAGGTGTTCTCTCACAGCCTCTGAAAAATTGTCATTCAGAGGCATTGAACCAGAAGTAGTATCTGTTGTGTTTCGGTACCTCTGCAACTGATTTATTGATTTTTCTTCTATGCCTTTGTCTAGCGAACTTTTGAGCCCATGTAAAGGGCCTACACATGGCAGAGAGCTCCAGAGTTTTACAACCTCTGTGAGGGTATAAAAACCTCTCTCCCCTCTTCTGCTCTGTACACACTTCCAGCTTATTCTAGCTGGCATCAAATACCTCTTGGAATTCGCAAGGTACTGCCTATCCCTCACTGCTCACACAATTGTCCCTCGAGTTTGGTAGGGCTGAGCATATCTGTTTTCTTTTCTACCCTCAAGCATTTTCACACAAAAGTTCTCCAGCCAATTTCTCCCATATCTCCTATTTTAGTTTTACTATATCCTTGGCTGTTCAGGGTGAAAACTGCCAGTTTCCCAGCGCTAAGCCAAGGGTTGTTTGGCTTGTAGCATCACTTAGAGAAGTTTAGCATTTGTTCCATGCTTGAATTCTTACTGGTGAGCTGAAAGAGGGCAAGAAGAGGTGATCCAGAACCTGATATGGCTGGTTTCTGCTCTATCATGTTAACTCTCCAGCTGCATTGTCTGGAATGAAAGCAAGTTCAATTGAATTAGAAGTGGAGAAAGTTTGTCAGTGAGTTGGCAGATAAATTTTGCTTTACACCATGGAAACAGATATGGTAGTAGAAGTCCTTGCTAGTCAGTGTGCATTCTCTCCAGCGCTCTGCCAATGAGAAGATACAGCAAAAGCCAACTTTTTGTTTGTCTGGTATCACATTGTGAATCTGCTTAACCACGTGTCCATCCCCCAGTCTGCAAATGCTTTTCAGATTGAATATCTGTTGGTGAAAATAGTTTAGAGGTGACTGGTTACTTTTTAACCCCTGGAAACTGCTTTCAAAAAGCTTTTTTTCAAATGCTGCTTTTTGTAGCCCCATTTTTCCCATCCAGGGAATTTAGTCTGGGTACAGGGTATCTGCAAGGGGCTTGCAAAAGGTTGCACTCCAAACCTGAGCATGTGTTTTTATGAAATGCATGAATAGCTTTGACCACACTGAGGGAAAACACACTCTGTAAAACTTCAGCCATTGCAAGGCAAGCTGTGAAGCTGGAAATGTGGTGCTGTCAAGAAAAAAGAGTTCCTACAGTCTTCCAAGGTGAAATCCTAGCCTTCATCTAACTATACAAAGCTGGTGGCAGATTTCCCAGATTTGAATAGGCCATGATTTCACCTACGGTTGTCATAGACTGCAGGAGCTGAATTGGACTGGACAGAGTTAACTCTGATGTCATCCAGGCACTGGGATTTTTCCCAGTGTTTTCTGCATGTAGGTCTAAGAGCTTGGTATTGAATTAGAATCTGTCTAGGAGGAGTGCTGGTAATTGCAGAAACAAATCCCAGGGGTTGCCATTTAATCTACAAGCTCAGTTTTGTTTCAATTAGCTGTAAAGTTGGCAATGAGCACAAGTGGGTAACCATGAAATGAAAGCTCCTCCAGTGAACACTGTGGCCACAAACTCTCCAAATTGCTGACTCTCATTAGAAAGCAAAGGGAGGGGAGAAAATAAAACCACAAACAGTGAGATCCAATTATGGTCTTTCTTCTTTGTTCTTCCACCATTTGGAAGTGACTGGTTTCTGTTCTAGAAATGGGCATGTTCTAGACCTGGCTGTGCAGTCCCTCTGCAGCAATGTCCTCTACCTGGACTGAAAGACAGTGCTAAGACTTCATTTACATGGGGCAGAGGAGCTCTCCCATTCCTTTGCTCAGGATTTCTGTGCCCACTCAGGCCTAACAACAGATCATGCCACTCCCATGTGTGGAATTAGCTTCAAGACAGAACTTAAGCCAGTTAATATTCTGTCCAGCTTCCTCCAAAGAGCAGAGCCTGCCCTCAAATACCTACCATCAAGTAGAATTCAGGTAAATACCTCCTAAAAACTAAAAATGCTGCTTCTCTGGCAGCTTTCACCAGATTTGTTTAAATAAAATGTTATGTTTTCCTGGTTTTTTTAAATCAAGCATTCAGCCATTCAAGCAAGACCCTCAATTATTATAGTAATTTTTATTTTCAAAGTTCACTCATGGAGATCGTCATCAGAACATTTCAAAGGACATCCTGCAGATGAGAGGAAAAAGAGGACAAGTAAATTGTCTGAGGTGACAGAGCAAGCCAGGATCAGAGCTGGAATCAGGATTCCTGACTTCTCTAAAGTTTCTTATCCAGTGAACACAGATCTGTGTTACTACTGTTGAAGAGGATGATAGTTTTTCATTAGGTAATTCAAAAAGAACAATTGTTCTATTCAGTCCTATATAGCAAAAGAATGTATGTTTAAAACAGAGCCAAGACTGTTAATACCTTGTTTCCAACCCACTGGATTCTGATGTCTTATGAAGACACCCTTAGTAATTTCCCTAACAGGAAAAGCAATAAAACCATTCTAATCATCAAAGATGTTGCTATTTATAGTTTCCAGAGCTATCTCCATCATATTATCTTTCCTTTTCCTCCAGACAAGTTCTGGTGGAAGCCATCAAAGCCTTGTGGTGTGAATTGAAACAGAAACCACCAAAGGTGCCATCGAGTCTAAATTATTATCTGATTTTATAGGCTAAGGGTCATCTAATCAGCCTCTGTGAGAAATTTCCTGGGCCACAAAATACTTGTTTCAGAATACTGAAGTCTGCAGGGGCAAGGTTTATCGTCAAATAATGGAACTGCCAAAAATTTGGCTAGAAACAGTTCACCACTATGGCTTTTTTAAAGCTTTTTCCAGGATCCTTTGCAACCATAAGCACTTTTATTTTTTTTTAAATTTTTTTTTTAAATTCCATTTGCAGGCTGTTTACTCAGTGAAAAAGTGGTGGGTGAGCTCATGTCATTCCCATACCAGGTTTTCAGAATGAGAAAGCTGTGTGTTACCTCATGCTCCTGTGGCTTTGACCAAAGCAGCAGTCCTGACAGATGTTAGTTCAGAGATCACAGGGTACAGAGTGACTAAAAAAATGTGGTTCAGAGTAGATTTAACATGTAGTATTTCATATATAGTAGTAAGACTTCACGGCCAAAGAACAAGTGGCAAGAGTTGAGGGAGTGGTAAAAAATAGTGCACCTTTCATGTGCCTTCACCCATTAATGCAGATAATGCTCAAAGGGAAGTAAAGAAACACAGAGAATTCCCAGAGCTTTGTTTCCATTGATTATAAACTCTTCTGGCTTCCATGGTATCTTATCTGTACCAGGACAGTAGAGACAACCTAGTGTCTAACACTTTCTCCTTGCTGCATTCCTGTGGAGGAACCCTGTGATACCCTGCCCATTTTACAAATGAAACACCACAGGGTTGAGGGACAGCCTCAGGGTCATGCAGGGAATCAGTCTTAGAGCAAAGAATTAAACAAAGCTCTCCCATATCCTCATGAGTGCCTTAACTACCTTTGCTTCCCTATCTAGTGTGTTTTAGCACAGAGCAAATTTTAATTGGACGATGAGATAGGCAAAAACACCTCAGGCACTGTACCAAATGGAGCATGGGAATCCTTTCAGAAAAGTCTTTCTCTGGTGATAGTTGCTTTTTCAATCCTGTTGATGTCCAAAAGTCCCTGGTGTCAAGGATGGTTCAGCATTGGCCCTTCCCCATAAGCAGTCTCAGTATAGAGAGAACTATTGAAGTCAAAATGCTCTGGAGAGCAATTTGTGGAACCAGAATCTGGCCCAAGAAAAGAGAAAAAGAGTGTCAGTGCTTGTCAGGGAAACTCATCTGAACACCTCTAGCAATTTAAGGGAAGTACTACAGACACACCAGCAAAGCATTTTGCTGGTTTCCATTAAATAGTTATCACAGATCCTGCTTGCAAGCAGATCCATTTCTTAATATATAAAGCAGTTTAGTCCCAACCATTATATATTTAAAAAAAAAAATGCATGACTTCAGGAGCGCTTGCGCAAAGCAATAAATTCTCCTTTGAACTTTTAAAATTTTTGTTAGACAACATCATAGCAAGAACATCACCTTGACTTGTGATGGTGGGTTAGTCCCACGAGCCCTCCTATGCTCTTCAGGTCACTAATGAGATAATCAGCCCTCACAAAATAAACCCTGTGGCAGTCCTCACCCAGGAACTTCCACACCCCTTTCATAAGTACATTTTTTCCCATGTTATAAGTGTGATAATACAGGTCAAGCTGTAAATGGGATTCTTGTTTCATTAATCTAATTGGACAGCAAGGTAGATTAAAGGATTAAACTAATAAATGGAGATAACAGACTTTTCAGCTGTTTTGGACTGGCAGAGCAAGTTCATTCTAACATGGTTTAACCCTGTAAGCCACATTTTTACCACCTTGTGGCCCTCTGAGATGATGGTTCTCTGACATCCTGTAATGCTCTGCTAATTCCCATGCCAAAATATTAGCTGCCATCCTTTACCCTCTGTGAGTTACTGGGTCTGAGCCAAGAATCTGTCAGCGTAAGAGAAGCAAAATCAGATGGTGCAAGGCTGATTACAGTCCATTGCTGTCTCACCCAGGCCTCCCACTGGTCGTTCTCAGCAGACTCACTGCTCCGCCAGATTGTTCTCCTGCCAGTGCATCAGTCAACAACCTTAATAAATTGTTATAAAGATAAGTTCCATCTTATCCTGAAGGTAATAGAAAAGATCCCAGCAAAGAGAAAGACATGCAAGGGTAGTCTTGGCTTGGGAACTTTTGGTAGAGCAGGGGTAGGTAAGACCTCCCTGGGAAGCAATATTGCTCCACATTCAGTGAGACTGTGATGTGTGAGCTCAGTAAAACCCTTCTGTCTATGATTTTTCTCTAATTCTGGTACCTGCATCCTGTAAATGAACACTGTCACACACTGCACAATTCCCATTTCCGTCCTGAGGTTTTTGCTACAGCACAAAAGGAAGTCTGGAGCAGACCCAAGTATTTTTTTACTTTGCCACATCCAATCCAAGTTATTTACATATTATGACATTTAAACAGAATAAGCATAAGACTGTGCTTATCTCTGCTGGTGGCTGTGGTAAAAGAGTAAATTATGTTGCTGACATCCTGGCTTTTCATCACAAGCTTTTTGGAGTATGGATTATCTTTTTATAGGACACAAATTTCAGTAAGTTAACTTTCCTCATCCTACCCCCTCTAATTTGTTCTGGATAGAATTAATCTCATCTCCCACAGTGGCCTTCCTCTCCTGTTCCTAGGAGGACCCTTAGGCTTGCAATGCCTTTCCTAACTGAATGTTGATCCGTGTGCAGAAAAATATTTTGGCCTATGGACCAATTTCATCTCAGCTCCTGGGGCAAAGTGTGTGCCTTGTAGCATTCTCCCTCTCTGCACAGCCAGTCGCCAAGGTTGGGAATGTGAGAGGAAAGCTGGTGTTCCTGCATCACACGATGTACAGCTCCACATTGACTCTGCTCTTAGCTTGGGCCAGTGGCCAATCCTCCTCCCTGTAAGCGAAAGAGTCTTGGATCTGTCTCGTTTTTGGGTGGGACCAGATAATGAAGATACCATCCAAGGTGTCATGTCCTAATGCCAGACCACAGGCATAGAGAAAGTCTTAATTTAGTCAGATTGTCTTCACAGAGCTGTCAGACTAGGAATAGCTCTCCTTACAGACAACACATGGGAAGCCGCCTGTGAATCCATACAGGAAATATTTTCTCAGGCAGGACCCATTTCAGCCAAGCCATTTCTAAATGAGTGCCTCAGGAAAAGGCTGTGGTCAAAGGCAGAACCTCCCCTAGCTCACCATAAGACTGGGGAGGTCTAAGCAGTGACAGAAGACTTTTCCTCCCAGCTGGCAGAGACACCACCACAAATTTCTCTCCAGCTCCTGGGGTAGAAGAGAACAGGAGCCAGAATATGGTGAATGTGAACTCTCTCTGGTACCTGGGCAGAGAAAACAGACTCCTTTTTCAACTTATCATCACTTGTAGTGGAAAAGACCTATTAAACCTCTCTTCCTACTGTCCTCTCCCTGGGTTCTTTCTTTCCTAGGTCTGTTAATGCTTTGTCAAAAGACAGAAACACAGCTTTGACATAAAAAGCTGCTGTTTACAGTTGACAGAAAGCTTACATTAGATTGGGCCACCTGAACCCCCTCACCCAACATAAACAGAATTTATCAACACTGCTTAAGCCATTAACCCTGACAACTGAGGTTTTCCAGGGAAAGCCCTTATCAAAAGGGGGCTGCAAAAGAAACCCAGTGAGAAAAATCCTCATTGCCCCAAATGAACCCAAATAACTTCCATAAGAAGATGTGGATGAGTCTTGTTATGCTCATCCTAATCCCTTTGACAAGCCAGGGATTCCTTCAGGTTGGAACACAAATCCTCCAGGAATCTGTGTCATCGACTTCCTCCGCTCTCCATTTGTATGGCAGCTACAATTTTTTAAAGATCATTATCTGATCAACATGGGATAGAAATGTTTGGAGTTGAACATCTGAGTCATTAGTGGAGAGGCCCTTCCATATCCAGTGAATTCTGTTCAGAGAAAGCTCCCCTGGTGTGCTCCCCACAAGGTCTGTGACTCCTCTCTTGTGTGTGCCCAGACACCAACGATGTCCTGGTGAAGCCCTGAGAAAAGGCTGTCTGAGGGAACCCACTTGGAGAACGTCTCCTGAAACTCTTCCCTCTCATCAGTGTTTACAGCAAAGGGTGAGGTGAAGGGAAGAAGCCTGTAAAGAAAACTTCACATGGGCTTTCCAGATGTAATCAGGCTCTTAACTCAAACATTTGGCCTTCGTTTGTAAGGCAGAAAGTTTCTGGAAAAAGGCATTTTCCAGCACAGTGCTAACTTTCCATCTTCAAATTGAGACACTGGAAAAAACTGAGAGTTAGAGACAACAAATAAAGAATAATAGGAGCTTTTTCAAGTTCGTAATGAGTTTTTAATTTTATCCACACAGGATTTTCAAAGTTTCAAGGGAGACAAGACATTTTCACATTCCAAATGCAGAAATAGTTTTCCTTTTCATTTTCTCAACTTCTTCTTTTGAGAAGTAAACAAAAGGGAATGATAGATGAAGGGATGATGTAGGAGGTGTTACAAACAGTTGTTTAGATGCACATAAAATTTATTTCTGAGCTATAGGTCTCACTTGTTTTCCCAAAGGAAAATCTAACACACATCTACCTCCACCTGCTGGAAGGAGATTAAAAATGTTAACGATTAAATTTTTCAGTTTAGGGACCAAAGATCTTCTACATACTGTCTAAGGCTTGAAGTGGAAAAAAGATCATGGTGATCCCTCATAGTAAGGGCAAATGTCCCAAATCCACAGTTTCTGGATTTAACAAGAATTCAGTACATAGTACTAGTAAATGTTTAACACTGTAGGGCAGGGGGCAACTTGCTTTTGTACTGAGTAAATTTTTGACTGTCTTTTTTACATGTTGGATAGATATTTAGGGAACAGTATTAGCCTCACTGAACAGTGGTGGAAATCCAGTGGAATTTAGTTTGAGGCAGAAGCAGGCCATTGGTATGTGAACTGTAAAGGCAACTGAGTCCTTTTCTCTCTGCAGATGGTAAATTCACAGACATTCAGGACAGAAATATTCTCATTTTAATGCTTTTGCTGCTGGCTGCAAAAATGCAATATGTTTAAATCACAGAGTAATCACAGAGTAATCTTTTTGATCTAGGTTTGAAAACCAAAAAAAAAAAAAAAAACAAACCCAACTTTATGGAATTTCCCCGCTTTTTTTTTTTAAACTTTTATGACAGTTATAAAGAATATCAGACTGGTCCCGAGGAAAGGATTCTTCATGACAGTATGCTAGCTTGGACTTTGGAAGGTTCAGTTTTGGATCTGTATTTCACCACTGATTTTTCTTGTGGTGGCAGTGGTGGATGTAAAGCATTTTGTGACATCAGTGACACTTCTAGCAGAAATACCATTTTCTCCCAAGTTTTCCACAGGCATTTGAACTAAAGATGCAAAAAGACATTGTCCAGATGATTAAGAAAATAGCCTGAAAAGAGATTTGCTAGCACTGTCCATAAAATTAGGATTTTACAACTCTGAGAACATGTTTTCAGCCTTCTGAATTTTGAACATGGCCAGAAAGGCAGACCAGCTGTATGGGGATATCATTGGATTGTTTGAGTTTATGCCTTGTACCTTGACAGTAACCCCAGCAGCAGGAAAATCCAGACTCAAGGGAGAAGTGGAAGGGGCTGGTGGGATAACAGAGCTGCCAAGTATCATTTCCAAATTGTTTCTCTGCTCTCTGTGGAGGCACTTCACCATGAGCATTACGAATTAAATGCTGGGTTTGCACAAAGCATCCACGGGTTGTCAACATCTTCTTTCCTGATCCCAGGAGGAGCATGGAGAAACCAATAATCTGAGAGATCCTCCTAAATGCAGGGACTCTCCCACCAGATGTCTGGTCCACAAAGTGCATCATCCAACCACAACCGCTGAGCAATTCTGAAGGCCTGACAAGAGAATGCTGGTATTTTATTGCTGCCACATCCCGCCCTGCTGTTCTCTTTCCAATCAGTTAAACATTGCATCTGTCAAAGCTCAGCTTAGGTAACCTTGAGTATCCGTTCAAAATTCAGGTTTAAAAATAGAAGACAGAAAGTGTGCATATTTTTTTTTCATGCAAGTCTCCAGAGAACCTTCCACAAATCAGAGCATGTTTTTTATTATGGTTTACATCAACAGGCTGATCTTGGGGACTTCTGTCTATGTGTGTTTCTATTGCTATTTTTTTTGGAGGGGATGTGTGTGTGTGTGTGTATGTGTGTGTGTGTGTGTGTTTGTCTATCATGGCCCTTGTTTCCTCTGGAGAAATGAGACAGAAAAACCCACTTGAAAATTTATACACACAGTGTCAGGAGCCCAGTTCATTCATCTGAAGACACTCCTGCTGTGTTGGGTAAAATGCCCAGAAATATTCAGGGCTGAGTTAACCACAATTCTCTGCTTCCACGTTGTGCCTGCTGCCATATTTGGAAGCCATGATTCCTTTGCTCCATGTGGCTGACTCAGAATTTGCATTTGCTTGATACCAGCATTGATTTCCTGTCCCTTTGGGTAGCTGTAATGGATGGAGTGGCCATAAAAAGTTCAGCAGAACAAGTAGTGAGAGTTAGTAAGCTCAGTAGAGCAGTGTCAAACGTCAGCCAGTGGCTGCTCAGATGTCAGGGATGCAGATTCAGGTGCTGGAGTCTGGCAGACACATGACCCATGGGTTGCAATGTGTTGTTAAAGAAATGAAACCTACCCAAGTTATTCATATGAACTCTCGCATATTGCAATTGGCAGCCTCATGCTGTGTCTCTCCTAATCACCTGCCAGCATAAGTTAAGAATGTGATTTCACATCTAATGATGTTTCTAGACTAGCAAAATACTTTGAGGGTGTGGCGTACTTTTCCAACCCTCTCTGCTTCACAGCAAAATTTTCATATAGCCAAGAGCCACTAGACTCAAAATACACCTCTCATGAAGCAGGATTGCTTCTCAGCAAGAGACAGTGGCTCTCTTCAGAGTCCCACTGGGAAGTGTCTTGGAGTAACCCATCTTTTTCAGAGTCAGCTATCCCTGCTGGCTCATTTCCTGCCACAGCTAGGAATTTGGATTACCCAGCAGCTCTCACATGGAAAGCCACACTTGGACCACTTACAGCCTACAAGGATGTCAAGCCACAGGATGCCATCCTTGTCCTGGGACAGGACTAGTGGAAAACTTTCACCTGTTTTGGGTAGGCAGTGCTTCATTAAGAGTAGAAGGTACAGGTCATTCTGATGCTGATGCTGAAGGGATTATGCCATCACGGTAAAACCTGTAACAACATCAGAACCATTTTCCAGGGTGGACAATGAGCATAAGAGAAATGAAAGCTGTGACTTTGGCTGCCTTTGGAGCACTGGTGCTTGCCAGCAGCTACCACAGAGCTCTTACAATTTTGTGTGCTTACAGCACATCTGAGGGCTTGTGTGTGCTGGTGGGTGCAGGATGCATTGCAGAAAGTCAGAGATGCTGGGAGAAAGAGGTCACATGTAATTTTTGTTTGCCTTGCCGGGCCTCTTGGAAACCTTTGTCCTGGAGAAAAGCTAACTGCTGCTGTGATGTGATGTGATAGAGGCAGTGTGCATAAAGGCTGTTCCTGCTCAACAGTGAGATGAGAGACAACAGCAGATACAGCTGATGAAATAAACTTTCTTTGTTGCCTCATCATAAGTGGCACCAGCCTCAGTCTGTCAGTCTGTTATCAAAGCTTTTTCATGCATTGCTGTTTTGAAGGAAAGCAACACGTTGCCTCTGTGGGTTCTTGGGAGTGCCCTCCCTAGCATGGTGGCAACACACTAAAAACCTGTGCCAATGAAAATCCTGTGCCACTGAATACAAGGAAGGGTGGAGATGGGATGTTAAAAGTCAGAAAACTGTTTAAAGTTAACACAATGAAGGAGGGCACTAAGTGAGCACAAAGAGAAGGGCTACATGTAAAAAGTAGCAGAGAACAGTGGTGTCCATCAGACTGCTCCCCATAGGGCTGGTAATTCTCTTTCATTCTAGGACAAGTTTGAAGGTTCAGTTTCAAGTCATGTTTTTCCTGTACCTTTTAGTACCACAAACTGCATACATTGCACTCTTCACCCAAGCATCTTCCCCACAACATCCATTCCTTTTAGTAAAATTGTATACAGGTTGCCATGGTAATTAGTATCCATATCCCATTCTGGGTCTCAAAATAAATGGCAAATACATGTCATAACATTTTCAGGCTCACACAGAAGTAGAAAGAACCTCTGGGAAAGAAATCCTGAAACAAAGAGGAAAGCAACATTTTATGACTCTTGGCAGAGAGAATTCCAACTGTACAACAGCCTTTATCCCCGTGTGATAAAGAAAAGAGCAAGAGACAAGGAAAATGGCCAGTGTGTCACAAACACAGAAAACCTTCTGGAGCAGATTGTCTTGAAAGCTTCTCACTGCATTTGCTTAAGCCCCAAAACTCTCAGCTGCTCTGTCACATTCATGTCATCCATATAAAATATAAAACATTAAACATTTTTGGTTTAGCTAATTAATATGTTTTTTCATCCCACACTTAAATAAGCTTAACCAGCCATCCTGTGGTGTGTGATAAAATTCAGGCTCTGCTATCCTGTGCAGATGCAAATGTTTGCAGCCTTGTTGATGGATGTCTCTCCAGATAGTTTTCAAGAGCAGTGTCTAGACTCGAAGAGTGAGCACAGTGCACTTGTGACTCTGTCAGAGTAATTGGAGCATTTTGTAGAGACTCTCTTGTCTCTTCAAGGTGACAGCAGGACAGTCAGCAAATATCCTTTCTTCTTCTGTAACCCTGCACAGGGCTTTAGATCAAAGGTTGTACGGGGAAAAAAAGGTTGTTAAGGAAAAGGGTGGAAAGTGAAAGTTGTTGGGAACTGCCTCTACCATTCAGTTGTCAAATTTCCAGCTCTTTGTCACACTTTGTCTTTGCATTTATGTCTGTTTAATGAATTCTTTCTCTTCTTTTTTGCTATTTCTGTGCTGCTTCAGATGATGAGGACAAAGCTAAACTGAGTCATTGACAGCTAACAGAAGAAATTATATTTCCATCAATATCTATAGAGTCCATAAAGCATAAAAATGCAGTGTTTTTTGAGAACAATCAGGAGTTCCAAAGAATTTGGACTGCAGATCCTTCCAAACCTGGTCATGTGGATCTGTATCATTTATTAGAAAGGATTTGAAATACCATAAAACAAATAGCTCTTCCCTGAGAAGAAAACTTTGTCCTCCTGCAAAGAGCAAAGATAAAGCATACAGCATTGGCAGTCCTCTAATGGTTTAAGAATTCAACTTCAATCACAGATAAATGTCTCAGTTCTTCTGAAAAACATTACTGAACTCAGAAAGAAACAGGCCTTTTCAGAGTGCAGTTTATCCCACTCAAAATTGCTCAGGGAAGTCACTGCTATAAGTGCTCATTTCACCTTGTGGAAAAAGTGCAAATAAGTATCTTTCATTTTTGGTATTTTATTCTGTAGCTCTGTGCAGCTGATTCTCAGTGTTTGTCAACATTAAATATTTAAATACAATACAGCTTTTAAGATGAAGAGAGCAAAAGAGATGTTTTGGCAACCCGACTTCTGAGCAATTACAATTTTTGCTTCAGTCTTTAAAGAAAATAAAAATTAGGACATTCATCAAATGACATTTATCACAAAGGAACGAAGTTTATATGTGAAAATTTACACACCCTAATCTCAGCCAGCCACATTCTGATTTTGCAATAGATGTAGCTTCCTAGCCTTGAAATCAAAGCAATTTCTCCACTGTAATTAGGAGCAACTGGGAAGAGTGGTTGTCCTTGGTGGTTTATACAGCAGACTCGAGTCCTTGTCTTTCTGGAATTCTGGATAGTCATCAACAGGATGGAGGTGTCCGAGTGTCACCTGAGCTTTCCCACTTGTAGCAGTCTTTAGAAATCAACATATCTGTGCCATTTAAACCAGTCAGCAGTCTTGACCCAAAGGCTGATGAGCAAAATACTCTCACAGTTTCTCTCATCATAATATATTTACTAATACAGTCTCTGTGGTTGATTTGCTGTCGTGCATAAACTGCACAGGAAACATCTATGGACAAAAGACCTGCTTTTTAAAGTCATTCACTGTAAGGGGAAGCCTGGTGATCCTTTCCAAACAGCAGCTGGGAAAGCGGGGCCAGAAAATGGCTGTCACGTTCCTGCTAGCTGAGAGCAGGGCTTGTCCTCTGACTCCTTAATTCCAGGCTGCCAGAGTAATACTACAGAGAAATGTCTTATTCCAGAAGCTGTTCGTGCATTTAATGAGAAGCAACCACACTCCCAGTAGCCAGCACTGCCTTCCTTAAGGTGATACCCTGGCAGGTTTCCCACGGTAGTTCAGTAGCTTGGCAATTTCTTTTCTAAATTTACAAGCAATCTCCTGTTACACAGTGAGGCCAGCTTCTGGGATATCAAGTGGTTTTTCAGGTGTTGTATTACAGGGGGCTGGAAGCTTTTATTCAGCAGGCAATGTATGCAACCAGTATGTGTTCAGATGACTGTGTCTCCAGTGTTTCTGCTCTGATTTTTTGCCCAGCTTTGCATCTTCCCTTGTCCCTTTCTCTACTTCTGGTTCCCACCTATTAAAAAATTAAAACTGCATGGGGAAGAAAATGTCTTAGCGCAAAGAAGTGATTTCTCTCTTAATTACAAATCAAATGAACACCTCAAAGGGACAGTATTGCAGAAGGTTTTAAAACTGGTGGCACATCCAAGCTCCAATTTATGACAAGAAAACTCAAAGTGTAAATGTAGTTCACAGAGCTGCAGATCAGCGACTGGTCCAGGGTGATGAAGAGATTCTGGCTCTAAAATGTTTAGGATTGTTCTTGTGTTGTTAGTATCTGTCTAACTGCTTAGTTGAATTAAGCAAAACATCTGAAAATGATCAGTCCCCCCCTGTAAACGTCACTGTTTCATAAAAGAAGACTCTGACTTACCAAAGATTATAATATATACACATGTGTTTTATCTCTGCAAGATGTTTTCAAGAGGTTGAATAAGCCAGTCTATGTGCTGACATGAACTGTAAGCAGAAGATCAGCTTGAAATATTAGGCCAATAATATGGATAATATACATCCAGTTGCACTGCAATCCATCTCACTAGGTTACTCGGGTCGTGGTTTTGCCAACTGAAGTTAAAGTGCAACATCTGGGATAATCCCACATTTCACATGTTCTTGCTTTGTTTTCTCAGTGCTTTGGAGTTATTTGTAACCCCAAACATTGACAAAGCCCCACCACCACTGTCTTTGAGAGGAAGACATTAACTGGGCTTTTTCCCAACTTGGTCATTCCAGTGCTATCTAAGGGTCAGGAACAGCTGCAGAAAGCTCTCCCTCAAGCTCTGTCTCTACACGGGTGGCAGATTCCTCTGTGAGGGTCAGTGGCTACTCAGTGTGTGCTTTGTATTTACCAAGTCATTGTTTAGAAGAAGACAATTTCTTTCAAAAGCCAGATCGTTTTAAGACCTGTTAGGATTCCACTCCCCAGGTGCTGCTTGCCATTCCTGTTGTCCCGCTTTCGTTCTGCTACAATTGTGCAGGGTGAATTCTGTACCCGCACTATCCTCATTCCAGTTTATAGGAAAGATCAGATAAATCAGTATAGACTGGACTTCATTCTTGGGAACTCTTGAAGATAAGCCTAATTGTGCACTGCTTTTTTTTTCACATGAGTTCATGATAGCAAGCCTGTGAAATAGTTCATGACCTGGCATCCACATTCAGTATATCTATGGTACTGAGAAAAATGAAGTGTTATACCCATGACCTCTAACATGGTAGATAATTCAGATAAAACTTGTAGCGAGCAGAAAAATCTCATTTGTCATAATTCTGGCACAGACTCCATAGCAGCAGAGAGGCTGATGGGTACAACATGAGCACATTTAAAATCTAATAAATCGTAGCAAGGAAATAGTTGAGTCATGTGTAATTTCCACACCCCCCACCCCCCACCCCACCACTTTACTGTCAGGAACAGTCCTTATTTCTTAAGGATATTTTTTTAATGTGATGCTCAGCAACCAGTTGCAGAAGGAATTTTTAGTTTGACCAAAAAAGCAGGGAGCATTTTAGCATCTTTCCTTGGGTTGCCACTGCTCAAGATTTCCAGTTACTCTTGTTTTCCAGCATAGCTCCCTACAGAACTGGACAAGGTATTTTTGACAGAACTATAGGCTATTTGCAGCCACTTAATGGTTGTTGGTTTGCAATCAACACCAAGCTGATTGAATTAAAGGTATGATTCTTCCCCTAATGGATTTAATGTAAAGCTTATTTCTGGTAATGCCAATCTTAAGTGGGTAGGAAAAGGTTTCAAAAAAAGTAATTTTTAATTTAACCAAGTACTCATTATAGGTGGTTTTCTGCTAATTTAAAATGTCACCTTAAGAACTCAAATAAAGCCTGAGGGGTTCCTGTGTGGACAGATTTCATTCAAGGCAGGGAGGAAGCATTAACTGCTGGACAATTCACAAAACCATTTGCTTCTGAGGTCACCTCAAACAGAGATTTGTAACAACCAAGACACTTTCTACCATCATCAGTGTGAAATATTAATCTCATTTAATTCCACTGATCCCTCTGTTAAGATTTCTGCCCTGACTGTTTTGGGACACATGCAAACAGAGCAGCTCTGGGCAAGTCACTCCACAGTAACTCAACAAGCTTCTCCATCTTCTCAGTCAGGGCTTTTGCTGGATTGTTTGTCCATAGAAAGCTTTGACAGTCAAACTGAAAGGGAGTGTCTCCTCAGCATGGATTGTATATTCTGTTCTTAGTGAGCATCTTTACATCCTTCCCTTGCTGAGACAATTGTATTTCAATATTTTACATTAACAGACCAGGAAGCAAAACAGTCCTCATGCCTTTCCTAGTGTTGCTGGCAAGTCCATCTGGAATTTCATGAAAAGATATTGGACTTGAAGGATTTTCCTAGGTCAGTTTTAGAAATTCAAGTGAAGCTACAGATTGCATTTTACCAGCTTTATAACTCAGTGAAGAGTTACCACTGATGCAAAGTGTGTTACTGCAGGAGCAGGCTGACTGGTCCAGCATTGATCCTTTATTGTGTGATGCCTCATGTACCCAGACCCTGAGTAGCCACTGTTTGGTGGGCACCTGGATAATGTGGGTATACCTGGGTCAGCCCAAGCATGGGAGGGGAACAGATCTGTCCATAGCCACAAACAAGGTCAGTTACAGAAGAAAAGTTTGAACTGTAACTCACTAAATTCCCACCTCAGTAGAGCAGGATTGATGCTGCCACTCCCAAGCATCGTGCAACAGCATGAACCATTTGTGACCTCTCATAGGCAGACATGGATAAGGAATAAACACAGCAAGGACTCCTCAATAGTAAAGCTGACCTAAGATAAAACATGTTAAAAGGGTTTGTGTTATTGGTTTTGGTATGTCTCAGCACTTGTGTCATCCATGGATTGGTTGGCAGAAGGAACCATCTTTTCCTCTGGACACAGTAATATTTGGGAGTCCTGTATGGGCATGAAGGAGTCATCAGTACTATTGATGAAAGTAAAAGAAGACCGATAATTATTGGTATGGGTGCAGTTTGTTTGTAGCAGTTGTTAAAGAAGCTCCATCTCCAATGGCAGTGGTAGATCAGGGAGAGTCCTAAGCCTGTCCATCTGTCTATCACTCAGAATTAATGGTAATATGGACAGCATGGGCTGGGCAATTCTTTCACCTCAGTCCCTTACAGCAGAGGTCTGAGAGCAGAGGTCACTTTTTTTGGTTAATAGCTGCAGATGGATTTCTCTTCCCATGGATTTAACTTCCCTGAATCTGTCCAGTCCCTTTCTGTACCTGTCTGCATTTATGTCAGATTCTTTCAGCTCCAGTCTGGGCTTCTGTTCTGTCCCCTTATAGTGAATTTTCTGGTGCTGCTTCACCCTCTTCTTCTGCAGGAACACAAGAGTTTCATTTCCCTGAGCTGCCACAATGGCATAAACCTTGAAGGAAAAAACCCACGATTTTTAAAAAGGGAGGAGGAAGAGTAAAAAATTTGAGCTGGAGAAGCAATGATATGATTTAACAACCAGCAGCTTTTCCCTATTTGGTGTCCCAAAAATTTAGAAGTAGATGAAAACCACAGCATGCAGGTGATCAAACAGAGTACTTTGCCTCCTAAATCAATGTAGGGAAGAAGGACTAGCTGGCATTTGTCACGCCCGCCAATTTGGTTGAAGTGGAATTTGAACCACGCTGCTGGAGATATTGGACAGTTTTCTTTCATCTGGTTGTGGGTCGTGTCACATGGTCACCATATGTGTTGTTCCCCAGCACGCACACACACACCTCTCACTCTGCACAGCTGTAAAAACAAACATCAGCTGCCTTTTTTCAGTCCAGGAGAGTTTCAGCTCTGGAAGCAGTGGAAACCCCTTTTCTAACAGGATTTCACATTGCAGATTATCTTTAATCCAATTCATCTCTGACTGATACACTTTTTGGAAGCCTGTGACCCATCTGCAGAGTTTGCTAGGTAGAAACTTCTGTCAGCTGTGCTGAAACTGCTTTCTCTGCTGGGCTGTAATAACAAGGAAAATCCTGTAATGATCTTCCTCAACCATTGAAGGGCTTTGTTGTGGTCATGAACAAATCTGAATTTATGGCAAGAGCATTAGGTTGTATACAAGGAATAGATTTTACTGGACCTATTGAAGTCATGCATATTAAATTGGGCTCTTCACATTTCTTCTAGAAATGAATGCCAGAAAAATACATTTTTGTTGTTGCTGTTTTTAAAGGAGTACTTAGCCTTGGGATTGCACCAAAAACCCAGAAAGCCCAAGGCAAAATGTTCTGTCACAATGCAAAGAAATTGAGATCTTTCTAATCCCTGAGAAAGAGGAGCCAGTCACAAAATGCTGTCTTGTCCTAGTATCTCTAGGAAAGGGATCAGTGCCACAGTACAGCACTGAGAGATGGGTTGGAATGTTGGAGAATGCTGTTCCAATTCAGACCAGCACATTTGGGATGTAAAATGCAACAAATGTTTGGGGGCTTTTTTTTTTTTGCCTTTTTT
Organism: Passer domesticus; assembly: GCF_036417665.1. Classification (NCBI taxonomy): domain Eukaryota; kingdom Metazoa; phylum Chordata; class Aves; order Passeriformes; family Passeridae; genus Passer; species Passer domesticus. The sequence goes on from NC_087480.1 coordinate 54,907,023, forward strand.
TTTTTTTGAGGATACAGCCAACTACCCCAAAAAGAAACCTGACCCAAAAAGTGAAAAATACTGTGGCTAGAAATTTCCAGTCATGTCGCAGTCCAAGCCTTGGCTGATGGATGAGGTAAGATGCTGTTGGGCAGGAACAGAAGTAGTCTGTGCTATTGTGCAGTGGCCACAGTAACTCTGCTCGTAGCCCACTGGCTGAACTCAGGGGCAGGGTTTCTTTGCTTCATTCCTTACTGGTGTTTCCAGACTGGGTACGGGATTCCTCCTTCCTTCAGTGGGCCTGTGAGTAAAACCACAGCAGCTGTGGGAGTGCTGGGGAAGGAAGCAGTGCCAGTAAATGACACATTTCCCTCTGCCTGATGCCCCACCTCGTGTTTTCCAGCAAGATATTCAAGTAGGAGGCAGGGAAGGCAGAAGCATTTGTCCTGAGATGCCACAGTCCCTTTCAAGTCTTCTAAAGGCCAGAATTTTCTTTATGTTTTTTATCCCTGTTGCCTTTTAACACTGACTGTTCCTTCTTTAGCCACATTAGCCATGCAAACACCCTTGCTTCCAAATGCTGGCTTTATAGCCATGTTTTTATGCCATCCTTATGACCACAAAATTTTAGACTTCTAGTAGTAGAGATGACTTGTGTCTCTGACACTGTATATTCTCTTCATCTTCTTATGGAGGTGAATTCTCTGAGAGCATTGGACTCCTTGTTTTGGTAGGTTTTACTAAAATGATGTATGGAGTTTGTGTGTGCAGGAGGGTGTATACATATGTGCTGATTTATGTTTGCTTTAGAAGAGGCCCCCAGTTTAAAACCACCCAAAACTGCTGACTTCCAAAAACAGCATGTAATCGATGGATTTCCTCAGGGTTTGGAAGGGATGAGGAGTGGGGGTCCTTGGCAACAGGGCTGAACTCATGCTGCTGGATTTTGTATTACTACTTCTGTTTGTCTAAAAGGGAAGCCCACAAACCTCAGACGAGCTCTAGCACTGAGCAAGCTGCTGTACAAACCCAAGCAGAGATAACTGTGCCCAGATGAGCTGGAAACATGATAGTGACATCGACCTTTTTACTCGTTCATTGTATCATGACTTCAGAGATTTTCTTGTAAGCCACAATCATATTTCTACTTAATTTTTTTGTTTTCTTTAGGATGAAATAAGATAGCAATGGGTAAAAACAGTGGACATTTTAAAATGAAAATATGTTTTGAAAAAAGTTCTTCCATAGAAAACAAATACTGGAAAACATAAACAGTGACAGAGAGAATAATGGCATAAGGGAATTCAGCAGTTTATTGCAGAACTGTGCTAACAACCTAAGAATTCAATTTTTAACAACCACAACATTTAGACTTCAAGAGACACTCTTGGTGTGATTATTTATCCTGCTTCTTCTTACAATCTCAGGGGCTGTGGGAGTCTTCCAAAGGGTAAAAGTTTCCCCTATAGAGTAAATCACAGGCAAGGCAGGCAATTCCATTTATACTGGAGGAGCAGAAGCTCAGAGACATTAAAGGTGAGACATCTGAAAGTGCTCAAACAATACCCCCTTTGAAATATTCTATGACACCATCAGAGTTAGGACAAGTAACGTACCCTTTGAAGATACCACTTAAAAAGCTTTCCAAAATCTGCCAGTAATTCAAACCTCTTCTGTCCCTATCTCAGAGTACAGAATCCATCCCTTCCCTCTCTGGCAGCATCAGCAAGGCAGGAGCTACTTTCTCTGTGCCATTCCCAAGGCCGTGGCCCACAGCAGTGCATTCTACTGCCCTGTAAAAAGCCCAGTAAAATTTCTTTCAGAGCAAGGTTTAGGATCCTCAGGCCAGCAGATGTGTTATCCCTTTTGCAGCATGGAGCAGCGAGATACTCCAGGGTGGTGGCTGGAGGATGGTGAGGCTCGGCCCTGCTGACACAGAGGCCTCCAGCTGGCAGCAGCTCAGAACCAACATATTTGGCTTTTGTGTAATTACCCCTTCGTTCCAGGGATATCTCAAAGCTGGAATGGCATGGGAAGCCTTCTTCCCCTGGCTGCCTCCCTCCCCCAGCCCATCTGAGGAGGGCTTCACATTCTTTGGTTGCTAAAGTGCTGTGTGGATGTGTGTGTGCAGATATTCCTGTGCTAACAGATATGTCAGGAAAGGAACCTCCTGTTCAGTTAAAATGCAACTGGGAGAGGCTTCCCTGCAAGATCGCCTATGTTTTCCTTAAGATAAGGCTTGAGAGGGATAATATCATTCCCTGCAAAAAGATTTTTCTGCTCCCATGACACCTGAAACAAACAAATGTCTTGTGGCCCAGCATTGACAGATGCAACATTAAAAGCAATTTGATATCGTCTCCAAGGCTAAAAGGAAAGAACCTTCTCACATGCTGCACCAAGGGACTTATGATGAAGGAGTTTTCTTCTTCCAGCCCTGGGATTCATTCTGCTGACTTCCGTTTATGTAAGTTTGCTGATCTGGAGGGACTTGCACCACTGAGTACATGAAGAGAATGAAGCTTTCTGTTGTGATTAGACCTGGAGGAATAGGAGGTGAAAAATGTTCCCTTGAAAGAATTGAAAATTTCCTTCAGACACAGAGAAATCACTTCCATGTCAAGCTTCTATTCCTTTTCCCTTCACTGAATGTTAGTAGTTCCCCACATCCATTTATCTCCTGTCTTCATCTTAGCCTTTCAGCCACTCCATGCTCCCAGGCTTGACTTGTTTCTCCTTTGTGGCAGGAGAGCCTGAGGCACAGATTTTTCTTCATCCTCATATCACTACTGCATTTGTAGATATGGTCTCATGCTGATTCATCTGTTTCTATGGATATAGGAAGTGTTTGGAAATGGCCTCCAACTCCTAAAGCTTTACTTGTGTACTCTGTTCCCTAGACTACTCTTGTTCCTATCACCATGAAGAACTTCTGCTCTGCTTCCCTGAACTTTCCAGTCCCTGGAAGTCACTGTAGCCCTTTTTTCTTGGTTATCTAGACTCAAAAGATCATTGAGTTCTCTCAGATAACACCCACAACTCTTCCTGCATTGCAAATCTGGCCAAAGCACCATTCCTGGGGGAAGGAGCACCTCTGCTTAATTAAATGTTTGATTAAATAATGGAACTCCTTGCCATGTGATTCCACAGAAGTGAAAGGTTTGTGTAAGGGCAAAAAATTTGGTCAAAAATTCATGGAAGAAAAATCCACTGAGTCCTTTTAAATCAAAAACATTACCACAAGCTCCAGAATCACCTGGACTTATGATTTCTGATATTTGGAGAAATGTTTTAGAAAATGAGGACTGTGTTTATTTTGCTCCATGACTACCTGGTAGCTCTCTGTACATGGGTGCTGTGGATGAAAGCACCTATTGGTAGATTGGCATCAGGCCTGAGCAGCTCCAGGTGCAACATCCACTTGCAGTTCCTTTTGCAATAATCCTGCCCAAATCCTGCTCTTGCTCTCTTTACCCCACTGACTTTCAATCTCATCTATCAGTGTGTTGCAAGAATCTTCTTTCCCTACAGCCTCCTTCCAGCTTTCTGCTTCTGCTTTTCTTCTTTCCTTCCCACTCAATCTCTCCCCCAGATCGTGCTTAATAGTTGGGGGAGAAAACAGTTCCTTATCATGTAAATCTGCAAAACCTCTTAGGGTTCAAGACAATTTACATCACAGAGGCCGTGCACCTTAAAGCAATCCCGACCCCTCCGGGGGGAGCTCCCGGAGGAAGTTACTCATTTTGTGGTTCAGTCAGTTTGCCCAATGATTTCACATTTCAATCCGCAGTTTGCTAACCTCTCCTTTGGAAACGCTGATGAAAATCTTGTGGAGTTCAGTTTGGGGTTTCTGGATTGCAGTCCCTGCAGGTGACTTTTACTTTTCAGGCTGTTTGGCTGCTCCTTTTCCCCAGGGGCTGTATTCCTGCCTCCCCAGAAGCCAGTTGTGCAACACTGGGTGCAGTGATTTACAGTCTGCCTTTGCACTGACTCACTCAGGGCTGCATTCAGGGCCGAGGTGCAGGACACTCCTCGCTGTTTGCCAGGAAAGCCAATCCTTTCCTACAGTTGCAATGCCGCCGAGGGAGAGCTGATAAAAATCACTGCATTGTTCTTCCCGGGATCCCTAAGGACAGTGTGCTGGGGAGGAGCTCTTGAAGGTGTCTTTTACCAATGAGCAGAGCAACTAAAATAAAAGAGCCGTGTAAACCTCTGCCTAAAGGTCAAATTGAAGCTTGCTTCCATCCTGCTTTATTTTGGAGGCAACTAAATGTTTGCTTTTGATTCTTGCTATTCACGATACTGGGAGATGAGGAGAGGGGTCAGTCAGTTAAATGTACACTTGAGCCCTCTTTATTCCATTTCATTTTCTTTACGCTTTCATTTTGTTGCCTAATTTGTTGCAAAAAGCTTTCTGGAGCTGGAGTTGTCCTTTTATTTTCTCAGGGTACAGTCTGGACCTCTGAAACTTTCTCAGTGTAGCTAATACCTGTTGATGTTGATTCAAACCTACAGACTTTTAAAATGTTACCAGTTTTTCATGGATATTCAGTGGTATTTCTTCTTATAAAGACAGGTAATTTTCCCTCAGATGATTTAAAAGAAAATTATACTAATATACACATCAGTAATTACATTTAGGCCAACTTTCACCTGAAGTATCTTATAGCTGGAGTTCAGGATACAGGTTCTGTATCCTACTCATAGTGTGCATATTAGATTTATCAAAGAGCCTACCAGGAATTCAGCTACTAAGCATTTGAGAAGCGTAATATGGCATTAGGATATCTTTTCAAGAATAGCCACTTCACAGGAAAGGTCTGGAACGCTTTGCTGGGGGAAACTGTGCTTGCTAAAAACCTCCAAGTGTTCAAAGAATGACTGGACAAGTCCATGGGAAAAAAAAAATCTAACAAGATCTATTAAATACAAAGGAACCAAGCCTGGTTCAGGGAATCCTTGCAGGCTGGGGGATTTCAGAAGTGTTGCTGTATGTGTTCTCTGTTCTTATTTTCCTCAATGTCTGTTGTTCCCATTTAGAACTGTCACCCTTCACTCCCATCCCTACAAAACCTAAGGTAAGTACTTTACAAAGAAAGTTTAAAGAAAAAGAAACTGAGGAGAAATAACCAGTTACAGAGATAATAAATTAAAGAATGGGTCAAAATATGATTTTTAAAAAACCCCTAGGAACAAGAATGCAGAGAAGGACGCTGAAGGGGACGCTTCTCATGCAGCAGTAATCACTCCCTGACATTGTCCAAGGAGCTACAGCAGCAATGTAAGACTGGAGACGAGATGGGTGGGACTTTATGGAAAATGCTGATCTGACAAGGTGACTTTCTGTGTCCATACTGCTGAGCTCATTGTCACAAATATTTCATGAGATTCCAGACTTCAAACCCATTTTACTGGGGGGAAATGTGGCTACAGGACATTGTGACTGAATAACCTATTTCAACTTCATGACTCATAGATTGGTTTTTGCCTTGGTTTTTTTTTTTTCCCTTTTCCTTTTCCTAGAAGATGAGCTTTTGTCTGATACCAGTTCAAAAGAGATTTAAATTTTGTTTAGTTAAGACTGACCTCATCCTATACTTGTCCAGCACTGGTTGCTGAATTAAAGATCCCTTATTCTGAACATATACATATGTGAAATGCATTACAGACATCCATTTGCCTAGAGCAAGAACCTCATTATTGGCAGGAAAAGTCTATGGGTTTTCAGGGAGCCATTTTCAGAAGAAATGTTTGCCTAAAACTTATTATCTGTTTAATGTCTTTTTTGTCCATCTGCCTGTGTCCTGGGTTTGGAAACACAACCCTGAATGTAGGTCTTTCTGTGGCCCTTTTGATGTGTGCTGCTGACCTGTGAGCCTCACCTCTTGCAATGAGGGGCTCCCTGCACCTGCACTCCTGGCAGAGCTGTTCCATAGGTGGGGGAAGGCAAAGGAAAGGCACCAGACTTTGCAAATGGAGCTGCTTTATCCCAGCACTGGTTCAGTGGGGCAGCTTTGCAGGCAGTGGGGGCATGACCCAGCTGGAGAGACCCACGGCTGTACTGCAAGGCTGGGAGAAGGGTGAGTGTTGTTTCTTGCACTCAGTCGAGCCAGCACTGGAGGGGAGCTGGGTGAGAGGCTGCTGGGGGCTGCAGCTGGGCCATGCTGGCCTGAAGGCAGTGCCTGTGGCTCTGGTGGACTGGGAACAAAAGGAGGTGCTGAGCATGGGTAAATCAGGAAAGCATTCCTGCCTTCCCTTTCCACCCATGCTTGAGAGTCTGTAGCTGAGCAAAACCATGAAAATTCCTGATTGAGGCCAAAGCAAAATAAATGGAAACAGGGAAAGCAATGGAAGGCAGATGAGTCATCTTTTGAGGGATGTCATAGTGTGGTGGTTCCAAACATGGAGTGCCAGCAGCAAGTTAAATTGCACAAGTGTTCCAAATCATAGATCTGAGTTTTGAACAGTTGTAAAGTGTTGCTGGGTGTGCAGAGAATGTGATGCAGGTGAGGATGAGGTCCACATCTGACTGCTCTCTTCATATCTGGGCACTGAAGTGCAGAGCATAAAAAGCTGTAGTGCCTGTCCACTACTGCTTTAAAATTAGGATTCCTGTGATGTTTCCCATTGTCCTTAACTAACCCTATATGCAAAAAAAGGTAGGGCTGTTTCAGGATACAGGTAGAAGCACCCTAAATGGAAAAGAAGTAGAGGAAACCAAATTAGAAATAGAGAGCTTTGGAATTTCAGCCAAGTTCCAGAGAAATCCCTGGCAAAAGGTTTGGTATTGGCTCCCTTAGAAAGGTCTATATATCTTGAAGTTGACAAGTCTGAAAAAGTAATCCAGAATATCTTGGTGCAGAGCAAGGTGACAAAATGAAGGATGCATCACTCTGTAATTACCTCATCAAAGTGCTTTCAAATAGCTGTGGCCTTAGTTGCACTTCCAAAGCCAAGGGAGAGATTAGGACCTCTGTTTGCTTGGATTTTGCTCAACAGGAAGAGTTTCTGCCCTGCAAATCCACTATATAGGGACTGGACTTCTATATGAGGGCTGAGGAAAGGTCAGCCCAATACCAGGCAAGATTTTCCCAAGCAGGGGGTACAAAACCAGACCCCCTCATGGGAGAAGCTGAGTTACACAACAGGGACCTGTGAGAAGGTACTGAAATTGAATCCCTGAGACTTTTGCTCATCAGCCTTAGAAAAACACTTGTGTTGGAAGGCTCCGCATTTAATTGCTGGGGAAACTTGATCAGAGCAGAGAGGAGATTCCCAGCCTCTGGCTAAACTGTTGGCTTTACTCAGTGGTTTCTATGAGCCATGTGCTTCTCTGAAAGATCCTTTCAGGTGCATCTTTCCTGAAAGATTAAATGCCTCTGTGCAGATTACAGTGCTGGGGATTAATTGCCCCCTGAGGCAGAACAACTGATCTCTTAGGCCATGTGCACAGAATGCAAACCATGTATAAAGCAGGAAGCACAGAGTGTTTGCTACCCAAAACAATAGGGAAACATTATTTAAGGATAATCTCATCTCTTAAGGATGAGAAATAGGGAAGGAGTGCAGAGCAAAATCTGTCCTAGGCAATAAGAAATAAGTGGTCTTAGAAAGACGCCCAAATTCCAGTTGCTGCAGGAATTTGGGCTTAATCCAACTCCACTAAAATTGATTGAAAACTTGTGAATGTTGCATCCTCCATGCTGTAAGAAGTGAAAAGCTGTTCAAAAGATGGGAGACGAGTGGGAGTAAAGATTGGTGAAAATAGAGATGCCTGAGCTAAGAAAGTTTTCAAACTTAAGGAGACTTGAAGGGTCTGGAATTGAGGATACCAGTTTGGACAGTTACCAAGGGAGAGTAATTGTCTCAATATTTTGATCATAATCTTACTTCCAAGTCTGGTGTGCCTGCCGTCCCTTTTCCAAATTTATTTCGGTTTACTGAGAGCAACTTCCTAGATCCCATCTGTTAAGTGGCCACATCACTTTTGTACAAACCCTGGAGCAGCTCTGTGTAGTATTTCAGTCTTGGTAGGTGGTTCAGGTGCCCTGTCCCACAGCGTGCATCAGGCTGGGACTGCCTGAGCCCCTTTGCCCTGTCAGATGTGGAGGTAAACCCAGCAAAGGCTCTGCCTGTAGCACAGAGATCCATGGGCAGCAAGATGGGAGCAGATGTGTTAGATGATATCAAGAGTTCACTCGGAGATTAAATAAACCACCGTGATAATACAGCAGGACTTGTGGTTCTGGCAGACAACACACTTCTCACATGACACTGAGTCACTTTGGGGGTTGTTTTCCTCCCGTTCATTTACCTCTCATTTAGCGCTGCCTGTGAGTAAATAGTGAAATGGGATTCTCAGGGTGTGATCTTTACAAAGGCCACTGAAACACTTCCTCCAGAGATTGGAGACAACTGGGGCTAGAGGGGGAGGAAGTGTCCTGTTTTAACTTTTTGGTGAAAAATGCAGATTCAGTGACACCAAACTGTAAATTAATTTCATTTTCTGTTGTAGAAGAGGAAAAAAAAAAGAAGTCAAAACAGTTCTTTTTGTTTCCAAATTGAATGCTTGTGTTTTCCCATGTGAAGAGACTTTTCATGTCAAAGATTATTTTTTATTTCTTGTTTGAAAGCTTGCAATGGAAAAGAAAATATTTTAGCTGATTTTTTTCCCCATTTCATCAGATACTTGAGAAAGTAATTTCAGATCAAGCCAACATTTTATTTCAATATTTAATTTGGAAGAGGCAGGAAACTGAAATACCCACCATTCCAACAGTTCAGATTAGAATGAAAATATTCTATTTCCATGGAGCTGCCACTCCTTATCCCAGGAGTCCGGACCCCTCTGTGCAGTTGCTGTGGAGGACAGGATAAGCACCTGGCCATTGCACTGAAAAATGAGTGTCTGGTGCCCTCTACGGGTCCATCAAACCGGTGGGCCCGAGTCTGACCCCCGAATTCCAGTTTTTATACCTGAAAATCAGATTTAGGAGATTGTGAATTAAACAGATTACCCCTCTGAACAAGAAAAATCGATGAATGATTTGCAAGTTCTTCTTGAAAAACATTTTGCAACTGAGTTTTAAAAATGTGTCTTTCACCCCAGGACGCAGAATCACTATATTTTTTGGAAGACAAGAGCTAAAGAAAATTAAATTATTGTCTCTTAATCAGGTTTAATATGGCATGAATGAAATGAGACAGGTCTCTCATGGGGAAACAAGACAGCAGGGTCTTTCTCAAGATATTCCTCTTAAACTAGACCTGTACAGAAGTTGCAAAGTCCCTCTAGCTGCATGCTGAGCTGGCTGAATTTCCTCAGTTTGGGCAGATTTTCCAAGCAGGCTGTGCCCAGGGGCAGCTTTTTGAATTCAGCAGCTGGAGTCATTGTGCCTGTGCTGGCTGCGGGGCTGGGAGCCCCCGAGAGCTGCTTCAAGCTGACAGTGTAGGAATAGCTCTGGTTTGCAGCAAAATACTTGAGGTGGAGGGAGCTGAGAGATACCAAGGGGCTTCTAAGGGTTTTTTTTGCAAATCAATTTACAAAGGTGCCAGAAATAACATGGAGTACTGGCTGGGATGAGAGCAATTTTTGCGACTGAGACTTCCTGTGCTGTGCTGATAAAATAAACTCTACTTACCTTTCTCTGCTTCCCTACACCGATGTGGCTTGTTACAAAATTCATCTCTCCCAGCCCTTCTTTCTCATTTATTTCCTCCAGTGAATATGGAGCTGACATGGGAAATTTAATGGGCAGGCTGGAAAACTGGTGGTCTCTATGCTCAGATCTCACTAAGCCCAAATTATGAGCAAGTGTAAAATCTTTGTTCAGATTTTCAGTTGTGGGTCTAGGACCTGTGAATCTCACTTGTTCCCAGCCTCGTTCAAGGTCTGTGAGACAACCAGGCTCTTCCATAACGTGGGTTGTGGAAAGATAATGAATAGGGAAGCCAAGGGCAGAGTGTGGACCTGAGCTTGGACAGGAGAAGGGACAAGACAGCCATAGTGGTGGGTCCAGTGTCTCTTGCAGGCAGAGGGTTCTCTGACTGGGCTGATAGTGGCTTCTCTTTCCTGACTGAGTTGTAGCAAGCCTTTCACAACAAAGTGCCCCAACTCTTGATGGCATCTGAGCTCTGTCAGCATCTGGGAATCCTGTTGAATTTCTGTGGCTGCAGCCCATCTTCATGTTGCCAGCAGCAACTTCCCATCATCCCATGCTTTGCCAGCACCAGTCCTGAATGGAAGAGATTGTATATTCACCTAGAATTGAATTTTTTACTTTGACAGAAAGCAAGAGAGGTGCACATAGAGTCAAACTTACAGGGCCTGATTGATTTGAAAAGAGAGGGAAGGGAAAAAAGTCTTAGGTGCGGTTTACCTTGTAAAGTATGTGTTTCCCTGCTGGTAAGGTATGTATATGAGTTTCCCTCCAATTCAAAGCCAGCTCTGTTCATCTCTTAAGCTCCTGTGTTGACAGGATGGGCACTTTAGGAGGGAGCAATCCATTCTGTGAGAGGTAGCAAGGAAGAGCGAGGTGGCAACGTGGAGCTGACCAGAGACATTTCCCTGTCGCAGGTTTCTGGGTCAGATGGTGCAGCTCAGCACGGGGCTTCTCCAGCAATGCACACACCTCAGTGCCTGGAATGGTTTGCAAATGAGTTAATCAGATCCCTCATGTGTCACTGACTGATGGATCCCACCTTCTGCTGACCCGAATCATATGAGAATTCACCACTTCCCGTGGTAGTTTGTCCTAAAATTAATCATCCTCTCCCTTCAAAATGTGTCTTTTATTTCTCAGTTTCTGGCTTTGCCTTTCAGGCACAGACTGTAACCATGCCTTTCTCTGCTGCCTGAAAGGGTCTATTCACCTGAGCTGTTTTCACTCAGTGAAGATATTTTTGTTTTTCCTAATTGACTCGTCCTAATACATTTTGATAACCAATCAGGCTGTAAATTAGTTGTTAAGAAGGGTTTTGTCTGTCTCTTTACTTCTGGTATTGTATTTTACCCTCCCCCAAAAAAATGCCTCCAAACTGATATGCATTTTAATTATTCACACAAGAATTGGTCTTGGTAGTGTACCAACACAAAGAGAGAACCACCTGTCTTCATGGCTGTCAGTTCATCTAGTCAGGTAAAAGTGATATATTTAGTTTTTTTCTGTTTTGTTAGTGCATCCTCTCAAGACTCTTCTACAGATCTCAAATAACTAAGCTTTACCCAAAACATGCTTTTATTGATATGTTGTAATGGCAGTTTGCTTTGGAATGTTGCATTGTGCACAGCCAAATACATACCCTGAGTTTGCACATTGCATTTGCCAACCATCTTTCCAATTGATTGCAGATTTGCTTATCAAACTCTCTTTTCCATAAAACATCCTTGATTGGCATTAGTTTTATTTTCAGACTTCCGTTCTTTCTTTGCCTTTCAGCTGAATCATCTATCAACTTCTCCATTCTTTCTGCCTGGGCTGATTTCAGGCTCCCTGGATGAAAATTGGCAGGGTAAGCCACTTTTTCTTTCTGAAACTCCCCCTGTGTTACCATGCCAGTCCTCTTGAATTTCCTAGCTTTTTAGGACATGCTAATCATGTAGTGACATTTGGTTGAGTCTTTGGGAGTTTACATGTGCACATAGACCAGACAGTAGATGAATCCTCCTTCTCCATATTGCTGTGCTCCTTCTGAAGTGTTCCAAATCCAGAGCTAAACTACTTGCTGAATATTTTTTTCTTTTCTCAGTTGTCTCTTATCAGCAAATTTACACTCTGCAGTCAGGTAACAGACAACTGTTAGAAATTCTGTTATCACATTCTTGCTTAAGCATTTGTCTTTGGCTTCCAATCTGCCAGCAATCACTTTCCTGATATCCTTTGCCTCCTTTATCAGTTACCTGCAGTTCCCAGCTCCTAACTGATATTTAATGCTGATATTCTTTCTTCTAAAAATGGCTTAATGTAGCTATTTCTATTACTGCTGGGTTTTTCTCTGAATTTGGCTTTTAGCCAAAAGTGGCCTTGTTCCTTGATTGGGAAATTAGTGGTTTATTAAATTATAAATAAATAGAGAGGAGGAGGTGGTTAATGATGCAAAAATTGGCTGAAATAGTGATCCCTTTAAAAAATAAATCCTGTGCCAAGAAAAATATGTGGAGTCAGGTCAGAAAGACCCAGTCTCAATAACTGTGTTAGGAGAATGTGAATATGCAGAGATAAGAAATTACTGCACATCCCAGGTTGTTTAGGGAATAGCTTAATAAACATAAGCCTTTGATAGGAGACAGTGAAAGAGCAGAGGAAAGAAGCACAGTCCACCTTCAAGTTCAACAAAAGAATTGCAAATGTTGCAATTACAACAACTGATCTGTTCTGAGCCTGCCATACCTGAAGTGGACCTTTTGACAGATTTTTACTTTTATTTTAATAATGAAAATCAACAGTACAGGTTTACAAAAAGTTCATCATGTCTGGAAAACCTGTACTTTTTTATCACAGTATCTGGATTTTAGGGAAGTGTAAAGTCATAGTGTCTTGCAATGAAACCTGCTTAGGTAATCAATGCAAAATTGTCTTGGAGAGGGGTACTGCTGCTGGGCTGAAAATGCTTTCTATGGGAGCAATGAAAATAAACAGCTTTAAGATGCAGGAAGGATTGTTTTGTGAGACACTGAAGAAATCAGTATAGATCCAGGTTCTCAACTTGCAGAGCTGGTTTTAAAAGAAAAACAAAAATTTCAAGATCATTACGTGTTCTTGGTCATGAATTCTGCTGCAGTCTTCAGCTGGAAGATGGGATCATGGCTGGTAAAAAGATGTGTTACTAGAAAGGAAAATAACACAGGAGGAACAGGCAAGCAAGGAAGCAGGCTGTGGGGAAAATAAATCTGAGACAAATCTATTTAGTAGGAAACATAGGGAAAATAAACTTATGCAGAAGCAAGACTGGTGGAAACATAGGGGTGTTTCCAGAGGGATCATTCTGGCACATAAAATGGGATGCAAAGAAAACCCCCATAAATAAGGTTTTGAGGCTTCTTGTGCAAAAGGCATAATCTTATGGAGTAAGGAAGTAATCAGCTCTTCTGATCTTGAGGATTTTTTTCTGAGCTTGACAATTCTGTGAATCTGTTATGGCTGTATCTGGCATTGGGACCAAACACTGAATTCCTAATATTGGCAAATTGGAGACAGTTCAGAGAAGAGCAAGGGAAAAAAAAAAACTATTAAAGGAGCAAATTTGTTTTTTATATGACTAAGAGTCCATGCTGAATCCAGCAGAGTTACTGTGTGTTCACACCCTGAGTGACTGAGACCACAGCCTGGGGCTGTCCTCTCCTCATGACTCTTTAGTTCCATGTACAGAAGGCACTTGTGGGCCCATTTAGCTGTTCCTCTCTGTCCTGGGCCAGTGTTACAGTCAGTGAACCTCCAGCATTACAGAAATACAGGTAACAAAGGCTATTCCATGGGAAAGTTCCATGGGAAAGCTATTTCCTTATAGCATAATGTATTCAAGGGATGGATGTTCCTGGAAATGAAGGGGTAAGGAGTAAATGCCATCATTAACATGGCATGATAAGGATTCTGAGTTACCAGGATAGGTTGGTGGATCTGTTCCCTCTATTTCAGTGAGCTGTGCCTTGGCACTGCTGGAGCTGCAGGTCCCTGGAGAGGCTGGTAGTTTGTACTCCCTGACTGCTGTGCAAGGGCTGGAGACTCAGTCTGGAGTGGCCTTACAGGCAGGAAACAAGACTGAGTTTTATAATCCCCCAAGACAGCAAATACTTATTTCTGACCTACACCTGCTTTCCTGATTTTGTCACATCTGATTACCTGTTCATACTGCACTGTATTGTTACTCAGCCTGGGACAGCTCAGGATGTTCTTCTGTCCTAGTCAAAGTTGCCAACATTGTGCCCCCCATCTGGTGTCTGCCTTAAGCAGGCGTTTATAGAATTTCTTTAGAGTCTTTCAACTCTGCTGTGTCAGAGTGGGCCATCAGAGATGGCTTTGAATTTGCTGTTAACTGACACATGCCCAGATTTTCTGAAGAGCAGAGGAGAATACGGCAACACTCTGGGATCTCAGCTGTGGAGATCTCATCATGCCCTTCTGTGCCAGGCAAGACTCAGAGGCATTGCAAGAAGGATTGACTAGACCACTTGCCATGACAGCTATAAATTGTCCTGTCTTTTCAGGCAGACAAAAGAGCAGTGACAACTGTATTGTGGGCATTGGCTTTTGTGTGCAGTCGGATGTTGCCCTCATTCCAGACACACTGAATTCCTCTCCCCAGGGCTGCCCTGGCTGGTGCTCGGCACTCATGCCTTTCCAAGGCAGCACATTGCCAGGGTAGCAGTTTCTTTACCCATGTCAGTACAACATTGTCAAATGCCTTTGTACGCTTGCCACCAAGGCCTTTCTTCCCCTGCTGCTGGCATTCGGCCTACTTAACCAACTAGTAATGATCAGAACATTTCTCTGTGTGTGTACAACCAACAAATGATTGTTAGAAGATGACAGATTGCAGGCCAGCAGCTCTGTGATTTTTTTGTCCCATGAGAATGGCTGCAATGGACCAGACCACAGTTCCATCAATCCCAGGATTCTGTTTCCAGTCGTGGCTCAGAGAAGGGAGCTAGTAAAGGATATGAGAAAAGGTTGAGTGTGTAATACAGCTCTCCCTAATGCATTCCTGACCTCCAACTGTTATCATTTTGATCTTGCTAAGGCAGGCACAGGCTGATGGCAACCTCTGTGGATTTCTCTTCTATAAAGTTGTTCACGCTCCCCTTGAGTCTCTGTAAATTCCCAGTGTCTGTCTTGCCTTGTAGTTCTTGTGTAGTTCTTCTCATCTTCAGTATGCAGAGACACCTTACTTGAAATGTTTCTCTTTGCCTCTATTAATGACACTTGCTGCCCTTTAGTGTTTGTAGTGTTGTACTCCACTGGGTAACAAGTCAGAGTGACACACCAGTGACGTCAGTTCTCTGCACCTGCACAGAAATTACTCCGGGGTATCAATGTGTACCCCTCCAGCTCACCCACCTGGAAGAAAAGACTACTGACTTCATATTTGCTAAGTGATATTTGCTGCCTATGATAGATCTGCAAGGCAGTGGTGTAGCACTGTCCTACTGACCACAGTAGGACACTATATTCACTATTCAGCTTCAGATATGCCTCAGATACTCTCTGCTGATTGCTGATTCTCTCTGCAGTGTGCATCATTCTGAAATAAATCAGAAGGGCTCCCAAGGGTTGTGCTGGAACACCAGAAGGAGAACTGCACAAGGCATTGTCCCTTTTTATTTTTTTTTTTTTGTGTAATCTTGAGAACACTTTGTAGCTTTCTTTCAAACAAACAAGAGGAAATGAATGGCAATTATGCATATTGTGTTAAACAATATTGGTTTGAATATTGTTTATTGGTTAAAGCATTCATGGCAAGAGACGGGACCTATAAGTGCCATGCTCTTTTCAGTAAAACTTTTAACCAGCAGTTTTCTGTATCACTTTCCTAACTTATCTTTAAAGAAACAGAGAGTAACAGATCTTTACCTTGGCTGTGTGGACACTGGTGGATCACTGCCAAGCTGTATCTGTTGCTGTATCTGTTGGGAATCTAGGCCAACTCTTTTTATCACTAGGTATCAGTTACTTCTGGCCTTGAATGAATAGGTCAAGCTAGAAATAGACCTTTTTCAAGAAGAAAACATGAACTTTTGTTTCTTGGCCTGTAGATGTATTGATCTGTTCACGAGGCCTTCACAAGGAGTTCAAAGTACAGTACAACACAAGCAATAGAAGCAGTGGGAGGACTGACATTTATCTACAAATTCTATCAAGTGGCAATGAATATATGTCTGTATGGGACTCATGGAAACACAGCTTGTGCTAGTCTACCTAATAATAATTTAGATGTGGACTGTGCAGCTCAATCCAAGGTACACTTACTGTATTATTACCTTTCATATCATAATGTAGCTGTACTCTTGTGCCTGTGTAGGGCCTATAATTTTTCTAGAAAGAAATACTTGATTTAATGAATCCCATCAGCTTCTTTATAGGCAGCATCCTCATGGCTTGTTCAGATGTCATTTTCAGTCTTGAAGATCTTATTTGTTCACTCATCTGGATTGCTCCTAGCAGTGCAGTATTGGAAATTTGAGCTGTGCTGTGATAAGCATATGATGTCACTTCTTTTCCCTGATTAAAGGACTGTAACTTTCATTATTTGATTTCTGGAGTGCATAATACATTTAAAATTCACTTTTAGGGTCAAAGTCTTAGCTGGTATAAAATGATGAGGCTATGTTATCTTAAATACCTAATAGACAGCCAGGAAATACCAGATAAATACAGCACTGAAACTAAAATAAGAATAATTCTGTGATTTTTAGGCCACCTTTTAATCCACAGCACTAGTCCAACATTTTGCTGAGATATTTTCAAAGCCATATGGGTCTCATTTTCTTCTCACATATCCTGCTCACATACAGATGCAACACCACTGAGTTCAGTGGAGTTGTGTTTTGATTTAAACAGGTGTCAGATCTCAGCCTAGAAAGGCACTTAAGCACGTGCTTAACTTGAAAGCAGGAATGTGCTAATACAACTTCTGATCTGACCTTGAAAATGTTGACTATCTGCTTGAATGCTTGCTATCATAAATGAGAATCAGAAAATAATTACTGCATTTCGACCACTCAAGAAATCAAATAATTGCTCTAAAATTGTTGCCATCAATCCATAAGGAAAACTGTTGTTTCAACAAACAATAGTAATATTTAGAGTTAATATAAACTGGTTTATATGAATTTTAAAAAACTCTTCAGGAAGAAGGAAATGTACTCAAATGGTGCAATTTCTTGAATGGCCCATTTTATCTTTTTTGATCTTTTAGAAATGACGTTTCAGTTTGAATTTTAATGAAACTTGTAATTTTAAAAAAACACTCTTTCTCTCCTTCTGTGGCAGATTCATTTAGTGTATGCTTCCAGAGATGACAGATTGTCATGGAAAGATTTTAAACTTAGCTGAGTAGTGAAATATCACACAACTAGAATAAAGTACAACTAATAGATGTTCTTTCCTGAGTATCTCCAAAAAAGTCAGCAATACCTAGCCAAAACATGCACTTTATTGGAAATTTATAAATTAGCCATTCAGATTGTCTTCCTTTTAGCTAATGCAGTGAACAGGCTGCAGGCTAAAGGTATTTGGTGATTCAGCCTCCACATACCATTAGCAAATCCTCAGTGCCAATATGAATGTAAAATATTGAACAAATATAAAATACTGCAATTATGTAAATCTATAAAGCATAATTGAGTTTTCAATGTAGAATTCAGAACAGAGGTGGGTTTTTCATCATCTCAAACAGAAAATATATGAATGAAACAAACCTATATTTTCCTTCTCTTTTTTTTCTTTCCTAAAAAATATGTTTAAGGTAAAAGAATTTCTAAAAATAATGTTTCCCATGTGTCTAAAATTTATTAATGGTTTTATGGGAACAGTTTTTAAGGAGATTTCTTTGGTTATTTTGATTTGTTTTTTTTGGTTTTTTTTTGTTTTTAATATTTTGTTTGTGAGTTCCTCTGTGGATAAAGATGAGATAGTTTCATTAAATTTTGGATTATGAAGGTTAGGATCAAGCTGGTAGAACCAGCCTGGTGTTCTGCAAAGCTCTCCATGAAGATCAAGTTTCCTCACAAGACAAGTGGAGTTTCCTCATGAGACAAGTGAAGTTTCCTCACTTGTCTCTCCCCACTGGAAATGTGTTTTTTCTCCTTGTTCTGTTCCAGGGTGTTCCATGCACCCACATCCACACCCAGCAGGATCTGAGGGCTGCCCTTGCAGAAGGAAGTCAGACAAGCAAGAGAGGCCAGTTTGCCTGAATGCCACATTCCATATTGGTGAGAGACACTTGTACCAACAGTTTTATAAACATATACACAGGAAGGATAAATTCTCCAATTTCTTCCTCCTATCTTGGCTTAGGATGCCTTATTTCTTGAGATTTTAGGAACATCTTATCTCTTTGAAGGCTATATACCACAATTTTCATGGATCCTTCTTTCAAACCAATAGCTGACAGGCACTTGTATTTGCATATGCAAATCCTTTTCTGAAGAAATCCAAAGATTTCTTCTGCATGTGAAAACAGGTAAAGAAATATCAAAATACTCTGCAAATCCTTGTTTCAGTTGGCTCAGTGCCAACTGTTTTACTGCACTGTGCAGTATTTCATGCAATTCTGATTGTCCAATGAAAGAGCCTAGGCTGAGCCCACAAAGCTGGACAACATAAAATGCAAGTTCAAAGTTTTGATAGAAGTGTTAGAAGCATGTTCAGTACCCTAGCTCATAATCTGAGACTTCATAACGCTGATATGCCAGTTTATGGTCCTGACCATAACTCTCTAGAGAAAGCAGAATTAAAGCCCTGCTCTGGAAGAAACCAAACACCTTCAAATCAAGAGCATCACCAAGGCTTAGTCTTGAGTTCTGTGAGTGAGGAAGCACCTAGAGCTCCATAGTATTTTGGTGTGGGATGAAATAAAAGGAAGAACAATTTAAATACATCACCACATTCAGAGAGCTTGCTTACATAGGCACAGTCTTTGGTCTCTGAAGAAGGAGGAGTTAAAGGGAGCAATAATTTAAATATTTAACATCACTCACCAGAGCTCACTGATAGGAGGATAAGACTGTAGAACTATTACATGAGGGGTTGCCTTTTGCTGATGGGAATAGCCCTGCTGCTCAAAGGGCTTCCCCAAATGACTACTGTAAAGCCTTTCTGGTTTACTGTGATGGGTGTATTTTTGAGCTTCTAGAAGGCAATTTGCTAACTGGGGGATGGGGAATGGATGCCCGACAGTCCCTACTGTGCTGTAGGGACCAGGCTGGACATATCCTTGCAGCAGGATACCCTGATGGAATGCTGTCTCCTGTGCTCCACAGGCTGGGGAGCGGTGTCCAGATGGGGGTTGACAAGTGGGCTAAAAAGCAAGTACAAACATTGTTATGTCTCAGTGCAAGCTTCTGTCTCAACTGCTGTGAACACAGCTGTGCTCATCTGGCCTCCAAAGTGCTCTTATGTGCAGCAATTCAGATCACAGGAAATGGGGAAGGAGTGGATACTGTATTTTTGTAGTTTGTGTGCAGCCTCATGGCAGGATAGACTTTAGTTTTTACACTTCAGTCCTTGCTGCACAAACATCTATCAATGGACATGTCCCTGCTTCTATATCTTAGAGTCCAAATGACACAATACAAGGAGTATATGTGGCTCAATGCTATCAGTGCCTTTGGAACCTTCTGGTTGGTTGCCTGTTGGCAAGCCCACAGTTCCTGGCCTTTTCACTTTTGGTCTTCCCCCAGGAAAGGCAAGGAGGCAGCTCCATGTGCCAGGCGTTAACCTGGGCACCTGACCTGAGGAGAACATGTCCCATTTGTGCAGTTTCAGTGCAACAGAAAAACATCTGTCCGTCATGTCTTGCAAGATAAGGTGATTTGTGAGTCTGCCTACCTCAGGTGGATTCAATTTTTGATCTTGGAAGGAACCCAAGCTTGAGAAAACTGTGTGTATACTCATCCGTCCAGCCTGCGGAGCATGCACTGAGCTGTTGCAGAGATCCTGTCTCTTGGATGCTTTCTGGAGGTGTTTGGAGACTCCCAGCCTCTCCTCTCATCACTAACAATAACCAGATACCCCTGTTTGCCTGCAGTACCTAAAAGGAGACACCTCAATTAAACAAAATGTTTCCCATTATTTAGGCTGATATGGAAGTTTCTGTTGTATCAACCTCGTAGTGATTAATGTGTGCAGTATTTTGTTTCTCATTATAGGTTTGTTTGGTTGGGTTTTTCTACCTGCAAATCTTGCATTAATTCTGTAATAGATCTCTGGTTTTAGGGGAGCTGTATGGAAAGAGTGAGTCAGAGTAAAGCCAGTTCCAACCCCAGCCTCACACACGGCAACCAGACAGGGATGAAGTGCTGCCATAAACCACTGATGGCCAGAAGACCTTGCAGGTGAAGTGTTCAAGTGTGCTTTGCTCCCTGCTTTGGCCTGACTTAGCTTCTGTGGAAGCCAATGATAGTTTTATCCCCAACTCCATGCCAGCAGAATTAGGCTGCTCTGTGGAATAGTGCAGGCTCATAATCCCAAAATGTGAGTTTCTGGACTGCAGCTGACAATGAAGCACTTGCATTCTTTCAAGTTCTGTCCCAGGGTTTCTTGAAAAGCAGCAGAAATATGAGTGGGGAAAGGGAACTGGGGTGTGCTGGGGGCAGCCAAATATCTCCTCTGGAGGATGCAGGTTAGGTCTGAGATGTACTGGGGGCTCACTGAGAGGCAGAAACAGGAATAGGGAGTTGGACTTCAATGATCCTTATGGGGCCCTTCCAACTAAGGAGATTCTATAAATGTGTTTGCAACTCTGCAAAAAATCTGAATTCCTCTACTCAGAAAGGAGTTCTTAAAATGGAGGCCTGGAACTCTCAACACCTTAATTCATCTAGAGATACCTTTCCTTCCATTGCTCAGTGGCCTGGCTTGCCATGCTGACAGAAGATAAGTGAAAAAGGAGTACACGTCATATGTATGATTTTAGAAATTTAAATATGAAGATTCTTGGAACTCCTATAGGAGGGGACAAACTCAGGCTGTTACAAACCTCAGCCTCTCTCCTAAACATGCCAGACTTTTGTTCCACAGGTCTCCGGTGTAATTTTGGTATTCCTATACATCATAATCTACTTGGCATGTAATCCCTCTCAGGGCTGGATGCATAGCAAAGGAGGGTGTGTTTGCTTGTTCAAGAACAGGATGATTCTCTAAGAAGAGGGGGGAGGTCTAGTGTAAAATGTGAATAGACCCTCAGATCTCTTCAGAGATCTGATCTCTTCAGAGCAGGAACAATCTGTATCATCTCTTTGGAAAGCACATGACACAACAGGATCTCAGTTGTTTGCTGGGACCACAGCAAGTCAGTAATTGTACAGTCATGTTCAGGGGATACAGGAGACATGTTTTATTAGCTCCACCCAATGTGCAATTGTAATCATCATTGCTCCTTTGCAAATTTGTGTTGACAGATTTTAATTGGAACAGATTTTTCTGGCAAATCCCCATCATGTTGTAATTAATTAGTTTTCAGGATCTGCTCCAGTGCCAGAGCATTGGACCATGTCTGCCATGCTTCTGTGGTGAGTGAGAGAAAGGGAGATCTGGTTTTGTCTCACTTTCTGCAGATGACAGGATTTCCCCAAAAGAGCTCAGCTTTGCTGACCTGAAAGGAGAAGCACAAATACAATAAACCCCAATATGTTCAGCTATTGAGAGCTGCCTTCCTTATGGTGCTCCCCTCAGAAATCTCAAACCCTGCCCATACAGAGCAATACAGCAATACCCACTGATAAACCTTGAATTGTCTGTGCAGTCTCCAGGCTTTGGGCCACTCTGGAGGTCTAGAGCACTCTCTGGCATAGTGTTCACCCATCAGATAGAATAGCATGGCACTTCCAGTACCAGAAATTGATACCTCAGCATCACACTCCTTATCATGGTGCTGGCTTCAGCTCTGGGGGCTTGTAGAGATGCAGAGGAAGACAATGCAGGTCAGTGATCTTCAGCCTGTGGAGCAGATATATTGTGTGATGCAGGATCCCACATGTGAAAGTTCTGAACATTCTTCATCCTTATTAGAAAATTGATTTAGAGTCTTGAGGAAGGAAAAGGTTGAAAGATTCTATCTAACAGAATGGAAGCAACACAGATCTCTGTTCCTGTTCCTACCAAACCTGATCAGAACTCTCCCTCCAGCAATAATTCAAATTACATTTGATCATGGTTATGCCTAATCTAAGTAATGAGTAAAGATCTGTGATTATTTAAAATTTGCATTGTTCATTAAAGTAAGATGCTATGGTGCCAATAAGAGATTTTATCAAAGGGCCTTTTACTTTTCCTTTTTAATTCACAGACCAAAAAGGAAGCCCTGTTTACAGCTTAGAAAACAGAAAAGTAGAAAAAAAGGATGAGCAAAAAGGTATTTAAAAATTTATTTCAAATGCAGGTTCAGTTGTCATCCTTCCATCAAAGGATCTCAGAACTTCTTTAAACTCTTGATAACTACGCCATGACTTACCTTTCCTGTAGGCATTGTTAAGTCCTTGAGGAGCTGTGGTGAAGGCAGTGCAGGGATTTTCACTCAAGGTCATTCTGTATGTGAGGAGCAGGGATGGAGGGATGGACAGACTATTCTCTAGATATACTTTGGAGGAGCATTCAGCTACCATGGTAATGTGTGTGAGAGGAGAGAGAGGCAGAGCACCTGTGAACTTCACCACAAGAAGGTATCCTGGCACCTCAGGCAACACAAAACTAATTCCTGATCCCACACAAAGAATTAGAAATACCAAATCATGAGGTTGTCTTGCAATAAAATCATGTTTTCTCTGCCATGTGCTCACTGCCTGTTCAAATCAGGCATTCTGATTTGTCTGAGCTTCTAAATAATTATATTGTTTTGATTTTTAATCAACTTCTCACCCCCAAAATCTCTTTCAATAGGGACTGAACATATTTGTGCAATATTAGTGTAAGTTATAACGGGCAAATGTTACTGTCAGAATGGTATTATAAAATATGGGTTAGTTCATGTGGACATATGAAAGAGTGAGCTTTGATTTCAGATCACTAATATCAGCTCCACTCATACCTCTGAAAATGAAAAACTTGGAAATCAGGAACCTCAGCTTCTACTGGCTTGGAATTTTACTTACCATTTGGTTTTTTATGAGAAAACATGAGAAAATGTTCATTTTTGTCCAGATCGCCTGTGAAAATCTCAGAGGTAAAGAAGAAACAGTGCCAGTGCTGAAACATCTTCAAAGCTAAAATGTATGTTTGAAGTTTAAAAAAAAAAAAATCACAATGCCCTAAATTCAGCCACTTATTTTTAATAAGAACACTTAATAAAATATGTTTTTTCTTGTTTTGCAAATATAAAACAATATAGTTTTGCAATTAAAAATGGCAGCAAGCTGAAGACAAGATTTGAAGCCATTTATGACAACTGAGAGATAAAAGCCTTTGCAAGGCCAGCAGAAAATCCTGCTGGAAGAGACTTGGCTATCCAAGTCCCCAAGCATCCAAAGCCTTCATCAGAAGGGTGTAATTGATCAAATTGGAAGATGAAGGGTAAATAAATTGTGCTTTTTACCAGCACAATTCCTTCCCTCGTCCTCAAGAATTTATCATTTTGCTAATTACATGCCTTCAATTAACATCTGCAATATAGAAAGTGATTTTATGTGCATCCAATCCAACAAAAGCAGCTTTTCTGGGAAAAAAAATCTGTTTTCACATTTTGGTTTATGTAACTTCCATCTAAGAATCCCAAAGACATGTAGAAAAGAGTTGCTTTACAGCTGTCTCCTATACTTTCATTGCCCACATAACAGCACTTTCTGCCAGTTATGCAAAGGATTCAGCACTCAGGGCAACAGCACAAATCCAGGTGTAATGTTTTTCTGCTCACCTGCAGATCACAGAACATCATGTTCCCTTATCCAGAGGTGTCAACCTGCTAAAAAATGGCTTTTTCTCAGTGCAAGCTGATGCCACTGAGTGCTGAAGGCTGAGACCTGCCCACAACATGTGGAGGGTGAAACAAGTTGTCCCAGAGTAATTCTGATCTTTGCCTCAGGGGATGTTGTGAAAGGGACTTATTCTCACTTCTCCTCCAAGTGGGCTCCCCACCCATCCTCCTGACAGCTCAACTTGAAAGGGCTCATCTGCAGGAAACTATTAAACTGATGATTATTCTTGTGGTTTATGCATTGATACAAAAATGTTTCATTGCAAAAAGGAAAAAAAAAATCTGTGGTAATTTTCATAATAACTTTTTCTTCCTCTTAAATAAACTTGGGCAGGATCCCAATGAAGATGGTTGACTGTGTTGGATGATTAAAGGATAGATCTTTTTCAGCATAAGAGATTTGTGAACATTGTGTAAATATGCATTTAAGCAATTGAAGGATCGTGCTTCATAGCATAGGCAAATTCATGGACATCTGTGTGGGATAAGGACTAGATCAGGCAAAAGGAGTGTTAGAAGTCAATGCAGAACACTTTCTGCCTGGGCTTCACCGATGTCAAACACAGCTGGGGCATTTTGCTGAGATCTCCCTGGAACCAATGTTATCTCACCTCATCAAAAAGCTGTGCATTGTTTGTGTTTTCCCAAGATTTTTCCAGGGGAATAGCCAGCCAGCAAGGTTAAACTGAAAAATTGGGAACTTCTCCCAAGAGGAGAGAAGGTGGGAGAATGTTTGGGAATGTGTTTGGCAGTGTTTGAAGTGTGGCAGTGGTGCACAGTCAGAGGCAGGATGCTCTTAGAGGGTAAAAAGGTGGTCCTTTCACCAAGCACTTTTGGCTTGAAAAAAAGAGCTGATTCCAAACTGGACCTCTTTGGTCTAAGAAATGAACTGGGCCCCTCCCAGGAATTTCCCTGGAAGATTCCCACCTATCTGCAAGCCAGAAGTCAGAGAGAGCCAGAGATCAGTCAGTACCTCACCCTTAGTCCTGTTTCCTACTCCTCCTGTTAAGGAGTGAACTGGCTCTGAGACTGTTCCCAGATGAGTTCAGGTGACAGCTGAAAGGGTGTTTGACAGTGCCTTTAGCAGTATTAGACTGACAGGTACAGCAGGCAGATGGGAAATCACTGACTGGACCAACGAGTTCTCAGAAGCTCCTTGTGACCTCATTTCCCTCTCCTGATATCCTGTTGGTTGTTCCTTTTCTTCTCCCACCTGCAAAAATAGGGATCTGCCCATTTATGTGGGAATCATTCCCTAGCAAATTACTTGGGAGTAGATTGGGGTTCCACTCAGGAGGAATCCTGTTAGTCTGGAAGAAGTGTGCAACACACATAATCCATATGTTTTGTGTTGACTTGAACCCTGATCTTTGCTTTCCCTCTGCTCCTCTTGGTGTACAGATCCCACAGGTGCTGGCAACAGGATGACACTGGCATAAGTGATCCACTGCTGACACTGAATAGTGGGAGTGATCCCACACTGGTGATGTAGGAGCCACCTGTATGTTCACAGTTTGTGATAACTGGGAGTGGGGCTGCAGCCCAGCCTCATCCCAGTGGGTACAGCTGTGAAAAGCAGGTGAGCAGCGTTGAAGGTAATGGGACAGGGAGTGCCCAGGTGCACTGACCAACCACCAAAGGGAACAGAGGGCACACAGGTGCAATGCGCGAACATGAGGGGTATAAAAGGTTGGGCTAAAGAACAAAAAGGGCAGATCCTTACAGCCTTCTGAAGTGACATGGTATTACTCTGTATGGGTTGATGCTCAAAGCCTTCTGAAATTGTATGGAGATACTCTGTGTGTTGTGGCCATCTTGTCTGTAACATATGCTGTGACAACTACCCAGGAGCTCTGGGCAACGTGGGAATTGACAAGATGGTTTCTGTGGAAATAAACTCTCCTGGCAGGAGTTTGTGGTCCCTGCAGAGGCTGATCAAAGCATCATTTGGGTGATAAATGAAACAGCCAGCAGCTGTCTTGCTGCTAGCCCTGTCCCCTTGCACACTGGCTGACCTTTCCAAGGACTTCCAAGGAAAGGATGAAACAATCTGGTGATTTGCCTTTCTAGTAATGTGTAATCTTTTTTATGTTTTGAGGTTAAAGTGCCAGTGTGTAGAAAATCTGTGTGAAACCTTTTTGTGTTAGTTTGCTCTTTTCAGAGCTGAACTCCCTCCTTTGATTAGGGAAAGAAAATGCTTAAGAAGTTTCAGGGTCAGGACTGTGCTTGGGGATAAGCAGTTGAACCACAAGAAGGTAGAGCTTGACAACCACATTTGCATTGTAAGAGTGCTCAAGAGGCCCTGAGATTCAGCAGCTCACTCAGCCAGAGTCTTAAAAGAAAGGAAGCTTAAAAATCAGACAGAACCCTACAGCAAGGTCTCCTAAATGTCATGTGAGTGTCCAGCATTCACAGACACCATGTAATAAAGAAATAAATATTATCAATATGGTTATGGAGCTGTTGTTGTGCTTGAAAAATTAATACTGCTCACATCACACTTAGAAGTATTCTGCAATACTAGGAATCATTTGTTGCTCCCGATGGCTAGGTTTTTTTTCTGTTTGAGTTGGGGCAATTGAAAAGAGCTTGCAAATTCAGTTTGGGCTGTAAGTCACAACCTATTTTCACTGAACCAGTTTACAAGTCTCTGATATATATCTTACTGTTAACTTATTGATAAAACCCATAGTGCTTGAGGTGCATTTTTTTGTTTTCTTCTCTCCAAGCCAAAGAGCTCCCTAGGAAAGTGTTGCCAGATAAATTACTAATGTGTGTCTTGCAGAGACAATTTCAGGAATGTTCCAATTCCTGTTTTCCTTTTTTTGTCTTCTCAGTAGGTTTGTCAAAAGATGACTTGAAGAGGTGGAGTCTGAGATAAAAGAGAATATAAATCAGATTATGAAAGTATATGCAGGGGCCTTTCCTTAACTGTTCCAATGCTTTAATATATTTAACCCCAGGAAGTAACTTGATGGGTAAACCTTACATCATACTCAGAACCAGTAATTTTGCCTGAATCCCATGTTGAAAAGGGGAATTATCCACTCTAAAACTTTATCCTCATCATCTGACTTGCATTTTAAGAGGTAATTAATCTTTTCCTTAGTCTGCCTCCAACAAAGGTGTCACCTGTTGTGTAGTTTAAGGGCTGTGTAGAGATGACTCAGAGCAATAAGCTCTTTCTCTTGCAATTCTTTAGAAAGGGGATTTTCTTGACACTCATCCCACCAATTAAAACTCCACTCCAGCAGAATGTGGTAGGGTTCTGCCATCTTTATATTTCCAGATTGGTTTCCTAAGAAAGTGAGAAATATGACATTACATGCTCCATATGTCTGTTTTTCTCTGTCACGCCCCCTTGCCCCCCCTGCCTGCACAACAGTGTTAAAATCTGCTGATTTATTTTAACCACAAGTGAAAGAGTGGAGTGCTCTTTCCAAAAATATCGAGCTGCTAGAAATGTCATGGAAATCAGAGGCTGCATAACGTCAGACAATTTACAGCAGAAACTTACTCTTGTTAGACAGCAAAGAAATTTAGCCTTAGATGTTCATCTGTAGGAAACCAGGCTTCACTAGTTCTGCTGCTCCTAGAAATACGTGTTTGTATTATGGAGAACAATTATGTCCAGAGATCACATTTTCCTATCATGCTTGTGTTTAAAAGTTAATTCCAACTGTCAACACTTCAATTTGCAGCCAGAAACCAGGAGTGCTAAGACCTCCTCTCAACATCAATCTACCCCAAATCCTGGTGGGTGTTTCTTTGTTTTTGGCTACAACACTGTGCAGGTTTTCATACAATTTTTGTCGTTCACAGCCTTAGTCTAGTTCTGAAAGAGCCATTTTGCACTGTCATCCCCTGCTTTGGATAGCTAACTTCCTCCTGGAAAGCTTTTCAATGCCTTTCCAGGAATGGCAGGGGAATTATGCACGTTGTGTTTGGCTACTTGGCTTATTAGTTCTAGAAACTTAGACTTATATGGCTCTAGTACTTTCACTAAATTCCAGGTTTTAAAAGTTCTTTCAGCTATGTCTCCAAATGGAATCCTCGGCTTTTCTTGTCATGTAGGGCACTGAAAAAAAATTCAGGTTCTCTCTGTTAATTCAAAGAAAGCCAGAGGAAGGATTTTGTCCAAGCAGACGCTGTGACAAAATGGAACAGACAAATCATGTTAGACCCTATCTAACATAATTTTGATTCAGGCTTTGTCTGTTTTCTCAAAGCTGGCATACTGTCTGGTTAAACATCCTATTATGTGCCCGTGCAATGGTGAATTTGTTCTCTATCAAAAGTATTGTTTATAGGAAACCTAGTAGTGATCATCAAGGTTGGTAGAATCATGGTCTTACCAGGCTTTTCTTCAGTTACATCTCTGTAAGGCTTTCACTCTAAGGAGTGACTCCTGGCACTGCAGAGAGAAAAGTGGTTTGCATCCACCAAGCTCAAATCTGTCCTTGTCCAAAGTCAGTGAACCTTGTCCAGTGCTTCACAATAACTTCTTGGTCCCTTCTGAGCCACATGTCTATATGTCTCTCTATAACTCTGAGATATGAGAATTACCTTATTTGCTTATTTCAGGTAGTTTTTGCATGAAAAAAGCTACAGATTGTGTGGTACCCAGTAACAGTCACCATGTTTTTTTCATTAAGGATGTTTCATCTTGGGGCTTGGAATGAGTGAAAGGTTTCCCTGGAGAGTGTTCAGGGAGCACCTCAGCATGCTCCTACTTTCTTAATGGCAGGGGTTGCTGCAACAAGCTGCTTCTAGAGATGCACTGAGATTTTTCTGAAGGAATTAGCTAGTCCTGTCCCAAGGGGATCCCAAGGGAAAGCACCACAGACAACTGAAGAAACAGGATCTGAGAGTAAACCAGGGAGCTCAGCTATTTGGCAGCGTAGATGTTCCTACTGCTGTTATTTTCAAACCAAATCTGTTCTGTGTTGTGGAGCAGTGGGAGATGACTCTGGGCACGCTGCTCCCGTTCACAGCAGGGCTGTCTTGTAAGTACAGCAAAGGGAATTTTAAGTGATCTGCAGGATTATTCAGTTAATTTTTGGTGAGGACAGCTGGGTGACTTAGGTCCTCTCAGCAGGGAGCAATGTATGATTTTACTCTGCCAGTAAGACAGGCACTTTGCACTCATGGTGAGACTCTGCAGTGATTCTATGACTGTGTTTCCAAGAGACTGCAGAAAAATGGTAGGGAATAGAAGGGTTTTTGCAATGATGCAGGAGATGTACAGATGGGACTTTTACTGACAAAATATTCCTTGGGATTGAGCTGAAATCAGATGTCATCATGGAGACATCTTGATCTGTAAACTTCATCTTTGAACTGAAGAGGTTATTTCGCCCCAAGTGCACCGGGGTTCACAAAGAAATTGTACAGGAAATGTCTTAAACATAATCAAGTTGTTTTCACTCAAAGCCACAGCAAGTGGACTTCTACCTCACTGACTTCTCATCCCCTCACACAATTAAATGCTCTCTCCATCCCTTCTTAAGGGAGAGAGATCCTGGCAATTGAATTTCCTTTTGATTGCATGTGCAATGCACTAAATGACTATTAGAAAATTAGGGGCTAGATTAAGGATTTAGGACATTAGAATGCTCATAACCAGCATGACTTTGTGGCAAATTCAAATGCAGCATCATGCCAAACAGTTGGGACCTGCTCCCTTGGTCCATGTCATAACACAGGGCATGCCCTTATCTTTTATTTGGAGATGTGGGGCTGAAAAAACATACCCTGCTGTCTCACACAGCAACATGAGTGCCCTGAGAGCTTACTGAACAGTGATGCTATACATTAAAGCCAGCAAAAACCTCACAGAAGAATTCCAGCCTCATGGGAAATATTATACACAAGGATGTTTGAGAACTAGGGCTGAAGGGTTTAGTTTGATGTCTTAATTGGGACCTGATGCACAGCTGCCACTGGGTTTCTTTGCTCCCTAATGTTCATTTCTTTTGCTTGGCAGATACACTGCAGACAAGCAAGCCTTCAAAAACTGAGGAAATACGTTCTAGGTGAGGGTCTAACAGGTTACATCCCAGAAACCTCTGAAGGATGCGCACAGTTAAACAGACTTTCCCACTGAGCTATTAGTAGTCTAAAGTCAGGCAGAGTTTTCTTTGGATGAGACATACATTTCTCCTGATCTCCAGGCCCAGTCCAAGAAGACTTGGGTAAATTTTTTCTCCTTTTACAGAGTTCTGTGACCTGCAGATTTATAGTTGCTTCAGAGAAATGAGTGCCAAAATGACCATGGCATATTGGGAAATTCCATTCCACTGAGAGAGTGCAGATTTTTCAGGAGATGGTCAGAGCTGGTCCAAGACTTTGAAGAGAACACAATCAACTTGAATGCCAACTTCTTTATTTCCTTCCCCCCTCCCCCTGCCTTTTTCCAGAAAGTCTAGGAATTCATTTTCAGAGTTCCTTATGTCTACATGATGATGATACAGGAAGAAATACAGAGAATTCCTTGTGTTTGCCATTAGTGAAAAATTGTTTGCATCATGAATGATCAATATCTGTCATATGAGAGAGGGTTTTTCAAGGCTGGCTTTCAATCTTCCTTCAAAATGCTTCTCCTTGCCAGATTCACCACTGAGCCCGGCACCATGTGGATG
This sequence comes from Passer domesticus, assembly GCF_036417665.1. Lineage (NCBI taxonomy): Eukaryota > Metazoa > Chordata > Aves > Passeriformes > Passeridae > Passer > Passer domesticus. The sequence goes on from NC_087480.1 coordinate 54,937,265, forward strand.
TCTGAATGATAAATATGGAGTGTGGAAATTCACCTGCTCCAAAGTCATTGTGTCTAAGTGACAAGTGAATGCAAAAAGGGACATTGTCAGACAGAATAAACCTTCAAAATGGAAAAGCAAAGCACAGAATTTAAGGGAAAATCTCTTTGCCTATGAGTTCGACTTACCCTAGAGAGATTCTCTGCCTGCAGACTCAACATCTGGCTGCACTAAAATGTTGGTTTGGGGCCATTTTAGAAGTTGTCATCCTCACATTTTGTATTTCCACAGAAACATTCTTCTGTCTTGACTATTTTGGTTTTACTGCTTCCTGGGGTCATATTTTCCCATATGACTTGTGGCCTGGTCTCCTCCTGGTTCCTCAGTGACAAAAAGGAGATCAGAGCTTGGGCATACACCAAGTCTCCCCACAGTACTCTTGGCTTTGTGTCCCTTGGAGCAGTTTCATTCACCCAAGAAGTAGTGATATTTGCTTTTGCCTTTGCTACCACAAAAAAAAAATACCACCCAGAGTAAGTCTTCTCCAAAAGAACCAGACTGTTTTATGAAGTCCTAGAAATATGGACCTGAAAATGCCAGCTGGCTTAATCAGCTGGAGTTTTCTCTAAATCTATTTTCTTCTTCTATACCATATCTATAGTAATGTGTCCAGCCTCAGTCTCTGTTTCTTGGCATCCTGTTGTAATGGGAAAAAGAAATTTACCAGAACACACTCTCCAAAGCACGGAATTTCTTTTAAATTTATTCTTTTAATAAAGTCAGAGATGAAAATTTGGGGAAACAATGGTGAAACATGTCCAAAAAATCAAACCATGGAGCAGGCTGAGATGCTGAGATCCAGCTGTGAAATTCCACAATGGATCTCCTCTCAGAGATCTGCCAGAGAGAGGAGCTGGGCTTACAGCTACTTACAGCCTCAAGTTAACTCTACACTGAAATTTGGCACAAAAGGAAAAATGTCCCTTTTTCTTGCATTTCTAGCATTTTCCCAGCAGGGACCAGTGGCCAGTAGCCAGGTTTCAAAGAGAGCTATGATTGATGGGTGAATATGTAATTGGGAAAATATCTTGCTGCTTCCTCATGTCTAATTCCCACTGCTTGTGAAGGCTGTATCTCAAAGTGCTGCTGGGAATAAACAAATGAGTTTCCTTTCTTGGACATGTTGGTGCTTATGAGATGGACAGTTCAATGTGAAATGACTTCATGCTCATTAAGTGCTGATTTGACATTTGTATACAGAGGTACATAAACAGAGCTTCCCAAATAACCAGAATTCATAAAGACTCATTGTTAGCAGGGGAAAATAATGGCTTCCAGAGATCAGGTCTGCTGTGGGTGGAGATCCATCTAAGTCCTGGACAGTCCTCCTGGTGTCACTGAAAGTGGGTCTTTCTGGATTCCTGCTGTGGCTAACTCTCCAGTGAGGGCACATCCTCCTGGCACAATGCAGGGGGGTGTTTGAATATTGTTTGCCAGTGACAGAAAATGGTTGATATGTAAAGGATAGTTCTGCTGCCTTCTGCAATTGTTTTTGCTGTGAGGTTAAGATTTCTATAAGGTTGGGCAGTATTTTGTACATCAGGATTCTACAGGGATGGCATCAGCAGGGATGAGTGAAGCACCTGAACATCTGAATGAGTGGTAAAAGACAGAACCCAGGAGCAAGGAAAACTTTCTTGATGCCCGTCTATTTTTTGAGGGCAGTTGGTTGATGGGTTGTCTCTTGCTAAAAGGAATAAATTTGGATGATTCCCCCCAAATCATTACATCTTCCATTACTTTAAATGAAACGTCAAAACCGTTTGAATAAATGAAAAAACAGTAGTGTCAGAAAGGAGCTATTAAGGACTTTCCCCCCCCATTCTGATTTCACTATTTCTGCAGTGAGTATTTGGACATGCAATTTCTTTTTAACCTTCAGATTCATTGAGTGCCAATGATTGGTTGCAAAGCAAGAAAATGTTCAGATAGCCAGTGTTTTGCAGATGTTATCCATTGTTGGTGATGCTGTCTTGAGGTTAACTACAAAATAATAAAAAAGCAACCTCAGAGAGAGTCAGAGAGCCCTTGGGAATGGTAATGCAGAGCAGAGCCTTTCACCCCAAGGTCAGCAGGTCAAACCCATTCCAGATTGGGAGTGACCAGCAGTGATTACATGTCTGCTCTCAGATTCACAGAGAGGAGTTGCAAAATGTTACTTTTATTAGTGCTACTGGAAGGCCATTCATGCACCTATATTTCAAATCCTGCTGGTCTGTGTGATTCTAGTTTGACAAAATGGCAATGAATGAATACTTTATAAATGTCCACAAATATAGGCTTATTTACAGTACAAAAATCATCAGAGTTGTCATCATTTGCCATTTTGTAGGCCAGTGCAGTAGAAAGATCAAGGATGCAATTGACTACAATTAAGGACTTTATTCTTGCCCTTGGGGTCAAACTCAGAGCATTCACAGCTCCTGCCACAAAGCTAAGTCACTCTTCCTGGGTATTTCACTAGACATATTTATCATCAAAAAGTGTCCAAGCATCTTAACTCAAGGCAAATTAAACTGCACACAGATGGAAAGAGCAAATGCAATAAATGGATTAAAAGAGAAGACCAAGAAAAAGCAGTTAAAAAATTTGAAAAGCTGATAACAAGAAAAACTCATCAGACTCTCTAAGTCTGTAAAGGACAGTACTGACACACACACTCACCTTCCACAAGAAGCATAGCTGCAGGCAGTACATTAGACATGTGGAAGGAGTACTGCATGAAGTCAAAGAAAATCTAAGATTCTCTTCCTCTGCCATAAATCATAGTGCATGGGGATTTTTTTCCCCAAGAAAAGGTGGAAGATTGATTTTTTTCACTGTAGGGCTGCATAAATTAGCTTCTGATTTTCAAGAAATGTCCCTGTCTCTGAATTACGTGACACGCGTTATATTGTCACTTTCAACATGGGCAGTAATACCTAAACCTACTCCATCTCATGACCCTGCTCTCTTCTCTTGTGCCCATCCCTTCTCCCTGATTACTACTTTTCAAGTAATTTCTCCTAAGCAGCTTCTTTCTTGCTTTTCAACAGAAATTTGAGGTTGTGAAAGATATTAACTTCTCTGAGGTGGCAGATGAATGAAATTAACTCCCACCATGGCCACAGATTTAGGAGGCCAAATATTTTGGTCTCATTAAATGTACCCATACCATACAAAGCAACACTACATAGATATCCTGAGTATAGCACTGGTATTCTAATAAGTGATGTGATTGGATCAGACTAATTAATCTATCTAGACCCTAAGTATGATGCTGACTTTGCACCACAATGGGATCTGGTTTTGGGGATTGTGCATTGCTCATTACCTACAGGAAACAACATAAGATGAGGGAGAAATTAGTATGAAGGAAGAAAGCATAAAAAGTAATAAAGGTTGAGGTGAAGATACGAGTTTCAGAAGGAAAAGAAGTGGGATTGCAGAGCACAGATGACATGGAAATCATAGGCTGCACTGAACCAGGAATTAGGAAATCTATTGGTCTTTCTGCCATAAAATAGGTGGTGCTGATGGGCCATGCTGTATGGTCAGTCCTCTCTTTGGAAACATTACTGTAGGGCCCAGAACTGCAGTAAGGTTGTCAGCTTTGTAAGAATTCCTACGCCAGTGTTTGTGAGCTCTTCCTACTGCACATCCTGACCAAATACTGAGCACAAACTTTCATGGTTTGCAACAAGCAGAACAGTGATGGAATTGTTTTCTAACATAATTTTCATTGTAAAGAAAAAGAAACGGTCTTTCTCCATCTCAAGGGTTAAAGTAATTCTCTTGAAGATAGTGGTGCTCTAACAGTAGGAGCCTTGAGTCTGTGCCTAAACCACCTGCCTTTATTAATTATTCTCATCTATCACGTCTATGAGGACAGTCTCTAAGGGCAACTTGTTAGTTTTTGGTACAGACTAATATGATTAATGAGCATCTCCAGCCTAACTAGTGGACCTCTCCCAAATTAATTTCATCCACTTCTTCACCTCTGCATAAGCCCCACTGTAAGCCAAGCTTCACTATGGCCTGCAGTTTGCACTAGGCAATGCTCTGAAACCTTTAGGGACTTTCAGGTGGTTTCTGTCAAAGTTGGCTTTCTTTGAAGCCACACCAGCTAGGAGCTGGCTGTGCCACAGCAATGGTATAAAATAAATTGTTTAGGAGTAATGTATTTCCCTTCCTGATCTAAAATGAATTGGGTTTCTCCAGATCTTCAGAGCAGTGGATCCATCTCTGCCATGACACTGGGCAGAATGCGTTGTGCAGGCACAGAAGAGCCTTGGCTAGACACTTGGTGTTTAGCCTGACTTTGTCTCGTCCTGTTTCCTGGCACACCCAACCTGCAGCTCTGTTGAATCAGCCATGGGAACCCTGCCCTTTCTCACAAGCCCTGGAAGCCAGTGCTTCCTCTGAAAATCTGGCAGGACAAAGCAGTTATGCCCATGTGGCTGTTTCACTGCTCCAGACCCAGCTTTGCTTAACTTCCCTTCCTCTGCTGCAGAAAGGACAGCTGTTTAAAGAGCTTTTTTAAATCTTGAATTTAAAGAAGCACAGGCAAGGTAGAAACAAGATTACAAGGTCACAGAGGTGAGGGGAGTTGAACCCACTGAGAATGAAGGAAATGTAAGTTCAGAGCTGGTGCTCTGGGCTGATGACCCTGCTCTGCGAGCTGTGTGACACAGGGCTGCCCAAGAGCACCTTGATTTCCCTTCCCAGCTCTCAGGAGCTGGAGCTGTGAAGATTTAGATGTTTTCTTACTGGATGTTACTCAGCCCTGTGGTTCTTTGCTTTCTGACAGAGGGCTCCTATGGGCCCTAGTAAATGTAGGAAGCAAAATCTTTTGGAGGGCTGCTCCTTTGTGGATGTTTACTGTAATAGATGGGGGTTTTAGCTTAGGACTGGATCTGCACTGTATGGGAATAGTTGTGTTTGGTTGTTTTGTTGTTTTTGGGGTTTTTTTTCCTTTAAGGTTTAGAAACAGATCAAGGAATATTTGAATACTCCTTAGCAGGAAGACGCGCTCTGCTTGGATGAGAAATCTCATGAAAACATTTCTGTTTACACAGGAGGTGGAGGACAAACGAAAGCCTTAATTTGTGTCTCAGCTAATGATAAAATGTATCTGAACTGAGAATTACGTGTTAAGTGATGACTAGCTGTGGTGACTTTCTCCACAGTAGTACATTCTCCCTTACCTGTCCATTGGATTAAACTCTTCGTAAAGAGAAAAATTCAATTTAGGAGAACAGCAATCCTCCAAGAATTTGAACTAATGCTTTTCTTTTAAATTTCATGAGTTCTGCAGAAAGAAGTCCCTCTGAGCCCAACATGGAGAAGATATCATTAGAGAAATGAAAATTAGTGGAAGTGAGTGCTACAATAAAATTATATTGCATAACCATAAAACTTGATGCTGCCATGTCTGTTCAAAGGCTTGTCCGCTCTCCTGAAACTCTTTAAAAGAGAAGATATTCAATTAAATTGAAGGTTATGTCAATAATCTTCTGGTTATGCACTGCTCTCCCCATTCTGATTACACTAACCTTGCTTCAGAAGGGAGCTAGAGAAATTAATTCTTGACATAATATAAGAGAGGAAATCTTGTGTAGCTGAGGTCAGGATGACCTGATGAGTTCCTTCCCCCACCCAATAAACATTCATTTTATGGTCAGAGGGAACTAAGCCTTGGGTGGATCCCAAAGATGCAAATGGAAAACAATACCCCAGCACCTCAGGCTGGGCCCTTGAGAGATTTTTGGTTTTTAAAAACAACAGAACTTGATTAGCACTTTCTGGCTTTGAGAGCCTATGGCTGTTGGTGATTGATTTCTCTGGGCAACCTGACATCTCTACTGTAAATTCCTGTTCATGAATGGGTACAGCTGGTATCTACAGAGTGTAATTCAATACTATAAACTAACTATTTTACTGATACAGGTCTTCTTTTGAAAGCTTCCCAAAGGTTTAAAAAAAGGTTTTATTGCCTACTTGAGTAGGCAATATTATGTCCTTTTCTTCTGGTCTAATATATCTGGCAGAGATAGCTCCATTTCTCCTCATTGCAAATTGGTAAACACCCTCTCCTTTGCAAGAAAACTGCTGGAGGTGTTCCTTTTTGTGTCTTTGAGTGACCAGCTCTCCATATTTTCACCTTTTCCCAAAAAAATATTTTTAATAATTGGGTTATTATTTCTCTGAATCATGATGATGTTGAGGGACAGGGCTTTTAAGCTGTTAAGAATTTAATTTTTTTCCCCTTCTCTTCCCAAGTATTTGGATAAATTTGAGCTGGAATTATTCTCCTTTTAATTCTTAATACACCAGAAGTTCCATAGTCCCTCAAGTGCTGTGGGAAATGATAATCTCTTTATTTTCTGAGGAAATGGCAGCAGCAGTTTTCTGCCAGAGCTGAGAGATGTCTCATTTTACAGAGCAGCTTCTTTGGGGCTCTCGTGATCCCCTGCCTGTAGGACAGACCCATTAACAGAAAGGCTACAGCCAAGGATCAGCACATTGAAGGTCTCCAGCCTCAGCAGAGACCCCCAGGAATCTGGGCAGATTTCCATTGGAACCTTGCCGTGGAATCAATAAAATTTCATTAAACCAATGCTGTGCCAAATGTAGCATATAAGGCTCAATGAAAAAAAAATTGCTGGCTCTCATAGTTTTCCCAGTACAATTCTCTGGCCTATACTTTCTATTTCTACTGCCTCCTTGCCCTTCCTAGTAAAATTAGCTATTTCAGACAACAGCTGTAAACAAAAGGACAGCTAAACCATTACCCAAAAACCTCTAACTACTGCAGTGAACCCAAGTAATTCACAAATAATTTAAAAAAAATTATAGCTTGAACAAATTTTTCAAATTTAACATAGTTTTCAGTTATCAATTGCAGACTTCTCTGCACTACTATTTTTAGGAAATATCAGGCTATGATAGTTTTCTTTTTATAACTTGTAGTGCTAAAAGTGGTTGTGGAATATTCTGTCTTTAAAGGATGACTGCTGCTTTGGGACATCCCATCACAGTCCTTATTTGTGTTAGCAGCCTTAGAAAAACCAGTGAAGCCACAAATATTAATAGCAGAAATGCAGGTATAGAAGGATGAAAAAGGTATGAGAAGAACCATATTGCTCTGAATCAAGAGAACATTCTTTACAAAGGGGAGAGAAAGGGCTGGCTCTTCTCTGAGCCAGCATCTATTTTCCCAAAATAGATCATCTGATCTATAAACTATCTAAACTTTCTCTTATTAACAGCATGGTATAATTGCTTTACTCTACAGCAACCACACCATCAAAACCCCTTACTAGATTCCATGACTGGAAGCTGTAACTTGTCAAACTCAGTCTAAAAATAAAATGCAGAACTTCAGTTTTGCAAGTACTTGCAGAACTGGAATAATGTATCTGAAAGCATTGGGAATTATCTCTAGTTTGGTGGATGGGTGCTAGGATTGCAATGCTTTGGTTTTTTTCTCTCAATTCAGATAAAAATTATAATTATAGTGCAAGAAATCTGAAATGACATGGAATTTTTATTTGGCTGGTGCTTTGTAGAAAAGGCAGATTAGAACAGTCTCTTCTAAATTAAAGATTTAAAGTCTATGAAATGTTCACAGCACCCATGTTATGCAAACTGTTGATTCTTACATTTACTAAAGCCCTGGGGGAATTCAGTCATAACATTTCCTCACCTATTTGCTGAAAGGATCACTATGATCACACCGAGAGAGGTATATAGGGATAAAATAAGAAAGAAGATATAATGCACGAAAAGAAGCAATAATTATTTTCCCCCTGAGTTTAACTGAATAAAAGCAGTGGATTTTTTTTTTTTTTTTTAAACCAGTAGATATTTTTACAAATAGACTTAAAATATTTATTTTTGGATTTGTGGCTCCAACAGCTGCAGCTGAAACCAGAAATCAGCAAAGCCCCTTGTTTTTATTGGCGCTGAAGTGGCTTGTTGAAAATGGATTGGATTACGGGGATCAATCAGCAGCAGGTCGAGGATGCGGAGGGAACTCTGCCAATGCAGCGGGCTGCCAGGAGCAGTGAAAATCCTTGGGCTAGTGGCAAGTCCTAATGTACTGGAAAATCCATTGTTTTATAAAGAGCTTTGGAGATAGGAAGAAGATTGAGTTGCAGAAGAATGCAGAAATAACAATATTACTATCCCAAGTTCCTGTTGTTCCTTTGCACGTGACTGAAAAGAAAACAAATTCCTTGGAGATGCTGCCTGAGTGTAAGGCTAGGCAGTGCCAAGAGAGGATCAGGAATAGGACAGATGCTAAATCATGACCTTCCCCAAGTCATAATTTAGGAAACAGAACATTTCTGAATTTCAATAGCAGTCAGTTAGAAATTTGCAAGCTGCTGTATGGGTCTGTCCTGGACAGTTCTGGATTCTCCCAGAATGGTGTTGATTGTTGTTGCTTTCTGTTAAATGAGCTGAATAATCTTGCCATTGTTCTGGAGATAGTCAGTTCAAAAAATATTAAGCCTTGGTTAATGTTGGGATGAGTTGACACTGCTTTGTGTCCCCAGTTACACAGTAGATTCATTACACAACTTGCTGGAAACATTACCAAATAGACTAAAATCACAGTAATTAATAACTTCTGCATTCAACTGTGATGGTTCTGTCATATATTAATTAGCCCCCTCATTGAGCTGAAGATACCTCACAGCCATCTGACTTCTAAAGCCTCACAGGGCAGAGAGATGGTCATGGATCCTGCCTGGCCTTGTTGACTTAGGAATCAGATTTTCTAGATGAAAGACAGGCATTTGCTGACCTACACTCCTGAGTATTTGGGAATATTGACCTCCAGCTGGATACTGAATAGAACAGTAGTTTGCAATTCCAAGAAATGTTTGCAGCATGTGGCTTGTTCTCTTGAACTTTGGTCACATGGCGAGGTAACACAGATGTTTCCCCCAAATATCATCATTATTAAAAACAGGTAGCTCTGGTAGAAGCACAGAGGAGGAATGGATCTATCTGATGACAACATCTATTCTGGTGTCAGTGGCAGGATATGGTTCCCATGAGACTGTGTGTCAGATATCAAATCAATTCTGTGCTTGAATTTGGCCAAACGTCTGGCATGAAAGGATTAGAAAATCCACTTAACGAGCATAGTTTATAACAACAATAAAAGTTTTCCAAACTTGGAAGCCTAATGAAAATCCACATAACAATCTAAGAAAAGCTGAACAGTGGAAAAAGTGAGGCATTTGAACATTCTCTCTCTTTCTCTGCTGGGCTCTGGTACTCTTGGTGGGACTGACTCTTAGATGTGGAAGAGCTGCAGTTCCCTGTAGAGAAATGTTCTCCTTGTCTGCTTGCAAGAGACCAGATTTTACATTGTAATACCAGGCAGAGAAGAGAAATTTTCAGAGGCTTGTTAATTCTGGTTTGAAATAGCAAACTCTTTGTGAAAGAATTTGGGAAGTAAGGCTTTTAGGGACAAATGGAAGTTTTTACTTCACAATGTCATATCAGTGCTGACTCTTAAAACCTTGTAGGATATAAGTTTTTTTAAATATATATATATATAAAAAAGTTACTTTGAAAGGAAGATGTGGAATCTTTCTCTCTCAGATCTGAAGGCTTCTGAACATATTCCTCTCCAGAATAAAGTTCCAGCAGACTGCAAGATAGTTTTTGTTCCTTTCCTTATTTTTTCTATCACTCAGCTGCTTTTTATGCTATATTTGGGACATAGATGTTAGATGATTTGGGAAAGGAATGTCTATTTCTAGTTGCTCACTGGAATGCCTGAAACACTTTTAAACATTTTTGGACAGTAAAATAATATAATGTAGTTCAGACATCTTGGGATAGAAGGTTTAGAGTAGAGGAGATTATTTCTACTTTCCGTAATGTCAGTTTTCTAAGGCTGTGATATCAGTGTCTCACCCAAAAATACAAAATATACACAGGACTGTGTTCTGTTGCTTGCTAAGTGGAGGATAACCAGAAAATTGTTCTTTTCCAAGGTTTTGTGGTAATGCCGCCAGAAAGAAGGTCATTGTAAGGGATCTGTGTGCTGCTTTTGGAGGACTGTCTCTCAGACCATATTTCATTTGAGCTGCTTTCTCATCCCAAATGCTCAGGGACATTTTCTGGAAGGGACTCACTTTCAAACAGTGAAGTACCTCACATACCCTCCTATGATAAAGTGCAGAAACAGTGAAGTCTGTCGGCTGCCAGGATTGACTAATCATTTATTTTTCATATTCATAATACACTGTGGGCATCACTGGCTGTCAGAAAATGGAGCAGGACTTCACAGGTCAAAGCAAAAATCTTGCTTCTTGAGCTGGCAGAAGTGCTAATTTGTTGTCCCTCAGAAAGGAGTTAGGAATGCAAAGGATATTCTGTTTTAGGCCCTGACTGAGCCACCTGTCAGGGTGTAGTAAACAGCCAAACCCTATTTACACCTACTGATGAGAAAACATCATGTACTTGTATCCCATTTAGAAAGCTGCAACCAGTGTATGTGGATTTCATCAGTTACTATTTTTCCCCTTTGCATTTCAGGCCTGAATAACTGAACAGCAGAGTGATTTGGCCATCCTTCTGAAAGAGACTGTGAACATGTAAAATACATATACATATTATTTTAATTTTGCAAACAAAGGCCACTTTATGTTTAAAGATTTAATTCACAACGTTTCAGATGGAAACACAACTTTTCTATGTGTGGTGGACAAATAGTGTTTTAAGTGACTCTTCAATGGCTCCCATGACATCCTTTTAAACAATCAGAGACACAATAAACTGGTTATTTAGATGAAGAAGCTTCTTGTTGAAGAAATAGATCAACAGGATTTAATGGAAAATGTCACTAATTTTTACTTCAGAGTCGACACTGATGATGTGACTGGAAACTTGATAGTTCCTAGGTTGGATTCTCAAGCATCTGACATATTCACATGCAAGATATTCATCTTTGGTCTGACACAAGTCTTCCTTTCTGCATTTCCCCCCTCTGTCCTAGGACTCAGGTTTAACCAGCAGAAATCTACCTAACTTGCATTTCATATTTATCTTGCTCCAAATAAAGAGTCAGCATTGTTTACAGAGGCCAGTTGATAAAATGTGTTTACCAGGGCATTTGAAAGAATAAAGACCCTGGAGATTTCATGATGGTGAAGACTTTGTGTGACTGGGATGTGCCCACAATTTTTCATATTCTTTCCTAGATGATGGAAGCCTCTGGTTTTCAAATTTAATGAAAACAAAGTACAACTATGTCCATGTCTGAATCTCCTGCACCCACCTCCCATACTCTTCTCAGCACTAAAAGGCTGTCAGTCACTTTGGGATTTCCCCCTGCAGCAAAACTATGTGCCAGCTGTGAGGAGATCCTCATGTCCAAAACAACATGGTGCAACAGCTTCTGGAGGGGAGAACAGCCTCTGCTGTTTGCCCTTTAAGGTTTAACTGATGTATCAACCCACCTATTTGTGTTTTCAGGGATTTAGCCTAGGATGAATTTGTCTGCTAAATTCCTCTAGAAGCCATGAACAGACACATGGTGAATCTGTACATTGCTGTGGATCTGCTGCACGTCTGTAGAGAAGCCAGAGACCCTGTGTCCTTAGCAGGATTTCCTACATGACAGGCTGAAACATAGGAAAAATCCATAGTCTGGGTCCCTTTCCTGTTTTTTCTCCCTTGAAACATTAAAAACATTGAAGTAATAAGGTCAGATGGGATGGTCACACAGGAGCTAAGAACATGAGGAGTTCAGTTTGCAGTCCCTACCCTGAACTGAGCATCTCCACAGGAATGACAAGACTTTTGTTGTTGCTCCCTGCAAATGAGCTTTGCTGGTTCCTTTTCACTTGGCAGCTAAGGGAATTCTGAGGTTCTAGGATTTTTCATTTTAAGATGTATATTTTAACTGTTCACTCATATAAAACACAAACCTGGATGGAAAGAAAAACATTGCAATCTATTATTTACTCTGTTAATTGTTTCAGACAGCCAGCAGAGAACTCATATAGAGGGAGAACCAATCTAAATCACTTTTATGAGCAGAGATAGTCGGTAGGGAATTTTGGTTTTACTGTGCTGCAGTTGGATATTTGGTATCAGACTTCCTAAATGGACTTAATCTCAGATTATGGTTCTCCGTGGAGCCATTTGGGTCGCTTTGTAATTGCCCAGCTTTCCACACTTCAGGTGATGAGAAGGACGTGCACAGGAACAGCATTCTTGTACTCATTTGGTTAAAAGAGTACAAGAATGGAGGAGGTGCCAGTTTGCAAGGACTGGGGTTAGGAAGAAAGACCAAAGCACACAAAATCATACATTTCTAGAAGTCCTGATATCCCTGGGAACAGGGATATGCACTATGAAGTTGTGTTTCCTCTGGATGTATCACTGTGGTCTGATTGGTTTAATTACAACGGTGACTTCCTCTTTTAAAACTATCACTCCTAAGGCATGGACAGGAAGGATGGATCATAAAGCAAATTTTTTAGCTGACTGTGATCAGCTAGCCTCAAGATTTATTCCTAGGAAAGGATGTCAGCAAGTGAGGCTGCAACCAGAAGGAACACCCAGGTACCTGCTTTGCAATATAGCTTTATTCCTGTGGCTTAGAAACTTTGCTGGACCCTAAAGTTTTCTTCAGGGAGACAAACAAAAAACACCAGAGGAAAACAAACAAACAAACAAAATATAAAACCTGAAATAACAATGGAAAAAAAACAAAGCAGAGTTTTGATCATGATTTCCAGTAAAACCTACAAAGAACATGAAGTTCATCTATACAGGCAAGAATTAAGAAGAGATAAATCCTTTTGGCCCTGTAATTCAGATGGAAGCTGTATATGGAGTTTTATTTTAATTTAGCTTTAAGGATGTAGCTCTCTAAATGATCAGGTTTTCTTTCTTTTCTTTTTCTTGTGTCACATGATGTCCATGAACTTGAGAAATGGTTAAGGAGGCTGTAAGCCAAGCACCAGTGATGTTAGATTTGTTTTCACATGGACCAAAATAGACCAAGGAAAAGAACTAAACAAACTTGCCCTTTGCAGAAGTTGGGAGGCTCCTCCTTGATGTTTAATAGTGGTGTGCATGGGCATCATGCAATTCACTTGAGTTTAATGGGATGAAGAAAAAAACCTAGGGACTGACGTTGGAGGGTGATCTATCAACCTGTTCCTGTCACTCACCTGGCTGTACACACAGTTCTCAAGGATAAACATCTCCAAAAGGGTTTGGGCAAGTTAGCAGAGGAGAACTTCAGCACAGACTGTTCAACACGATGTGTCCAAAGGCAGCTTTTGCTTAAGAAGAGCATGAATTACTGCTTTCTGAGGACTGGAAGGGCAGAAGAAAAACGTTACAGTAGTTGGCTTATTCTGCTTGTTTGAGCACTGACTACTGGCTGCTATAAAGGCAGAGCACTGGCCCAAAGGACCTCTTTTTGTGACTCAGTATAGTGGCTCATATCTTCTGTATTTGGCCTCTGTAAGATTTTCTGGCTGACTTAGAAGGTTGGGTATTTTTGAATAAGAAAGCATATGTGGGCATGTTGCCACTTGTTTAACAGAAATAAGGAAAAAAACCCCTCAGTTAATTTCATTCCAGTTTTTTCTAAGTGAAACTTTTGCTGACTGAATACTTTCAAATTAAATTTGTTGGACTTGAATGTTAGAAAAATTAATATGGAAGAAAATTGATGTCTGAGATGGATTAAATACATTGTTCATTGTTAGTGTTTTCAACGAAGCTAAAAAAGCAGTTAGCACTCTCTTGTCACCTCTGTGAATAAGGAATATTTAGGTAGTATATGTTCTATAATTAAACATATTAATAGAATTTTATCTGTTAATATATATTAAAGCATATTGCATGCATTAAAAATACATGAATTTATGTGGTTAGGTAAATCACAATGGCAACTGCATGGTTTATTCCTGTGTAAAGGGTGTTCTCACACCAGACAGAACTTCAGGATTTCCCTGCTGCTACACTGCAGGTTTTACAATACTTCCAAAGAGTGATCTATATTTTTGGAGGGAAGGTTTCTGAGTCTTGTCCTCAGCAGTGTGTGGATGTTACATTGCCACTGAGTTGTGGACAAGAGCTCCATGGAAGGCTGTTTGCTGGGTAGGATACAACCTCTGCAGTGAGTCTGTAAACCAATAGCTGAGGGGCAGTGCAAGGGGAAGGATCTCTCCATACATTCCCTTTTCCACTCTTCTCTGAACACCCACTGCCAGATGCATCTTGTGCTGGGTGGACTTTTGCTTTGACCTGCTATGGCTGTCTCTGTGTTTTGCTGCAATCCATGAAAAGTATGATTGCAAGTGAGGTAGTGTTGTTCCTATACAGCTCTTGGAATGGCAAACCTGTCAGCAATTTTTAAAGCAAAATTTTTACAGAAACCTTTTGAATTTCATTCTGTTTTGGAAGAAAATGAGTCCCCAGTTCAGTCTGTGAAGTCACTCAATCACTCAGCACTTGGATGAGGAGAGCCTTCCAGAGCACATTGCAAAAAGCACTAGCAGAGAGCTGGCTACTCGTTTGTGTTTCACACCTCCTTAATTACCCACCTGTGTTCCTTTTATTATCAAAGCTTGAATAGGATTGCTCATAAAACAGAGGCCAAGAGGAAATTGCTGGTTTGCTTGGATTGCATCAGCAGCATAAAGTGGAATAATTTAATATCAGAACACTCTGCCCTTTTCATTTTCATTTACCTTTGTCCTTTCCCTGCCACTGTGGATCCTGCCCGCCCAACACCTACAATACACTGAGCAGCACAAACCTGTTGCTTTTTCTCAGTCTAATCTGTATGTAGACTTCATACAGATTGCCACTTCAGTCTCATGAGTGACTGGAAAATTGGTGAGAGCTCTCTTCAGCTGTAAGGAACTGCCCATGCAACCCTTGTCAGTCAAGCTGCTCTGTGAGAGAGATTTGAACAAAAGCACATCTTGGATTAGGAGGTGTGGGGAGTGTCCAGTCCACCCTGGTCAGGAGCGCCTTCATTCTTAGCAGTTTATTTCTAGACGTGGAAGAGTTTGCAAGACCTGTGGAGTTCCTAAGCAGTGTGTGAAACATAGGTGTGAGAATGCATGCAGTCACTCCTTCTTGCAAAACCAAAGTTGTATCTCAAGTATGTAGCAATGAAATGACAACTTTTTCCCCACTGTGCATGTTCTACTCAGTTCAGGGGATTTTTTGGGTGCATCTCTTCCCTCATTTGGATGATTCATTTTGTGTTGCTTTCACTCATCATTTTTGACATTTCCATTTATCTGGAACTTCAGCTTTTTGATATCTTCACTGAGGGCAAGCCCCTGACATTATGGAAAACTTGCTTCATGATCTGTGTTAGTTAAAAACAGATTGTGCCTCGCACATGGCTTTCAATGACATCCTATGAGTTTGTGATTCAAGGGTGGCACAGTAATGTGGATTTTCCAACGGATAAGGTGGAAATATCCATGCACTCCCTCTATAAATGATTTGCCAGTGACCTCTTTTCAAGAAATAGACAAAAACTTTTTTTTTTTTGTTCTTCCACATCTGTGCTAAATTAGACCTAAACATTATTGGGAAATACTATCATGGATTCTGGTCAAGTTCAGAGGCACAACAAAGACAGGCTCACAGGTATGATTTCCTTTCATAAGCAATCTAAAAGTAAAACCTTCTTACATTTTTGATGACTTGTCCTTTACCCAGCTTCCCTTCTGAAAGTAGTGCTTTGGTTATTCCATGTTTGTTTGGAAGAAAGTGGTGCTTTGGTTATTCCATGTTTGTTTGGAAAGTTGTTTTCTACTTTGGTTTTTGCTCCTGTTTTTCTTGCCCGAACTGCTGTATTCAGTAATAGGTCAGGGAGGGAACACAGGAATTCAGGCCATGCCCTCACTGGAAGAAAACATTGTGTACCTCCTTGGGGTTCACTGTCATGAGGTACCTGGCCTGAGGTGAAAACCTTGTGGAGACAAGTTTGTTGTGTGAGCAAGTGTGAGCAGGCCACAATAAAGGTTATGGGGAGAAGCTAGAATTTGCCTCTCATCACCTACTTTTACGACCTCTGCTCCATCTTCTCTGGTTTTGTCATTTTGTTTCCCATACCATCCAACCCAAAAAGACATGAGCCTCTTCCCTCATTGAAAAAAGCCTCTCTGGCTGTGACAAAACACTTGTGCAGCATAAATTCTTGCAGTTCTTCCCTTTGATACTTTTGCTTTTGGTAAAGCCAATGCTTTTCCTTCTCAGCTGACATCCTTGCAAAATTATCTGAGGTGCAGCCTAAGTGCTTAAAATGGTGACTGATTTTCAACACAATGACATAAATGCCAGATTGCATCAGTCTAGGTAGCTGAAAAGGTCAGATTTTGTGGTTTTTAATTGTATAGTTGAACAGATTCCTTACATATGGCTCCTTCATTGAGCATCTTCTACTTCCTGCTGTGAACGGTTCGACTTGATGACCTTAAAGGTCTTTTCCAACTTAAATGATTCTATGATTTTATGAAAGGCGGAACAAGGGGTCTGGCAAATTGTGAAGAACAAAGCTCTGGTAATGGAAGATGGAGATAAGATTATGACTCTGTGCAGGTTTTGGCAGGTTTGTGTCATTCTATCCATGGAGGGCAAAGGAAGAAAATCACAAACATGCAGTGACAGGGAAAATGTTTTCTCTCTCAGACTCTTCCTGTGCTATTCTTCTTGTCCATTTTAACCTCCTACTTTCTTGAAACAAAAAAGATGGAAACAGATAAGAAGTGCCTTCAATTAAGTCTGATTCTTTCTTCACCTTAAAGAGGAATCCAGGAAGCTCTCCACAGCCTTCTTTCTCTCTTTGAAGTGTTGACATATCATCCTCCTGCCATTAAAATATAATGGGCTAGCAGTGGGCGTGCTGGGATTTGACACCCAGTGGGGAACCACACCTAATCCTGCATCATCACCTGATCCGGTTTGGCTTATTTTCCCAAGACACTGTCCCCATTTTCACCATTCAAAGAGAAGTGGGGGAGGACCAGAGAATTATTGTGAAAGACTCAGTCCAAGCCCGTCAGTCTCCACAAAGGTGTCACAGAAGATGGTTTCAAACATGACCACATAAGCAGGTGCCTGCAGGAGGGACTGCCTGCAGACCCCCACGAGGAGGAGAGAGGGAGGGAGGACTTTATCAGGTGTTTGGGTGCATTTGATCACAGGGTGCCTTTATCTTCCCCACACAGTGGGTTGTGGTGACTCACCAGTCACTTAGTGCAGTGGAAACAGCTTACAGGTCATGGCAACAAACAAACAAAGATGGGAGCCAGAGAGACAGAATTAATAAGCCAGATGCTCCAGCATCATCAGCCTTATCTCTGTCACTTGACTGCATGCAGAATACTCTGGGTCTGATCTGTCAGCCCTGTACAAAGCAGAGGTTTGGCTGCCATGGAGCTGTGGGTGTGGGATGGAAGGATGGGAGGGGAAGATGAGCTTTATGCTTTCAGCAGTGGCTGTAGTTTCCTTAGGAGACAGACAGCTGTTACTGCCTCTACAAACCCATTTCTCAACAACAGTGTCTTGAATGATCTCGTCTGATTGCTTTTCCATCTGAGCCATGAACAACACCAGAGCAGGGATTCACCTTCAGTCAGTCTTGTCTTTCTTCAGCAGTGGAAATGGAAATGAACTTGTGTTCATGCCATGCACACATGCACTCTTCTGGCACAGCAAAACAAAACCATGTGCTAGCAAGGGGCAGTCCAGGAAGGGCATCCCGTTGAAAAGGAGACTGCCCCCTCTCTTTACCTGCTGTGTGGTGGGCAGTGTGTTTGACAGCCCCTTCTAGGGGAAAAATGTCAAATATTACTCAGGAGTTAGTCTGCACAGGAACACATCTGCTCCACTGCTCCTGACCTGCTGGTGCCTTGTCACAGCATCCAGATGCTTGTTCTGGTGGCTGCAAAAGATTCAGATAAGAGTTGGGACTGCAGATGTTCACTGGAGGTGTGAGAGTAAGAGTGAAGAAGATATAAGGATTTTTGGCTGTTTTTCCCTCTTCCTGCTTTTCCTGCTTTTGCTTAATTTTGCTGGCCTAGCCCTGAATGTTTTTTCCCCACTAAAATGGAATTAATTCATCTGAACTGTAGATTAATAGCTCCAGTCATTGCAGTCACCTGTCACTACTTGTTCATAGATGGTGAAAGGAAGGGTAGAGGCAGGTAATTGCAGGTATTTGGCATACCTGGGCTTTTCCCAGGCCTGTTCCTTCTCTCTCCTTTTCTCTCTGTGTCCAGTCAAAACCAGGGCTGTCCTGTCCACTAAACACAGATTCAATTTTAAGGCTATGAAAACAGCAGCAGGCAGAAGATTTCAAGAAGAACACCACTGCATGCAGGCTTGTGTCATGTGAGATGATCTGTAATGATTTTGTTTTCTGACAGTGGCTGTCAGCAGTTGCACTGATCAAAGACCATAAAGAAATGGTACCTAAATACACAAGATTGACTGGTAAGTAACACCAACACCCATGAAAATCAAAGTAAAATGTTTGGATTCTTCAATTTTTTAGCAGGACTTTTTATTCAAAAGTCAAACTTAGAAAACCAGAAGCCAAAGTATAATGTATAGTTTGGGCTGGATCATGAGACTTGGTCAAAAAGTTTTACTGAACAGAGGGAAGAAATTCCTCATTTTATTGTCTCAGTTCACTATCTGGAACACAACATCCCAACCTCCTCTTTACCTTGTTTTTTTTTTTTTTTAAACAAAACTGAGAAGCATTCAAGTCTAAGCACAGCAACAGTCACATCAGCAGCCAGAACTGAGCTGGAAAATCAGATCCAAACACCATTTCTGTCAGATTGACCTTTGTTATTTTTATCTTTTTTGATGGTTTCAGGTAAGTGCTTTCCACCTACAACTTGTTTCTTGGTTTAGTTGATCAAAGGTTTCTAAATGGAAGACTGGCTACAAGTGACCATGACATTTCATAACAAGTTTCTACCAAGTAACCACTTATGCCAAGACTTTAAAGCTTTCAGGAACTATTAATTTTTACACAAATAATGGTGTATTTCCTAATAACTTCAGCTAACATGACATGATGAATAACAGGGAACTGAAATCATCAAGGAAGTAAATCTGTTATGGACTCAAATCAGTCATTTTTTTAGTTGAGTTTTGGTCCAGCTACAAAGGAAGTTTTGCTCTGTTGCTTAGGTTTTTTTTGAGTCCCACATAGTCTGATTCAAAGTAAGAGTGTAGGTTCAGTTCTGGGTTTGAAAAGAAATAACAATTCAAATCAGTTTTCAATTTGGGTTTGGGTTTGATTCAAAGCTGTCAAGCATATTCACAGAATGATTAAAACTGTTCCAACAGTTCTGGCCATGAGGAAGGTAAGGCAAACCCAGAGGACATGCAGATCTGGACAAGTACACTTGCTATTAGCTAAATTTTTCTATTACCTAAATGTTCTTACAGACCAAAGCCCCATTGTTTTAGGCAGGGCAAGAAACAGGTAGTAAGAAATTACCCTGGCCTGAAAAATCTTCCTGTCTACAGACACAAAGCTAGAGATGAGAAAAAGCTACGAGATGAGAAAAAAGAAGCGATATTGGCTTTCTCAGATGAGGAACCGAGGCACGGGGAGGTGAAGTGACTTGGCAAAGGCAGTGCAGGAAGGCTGGAGCAGAGCTGGGAGGTGCAGCTGAGCTCTGGGAGCCCCCCAGCACAGCCCCAGCCCCAGCCCCAGCCCCAGCCTGTCCTTCCTGCCTCTCCTGCACACCTTGTGTGGCACCCACGCACAGCTCCAGAGAGCGAGGCACAGCAGTGACCCAGCGCCTGGGGAAAGAGGGGAGAAAGGAGCCCCGTTTATTTTTCTTTCTACTACTTTATCTCACTTCAATGGGAGCAGTTGAGAATGTTGAGGATAAATGAAAACAACTGTTGGGCATCGGTCCAAGTGGTTAACAAAGAACCCCAAACTCTTTTAAGTCCTACAACTAAAAGGTGCTGGCGTAAAAAGGATAGCATTTTTCTTTGCAGAAATCATTGGTTGAACTCTCTAGTTCTGAATAGGATTCCTTGCCCTCACCCCTTTTTCCCCCCCCAGAATTTAAAAACAAATCACACAAAAATATAATATTCCTCCCTTATATGCCATATTAGATGTTTCCTGAAAAACCTTGAGGTGTTGTCCCCATGTGACATCAGTGTAAGGTCCTGCCTTGGATGACATTCATTAGAAACCCAGTATGATTATCCCCCTCCCCCTCCCAAAATCATACTTGGAGTTGGGTCATATGCCAGGACAGGTACCTGTTTTCATCCTCAGCTGGACAGGAGTTTTCCTGCTTTCTGTGGCTCTGTGGTGCATCTGAAAGCACCTGTCCATCCTCGACAGGGAGGAATGCAGCACTGGAGAGGGAACATGGGCTGGTTCAGTGTGAAGTTTCTCCTGATAGCACGGTAGAAATTCTTTGGAAAATTAAATAAGAAGCCAAGGGAAAAGGCTGGGTTTTTGAAAGGAAATTGCTGATGCAATAAAGCAGAACAGACAACCAGAATATCCTTAGTAACCCAGTAAAGAGGCTGACCTGTGTAACTTGGGCTGTGGAAGAGGTTTTGCTTGGAGAGAGAGACTGTGCTTTCTGCAGCACTGGGAGCATATCTGTGCCAGGGTGGGAGCATGCAGGGGAAATTTAGCCTTGAGGCTTTGATGCCTGCAGTGTGGAGATTTTTTAAATGAGCATGCAGCTGTGAATTCCCTGTCAGTTTGCATGGCAAGGCTGAAATTGTGTTTGAGACTTCAATATTGCTTGAGAACAGCAGACTTTCACCTACCCTGTGCTTAGTACAGGTGGAGGGGGGGAGCCCAGCTGTGTTATAAGCATGGGCCAGACCTTGTCATTATGAAATTCCGTACTCTAGTTGAACCTTGGGTTGAAATCTAACAAGTCAGGTGCCAACACTGATCTTATTGCACTAAAAGAAAACAAGAAAAAATCCCAAACAGAATGTAAATATAGGGGGAAAGTATGTTATTTTGCTTAATAAAATCTACAAATATTCATCTTAAAAAATCTGAGAAGCATAAACTTGGGCGCATGGTTTGGAGGTGACATATTATGGCCTGTGAATACCTTTGCCATGTCCTCCCTGCTTCCTTCTAAACCTTCCCCTGTCTAGCTACAGCATGGTGAAACAGCTAATTTGACATTTCCAACTTCTCCTTTGTTCTGAACTTCTGTTGTGGGAATGGAATTAAGGAAATGGAGATCCCTGGAAAGACTGTGAAGAGGAGACAATTTACACTATCTTACTCATATATAACTTTAAAACAGGGTATGTAATACCTGGCTCTTTCCAATCCTCAGCCATCAGCAGAGACCTCAGTCCCAGGGACAAACTGCCTTTATTCATGAGCACAGCTGATGTGGCAATTTATAGAAATGGCTGATCTTTGTTCAGGGGGCTGAAGTCCATCCCATACAGGCCATCCAGTTTCTCTATTTCTTTTGTTAGTGTTTAATAGTGCAGCCAGATGCCCCTGAAAACATGAATTCAGCCACTTTTTATGACATTTCTTACTGTTAATTATATACATTGGCCTTTTCAACCCAAAACTCTTGTCCTTAATACACAGGAAGGTCTCACTCTGCAGATTGAAATAAGTTATCATCAGGACACTTCTGCCTCTGGTTGCAGCAAAGCCCTAAGTGGGAAGGTCAAAATGTCCTCCAAAACCACAGGCTTGTTCCCTCCTGGGTGCCAGGCACTACTTGCATTAGAAGGATGAAGTGGTGAAAGAGCAAAAAAATGAAAATCTTCATGAGGTCAGAGGTTCAGTGTGGGAATTCTTAGCGCAGGAAAGTGGTCCATATCCAGTACTTCCTAGGAGGCCCTGGGGAATAAGTAGATGCCTCCTGTAAAGCAGGCATCAGTTGTCTTCTCTGCAGGGCTGGAGCTGCTTGTTGCAGAGGTATGGTAAGGTGCAAGAGTGAGAAGGGGCTGAGGAACATGCAGCCAGAAGCTCATCTGGCAGTTCTGAAGAAAGCAGGGTGCACTGTCAGCTGAAAAAGTCAAGTCACAGACCCCTTGAATCTCTTGGGCTTGGGAGAAATGTGGGATTTAATACAGCTTTCTATCCTCTATCCATAAGGCAGTAGTGGGACCAGCCTAACTAACTCCTCACCAGCAAGTTGGGAAAATAAACCCATTTTCATCATCATTTATTAAATGCTTGGATTCCTTTGTGATAAATGACATAGAAGAGGCCACAAGGAAATGAATAATTCCAGCTTCAGAAGAGAGTTTGAGTAGTGCGCTGAAAAGAGATGACCTTGGGACCACATGTTGATTGTGGATGTTAAAGAAAATATTCAGCATTTCCATATTAAACTAGCACTACTTGCAGGCTGTAACATGAAGCAAAGATGTTACCAAAACCAAGCAAAACCCAAATGAATAAGGATATCTTTCAGACACTGGCAATTCCATAGCTGCTGGTATATCCTTCTTCAAATTTTCTGGACTGGCATATGTCTAAGCAGGGAATATCCAATGGTGTCAGAAAACTTAGAGGGTGAACAAAAAACCCCATGTGAGGATTTACATGATAATATTGTCAGTGTAGGAAAACCTTGTAATAGCATCTCTCTTGCTGTCTTCTTTGTGCAAACCCAGAATATCTCATAGGGCCCTGAGTGCTTCTTTCCACTCTGCTATGCAAGAGGAAGGGAAAGAAAAGGGAGCAAAATCAGCTGGCCTGATTTGACTTTCTGATTTCTCAGACCACAGTAATTCTACCACAGTGAGCAAGATCAGAATTAGTCTCTAAATATTTATTTAGAACTCCTTGAGGATGACAGAAAGGAAAAACTGGGGATGTACTGAAACATTGCCCCAGGCACATTCAGCAGTTATTAAAAAGAATTCACTTCCATGCAAATTGTATTTCATCAGCTAATTAAGAAGGTATTTATCCTCTGCTTTAATTAATATCTTGTATCTTCCTTCCGAAATACTTAATCACTGAATGAAATCATCACAGAAATATTGCCCTGAAGTTAGGGCATTTTGTATCTCAGCAAATCTGACATGTGTGTGTGTATGCATATCTACATATATAGATATATATGTGTGTGTGTATATTTTAATAGCAGTAATTATAAACTGCTCTGCCAACTTACAGAGCTGTTTTACATTTCTGGCTCGCTGCCAGGCTTTTTTTTTTCCCTGTGCCTGATGAATAGCAACTGTTGTGTACTCTAGGTCTGTGCTCCATTTGGGCAATATCCCCAAAGAAATCAGCCTCCTTAGCCGTTAAGCACAACTTTGTTAGGCAGCGCCCGGGGCGATTGACAAAACCTATTTGTTAACTAAAAACTGTAATCAGTGGTTTGTGTATCAGCAGCATAATGCTCTCAGTAAGGCTACAATATAATGGATGTAAAATCAGTTATTTCCTGAGCATCAACAACCAATTTTCCACCAGTTAGGCTAGAAATGGATATCCCAGAGGTATGCAGGAGTCAGAATTAACTAGTGCCAGCTTAAGCATGGGAAAGACACTAGCAAGGCAAATGGGAGTGGGCTTTCTAAACAAACTGGAATATATTTATGCCGCCTGTAATTCAAGTTTAAGTTACAAATCTTGCTGAACTATTGATGTTGGATTGAAATGGAATGCATTTTCTGGGAGAAGGTGTAGTCCTTGTCATTTGTAATGTCTCAATCCAGACTGTTTACAAAGGTGTTAAACAGAAGTTATGGGCCTGGGGGAGGTGCTGCAGAAACTTTAGCACAAAAGAGAGCAGCTTAAAGATAATAATCCTGTCTGGGTTTGAAAAAAAATCCATGAAATTTTGAGATGGAACCTCAATTCCTTAAGCAAACCTCACTCTTACCATTAAAACAGTAGGCAACATTCAGTGTGTTCTGAGAATCACTCCCATGAGTGTTGTCTTTCCATTAATCTTGGAGACATTCCTCACCCAGAATTCTTGATTCAGCTCAGCTAATCCATTAATATAAATTAAAAAAAAAAAAACCAACACCATCAGGATGTAGCTTATTAGTTATTCTTGAAATGTTCGTATCTCTTCCAAAGTTTCTCACTGGGAAGCAATGTGCAGACGTTTCCCCCCTTCCCTTTCTGTCAAACCTGTGGCTGGAATGCTCCACAGTTGCTAAACTGCCAACCAATAGTCATAAGCCTAATTGGAACAATTCACTCACTGCATCACTCTTAGAGATTCTGGAGATTTTTGGAGTTTCCCTTATGAGTCAAGAGCTGGAAAGCCAGGTCCCAGAGGCAAGTGACTGCACGTGTCATCAGCCAATAGCGCAGAGAGGTCACAGGACCCAGGCTTCAAGCCCTTAAGAGTGTGTGGGAAATCTCACAGTGTTAACAATTCCCTTCTTTATTTCTCCTCTTAACATGGCACATTATTTGAACATTATGAAGTGAACCCTTTGTTAGAGAGCATGACAAATCCCCAACTAAGTGGAAGCATGATGCCGCTGGACTGAGTGGCTTGTGGATCTTGCTGCTCTGAAGGGAATGATTGCAATTCCTTGTGACATTTTTCACTGAAAAGATGGATTAGTAGGCAGGCATGTGCTGGGGCTGTAAGTTACAACTTATCTCAGAAAGTTTTAACTTTATGTCTTTGCATGCCTAAGAAGTAATTTTTAAAGGCAGATTTAGCCTTTATGAGTCCCTGTGGATCTCTGCACAAATCTGTAGCTGCAAAGACTGTCCAGGCTTTTTGATGAGGGCCTGGGAGTTCAGACAGGACAAGAAGAATCATGACTCAGTTTCTGTTCCTGAGGGTGTCACCAACTCTCATCATGTCACTAAAGTTCTCCAGGCTCCAGCTTTCCATGTAAAGTGGGTAGAGAAAGATCTAGAATATTTTAATGTTTTGTTAATAGTTAGAGAAAGGCTTGGCTAAATGGCGTCACCAGGAAGTGTTTCAGATCAGTGATGAGCTACAGGACACTGGCGTCTACACCTTTGTCTCCCAAGACTTGTTACTGAAAATGACACGATGAGGGGCTCAGAGTCCTGGTGGGATTGTTGTGAGGTCTGATGCAAGGAAACTCAGGGGTTCCCACTACCTAATCCACCCACATCCATGCCTTGACCCTCTTCTTCCTCCCCTTCAGAGCTCAGTCCATGGTGTGCTCTGATCAGTGGATCCTACACCTTTAATGCTGACTAAACAGTTAAAAGATCTGTGCTTCTAATTCTGTGTCCATTAGTTCCATTTCCAGTCAATACAATCAGGTTTGCTGTAATTCCCATATTTTGGAATTTGTATTTATTACACAGAAACAGTCAGAACAGTGAGAGATTCACTTTCTTGCCTAAGACAGATGGGGACTATCTAAACATTTTCATCTGCCAAACTTAGTAAAAAAATATGAGAATAAAACCAGAAATAAGACTTCTTAGGACTTATTCTGAGGAGACATATTGAAAGATCACCAGAAAAAGCCCACGACCTCCCAGCCCTGAAACAATAGAGTGTTTTAGACATTTAAAGGCTTTCTTGATTTGTTCAGGAGTCTTTCCAGATTTGTCTCAGTTCTTTTATTTTCTGATCTGCTTCACCCGACCAGTGCCCTTATTAAGCAGTGGAGGCGGATGCTGCTGGGAAGTTTAGTAGGAGCTCAGGATGAGGCAGACATTGATAGTTTTGCCCTTCCTTTTTCAGTCACTGAAATGACATTCAGGTTCCAGGGATGAACAGATATGGACACTCAGCCATGTGATTAGAAGGGCTGAGGCAGAATCTGCATGTGTATACAGAATATATCTGCAGACTGGGCTGTGATTTACTGTGAGGCTTAAAAATGCTTTAAAGACTTCTAAGCACAGGAAGAAATATGCTGTTAGTAAAGCTTCCGTGTTATCAGCCCAGCTAAATAATGATGTGCAATGTGTCATGTGCAAAGAATATATTAATGCTTGGATAAATATTTTCCTAATGTCTGCTTGGTTGATATCTCCTTGGCATATAACCAGGGGATAGTAAATAACACTCATGACTCTGTTTACTTAAGGTCTGTTTTCTCTCTTGTCTTTTACACTGGCAGTAATTTTGGGGGCTTCATGGGAGGAAAAGGCAGAGTGAACCAGAGCCTTGTAAAATGTTTGTTTTCCTTACAAATTTCACAAGAAATAAACTGTTTATGCTTTTGTGTTTCACTGCCATGGAAATGTTAGATGATTTTGTGTGACTGTCAAAGCGTTTAATGTGTAGCCAAGCAGTAGCATTATAGAGAGTGGGAGAAGAGGAAAAGGAGAAACAGGAGGAACACAATGAAAAGAAAAGAGCCCACTTTACCTCGTAGTTTCTAGGATATTATTTTCCCTTGCTTGTGGGCATGACTTAATGCTGGTTACTCCCCTTGGCTGCAAACTGCATTCATCTTAATCATCTGTTTTGACAGCATCTTTCCCCCTCAGGCTCATCTCTAATTGAATTTGTCATGCAATCTCACCTCCCCTGAAATTGTTTGTACGGGAGGGAACCTGGGAGGCAGCTGGACCCAGGTTGGTTTCTGTAGTGTTACCTGCAGAAATTAGGCTGTTTCTGTCCTGCCTTTGGAGCTGAGAGGTCTGGCATTGTTTGGTATCCCACAGATGTGGCAGTCATTCTTCCAGATCTAATTTGATGCTTTCACACAGGGCATCTACCAAGTGCTGCCTGTCTCTGCTGTCTTCCATCTCGTGGTGTAGACATGCTCATAAAGAACTATTCACTATGAGATTAAATTTCTCCCTGCAACCCCAAAAATGCACCTTCCCAGATACATTCTGTCCTTTCTGACATCCTTGTACATTGAAGGATGTTGGTAGATTGAGCACAGTGGATTTAGAGTCCACCAAGAAAAGATGCAATCCTGAAAAACTGCAGGGATACAGGAACAGAATTTGACAGGTGATGTTTTTAGTGAGGCTGTGATTTGTCCTAATGTTTGAGAAGGACCTTAAGAATAGAACTTCTTAATTTTTCTTTCTCAAAATATATTCAAGCCTATCAATCTCAAATACTATGTTTTCATTCTTAACAAAGGAAAAAACCACTTTAAAAAAAAACAATCTGAAGGCAAGTTTCCCATGTGGATACATGTTTTCTGTAGAAAAGAGCTGCCTACCTTTTGCTCTCTGATCCCACAATAACAAAATGAAATCCTTCTCATACACAAAACAAAGTTCTGGGTTTTTTTAACATTTCTGTTGTTGAATTCATCTGAATTGTTCCACACTGCGAGCCCAAGATGACAGAGTTAGGCATGGAGGAAGACACACAGATTAACATAAGACCACTCATCGTGTTCCTTAGCATAAGTGGAGCCATCATGTTGTCCACATCTCCTCAAAAGTGCTGTGTCAACATGTCCCTGCAACAAAAGTGTTCATGGTGTCCAGATAACACATGTCACGTGTTTGACACACCAGCCTGTTATCTCAGCTGGCCAAACACTGAAGATAAACAGTGTCACGGAAGTGCACACGTGCTTTAGACAAGGTTTGTGATCAACTCAAATTTACAACCTTCATATCTGCCTGCAGCATAAACAAAAATATGACAGACTTATATGGTCTACATCTGAAAGATAACCTGTAGGAGAAGTTGCATTATAAAATCACAAGTGTTACACTTCGGAAGTCAGAGCATTTCCTAGCAGAATCTGAAAAATTTCCTATCTCTCCTTACCAGAGTCCTATGTGCAACAGAGATACTTTTTAGTATTTTAACAAAATACTAGTTAAGTATTTTTTTTTGCTTTCTAAAGTCATACACTTTCTAAAGTGTATGTATAAAACTCACCAAAGCCTATTTATTCCACTTTTTTTTTTCATCAGACTCTTTGACCAGCAAACATCTTCCTCCCCTCTTTGGCCTCTCCTCAGAAACAACTCCCTTTTTTCCTTGTTTATTTTGTGTATTTTTCCAGTGTGTATTGTCAGAAAAGAAAGGAAATACTTTGAACCATCCAAAAGTCTTTTGTTACACTGATGAATCACAGAATTCAGTGGTGGGCTAAAGAGGTTACTATTCCTACACAGCGCAATCTGGAGTAGATGAAAAAATCAAACTTCTTATGGCAATGCCATTATAAAGTGAATAAATATTTCCAGATTCCAATTTGAGACATTATTTTCTTTCTTTCTTACATGCAGATGATGCGCAGGTCTTGTAAATAAAGGATATAATGTCAGCGAGATGGAGGTCGGAAATGAAGATTAGTTTCCTTTTCTTCTATATTCACCTCCCAGGGAGAAGTTAATTTTGGCTGTGTTCAGTCTGAGTTCACAGAAGGGAGAACACAAAAAAACTTACTTCTTCTGTAAGTCCATTGCCAAATTAAATGGAAAGAAGAAGCAAAAATAATAATAATAAAGATCATATTCGGATCGGGGGGAAAAGCTAATATCCTCTCCAGATTTCAGCTCTCACCCCTTTGGCGTCTGTATTTGCCAGTTCATTAGGAAACATCTCAGTATTTTGGTCTAATTTAAGTGGACAGATGCTATTTTTCCACAAAACGAAGTGGTATAAGAAAAGCCTGTCAGATTTAGTTTGGCATTTTCTTTTGTTACATTTTATGTTTATGGGTCATTTTTTTCCTTCCCATAAATAAGCTCTCTAAGATAGACATGAACTCCTTGGCAGCAAGGAAACAGAAATCCTGCTTGTAGGCATATGCCCTGCTCTGCAGTCTCAGAAAGCTTTGCCAGTGTCCAGGTTTGGCTTATCCGTCGTGTTACATATATCTTTTACATGCTGGCAGCAGTCCTTTCCATTTAGGATAAACTCAGTGCTGAATATGCATAAATATTTGGGCTTAACTGAGATACAGCATGGGAAGGCAAGGCCAGATGGTATTATATGTACACCATGGTGCAAAACATCTGAAGTCTGAGAGGTCCTGTAGTTGTACCTGGCAGGAAGTCCAGCAGAAAGCCAGCCAAGCCCCTCTGAAGGCCCAGCCTCATTCCCCACATCTTCCTGGCCCACTTGCAGGAAACTCTGGGTGAGGTTTATGGACTCACTTTTGCTGCAGGTCAACCAAAAGGCTTGTAAATCCCTCATGGGCTTGAAATCCAGCAGAGCAGGACTGGATCTGGTTCCCATGACTCTGCTTATTGGCTGTTCTGAAAATTAAGTCCAGAGTATCCACAGCAGAATAAGCAATCAATGTATCTGAGCTGATGTCTAACCTGGATAAATATTCACTCAGCCCTGCCAGATCCAGAACCTGGATACCTCTGAATCCAGGTGGAAATCAAACAGGATTTCCTTATGCAGAGGGGCACCCAGCACCAGTCTGAATCCCACATCACTGCTGTATCTAATTACCCCCAAAATCACTCCCCATCTATCTATTCCTTGTCACTTTGATTCAGTCTCCCCACTACCACAGCCCCTGTGCTGGAGCATTCCCTGCTGGAATCGCTGGTCTGCATTAGCTGGCTGCTGGAGCGTAACAGCCCAGCCTAAAGCCCATCAAAATCAACCTGTGGATTCCCAGGGGCTCTCAAAAATGTGCAGACATCATCTGGCAACTCACAGCCCTAAAAGGCTGCCTTGGAAATCAGCAGAGCCAGGCATTTCTTGGTGGGACACAGGTGGGGTGGTGCTCTGGTGCCAGTGAAGAGCAGCATATTCCAGCCAGTGTGGGCAGGAGCAGAGCTCTGTCCAGCACATGGGGTGTCATTCCAGCAGTTCTCTGTGTGTGTGCCCAGAACTGGACATATGGAGCCAGAATAAAGGCAGAGCACATGCTATGGGGTGTGATGAGGTGATTCGGAGCAAGTAAAGCTTAATTAGTGTGCAGTGACCCTTAACAGTAATTTCCTGGATGATGAAATATCCACAACTAGTGATCAAAACATACCACTTAATCACATAGCATTTTTCTTGGAAATATGCATTTACTT
Organism: Passer domesticus; assembly: GCF_036417665.1. NCBI lineage: Eukaryota > Metazoa > Chordata > Aves > Passeriformes > Passeridae > Passer > Passer domesticus. Next base: position 54,967,248 of record NC_087480.1, read on the forward strand.
TGAGCTTTCATGTTTTCTTCTTTCCTCAGGGAAAGGGTAAAGCACACCTCTCACACAGATCTAGTGCTGAAGTCCCCATTCTGCTTTTAGTTTTCATGGCCAGCACTGGTTTTTCCTCTCTCTGATTTGCAGGTTTCATTTGCTGGCTCATTTAAAAGGACTATTTGAGCCTGAGGAAAGTGTGCTCTGTTCTTCAGAGCATCTGTCTGAGGGACCATGTGGGACTCCTCTAGCCTGGGACTTTGTCCTGACACTGCCTTCTCTGATGTCTCTAATTAGATGTGACCTCAAGGATTTTTGCAGTTGAGGCACTTGCACTCCTCTCAGGATATATATGTTTTCTCAGGTACATAGGAGCTGAGTTTGCAGTGAAAGGATTCTCCCAGGATGATGCTGTCTCTTCTGCCCTGATTTAGTGAGATATAGAAACATAATATGCACAGGACTTCTCCTATGTGTCCAGTTTTGTTGATATTGGCTCTTGTGTTCAGACATTGTAAGGCGTAGGATGGAGTAACAGAAGAGGACAGACAAGCTGTATGGAATCATTAAAACTCCAGCTGCAAAATAATGTTAATTGCATGGTCCCTTACTGCCATAAGAATTGGGGTTTCTATTAGCAAATTAAATCCACTCCCAGATGAGATACACCAGATTGGATTCAGCCACAGCTCTGCTCTCTCTTGAAAGCTTTTTGAGTACTGCTCTTTTCATTTCCCTTGCTGACAGAGCCTCACACGACAAGGGCTGCAATTGCAGAAGACTGCAAGAGCCCGCTGACAGGTGATTAACAGCTCCTGGATGCTGTGAGCCTGACCACACTTCTGACCACAGGAGCAGCTAAACAAATTATCAGCAGAGCATTTTGTGGTTAACTCACCCTTTTCTCTAAATAAGTCTGCTAATGACGTTCCCTGGCCTGGCACCCCTGCACACGTGTGTGCTGAGAGGTACTGTTTCTAACAGACTCCTTAGAAACTCAACAACAACAAAGGCAAAGCTGGAAGGCAGAAAGAAATCTGGACTCCCAGTAAAATGAATAGCAAAAATGGAATAAAGGAGTGCATTTTAGCAAGCTAGTTCTTTGGAGTGTCTTTCAGCCAGGTGAGGGAGCTGGAAATGTTTTCATCCCATTTATTTCAGGGCAGTTTTTAGGCAGGGCTTTCAAACTCAATACTCTTTCCATCTCAACCAGTGTCTCAAAGAGTGGGGTAAGTCCCTGGCATTTTAAAGAGCTCAGAAGTCAGAATCCAAGAATTTAGCTGGGATCCTAAACATGGGCAGCAGTTGTGCAAATACTTTCCCTTGCTGCTTGTCCAAAGCCTTTGTTGGAAATGATCCATGGGGTGAAGAGAAAGAGAGATCACACTGTGGGACTGCATGGAAAAAATCCCCTGTGAGCCCTGTGAGATGTTGACTGTGTGGGAAAAGGAAGGAGGGATCCATTTAACCCCTTTGAGTCACTGTGGGCTTTGTAGGGGGGTGAGTCAAACAGCCTCACAATAAATCACTGAAGTAGGATTTGATCACAACCAAGTCACTGCTCTGACAGGTAAAGGACACAGATGAAGCTGGACAGTAGCATATCTAGACCTACAGCAGTGTGGAGACGGATTATTTTCTATCTTGGACACCTCCCTGCTGTATCTTATTCACTCAAACTTATATTTGATCAACAGAGCTAAGAGTGGAAGAGAGCTGAGGATATTGCACATGCTGATGTGGCTCGTGATCTTGTAGGCATCATCTTCATGACTGTGCAGAGGTTTTGGGTTCTTGCTCCTGGATATCTATGACCAAGAACTTAATCTCCTTAAGAAAGGGGAATTTAGGGCTCATCTCAGTCCTTGCCCTTCTTTAGAGGTGTCTGGAATTGAATGCATGAGGATTAAAGACACAAAAATACCCTTCTAGCTTTAATCTTTTACTTAAGAATGTGTGGTGACGTTTCAGGAAATTTCTGTCATATAATGTGTCTTAGAGGTAGTTCTTAGGAAGCTGTAGTGATCCAAGGTATAGAATCAGCTCTTTTGCCAGCTCTACCAAAGATCCAAGCCAGGAGCTCCAGGACTGGATACTCATTTATACTCCTCTTCACACACCCTTAGGCTTGTCTTCTCCTGAAACTGATGGGGAAAGACAGTATTCCAGACATCATCAGATCATATAATGAGGAACATGCTGGTGACACCAGATTGTTTTGGGTTTCAGGAGACGGGAGCTACCAGGGGAGATGAAAAGTTGTGGTAACTCAGGTAGTGTGTCCACTTTAATTGTAGCCTCTCCTTTTTTGTCTTTCCTCCTCTTTTGCAATCAAAAGAATCTTGTAGGCAAGGAATCTTTGTTATGACAATTAATTCAATAGCTCCCCAAGGAATAAAAGCAGATGGTTCCACACCTTTACAAAATGAATTGTTTGAGTAAGACAAGAGTCCTTAAGAGAGGTTTTCATCTCCAGTAAGGCACTGAGGTGTGCGCAGAGAGCTCAGAGAGTGAGGACTTACTGTACTTATAGGATGGTGTTTGCAGTGAAAACCATTATGGGAACCCTGCTTTTTCCCCTTAAAGTGAGTTAGAAGCATGTGGCTGTGCAAAGTCCAGCCCTGAAGTGCTTTCCCACTTAGAAAACTTCAGAATATAATGCTTTTTTTTTTCCTCCATGAATGAGAAGTTAGGTCTGCTTACAACCTGGCCTGGCCTCTGCGTGCTTAACCCTGCTGAAAATACTGGCTGTGTTTGTTCAGAATTGAGAGGGAGGAAGAAATTAAAGCTGTTGTGATATCCAGGCTCTTCTGAGCTTCTTCTGCTGAGTCCTGACATTTTCATTTCAGAGAAAGAGTGTTATGCCCTCAGCATGTTTTCAAATAAAGCAAAAAATGTGATTTCTGAAAGCATATGGTAGGATATGCAATTTATAGAACAGTTCACATAGCTGTTTCTTTAACAGCATTTATCAATAATTCACTAAGCAGCTTTTTGTTCAGGAAAAGGGAAAGGATGAAAAGTGAGAAGACTCATTCTGGGGAGAAGTTGCAAGTAACTTTTGCTGCTTTACCTCAAACAGTAGCAGTTCCTGCTTCAGGGTTAAAGATGGTGAGTGTTTCTACCTGCAGGGTCCACTGTGAACAGCTCTGCCAGAGGGTGATGGAGTGTTTTAAGAGAAATTTTACAATGGCCTCGATTTCCAAAATAAGCTTGACCGATGTGACGGCTCTATTCTGGAGACAGGAAGGGTAACAACCCTTCATTTGCCCTATAGCCCCTAAAGTCAAATGATTGCTCTCTCCAGGCCATTGCAAAATTCCACTGGTGGTAATTTATTGTAATGGATGCTTTTATTTTTTTTTTTCTGATGGTGGTTTTTTTTATGTGTTTAAATGAAGAATAAAGTGCAAATGTATAATTACTACCATGCTTTCTTAGTCAATGCAAAATTCATCTTAAGAATTCTAAGACTTATTTGAGTTTTCCTGCCCTCTGATGTGTTGTCATGACTCTTGTTTTCACTATGTGGAAGCCATGGGTTAGTTTTGCCAAGAAAACTTTACTTTGTGTCCATACAGCAGTCAGAGTATATTTCTGTGATTTTGCTTGCTTCTGCAGAGAGATTTTTTAGCAAAAACTATCTCTGTGTGCTATGGAAAGGCCATGAACAAACAACATTTCTGGATTAATTTTGTTGTTTTCAAATCAGCCACAGAAAGATGTGGTCACTTGCGGGTGAGCCAGACCTGTATGAAAACTGACTTTTTTTCTTCCTTGTGGTCACAAGGAGAAATTAGGACAGGGAAGGAGAGGAATTGGATTTTGTAAGACCAAATCATAGTGGTTTAGGCCATTTGGTGAAAAAAAAAGAAATATAAAATCAGTCAATTTGGACCACTCTGTTTCACTTTCAGGTTATTTAACTCTGAAGATAATGACAACAATTTTCAAAGAACAATAGCAGAACTGGGAGAGCAGATTCAAAATGCATCGATACAGAGGGAGGAAACCAACCTGCATGGTTGGTTCAGTTCATATTTATGTATTGGAGAAACAGTATGATTTAAGATTTCCTCAAGTTTTGAAAGCTGAGCCTCCTTCAAAAGAAGGTGAAAGTCTTGTGCCTTCCCCCCTTCCCTGAGTATGTATGTTCAACAAGAGTTTGGACAGCAGCTTCTGTAGCTCTTCATAATGGGATTCTTTTTATGCTTTAAGTGGTGAAACCAATAAAAAAAAATCAACCCTGAGGGCAAGGAGCAATTTAGAGATGCTCAGAGTCTCTGCAAACCCAGGGTTCCATTACTGCCTTATCTATTGTAGGTATTTCCTACTGTGTATGTGCTATATTAAGCACTGTTTAAATTCTATAGGATAGATGTAAGCAAACATCCAATGTCTGTGACATCAGAGATTATGCCTTCCTTTCCAAAGTATATTTTCATAAGTTTATTTTCATAAGTTATTAGTTAAGACCTTAGGTGCTTTAGGTGTATACACGTTAGGTGTATTCAAGCAGACACTTGCTTCTGAGGATATGAGACTACAAGTTTCTAAAGGAACTCTTAAGAAGCCTTTCTGTTTTCAACCATTTCTCTTACGTCCCCACACCTAGAATTGCAGAGAACTTTGGGGAACACTGAAGTACATTCTTTATATTGGGAGCTTGTGTTTCAGCTCTAATACTGCCCTTGATCCCTTGTGACCTGGAGATCTGCTCTGCCCAGTGCTTCAGTTTCCACGTTTATGGATAATTAATAATGAAAGTGTTTCCTGGCACTGTGGGACCAGTCAGGTTCATGCTGGTGTGCCTTCCAAAGGTTTTCTCTGGCCTCTTCACAGGTTTTCTACTCAGACACCAAACCAAACATTTTCTGGAGTGTTGAGTCCTTGTGATAGAAGCTCCTGAACTGCAATACCAGAAAGAACAGGAGCTACAGCAGGGGAGTTTCCCTTCCCCAGGTAGTTCAGATTCATCCATATTACATTCTCAATCCCTTTTTATGCACAATGAGACCATGGGCAACATTTCCTTCATTTGGCCACTCTCCATCCAGCAATCCACAGCCCCAGGACTGCATGTGTTTATGTTTGACTGCAGCAAATTTAGGTCTTGTTACAAGTCAATGGCCAATCTGTTTTCCTGATATGTTTTCTAGCAATTTTATTCCTCTGCCCAGCCCTAACACCCCAAAATTTTTTCAAAATACTCCTTTTTGGCTTTTGACAATCTTGGTTTCAGATTCCTTTTGCTGGTTAAAGGATTTCTGGGCAGGTTGACAGACAAAACATCTCCTTTTTTTAAAAACAGTCCACACACTGGAGTGATGAGCTGGGGTCTTTGTCTTAATTCAAATTTCAGAGCCATCACTCAAGCTGGGAAGGTTTCCCTTTCTTAGCTTTTTCTGAGAGACCCTTTGCCTTCACCTCTGTCCAGGTTGCTTTAAAGTTGCTTCTGTATTTGTCCGAATCTCTATTTTATGTATGAGAGAGTATTACCATGAGAAGAGACTTTTATAAAACACACTGATAGAAAAAAAGAAAAAAAATAATTGAGAATCTTTTATAGGCCTTGAGTCAGGAGTGCTGCCTTTGTGGGTGACTTGATGTGAGTTAACCTGTGTGTTACTTTGCAACTGCAAAGAGGACTTTGCTCCTTTTGGGGCAAGTCAAAGCAGCTTGAAAGTCCTGGTAGATACTTGCATGTGACTGTGCATGAAGCATTTCTTAGGAGTCTTGAAGCTTTAAGGAAAATAGCACCAGGGATGGAATACCAGAAGCGCCTTGTTTCCACTTACTGTAAATGATCGTAAATTCTACTGCTACTTTATTGTGGTGGCTGTAGTTCTTGGAAGAGTAAAAGGGGTGGGAAACCAGTTCCCAGTCAGTTTTATAAAGTACAAGGTTGCTTGTATTGGTACCAAGTCCAAAGTGCAATATTTCGACTATGAATGATTGGATGTTTTCCCAGATTCCCATAAAGTCATTAAACACACTGTAAAGGGTCACCCATAACATAACCAAAATATCACTACAAGCAGGACTGGAGCAGATTGTCAAGGCAGTCTTGGTTTTCCTGGAGGTGAATTCACACTGAACTGTGCAGCCTTGGAGGTTGCCCCAACTGGGAAAATAGGCCTTGTAAAGCCAGCCCCGATCATGTCTCATTTACAGCTCGCTCTGGCCAGTCCAGATACATCTCATAAAAGGAGCAGCCAAGAGCCAAGAGCTCTTCCATCCCTAGGGAACTCATCTCACGTGGAACTTCCCTTCGGAGAAATCTTCCCTTAACTAAGATCCAATCTTGGACCAATTCCCAGTGATCTTCCAAAACTGAGGAAACAGCAACTCTCACGGTTACTTTTTTAAAGCTTCTGTGGCAAAGTCTCATCTAAAAGAATGGGGATGATGCCCAGAGGATCTACATATGTTATTTTAGATCTCTCCACAGAAGTAGCAGAGAATTGGGTTGTCACCTATGTTCATTGAACTGTTCTGCAGAATTTGATAGCTGTAATGTGATTTTTCTATTACTCTGTATGACTGTTCTGCAGCTAGTGGGGAAATCATTATTTTATAGCACCCTCTGGTAGAAGGTGAGAGCCCGCTGCTGGCAGCAGCTGGAGGTGCTCTGCCTGCAAAAACACTGCTTCCACAGGAGGACTCCTCCAAGAAAAACTGAGGGGACTTCATCCAGCAGGGACACAGCTAAGCATTGGGATGTGCACAGCAGCTCAGCAGACAGCTGAAGTTTCAGCTTCCTCATCCAGTGGAGGGTCTCCCTCAGTGCCTCAGAGGTCCAAGTGTGCTGCCTCAGCACAAGGCTTGGCTTCCAGAGGCGTGGGAAGGAAAAGAGGACATTGGGAATCAGCTTTTGTTTTCTCTCATAGCACACAAAGCATTGGCACTGGAGAAACACAGGTCATCACTCAGATTTAAATATTCACAAAGAGTTTGTTTTCTCAGGAAATACTGAGTTTAGGATGGAAAATAAACTTTTTAAATTTGTCTTTTGACATCTGCTGTAGAGACAGCTCATTATGAAGCTGCAACAAGATGCACTTCCAAACCATAGCAGGAAATGTATTGGTTCATCTGTGACACACAAAAGGCCTATGCAGCCCACTTCACGCTTGCTTAGGGCAGCAACAGACATGGAACCAGAGACTGGATACAGGACTGAACTTTTCACAGTCCTGGGTGTGTTTGGGTAAAGGCTTGGCTCAGTTTGTTGTGCCAAAATACAAGCAGGCCATGAATCTGAATTTTCCCGAAGTTCAAATGCAGCCGTATTCAGACTCATCAGACCCTGGCTTATATGGCATGTTGTGACATTTACTCACACACACACACACACACACACAGGGACTCATTTAAACCATCCAAGTCAAATCCTCCCACAGCCACAAACGCATAAAATTTGAATGCTTTTTTTTTCAGACAGTTTGGCTGAAATTAGACCTTTTTTACAGTAATAAATAACAGAATAATTATTTTTACTTCCTACACAGGAACTCAAATGTTTGATTCATTTTGCTCTTTTTGGCAGAGCTGATAGTTCTGAAATAGTTTTCCCTGGCATCTCAGCAATAACAGTTCCCATTAACCCTAGAGACTCCTGATGACCTAAATTCAACTTCAGGATATTTAATTTCTCCTCCTCCCTCCTACCCACATGGGAATGCGAAATGAAACATAACACAGCATAGTAGTGACTAGAGCCTAACTTTTCTTGTGACTGTCTCTAGCATCTGTGCAATGGCTTGAGGTACCTCACATCTGTCTTTACATAGAGATACGCTTGGTTTTTACTTGGATATTGGTTTTGGTAGAATCTGAGGATATTTTTCTAGGGTTTCCTTACCCAACAGGAAGAGCAGAGAGCTACTGAGTATTGCTCAGAGGAAACAAACTGATCATACCTTCACTGCATGTGAAAATCCCAACCCTTTCTGGAGCCCACAGCTCCATGCTTCCTGGAAGCTCTGGACTAACTGTGCCCACACTGAACAGAGGGTTCTTCAGTGAGCAGTAAGCCCTGTGCAAATCAAAGATGTTGGTGTTAAGAGCCTGCACGGAGTGGCTGTACAGCTTGATGCTTCCCAGAAACCTCAGAGAGAGAGTGTGTGTGCAGCACATACTTCTGCCTGGGAAGTGCCAGGTTCCACTCACCACTGGCAAACGCTGGGGTTTAATGAGAACTACTGTGCTGACAGATCTTTGGCTGCTTCCATTACATGGGAACGGTAAAGACATGATTGTTCTCACTGGTGTGACTAGACCCACATGATTGCCTGCCCTGACCTGTCTCAAGCCACTCAAGTTTTGGTGGCTTGTGTGGCACATGTTTGTCTCATTGTGTATCTGAGCTGGTTCAACCACTACAAAACAAACCCAACCCACACACAGCCTAATCTCTCAGCCTCTGACCAGTTTTATTGTTCATGCACCCAAAACGATACAGCAATCTCATTCTGGCGATATTTATATGTGGGATAATGAAGTAGAAATGTAGACTTGTTAATTTGGCCTGTCTTTAATAATTTGTGAAGAACTCAGAAACTAGGGAGCTCCGCATGTTATATGGGATAAAGAAATAGAAGAGTAGACTTGTTAATTTAGCCTCTCTTTAATAGTTTGCAAAGAGCTCAAAAACTGGGGAACTCCACATGTTGAATGGGATAAAGATGCAGAAAAGTAGACTTCTGTTTAATTTAATTTTTAATAATCTATGAAGAGCTCAGAAATTGGGGAGCTCCATGTGGAAGACAGTGGGGTGAGACACAACACTACGGGCTTTTCCCAGTGAACACAATAGTGATGATATCAGCTTAGACCTGCAGAAAACAACAAGAAGCAGACCAAAATGCTGGGATAATATTTAGAATATCTTTGGTGTCTCCACATTTCTGGTGGAAAACTCTTGGATCTGTTTGATTGTCATTCTACTAGAAAATTGCTCCAGTTTCTGTGGTCTGGAATGATTAAGAAGCAAAGGATCTTCTTCATGTTGGAGAACATCCCTCTTCCCACTGCACAGTAATGTACAGCAGAGCTGGTATTTAGCTAAATTATCCTTGCACCTAAAACTGTGTTTTCTCAGTCCTCATCCTGTCAGCCAACACAGTCCCTCTCCTACATTAATCTTTCCAGTTTGAACACTTTTTTTTTTTAAACTCTAGACACATTCATGTGTCCTTTCAAGTGCTCTAGAGAAGTTGTTTGGAATGAGGTAATAGCAGGTACAAGTCAGACCTGTAGATGGGGATCCTTCCAGAGTAGACAAAGAGGAAAGAAATCTGAGGGGGAAAAATCACTAATACTGGTACTTTTAGCTTTTTCTGAACTTAGATATGTTGACATCAACTGCTGAAACTATTGTGCATTACTTGTTCTGTAGGGAACCAGCACATATCCCTGGAAGTTCTGCCTCCCACAGGTAGTTTAGGTCTTTGGTAGTCTGAGACACCTTCTGAACACACTAGTTTGTCTTTGGGAACCACAAGGACCCCAAGGAGACACTTAAATGTAGGCACTGTCTGCCAGTGTGTCTGTGTGTCAGTCTGCCATGGGGAGCTGTGACTGATTTACCCATATGGTGGCTGAGAGGATAAATATATTATCAGAGATATTTAGAAGTGAAGAGCTAGAGGAGCACACACGATAGAGATGCTGCTGTGTAAGAGATAGTCTGTGTGCATAATCTCAGTCAAATTACACAGGCATGATCCAGCATCTGAGAATCATTTTCTCTAAGGATCATAATTGTAAAGTTTAACCAAATAAATATTGAAAGACATTATATAAAACTCCCACACAGGGCCCTGCAACCTGAAACATAAAATATACATACAGCAGATTCTGCTCACCACAAAACTATGCCAGGAATATAAGAGTATCTTTTATACAGATTGGCTTCCATCCCATTTTGGGGTCAGAGACATGACATCCCAATAAACATTCACGGATCACTTGAAAATCACAGGCATCTATGAGCTGTCTTGCCTGCCCTCCCTTTTTCAGCTGAACATTTAGTGCTGAGTTGATAAAGCTCCTCACTCCTTCCTAATCATTCTCATCTCCTTAATTCCACCAAATAATTCATATGGAGCAATTTCACCAGCTAAATCATTTTTAAATAGTTAAGCCTCTTCTGGGGCTTTTAAAACAGTTGGCTGTAGAACTGACTCAAAGTCTAATCTGTATCTCTCCTAAGAGGATACTTTTTTCTGCCTCCCACCTTCTTGATGACTGCAGGACCCAATAAATACAATACTTCCTAATGTTCTAGCTGCTTGCTTGCCTGCCATCTCACAGAGGGAGCCACTATACTGAAAAAACAGCAGAGAGAAAACTCTATAAATTCAGTCTTATGCATTCAGAGCTTGTAAAACCGACCAAGGCATGAATTCCCACAGGCACTGTGCTCCTCTGTAGTGGTGAGAGGAGTGAAGCCCCCACCATCTGAACCCTGAAGCCATGTGATGTGTGCTGGCAGGGTCCCAGTAGTAGCTTTGGCCTTTCTTGGTTTGGAAATTAGTGGGAATTTCTCTTCTGTACCAGCTAGTGAGCAAAGAGTGGGGACAACAGTCACACGTAGTCATCCATCCCTTTGGTCATGGTATTTGATCAGCATTTGGAAAAGCTGGGCATTAGACAGCCCTCACACAGCTCCTAGGCCTGCTCTTCTCCATGGCAGCTGGTAATATTTCTATATTGCAAACATATAAGTGTGCATTTGCCATGTTTCTCCCACTTATACACAGAGAAACCTAAAACCTCTTAATTGATGCGTATCTGATATGGGGAAATTGCCATTTACTGTAGAGGTAACAAGTCCAAAGTCTTGTGCTAAAAGAGAGAGGTTCAGACTCTTCTTCTCTCTCATGCTCTTGTTCTTCCTCTGCCCATCAGAGATGTTAGATAATAAAAACGTTATTTCATCCTGAGTTACTTCTGTGGATTTCAGACACATCTATAGATCCTTCAAGCTACCACAGCACAGAAAAATAAAAGCATTATTACTTTTCACTGAGGAATGAAAATGTGGGTATTAAGAGAATGTATGACTAAGGGTTGGAAAAATTAAAGCTGGAAGACCAGATGATGTTTGATGCAGTTGTCTGTATGGCTTTAGGAGGGTTCACAAGCATACAAAGGGGACAGGTGGATAGAGACTTGCACTCACCTAAGTCCATAGTTATGAAGTATTTCAGTATTTTTTGTTAGAGTGGTATTAGAAAACACATTAGAAGGACTGTTACATCACTGCCTCTGACTGGTGGTTCTACTGGTATGAAACTATTGTTCTGTCTTGCAGGCAAGCCTCTCCTTAAGAGGGGACAGGTCACACAAAGTGTGGGGGAATCTCCTTTCTCTAGTGAGATCCACAGAAATGGAGGAGCTGGTAGAGTTTGCTGAAGAAAGAGATGAGAAAGGCATCTGTGCTCAGTCTGTAAAGATGGGCATGACCTGTCTTCATTCACATTTCTGGGAATGTGAACAGTTTCAAAACTTTGGAAAGTGTTCTGCAATCTGAGTATAAAACACATGGGCAGGCAGGTCAGTCAGTTGTCCTGGGCATCATTCCCAGAGCTTTTGGGACAGATGGGCTTTCAGGGACAGAAACTGAATCCTGAATTCTGTGGCTGGTAAACATCCTTGATGTGCTTAGATCTGCTTTCTTCTGACTTAACCATGTGCAGATCTGGGCCTACTGAGGCACTTGGGAGCCCAGTCCTGGGAGGACATGGTTACACAAACCCAGCAGTAGCCCAACCAGTACAAAGCAGTCGGATGAGTCACAGGCTTTGTGGCACACAGAGGCTGCAGATGGAGATTCTTGTTCACGCCGAGAAATGTGGCCTTGTTCTGTGCTCACTGCCATCTGGAGACACAGAAACCAAATCCAACTGGCATGTGTTAAAACCCCTCCACCCTTTTGTATGGTTTGGTCTTGCAAATTGCATTTGTTTAGCAAAGGAAAAATGTATTAATTGTTCTACAAGTGTGACTAATGGTAATTAGTTCTATTCTGCTGTCAGGAAAAGGGCCGCAGTTGACTGTATTTAAATCCTTCTTGAAGCTGCCCTGTTTTCTATGAAGTTTCCAGACTTTTGCCAGCTTCAAAGCTAGCGTTGCCTATCCAAACCACTCTGTGGTTAGCAGAAGGACCTGCTGAGGCAAACTGCAGAAGTCTCAAATTCAAGACTTCTAGAAGCTGAAAAAACCAAGGAAGTCTCAACACAAAAGAGTTCCCTTCTAAACAGAAATATCTGTGTTTCTCATTCAGCCTCTTGAGGCTGACTGCTGACTCCTTTAGCACTATGGCCCTGCAGTGTTTGGAGACTTCATTATTTTTAGGTTAGATGGCAGTAATATGGCCTTTATATCCAATCTGAAGCTGTAAAGAGTACCACATTTTTTTTCTTAAGCATATAGATACATAAAATAGTCATGTCTTATAGGTTTCAGAGCTGAAAGTCTGAGCAGAACAAATTATGTTGGGATCCCCCTCATCGGGGGGACTATCCTCCTTTTAGTGAATGGAATTTGGAAAAGGCATTTTCTACACTGCTGGAAATGTACAAATAATAAATGTGTGCGCTGAGGGATAAGAAATAGTTGGGATGGCAAATCTATCTACAGTTCCATTTAGCATTTGTTTTCTTAATCCTCCTGCTTCCATCTCTGTCTCTCTCTTATAATGCATCAGCACCGCAGTTGCGTGGTGTGTGGCCAAGGGCAGCACACAGATGTGGCTAAGAAATGGCACATAGAAATATAACGTTATCAACATTAATGGTCTTTGTGTGCATCTAAGAAACCTCTCCACAGAATGAAGATGGGACAAGGTATGGATGCAACTCCTTCTCCTCCTTACATATGATGTAAAAAAAAGAATCATAGTTAAAAGGAATGATTTCACAAAGTCTGAGGAGATAGGATCAGTGCAGTTGATGGAAAGGAAGCTATGGGGACATAGAATAATTTAACAGGGACATCTGTTAGTGGGAAAGTCAGAGAAGTGGAAGACTTCTCTCTATAGCATTTGAAAATGAGGTCATCAAAGCACTGAAGAAAACTCAGGGCATGTTCAGGGCATGAACAACTGTGATGAAAACAGAGGTGCAGGGGAAGAAATCTCTTTTCCCCAACAGCCTTCTTACGGAAAGAAAGGGGAACAAAAAGCATTTTTTCTTTTTCTAGGGATTCCTCTTTCAAGAAGTAAACTGACTAATATATGTGGAATGTGATCCCATCATAAAGCCACATTCAACTCCACTGTATTTGCGCTACTATCTTTATAGCTGCTCCTGTTGCTTATAAGAACTGGACTGATAGCACAGGACTGGTAAATCAGAATTGACAGCCTAGGAAGCAAAGTAGTCATGTTTCAGCATCAGTCAAGTGATTTCTCAGGGAAGAATTTGCAAAGTAACTTGTTCCACATCTCTTTTTGGCATAGTCATGAAGGAATAAGCAAACAAGCAGCACGTCTTCTGTCTACTCTGCAGCAACTTACATAGATTTTCTCTTTAAAGAGAACAAATTTGCCAAAGTGTAAAAAAAGTAAAAACCTGAAACAAATTTTGGCCTGCTTTGTTGGTGCCATGGAATTTGGGAATGCTTTGTAGCTATGAGGACTCCTGGATATATAAGTAACCCTCGGCTATTCTTTCCATGAAATGGCTATGCTCAGAAACATGGGCAGGGTTGTGGTCCTTCTGGGGATGCCACAGGCCCGCCTTTATTTTCTCCTCAACTTGCCTGGCCTTGCCTTTGTAGCACATGGACTCAGAGTATACAGACAGCAGAGCTCTGAATGATGAATGCCAAGGGTGCGGCTTCTTCGCCATGGGCAACAAAAGCTCATTGCCAACTTTACTGGATTTTCCAGTGATCTTATGTAGAGACAGCAAATTAAGGACTGATGTGAGTCAAATCACATCATTGGATTTCTTCAGATCCGTGTGGCTCCTGCCATTTTAAACCATGTTCCCTACACTCTGAGGAATGTGCTAACTGCTCTCAGACCTACCTGCATTTTGTCAACTGCACAGTTGAGGCCTTGAGCCTAGTCCAGACCTGACTGCAACCAAATGCTTTGTTTCTTCTTCATGAACATCACTCTGTAGACTCTGCCATTCACTTATTCTGTATTTTCTCTTGCTGTAAAGGGACTAAATTATAGGTGAAGTGATTAGAAACAGAAGGGAACTTGGCTTTAATGATCTGTACTCTGTTCACAAAATAACTCACAAACCATTCACTGATACCTTTTGATTTGCAGACCTTCCTTGCAGGCTCTGAGTCAAATCAATGATCGAGAAGAGCTCAGAAAGGAGACATTTTTCCCCCCTCAAAGCAGTGATATTAGAAAAAGATGTGGCCCTCTGCAGCTGTCATGGCCTTTGATATCCAGCTACATGTTGTTTCCATATTGCATAGTGAACTGTGAGACCAGATGATCTCCATAAATAGTGCAGGCTTGTGATTTCCTCAATTACCATTCCAACAGAAACTTCCAAAGGGTTGATGCACCAGGGAGCATTCATGAGCACATAGAGACACCTAAACTTTCAGAGTGCTTGTGGGCATGGATGAGAGATGTCCTGATGTGAGAGGCCATAAGCGTCCAATCCTGCACAGGGCTCTGACACTTGGAAATAAACCTAGAACAATTTGTATTATGGAGGAGTCCAGTGCTGGGCAGTGAGAGTTCTTGATTACTAGTGTTGTTAAGGTGGTTCTTTTTTTCTCATCCATGGCTGTCTGACACATGAGATTTCATTCTCAACATGATAAATTGTGCACATTGACTGTGAAGATTCCTTTATTACCTCTTTCTATAAAGTCCTTCAAATAACATTCCAGAAAATTCCCATGAATAATTCTTTTCTATTGTGATGCCATTGCTGTTCTAAGAGAAACTTGTTAGATATTTTTCCAATACATAAAAAAGGTCCAAAGAAGTCCCTTTCCCAAAGAGCACTCAATAAGTCTTTCCCCACCAAGACATTGACCACAGGAGTGAGAAGCACATGACTTAAAGTCATCTTTATACTAAATAAAATTAAATACAGTAAGTTTCCCTTTCCCTGTCACAAATTTACACCTTTGCACTTCCTTCACCAGTGGCTGTAAATTAATTTCCAACAGGTATACTTGTCTGGTCTTTAACAATCCTCCTTCCAAGTGAAAGACTACACAATCTCTAAGCAGTCTTTGCTAGGTTAGCTGAAGGCATCCTTGAAAGACTGAGCCTTCTGAAAGGACCTAACAGGGTGTAGTGAATGGTGATGTTTTTAGAGAAACAGCAGAGCAGGATGTTAAGGCAGACAGCACTGGCACAGCTGAGCAGATGGCAAGGTGAGCTGGAACAGATCAGTTATTCACTCAGATCCCAGCTGAAAACTGATTACACGGAGAGTTGTGTGTAAAGTATTTATAGTCCAGCCTCAAAACTCAAAATCTTTTCCAAGTGGGATAGTTTACATAGTCAGATGAATTGCCATTAACTACCTGTATTTTAGTTCTAAAAAGCTTTGATTAGGTTTGAGGGGGTTAATGCTTTTTGTTTTTACTTTTTTTTTTTTTTTTGGTTGCTTTTTAACTTTACTAATCCTTAAATAATATGCTGTGAAATGGTCTTACTGAAAGATAAAATATCAGAATTGCCACCTAACTGAGAACAGATTTACGTCTAAAGTCATCCCTCTGTCTTGCTTCCCACAGGCAGCTGCCAACAGAAGTGGTTGGGTTTCCCTCTTTCCGTTTCTGAGCCCCACATGCCACATGCACATAGGTTCTTGTAGTTATGCCTTTAATTTGAGGCCTGACATGAGAACATGGGGTACCACAAAACCCACCAAATGCAGCAACCCAAGGACTGGCTGCAGCAATCACAGACGGCCTGGAGAGCTCAGTGACAGCAACTGAGAACCTGTAGAACATCTTACTGAAGGGTAGATTGATTTTCTCAGAACAAGACACAAATCCATGTTGGACATACTTTCCAACATTTCTGTGTAAATGGATGTGCCCAAAATAGACACTATGTTCAAAATTGCCTTTTGTTGTCTCATCTGGTATTACAGCTGCATTAAAAAGCAGCCTGGGAACATCATAAATGAGTGACATGTCAGATCTCTCAGTCATATCCTCTCTGAAGGGTTTTCACTTTGATACTTTTCAGTTATGTTTTGTCTGATGTCTGTACATATTCACACACTGAAGCATATCTCTGTGTGCATACGAATATTTCTTTAGAAGGGATGTGTTTCTTCTTTTGTTTCTTTCTAACACAATTATAGCCAGGATTCTGATACATACATTTCATGTTTTATTCTTGTATCTAGATGAACACATTGGAATAATTCCTATAACTTCCCAGTGCCTAGAGCCCAATTTATAACAGTTTAAAATGGGGGGACAGTACCTTTTTCTTAGTGTGGGTTTTGTTGAACTTTCAGGAAGAACTTTGCTGCCATGTGATTTGAGACAGAGAAAATGTTGATACCAATAAAATTCTAGCAGAGCATGCCAAGAAAATCAGCATTCAGTTTACCTAAGATATCCCAAAGGAAACATACAGTTAATACTGAAGTTTAAAATATCTTAGCCTTGGAATCTTAAAACTCCATCAGCTCTTGGAAGAGGGGGAAGAAAGAGTAACAAAAAATCCTGTAGCAACAAGGAGGTTAAATACACACAAATGCAAAATGTAGCTTAACTCAATGGATCACTTTTAGCAGCTATGATTTTGTCTGACATGGGTTTTGCTCTTGATCTCCTCATATTTGTAGCATTTCACAGAAAAAAAAAAATTAATAAAACCTTCCCCTTTCGGAGAGTACCTTATAATGAAAACAAGAATATTTTGAAAGGAAAGAATAGGAAATGTTGACTGGGGTGTCCTGCTGCTTTCTAAGTAGTCCAGCTCCCAAGATTTATGTCAAAAGCAACAGAAGGTTGGAAATTAAGGAATGCCCTTGAAGTTACGCTCTGTAACTCAGCCAAGCGAGATGGATTTTCATTTACCTTGTCGAAAACCCAACATGAAAAAAGAAGTTTGGAGATAAAAATCTTGCAGCATTGCTCGAGATTTACAAATGATGTGACAAAATAACATGTGTTGCACTCATGAGAAAAAATGCTCTATTCAATGATATAATGGCTCCTGGGCCCAAGATAGGTGGTTATTAGTTTTAAATCTGTGGAGCATTGGCTTGAGCTGCTGCCCTTTTGGTCTGACACAATTGTCATACACGGGCTCTCAGTAGGGATGAGAAGCTGGCACAGAGGCAATTGAGCTCTTCCTTTGCTGTCCCTGGTGCTCACAGGTCTTGTGGCATCATTTACCTGCTCTGTGCTTGAACTCAACATCGTCCCATCGATTCCACTGCTCTGCTGGTGTCAGTATTCCTGAATGTGAGAGCAGATATTGGTAGGGTTGATACTGTGGGATTAAATGGCCAACACGAGACAGCAATGGAAATTAAATAAGTAAAAGGTAACAAGGCAGCTGTGTGAGGAGAGAGTTATTGCTTTAGCAAAGTCTCATTTCTGTACAAGAGTGGGGATGTCCCCATGGCACATTGCAGATTTTGACACACAGCAGCTTTGAATCAGAGTATGAAAGGGCTCTCATTGGCTTCTGTTGACTTTGGACTTGCAGCACTGGCCTTAGTTGTGCTTTTTCTTAACAGCAGGGTCCAAAAGTCATTGTGCTGAGGTGTAAATGATTTCACTTAATCCAATTGGTTCAGCAAACACACTAAAACCTGGAAGCAGCTTTCTTTCCTTGGGAAGCCAGCCTTCCTAGCCTTGATCAGGCACAGACAACAGATGCAACATGAGATAGGTTGTGTTAATAACTGGAACAAGATACTCATTGTTTGAATGGATCAATAGTTTGAGATTGATTATTAAGTGAAGGCTGTGACACATAAATAGCAAAGGCACTTTCAGTAGGCTGGAGTGTGCAGTGTGTAATTCAGCCTGCTGATTGTCAAACTCTTGATTATTCTTGCTCTTACCTGTTTCTCAGTCTACCCATGTATGGTGACAATACCTAGACAGCAACACCAGAAAGGGCTGCCATGATTGTATTGACTTTTGCAGAGCACAGGTGAGGGAATGGCACTTGGTTTACACATTTATCTTCAGTTTGAGCTGTTCCATATAGGAGAGAACACTTTGCTCTCCAACAAGTAGCTACTGTACTGACTTAATGAATATATAATTCACTGTAGAATATTATTAAGTAATAATTCAGGATGATAGTGTATCTAATTTAGACACCTAGAGCTTAGCATTTTGAGAATCTCCTGTTTACAGTGTAATTCAAACCTTGAGAGTAACCACTCAAGTGTCTTCTGCCAGTGGAGGGTTGCAGATACCTGTGGGCCTGCAGGTCCAATTCCCTCCTTGCAGGTTTTCTTGCAGAAGAAGACCAACCTGCTATAAAGACATATCTCCATTTAGGATACAATTTGTTAAGTCTTCTTTCCACAAAGATTATCAAATGGGCATGTCTCTTGTTAGAAAACAAAGTAGTGGTTACAATTTTGTGGCCAGAACATTCATCCCAGGGGATGGATACAGGTTCTAGGGTTACCTTCAGGAAATCTGAACTACCACTCCATGAAAGTTCTTTAGCCAATACACATCATCGTATAAAAATGAGTTTACTCTGCCTAAGACTGGTATTAATGGCTCATGAGTCTCCAAGGCTTTAGGTAGCCATGTTTAGGTACCTGCTGCCAGATCACAGCAGAGTTCTAGATGTGAGATGGGTATATCTCCTCATACGAGATAATTCTAAGATATGTTGCCATCTAATTTCAAAGCCTGAAAAACTTTTAAGCCACTGAATACAATAATTAAGGGCTAGACACCAATGAATTTGCAAGTTATGAAGAGTGATTGAATTACATGGTGAATTTTACTTTGTACATTTTACACAGCCAAGTCCCAATTTTAGAGAATTTGATGCTAAATGGTTCTTAGACTCAAATCTCTCCTCCCAGGTACCTGTTAGGATTTTGTTGTCTTCAGTGTCACAGGATCTAAATATCTTTTACTTTAGACATATTCAATCAATGAAGTTTTTGTACATGTAGTATGATTTCACTGCTTCATAAAAATAAATGAGAGCAGTCTAAATTCTACACTGAATGCACACCCAACCACCTAAAAGACAGAGATAGATATGAATTCCAGTTTACTTCCTCACTTCTCCTTCTGTAATGGGCCAAAAGCCTTCAGTCCAAATAGCCCTGAACTGTGAGGAAGTTCAAATCCAAACTCTTACAAGCCAGGCCATTTCTAATTATTTTTATTGCCTCATTAAATTTATTGTGTTGAACCATTTCAAGTGACCTCATTAACTCTCAACAAAGAGTTTGTCACGTACAATCCTTAACAGATGTCTGATTTCAGGCATTGCAAAGTCAGTCATCTGGCCCTTCCCCTGCATGTACAGACCCTTAGCTCTGCAATCCTATGCTCTACTCTCTTTCAAGAAGGATTTAATTTTGATGATGCTGTATTACTGGGTAATTTGCTGCAATCCTGCTTGGGCCTGTTTTTATGCCTTCATCCCCTAGCTATGTCCCACATATTTCTTCTCATCTGCCTTGTTTCCTTCTGCATGTATCCAGATGGGTTGTATAGTACAATTGCACTCTCTCCTGTGGAGAGTATCTTCTGGCTTCTTGACTCAACCAGGGTTTGCAGTGCCCCATTGGGCTTAGGCTGTAAAACTCCTCTATGACATGTGCAGCTGGGCTCAGAGAGCAGATTTCACTTTGTTCTTTCTTTATCCATGATTTAAATGGCTCAGATAGCACTACAATTAAATGCTAGAATTCTGGACCACAGCCTTCAAGGGCTGTCAAAAGGATTTTGAGGCACTCTGCAGCTGAGAGCAGGATGTGGGACTGACAAGATCAAGAGGGAAGGAAGGAAGCTCCCATGTGAACCTGAGACTCAGCCAGGTCTCCTACCACTGGCTTGCTGGGCAGGCAATGAGCAATGCCAGAATTCTGGGGATGAACACAAGGCAAGATAAGTTTTTGGAAGAACATGTGGATTCTGCAGTCATCTCCTGTTCCCAGAGCAGGAGATGCAGACATTGCCCCAGCAGGCTGCATCCCATGGATTGACACAAGAACAATCACTGAGACAGGCCAATGGTCCATCCCTCCAGCCCACATCCAAGGTCCAGGACAATGGGAAAGGCAGTATGTTTGTACAGAATACAGGCTTTGGTATGATACAATTCAGGTGGCTTCCTGTATTGAGCATCTAACATTTCTTGATAGAAGAATTCTTGATTTGGGCTTTTTCCCCAAAAACCACTTTTTTCAGCTGTTGTAAAACTTTACTCTCCACAAGCTTCTGTGACAATCATTTCCACAGCTGAATGAAAAAAACCACCTTTTTTTTTTTAAGCTGTCTTCAACTTTCCAAATTGTTTTATTCTTTCCTGTCCTTGAGTTGAAAGATTGTGAATAATTATACTGTTTTCATCTTTTGCAGACTAGTCATGATTTTGCAGACAGCTATTTCTCTCCTTCTCAGTCATATCTTTTTATGTTGCTTCTGTATAAATTTCACATGTTATTTCTGGTAGGTTAAGAAATGTAACAGGCTGAGAATCAGGAAGAGTTTTCAGTAGTATACAGGGCAGGGAGAAAAAAGATGGGGAGGAACCTGGACAGCAGTGATTAGATGTTTGGTTGTGAAGGTATTGCAGCCCTTTCCTGAAAGAATGTCTAGTTTTGTAACTTATATTTGCTAAGTTTCAGAAGCTGTAAGCATAAGAAAAGGGGAGGACAGGAATTTATACAAACCTCCAATTTCCACATAAAACTTAAGCCCATTTCTCCTCTTACCTTTCATAAAAGCTGGTCTGTAACATGGTGCTAACTTGAATGATTGCAGGGATTAGAAGGTGAGATGGGTCCAGTTCTTAGTTCATCTCACTTCTTGGTTTTACAGAGGTACAGCTCTGCTGGATTTCTATCTGATTTACACCAGGACAGATGGGAGGAAAGTCAGGCCTATTGTTTTTTCACTCTGCTTTTGACAGTGCTGAGAATCTTCATACTATAAAAGTGTCCACGCTGTGCCGTTTTCCATCTGTATTGAATATATTGTATCTGTCATGCTGTTTGGGAAGAGCTGATATTTTTGGCAATCTTTCCTTCTTGTACAACTCCACTTATAGAATCACTGCATAAAAAATAGTAATGGATGGGAAAAAATATCTGACTCATGGGAAATTCACATGCTTATTTTATCCCATGTCAGAGCGGAAGAGGAGAGTACCAATGTTTCTCCCAATGGAATAAAAGGTGTTATCAGACTTCAATTATTTCTCATCCAAATGTAAGGAGAATCCTGGCACTGGAACATTTCAGTCATAGGAGGTTCAGATTAATTTCTTGTAACTGTTGTTGCCTAAAATGTCTTCTAAAATGAGAGAAAGAGAGGGATGAGCCAGCCTAGTGTGGAAATCCTTCCATTCTGAACGCCACAGCTCAGACACAATAGATCCCTGCATGTTTAGAGATAACTTTGCTTGCTGTCCTGGCTTAGATAAGAAATCCAGACATCCCATTTTACTAACTGCTTGCCCTCCAAATTTTTTGGGGGAGATAATGTTCAGCTGAGGAGAAGACAAGGTCACGACAAAATCAGAGCTGCATCTTCAATGAGAAACATGTTGGCTGATACAGAGTGCAACACTGACGGGAAATATTTTATCTTAATTTTTTCCTGGCAAACAAAAAATCATCTGAAAATCAACCATTTCATAGGGAAGACTTTTGAATGAGATGACACCCTGACTTCTCATGGGAAAATTTAACTCAAAAATTAAGAAACAGCTCCAAGAAGTTAAAAAAACAGAGTAGAAAATTGTTTTCTAATGAAGCATACAAGTGGCAGGTGATAGATTAAGAGCTATAATATTCTTGGCTGCCACAGATGAAATTTATGAGGACCTTTTCTTTCACACTGGCACTGATTTTACCCATGCAAAATTTAGACATCTAATCTAAGCAATGTTTGATCTCCTTCCATGCTCAATATAGAGACACAGGCACGTCTGGAGAGAGACTCATCTCATTGGTTTTATAACTGTGTAAAAATCTGAGGAATTTACATGGCTCTGAGAAAGGAAGATGCATCTGATAAGGAAGTTTGCACCATTTAAACTCCACTAAAATACTTGAGTCTTTCCCACCATCAGTTTACAAAGATGTTATGAATGGATAAGATATCTATCACAGGATATGTCTCCCACCCTCAGAAGAGACACAAATCCCCAAAGATTTTTTCCAAAATTAAGAGGTATGGGGAGAGACAGAATGAGGAAGACCTAAAAGACTTCTTGATTAGATCTATTAACTGCACCTGAGAGAAATGTCCTTAAATGTAATTCACCAGTATTGCTATGTCAAAAAGAAGCTTCTATCTCCAGACATGGTGCAATCTTTAATTTTCTTGGATCAAATTTTGGTGGATTTTGATTGATTTTGATTTTCATAGCACCACTGATGTCAGCCTAGAGGTTGGAACAATGCTTCTTGGTGGCTGTAAAGTTTCACTGACCCTACAAACCATCCTCTGTGTCTAAAGCATCCTAGCATGGGGTGAAGGGAGGGATGCTGCAAACCTGGCAACTCATTTGGAATGTGACAATGGGGAGACCAGCAGTGAGGAAGGAATCTGGGAAAACAAGCACTAGGGCTTATTTTTATTACTGGCATTTGCCCCAAAATGCTGTGCCTGCTTCATGGTGTCAGAAGTAGAAATATATAGAAGATACACCTCTGCATTTCTGCTGGTGCTTGGAAGGGGTTAGTGTGTGCCACACCCTGGGGCCTCATTTTTTAGCAGGCTGAGGGAGATGTGGGAGCTGGGGTCCTTGCAAGGTGAGTTTTCAGCAAACACTGACTGCTACCCTATGACTTAAGGTTGTGTTTTCACCCTCAGTGACCCATAAACACATGCCCTGGGATCTTCCCCCAGAGTATTTCAAATGACTTTACTGACTGACTTAAGTAAAAAAGCAAAGAGCCCTTACACCTTCAAAGCCTGTGTGCATATTTTTCACCTAAAGCAGAAAGTTCAGGCACTGTTTATCCTGTTCTGCCCAGGGCTTACTCTTTTTTATTTTGCGCTGAAGTTCTTTCCTGCTAGACATTGTCTACAAGCTAAAGTTTTCTTTGGAACGGCAAATGGGAAAGGACCACCTGGGTTGGGAATTCCTGTCTTCTGGAATTGCAATCTTCTGTGCCAGTTTCATAATTTTTTTGTCAGAAAACAAGGATGTAGTGCTGGCTGGGAATGTGTAGACATGCCCTTCCCTTTTGCTACAGCTCTGGGTCGACACAGAGAATAACCTTCTTCCAAAATAAAATGTATTGTACTGCAATGACCAAGGTGCCTGCCTATTCTTATCACTGTAAAAAGGCACCAATAAATACACTAAAAATACATGCATGTAATCCTGGAAATGTTAGGAGGGAAGCTCTACCAGAGGCAACAGTCTGGTATTCAACTACAGCCCAATGTAATCCCAAGGAAAGAAGGCAGGTGTGAGGGAGGAGCAGGATTAGGTCTATGGCACTGTGTCATCCTATGGGACACTCCTGCTGGGCACGTGGAGAGGGGAGCAAGGTGCCCACGTGAGCTGCCACGGCCATGTCTGTGTCCTGTCAGAGCCAAGGAGTGAGGCCACAGCACAGGCATGTCAAACACATTGTCAGAAGGTGCTGAAGTGGCTGGGTTTATTTTAATCTGGAAATATGGCCCTTGCTGCCTTTTATGATGTGCCAGTCTAAGCTGCCTCTGGCAGCTGTGAGAATATTGGTTTTGGCAGACAGCTGCAAAGAGCAGCAGACTGGAAGGAGTCAGCAACAAATGTGATAAAAGGGGAAAGTTGCTGATGCCAGGAGGAAAAGCACAAGGTCCTGCTGATTACCCGAAACCCTTCAGGAGCTGTGAGGAAGAGGAGGTCTCCTCTGACATTGGGATGGTGAGCAGATAATGACCAGCCCTCTCCCCTTGACTTCCCATTGCATTGTCCCACTCCACATGTCAGATGCCCCACTGGCTGGAGGGGAAGGATGCTCCAGAGGAGAAGGGCAGAACTCATGAGTAATGCCAGGGAAAGATTTCTCTCCATCTGGCCAAATTGATCATCTTTGATAAGAAGCACTGGGTACTGACCACCAGTAAAAAACAGGGATCTGTAGGAGCTGAAGATGTCCAAACTAAAGGGTAAAACCATGTATGTAACCTAGTCAGTGCTATATTAACAGATGCAGTATTTCCCAGTACTAACTTTATTGCAAAGAAAAGAACTGTCTCTGTCTTACAATTACAACCCTCCTCCTCTAGATTTTCAGGGTTCGGCTTTTTCTTTTTTTTTTTTTTTTTTTTTTTTTTTTTTTTTTTTGCCAGCTAGATAACAAGCACTTTGGGACCATGATTTTTAATGTGTTCTGTGCTCACAAAGAGAGTGGGCTCTTCAAAAGGTCTCAAACCCTTGTGAATGTTAAACAGTGATGCTGACAATATGAATGCCAGTGAAATTCCCACAGTTCCTTCTCAAACCAGCTGGCTGTATTGAGATGTCTCCTCAGAGATGATCTCTGGGAGTGGATCCTTGAAAGCAGGAACAATTTAGATGCCAGCTTGAGGATCCATCCTGCTTTTTACCATTGCTGTTGCCAGTTACACCCAAAATGAATGGAGCTGTTTTTTCTCAGTCAACCTGCAGCTCAGATCACCTCAGGACAGGAGGTTTTGATGCAGCAAAAGGCTGCCAGCAGAAAAGGGAAATTTCTAGGCAGCATTGCTAATGTTGCAATCCTAGGGAACACAACATCTGTGAGACAAGACAGGATTCTTCAGAAAACAGATTAAAGGTCTTGGTTGGCTTGTTTGTTTACTTTTTTCCCAAGGCCTATGGTGCTCTTTTTTTCAACAGAACTCATTTTTAGCATAAACATGGAAGACTTCTATTTAAGAGAGTCATACCCAGCAAAGCAAGATGCTTGGCCAAAGGACTGGTTACCCTGTGGCTGCCTGGTTGCACTGGAGTGCCCAATGT
Organism: Passer domesticus; assembly: GCF_036417665.1. NCBI lineage: Eukaryota > Metazoa > Chordata > Aves > Passeriformes > Passeridae > Passer > Passer domesticus. The sequence goes on from NC_087480.1 coordinate 54,992,365, forward strand.
CTGGGTGAAGACACAGCAATGGGTCACGACTGCCCATAACCTCACTGGAGACTGCTCTGAACACACAAGTGCTCTGGAGTTCTTGGAATTGCAGGAATTGTTGGAAAAGGTAATTGAAAAAGGTCAATATTTAAGCTTTATCCAAAAATAAACAGAGGGCAGATTCTCTGCTGTCAGCGTGGCCCTGCAGAGGGACAAGGAAATGCAGAGACTGTCACAGTGACCCTCCTGTGCAGGAGCTCCTGCGCAACTTGTCTTAAGCCAAGTTTCTCCTGGATCCCATTGCTTGGGTGTCACTAAACCAGGTCTGTTGGGATAGTTTGCCCGTAACTCCAAGTGTTCTCTTTCAATATCCAGTGGTTACATTTTGCTTTCTCTTGCATTTCCTATGTTTTATCCAGCAAAAGACAGGGCTGCAGGAACAATCTTAGTGTTCTTCTAATTTCAGTGGAAAAAAAAGTAGAAAAAAAAATCAGGTGTAGAAGATCTCTGTCAAGATACTTATAGTTTAATTTTGCAAATTGAAGACCTTTAGAAAAGACACAGATAAGTCTCTGAAACATTTATACCTTATCTGAAACAAAAGCACACTCTGAAACTATCTGAGATATGCCTGAAATTAGCTTCAGAGAGGAATTTGCAGCCTGGAACAGTTTATGGAGACAGCTTTCCAAGAAATAAATGAAGGAATAAATATTTACCTCCTTGCTCCAAATCTCCATATTAAGACTTGTGCTGAAATAATTATCTTCCCTTTTAAGTTGTATTTATTCAGAGATCTATGGGGCATGAAGAAAACAGCCCAGATTTATATAATAGACACCTTGTGTTCTTGTGTGCAGAGAACACCATAAATATTAGTCACCCCTGGCGTGTTAGATCTGTCACTTCATGGTGATTCTGGGGAGTATTTTTAGGAAGAGGATAGATGTGGTAGAGTTTGTTGCTTATGATACCAGATCAGAGTGGTTTGCTGGAATGGTTGCTAGTGACACAGATGGAAATAGCATGCATACCACAAGTTAAAGACCTGCTTGGTGGTTTTCATATACTTAGGCATACTTGCCAGGCATTCTTTTTTCCCAGCAATTTCAGATTTTCAATCAGTTGATTTTAATAAAATAAAAATCACTATTGTGACCTGAAAACTATGCCTCCCAATATTTTCAAAGGCAACTAACTTCCTGAAAAGTTTTGCTTCTAGACCTAATTCGAACATTTTTTCATTTGAATTCTTCTTTGAAAATAAAATTAAAAAACAAAAACAAAAACAAAACAACAACAACAACAACAACAATTAGTTGAAAGAGGCCTTTCATGCCAGTGATCAGCTTGAGCTGACTGGCATTTAATCTCTCCATATTTTACTGAGATCCATGGTTGAGGTGATGTTGTTTCCACATTCTGATAATGGGGTTCATGGCATTCTGCTCTTATTTACTGGTGTAACAGCAGTGCCCCATCACCAAAGCCTGAATTGTGCCAGCTGGTGCTTGTGCACCTCGAGAAAAATTATTCCCATTACAAAGATAAAAACCAAGAAGATGGCAGAGAGAGGACAATGTGATAGTGGCTACAAAATAAGAGAAAATAGTGGAAAATGATAAAGATGATAAGAAGGACTGAAAGTAGAAGTTCTGTGAAAAAGATTGACAGAAGTTGGATTGTTTAGTCTAGGAAAAAGACAACTGTGAGACAGTCATGATAACAGTCTTCAAATATGTTAAAGACTGCTGCAAAGAGGGAGGTGATGAACTCTTCTCCATATCCACTGGGGGTAAGGCAAGAAGTGATGGGCTTAAATTGCTGCAGTGGTGGTTTTGGGTTAGACAGGAGGAAAACCTTTTTAAGGGGATGGAAAAAACACCACAGGGATAGATTGCCTGGATTTGGAGACTCTGCTTCAGTAAGTCTTTAAAAGCAGAATGGAGGAAAGTTTGGCTGGTATCATCTCTCAAGGTCTCTAACTCTCCCAGCTGTAGGATTTTCCTGGTGGAGAATGTAAGCACAGAACAGTGAAGTGACTTTCTGACAGCACAATGGGTAACCTAGAGCAAGAGTTGGAATCAGGTTTATTAGTTTACTGAGCAAAAAAAGGTGTTAGGAAATAATATTAAAAAAAAACCAAACCTGTGTGATAGCAAATAAAAGAGAAACTGAAATTGAGTCAGAGTATTACATTTTTTAAGATTTAGGTAGTTTGTTCATATGTGCTTTTAATAAAAGCTGACCAAAACACCAAAATTTCCAGTCTGCAAAGAATTCCAATATTTTGAAATGTCTTTATTCAGAATTAGCTTCAAGATAATATGTTCCATTCAATGCTGAAACATAATGTTTAGTATGGAAGGATGCACACATTAATGCACTGCAGTGACTGGTGTATATTCATGTTCAAATAGCAAATCACAACACTATCACTGACATACATTTTAGCATTTAAAGAACAAAAGGAAAGAAATAAAAATGATTTGTTGTTATTCCTCCCATGCCAAAAATGTAGTTGTTGCAATCAGAAAGTTTTGCTGAACCAAGCTGGATCAAAATTTGCCTATTTCAAACATGCTTTTTGAGCAGCTCTGTCAATGTATTTTTCATTATTGCAATTTCTCTCTCTGCTAGAATGAACTTTGAATGATCAGGAAAAAAAATACACAAGGCTTCTCTAGCTGGAAACTGTGTTACCTGATATAACCCTAAAAGGCCTGCTCCTTTCACATTTCCAATCAGTGAAATTACTGGGCTGTCAATCTGTTTATTTTTGTATCACCATGTTCAATGCAGTGAAATCGGCTGCCTCCACTGAAAAGGCAAAGGACTGTGCTGGTATCCACTGCTATTCCCTGTTTGAAGCACATGCAGGGAGCATGATAACCTGAGCAGAAATGCCTGGGTGAGGATGGCTCTCTCGTGTCCTGCTGCCCACCCTGCTGTGTCTCATCCTTCACTGGCAATCACAGCAAAGCCAAGTCACTGTAGGAGGAGCATTTTACCTTAATATCTTTTGTCTGTCCATCTCTTTCAACTGGATGTGACAGTCAGCCATTGAAAGCCTGATTTAAGTGAGGTGCTTTGAGTCATGTACCAAGGGCTTGTACAAAAGAGTTTCCCAGTGTGTGTGGGGCCAAGCACTCCAGTGGAGGCAGTAAGAGTGGGAGACCATGAGGACCAAAATTACAGGTGTCCTGCTTGGATTTAGCCTCAAAAAATCCTTCACTGACTTTGTTTGTGCAGTAGCTATTTTGCAAAATAATTGCATTGCTCCTCTGACACCTTCCCCAGCCGTTAAATTCTGCTTTGGAATGGCTCCACCAAAGAATGTACCACACATGTGGCACAAAATGTACAACACGTACGAGTCTGATGTTGCTGTTATCGCTTGGAGGGTCTGACTGGCATATTGTCAAACATTTTACAATCTAACAAGTTGCCAAATACCTTCTAATTAAACAAACCGTTCCTTGCATAATGCCAAACAATTAAACAGGTTTATAGTTTTTAATCTAACGCTGCATCTGGTTTAAAGGTCCGTGTTAAATATCAAAGTCGTCTGATCATCCAATGGCAGCTGTCAGCTGATGATGGGGCATCTCATCCTCCCACCTGGAAGTGCCTGGAGAATTCATGTTTCTTCTATTTTTTTTTTCCCCGTCCTTCAGTGTATTCATGACAAGTTATACACAAAACCTTTTCTTGACATGGCTACTTTTGGGGAAGCCCTTTTGCTACACAGAATATTAGGTCAAGGTTCCCCATTATTTTCTTGAGAACTTCCCTCCAAGATTTGGTGAGTCATTCCTTTGAACAAGAGCGTGCACCCATGGCCTGTTTAAGGACCAGATCAGAAAGTCTGGTAGCAACTAGGCAAGGCTTGAAAGGATGCTCAGTGATTCATCAGGGCGATTCATCTGAATGTCCAAGATGGTCCATCTCATTCCCAGACTCCAGCACATCACCATTTGCAACAGCTGGGCCAGAGCTCATCAGAGAAGAAAAGAAGTGTTGCTGAAGCTCTCTGGAGAGCTGATGTGAGGAAGGACAATGCCTCAAAAGTGATCCTGGATGAAAGCTGAGGATTATGGCTTGCACCTGAACTATAAACACAAATGTTCAACCAGAGCTCAGACACAGAGTGGCCTGTAAAATCTGAAGTCTATTGACACTAAAACCCTCATTTATAGCAAATTTCACAGTGGAGAAACTGAAACGAGTTGCTTTTTGCTTCTATAGCAACCAGAGGGTCAGGTTCAGCAGCATGTTCATTCAGTGAGACTTTGCTGTGCTATTCAGTGAAACTATAGCTCCAGCAAGGTCTTTACAGGATATTGTTACTTTCTATTGTTACTTGGCTTTTCACAACGGTAACCACTCAGGTAGAGGATGAGTTCCCTGTAGAAGGCAAGCCAGCACACCAAGCCATCATGAAAACAATGGCTGGTACAACAGCAGGGCATGTAGCTGGAAGAGACAATGCCTGTACAACCAGCCTGGCCCAGCTCTATTTATGCAGGTGTAAAAGGGCTCTTGCCATTGGAAATAGTGTGGAGTCATTGTATTACACATTCTTTCCTCTGCCTGCATCCTGTTTAAACAGGCTGAGTGCAAGGGGGTGTCTGCTATTCATTTGCGGATGCCTTGTGATGATATGAAACATAATTGTATAATTGATGCCAAATAAACCAAGGAATGGCTGCTGTTCAAGGGAACTAACTAGCCCCCAAAGCACTTGAAATATTGGAGCAGGCAGAAAAGATAACAAAGTCTGATCTTTTTGCTGCTCCCTGTGTTAGGGCTGCTTTTGTGCAGGGGGAGAGGAAACGGTTAGCAGGAGAATGTGATTCAGATGTGCTTGGAGACTGCTGGAAGTGAGACACACAATGGCTCTGCAAGCCTATTGAGTAACTCCACCAAAGCCAATGGACTTGCTTGGGAATGAATATTGGCCCCTGGACTCTTCTCTCTGTGTAGTGCAGCTCTTCAGATGTTTGTCAAAATGAATGTGCAATTGTTTGTTTGTTTAGAGCCAACAATGTCAGGCTGCATGTTATGGCCCTGTTGTGTTTGGCTTGTTTGTGACTTCTCTGCCTGAAATTATTTTATTTTTATATAGCTGTAGTGGAGTGGAGGACTCTGGGGACTTTGTTTTATCTTGTAATGCATGATTCAAGCATTGAACATTAAATTTGGGGCTTGGATCAGAGGCAGGTCAAAAGAGAATAACTTGGCATAAACTGCTGATGTAGAGCGTTGCTTTCTACGTAATGGCAGAACGTTTTCATGGTATGAAGCTATGAAAAAATTCTCTAGAATTACTACAATCTTACCCTCCAAAGAGATTTTCTGGCCTGAAATTATTA